>NC_090926.1:1222447540-1223697540 GCF_040938575.1 Ambystoma mexicanum | reverse complement strand
CACTGCGGAGTCCCCCAAAGCTCCTGCGGTTCACCAACGCTTTACAATATATTCACAAAGCTCCTCTTTGATCGCCTGGATAACCTACACTAACTACGCAGATGACATCCAGGTCTTCATCCCACTTACTGGCCATTACGATGAGGATTCCAAGTTAATCTACCTAGTAATCCAGGCTTGGATGGCCACCAACAGTCTTTGCCTTAATGATGAAAAGACTGAGCTTCTGATTGTCGGTACAAAGGTGCAACTAAATAAACTTGACCAAAAGAACACATCCTTCAATATAGATGGAAACTGGATCAAAATCGCTAAGGATATAAAAAGCTTGGGAGTCTACTTGGATTCGACTCTATCCCTAAAGAAACAGGTCAGTGCTGAGGCATCCTGCACTGCCTACACAAACAAGTTAATCTACAGCTGCAAACCCTATTTGTTCACTACCAGTTGTATAACGCTGGCCAGAGCCCCAGTGTTGTCTAAAATTGATTATTGTAATAAACTCTTCCTAGGATCATCCGAACAGAACTTAAATAGACTACAAGTCTTACAAAACAATTCTTTGAGAGCAGCACTTAATCTCCCAAGATCCAGCCACAAAACAGCTCAGATGAAAAACCAATTGGCTTGCTGTTCACGATAGAATCACGCTCCGCACTCTGGCAATCACTCACAAATGCCTGTCAAATTCAGCTCCTAAATACCTGGCAGATAAATTCAGCAAATACTAACCATCCCGGCCCACCAGATCTGCCCAATCCAACTGCCTCACAGTTCCTAGGTTCAATCTAAAAACTGCAGGTGGTGCCAGCATCCCAGTCCAAGCTGCAAAATCCTGGAACTCTCTGCCGCTTTCCCACAGACTACCTTCAAAACTGGAGCAAAAAATTGGCTTAGAGACAAGTCCAGCCGATGAGACTTCCCTCTGCCCCCCTTTTGCTCTCACTTTTGAATAATTATCTTCAGACCAAACTGTAACCACTGGTCTTCCTACCCATGTCATCATCTGATTTATGCTTGTGTCCTCAGACCAAACTGTAACCTCTAGTCTTCTTATCTGTTGTCGTTCGATTTATGCTTTTGTCCTCAGACCTAACTGCAACCACTGGTCTTCTTATCTATCGTCAACATTTTATTTTATGCCTGTAACACTCAGGTTTTCCAGTGCACAGTTACCTCAGGGTTCAGTGCACGATACAAATAATAAACAAATACAAATACAATGCCCACGCATCTGAAGTAATGCCACACCATTATTGCAGATGCAGTGCGAGTCTGCCTCCCCTCAGGATCTTATGGGTCAAGGCCTAAGAGAGGTTTTGAGGTGGCTGAAGCAGCGACTGATGGTAAAGTCACTGTTGCTTGGGCAGACTTTGCCCCTCTCCCTCGTTCACCACAAAGGAATATTCTCTGACCCCTTTGACTAGCTAGTCCTCTTGCCCTTCCAACTGAGTAGAAGCAAAAGGAATCCACTGGGGTGACAGTTGTGGCTGTCTGATCGCAGCGCCAAGGGATGTGGCTACTCCCTTTGAGGTCTGCAGCTCCTGCAGGCTTTTATCAGCGTTGCTGCCAAACAGCTGGGTGCTGTCAATAGGCGAGGAGCCTAGACTGCACAGCCGGTGCAAATCCAGACTTTCTCAACCACTAAAACTTGTGTATTACTGTGCTTACTGCCATGGCACTGCTGATGCTGTCAGCTGAGTCCAATCCCGATTGCAGAGACTCGCACATAGCTTCGTTGCCGTCTCTTACAATGTTCAAAAAGCCATCTCTTTCTTCCCCTTTAGGAATATGATCATCCACCATAGCTACACAGTCCCACAGGGTGAATGTGACTTTTGCTAGGGTGCAAGCGGCATTAGCAGATGTGAGCGCCATACTTACTGCAGAAAATACATTTTTTGCCCAGGCGTCAAATCGTTTATCATCCCCATCTGTTGGGATGGTAAGTTATGCCACCTATTTTGTAGATGTTAAGCTTGAACAACTAGACTTTCAGGTGTTGGGTGTGTAGATAAGTAGATAGAGTCGCTATTAGACGGCTTGCATTTTTTGATGAGGTTTTTGTTTCCTGCTAGACTGGACTCAGGAACCTCCCAATTAGCCATGATCATTTTCTGGAGAGCTATATGAAAAGGAAATAGTGGATCCTTTTGTGGACCTTTGTCCAGAATATCTGTCAGGTTGTCTTGTTCAAATGGTGGAGGTGGTCTACCCCATCCCAGAAAATCAAGGACCCTAGTCATGAGGTGCCTATAAGAGGCATCAGCATGGTCTGCTGGGTCTTGCTTGCAAAATTCAATTTCCAGTGAGGTGTTGACCCCACTAGCAGTTTGCAGATTCTCATACAGATCTTTAAATCTGGATTCTTAAGAAATACAACTTTCTGGGACGTTAGCGGTGTCCAGTTGCAATCCAAATGGTCGAGTGTCATTTGTAATCCTCATAGATTGATGAAAGACTTGAAAAAGTCCTTTTTCTGTAAAGGCTTGTATGATTTTTTTAATCTGTTGAGGGTGTGAAGGCAAAGGTGTCGATGGTTTTGACATAGGGGCCAATGGCTTTGACACTAACGGTGGAAAGGCGTCAACGTCATTGACAACGTTTTAGTCTATTTTGCCTTTCGACAAAGCCCTTGAAAGGCTTGACCCTGAACTCGAAAGAGTCTTTGTCGATTTCTCATCGTGTTGAGATCTCGAGGGATCTCTGACTTATATTCCGGGCTTGAAGGCGCACGGCAGGCAGTCTTTGGCCTTTTCCTCCAAGTGGGTTGGGCCTTTCTCTGGAAGATTTTCAACATTTCCTGTCTGACTTTTCCCACTCTGACAGAGTAGACGATTAGTTGGACAGGTTCTACTTCTCTCCAGAGAGAAATCAGACAAACTCAAAGAGGGCGACCTATAATGCTTTTTCTTCTACTTCCTCGAAGATGACGAGGAATGGTGTGGCCTGCTTCTGGAGCCTGATTGTTTCTTTGATCTCTTTCTTTGAGGAGAGCCACCTCCTGACTCATCGGAAGATATTGTTTTTGATGGAGTCATCCAAGAGGATTTAGTAGGGGTCCTACCCGCTGCTAGTTTCCTTTCCGCTCTTTCAGAGCCTTACCGGTCATCGACTGACAGGATTGACAGTCGGCTGTTTTATGTTCTACGTCAAGGAACTACAAACACACCCGATGGGGGTCCGTGAAGGACATCTTGGCGCCACAGTTATAGCACTTCTTGAACCCAGTCTTTGGGGTTGAAGGAGCTGAAGACGAGGCCATTGCTTGAACAAAGTTTTCTCACAAAAAAACAGAAGTGCGCCATAATCCTCAAAGCGAATGCTATCGTGGAAAAACAGAACTAAAGCCAATGGGCGCTGCGCGTGCTATATATACGGACGATGACGTTGACTCTGATATGGAAGCTCTCGAGGGACATAGAGTCAACCACATCAACGCACAGCGCCCTCAGCCCAAAAAAGAATTCTGACGCAGCTAAAGCTAGAAGATATCATATCATAAGATGTGGAATACTTGGGAGGACACAATCCATTCAAAGGTTATTGTGTCCGTCGGGGAGAGCGGGAAGTGGCAGGAGAGGACTTTGAAGGTGCCCATGTTGTTGACGTCAGATTTGGTGCAGGACTATGAGCTCTTGTGGATGACTGCGAAGCCTCCACCTGTCTTGTTCGGCCAGTCTCTGTGTTGGATGCTGTAACCATCAGGGACAAGTATGTCTAGAATGTGGGTGGAGGTGTGTGTTTCTGTGCAGAGGGGACCTGGCCTAGCAGTTCGGGCTGGGCTGCTACCATTGGTGGCAGTACCTGACTGATTTGATTATGGCTTGACCCCTTTTGCAATGGCACAGACGGGCTACAAAAACAGTGTTGTGGAAGGTTCCACAGAGCAATGCCAGTGGTTGAAATTCATTCAAAACCTTCCACCCATCACATTTGTGGTTATGGAGGTGGATGTCAGCCAGGTCTTGGTGAAAAAGGTGGCATCACGGTCGTGTGAAGTGATTAGGTCGGCAATGTCTGCTGCATGGGTGATAGCTGAGTGGATGTTGGCAAGCTACAACTTCCGTGTTGTGGACGGTGAGGGGGTGCTGATGGGCTTGGGGCTGATGTTGGTGAGGTTTCTGCATTGTGAAGTCCATGCTTTAGAGGAGGGGCGATGTCAATGATGTTGATGCTGCCTGGTGATGGTGGGGATGGCCTGTGGTGGCAGAGGGAAAAAACACATGTCAGCGGGTGCATACCAGTTGTCTGAGCAGGGGTTCAGGCCCTGGGTCCTCCCGGTCCGAATAGGTCCAAACAGGAATTAGCCTTTTCTTCATCTGACCTTAACTTCAGACGCCCTTGATCTAAGAGTTAAGAGCAGAAAGGAAGAGGCAGGGCGCAGATGGCGGGTGGGCAATACGCCACCTGACCTAGATCCACTTGCACCTGCTCACCAACTGCAAAGTAAAAGAAACTGGAGGTTTTGCTTAAATAGGGAAAAAGGGCAGCAAAACAGGAAAGCACCAACAGTTTAAAGAGATTGACAGGTGGGCAAGGCTTTGGCCACATGACCTAGATAAACTTGCACCTTCTCTTCAACTGCAAAGAAAAAGAGGCTGGAGGGCTGCTTAAATAGGGAAAAAGAGTGGCAAAACAAGACGGCCCAACAGTTTAAAATGATTGACAGGTGGACGGGGCTTAGGACACGTGACCTAGATCAACTTGCACCAGCTCACCAACTACTTTCACGGTGACCGTGCTCACTCAGTCTGTACTAGTAACAGTCACAGCGGCAGGGCCTTTTCAGTCAGTTGTTTTTTGCATTTGCTGTACTCTATTTTATTTTTATCTCACAATGTAACTAACGCCTAGATACCCAAGGGTTCAGCGTGTTGTAACAAATGCAAAAATAAATAAATAAGAACACGTGAGGCAGGCTCGCTCAGACTAACCCAGCAAGTGCGGCGAGGACGACTATCTCAGTCTACACTAGTACCAGTCACAGTAGCAGGGCCTCCAATCTGTACTAGTGTCAATGTGGCAGGGCTCACCCGGTCTGTACTAGTACTAGTCACTGTGGCAGGGCCTTCTGAGTCAGTACTAGAACATGTGAGCCAGGCTCTATCAGTACTACCACAGAAAGTGCGGCAGAAACGACTCTCTCAGTGTACACTGTTACCAGTCACAGTAGCAGGGCCTCCAGTCTGTACTAGTGCCACTATGGCAGGGTTCACCCAGTCTGTACTAGCACCAGTCACAGTAGCAGGGCCTTCTGAGTTGGTAATAGAACATGTAAGGCAGGCTCTCTCAGTACTACCACAGAAAGTGTGGCAAGCAAGACTCTCTCAGTGTACACTGTTGCCAGTCACAGTAGCAGGGCTTCCAGTCTGTACTAGTGCCACTGTGGCAGGTCTCACCCGTTCTGTACTAGCATCAGCGAGGCGTGCAGGGCTCTCTCAGTCTGTACTAGCATCAGTGAGGCTGGCAGGCCTTCCTCAGTCTGTACTAGCATCAGTGAGGCTGGCAGGGCTCTCTCGGTCTGTACTAGCATCAGTGAGGCTGGCAGGGATCAGTAACAGCGAGGCTGGCAGGGCTCTCTTGCTCTGTACTAGGATTAGTGAGGCTGTCAGGGGCCAATCAGTCTGTACTAGCATTAGTGAGGCTGTCAGGGCTCTCTCAGTCTGTACTAGCATCGGACAGGGCTCTCTCGGTCTGTACTAGCATCAGTGAGGCTGGCAGGGTTCTCTTGGTCTGTAGTAGCATCAGTGAGGCTGGCAGGGCTCACTCAGTCTGTACTAGCATCGGTTAGGCTGGCAGGGCTCCATCAGTGAGGCTGGCAAAGCTCTCTCAGTCTGCACTAGCATCAGTGAGGCTGGCAGAGCTCTCTCAGTCTGTACTAGCATCTGTGAGGCTGGCAGGGCTCTCTCAGTCTGTACTAGCATATGTACTAGCATCTGTGAGGCTGGCAGGACCTTCTCAGTCTGTATTAGCATTAGTGAGGCTGGCAGGGCTCTCTAGGTCTGTACTAGCATCAGTGAGGCTGGCAGGGCTCTCTTGGTCTGTACTACCATCAGTGAGGCTGGCAGGGCTCAGTGAGGCTGGCAGGGCTCTCTCAATCTGTACTAGCAACTGTACTAGCATAAGTGAGGCTGGCAGGGCTCTCTCGGTCTGTACTAACATCAGGCAGGGCTCTCTCGGTCTGTACTATCATCAGTGATGCTGTCAGTGCTCTCTTGGTCTGTACTAGCATCAGTGAGGCTGGCAGGGCTCACTCAGTCTGTACTAGCATCGGTTAGGCTGGCAGGACTCACTCAGTCTGTACTAGCATCAGTTAGGCTAGCAGAGCTCTCTCGGTCTGTACTAGCATCAGTGAGGCTGGCAGAGCTCTCTCAGGTCTGTAGTAGCATCAGTGAGGCTGGAAGGGCTCAGTGACAGAGAGGCTGGCAGGGCTCTCTCAGTCTGTACTAGCATCTGTCTAGCATCAGTGAGGCTGGCAGAGCCCTCTCAGTCTGTACTAGCATTAGTGAGGCTGGCAGGGCTCTCTCGGTCTGTACTAGCATCAGTAAGGCTAGCAGGGCTCTCTCGGTCTGTACTAGCATCAGTGAGGCTGGCAGCACTCAGTGACAGTGAGGCTGGCAGGGCTCTCTCAGTCTGTATTAGCATCTGTACTAGCATCAGTGAGGCTGGCAGGACCCTCTCAGTCTGCACTAGCATTAGTGAGGATGGCAGGGCCCTCCCAGTCTGTACTAGCATCTGTGAGGCTGGCAGGGCTCTCTCAGTCTGTACTAGCATCTGTCTAGCATCAGTGAGGCTGGCAGGGCCCTCTCAGTCTTTACTAGCATTAGTGAGGCTGGCAGGGCTCTCTCAGTCTGTACTAGCATCAGTGAGGCTAGCAGGGCTCTCTCGGTCGGTACTAGCATCACAGTGAGGCTGGCAGCGCTCAGTGACAGTGAGGCTGGCAGGGCTCTCTCAGTCTGTACTAGCACTGTACTAGCATCAGTGAGGCTGGCAGGACCCTCTCAGTCTGCACTAGCATTAGTGAGGATGGCATGGCCCTCCCATTCTGTACTAGCATCCGTGAGGCTGGCAGGGCTCTCTCAGTCTGTACTAGCATCAGTGAGGCTGACAAGGCTCCCTCAGTCTGTACTAGCATCCGTGAGGCTGACAAGGCTCCCTCAGTCTGTACTAGCATCCGTGAGGCTGGCAGGGCTCCCTCGGGCTGTACTAGCATCAATGAGGCTGGCAGGGCTCTCTCAGTCTGTACTAGCATCTGTACTAGCATCAGTGAGGCTGGCATCGCTCTCTCTGACTGTACTAGCATCAGTGAGGCTGGCAGGGCTCTCTCTGTCTGTACTAGCATCGGTTAGGCTGGCAGGGCTCACGCAGTCTGTACTAGCATCAGTGAGGCTGGCAGGGCTCTATCAGTGAGGCTGGAAAAGCTCCCTCAGTCTCCACTAGCATCAGTGAAGCTGGCAGAGCTCTCTCAGTCTGTACTAGCATCTGTGAGGCTGGCAGGGCTCTCTTAGTCTGTAATAGCACCTGTCCTAGCATCAGTGAGGCTTGCAGGACCCTCTCATTCTGCACTAGCATTAGTGAGGATGGCAGGGCCCTCCCAGTCTGTACTAGCATCCGTGAGGCTGGCAGGGCTCTCCCAGTCTGTACTAGCATCTGTGAGGCTGGCAGGGCTCCCCAGGTCTGTACTAGCATCAATGAGGCTGGCAGGGCTCTCTCAGTCTGCACTAGCATTAGTGAGGATGGCAGGGCCCTCTCAGTCTGCACTAGCATTAGTGAGGCTGGCAGGGCTCTCCCAGTCTGTACTAGCATCTGTGAGGCTGGCAGGGCTCCCTCAGTCTGTAATAGCATCAATGAGGCTGGCAGGGCTCTCTCAGCCTGTACTAGCATCTGTACTAGCATTGGTGAGGCTGGCAGGGCCCTCCCAGTCTGTACCAGCATTAGTGGGGCTGGCAGGGCTCTCTCGGTCTGTACTAGCATCAGTGAGGCTGGCAGGGCTCTCTCGGTCTGTACTAGCATCAGTGAGGCTGGCAGGGCTCAGCGTCAGTGAGGCTGGCAGGGCTCTGTCAGTCTGTACTAGCATCTGTACTAGCATCAGTGAGACTGGCAGGACCCTCGCAGTCTGTACTAGCATTAGTGAGGATGGCATGGCTTCTTCAGTCTGTACTAGCATCCGTAAGGCTGGCAGGGCTCCCTCGGGCTGTACTAGCATCAGTGAGGCTGGCAGGGCTCTCTCGGTCTGTACTAGCATCAGTGAGGCTGGCAGGGCTCTCTCGGTCTGTAGTAGCATCAGTGGGCCTGGCAGGGCTCAGTGACAGTGAGGCTGGCAGGGCTCTATCAGTCTGTACTAGCAACTGTACTCGCATCAGTGAGGCTGGCAGGGCCCTCTCAGTCTGTCCTACCATCACTGAGGCTGGCAGGGTTCAGTGACAGTGAGGCTGGCAGGGCTCTCTCAGTCTGTACTAGTATTAGTGAGGCTGGCAGGGTTCTCTCAGTCTGTACTAGCATCAGTGAGGCTGGCAGGGCTCTCTCAGTCTGTACTAGCATCAGTGACGCTGGCAGGGCTCTCTCTGTCTGTACTACCATCAGTGAGGCTGGCAGTGCTCTCTCAGTCTGTACAAGCCTCGGTTAGGCTGGCAGGGCTCACTCAGTCTGTACAAGCATAAGTTAGGCTGGCAGGGCTCTATCAGTGAGGCAGGCAGGTCTTTCTCAGTCTGTAGTAGCATCAATGAGGCTGGCATGGCTCTCTCAGGCTGTAGTAGCATCAGTGAGGCTGGCAGGGCTCTCAGTCTGTACTAACATCTGTCTAGCATCAGTGAGGCTGTCAGGGCCCTCTCAGTCTGTACTAGCATTAGTGAGGCTGGCAGGGCTCTCTCGGTCTGTACTAGCATCAGTGAGGCTGGCAGGGCTCTCTCAGTCTGTACTAGCATCAGTGAGGCTGGCAGCGCTCACTGACAGTGAGGCTTGCAGGGCTCTCTCTGTCTGTACTACCATCAGTGAGGCTGGCAGTGCTCTCTCAGTCTGTACAAGCCTCGGTTAGGCTGGCAGGGCTCACTCAGTCTGTACAAGCATAAGTTAGGCTGGCAGGGCTCTCTCGGTCTGTACTAGCATCAGTTAGGCTGGCAGGGCTCTATCAGTGAGGCTGGCAGGGTTCTCTCAGTCTGTACTAGCATCAGTGAGGCTGGCAGGGCTCTCTCAGTCTGTACTAACATCTGTCTAGCATCAGTGAGGCTGTCAGGGCCCTCTCAGTCTGTACTAGCATTAGTGAGGCTGGCAGGGCTCTCTCGGTCTGTACTAGCATCAGTTAGGCTGGCAGGGCTCTATCAGTGAGGCTGGCAGGGTTCTCTCAGTCTGTACTAGCATCAGTGAGGCTGGCAGGGCTCTCTCAGTCTGTACTAACATCTGTCTAGCATCAGTGAGGCTGTCAGGGCCCTCTCAGTCTGTACTAGCATTAGTGAGGCTGGCAGGGCTCTCTCGGTCTGTACTAAGATCAGTGAGGCTGGCAGGGCTCTCTCAGTCTGCACTAGCATTAGTGAGGATGGCAGGGCCCTCCCAGTCTGTACTAGCATCCGTGAGGCTGGCAGGGCTCTCCCAGTCTGTACTAGCATCCGTGAGGCTGGCAGGGCTCCCTCAGTCTGTACTAGCATCAGTGAGGCTGGCAGCGCTCACTGACAGTGAGGCTGGCAGGGCTCTCTTAGTCTGTACTAGCATCAGTGAGGCTAGCAGGACCCTCTCAGTCTGCACTAGCATTAGTGAGGATGGCAGGGCCCTCCCAGTCTGTACTAGCATCCGTGAGGCTGGCAGGGCTCTCCCAGTCTGTACTAGCATCCGTGAGGTTGGCAGGGCTCCCTCAGTCTGTACTAGCATCAATGAGGCTGGCAGGGCTCTCTCAGTCTGCACTAGCATTAGTGAGGATGGCAGGGCTCTCCCAGTCTGTACTAGCATCCGTGAGGCTGGCAGGGCTCCCTCAGTCTGTACTAGCATCAGTGAGGCTGGCAGCGCTCACTGACAGTGAGGCTGGCAGGGCTCTCTTAGTCTGTACTAGCATCAGTGAGGCTAGCAGGACCCTCTCAGTCTGCACTAGCATTAGTGAGGATGGCAGGGCCCTCCCAGTCTGTACTAGCATCCGTGAGGCTGGCAGGGCTCTCCCAGTCTGTACTAGCATCCGTGAGGCTGGCAGGGCTCTCTCAGTCTGTACTAGCATCTGTACTAGCATCAGTGAGGCTGGCAGGGCTCTTTTGGTCTGTACTAGCATCAGTGAGGCTGGCAGGGCTCAGCGTCAGTGAGGCTGGCAGGGCTCTGTCAGTCTGTACTAGTATCTGTACTAGCATCAGTGAGGCTGGCAGGACCCTCTCAGTCTGTACTAGCATTAGTAAGGATGGCAGGGCTCTCTCGGTCTGTACTAGCATCAGTGAGGCTGGCAGGGTCCTCTGTACTACCATCAGTGAGGCTGGCAGGGCTCAGTGACAGAGAGGCGGCAGGGCTCTCTCAGACTGTACTAGCATCAGTGAGGCTGACAGGGCTCTCTCGGTCTGTACTACCATCCGTGAGGCTGGCAGGGCTCTCTCGGTCTGTACTAGCATCAGCAAGGCTGGCAGGGCTCTCTTGGTCTGTACTACCATCAGTGAGGCTGGCAGGGCTCAGTGACAGAGAGGCGGCAGGGCTCCCTCAGTCTGTACTAGCATCTGTGAGGCTGACAGGGCTCCCTCAGTCTGTACTAGCATCCGTGAGGCTGGCAGGGCTCCCTCAGTATGTCCTAGCTTCAGGCAGGTCCCTCTCAGTCTGTACTAGCATTAGTGAGGATGGCAAAGCTCTCTCAATCTGTACTAGCATCCGCATCCGTGAGGCTGGGAGGGCTCTCTCGGTTTGTACTAACATCAGGCAGGGCCCTCTCCGTCTGTACTAGCATCAGTGAGGCTGACCGGGCTCCCTCAGTCTGTACTAGCATCCTGAGGCTGGCAGGGCAGGGCTCCCTCAGGCTGTACTAGCCTCCTGAGGCTGGCAGGGCTCAGCGTTAGTGAGGCTGGCAGGGGTCTCTCAGTCTGTACTAGCATCAGTGAGGCTGGCAGGACCCTCTCAGTCTGAACTAGCATTTGTGAGGATGGCAGAGCTTCTTCAGTCTGTACTAGCATCCGTGAGGCTGGCAGGGCTCCCTCAGGCTGTACTAGCATCAGTGAGTCTGGCAGCGGGATCTCTCCGTCTGTACTAGCATCAGTGCTGGCAGGGCGAGGCAGGCTTTCCCAATCCAAGCGGTAAGGAGGTCTCCCTCGGTCGTGGTGATCCTTTGATCAGAGCCTCTGCCAGGAAATCTGAAGGCAATTGTGGAGCCCAGTGGAGGGCTGCAGAGCCCTACGCAGAGGTCCTGATGTTCTAGCTGAAGCCACAGGGGGCGGGGACATAGGAGGAAGGAACCGGACAGATAGGTTCTCGGGAATGGGGGCCGCCGCCCATGGCATACACTAATGGCGGTGGAGCACGGCTAGAGCTCGTTCGGCAATTTAGCGCTTCTAAAATATTCATGTGCCTGCTCATTTATTCAGGAGCTCGAGCAGGCCATTTCTGGGGCGCCTCCCTGCCTGGCGATGCCTGTGCGGGCATGCAGGCAGGCAGCAGCAGCAGGTCCTCCTCGAACGAGTGGTGCTCACACATTTCTCATGTCGGGAAGCATGTGACAGGATTTTTTGTTTTGATTGCAAAAGTATTTTATTTTAATTATATAGCATTGCCACAATTTGACGTTGTCAAAGTGGGCTTTCCGAATCATTGCTGATAGGCGCAGTGTAGGATGTGGTCGTACATTCACGGGGTTTCCTGCGCATTGCGTTGGCTTCATGTGCGCGCTCCAACGTGAAAACATGCACAACAGACTGCCTGGCACGTGACTAGCCGACCCTGCCAAACACCATCAAGCAGTCATAACTTAACTGACCTCGCCTCAGCCTGGCCGGCCTTTTCACAGGAAGCGACCAGCTTGTTGGCACCTGTCAAACTCACTGGTTTTCAAACCTTTCATGCTGAGTCCCCTTCAGCATAAATACGGGTATGGCCCTCCTTACCCCCACAACCGTCAAAAACCAGAACTACTTATATTTTCAATAGAACACAGTGTATTCTCGTGTGGAAGACCTTCACGCCACAGGGTATCCGCTAGGTCCCACTAGGTGGGCCAGCCTCACAGATGGAATATCACTGGCTTAGTACCCTACCGGCCATTCTCTATAAATCAATATTGGGGTGGGGGAAAACCAGAGGGCATACATAAAACAAGGGGGGGGAGGGGCGGCTGGATGGTGGCACATGAACTAATGGTCAACAGGCTAAACTGGTTTACGTAAACATATTTTTTTCCAAATTGGTTAAAAACATGTTACATTATGCAGGTTTGAGACAAAGGTTTAACATCAAGTTAATATTTGTTTTTATTATTTATTTTTATATTGGGCATCACAGCGCTGTTACTTGTGTGGAGCTTAGTTACAGAGAAATAACATTTGCATATTAGTCATAAATACATAAACATTTAAAACATCCTTATCTGGCAGAAATAGGTCTCTGGTTAGTTAGCTGTGGCGTGATAAGTGCTTATGAGAAGAGCAGTGTTTTCACCGCTTTGCAGAATGCCAGATGAGTGTTTTCTCCTCGTAGGGGTGGTTGCAAGCCTGTTCCATTGCAGGGTTGCTAGAAAGGAGAAACTGGCACCTCCTGCTCGGGCTTTCTTGATTTATGTACTGTGAGCATGTTTGTGTAGGGTGTTCTGGTCGGTCTTATGGAAGAGGTGAGGTGAATTCTTTCCGAGAGGTAGGGAGGGGCAGTTCGGTGGATACACATATATGTGAGGGCAAGGGCTTTAAAGATAACTCTCTTTGACTGGGAGCCAGTGCGCCTGTTTCCTGGCGGCAGTGATGTGTTCCCTTTTAGGAATGCTGACACCATAAAAAGGTAACTTATGTTCAACAGTTGCAAATAAGCTATAAAAACAATTTCCAAAGGCATTTAGTCTTACAAGTGTTTTACCGTGTGTTTTTCATTGAACACAATTATCTTTTTGTTGTTCTTGCTTTGAAACAATAAATGGAAAATAGCATAACAGGAAAAGGTCACAGTCTGCTATCACCCGTCACTCTTCCCTTTCATCAGGTACCTTCAAAGGCCACCCCGTGGTACCCTGAATGGCACTGCTGCCAAACTTACCTATTACAACGCCAACATGACAGTTCAATGATCTTCCTTAAAGTAGTGGTTTTAAACAAATAACCCGAACCACTGTTCCAGCTAACCTATTCCATTGTTTCAAGTTTAACAATAATATCACATGTGTAACTAGTGTTCATGACTGATACCTCCCTCTTCCAAGTGCACTACTAAGTGTTACAATTACCCAAATTAATGGTACTTTAATATAATTTTAACTGGTCTTATACAGCGCATCTCTGAAATATGTGATGGCCTTGTGGCATGTGGTTTTACTAAAGCAAATGAAGGAGTGTAGAAGGAAGAGCCAGGTACTAAACATTTGGCGTTTATGAGTGTGGGCTGGAGGTACCAGATGGTCTCTATGGAATTTGTGGCATTCGCACTCAGTGACGGGCCATTAGCCAATCAGATCGCTGGAACAACAGACTAGAATATACATTCTACGCTCGCTGTTTCAGCCACACAAGGCCCTTCCCCGGGTGGCGGCATCTTTGCTTTTCCCTCGGCGGGGAGGCAACAAGGAGCATCGCCCTGTTGCTTCCCCACACCTTCCATAACAAACCCAACCCCTTCCCTCCCTCTCTCTCTCTCCACTTATTTGCTGGACCAGACCTTTATGCTCCAGTCCAGGCTCTGCTCCGCTCCCGGCCACCGGCATAGAAATGGGAAAGGGACTTAGTCCACCATTCTCCATGGCGACTGCCATCTTGGTTTTTTTTCTTTCTTCTTCTTTTCCTTGGGAGATTGGTGTAGCTTACGCAGTGCACTGAGTACCACAATTTGGTTGATAGGAAAGTGGAGGAGGTAGTTGAAGGTACTCAATTTATCAACTTTTGAAGGATGAAGGACAAAGTGGATTCTGGCAGATTTTAAATGTGTGACTTTGGGGAGCCACCAGGGGGTGCCGTGATGAACTGAAGCTTCTCGGCTGGTCTCCTCCCCAGGGTTCTGGTATTTGGATTCTGAGCCCTCCCAGCCCTGTGGGAGACGAAGTTTGATCCCACCCCCCAGTTGAGCTAAAGACCTGGACCGGTGACGGCGCGTGGTCCCGGTATTCTTACGGGCCGCAGGACCGGAGATCGGCTATACGCTGTCTGAGAGCGGGAGCCGAGGATTGGCCATCCCGGCTTTGGAGACCGCGCGAGTGCGGGCTGCTTGGCGGTGGGGGAGGGGCTGGAGCCTGGGCCTGGGCGCGTCTCCTGTGTAGGTGTATGCGAGGAGCACCTGAAGCCCGGACTGCGGGACTCGGACGGAGGCGGAAGACATCACCCTCGGCCCCCAGGTGGACCCTGGTAGGGGTGCCCGGGTGACTGGAGAGGCTCGCGAGGGTACGGGGGCCCCGGGCACCGTACTGTTGAGCCCCATACTGCGGTGGAGGACACTGGATTTATCCATACAAGCCCCGTTTACAGGCCTGCAACGACGACAGTAAGCAGAGGGGATTTTGTTTTGTTTCTCCATCATGGAGGCTGTCGACCCCTCCACCCCCCATGGGAATTTGTGAGTTACTCAACACCTTCTGCACTGGGGTCTCCTATGCCCGAAGGGCAGTTGAGGTGTGTGCGCTGTGCAGCAGAAGTGCTTTTGGATCCTTGGACCTATGGGGGGGGGGTTGGCCCTCTGGGCTTGGACATTGTCTGATTTGCACTGTGCATGCCCGGGGCCTGCTCGGCTAGACTGTTGTTCTCTACCCCTCCCTGAGCAGTTTGGAGGGGGAATTGGAACCCGAGAGAGCAGACGCAGGGAAGTGAACCCTTGCACAGGGGGGCTGGAAGCGCCTATCTGTCCTGGGAAGGGCTCCAGCTCAAGGTCCTGTAGGAGGTGGGGCCTGCTTGCGGATTGCTTGTGGCCTTGCGGGAGGGAGTTGATCCTTTGGGGCCCCTCTGAGGGTCCCATGTCTAAGATCTGTCCCGGCCCGGGTTGCTGGACTCCGGTGGTTGACTAAGTCACTAGCCTCCCCCGCTGTGGTGCTGTGGATTGAGGGGTCGGAGACTGGGGTGGTCAGCCTGGAGAGACTTGTCAACAGTTGGGAGGTGCAGTGGAGTTGGCCTGTTTGTGTCCCTGGCTGACGACGCTCTGGGTGATCCGCGCCCCATTTTTCCTTTTCTTCGATGCACTGGGCCCTATCACTGCAGAGGTTCCGGCGTGCCCCCGAGCACTCCCCTGTGGGGGCCAATATGCAGTCGACCAGTCAACCAGATTCTGCGGAGGCCTTGTCAATGAGTCGCAATTTGGCGGCCCTATTGGAGGAGATCCGCGGGTTCACAGAGGACATTGGTAGAAGGCTCGACTCCCTAGACAAGAAGGTGGATGCGGTTGAGGACCGAGTGCAAGCTTTGGAGGCTAATCAGACCTCAGCTGATCTCTTCGAAACCCAGTTTGATCTACGTTTGGCGGAACTGGAAAGGCGAGAGGAGAGGGTTGCTCCTAAGCTAGATGACATGGAGAATAGGGAACGGTGCTCCAACCTGTGCTTTTTGGGCATTCCAGAAGGAAAGGGGAGTCCCCGACAGATATTGTGAGAGTGGTTAAGGCAATCATAAGCAAGCTGTTTGATGGAGGAAACACGAGCAAGCCGACGATCGATAGAGCCCATAGGGCGGGAGGACGCGTAGGTGGGCCGATATCGGTCCTTGTTAAATTTCATTACTACGCTGAAAAGGCTAATATTTTGGAGTTTACACGCAAAAAGGGCCCCATTGATTAGGAGGATGCTAAAATAACTATTTACCAAGATCTTTCGGCGTCACCCTCTCGCGTCAGAGACTATGTGGGCCCCTGACAAAGTGGTTGCAGTCAAAAGGGGTGCGATACAGGTGGGGTCATCCGTTCTCACTCTCGTTTGAGGTGGACGGCTATAAATACTCCCTTGTATCGGAGTCTGAGATCCAGAGGGTGACCAGTGAACTGTTGGGGGACTCAGCCTTGATGCCTGTAAGGGATGATGAACAGGGTGGCAGCGCTGGTCCCTGAAAGGCCTCAAGAGTTTGTAGGGAGGCTTCGCGTCCGAGGACATAGGAAGTATAGGAAGGTCCCCATCCCCGGGCAGCCTGTGCTTAATGGCTTGTTTCTTTTTAGAGTTTTGAGGGGTTACGGGGCTGCCCCGAAGGGCTGGCGACAGCCTTGGTAATGTGGCTTCTGATGAGGCGGGGGGGGGGGGGAGTTTGAGTTGGAGGGGTTGAGTCATTTGTTGTCAATGGGTTTAGTTTTGCTGGTGGGGGGCTCAGAAGGTTACTGTTTCTTTTTCTTGAAGGTACTCGCCCTGGTGGAGGCGATCCCAGGTGGCCTGGTTGTGCGGCGGTTTAATGTCGCAGCTCGGCCAGGCGCTCGGGGAGAGGGAGGTTAGGGGGTGGGAGGGGGTCGCTGGGTTGGGGGGTGTTCGGGTGGGTGGGCGAAAGGGAAAGGGGGTTCTTGTTGTTGGGATGGGGTTCTTCTGGCAGCCAGGGATTTTGGTCAAAAGGAGGTTCATTTGGCGTCTGTGGGTTTTCATCTGCAGACAGAGGCGGGGGTTGTCGGCGGGCATGGATGTCCTTTGAGGGGAGTCCATGGATAGTTTTGGGTCTTCAAATGGGTGACTCTCTACAGTTCTTATCGGTGGGGTCCCTAAATGTGCAGGGGTTGCACTCCCCTACCAAGAGATCATTAGTGGTGAGGGAATTTTCCAAGCTAAAGCTTCACTTTCTCTTTTTACAGGAATCCCATTGGGTCAGGGGAAAGGAGCCAGCCCTACGGTCTAGGGCCATCCAGCATGTGTTTAAGTCCTCTTATTCAGGGAAGAAGCGCGGGGTTGCCCTCTTGGTTTCTCCAAACGCTCACTTTTCCCCTAGAGCTCATTGGTTGGACCAAGAAGGGCGTTTTATCATGGTTAAGGGGGTAGTGAGGGGCAGATTGTTTACGCTGGTGGGAGTGTACGCTCCGAATGAAGCTCAGGATGTCTTCTGGGTGCAGATGGGGGAAAAGATCAGAGATTTTACTGAGGGCTCTCTAATTGTTGGAGGGGATTTTAATATGGTTCTTTGCCCGGAAAGGGATAGGAAGTCCTCCAAGCCCTGTCTTGATCTAAGGGCCAAAATGAAAATGGCGGGGGTGTTCTGCCGAGTTAACAAGGAACTAGGCCTCACTGACACGCATTCTGTTGAGTGCGACCGAGAACCTTTCTTCACCTTTTTTTCCAAGGTGCACTTTGCATTCTCTATGTCTTGGTGGATTCCTCGATTCGGGACTGTATCTCTGGGTCCGGGGTAGAAACTATCCCGTGAACCGACCACGACCTGGTCAGAGTCGACCTGGGGGTGCCCCCTCCAACTTCCGCGAGGGTCCGGTGGATCTGCAATGACTCCCTGTTGCACAATAGGGAGTTGAAGCAGTCTCTTCTTACTGCCATCGCGGAATATTTTGCCCTCAACGATACGGGGGAGGTAGATGTTAGGGGAGTCTGGGACGGATTTAAGGCCACGATTAGGGGCTCCCTGATGGAGATGGGCTCGAAGAGGGAGAGGGGACGGGAAGAGTCAAAACTGAGAGAACAGATAGCAGCTATTCAGCCTGGGGGGAAGCTGAAATCGCAGATGGCCCCGGGCAAGTGGGAGGAACTCCAAGGGCTAAGGGCGAAATTGGCAGCCTTGCTAGTGGGGCAGACGGAGAGAAAGCTAGCCTTTTTAAAACAGCGGTATATGGAGAAGGGGGAGAAGGCGGACAAGATTCTGGCATGGAGACTTAGGGAGCTTCGAAACAGTAGGAGAGTGAGTTTTATTTCCGGCCAGACAGGGGAAAAATTTCTACAAGATGATCAGATAGCAGATCAGTTTAAACAATATTACGAATCCCTTTATGCGTCGGAATACTTGGGAGACAGAACTGATATAGACAGTTTCTTGGCACCGCTTCCTATTCCGTGCCTCTCCGCTGAAAAGTCGGACTCGTTGGAGCTCATGGTCTCGCCGCAGGAAATTGTGGAGGCCATTTCATCATTGAGGAGCGGTACCGCTCCGGGTGATGATGGGTTCACGGTCATCTTTTATAAAACTTTCCGGTCCACATTAGCTCCCTTCCTGTTTAATTCAGCCCTAGAAATAGGCTCCCTCCCCCATTCCATGATGTCGGCACTTATTGTGGTTATCAGAAAGAAGGGAAAGACCCTTCGCGTTGTCAGTCCTATAGGCCCATCTCCCTTCTCAACATAGATGTTAAAATCTTGGCTAAACTCTTGGCTAACAGACTGTCTAAATTCCTTCCTTCGTTGGTTCATGGAGATCAGGTTGGCTTCATTCCAGGTCGCCAGGGATCGGATAACGTGAGGAAGACCATGGACCTTATGCATGAGGTGGCGAGACGAGACATAGAGGCCTATCTTTTATCTTTGGATTCAGAAAAGGCCTTTGACCGGGTCGAATGCCCCTATATGAGAAAAGTGCTCCATAAGATGGGTCTTGGGAGCAGATTCTGTGGGTGGATTTCGGTCTTGTACAATGGCCCCTATGCTAGTGTGCTGGTTAACGGCTGTATGTCTCCAGAGGTACGCGTCAAGGGTTCCCTCTGTCCCCCCTTTTGTACGCCCTGGCAATGGAGCCCTTTGCCGTAGCGGCCAGGGCTGATGGTGAAATCTCAGGGGTGCCATGTGGGGAGTGTGAGTCCAAGCTTTCCCTCTTCGCAGACGATATCTTGGTGTACCTTACTAACCTTCAGGTTTCCCTCCCACGCTTATTGGACTTAATTCGCCACTTTGGCTCCTTTTCGGGGCTAAGTCAATGTCACTAATCTTGCCTGATGCCAATGGTTAAATTGGACCATGAGGTCCGAGTTAGAGCAGCCATGTTAAGCATGCGGGTCGAGCGGGAATCTACCAGATACCTGGGCACCTGCATTCCCAGAGATCTAGAGAAGGTGTTTGAGTTAAACTTCCCCCCCACTTCAGGCGAAGATCCAAAGTGATCTATTGCGCTGGGCCCCTCTTACTCTATCATGGCTGGGCAGAATGGTAACGATTAAAATAAATGTTCTTCCACGGCTGCTGAATCTTTTTTCAACTCTCCCCTGCTTAATTCCTGACTCTTTCTTCGACCGTCTGCAGTCCAGCCTTCTCCGTTTTATATGGAAGGGCTAAAGGGCAAGGGTGAAATACTCTACCTTGACCTTGCCTAAATGTTTTGGGGGTTTCGGTCTCCCAGACTTTAGGTTGTATTACAAAGCATCTCAGATGCGTGTGATGTTGGAACACCTTACGGATGACCTTAGGACTTATTGGTCATACGTGGAAGATGTTCAGGTACATCCGAAGAAGGTCAGGGACTATTTATGGGCCCCCCCGAGGTCTCTTCCTTCGGCGGTTAGGTCGCACCCTGTCCTGGCTGCGCTATGGGCATCCTGGAAGCCCAGTAAGGAAAACATGTCTCTTTCTTCCTGGCCCTCTCCCCTCTCTTCCTTGTGGGGCCCTCCTCTAGATCTGGGTGCTAGAGGGTCCAGAGACACGCAGTCGTGGTCGGACCAGGGGTTGGAGAGGGTGGCCTAACTGTTCCGTCAGGGCGTTTTTTATTGGTATGATCAGTTGCGGGAAGTGCTGAGGGATAAACCTTTCTCCATCTTTGAGTATTTGCGGCTTAGGGGGAT
This sequence comes from Ambystoma mexicanum, assembly GCF_040938575.1. Classification (NCBI taxonomy): domain Eukaryota; kingdom Metazoa; phylum Chordata; class Amphibia; order Caudata; family Ambystomatidae; genus Ambystoma; species Ambystoma mexicanum. Next base: position 1,223,677,743 of record NC_090926.1, on the reverse strand, counting down.
TATCACTCAAAGTAAGTGGGTGGCTGATCTGACACAACCACTGTCTTCTATTGAGAGGATCATTGTGGAGGCCAAAACGAGGCAGGGCATTCTTTCTAAGTTCTACAATGTGTTGGTTACTGCTAACTTCGATGGCAGACAGTCGTTCAAGCAGATCTGGGAGGAGACACTGCGCCTGGTCCTGGATGAACATACGTGGGAGTTGGTCTTTAAGTCAATCTTTTCGGGAAGGTTGTATACGGCTGCCATGGAACACAACTTCAAGATTCTCCTTTCCTGGCACCGTCCCCCTGTCGCCCTATCTAAGATGTTCGCTGGGGTGTCGCCGATGTGTCCCAGGCTGTGCTCGGACCGTGGCACCTGGTTCCACATTTGGTGGGAGTGTCCGGTCATCCGGGTCTATTGGACGGAGCTGCTTAGCTGGATTAAGGACTTGATGGGTATGAGCCCTGCCCTTCTCCCCTTGGAAGTTTTGCTGGGCACACCTATGCCTGATAGTGTATCCTTACCTTTTTCCAGGGTGACAGGTGCCATGCTGAGAGCGGGGAGATTGGCCCTGGCCCAAAAGTGGAAGAGTCCCTCTGCCCCCACTAAGGCAGAGTGGCTTAATAAACTGATTGCTATTTTCGCTTATGAGAAACTGGCAGCCATCGCTAATGACACTATGTCTTCTTTTCTGGAGGATTGGACTGTGGTTATACAGACTGTGAAGCTTTGAAGCTCTGATCTATTTGGGGTGGTGTTGTTATCAGGTGATGCATGGTCGTGGCTGTTGTCCTACCAAGATGAGATTACTCGCCATGTCACCTGGGTCCTCACCTTATCTTGGGTCGCTCTGTAAGCTTTGCATCTGTGTCCTGCACTAGCTTCTCGCCTCATGTGATTGTGTTGGAAAACCTGGTATGCCTTGTTGGGAAGGGGGGGGGGGGGGGGAGTGGGGTGGAGTGGGGTAGGGGTTGGGGGGCAATTGGGAATGGTTTTTCTATAAGTTGTTATTGTTTGGAAATGACGGGGCTGTCTGATGTTTTGTTATACAATGAAAAGCTTAATAAAAATAAAGTGTGACTTAAGGTTGCACCCAAAAGTCAGAGGCAAAATATTAATTAGCTTGAAATCATGCAGACAGATTTCCTTGGTTGGAAAAAATCTGGCCCTGCACTGCAATGCTGGCTCCCAAAAACAGTGAAGAGCCAGCTTTCAAACTTCATGCTTGACTAACTCACAAGGAATATTGAGATCCACCTTGGAATGAAAAATTATTCCGGCATCATACAAGCATAAACATTTAGGAGGCTAGGTCTTGGGTGTAGGTTGACTAGCTACATGGGATACAAATGGATACAGATATTGAAGTAACAATAGAATTGAATGAAGGTAGTGAGGTCGGCAGCGGAAGTGAGAGAGAGCAAGAAGGGTCTGGTGTAGGTTTAGGTGTAGCTTGCAATTTCTCCACCTTTTGTGTGTCCTGTGCTACACCAAACCTAATTTTGGCTGCGGCGGGAGAGATTGGGAGGGGTACAAGCAATAATCTTGCCTGTGCAGCAATTAATATTATCTTTTGTTTGCTGGGCCCTTCTACCTTCTAGCCCCAGACTACCCTTGAAGGTTTGTAGTTGTGGGTCAGTGGAGTTGGGGATAATGCAGTCGACTAGAGTGACCACATAACTGCAAGTCACTGAGAGGACTTTTTTTCCAGTCCCGTTTAGTCCTGGATATATCCCAACAGTCTGGAGGAATGGCCATGGTGGTACAGGACTAACCCACGGATACTTCTTTACACAATGTATTTATTTATTTATTGGGTATTTATAATGTGCATATACATCTAAAAGTGTATCAAGTCACATCAAGACAAGGGAGGGAGGGGAAGAGGAGAAAAAAACAAAATAATGTTTCCACTAGGTCTTGAGACATTCATACCGTGCAAGTGCAGTTACAAGAATGCAGGGGGGTGGAGGGGAGGTAAAAGTTGGGGGGCACAGGGAAGAAGACAAACTATGTTCCTACTAGGTTGTGGGACAATTCGGAGCATGCAAGGGCAGTAACAGAAAGAGGGGAAAGGGGTAGGAGGAGAAGTGAAGGTACGGAAGAGGAACCATATCATTTCTACTAGGTTGTGAGCCATTTCGGAGCGCGCAAGTGCAGTAACAGAAATGTAGGAGAAGGAGGAGGAGTGAAGGACAGGGAGGAAGGGGAAGGAAGGGGGAGGAGAAGGGAGCGATAAGTGCAGGTGAACAGGTTCACTTGCACTTTGAGGAGAGGGTGCACAAGGGAGTGCTTGAGGAGCAGCGGGATAGACTGTGATAAGGAATGACTGAAGAATCACCCAGATTCGACTTTCCTAGAGAGAGGGAAAAAAGCCTAAATTTCAAACACACCCTGATGCAAAATCACCCAGATTCGACTATCCTAGAGAGAGGGAAAAAAGCCTAAATTGCAAACACACTCCAAATGCACAACACCCAGATTCAACTATCATAGATAGAGGGAAAAAAGCCTACATTTCAGACACATCCCAAATGCAGAACATCTACATGCCAGATATGGATAACATACAACTGTGAGTGATGTACAGCAGACTGCAGGATTTGCTAATAGGTGTAATAAGAGACCAGAGACAGTTAAATAGGGAACAGTAATGACTGTTCGCCCTACCCGCACCTTTCTTATCTTGTCAGTCGCTGCTGGTTGACGAGTGTGCTGCATGCTCCACTGGCGAACACTGGCAAACACAGTCTGGAGCTGCTACTGTAGGAGCTGCCCTTTGCCTCTGGGTCCTTCACCACCGGGGCTGCACGATCAGTGGTCTTCCCAGGGGGCTGTACTAATGACGAGGTTAGTAGCCAATGGGGGCACGAGATGGGCTATGGGGAGTGAGAAAATACAGCTCAATGAAACCTGATAAGGGCAGAGTGATGTCATAAAACAAATATACAAAGCCATACTGAAACGAGATGGCATTTTTTTAAGTGAGACGATGTAACTGGAGTAACAAGAGAAACATGTTATAACGCTCACCTGGCTCCCACGGAGGCGCTGGTCTGGTCTGGGTTGCTGTGGCCTCTTCAAGCGTGATGCGCAGAATTCGGACCACCGACTGAACAGGACCCCCAAATCTTGCTTGTCTGGCCCGTAGGAATATCCTTCTGCAGATGAGAAAGGGGATTAACTGTCTGCTGAATAGTGTGCTTGCACCCCACTTTCCCCCTTCGTTCTTCTCTAACTTCCTCCAAAACCCCCGGTTTAAGCTAACCTTATGGTTTGGAAGGATGAACTCTCCATCCTGCTTCTGGCGCAGGGGCGCGTGTTCGTCCAGTTACTTCACTGGTTTTCAGAATGGCGCTGGCAAATCCACTTGACTTTTCTGAGTGATGCGCCGTATGAAGATGCAAAAGTTCAAGTGTGAGCCTCCTTTTATGTTGTTTTTTCTGTCCTTTATTTCAGATGCAGAACAAAGGCGATGCGTTGAGGGGTTAAATTGCCGGTGGTAAAATCAGGCGAGTTAGTGATGAGGGCGACCCCTCTAAATGTCTTTATAATTCCCCAGTAATGTCTTTTGTCCTTTCCCCATAGGGGCCGGGGTGCGGTACCTGCCAGAGATGCGGCGCCGACCCGAGATGTGGAATGGTTCACCAAGAAAAGCCGGTAAGTAATATGGCTGAAAATTCGGCTTTCCTCTTGTGTTCCCTTGCTCACCTTTTGTCTCTTCTTCTCTCCCCTAGGTGCAGAGATGTGGCGACCGGTGCTGAGAGCCGCGATGGAGCTGGGCGGCGTCTCGGGAACAGGTGAGTGAAGCGCGGCGCTGCTGCGAGCAACGCGGTGCTTTTAAATGGAAGTCTTCCTTCAGGAATGCTGGCGTGAAGATTCCGGATGCAGGTAAGAAGGTTGAATAAGTTCTTGGTTTTCACCTTTCTCTTCTCTTATTCCCTTACAGGTGTTCCAGGTTCGAGGCTGGCGTGGCTGGAGTCCAGGTGCAGGAGCAGACACGGTGAGCGTTCAGCTGATGGGATGCAGAACAACGCGAAGCACGTGTGGCTGTCCGGGCGTGGCTTAAATAGCCATGGAAGAAGTTCCAGGTGAGTATTCTTACACAGCCCCACCCAAGTAACAAAATAGTTCCTTCAGAAAAATAGTCCCTCCTAAGCCTCATTTGGCTTGGTTCTTCATGCAGCATGGTCTGCATCAGGTGAGTGTGCAGCATGGTCTGCTTCAGGTAAGTGCACCAAACACTTCCCCTTATGAGCCTGGCGCCTATGGCGCCAGGACTGATGTCCAACATGAGCCTGGCGCCAACGGCGCCAGGACAGAGTCCAAAGAGCCCCTATAAAGGGCCGCTGGGCTTTTACCCGGGGGCGTGATGCCTGCTCCCGGGGGTGCTGGGCCTGGCCTGGTGCTCCGGGGGTAGGCATCATGACACATGTACGAAATGATAAAGTAATCATGAATGCAAAAGAAGACAAAGTAACTTGCTGGCCAATAAGTGTAAATATGCAGTAACGCAATATAGAAAAGCCATATAGAAGTTTGCTATAGAGGAATATATAACATGGCTAAGATCGCCATAATTGTAAAATGGACGCCAGCTTGTGTCAAGATTGAATTCAGCTACCTCAGAAACAGATCAGGGTTTAAGAGTCAGGAAACTGTGGAAGAACAGCTTCATGTGCAAATCAGAGATTAGTCTATGTTGGCTTGGGATCAAGGATGCCATTTTTAAGGAATAGCTGCAGAGCACAAAGGGACGCAGACAGATAAACCATGGACAAGACATATTTCTCTTAGATTAAAGTATAAAACATCTGCACAAGCCAAGTATTGGACAATTAAAAGTTTATAAAGTCTATACAAGGTAGGGTTAACAAGTCTCTAAAGGGCAAGAAGAGCAATGGCACTCAGTATAATGAAATCAAATAGCAGTAAATAAGAGGCAAAATTGATACATTTGTATCTCTTCACGTGTGACTCATAAATCGAAAACAAGAGCTATCATTAATGTTCCGATGAAGATAGTGATGTGCTTACACTCCCTTCAATGTGCCAAAACAGAGAGTTGGCTACAAGGACAACTACAGACGGGACACTTTGGCTCATGGCCGGACTGATGAGAGATGATGGACTAATTGTGAAAGTAGTGAGTAATCTGACATGATTCAAGAACCTGGGTTTTGTTTCGCTTATGCCCTTTTAGTCGAGCCGAAAGTCCAAGGTTGGGTGAGAATGCCAGCCAATCAGTGGGTTCATGGGGCAACTTGCTATACATTGTTACATAGACCAATCTGCTGCCGTTTTGTTTGCTATAATCAGTATTATAAGTATTTAGAGGTAGTTCGAGGCGTGCCTCACAGATAAGAGACAGCCAATGGTGTACTAACCCCTATGTATTTTATAAGTAGTTATGTTCCCTTAACCAAACCCTCCAGCTAATAAGTTTTACAGTTTGCCACTTAGGATGACATCATAGATGATGCATATTGGGGTATAGGACCTCTGTGTAATCAAGTTTGTTTGTGAGAGTGCAAGCATCAGTGCGATGTCTGCCAGTTGACCCTGCTTCATTAAATTGCAAATAAAGTAGTACTTTGCCATATTCTTTGAGTTTGTCCAGTAATTTGGTTTGAGATCTGTATTGGTAATTCCATCTAGCACAAGAGATGCTTCAAGGTGCTGGAGCACATGTTGGTAGTAGAGGATCGTTCACGTCTAGTCGACCTAGGCCCAGATTCAGATCTTCAGACTGTTGGCTGCTCCTGCCATTAGCCAGAAGACTGCAGAGCTTCCTTTGGAGAATGGCACACAACAAAACGAGTGTAAAAAGATACGGTTGGCAGGTCCCCCTTTTACAAAATTCCTATTCGGTCCCCACAGATGCCCCTTGGACGGTAGGCAAACTGGTCGGTTGAGGGGGAGACGATGCAGAGGGACTCGAGCTGAGCCACGGACGTAAGAAGAACATTGAAAGTGGCACAAATAGTGGGAAGGACTGTGTTGTAATATATATATACATATAATATATATATATATATATATATACACATACATACATAAATAATAAATATATACATACACACAGTGAAAAAACTTTGTTAAAGGGACGTTGTGGTTAAGTTGCACTAGTAAAAACGTATGAAATTAAGCTAAGCAACCATAACCCACGCTACCACTGTGCACTGCAAGGACTAACACCCATGACATCAAAGATGACATCACAAATGTCATTGGTGACATCACTAATAACATCACAAGTGTATTTAGTTTTCATGCAAAGCCTTCACAAGGGATTGTCATTGTAAAGTTGTCAGAAAACTATCAGAGATCATTGGAACAACTATCATAACATAAACATAAATATTAACATAAATAGTTAATTACCCAATGCATTGCTAGAAACACCATTGCATTACAGAGTTATTTCCAGTACATGAACCAACTCATCAGCAGGCATCATAGAGACGCAACAATCAAAATCTTCCCATGTTGGATAGTAAAATGATGAATGCTTTCGTTTCAGAGTTTTGTGTACTGTGAAACATGTAATAAGTAGCTAAGAATGCCTCACTTACAATATAATTGTACTACTAGACACAAAACAAAGCGACCACAACACATACAAATATACAGCCTATGTATATTTGTATAGCTATGCTATGTATAGCCTATACAGGGAAAGTAAAGCAAGCAAAAAAGTAGGAGTACTATCAGAAAGTGTTCATAACCTAACTGAATATCTTCATGCACAGAAATGATTGCTGCGTTTCAGGCTGGCTTCTTCCTCTATGTATATGTATCATATGATGTGCCTGAACCCTATGGAAAGTAGTTTAAGAACATATGAGAAGGGTAATGTCTGCAAACGTAGTACCTTTTGCATTATTACTTCCTGACTGTCAGTGAAGAAAACCACCTGGCCTGCATATGTCAGTGAACAAAAAAGAGGGAGCCAGACATGTGATGTCAACAGTGATGTCATCAATGACATTTGTGATGTCATCTTTGATGTCATGGGTGTTAGTCCTTGCAGTGCACAGTGGTAGTGTGAGCTGCGGTTGCTTAGCTTACCATAACTAGAGAATTTCTGGGGGTTTTCGGTTTTACCTGTAACCATAACATCCTTGTAACAATGTATTTCCATTGAATTTCATATGTTTTTACTAGTGCAACTCAACCATAACGTCCCTTTAACATCGTTTTTTTCACTGAATTGCAAAGGTTTTTACCAGGATACGCTTAGTTTGTAAAGATGTAATGTACAACATACTGAACCCGCTGCAACCATGTTAATGCGCACAGCAGTCACGAACTATGCATCTGGTTGCGGACTTCGGGTGGCATCCAACCTCCTCAGAAAGACAGGAGCTCTCTTACGTAGTGGTACGATTCAGCAAACACAAGTAACATATACAAAAAGCACCATGTACATGAATTGCAAGGGAAAAAAAAGTAGGTCTGCAAACTGTGTACTTATGAAACAAACAGCACAAAGGCATAGGGAGTACACCATAACCGAATGCAACAAGAAAAGTGACGTCTCATGTCAACAGTCTTACTGCAGTAGTAAGCACACTTAAGTTTGTCTGATAATTGCACAGGTGGTGCAGTATACAATAGTAGAAAAGCATAACGTTTCTTTTTTTACACAGCCATGGCAAGCAACTTAGAGTGGCTGGAAGAAAATTTCCCTCATGACGCAATGACTTACGATAGTAACCCCATTGATACACACCAGAGTCTAAAACGTAAAATATTTAATATCTACTGCTTCATGTACACCTAACAGATTTATTTTTCTGTAAGAGAACATATTGGAAAATAAATCAAGGCAACACAAGCGGCAGCCCTTCCACAACAGCATACTGGCACAGAAAAGGAAAGAAACTCTGTAAATAGCAAAATGGACAGCCTGGAAGGCAAAATGGAAGAACAGGTGAAAAATGATGATGCCTTAAAAGATTACGTACAAGGACATATTATGGACAAAATAAAGTACCACTGCCCCACCTGCACGTGTATCCCTTCCCCATTTCACAGCCTGCCATACCCTCAAAATCTGTGTGATTAGAGACATTACGCTGATACCTCAATCCCTTCCTCCCCTCACTACTTGTGCTAATCCCCAATTCCCCACAATAAGTATGCAACTCTGCTACCCCTTCCTTTTCTTAATGGTATGTATGAATGTGGGGAAGTGAACGTTGATATTTAAATTTCTGCTGAGTCTATATGTGGCTTTCCCTTTGTTGTTAAAATGCCGCTATGACTCAGCGGCGCACAGTACTGGTAGGAATTACCACAATTAAGCAAAAGGGAGGTGTCCTATGGACACCGCACCTGCCCGACATAACCGCAATCGCAATGGAGTCATCCGTACGACACCGGTACGACCCGCATGTGCGCATCTTGTGAACTACCTATAATTAGTTGTGGTAGCGGATGTTTGTCCGTTGCACAAGTACACGCATGCGTATCTCTTCCTCTGTCTCCTGGTGACAACACCCCTGTGCAGCATATGCGAACAAACTTGTGACAAACTTTAATTAGGTGAAACCGCCCACCCACGTCCTACAGGTACCTGCACACAAACATCTCACGTGTCCCAAAATGGTCAACACACATGTGTCGTACTATTAATCAGTCCGGAGATCTGAACGATGTGCATAGGCCACCTATGCACATGCGCACAATGTATTCTGCCCAAAATGAGTCCTGCGGACAGACGTCCCAATCGAGAACATTCACGAGGTCACCATGAGACAGCACCCATGCTGCACGTGGGCCCTTTATCGCAGACACGATCCGGACCTTCGGACATCGGAAATGTGCAGTGCTCTTCAATCGACGGAGTGTTGTTGGGAAAGTACACGCTTATAAACACCCCACAATGTGCCATTGCACATGTATGGATTTGTTCCAATTATGTAGGCCTGTTTTCCGTTTGCAAGGTCTCCACAGCAGCCCTACAAAAGGCCACACCCCAGAGGTGGTCAACAATCTGTTTGTAACTTTTCAGAACAGAGTAGAGGCCACATAGCTTTGAGCTGTAAGTGATGTGGGACCAAATCTGCTCTGCTACATTACCTTTGCAAGTAATGGCAACCATGTTAGCCCGACTCACTATGCACAGTAATGGAGAAAAGTATTAACACCCCTTCCTGTGACCTACACCCTCAGTACCTATAGTCCCCACTGTCCCATTCCCATGGGCAGCATGCTGAAGACGGTAGTATGTGGCATGTGTGGTTTCTCAAGTACGGCGAGGGCCGCACCCCAATAAAGCAGAAACAGTCCTTCTTCCCTTTCCACTATCTTCTTTCCAGCACGTCCTCATTGGGTACTGTTAAATAGTCACACACACATCCACCAATCACATTGAAGAGCTCTCCATGTAACACTATTAGGTCTGTACAATAGTCCTCTGCGTACACACCACACCCAGAAATGTTATTTGTGCAATCCCTTAGCCTCCACAGTCCCATTTCCATGCCTGCCATCTACAAAAGCCCTGGATGTGGCTTTTGTGCTGTGTGCGGGCTTGGGGGAATGCATTGAAACATGGGTAGAGGATTTCATTTGTAGGGGTGGCTCTGAAAAGAGCCTTTTTTTTAGGTGTTTCTAGAGAAACGCCTTTATTTTCAATTTTTATAGGTTTTTCTGTTTTCTTCTCTGCACATTCTTACAGTAAACCTTTCAACGCCTCCTGTAGATGGGCAAACAAAAGAGCATCACCAATGCTGGACAAAGAAATGCCATCTGCATGGAAAAACTCAGCATTTCGAGAATTTATGATGTCATTGTTGCAGAAGAACATCCCACGTGCGGACAAAAGGACCAAAAAATCAAACATGCTTCTGTTGATGAGACCCCTTCTAGCCTCTAGCTGGGAACAACATACATTAGGATAGTCCCATTCTCTTCTTGGTGGTATGGCTGAGAAAACCACATTGGCAGTGGGAAAACGCCTCTTCAATGTATTCAGCAACCTCTTCAGTTGATGGAACAAACGTAAACAAGACATGTAACCCAAATGCATGCCTCCATAATGCACAACGACTACATGGACAGTAGCAAAAGTAGCCACTTGTCTGCAAAGTGCAAACATATCTCCGAAACATGGAAAGCGAACCACAATGCGTCCACTCTTTCTAAACCGAAATCGCCATCAAAGTGTCTTTCCTGCTCAGAGCTGGGCAGATCTACCACAAATGCATCACCCAAAACCAACACAATGTGTTTCTCCATGTCAGCCCTCCTCACTACGCAGAGTAATGAAAAACAGTATTACCGCCCCTTCCTATGAACCACACCCTCAGTACCTGATTGGATAATCCCCACAGTTCCATTTCCATTGGTCCGCATGATGAGAAGCGCAGACTGTGGCATGTGGATTCCCCCAGTAGAGGGCCGCACCCCAGTAAAGCAGGACCATTTTCCTTCTTCCCTTTTCACTATTTTTTGTCTAACGCTACCTCATTGGGTACTGTTAAATAGTCACACACGCATCCACCCATCACATTGAATACATCAGCATGTAATACTGTCAGTTCTGTACAACACTTCATATGTACGTTACACATTCAGAGTGCAAGTGGCATGTGATGCAAAAGCACCTCCAGTAGAAAGTTCTGTAAAACTATCCAAGATTTCTGCATCCACATGGCCAACCATCACCGCAAAGTACAGGTAGAAATATTTTCTGTATACTATTGTTACAACTCTGTTATAAGTGCCTCTGAGCAGGCTGTCTGCCACTGAACGTGCACAACGTACTTACAAGACGCACTGTTCTTTCTCCCATCACCTACCATCTAGTGCCACTGCAATGAAATATGCTTTCAACATTTTCATTTACCCATTTTAGCCATTCTAATATCCAAACAGTTACTGTCTTCTTTCCTTCCAACAATGCTACAAATGTTGTTCTGCACTTAACCATCTCCTACAAAATCTGTAAAAATATTGCACAAAAGCAGCATTCAATGTTTCTTAGCAAAGTACAAGTACATGCATACAAACAGGATGTCTTCCCCTTACCTTGCACACGTCAACCATAGCCTTCTGCAGTTCTCTGTACAAATAGACCTTCTGCCACAGTTTTTGCGTACACACCACAACCAGAAACCTTATTGAGCAATGCATGCCATCCTGAAAAGGGCCAGATGTGGCACGTGTAATGCTGAAACTACCGCAGAATCTGCAGAGTTATCGTGTTAGGAAGGGGGCGGGGGGAAAGAAATTTGATACTGGGTAGGGGATTGGGTCTGTAATGGTGGCTCTGAAAAGATATTTTTTGTTTAGTGTTTTTTTTACATGCTTGCAAACAACTTTTTTTCTCTCTTCATATAAGCTTCTGATTGTTTCTCCTCCTTACATTTTTACCGAATTCTGTTTAACGCTTCTTGCACATTGTAAAAGAAAATGGCATTGCCAATGGCGGTCAAATAAATGCCATTTCTATGGGATCACTGCATATTTTGCGTCCTCATGATCTTATAGTGGGTGGAGAACATCCCAGCAGTGCACATAAATTCACATGCTTCTGTTTATAAGACACCTTCCGAGCTCTGGCTGGGGACAAATTACAACGCCATGATCCCATACTCCTCTTGATGTTATGCATGGAAAAACGAGCTTGGCAGTGGGAAACATCTGAATCACTGCATTCAGCAACTTCTTCAGGTGATTGAGCAAACGTCCACACGACATGGAACCCAAATATAAACTTCCATAATGCACCACCACAACATTAACGGTAGCCACAGACGCCACATATCTGCAAAGGCGAACCATCCCATGGAAACTGCACTCATAGAGATTGCTCCACAAAGCGTCCACTCCTTCCAACACAAAATTATCAGCAACGCCTCTTTGCACGGCAGACCTGCATCCAAGACATCTGCATCAAACACTATAATTTCTGTACAGAACTCCATATTTACAGTTTAACAATCTAGTGTCCGTTGCCTGTGCTTCCAAAGCACCTCCAATAGAAACCTCTGCAAAAGAATCCATGATTTCAGCACCCAAAATCATCCAGAGCGGCACCCATCACATCTTTGGCCATGCACACAAGAGTCTAGGCCTTGCCCACACCCAGCACAACATAATGGAGCCATGCATGCGAACATGTGGCCAGATACCACACTCCACAAACGTTAAATATCCTGTGGCACTTCTACCCAACCCCCGCACCATAACACAGTGATGCATGGAAGCATGTAACAGCAGAATCCACAAACAGTGACCTTCAGAGTTCAGGCATCGCTGGGAGCACATGCTAGCCAAGCTAAGGTGAGTATCTTTTCAGGGATTCTTGTGCGTAGAACAGATGGCTGTGCCAGGGGGCCACCGGTAAGTGATGCAAGCACTCACTGACCCTCGACACAAACTTTGGCAGTATAGGCCAATTCGCTAGTAGGTTTCGCCCCTGCAGTTACAGGTCACTCCAGCTCTCAGCGGCTGTGGGATGGGAAGATCGTCCATGGCGGAACAGTAGCCGTTCCTCAGCTCTCAAAGAAAGAAGGATAGTTCCAGTGCAGCACGTCTCCGGACAGAGTGAGGCAGGTCTGGAGGCACTTACAGCGACAGCACAGCGGGGTGACACAGGGACCGCAAATGCTTGCCGCGTGACACACTCATAAATCGCAACCCAGAGGCGCCTGACAAAGTTTTGATGAGAGAAGGTCTAGGACCACAAGTAAGCGATACCCAAAGTCTCGAGTCTCGTCTCAGGGTGGCGGCGCTCCTGTGCGATACCTCGGGTTTGAGCTGGTCAGTTCTCTGGATGGACCAACATCCACTATCCAAAAGCAGGGGTTCGATATGACAACAGCGGGGCCAGGGTGCCAAACCTTCCAGCATGTCTCTGGTGGTTCCACAAGTCTGCTCTTTCATTCAGGATACTTGGCTCCTTCTGTAGTTCGGTGTGAACTTCAGGTGATTGACCTGGAATGGATGTATAGCTCGTTCTCGTATCCAAGATCTGTTTCATGCTCAAATCTGGTATAGCCAATTGAAGATCTGCTCTCTTGCATGCACGCCAGGCGTGGACCAATCGTGGCCCACAGTGGTTCCAGACATTCAGGCCTACTGGACATACTGGCACCAGAAGTGTGGATTGGTACCAGACAGTCCCAACCCTCTTCCTGGGCACTAGCACATGTGACATGCAGGAGCCTGCGAAAGATGTGGTTTATACGGGAGGCTGCAAGCCCAAATAAGGAATACCTGGGTCTCTCGACCTGGGTGAAGTCAATGGGACAAAATGGCCAAAGGACAGAACAAAAGACTTCGTGGCACAGCCATTTTCGGCATTGTCAACAGTCTTGGGCCATAAAAACAAAGTAAAAAAACTTTTTAAGTAAACTGCTCCCACCAGTTCGTCCCAGGCATACTTGGTAAAACACCAAAAATCCTTATAGGGTGGCTAGGGCCATAATACAAAAGGACCCCTATGCGCGGTACTGTAAGGTACTTGGCACATAGACAAAAAGTTACCAAGAAATAGCAACATAGTCAAATGCTAAGGGAAAATAACACAGTTACTGACAACCTTACTCCTAGTCCATAGTCCCCTTTCTTCCATGCTTGTGGGACATTCCGTCCTTTGGGACGGGGCCGGAGCCCTTTGTTAAAAGAAATCAAAAATAAAAATGTTTGTCCTTCTTCTCTTTTTACATGGGGTACCACACGCGGCCGTAACCCGGCCCTCCTGAGCTCCACCCTGCGCATCACCCTTCAGTCCTTTTCTATCACCAGGTCTGCGACCATTTAAGCAAAAATAGAGGATACTTATTAGAGGGGACGGCGGGCGGGTGTAAGGAGAAAAGAGGACTATTGACTAGAAGTAAGGTAGTCACTATGGTGAGTAACTTTGTTATACTCCTACGTCCCGTCCCCTTTCCTCCATACTTGTGGGAGATTCCCAAGCACTCCTCACAGGTAATACGAGTGGATGGAAACTCCTTACTGAAACAGGTTTTTAAGTCCATTCTGACTGAATTGAGCATCGGCCATGGAGCTTAGGTCCAAGCAGTAATGCTTACAAAAAGCTGATGGGGAAGCCCACAGAGCCGCCTTGGCAATGGTTTCCCAGGGAACATATTTTTGGAAGGCAACAGTAGCCGCTTTGCCACGTACAAGATGGGCATGAATGGTATACGCTTATGAAATACAGGAAGCAATCCATCGGGAGATAGTAGCCTTAGAAGCAGGTTTCCCTTTCGGGTCTCCGAACGTAACAAAGAGTTGGGAGGAGCCTCTGAGTTCAGTTGTTCTGTCCAGATAGAACTTCAGAGCTCATCTGCCATCTAAATTGTGTAGTACATACTCGGCATCTGAGGCCGGGTTCAGAAAAAAGACAGGTAATGATATAGATTGATTCGAATGAAAATCAGTCACTACTTTAGGAAGGAAAGAAGGATGAGTGCGTAGCACAACCTTGTCCTTATGGAAGGTGAGGAACGGATTTTCCACAGACAAAGCTTGAAGCTCGCTTACTCGCCTTGCCGAAGTCACTGCAATCAGAAATACAACCTTCCATGAAAGGTACTTTAGTTCTGCCGTAGCCATGGGTTCAAATGGTTTATGGCATAAGGCGCTGAGGACCACATTTAAATCCCATTTTGGATGAGGACTGCATACAGGTGCAAAAAGATGTAATAGACCTGTAAAATGCCTTTTAATGTCTGGGTTCGTCAAAAAAAGGAACAGTTGTCCGTTGACAGGTAGGTGGCAATAGCCGACAAGTAAGTCCTACAAGACAAGACATGAATGCCCGAAGCTGCCAGAAGAGATATGAACGAAAGGACAGTGTCAATGGTAGCATGTCTGGGGTCCAACTGCTTAGCTAAACACCAGTGGCAAAACCGGAGCCACTTGCTCCTATATTGAGACCTCGTAGAGGGTTTCCTGGCCACTTGGATAATGCGCATATTGTCCTCGGATAAGTTAAACCGCACTAAGGTTTTGAATTCAGACACCAGGCCGCCAAGCTGAATGATTGTGGGAAGGGGTGCCACATCTGCTGATCGCACTGGTAAAGCAGGTTGGGAATCAACAGCAGTCTGATTGGCGGACAAAATCGACAGATGCTGAAGTTCCAAGAACCAGAATCTGGCTGGCCACCAAAGAGCTATGAACAGGAGAGTGCAATTAGATGTATTCCTAAGCTTGTAAAGTGACTGATGAATCATAGGAAGAGACGGGACAGCATAGGCCTTCATGTTGTGCCACAGAATTTCGAAAGCGTCCGCTAGAGAGTAGGCCCCGAGACCGTTCCTGGATGAATAAAGAGGAAGTTTCCTGTTTGTAGAAGTCACAAAGAGGTCCACTTCTGGAGTGCCCCATTGGCGAAAGATGGTGGAGAGGATCTCTGTGTTAAGTTCCCACTCGTAGCTGGCCGCTGTTTGTCGGCTGAGTGAGTCTGCAGTCACAGTTAGTAGGCCCGGAATGTGTACCCCCAGTAGCCAAATGCTGTGCTGAATGGCCCATTCCCAAATCTGAATGTCAAGGTCCACAAGAGGTGGGGATTTGGTGCCACCCTGTTTGTTGATATAAAACATTGACACCGAATTGTCCGTGCGGATGCAGACAACCCGTTTCGTGATGGACGGTTGGAAAGCTTTCAGCGCCGAAATACAGCCAGGCGTTCCAAATAATTTATGTGAAACTGCCTGTCCTGCAGCGTCCATAGATCGAAAACCTGGAGATGATCCAGCGTCACGCGCTACCCCAGAAGGGAGGAGTCTGTGGTAATCATCACTTGTGGCCAGGGCTCCTGAAAGGAGGCCCCCACTGTAACATTGTTGGTCGAAGACCACCATATGCAGGATGGAACTGGGATCATCTTGGAATCCAAGTTCGAAGTCTGACACCAAGAGCTCTGAAGAGCTAGCTGCGTACGCCTCATTTTGAGACACGGAAGAGCAAGTATGCACGAGGCCATGCGACCCAGAAGTCTCTGGAACCACCAAGCCGTCATGTGCTCTGACTGGATGAAGAGCTGACACGTGGCGAAAAGATCCACAATCTAGTCCGCCATCAAATACACCCTGGAGTGGATCGTGTTCCAACGGAAACCCATGAAAATCAGGTCTTGGGAGACTGTCATGGAAGATTTCCGCCAATTCACCGACAGCCCAAAATGGAACAGGATCTGGAGGAGAGTCTGGAGATTGCACAAAGCCATCAGAGGACAAGGGCTGCGTAGGAGCCAGTCGTCCACATACGGATATACATGAACACCCTATAGCCGAAGGAAAACTGCGATGACAAACATCATCTTCATAAAACACGCGGCGCCGAGCTGAGACCATACAGGAGCACACAGAACTGGAAATGCTCCCCTCCCAGGGAGAACCACAGATATTTTCGATGGAGCCTCCATATCAGGATATGCATATACGCGTCCTGAAGATCCACTACACTGAGCCAGTCGCCCTTCCGAAGAGAGGACTTTATTTGGTGGCAGGGTGTGATCATCTTGACTTTCTCTTGGGGAAGAGAAAGGTTGAACTGGGAAAGGTTGTGGATGGTGCGCAGGCCAGCCTGGTTGGGTTCGGGCACCGTGAACAGTCGAGAGTAGAAGCCCTCCCCTTGCTCCCCGAGAGGAACAGGTTCCACTGCCCCGAGGTCTAGAAGCTTCTGAACCTCGGCTTTGAGGGAGGGTGTCCCGATCAGTTGGAAGGGGGGATTGAAGGGTGGGCTAGGGGGGAGGGGCAAGCAAAAGCACACCCGAGCGATGGACAAAACCCACTGGTCTTCGGTGATGGTCTGCCACGCCTCCAGATGAGACGAGATTCGTCCTCTCACCGGAGTCTCGTGCAACCGACAAAAAATATAAATTTGTAAATTTGTCGGCAGGGAGACTACTAGCCCCTGGAGAGGAGGCTGGTGACCGAGGGAAAACCCAACCACGTTGTTGTTTTCGACAGGTGCCGCCAACCGGCGGTTCAGTTTTGCACATCCCGCTGTCCTGAAACACCCTAATGCCAGAGAAGGATTGAGACTGAGACCCTGACCTCTGTGTATAAGGGGCCATAGCTGGGACCTTTGCCAGGACCGACAAGGATTTATCGGTTTGGGTGCTCGCCTTGGTCTTTGTAAGTTCCTCATCTGTAGAAGAATGAAAGAATTCCTTGCCGTCGAAGGGAAGGTCCAGAACTTTATCTTGCACCTCCTTCGAAAACTTCGTCACATGGAGCCATGCCTGGCGGGAGGTGTCAATTCCCACCATAAGGCCTTGAGCTGAAGTATTTACATGGTGAGCCGCAGCCTCCAGCAGATCTTGTGCCAACACCCTGAAATCTGACAACCCGGCTTTGATGTTGTCTAGCCTATCCGCAGGAATACACTCCTGGATATCTGCCAACTCCTTCCACAGTTTCATATTAGCTGCCACCGAGATGAGCTCGGTGTTCGCTTGACGAAGTTGGATGGCTGAGATGGGAAAGACTTTCTTGCCCAAGGAGTTCAGAATCTTATCTTGGACAGAATCTGCACCGCAGCCGTTGAGGACGCAGAGGCCCGCTTGGATTGAAGCGTGGCCGCAGCTACCACAGTCAAGAAAGGGGGTGGACAAGACGCCAAGGCTATCTACTCAGAGGTGTGAAGCCTGTAACGGCCGTCAATTCTCTTATTGATATGCAGGCCAGTGTGGGGCTTATCCCAGACCTTACGGGTCTCAGCCAAAACGTCCTTCTGGAGGAACAGACCGGTATGCTCTTGTGGTGACAAGGTGAACGCTCCCAAAAGCACACCTTCCTACAGAGCGGGGGCCTCAGGTACTGGAATATCGAGGAGGGCCATAATATCCAGAACCCGGTCATGGAATGCTCTAACAGAGCGGGGCTGCTCATCGCTTTCCTGAGCTGCTTGAGGGTCATCCAGCGAATCGGGAGCAGACGGCTGGCCCATCACAGGTTTTAAAGTGCTATCCCGTTCTACCGGTGTCTTCTCTATGGGAGACAGCGGGGCTAGGGTTGGAAACGCTGGAGGTGGACCAATAGTAAGAGGTGGTACCACTGCAGGAGCTGCTGGAGCCGCCGGGGTGGAAAGTGGAACCGGAGCTTCAGGGTAGAGTTCCTCGAAAAGACCCTTGAAATACTCATTCATAGGGTCAGAGTGCATAAGTCTCTGAAATTTCCCAAAAAATCCATCCTCTGATGAAGGTTTAGGCGCTGAGGTAGGCAGAGGTCTCTCATAAGGGGCATACCCCCACAAACGCAATGAGGATGGTTGCCAGGAAGGCCCACCACCAATCAGGTCCCTATAGACCAGTGGAGTAGAAGCAGGTGGAAGTGAGACGGTATAAGGCAGCGGCATCCGAGCATGCCGGTCATAAGAAGGGCAGAACAGATTTTTACCTTCAGCCGGAGGTGGAAACGGCTGCTCAGCCCCAAAATTAAGGTTCCCAGCACCCGCCGTCCAGAACGTAGGCGTAAGGGAAGAATCCAAAATGGCTGCATGAGGGTTGGGCCGCCATTTTGTCCATGCCTGAAGAGAACTGCATCACATGTGCAGATGAGGCAACCATCTCCTCAGGCTGATCAGGGGACTTAAGTAACACCTTAGCCTTGACACAAGGATCCTCAGCAGAGCTGGTACTGGGGGGTCTCGAATGTTTACTGGACATCTTGGTGGTTGCCCCAAAATTAGCCTCCAGAGGAGGAACCTCGGCAGAGCCGGTAACAGAGGAATTACGGTTTATGACCACCTTCTTTGCCCCCTCGACAGAACTGGTATCACTGCGTTCCTGAGCGCAGGAATGCTGAGGAATCACACTCACAGACAAGACCTTCAGAGCAGGTCTCTCGGTTTTGTCGGTACAGACCTTAGCCTCAAATAGAGGAACCTTAGGTTTCTTCCCGGTATGTGAAGCTCCCTCGTGAGGGGCCTCAAGCCGTGGCTTGGTACAGAAAGCTCCAGAAAAGGAGGCCTCAGGGTGTACCCTGGTGTCCGTGTGGAAAGACCCAGAAACTGAGACCTTGCAGCGAATCCCGGTGTCCAACGCCACAGATGAACAGGGCTGAAGTTTAGCACCTGACAGGTGAACCTCGGAACGTGGTCCGGTCTTGGCAGGTCAGTCATGGGAACCCTCAGAGAAAAATCTGGTACGCCTATTAGGCCTGCGAGGCACCTCAGGGGAACCCCTGGTGGTAGAGCTGCTCGAGCCCCTCCCAGACCTAGAAGACCCCGAGAAGGAGTCCCCGTGCCGGGGAGCCCTAAAAAGTAAGGAACGTACTGGGCTTCTCTTCTTTTCGTCGATGAAAAGCTGAAGATGAGGTGGAGGAACACGCTGAAAGACGTCCTCTCACCGAAGAAGGCGTCGCTGGTGTGCCCGGACGGAGAGGGAATCACAGTAGAAACACGAATCCCAGCAGTGGTCTGGACCGAAACACTCCAAGCAGAGAGAATGAGGATCCGCCCTAGCAGAGCGACTGTCGCATGAAGAACAGGATACAAATCCCAGATGCTTACTTATACTTAGTAACGTTCTTTCGACTGGGTGTTCCTCCAACGTAAACCCCATCTTTGATATACGTATCGTCAGCTTTGCTGGTTCGGAATTATTTTTTCCACCATAGGGCACTGTGCTCGATGTTGTGGCATCGATGTCCCTCAATGGTCGCCGTAGTCCATCAACGTCATCAGCAGTATAAGTAGCTCCAGCCGCGCCCGTTGGCTTTAGTTCTGTTTTTTCGTTCCCATCAATCGAAGGATTGAATATGCATACCCCAAAACCGCGAGTTCTCAGAAAACGCAGAGTGTAAAACACGTAAATTGTACAGCGGGGCAGGCTGGGAGGGGCGATGAGGAATACGTGGGAGGAACATCCAGTCGAGGGGTAAGTAACTTGTTCTTCGAACGGACTGTGTCCTCCCACATATTCCTCATCTTTGATAGACACCCAAAGCAGTGAAAATTTGGAGGAGTGAGTACCAATTTAAATTAGTCATGGAATGTATGAAGAACAGCCTTTGCAAACAGACCTCCTTGAGACGAGGTCGAGTCCAAACAGTAATGCTTTACAAATGTATGCATAGTCGACCAGGTGGCCGCTGCACAGATATCATTTACCGGAACATCCCTTTGCAGAGCCGCAGAAGTTGCCATGCCCCTAGTGGAATGAGCTCATAGCCCTGCTGGAGGTTCTTTACCTGCCAGTGTATAACATTCTCCAATTGCTAAAATTATTCATCTGGATATAGTCTGTTTGGTTACTGCCAGGCCCAATTTGTATCCAGTATACCCAATAAAGAGTTGGTCATGTTCTCCAAATTTAGCAAGTCTTGATATATAAAAGCTTAGAACTCTTTTTGGGTCTAGTCTGTGAAGTTTTTGCTCCTCCTTACCTGCGTGAGGGTGAGGATAAAATGTTGGCAGAGTAATCTTTTGAGACAAACGGAAATCAGAGACTACCTTAGGCAGGAATGATGGTTTGACTTTAAGGATTATCCTTATGAAAGATGATATAAGGAGGTTTACAAGAGAGTCTGTAACGCCCTCACCCTGTGGCCTGATGTTAGAGCCATTACTGTTTTTAATGTAAGGAGCCTTAAAGGGCATGAATGTAATGGCTCAAAAGGAATGCATGTGAGAAATTTCAAAACCAAATTTAAATCCCAAACAGGGACATGAAATGTGACTGAGGGTACACGTTAGTGAGATCCTTTAGAAATTGCACAATTAATGGTATCTGGAATTAAGAGACCTCTTAAGAGCAGCGCTTAAAAATGGAAAGCACAGCCAGGTATCCTTTTATCGCTCCAATCTGGAGCCCTAGATTGACCAAATGCAACAGGAAAAAAAACACTATAGGTGTGCTAAATAGGAATGGATCCACATTCTTATCCTTGATCCAATTACTAAATTTATTCCAGCGACACCGGTACAAGGATTTAGTTGCTGGCCTTCTAGCCGAAAGCAAAATCTTCATTACGTCTTCTGGGAGGTGCCAATCCTTATATCTCAGACTCTCATAAACCAATCGTGAAGGCTGAGTGTCTTGACCTCTGGATGGAGAACCCAACCTTCTTCTTGCGAGAGAAGATCCTCTCTTTGTGGAAGATGTATTGATGGGCAGATGGACATGTCCAGAAGGTCCGGGTACCATGTCCTCCTGGGCCAATCCGGAGCAATTATGATCATGGTGGGAGGAAAGTGTTGTATACATGTCTAGCTATTTTATGTTTGCTTAACCTTGCTTATTCTAGAATAGCCATGCGAGGGAATGTTCTATTGGAATGTGGAATGTTTTAGCAGTGTTGTTGTTTCTTACGTAAATTCAGTTAAGGCTGATATCCTGAATGTGTTGGGGGTCTTTATATGCTGTGCTTAACCTTGCACAATAAAAGCACTGAAAAGACATTACTGGCGTGTTGGCTTTTATAAGAATGGCGACGAGGATGGGATGTGTGTTCCTGTGAAGCCTGCCCCGCTTCATCAACAATCATCGATCCCCATCGAGACCCCCAACACCGGCCGACCGAAAAATAAACGCTCGCCATGTCTCATGCAGTGAAGAGGAACTGGCGCCCAGCGTGTAGTAGCGTTGGTTTGCCACCTGTGCCTCGTCTATGCAGAGGTGCGGATTTGTGCTCACCCAGACAGCTGTGCCGATCCGAGTAGTGGAGGGAGCTGTGAGACCCCGGGTGCAGAATCTCACCCGGACCTGGAGGCGCGGCATGTCCTTTCGAAGACCAATGCACTGAAGGAGCTTGTTTTCACGGCGCGGAGATCGCTCTACATTTTGGGTGAGGCGTGACGTAGAACATATGCCCATGCGTGCGCCTATCTCGTGAACTGTCACATGTCCGGATATTGAGCAATCATCGCGGAAGGAACCGCGTGTTTACATTTCCTCGGATCGCGGCTCCGAGCAAGTGAGTCCGCGGCTGAATAAGCGGTCTCACATCGCGGTTCGGAGTGAACCCGCCCAGGTCCCCCTGGGGAAGGCGCTCTGGGAGTACTCTGGTGCACGGAGACGCCCAGGTGAGATCGCACTGGGGAGGTGTGTCCGCAAGGGAGGAAAATACTTTCCCAGCGGGAAAGAGTACTGACTTGCCTGTGTAATTCCCATAATTCCCTTTAGCAAGGGGGAACACTTTGAGGAGGACTGCCTCCAGTTTCGTGACGCCAATTGTAACGAAAGGGGAGGCGCCATCTGTGTTGGTGCTCTGGTGCTGGACAAGAGATCCCAGACGCTCATTTAATATCCAGTGTTGTGGAGTGAAGATATAACATGGCGCTTTCTGGGGTTCCTGGTCCCCAAGTGTTTATGCCCACTCAAGGCCCTCCCAAGATCAAGTGGGCACCCTGGAAAAAGGGTTTTTTACATTATGTTAAAGCTACCTGTGGAAATGGAATGTCTGTGGAGCGGAAGGTGGCAATGCTGATGCACCTTTTGGGATATGAGGGTCAGAGAATATATGACACTCTCCCAGACATTCCTGAGCTGGACTTGGAAGGGGGAACATTTTGAGGCTAAGACGAGTACTGTCTTGGAAAGATACCATTTTGGCATGAGATTTCAGAATGAGGGAGAATCTGTCCAAGACTATATTACGGCTCTGAGACATTTGTCTCTTAATTGTAAATTTGGTAATAGTCTAGATGAACATATAAGGGACCAGTTTATGTTACACTGTGTGAATGATAAAATTCGTGAAGAAATTTGGTTGAAAGACAACCCCAATTTAGAGGAGGTTATTGGCATTGCAAAAAGGATCGAGCACACCTTGCAGTGTGTAGCAAAATTGGCGGTTAAAGAAAATAAGTCAGTGCCAAATGTTGAGGTTTTGAGGGTGGGTGAAAAGAAGGGAGCCTATCCGAAAGAAAAGAAGAAGCAGAAGTTCAAACCTAATAGGCATCATGAGGCCACTCAAAGCAAAGGTGGGGGAAGTGAACACGGAAATATAGGTTTTCGGAAAGATAGCGCCCAGGATAACATAAAAAGGGAAGATAGATTGTGTTTTCGATGTGGCAGCCCTCGACATTTGTCCACGTCTCCCATATGTTCGGGAAGGCGTGTCAATTGCAGTATTTGTAAAAGATGGAGTCATTTTGAGAACTGCTGCAAGAACTATCGGGTTGGTAGTGGAAAAGTAACGCTTCTTATTGAAGAGTATGATGGTGCATCATCTGAGGAAGGTGATATGTCTGAGAATGAAATTGTTACTGTGCACATGGTAGAGAGCACCGGGCCTGATGAATGAACACCCCTCTGCCTGGATAGAAGTGAATGGACGTTTGGTTAAAATGTTAGCAAACTCATGTTCAAAAATCACGTTGATGTCCAGAGTGGTTTTTGAAAATGTGGTTGGTGGTTCTATAGAGCCTTTATTTCCCTCCGATAAAATTCCTGGTGGGTACAATGGAGACAAGATAGAAATTTTGGGATATTGCAATGCTGAGTTCAAGTTTAAGTGCAGAGTGACTTATGGAAAAATGTATGTCACAAAAAGGGGTGAAACGTTGCTGGGCTGGAAGGAACAGAGAGGATTGTGCATTAAGTTGGATCCCAATAGTGAAGAGCAAGTACTTAATGTGGCCAATATACATGGATCAAGTAGGAATAATCCCAGAAGTCATGAGATTTTACTTAAGTACCCAGAAGTATTCAGCAGTAATGTAGGGTGCCTAAAAGGAATGGTCCACAAGATTGTTGTAAAAGAAGGAAGCAAACCAGTTGCATCTAAACTTAGGCATTTACCTTTGTCAATGTGGAAAGCTGTGTGTGAGGAGCTCATAAAATCAGAAAAAGAAGGTATTATTGAACCCGCCAAGGCAGTGGAGTGGATTTCTCCCATGGTAGTAGTAAAGAAAAGTAGTGGGGATTTGAGAGCATGTGTTGACCTGAGAGAACTCAATCGGTGCGTTGTGGCTGATCGTCACCCTCTCCCCAACATGGGTGAGTTGCTGAATAGGATTGGAAGTGCAAAATTCTTTGCAAAACTTGATATGGCAAGTGCTTACCATCAAATTAGTTTAGATGCTGAATCACACAAATTGACTGCGTTCATTACCTATGAGGGAATATATCAATTTCGATGCATGCCTTTTGGATTAATATCGGCATCTTCAGTATTCCAAAAAGTTATGGACAAGTTGTTAAGGAATGTTAGTGGAGTGTGGTGCTTTCAGGACGATGTTCTCATATGTGGTAGAGAAGACGAAGAATTGAAGGGAAGACTTGATGAGGTCCTGACCATTTTTAAGGCAAGGGGTATAACGTTGCAGGGTGATAAATGTGTTTTTATGACTCAGGTTGTTGACTATTTAGGTCATGAGATATCGGAGCAAGGGCTCAGACCCAAAATAAATTTGGTAGATCCCATCCTTAAAACACAAGTGCCAAAGAATAAAGCAGAATTGCGGTTGTTTCTTGGTACTATTGAATTTTATCATCGGTTTGTTGAAAATTATGCTGATTGCATAACCAGTTTAAGGGGTCTATTAAAAAAGTGTGTTGAATTTATTTGGAGCAAGGATTGTGAGAGAGAATTTGAAGTGATGAAAAAAAAGATTGATATGACCAAACCTTTATCGATGTTTGACACTAGGAAGAGGACTATTTTGTCGGTCGATGCCAGTGATACAGGTATAGGTGTGGTAATGTTGCAGCCAGATGTTGATGGCACAAAGAGGGTTGGTCACCTATAGTTAACAGACTAATGTCTAATACATACAGGTCTTGTCTTGACTCTATAAGGACAAGCACCCTGTCGATACATTTGCGTCTGCACTAGAAAATAGTGCCCACTAGACATGCTTATGCTTTACTACAGTCTATCACCATGTTTCACTGTACTAAATTGTTGTAAATGAATTTTATGTTTTTCTGCATTTATTATTCATCAGTCTATAACTAATGTGTTTTCTTGATGAAGTATAAGTACATGCAAATAACCTACACCTCTGTAAACTTTCTGCTGCAGAAGGTCTTCGGAATCCATGTCTCTAAAATGCTACCTGATTGTTCTCGAAAGCCTCAAGTTGCTATACCATGAATATTGTTGGTCGATGAGTTTGTTGTAATAAATTTACATCTTGTATAACTTTTGTGCTCACACGTACGAATTAATGTGCATGGAGCTCTTACCCCCTTGGGGCCCTTTAGACTTTGACACAAGTTTAGATTAGTGGTGACCTTTGCAAACACCACAACCTCCTTTTTGAATAAAAGGCACACAGTACCAAGAGTATGCTCTAACTATTGTCAGGCGGCTACCCCTGTATGTGACATACAGAGAGGGTTGCCATGCATGCATCCCGCATGTTAAGAGGTGCAGAACTCAATTATTCTGTTTTGGAAAAGGAAGCGTTGGCGTGACATTGGGGGATAGAGAAAATGAAGAATTTCGTGTGGGGACAAGATTTTACCTTAAGAACAGACCATAAGCCTCAAGTCGATTTTTGAATGTAAAGACCTTGACAAAATATCTAGGAGAGTTGCGGGTTGGGTGACAAGGCTACAATGCCACAAATTCACAATAGAGGTGGTTGCAGGCAAAAAGAATGTACAAGCAGATCATGCCTCAAGGGTGAAAGTGGAGAATGGTGCCAGTGAGGGAGGCAGCAATGGATATGGTGAAAATGAAATGTTTTTTGTAACCGTGGAAGGTATTATACAGAAGCAAGAATGGATTCATGTTTTAGAATCAGATGAAATGTGGAAACGTGTGATGACTTTTGTAGAAGAAGGATGGCCTGAAAAAAAATTACTTACTGGAGAGGAAAGGTCACTATGGGAAGTAAGAATTGAATTGTCGGTGAAAGGGGGTTTGCTATTTCATTGGGATAAATTGGTGGTTCCTGGAAGTTTGAGGGAAAAGTTGATAAGATCTGCCCATCAAGGACATATAGGCGTTTGTAAGACGAAAGAAGTGATAAAAGATTATTGGTGGCCAGGAATTGACCGTGAAATTGAGAGGGTAGTTGGTGCATGCACTGATTGCGTCAAATCCGGGAAAAATTTGTTAGCAGTTTCCCAGACAATGGGGAAGACAAGCACTCCTGAGGGAGTGTGGCAGGATTTAGCGATGGATGTTTTGGGTCCGGTTGACATGGGGATGGGTAGAGGAAGGTTCATCCTTGCCTTAGTTGATACCTTCTCGAGATGGACTGAATTCAAGATTGTGAGAGAAGTCACTTGTCAACGTGTTATAGAATTTCTGGAGAATGTATTTGAGAGAGAGGGCCTACCTAAGAGTATTCTCACTGATAATGGTCCACAATTCACAGGAAAGTTACTCCGGGACTACCTTGTTAAGTGTGGGATTGGGCACAAAAGAACTCCTCTATATTATCCTCAAGGAAATGGTATGGTTGATTGGGCACAAAAGAACTCCTCTATATTATCCTCAAGGAAATGGTATGGTTGAAAGGGTAAATCGATGTATTATGGAAGCCATTCGAGGAGCAAATGTGTGTGGCCTGGACAGGAGAGTGGCGGTGAAGGAAAGGTTGTATGCGTTGCGGATGGCTCCAGGTGTCGAGACAGGTATGAGTCCTTTTGAACTCATGAGGGGCCGAAAAGCCTACACCATGGTGTCACCAGCCTGGTTGGGCAGAGCGAGAGAGACGGATGTGGTTGTAGATGAGGTAAAAAGGAAAATGGATGTGCGCAAAGGTAAATGGGTGGTGAGAGTTAATGAGAAACATCCAAAAAAGAAAACTGTGGTTGAAGTTGGTGATTGGGTTTGAATAAGAAAAGCTGTGCTCTCGAAGAAAGGCGAGCCCCTGTACACTGACCCTGTTAGGGTTGTGCGAGTTTTCAGGAACGCTGTAGGGTTGGAAAGTGGTCAAGTCTGGAATATGTCCAGAGTTGCAAAGATTAAAATATGATTTAAGGTAGTCAAGTCTGGAATATGTCCAGAGTTGTGAAGATTGAAAGATGATTTCGATTTTATTTGTTTTTCATTTATCTAAGACGAAAATCTGTGTTCTCGTATATAATTTTTGTTTGTACAATAGGGGAGGGGGATGTGTTGTATAAATGTCTAGCTATTTCATATTTGCTTAACCATGCTTATTCTAGAATAGCCATGCGAGGGAATGTTCTATTGGAATGTGGAATGTTTTAGCAGTGTTGTTGTTTCTTAAGTAAATTCAGTTAAGGCTGATATCCTGAATGTGTTGGGGGTCTTTATATGCTGTGCTTAATCTTGCACAACAAAAGCACTGAAAAGACATTACTGGCGTGTTGGCTTTTATAAGAGATAGCTCAGCGGCAACATGCTCGTCTTGGAAGTCAGAGGACACAAAGCAACACAGGTTTGATCCCCGGGTCTGCGCTTCCAAACCTCTGGGTATTAAGCATGTTATAAATACGCAACTAAGAGACATATTCCTGTAACCGCGGCTCGATGCCTGCGGGCTGTGTGAGCGATTAAAAAAATGCAAAAAAAAAATGGTTTTACTGAACTTTCTCAACATCCTGATTACGTGAGAAATAGCAGGGACTGGAGGAAACGCATAGAGGAGTGGAAATTCCCAGTCCACTACAAATGCGTCTCCTAGAGCTCCTCTTGGAGGAAATTCCCTTGAGCAATACTGATCTCACTTCCAAATGATATTGGTCGCAAACAGAACCACTTTAAGGGTTCCCCAAAGGGTGAAGATCTCTTGAAGGACTTCCTGAGCTAGTTCCCACTCGTGGGAGACTGTGCTCTCCTGCTCAGATCGTCCGCAGCCGTGTTCTGCTCTCCGGCTAAGTGAACTGCTGATAGAGAGATTCCTTCTTGTATTGCCCAGAACCAGAGCTGCGTTGCCTCTCTGCAGAGTGGTAGTGACCCTACGCCTCCTCTCTTGTTGAGGTAGTACATAGCCACTGTGTTGTCCGTCACTATCAGGACAACACAGTGGCTATGTACTACCTCCGTACAGAGGGCAGAAAGGTCTTTAGCGCTAGTCTGATTGCCCTCAGCCCCAATAGGTTGATGTGTAGTTTGGACTGCGATGGAGACCAACGACCGCTGATTGTCAGTTTGTCGTGGGCTCCCCACCCCGTGAGTGAGGCGTCCGTTACTACTGTTATCTCCGACCATGGTTGCCAAAATTACTCTGCTCGGAACTTGCAGACGATCCAACATATTCCCTGAAAATTGGGACCACTGAGTCCTGAAAGCCCATTGAAGGGATCTCATTCTCAATTGGGCCTCAGGCACCAGGAAAATGCAGGATGCCACGAGACCGAGCAACCTCAAATAATTGAAGACCGGAAGATGTTGGCCATTCTGGAATCGTGTTACCATCTGCTGAATGTGATGAGCTCTCACCTCGGGAGGCAAGGCTTTCCCTGAGGAAGTATCCAAGACTGCTCCGATGAACTGGAGTCTTTGGAATGGTATCATATGGGACATCTTGTAATTGAGGGAGAAGCCCAGACTGTTTAGGAAGTGGTAGGTGATACCGAGATGTTCCTGGGCTTGCTCGGGTGAACGATCCCTGATCAACCAGTCGTCCAGGTAGTGGTAGATGTGAATCCCCCCTCTCCGGATACTTGCTGCCACTACCGCCATTAGCTTGGTGACCTAATTAGCATTAGGTCAGCCTGAATGGCAGAACTTGAAACTGATAGTGAGAACTGCCAACCGGGAACCTCAGGTACTTCTGTGCTTGAGATGGATTAGCACATGAAAGTAAGCATCCTGAAGGTCCAATGATACCAACCAGTCTTGGAGTTGGAGAGCCTGAAGTATCCGAGAAAGGGTTACCATCTTGAACTTGTCCTTCCTGAGGAATTTGTTCAATTTTTTTAAGTCCAAGATGGGCCTCACTCCTCACTCCTTCTTTGGGATGAGAAACTAGGGTCAATACCAACCCTTGTTCCACTCCGCTACAGGTACATGTGTTATTGCACCTTTCTCTAGCAGGGTCAAGATTTCCTGCACAAGGAGCGGGTCTGGACTTTTGGTAGAGTTGTATCCCGGTGGATGATCCTGAGGACTTTTCTGATAGGAAAGGCAGTAACCTTTGGTTACTGTTTCCAGTGCCCAAGCATCTGAAGTAATGCCCCGCCATTTGTTCTGATGCTGAGAGATTCTGTCTAACACCGGGGTCTTGAGGGTCAAGACCTCAGAGTGGCTTAGAGGCAGCTGCAGCAACGGCTGAGGGTACAGTTGCCGCTGCTGGGGCTGATCTAGCACTCCTTCCTCGTCCACAACGAGGGAATCTTTTTTGTCCCCTTTGTCCAGCCTGTCCTCTTCCCCTTCCAAATGAGGAAAAGAAATGAAAAGGACAACCCCTTCAAGAAGATGAGTCTGAATAGGGTTGTTGTTGAGGTTGACGTATGGAGGCGGTAAGTGATTTAGCCACCGCCTTGGAGGTCTGCAGCTTCTCCAGACTCTCATCTGCCTTGCTGCCGAACAACCTCAAGCCGTCAAAGGGCATATTGAGTAGTCTACCGAGCACATCTGGTGCAAAGCCTGACTTCCTCAACCACTCAAACCTGCGTAGGAAAGTGCTAGAAGCCATTGACCTGCTGATACTGTCAGCAATGTCCAGTCCTGACTGGTGACACTCCCCTAATTGCCTCCTTTACATCTTTCACTAAAGCCAGGAAGCCGTCTCTTTCCTCGCCTTCTGGAATGTGTTTAGCCGCCATGCTAACACAGTCCCACATGGTGTAAGTAAACCTCGAAAGGGTACAGGTAACAATGGCTGACTAAGTCCATACTGCCCGAAGAGAAAATCCTTCGAGCCCAGGCATCAACCCTTTTGTCGTCCCTATCCAGGGAATAGAAGGGTAAGCAGACTGCCTGCTCGATGTAGCTGCCTGAACTACTAAGCTTTCAGGTGTAGGGTGCTTAGTTAAATAGTCCGGATCAATGCTAGTGTTAGGCAAAGTTTGTATGCAGTACCCTTTGGGACCACTACACACAACTAGGACTACAGGTGTAAGCAAACCAATCTTTGGTATAAGTCTGTACTACACAGTTTTGGTAGCGGAGTTGAGCAGCCAGGTTTATCTCAAGAGGGGAATGTGAGCAGTAATGATGTTACACAGAGGTCTACAATCACAAGTGTTCAAATAAACTCTTACACTGAAAGGTTTCTTTGATAAATACTTATTAATGTATTTATTTTTCAGTTAAAAAGCATTAATTAGAAGGAGGCAATATAATCACAGACAAATATACTTCAATACTATTTCAGAATACTTTTCAAGAGTAGCAAAAGGCAAAGATTATTAGAACATGAAAGGTTACAATTATTCTTAGACAGTGCAAATACTGAGTTCACCAGAAGAGTCAATTCCATTCAATAGGCTAGGCCAAAATCAATGGGCTAAAGTCTTGGATAGGATAAAACGGTTCTGGTAAGTAAACAGTAAAGTCTTTGCACTAGTTCTCAGAAGTAGTTTGTAAAAAGAAGAATCATATGTTGGGTCACAAGCTGATAAGGCCTGCGAGTTGCAAATGTTTCAAGCACTTTCACCGCGAGAGGTAAGTACTCTCAGTCTTATTTTACAGTAACTTACAATGAAGAAAAAAATGCAGCTGATTACTTCTGTTCCTGACAGTTCCTACAGATCTCGCTGTTCCTGTGCCTCAGTCGTGGGGACAAGAGGGACGTTGGGGGACTCCTTCACTGCACTGGGACTGGTCAAAAAGCTAGCACTTGGCAAGCTTCAATTTCGGTGGCTGTGAGTAAAGCACACAAACTGGTGTCCCTCTCCCTGGTTCTAAGGTTTCCTACAGCAACTCTGAGGAAATTCAACCAGCTCCGAGATAGGTGTCCAGGTGGCTTACTTGTGAGTTGATTGGTCCCACCAACTCAAAAGGGAGAAGTCGTCCTTGCAGGGGCTTCTCTGTCGATGTGAACTTGGCGATGCGGATCTGCAGCAGGGCTTCACCGGGCATACCAACGGTCCAGGAGTTGCAGCGGCCGTCCTCTTCAAGCTCCTCTTTGGTTCCTTCGTTCCAGTGGTCGGCTTTGCCTTCCCAGCCAAGAGACTTGCCTTTTATTCAGTTCTCTCCTATACATTCCAGCTTAGCTGTCATTCACCCAGCAGGGTGGCTGTCCTTGCTGGACAGTCAGCCAGCCAATCACCACAGAGTGCATTTGGGTCTCCTACGAGACTAATCACAGGGAGTTTTCGGGCACCTCCCTCAATTCTTGCCTACCCCAGACATTCGGGCGCCAGAGGCAGTCTTCACTCCTGAAGCCTGCCAAAGGCGAATGAACAAAGAGACCAAACTTGGTTTGGCACGCAAAGCAAAACTCTAGAAGGACCTTTCCACAAAGAAATGGCGAAGAAAGAAGACCGGGACATGTTTAAACAAAGGAGGCTCAGATGCCATCTTGAAAAACATGGCTCCCGCGATTTACCGTTACCGGAGCTACGAATAGTTCGCGGTCGGGAAAAATCATGGTAGTTTTTTGTAAAACTGCTGCCACCAGCCATTCTGAGAGGGAAGGGTAGCATTTGACTGCTACATGAGTATCTAAACACAGAGATAGGGTGTGCTGGGTCTAGGAATTTAAAAGACTAGTAAAGTCAATTTCACTTTACTTACTCTGGGAAACAGTAGTTTATCCCAGAGAAGGTATTTACACCTTGGGAAAGCCTGAAAAGGTTTCCCTGTGCCACTGTACTGCTGTGTGACACAAATGAAAAGATGATGCCTATGGAGTTGGTGAGACTCCATAACCAAAGGAAACACAAGAGTAAAACACATTTCAAAATACATGAGAGAGTGGGAAAAAGGGTCACACTCTCTCCAGGTAAAAAATCAAGTCCTCAAAATCCAGAAAAGTTGCTGGGGGTCTCTAAGGTGAAGGGAATTAGCACATGTATGAGAATCCCTAACACTCGTCCCCCCCAGACTAAGGGACAGGAGGATTGAATCCACCCCTGGATGAATCTCCTTACTCCAGTCGGTCAGACATTCTGGAGAGACCATCAGCATTTTGGTGATTACACCCTGACCTGTGTTCAATGGTAAAATCAAACCCCTGTAGGCTGATTGACCATCTTAACTATTTAAGATGTTCCCCCTTCATCTGCATTAACCATCTCAAGGGTTGGTGGTCTGTCTGAATCACAAAAGTCAATCCATACAAGTATGGTCTAAACTTCTTCAAAGACCACACAATGGCAAAACACTCACATTCTATGGTTGCCCACCTTGTCTCAGGTTCCTTCAGCTTCCTGCTGATGAAGCAGATTGGGTGTTCCCTACCTTTCTCATCCAGCTGACTCTGAACTGCACCTATACCTGTATTGGAAGCATCTGTCTGCACAATGAAGGTTTGGCTATAGTCAGGAACTCTGAAGACTGGAGCTTTACAAAGGGCTTTCTTAAGTCCTTCAAATGCCTTAGTGCACTCCTCATTCCACCGGACCTTTTTGGAGAATTTGGGGGAGATCACATGTAAGGGAGAAGCTATGGTCCCATAGTTCTCTATGAAGTTCCTATAATAACCAGTGGGACCTAAAAAGGCTCTCACTTGGGTTTGAGTAGTAGGCGTGGCCCATTCATGTACAGCTTGTACTTTGCTAGGCAATGGCCTTATTTCACCTCCTCCTACCTCATGTCCAAGATAGACCACTTTGCTCTGACCAATTTGCCATTTACTTTTCTTTATGGTCAGATGAGCCTGCTCAAGAGTCTGCAATACATATCCTAGGTGGTCAACATGTTCTTTCCAAGTAGGACTGAACACTACAATGCCATCCAAGTATGCCATGCAGAAGACCTTCATCCCATTCAGAACTTGATTCACCATCCTTTGGAACGTAGCAGGTGCATTTGTTAATCCAAAAGGCACAACCGTAAACTGGTAGAGGCCTGCTGGGATCGAAAATGGAGTTTTCTCCTTGGCATTGTCTGTCAGGGCTATTTGCCAATAGCCTGATATTAGGTCAATGTACTGAGGTACTTGGCTGAACCAAGTTTGTCCACCAGTTCATCTGTCCTAGGTAAAGAATGGACATCGGTCTTTGTGACTGCATTAAGGGCTGTATAGTCCAAACAGAAGCTCAACTCCTTGAATACTACCTTTGGTACTATACTAGCACAACTGAACTAGACCATGGACCTGTAGATGTCTCTATCACCCCGAGATCAAGCATCTTGTTGATCTCTTCCTTTATGTGTGTTCATACATGGTCTGACATCATGTAACCTCTGCTTTTAACAGGTAAACAGTCACCAGTGTGAATATCATGCTGGCCCCAAGGGGTCAAGCCTGGTGATAGTGAAAACAGAGGGGCAAACTGATTTAACAGAGATTTGCACTCCTACTGTTGTTCCAGTGTCAGATTAGAAGAGAGGTTAACTCCTATCTTCCCATCTAAAGGTTGTCCCCTGAGGAGGTCAGTTAGAGGTTCACTCTCCTCCTCCTCCTCCTCCTGAGCAGAAGCTAGAAGAAAAGCTCCCACTTCTGGTCTGGGGACATAGGCCTTTAGACGGTTGGTGTGAAAGACCCTGGGGGCCTCCTTAGGATTGCCTAAGTACCACAAATAATTGACCTCTCCAAGTTTTCCTACAACAATGAAGGGTCCAATCCATTTGTCCTGTAAAGGCCCTCTGCCTTGTAGGTACCATAACTAGAACTAGCTGGTCTTAAGTAAACTCAACCATGTTGGCCTTCTGGTCATGCCAATGCTTCACCAGAGCCTGACCTGCTTTCATGTTATCAGATGCTTCTGTCATAATGTGTGTCATTCTCCTTCAGAGACCTAACACAGTCAGTGACTTTCCTTGGCTTGGGCGATGGAGCACTCTCCAACCCCTCCTTAATTAGGGTCAAGCGGCCTATAACTGGATGACCATAGAGGAGCTCAAAGGGACTAACTCCAACTCCCTCCTGAGGGACTTCTCTATAAGCTAAGAGAAGGAATGGCAGTGGAAGGTCCCACTTTCTTCTAAGGGGTTCTTCTAAAGCACCTATCATGCTCTTCATAGTTCAGTTAAACCTCTCTACCAACCCATTGGTCTGTGGATGGTAGGCAGTTGAGAACCTGTAAGTCACTCCAGTCTTTCCACATGGCCTGAATGTAGTGGTATCCACAAATATAGAATTGGGTTAAGGGATCTAATACTCACATTTTCCCTTCATGATCATCATAGCACAACTTGATTCAAGTAACTTTTATTCACATATCGCTTTTCTTCAGAATTCAATCCTAATTTTAATATTCCTGTTGTTCTTTTCCTCAAATCTTGAAATACACTAAGGATTCTTTAGTGTTGTTTTCCAAGTGAACATCGATTTTATTTTGGTTTCATGGAATGCAACTAGTTTTTTTGAAAGAGATAAAATATTTAATCGACTGGAACAAATAGGTTGAGAAATAAACAGTTGGTTCACGTATATCTATTATGCACGGAACGATTGGAGTACTGGACCAAGGTTGATCAAAAACAACTCCTATTCTTTGGGGTTCGGAGATCTGTCTCTTGTTGTAGCGCCGTTCCTCAGACTTAGTACACAATCCCTCCTAATGATTATAGGAATGGGATCAAATTGTGACCTAGCTTGTGGATCTCATTTATCTATCTTCACAAGGTAAGGTCACAAAAAACAGCCGACCGGTTTCAGTGGAAAGGAGATATTAATACCACTTTCATCAGGGCTAAACTGGATCAACACTGGTTAGTGTATGATCTGATTCCTTTTAGAGGTTAAAGTAAATTTGGATTTTCAATAGGAAGCCGCCCTGTATATGGGAAAGAGCGGGGCATGGGGTACCAGGGGAAGACAAAGAAAAACTCTATTAGGAAATAACACTTACAGGTCCCATATCCCATTGAGAACCATATATACATCTATGTCTTACCTATCAAGGGATGGATTCTCCCATACTTGAAGGTCCGGGGTTGACACACGCATGGATGGTAAAGGGTTTCTTCTCCACTTGTCGTGTGATTTATAGGGCATTCCTTGATATCCTACAGGGAAGAAGGGGGGATATCTATGAATTCCCAGGAAAAATATCTCAGGAAAGAGGTTACTGTGCCTGGCGGGCACGTAGCGTCAGTTTATTATTTTTTTAAAGAATTTAAATTAAGCTTGCTAGGTACTGAAAACAAAAAGAGATCAACTTGGTGAGGAGTTTGACCTCACGGTCCACATCAAGACACCAGGGGAATATCAAACGTTACAATACTTCAAATAGTACTTGTTATCTACAATTTTTAGTTATCCAAAAAAGGATCTAGGAGTAAATGACCTCAAGAGGAGGCACAGTCGGAGAGACCCACTCAAATTGTTAGGAGGGCTCAGGGATTTTAAATAACATCTACATCTCACCGATCACGGTCCCCAGTGTTCAAAAAAGATGTAAAAAAAAGTAATAATAATATCAAGTTCTCCATCAACATACAAACTCTATGCTTAGCGCTCACCTCTGTATTTCTTTGAAGCCCATGCCACTTCTTATCTCACTCGCGTGGTAGTCTCTGCATGGAGTGTAAATATTGCTCGGGACGAGTCTCCATTTAATCACGGTCACGTGGGAAGTCATATGTAAACCGCAGTGTGAGACATGGAGAAGGGAGCAAGGCAAGCAAAACTGATGGAAAAACGGGCAGCCATGTTGGTGTGACTATAATCAAACGCCAGAGTGAGAGTAAATGTGTATAACTACTGGTATTGTCTATATGTCCAGTAGTTTGACGGTTGGCAATCAGATCTAAGTGTGTTTCTGATAAGATGCTGTAATGCTGAAGGGTATCATAGCGCTGTTACCACAGAGAGATGGAAACAGACTAGGGGCACATTATAGGTGCAGAAGTCCAAGAATGCCTGTGCGTACTGAACACAACTCCGTTGGGAGGGTGGGGCCGCCAAAAACTCCAAAACTGGAGTGCAAAAGATGCCTGGTTAAAAAGCGGGTCCACTGGGTCGTTATCACATGTAATATCAAGTGGACGACACCTGTCACGCGTAGTGCATGGAATAATTCAAAGTTAAGAAGGGCAACTCATGGCCAAAATAGGATTGTGGGGTTGTGAAAACTAAGGGCATGGATGTGGGCTAGGACGGTGTGTAGTTCTTAAGGCCACATGTGTCATTAACAACTTCTGAGAAGTTTAAACTGAAAAAACGAAGAAACCAAGTGCACTGGAGGGGCATGGTATATAAAGGGCATTCTCAAAAGACTTCTTTGGCCTTTGGAAGCCCTATTGAGAAGGTAAAAAACTGATAGCATAATGTAGTGTTGAAAAGAGTCAGTGTGGAGATATTAAGTTTCAAAGACAAACATTGCTTGAATTTTGCCGGAGTCTGAGAGGGGGACACTTTCCCACAGTTGCTACAGTAAGTACCCTAGTGATAGTTTCTGGCAAGAAAGACTGGCCAAATCCGGAAATTTGTAGGGAAGGCAAGTTTCAGGCTACATGAATGGAGACATATGGTGAAAAACCAGATAAAGGAAATACATTCCAGCAAATACATATATGGTTTTTACATTTACAGAGTAGCAAGCGTTTGCCAACACATAGATTCATTCAGGCCTTTGACATCTGTTCTCAGTCTGTATATCCACATCTGCTCTCGTCTAAGCAATAAATTCATGATATTCCCTCCTCTCGCTGGAATCTTCACCTTCTCTAGAATGGTCCACTTGAATTCAGTCGGGTTATGTCTTTTTTCTAAAAAATGTTCAACCATTGGTGCCATGATTTTTTTTAGTCCGTATGCATGAACGATGTTCCGCTAGCCTTAATCTGATGGGGCGGGTCGTCATTCCCATGCATCTTAAGGCACATAGACATGTGATTAGGTAAATGACATTCCTAGTATTGCAGTTTGTCATATCTTGTTGTATCCATGGGTAGTGCCAGCCAATATCTATGGTCTTTGTTCTTGTTGTTCCAGGGCAAGCACTGCATGACCCACACGGAGCATGCCCAGTTGGTTTGGCATGGTGCCACAGTGTCTTAGATGGAGGATCTTTTGGCCCCTTGTAGGTGTGTACGAGAGAGTCCCTCAGGTTTTTGCCCCTCTTCATCGCGAATCTAGGGTTAGCCATATTAGTTTCCCCTACATTCAAAATTGGCCAGAGATTTAAAACGTCTTTCTTTATTTTGTTAGTGAGAGGAGAGCAGGTGAAGACGGCTGTTATTTTATCTTCTGATTTGTCTTGTTTTGCATGCTACTCCAGTGTGTTCTCGCGTGGAATATTGCGTGCTCTCTTTTTGGCCTGCTTCATAATTTTTCTCGGGTACCCTCTCTTTTTGAGTTTGTCAGCAAGTTGTTCTGACTGTTTTTCATAATCCACTGTGTTTGAGCAGTTTCTTCTGTACCTCAGGAATTGGCCAAAGGGTAGGTTGTTCTTTAGACTTGCTGGATGGAAGCTTGAAAAAGTTAACAACAAATTTCTGTCTGTTGGTTTATTGAAAACACGTGTTGTTATCATGTTATCTCTTACTTCAAGTTGGAGATCTAGGAAATGTATCTGAGATGTGCTGTGGGTTTCTGTGAAGGTAAGGTACCCATTTTGTTTGTTAAGCCAAACCATGAATGTTGTTAGTTCTGATTCCGTACCTTTGAAAATCAACAAGACATCATC
Source organism: Ambystoma mexicanum (assembly GCF_040938575.1). Taxonomy (NCBI): domain Eukaryota; kingdom Metazoa; phylum Chordata; class Amphibia; order Caudata; family Ambystomatidae; genus Ambystoma; species Ambystoma mexicanum. The sequence continues at coordinate 1,223,640,224 of NC_090926.1, read as the reverse complement.
GATATATCGTGTCCAGAGTTCTATTTGGAGTTTCCAGGGATTGGTCTCGAGGTAGATGGTATCTTCTTCGAAAGCAGCTACATATAAGTTGGCTAGGCTCGGCACAAAAGTCGCGCCCATGGCGGTACCTGATGTTTGTTCAAAGTATGTTTGTTCATGCAGGAAATAGTTGTTTGTCAGAGCTATTTACGCCAGCTACATAATTAAGTTGACCGAAGTGTCCAATGGTGGATCCAGGTTTCTCAGAGATCTTTCAACTACTTGTAAGGTGGCCATCTGAGGAATTCGTTTATATAGCGATTCTATATCCAGGGTTACTAGTATATGATTTTCTGGATTGAAATGCCGGTCCATCAGGAGTAGGAGTGCCGCAGCTGAATGTAGTGGGACATAAAATTAGATCCCCTGTCAGAGATAACCTCCTTAGGAAAGGAACCTCTGTAGGAAAACCTACTCTGGTAAAAATACTAAGTAGGGCCTTAGCAACTGCCTGAGCAGTAACAGTCCTCATAGGTATAGAGCGTCAGGATACCTAGTAGCATGGTCTACTACAACCAATATAAATCGGTTGCCTGAAGATGTAGGAGGGTCTAGGGGACCAACAATGTCGATTCCTACCCTCTCAAAAGGAACTCCCACCACTGTGAGAGGCACCAAAGGTGCCACATTTTTGCCTCCAGTCTTGCCAGATGTCTGACAAGTGTGACAGCTTCTACAGAATGTATCTACATCAGACCCCAATTTAGGCCAGAAGAAATAAAGAGAAAGCCTTTCCTTGGTCTTCTTAAAGCTTAAGGGACCGGCTAAAGGAATCACATGGGCTAACTGTAGAAACTGATGTCTTATCACCTGAGGCACTACAAGTCTTCTGTAGTCCCCTGGAATAAACTCAGAAGGTACACCGTAGAAGAGGCCACCCTCCCAGTACAACCTGTGCTTCCCTGGCTCCTGCCCGTCCAGCTGGGAAGCTGCCTGTTGGCAAAGTCCTTCAAGAGTAGGACACACTCTTTGACCTCTGCTGAAGTCTTCCCTACAGGGGGCACCTTCTGCCAGTAAAGACTGCAGCTCAGGATGATCTTTAGGATCCAGATCTCCAACAGGGGGAAGGTCTTCTTCCAGCTCTGATTCCTCAGCAGCTGATTCAACCACACAAGGTTGTTCCACACACTCAGCCTCAGCTGGTAGAGGGATCACAGGTGTGATCTTGGACAGTCCTCTCGGGGATGTCCTTGTTGGTAGCACAGGAGTGCTGGCTGTTTTTTTCTGGAGGTTTTGGGTTGCCCTTTTTCCTCTTTCTTCTTAGAAATTGCAGGCAGTATGTCCTGTGGACTAGGAGTTATAGTTTCCTCTATAATCTCCTCTGGAGAGCCCCATAAGGTACTCTCTATGGCCTTCCTAGTCTGCTCCTGTTCCCTTTTGCTGGGAGGCCTGGGGGTGCTTGATACAACTCCACGAGTTTTTAAGTCATTCCCCAACAGGACTCTCCCAGGTACTTCACTCTGCACTCTTACAGGTATTTTGACAGTCATAGCATTGCACTGCATGAGAGCTGGTAACTGTGGAAGCATTTGGACAGGGCCTCCAGCAAGCTTAGTTAAGATTATGGGAGCCTTAGCAACATCCTCCACCTTGAATAAAGATTCATCAACTACAGTTATGCTGGTCCCAGTGTCTCTGATGGCAGGGGTCTCCTGACCATTCACAAGAACACTGTCTTTATAATACTCTTTCGTGTTATCTGGGATAGAGTTATACACATCTAAATTCTGTTGTTCCCACAGACCCAGGGATACTAAAGAAACACCGGCTGAGACTTTCATGGGTTCCTCAGCCAGTAAGTGAATGTTTCCACTAGACATAGGCACTTCATCCACAGGGGAGAAGGCTAAGGAGACAGTGTGGACCCCTGAAGGTTTACCCTTACATCTGGGATCCCCTTTCACATGGTCAGTTGACCCACAAGCATAACATTTACCAAATATTTCTATGAACAGGGGTTTGTTCTGACCCCCTTCTGGTTTGTCCCCAGAAGCTACACTAGCCTGATTTGGTTTTCCCTGTGGCTTACCCTTGTTATGTTTGTGGCCCTCTTTTGGATTGGAGGTATTTGAATTCTCTTTGGTATTTTTCTTGTGCTGCTTCCCCTCATCCTTCTTCTGAGTTACCCCAGAATCCTTGTGAGTAGCCCTGTTGGCAACCCACAAGTCAGCAGCCCTTGCTAACGTCTTGAGATCAATTTCCTTAGAGTCAGCCAAGTGCTGTCTGAGCTCAGGAGAGCAGGCATCATAAATAGATTCCAGTATAAACAAATTCCTCATACCTTCATAAGTGTTCGCTCTGTAACCCCTAACCCATCCATCTATGTTTTTCAAACATTCAGTCACCCAGGTAGCCCAAGGGGTACCATCATGCTTTGTGGGGGTTCTAAACCTCTTCAGATATTGAGAAGGGGTCTTCCCAAATCTAGCTATCAGAGCTAGCATCACAGTTTCATACTGCTTTCTGTCTATATCCCCCAAAATCATTACCACATCAGTTGCAACAGGGGGTAGCCTAGAAAAAAGTCAAGGAATCAACTGATTCCCTGTAATGTCTTGAATCCCATGGTTATATTAAAAAACAGTCAACCAATCCAAAATATCAAGCTTAACCTCATACATACTAACTGCATCTTTGGGCATGCAAGGCCTCTTGGCACTAGAAGACCTAGAGGACTCTGGGAGAGAACCAGTTTCAAGAGACAACTTGTTTGAGCTTGGATTCTTTTAAATTCTAAGTCCAGTTTCATCTTTTGAAGTGAGACAAATTCAGGACATAGGTTTGGACCTGATGGGGTCCAAGTGGTCAAAGGCTGAGGCCTATGAGCAGGTAGAGGTAAGGCATGGCCTACATTTTGAGATTCTTCTGTCTCATCTAACTCATCCACAATATTAGAGCTGGGCTCTGACATATCATCATCCTCATCAACATTTTCCACATTGGCTGCATGTGTGGGGGATTCAGACCCACTCCTCAGACTTTGGTATTCTAACAACTTTCCTATCAATTCAACCTTTTTGCCTTTGACAGTGAGACTCCTAGCTTTACACATATCTCTCCATTGGTCAACAGTTAAAGTCACTAGGGTCTCCTGTCTGTAGCTTTCCAAATCAGTCATGATAAAACAATTGCTTTACCAGTGTTGCTTAGCCTTGTGAAGATTATTTGAACAAAAGTAAAAGTAGCACTCTAAATGTAACAAGTATACTTTATCCTCACCGCTGTACACCAGTGTTAGGCAGAATCGCCTGCAGTACCCCTTGGGAACACTACAGGCAATTAGGACTACAAGTGTAAGCACAATTTCACCTTTGGTACAAGCCTGTACTACACAGTAAAGTGGTAGTGATGGCTGAGCAGCCAGACTTATCTCAAGAGTTTAAGTGAGCAGTAGAACAAGTTACACAAAGGACCAACCAATACAGTGATTCAAGTAAACACTTACTCAAGGTTTCTGTGTAAAAGAATATACATTTATTTACTCAGTCAGTTAGAAAGCATTACACTTGCATAAGCAGCTTAGTATCACACACTAATACACCACAAAAATCAAACCGGTATGTAACTGAAGAAGTTTAGCTCCAAAATGAAGTGGGAGCAAAATGGCACTTCGGATACTTAGAAAAGGAGGGAAAAGACAAGGTTGTTAGACAGCCCAAATACATTCATAGGCAGGGCAAAGGGTTTTAGTTAAATACAACCAGCTATTCTTCTCAACAGGCCTGGGCCAAAGTCAATGGTTCAGAGTCTTTTGTATAGGATAGCACAGTTCTGGTATATAATGGTTAAGTCTTTGCCACAGATTTTTAAAGGATTTGGCTAGGCAAAAAGTTTGATGAATGTTTAGGGAAGGACAAGCCTTTGTAGTTGAGGAAAGTTTCACGCACTTTCTCGATGGCCGAAAAGATTTCTGGACAGCGTTTGCATGGTACCTTGTCAATGAAGAAAGCTGTAGCTGAGGCAGTTGTTCCTGGCAGTTCGAGCAGATCTCGCTGTTCCTGAGCTTCAATCATGGGGATAAGAAGGAGGATGTCGGGAGGTTCCTGCACTGCCAAGGGATGAGGCCAAAAGCTGTAGCAAGACGTTGGTTTAAGGTGTGAGTTCCTTAAAGTCCACAAGCTGGTTTCCTTCCCTCTGGCTATGCGTTTTTCAACAGCACTCTGATGAAAATTCGACCAGAATAGGACGGTGTCCAGGTGGCTTGCGAGTTGGTAGTTCGCACCAAACTCAAGGGAAGAAGTTAACATTGAAGGGCTTCTCTGTCGTCAGAGTTTCAGGCAATTCGGACCTGCAGCAGGGCTTCACCAGTTGTCCAGGAGTTGCAGCAGTCCTCTTCCTTCCTCTCCTCTTCGGTTCTTTCGTTCCAGTGGTCGACTCTGCTTTCCAAGTCCCAGAGACCTGCTTTTAAACAGTTTTCCCCCATTCATTCCAGCCTGGCTGTCACTCACACAGCAGGGTGGCTGTCCTTGCCAGACAGCCAGCCAGCCAATCGCGCTAGAGTGCATTCAGGTCTCCTAGGAGACTAAGCACAGGGAGTTTCGGGCACCTCCCTCACATCCTGTCCACCCCAGACACCCTGATGCCAGAGGAGGGCTTCAGCAATGAAGCCAGCCAAAGGCCAACGAACAAAGGGACCAAACCTGGTTTGGCGCGCAGAGACAAACGCAAGAAGGACTTTCACTAAATGAAATGGCGAAAAAAGATGACCAGAGTCTGTTTTTACAGATAGGTCTTGGCCCCATATTGAAAAACATGGCTGACCCGATTTTTAGCTACAGTTGTTAGCGGTCGCGAAAAATCACGGTAGTTTATCTAAACCACTGCCACCAGCCATTTAAAATAGGAAAAGGTAACATTTTACTGTTACATGAGTGTTTTGACTCAGGGGGAGCTAGGCAACCCGCCAGCACTCTATTGGAAGATAGTGTGTGCTGGGAGACTAGTAAAGCCAATTTAACTTGACATGCTCTGGGAGACGGTAGTCAGTCCCAGAGAAGGTATTTAAACCTTGGGGATTCTGAAAGACACCCCTGTGCCACTGCACTGAAGGCTCTGTGTGACACACAGAAAAAGATGATGACACTGGAGTTGTTTTAAAACTCCATAACCAAAGAACACAAAAGTAAAACACACACAAAATACATGGAAGAGTGGGGAAAAAAGGCTCACACTCTTCCCAGGTAAAAAAAATAAATCCCAGAAATCCAGCAAAGTTTGCTGGGTGTCTCAAAAGGTAAGGGAAATTAGCACATATTGAGAATTCTCTCTAACAGGGAGCTCCCTTCCTTCCTTGGCTACGGCCAGTGGTGAACAAACAGTGTGACCATAAAGAAGCTCAAAGGGGCTGAAACCAACACTCTTGAGATACCTCTCTGTAGGAAAAGAGTAAGCATGGCAACAGGAGATCCCACTTTCTCCTTTGAGGTTCTTCCAGAGCCCCAATCATGCTTTTGAGAGTTCTATTGAACCTCTCAACTAAGCCATTAGTTTGAGGATGATAAGCTGATGAAAACGTATAAGTGACCCCACACTCTTTCCACTCGGCCTGCATGTACTGCTGCCTCTGTCTGAAAAAAATTCTTTAGCCAAGCAAACCCTAGTAAATATGCCAAATAATACTTTTTCAACTGCCTTGTCAGTCACAGTCTTCAATGGGATGGCGTCAGGATATCTGGTGGCATGGTCAACCATCACCAAGATAAACCTATTGCCAGAGAATGCCTGAGGGTTAAGGGGACCAACAATGTCAATCCCTACCCTTTCAAATGACACTTCCACCACAGGGAGTGCCACCAATGGAGCCTGGATTGTTGAGCCACTCTTACCAGATATCTGAAAAGTTTCACAACTCCTACAGTGGCCTACCTGGACCCCCATCTTGGGCCAGTAGAAAAGCATGGATAGCCTCTAGTTGGTTCTCCTGTACCCAAGGTGACAATCTATAAGAACTTCATGTGCCAGTTGTAGGAAGAAGGTTCTTAATTGAAGGGGGACCACCAACCTCCTATGGTCATCTTCATTAGAGTCTGTGGTCTCACTGAACAGGAGCCCACCTTCCCAATAAATCAGATGTTTCCCAGGAGGTTCAAATCTGAAGTTTCCCAGGAGGTTCACCCTCAAGCTGGTTTCAGGCCTGTCTCCTTAGGCCTTCTAAAGATGGGCACTCAGGTTGGCCCTCACTAACCTCTTCCCTATCAGGACCACCTTCAACCATTAAACTTTGGAGTTCAGGATGGTCATGGGGGTTGTGTCACAATGCCTGCCCCCAGACATCAGGAGCAGACCAGTCTGCCCAGAGTACTGGCACCCATGTGGACCTGTAAGGCTCCAAAGGATTGCCTAAATGCTTCATGGACTCAGTCCTGGCGCCGTTGGCGCCAGGCTCATATTTCCTTGTCAGGCAAATCAAGCCATCAAGTGGTGAAACCATGCACAGGCCACCTGTTTGGAAAGATTACTTTATTTAAGGGACTATTTCATTGTGTGGTACAGGGACTACTTTACCTGGGAACTACTTCTGAGAGGCTATTTAAACCACGCCCGGAGAACAGCACACGCTTTGCATCATTCTGCACTCCTGCAGCGTAACACTCACCGTGTCTGCAGCTCCATTCCAGTCTTCAGCCACGCCCGTCCTGTTCTTCTCGATCCGAACCTGCAGAGGAAGGAAAGGAAAAACTGATTAGAACAAGAGCCTTACCATTCTCCATCGCAATCATCCGGGAGTCGCCGCTCCTGCAAGAAAAGGAACACCAGTTACCCGCGCTATACAAGATAGCATAAGCGCCGCGTGATACTCACCGATGCTCCGTCCGTCTATACGATCCAGCGAGGCACTCTAATGTGATCGCCGCCCGGAGCAGCCGCATCTGCAAATGACAAGAAAAGATAACAGGTGAGCTGCGCCTCGCTTAAAGACATTCAATCTCACGCTGCAAGATACCTACCCGAGGCAATATTCACTCGTGGTCTCACGAATCACCATCAAATGTACTTCGCTCCAGGGAAGTGCCGCACCTGCACAATAAAGAGAGGACAATTGATTAATCAAGCGAATGAACAATATTGCATGCTAAGACCTTTTTCTTCGCTTGGTGCAAATACTGAATCTTAACTTGGCATTTACTTCGTTTCTCTCGAAGAAGAGACATCTATCTTCAGCAATTCTGCAAGGAAACAAACTATAAAGAAATGGTACAAGAGTGGACTATAGGACAAACAGAATTCTAAAGCATTGCATACTACTTCGGATTGGCATAAGACTTACCTCTGAGTCATTGTTGTCTGGAACTCTGCCATAAGATTACGGGATCAGTGAAGTTAACTGGATACCCAAGTCTCAATGCACCCCTGCATTCAGACGCAGGATGGAGAGCCCATCCTTCTTAACAATAAGATGAGACACAGTAAAGAGAACACAAGGTGGTTACGGAAGCAGAAGTTAAACCTTCTCCTCTCAGTCAGCTAACTTGCCATTTTCGCCACTCTAGGAAAACTTTCCTATGGGCCAGACAGACTAAACTAAGTGGGCAGGTGCAGTTGCTCATCACTTCACTACGAGGCACGCTGGTGGAGACCGTTGCAGTCCAGATTGGTTCGGCGCCCCTGTGGAATCCAGGTGAGCGTCTTTCGGGCAGCAACACTTCCTCATCAGGTTCAGGTGCTTGACCAACTACCTACACCTCAGTGTGAGGTGAGTTACGGGGAATATTCTCTTTCCCTCTTCTGAGTTTCTTGACACCCTTAGCCTTGGGTTTCCCCTTTGGCTTTGGCTCAACTTGGCAAGGGCAGCCTATGTTTGTGACCTTGTGAATGGTATTTCTGTTGTGTCCCCTACGAGACTTAGGTCTCCGAGGTCCTTTCCCAGCAAAACCTTTCTAGGGACTTTCCTCTGAATACTCACGGGCGTCCTTACTACTGTACAATTAATGGTTAGATTTACAGGTATTACTGGGAACTTGAGAGGGGGGCATCAGCTAACTCGGTGAGCATCAAGGGAGCTCTGGCAAGCTCCTCTTGGTTTACCAAAATGGAATCCACCAGAGTTCTGCTGGCCCTACTATCCCCAACAGCATGAGTGGCAACTCCATTGATTAGCACACAGTCTTTCAAGTAGTGCTTGGTATTATCCTGAACACTAGCATAGGCATCTGAAACTCTAGGCTCCCAGGAAGCCAGGGACACTAAGACTACTTCAGATGCTATCTCACTGTGGAAGGAGTCTGAAGAGAAGGATGCCCCTGTGAAAATGTCTTCCTCCTCATAAGAGGGCAAGGCCAGACTCAGAGGAGTGGACCCCCAAGGTTTTGACCTTACATCTGAGGTCCCCCTTCACGTGGTCACTTGCTCCACAAGCCACACAAGATCCACTGGGTCTTGGGATATAGGGAGGTTTACTGTAACGGGAGCTATGCTTGGAGGGATGATTCCAACTATTCTGAACATTCTCATGTGATTTACCCTTACCATGCTTTTTAAGGCCCTTATGGGAGGAAGGTTTATTAGATCCCCCACCATCCTTATCTTTGTGCTTTTTCGCCTCCTCCAGCTTACCAGCAGCAGACCGGTCCTTATTGGACACTCTGTGTGACACCCATAAATCTACTGCAATGGCCAACTTCTTAGGATCTATCTCCTTAGAATCAGTCAAGTGGTGCTTAAGCTCAGGGGAACAAGAAGAAAAAATATGTTCAAGCATGACTAAACAAATCACACCCTTAAAGGTGGTGACCTTATAACCTTCCACCGAGCCAGTCAAGTTTTTCAAGGTATCAGTAATATATGAGACCCATGTATGACCATACTTTTTGTAATCTCTGAATCATTTTAAGTATTGGGCAGGAGTCTTCCCAAACTTCAATTTCGCAAAGTCTTTTCTGTCAGCCTTTGACATGTCCATAATGGCACTGCAGCCAGAATGGGGTAGTCAACTGAGCAACTATTCAGTCTTAGTAGCATCCTTGGCAGCTCGTAATTTGGCAAGCTCCAATTGGTGATCCCTGTCCTTCTGTGTCTCTGCTTTCTCCAGTTCTAGCTTAGCCATGTGGAATACAAGCTCCTTCTGCTTCACCAGCAGCTCTTGTCTTTTGAATTCCAGCATGGCCTCGGTCTCAGAGCCAGCAAAAGAAACATAGGACTCTACACTCTCTCTATTAGCAACTGTCTCCTCAATAAATGGCAGTAACAGCCCTTTCAGCACTGTTACTGGGAGCAGCCCCAGCACCTTCTGCACTGTCGTCTGAGGGACAAGCTGAGATCTGGTTTTCCTGCCATTCATGATCTTTTGGATCATCTCAGCTTTTGTGCCAGAGGCTGAAAAGCCTCTTTCTGCACAGATCTTCTTTAGCCTTCCTGATTGAAAGCACTCAAAGTTATGTTTGCAATTGCTTCCATGCTATAAGTGAGGCCGGTGGCTTACAGTTAAATTTAAACTAAGGACAGTGTTTTCCGTGTAAGTGTAACCTGAGTATTTCACCAGTGCATAACACTGGGTACATCTGATCGTATCACACTGCTGTACAACAATTTATTAAGCTGGATTTGTAAACTCTGACCTGGCGGGCAGAAGTTTAGAAGGCTACCCTAGTTTAGTGGAACAGGGGAACCTTCTGGACAAAACAGACCAATCTACAGTAGCTTGGCAGGCGATCAAGACTACGGCCTCATTATGACCCTGGCGGTGACGGTATGAACGGTGCCGGTAAGGCACCAGCACCGTTCATACCGTCCTACCGCATTACGAGTTCTGCTCGTGAGTTCCTAACAGCTCGCCAGTTCTTACCAATGGGGCAGAATGGGGATCGGGAGCCCGGCAATACCGCCACCCGCGAATGGGCAATTACCGGCCCATTCATCTCGTAATGGGCCGGTTATTGCCCAATCGCGGGAGGCGGTGCTGTATACCGAGCATGGCAGTAGCCGTGCCTGCAAAACAGGCACAGCTACTGCCACGCTCGTAATAAGGCCCTATGTCTCAGGTGGGGTAAGCGTGATCAGAAACCACAATGAGCACACACAGTAAAACTCCACAGATTACTCTTAGACAGATGTATATCAAAAATACCTTATTAAAAGCCTTTACAACAGAATACGAATAAACCACAGTAATAATAAAACAGTTACCCCACACGCTTTTCACTATGTAACATATATATAAAATGCGTTTAGCCTAATGCTGATGAAAGGGGAGAAAATAACCACAACCTGCAACAGAAGAGGTAAGTTCAACATAGATATCGCATTAGACAGTTCTTTGAAGTCAATCCCTATCTGATGCAGTACAGCCCTAAGAAGTGAGGAGCCTTATGCTCAATTGTACAGCAGTGCGATAACAAAGCGGGTTCTCTTCAGGGAGCTGTAGCTGTTCATGAAGGGGTTTGAGGCTGTGAAGAATAAAGCCCTACTCCTTGAGGAGGGTCTACCCTTGCGGATAGAGTGACCTTCAGAGTTCGGGAATAGCTGGGAAGCGCAAGCTAGCCCAGGTAAGGTATGTATCTTTTCAAGGATTCTCGTGCGTAAAACAGATGGATGTGCCAGGGGGCCACCGGTAAGTGATGCAAGTACTCACCGACCCTCGACACAGTCCAGGCCAAACTTTGCCAGTCTAAGCCAATTCGCTAGTAGGTTTCACCCCTGCAGGTACAGGTCACTCTGGCTCTCAGCAGCTGTGCGATGAGACAGTAGCCTTTTCTCAGATCTCGAAGAAAGAAGGTTAGCTCCGGTGCAGCACGTCTCAGGACCCGGTGGGGCAGGTCTACAAGCACTTATGACAGTCACCACAGTGGGGCGACACAGGGACCACAAATGCTTGCGGGATGGCGCACTCTCATAAATCGTGACCTTGAGGAGCCAGGATAACCTGTTTTGGCAATAGAGGGCCAAGGACCACAAGTAAGCGATGCCCAAAGTCTCCAGTCTGAACTTGGGATTTCTGTACCATAACCCAGGTTCGAGCTGGTCAGCTCACTGGATGGCATAGGAACACTTCTGAAGCTCTTTGCAAGGGTAAGCAGGAGGTGCCTAGAGTAGTTGGTCCCACTACTCCAAAGTGTCAAAGCGCCCTTGCAGGCCTTCCTGGTATGATACAAAAGAAGGGTCCGACGGGACAACAGTGGGGTCAGGGTGCCAAACCTTCCAGCACGTCTCCGGTGGTTCCACAAGTATGCTCTTGCATACAGAATACTTGGCTACTGTAGGTCGGTGTGAACTTCAGGTGATTGACCTGGAATGGATGCAGAGCCCCTTCTTTTATCCAAGATTAATTTCACGCTCAAATCTGGGATAGCCAATTGGAGATCTGCTCTCTTTTATGCACGCCAGGTGTGGGCCAATCGTAGCCCACGGTGGTTCCCAGCATTCAGGCCTATCAGACATAGTGGGACCAGTAGTGTGGATTGGGATCAGACAGTCCCAACCCTCTTCCTGGGCACTAGCACATGTGACATGCAGGAGCCCATGAAAGATGCCTTTCTCGCGGGAGGCTACATGCCCAAATAAGGAATACCCGGGTCTCTCGACCTGGGTGAAGGCAAAGGGACAAAATGGCCAAAGGACAGAACAAGACTTTGTGGCACGGCCATTTTCGGCACTGGCCACAGTCTTGGGCCAAACGCTGCATGGTCCATAAAAACAAAGTAAAAATACTTTAAAAGTAAACTGGTGCCACCAGTTTATCCTAGGCACACTTGGTCAAACACCAAAAAGTCCTTAGAGGGTAGGTAGCGGGGTATAAAACAAAAGGACCCCTGTGCGCCGTACTGTAAGGTACTTGGCACATAGATAAAAACTTAGCAAGAAATGGCAACATGGACAAAGGCTAAGGGAAACAGTTTCCCAGTACTGACAGCCAGAGGTTTCCCCATAGCAAATTAGCAAAAGCCCAGGAGTGCAGCTGAAGGCTGTGCTCCACTGGAAAAAGTCAGTTTAGGTAAGACAAACAAAGTAACAGTCGAGGCGTCTCAGAGTGCTTTAGCGAATGCGGCATAACAGTCAGCAATACAGTCAGTTGTAGCTCGAGGGGCTCGACTAGCTCTAAAATGTTCTTTAGGGTGGAAATCTGTAGATGCTTGTCGATGCGCTCCTCCTAGCTTCTTCACTAGGTGTAACGCTCACCTGGTATCCAAGGGGACGTCACTCAGCCTGTTCTGACCTCTTACGACCTCAAACCCTTCCCTGGAGGCTATTCGACTGGAGAATGGATTGGTAGAGTTTAACTCCCTATTGTCTCTGTGTGCTTGAACCCCTTCTTCCCCGGGGTCCAACCCTTCCCTTTGATCCACAGCTCACCTTGTTTTCTTGGATAGTGTGCTCTCCGTCCTGCCTTCAGAGCAAGGGCGCGTTGATTGATGGGGGCTCGTTGCTGCTTAGTTACTTCACTGGCAAGAGTCCGACAGGTAAGTATAATGAGTCTTTTGAACAGTTCTCTAACTTCGTTCCTTTCCTTCCTTAGACGATGGCCGGCGTCCGGGGATGGCAGCGTGCTGCTGAGATGAGTAGTGCTGAAGGTGAGTGAGAGCGCGATGCACCCCTTTCGTATTTGCATTGAACTGAGTTATTTTTCTGTCCCTTTTAGGTGCCGCGATGTTTTCAGCGTGGATGCCGGTTATGAAGAACAAATGTGGTGGGTAAGCGCGGTATGCGGCGCCTCTAGATGTTTCCACGCTAACCTGGAGTGTCTTTTCCCTCTTGCAGATGGATGAGAAGTTCCGGAGACAGCGTTCCCGCAGAGTGGCTGGGATTCAGGTAAGTGTTTGAAGCTGGTACAGTATTTAAAAATAAGCGAAGATTTGCAGAATGCTTACTAATGCCTTTTTTCTGTTCATTTCCCTTTTCCTTAGGAAGCGGCGTGCTGGGATGGGAATGACACCGCTGAAAATGCCCACAGAACAGAAGGAGCGATGACTGATGGGCAGAAGCGCCGCAAGGTAAGGCTGTTCCTAACGGTGTTCTTGTTCTTGCAGGAGCTGAGCGCAGAAGGAAGATGCAGGCCTACTGGAGACCGATCCAAACATGGTGAGTGTCACGCTGCAGGTGCAGAAAACGCAAAGCATGTTTCTCAGCCTGGGTGTGGCTTAAATAGTCTCTGGGTATCCCAGGTGCCTCTGGGCTGAACCACACCCAAAAGACTAGACCGCACATGCAGTTCTGGGAACCGAAATATGTGGGGGCATCCATCTTGTCCCCATCAATGCACTCCAAGTCCAATCCCCAATGTTATCCTATGGGAGTGAGTGAGTCTGGTGCCACAAGTGCCAAGTCTGACTCCAAGTGGGTCTTTGGAGGGATGGAGAGGCCCTTGAGGGCCATGTAGGTGATCGTGGCCTGGCTCCAGCGTGACATCTTGGAGGGCTGGGCACATGAGGGGCAGGAATCATGACAGCACTTCCCCTCCCCCCAAGGCCCCTCTCAAGGTGGCTCTTCTGTCTGGTCCTGGTTTGGTTGGATGGTTTTGATGAAATCGTCTAAGCAAGCGAGGTGCATGGATGTACTCACAAGGCTCCAAAGTCCTGTCTTGTGGACCATACCCCTTCCAGTCTACTAAGTAGTATAATTTGGATCTGACGTACTTTGAATCTAGGATGTCCTTGACTTTGAATTCTGGCTCCACGGCGACTACTACTGGCTGCGGTGGCGTTGCTACCAGGGTCCCAGGTTCAACAGGTTTAAGGAGAGACACGTGGAACACAGGATGAATTTGCATGTTTGACGGCAAAGCTAGTCTGACCGCCACAGGATTTATCACGGAGGTGACAGTGAATGGGCCCAGGTATATTGGATGTAAAGTTCGGGCTCCTTTAATGGACACGTGTTTAGACGCCAGCCAGACTTTGTCTCCCACTTGGTAGTTGGGGGCCTTTGCTCGGTGTTGATCAGCAAACTTCTTTTGGCGATTCTTAGCTTGAAGTAGGTGTTCAGCTGCCCTTTTAAAGGTTTGAGAAATGGTTGTGTGCAAGGTTTTGACTGCTGGCATTTCCAGGGTTGTAGGAACGTCCAACTCAGAAGTACGTGGGTGCCTGCCATACATGGTATAAAAGGGTGTCTGCCCAGTGCTGGTGTGTAGGGAATTATTATAAGCATATTCAGCTATCCATAATAGGTCGAACCAGCTTCCTTCAGCTTGGTGTAACATGCAACGCAGATACTGCTCGAGCGTCTGATTTGTCCTCTCAGTTTGACCATCTGTTTGGGGATGGTGACTGGTGGATAGCCGGATGTCGATCTGGGCCATAGAACAGCATTTTCTCCAGAAGTTAGATACAAATTGAGTACCTCGGTCTGAGACCAAAACTGAAGGAAACCCATGGAGCCGTATGATGCCTTCAAGAAATACCTTTGCCAGAGTGGAATTTGGGAGCCCCTTAAGAGGAATGAAATGTGCCATTTTTGAAAATAGGTCCAAGACCACAAGAATATTGTTAAACCCTTGACTGGGTGGTATGTCAGTAATAAAATCAAGGGACAACGTGTGCCAGGGTGCTGGTGGGATTTCCAATGGTTGTAATAGCCCAGCCGGTTCCTGCTTGTATGACTTGTTTTGAGCACACACTCCACAAGATAGGATAAATTGGATAATGTCTTTACGCCACGTGGGCCACCAATAATTTCGTTTTACCTTGGCTAGGGTTTTAGCGATTCCGGGGTGGCTTCGATCAAGGAATCATGATAACCGGACATGACTTGTTCTCGTAGTTCTTGGTTTGGTAAGAATAAACGATTCCTGAAGTAGGGCAACTGATCTTTTATCATGTAATGTTCTCCTCGTGCACTCAACGCTTGTAATTGCTCCGGACTCATCAGGTTTTGGATTTCTTCATGTAATTCTTTCTGAGTTATGGTTGCTGTGATTCCTAGGAGCTGGTCACTCGGGATGATTGCTATTGGGTCAGGGGTCTGATACCCTTGCTCTTCCACCCCCATACGGGCAAGGGCATCGGCCTTCCCATTTTTCACCCCTGGTCGAAATGTAATCACGTAGTCATATTCAGCAAATAAAAAAGAGCCCAACGTAGTTGTTGTGAGGATTGGGCCTTTGCCGTTTTTAGGTACTGGAGGTTCCGGTGGTCAGTTATTACGGTGATTGTGTGTCTGGCGCCCAAGAGGTAGTGCCGCCATGCCTTAACACCTTAAGTGCCAAGGACAAGATATCTTGTCATTGGAATTGCATACGCATTGCCAAGGACGAGATAGCTTGTCCTTTTTGGCACCTTGTTTTGTGTGATCCCTGCAAAGCAGGGATCATACAAAACGGTAATCCAACCCCCGGGCTATGTGAGGGGGAGGTCCCCCCTCACTGCCAGGGGGCTGGATTACGTTCAGTTTCACGTCGGCGTGTGTAAAGCACGTCGGCGTGACACTGAAAGTAAAATCACTGCAGCAGCCATTTTCGGCTGCTGCAGTGAAGAAAGAAGGTGAGTGCCCTTCTTTCTCTGCGTCGATCTCCGGCTGTATTTCAAGCCGGAGATCGAGGCGGGTATCGTTGGAAAGGGGAGATTCTCCCCTTTTCAACTATACCCATTGTATGGCATTGCTGCACGCGGATTTGGCGCTGGGCGTGCGATCCGTGGGCAGCAATGTCACCAGATCAATAGATATCAGTTTGTGACGCGGAGGGAGGGGGGGCTGCTTACTAGGTAAGCGGCCCCCTTCCCCCCGTGGCCCCAAAGCATGGGGCCACAGCGCTGGAGAACCCTGGGGGCAGATGATCACTGCGCCCAGGGGTGTAAATAAAAATAAAAATGTAAAAGAATCGAGGGATGGGGGGGGGGTTGGAGGGATTTGGAGCCCTGGGGCCCACTAGGCCACCAGGGATATAGGAAAAAGTGGTGTCCTTGGAAAGGGGAGATTCTCCCCTTTCCAAGTACACCACGTATATGATGCATTGCTGGTCACGGATCAGCGCAGAGCGCTCAATCCGTGACCAGCAACCCACTCGACCACCATGGATTTGTTTGTGACGTGGGGGAGGCGGGCTGCTTCAAGTAAGCAGCCCTCTCCCCCCCTGGCCCCCAAAGCATGGGGGCACATATGTCCACAACCCTGGGGGCAGATGGCTGATCATCTGCCCCCAGGGAAGGGGGGCAAAAATAAAAAAATGAAAATAACGAAAGGGAATGTTGGGTGGGATTGGGGGGCCACTAGCCATCAGGGATATATTTTACATAAAAGGGGGGCGGCCCTCTCCCCCTCACCCCAAGAGGAAAAGGGGCACCTCTTGTAGCCCTCCCTGAGGGCAGATATCTGCTCCTAGGAAGGGGCATCTGCCCCCAGGGAGGGCTGAATGAGATGCCCCCCTGCATTTGGTGTGGGGGGTAGAGGGTCACCCCCCATTACATTAGAAATTACCTGGCGGTTTAGGGTGTCCCTCAGCCCGCCCTAAAGTGTAGTTTACCTTTTTCATTTTTTTCTCTGTTTACAAAACTTGCCTTGGCACAGAGGGGCACATTGGTGTGCCAATCTGGCGCCAGGGTGCCCAAACCTTACTGCCCCACCCACTGGGGGGCATGTCCCACCATTTTTGGGGGCCTTCTCCCCTCCCACCCGAAATGGAGGGGGGTTTACCTCACACAGCCGTTTGTAGGAGGCCCAGTGAGGCCTGCATGAGGTGCCCCGCCACCCATTTGGGGTGAGAGGGCCCCCAAAACTGGTGGGACAGGCCCCCCAGTGGGTGGGGCAGTAAAGTTTGGGCATCCCGGGGTCAGATTGGCACACCAATGTGCCTCTCTGCGCCAAGGCAAGTTTCGTAAATAAAGAAAAAAATGGAAAATGGTGGAACGCATTTTAGGGGGGCTGTGGGGCACCCCAAAGGGACAGGGAATTTTCTAATGGGACGGGGTAGTGATCCCGTCTCCCCCACCCGCAATGGTGTGGGTGCCATGTCATGCAGTCCTCCCTGGGACCAGATATCTGCTCCTAGGAAGGGACGCTTGAGCCCAGGGAGAAGTGCAGGACAGCCCCCCAATTTATCTGCCCTTGGGGAGGTGTACATGAGATGCGCCGCATCTCCAATTGGGGTGGGGGTGAAGAGGTGCACCCCCCTTCACATTAGAAAATTCTACAGCGGTATAGGGGGCCCCTCAGCTCCCGCTAAAGGGCAGCCTGCCATTTTGAATTATTTTCTTTGTTTACTATACCTGCCTTAGCGCAGAGGGGCACATTGGTGTGCCAATCTGGTGCCGGGGTGCCCAAACCTTACTGTCCCACCCACTGGGGGGCCTGTCCCACCATTTTTGGGGGCCTCTTCCCCCCACCCCAAATGAAGGGGGTGTACCTCGCGCAGCTGTTTGTAGGAGGCCCAGGGAGGCCAGCATGAGGTGCCCCTGCCACCCATTTGGGGTGAGGGGGGAAGAGGGCCCCCAAAAAGGTGGGACAGGCCCCCCAGTGGGTGGGGCAGTAAGGTTTGGGCACCCCGGGGCCAGATTGGCACATCAATGTGCCTCTCTGTACCAAGGGGAGTTGGGTTACCAAAGAAAAAAAGTTAAAATGGTGGAACGCTTTTTAGGGGGGGCTGTGGGGCACCCCAAAGGGTCTGGGAATTTTCTAATGGGATGGGGCGTTGACTCCCCCCCCCCCCCCAGCCGCAATGGAGTGGGTGCCATGTCATGCAGCCCTCCCTGGGACCAAATATCTGCTCCTAGGAATGGACGCCTGAGCCCAGGGAGGAGTGCAGGACAGCCCCCCCCTTTATCTGCCCCTGGGAGGGCTACATGAGATGGGCCGCCCCTCCAATTTGGCCATGTGTGGATTCCCACGGGTGTCCCCTTTTGGGAACTGCATGGGGTTCCCTGTTTTCCTTGCTGGCCTAGACACCCTAGGCCCAAATCTGTAGGTTGCCTACATGAACAAAATGGGCAGTGACGTTACCCGTTTCCTTTTGCGCCCCGATCGGTGCACCCACACATATGAGGTACTGTTTTCATCGGGACACCTGTGGGAACACGGGACAGTAGGCCATGTGTTGTTGGCAGCGTGTTTCGATGGGTGCGGCGAGTGAAATGTGCGGAACATGCGTTTTTTTTTCCCCACATTTCGGAATTTGGGGGGGTGTCTGGGTAATACATTCTGGGCCGATATGCGCAAATCGTACCTCTGCGGATTCCCACGGGTGTCCTCTTTTCGGAAATGCATGGGGTTCCCTGTTTTCCTTGGTGGCTTGGACACCCGAGGCCCATATCTGTATGTTGCGCTTGTCTGGAGACAGTGTCAAATTCAGGTGTCGAAACAGACTTGGGGTTACTTGCGTATTACACTTTCCCCTTGGCGCCCAGGTAGGTGCACCCACACATGTGAGGTACCATTTTCATCGGAACACTTGTGGGAACGCAGGAAGGTATTATATTTGTTGTGTTTGTGTGGTTTTCATAACGTTTTGACCCATTTGCTGGTGCCCTTTGTAACACAACCTTTTCATTTCCCAAATGTGACCTACATTTAGTCGCTGCTTTAGGCACCATACACGTTTGTATGTGCACAAGTCACCTACCCTTGAAAAGGTCTGCCAGTGCTCTTTCAAAAAATGGATGCTTGCCATTCCTCACCACATTGGTTTTTCCGATTTACACATGCTAAGTGCGTCTGTTCAGGCCGTGAGCATAAACCTCCTGTGTACCATGGCTCAGTGTTTGGCTTGTGGTATTGCTTGTTTTGTAAAACACTACAAGAAAATGTGTGCTTTCCTAACTGCAAGAGTCGGGGGAATGTAGCAGAGCATTGTTTTTCTCAAAATTCATAGAAGCCATTGCCGTACCAAGCCAACCATGTCCAACACATACCTTTTTTCAGTCAATTTCCCGCTTTTCCCCCAATCTATGGCATTTTCCCCTACCTAGTTGTTGCCTGACCTACGCAAATCACCCCTTCCTAAACTTGCAATTTTGTCTACTTTTCAGAAATATATGCCTTTCTGTCCTCCAATTCGGCTTTCCTACCCTTTTCTTCTATTCCGTCCATGCATGTCCAATTGGCAAAAATGGCCAAAATCGCCTACCTCTCACAAAATAGTTGATAACCACATCAAAATATATTTTTTTTCGTTTCCACTCAACCTGTTCTTGAAAGCCAGGCAATTGGGGAATTCAGCACAGCAAACCATTTGTTCCTAGCTCTTACAAGGAAAAAATCACAGGCTTCTTTGTACATCATTTTATTGGCATTTTTTGAAAGAAAACCAAATTTTCACACTTTTTTCTTATTTTCTCTCATCCCCCTATAGCAACCTCGGATTCCTGGGTGGCGTTACGACCGCTTACATGTGGGGAAAAAAGGAGCCACATTTGGCCGAGATATCTCATTTAATAATAAAGTAACAAGGCTTTGAATGGCCACATACCGAAATCACCAAAAAAGGCCCTGGCACTAGGGGGGAAATACCCATGGCACTTAAAGGGTTAAAGGCTGACTTAATGACCAGGCATTCTTTGTCTGTGATAGCGTAATTGAGTTCAGGGGGTGTGAATTTACGCAACCAGAAGGCAACAGGGTGTAACTGGCCCGTTTCAGGGTCCTTTTGTGAGAGGACGGCTCCCATAGCCATGCTTGAGGTGTCCGTTTCCACCAGGTATGGGAGATCAGGGCGAGGGTGGCGTAAGATTGGGGCAGATGTGAATCTTCCTTTGAGTTCCTGGAAAACCTCCTCGGCTTCTGTTGTCCACTGGAACTTTTTGTTGCTTTTCCTTAGTAATGACGTGATGGGATGCACGATTTGCGAAAATCTTGGTATTCACTTGGTAGGGTGCAGATTGCCACAGTGGCAAGTGTGGAGGATTGTGAGCTACCAACCATGGCATTCCCAAACTCAACCGGAACTGTGGTACCTTAAATGAGGTCGCAAACGATAGATTCTTGGTGTCCATCCTGGCACAGAACGGTTAAAGCTGCAGTGCATTGGGATACTGGACCAGAAGCTATTTCCGTGCCGTCGACTTTGGTAACAGTGTCGGTGGTTGATTTAAGGCATAACGGCAGCCCCATCTTTGCCGCAAGATCCTGGTCGATGTCATTCCCAACGGCTCCACTGTCTATGCTCTTACTGCGTGCATCTGAGATGGTTGGTGTACACTTGCCGGGCTGGGGAGTTTTCCGATTCCTTGTTGGTATCTTCCTTGTCCGTGGCCCCTAACGTCCTCCTCGGTGGCTTCACAGGGCACTCTTTAAGGAAATGACCTGACCTTCCACAGTACAGACAACTGCTGCTGTCTCCTTTTATCCCTTTCCGCTTTAGTCAAGGGGGATCTGACCCCCCCCAATTTGCATTGGTTCTCCTGAACCTTCTGTTGTTCGGGATGTATTGTCCTTTGAACGCACATACATAGGGCGAGGGTCCGGTCTGGTTCGATCTGCTCTTCGGTCCTGCAACCTATGATCCAGCTGAACAACAAGGTCAATGAATTCTGAGCAGTCTTTCGGGGGGTTCACTACTTGTGCGAGAACATCCTTGAGCTCCCCCCCGCAACCACCGATGAAATAACGTTGTTCTCTTCTCTACTGGCCATTCTGCTTCAACTACGAGTCTATTGAACGTGGCTATGTATGTTAATAGGTCTTGATTCACTTGGCGTAGGGACAGAAGTTCGTTGTCTAATGCCTGCCCATGATTACGACGGGCGAACAGCTTTTCCATCTCCTGCTGAAAGCCCCTGAAGTCATGCAGCAAAGGATCGTCTTGGGCCACAAAGGGTACAGACCAGTCTGCGGCGCTACCACTCAGGTAGGATAGCACAAAAGGGACCCGTCATTAGTCATTCGGAAAGGCCCCTGGCCTACAAAGGAAGTGCAGGCGGCACTGATTCATGAATGTTGCAAACCTCTTGAGATCCCCCGTAAATCGTTCGGGTGGGGCCAAGGGAACTGCCCCAGGAAGGGTTATCTGAACGGGATTGGTTGATGGGGCTGGCATCGATGGCACGCTTCCCGCCAATGGTGCATGTCCTGCTTGTGACTGGAGAAGTTGCCGGCTTAAATCATCAGTGCGTTCCTTAGCTACTATCAGCTCTCTCCTCAGGGTGTTGGTCTGCTGCCTGGCTGCATGTACTTCGGAACGTAGCTGCCCCAACATGTGGGCTAACTGGTCGGTTTCTGACGTTTCCATGACGCCCAGGTGGATTTTAATGTGAGGCTTTGTGTTCTGTAACGCTCACCTGGTATCCACGGGGACGTAACTCAGCCTGTTCTGACCTCTTACGACCTCGAACCCTTCTCTGGAGGCTATTCGACTGGACTGGAGACTGGGCCTGAAACACAGGATTGGTAGAGTTTAACTCCCTATTGTCTCTGTGTGCTTGAACCCCTTCTTCCCCGGGGTCCAACCCTTCCCTTTGATCCACAGCTCAGCTTGTTTTCTTGGATAGTGTGCTCTCCGTCCTGCCTTCAGCGCAGGGGCGCATTGATTGATGCGGGCTCGTTGCTGCCTAGTTACTTCACTGGCAAGAGTCCGACAGGTAAGTATGAGTCTTTTGAACAGTTCTTTAACTTCGTTCCTTTCCTTCCTTAGACAATGGCCGGCGTCCGGGGATGGCGGCGTGCTGCTGAGGTGAGTAGCGCTGAAGGTGAGAGAGCGCGATGCGCCCCTTTCGTATTTGCATTGAACGGAGTTCTTTTTCTGTGTCTTTTAAGTGCCGCAACATTTTCATCATGGATGCCGGTTATGAAGAACAAATGCGGTGGGTAAGCACGGTATGCGGAGCCGCTAGATGTTTCCACGCTAACCTGGAGTGTCTTTTCCTTCTTACAGATGGTTGAGAAGTTCCGGAGACAGAGATCCCCCAGAGCGGCTGGGATTCAGGTAAGCGTTTGAAGCTCGTACAGTATTTAATAATAAGCGAAGATTTGCAGAATGCTTACTAATGCCTTTTTTCTGTTCTTTTCCCTTGTCCTTAGGAAGCAGCGTGCCGGGATGGGAACGACGCCGCTGAAGATGCCCGCAGAACAAAAGGCACGATGACTGATGGGCAGAAGTGCCGCAAGGTAAGGCTGTTCCTAACAGTGTTCTTGTTCTTGCAGGAGCTGAGAGCAGAAGAAAGATGCAGGCCTACTGGAGACCGATCCGAACACGGTGAGTGTCACGCTGCAGGTGCAGAAAACGCAAAGCATGTTTCTCAGTCTGGGTGTGGCTTAATTAGTCTCTGGGTATCCCAGGTGCCTCTGGGCTGTACCACACCCAAAAGACTAGATCGCACATGCAGTTCTGGGAACCGAAATATGTGGGGGCATCCATCTTGTCCCCATCAATGCACTACAAGTCCAATCCCCAATGTTATCCTATGGGAGTGAGTGAGTCTGGTGTCACAAACGCCAAGCCTGACTCCAAGTGGGTCTTTGGAGGGATGGAGAGGCCCTTGAGGGCCATGCAGGTGATCATGGCCTGACTCCAGCCTGACATCTTGGAGGGCTGGGGACATGAGGGGCAGGAATCATGACAGCAGGCTCATGTCATCCTTTATTGCAGAAGGCCCAAAGCTCAGGAGTGTTGCAGGTAGTTGCCTTGTCCTTTATTTGGTTCAGAGACTCTGTGGCACTTCCCATCTGAGAAGCTTGCTGGCAGAACCTAGCAGGGCACGCTGTGAGCAGGCTGGGTACTGGTTATGGAGCTGCTGGAGGGTCTTCTGGATTCAGTATCTCCCTCTGCTCCATCAGAGATTTTTAGGGGAGGGATCTTGCTTCCCCCTTGGAAATCCTGTTCTTCCTTCACTGGCGGTAGATGTAAGGCAGACTGTACCTTCAGCCAGGGTCCAATATTGAGTTCTTCTTGCTACTCCTTTCAAAGTCTTCAGATCTGCCCAAAAGAGGGGCTTGAACCTCTTTTAAAGCCAAATGGGCCAGTGATTGGTGTAGGCTAAGCCCACCTAAATGAACCAATCCTGGGTTCCCACCAAAAATGTCCTGTATGCATGGTCATAACCAGAGTACTTTGCAACAGAAAAGATAAAGGGGCGAAAACATGTAATACTAAGTCCCACCCATCTTCCTGTCTGTTGTGGATCAAAAGGTCTCTCTAGTTAATTGAGCTCCTGTGGTTTCTGTTTAAAGTGTCAGTCACCCTGGAAGATGTGGCGACACCAGATTTTCTGGCTTCTGTAAAACACATTCTCATACCTTCTGAATGGGGTCCCCTTGTGGGGATGACTGCTGTAAACAGCTGTCCCAGACACAGCAGTTCACTGCCTTTGATAATGAGAGGTGGGAGCTGGCTTCTGGTTGATACAAATGCATATTAAAGGTTGTTGGGGTTTTCTTTCTCCTTTGTTAGCCTCTGCAGCCAGGGCTAATGTGGGCCTGTTGGAATGAATCTCTAATTAGTATGCAAAGCTGCTACCAAACGGACTGGGAGGATCAATGAGCCTTAGATAGTTAATTGGGCTGGACATGCCAGAGGGAAGGTTTTGCCCTCCCCCTTCTGAGATGACATGGTATAATCCTGGTTGTTATATCCAAACTAAATATGACAGGGGGACTGGGCCTGTAGGCTGTGTCCACCCAGTGTACAGGGTCTAGGTGTATGTGGAGCAGTGAGCATACAAAACTGTGTGCGGATTAGCCCCACACATATTCCAGAGATTGATCTGCCATCATTCAATTTCATATACAATTTTTAAAAAGCCCAGGTGAGCGCACACCCACCGTGTGGATGGTCGATTTCCTCACACTCACCCCACCCCGAAATGCAGAACTTGTGTAAACTCACAGCATCTACCGATTTACAGCAAACGCTTTACGCACATGGGCGTAATTTTAGGGGGGACAGGGGTGTTTGTCCCCCCCAACTTTCATGGCACACAATTGTGTCCCCATTCATTTGACTGGGGCACCTTTTCTTCAGATGTCATGTCCCCCCCAACATTTTCAGCAAAGTTACTCCACTGCACCTGCAAGACCAACTACTACAAATCCATGGATGCAATTGCACATTTTCCACATGTCCAGGGCAATCACAACCTTGCGCCAACTGCGGGATCATTTTAAATGTACCTCATCTACAAGAGAAGTCAAACCAGTGGTCGAATTGGGCGGGAATGGTTAGGAGCGGTGCTCCTCTACTTTTAAAATTAATTTTTACTGTTCCTATTCTTTCGTTTTTAAAAAGGAAACATTCTGAAATGGTTTTGTTTTAAAATAAAAGTGTGGGAAGAAGTTAAAAGTTGCACTTCAGTACAATGCACTGAACATTCCCTTTAACAGCAGGCGCGTGTGTTAAGTGGTCTGTATTGGGTGGGATGGGGCGTGGCTATGAGGTTTGTGGGGAACGCAGCGAAGCCAGCAGGGAACATAGTTCCACTGCTTCTATACGAATCCCAATGCCTGCAACCCCCAGGAAAACGGTCCCTCGCGTGCGCCCTCCCCCTGGCCGTGTTAGCCCCGCCGCTTCTGCAGCCTCGCTCCTCCGCTTATCCCGTTCCACGAGACCACATGAACGTGTGTCCTGGGAAGTCGGCAGCAAGACCAAGGATTGGGGGCGGTACAGGAAAATGTAATTTAATAAGTAGCATGCATTCATAAATGATGGATGTAATTACAGGCCTTCATGTATAATCCATGTCTGGCTGTGATTACCGCGCGCGCTGTGATTGAATCCTGCTCCGTGCAGAGGGGTAATTACACCCACAGAAGGCGCAGCCCTAAAGACACCGACGCCCGCGGAGAAGGCACAATGTTTAAAAAACACACACATCCACGCACATTCTGGCACTGCGCTGCACAGCACTCGCGGCCACAGATAGACCTATTCGCGCGAGATAGACCACCCTATTATAGCAGATATTGACCCTGCGTTACCGTCATCGCATTCACTAACCCGGCCTTTTCTTCTCAGTTCTAACTTTACCACACACCCTGCAGTTGCAAAGGAAGAATTTCGGAATTACCACACGTGGTATTACTGAAAATCCATATGTCATATTCTTTTCTGCAAAAACATTTCCTTCCCACCCCTTTTAGGGGATGAAAATGGATTATGTACAGAAGCGGATCGTGCTGCTACTGTACCATGTGAGGTCACTGATCACCTGAAAAGGGAGGTGAGAAGATGGGCATAAGAGATGCCCACTTTTTTGCCCATTTGAAGTCCCACTTATTGTTTTTTTTTTACTGAAGTTAAAATGAGACTCTAACACAAGACTGCAACCTTTGCTGTGGAGATGACTTCAGACCACAACTCCCATCATTCCTTGCCATCATTGTTAATGATAAGGGATCATGACAATTGTAGTACAAAACATCTGGAGAGCAAAAGGTTGGACACCTGCGACTAAGGTTTTTAGAAAATTCCGCCAAAATGACAATACGCGCTCGGGAGGTTCATTAAAACTACAATTCCAAGCATTTTTCCTGTCATGCTTAATGTTCGTTTTGACAATGCGGAAACGTTATTTCTAGACGTTCTTGCAGTACAACCGTCTACTATGATGCCGATTTGACACACAATACAGACGATACTGCAGGCCTCATTAAAGGGTTGCCAAAAAACCCACCAGTGGGTTACCGGCAACCCCGTAACAGTTTCTGCCACCTGACTTCCCAGTGCCAGTGGGCTATTATAGCAGGCGGGAGAAACAGTAAATAATTGGACTCCACGGGAATGGGGTCACTGAAGCACCAGCACCACCGTTCCTAACAGTGCTGTGCTTCAGTGAAAACACTGCTGGTAGAGGGCGGCAAAATCTTAGTTTGGCGGCCCGTATGTTGCTGCCAACACCCTTATTTCAGGACCACCAAACTCGTAATGAGGCTTGTGGTGCCGATTTTTGTTGACTGCTTGGATGAGCGCGGGAACTTTTAATACTTCATAGGTTTTGTTGCCAATTCTGGAATGCAGGATTATTTATTTGGTTCAAGGCACGTTGGGACACTTGATTGGTAAATGTAGTATGGCGCTTGCACTGCATACCACAATGCAAGCCTATGGGAAGGACCAGAGTGGTGGAATCCTAGGTTCCCTCAGGGTTCTGGGAATGTCACTTAGACATTCCATATGGGAGTCACAGCCAGAAGGATGTCTTTACCTGCCTAATCTCTCTCCCTCCTCCAAACTACAAACACTGTAACTATAATAAAGCTTTTCACCTTTTATACTTACCGGCTCCAGAGTATTCACTGTGCGATGCTGGAAATTCATTGGAGGGACAGGGCCTCCATGTCCTTGTCCTATGCCCCCTTATCATGTGTGTTATGTGTTGTTGTCTGCACAGGAGTCTATGTGCGACTCCTGGCAGAGCAGCTCTTCCTCTTTTTGGTTGTGGTGAACAGACCCTTGGGATACTCTTATGGCACCCATGGGTGGGGGGTACAACCCTATACCCCTGGTGTATGTTTTTGGGCACCTGTGTGTGGCCCACAGAGCAGGTATGGGCTGGTGGCAGCCCCATGCTGAATGTGACAGGTGCTCTGAGTATCCTCCATTTTTGGATACCTAAGCTCTGCCATAGGAATCAGTGTATTCCTAGTAGGAGAATAGATGGCCCCTGTGGCCTCTTGGTTTCTAGAACCTGTACCTTGTTTTCCCAAAGTCATGGGAAGCCCTGACTCTGTCCCTTCCCCTGACTGGCTGTTGGGTGGAAGTTCCATATATTGTTTTTTTTAAAATGGTTTATTAGTGTACATAGCTTATTAAAACCTTTTCACTATTCTTTATTTTCTAAAAACAAGAAAACAGAACATATCCAACACACAAAAAAAAGTGAAAAAAGCAAGCAAGAAAGAAAGAAAATACCTTCATGTACATTAAAACGAGATAACTGAACTAGGTAAGATTGAATAAGATAAAGCAACATAGTAAAATCAGTCCCCATGAGGTTAAATAAGAAGAAAGCTGGATTGCTAAAATTAATAATAAAGTCGGCATTCTTAATTGCTTTAACCAGTTTCTCTATTATTCTCCATATTCATCAAATTTCTTGCGACTTTGAACTCATCTTTCCAACTTTCTAAATGTAAACTCCAGAAATGTTGTTGCGTAGTTTATTTTCATGTTTCAACATTCCTATATCAGTTTCCACCATTCCTTGGCATCTAGGCCGCACAAGTCTATAATGCAGTGGTGCAGGTAAGTGATTTTTAGTTCCTTTAATTCTGGGCAGAATAGGATCAGATGTCTTAACATTTCACTTTCCAATTTACACAATCAGCATTTT
Source organism: Ambystoma mexicanum (assembly GCF_040938575.1). Classification (NCBI taxonomy): domain Eukaryota; kingdom Metazoa; phylum Chordata; class Amphibia; order Caudata; family Ambystomatidae; genus Ambystoma; species Ambystoma mexicanum. The sequence goes on along the minus strand of NC_090926.1, from coordinate 1,223,613,069 downwards.
GTACAACTCTGTTCTTTCCCATATCTGGCCATGGCGGTCTTATTGTGTAATAGGATTAATTGAAATCATAGCAGCATGTCTCTTTGTGTACAATTCGGGAACTTCCTCAGGTATTCCGAGATTACGCTCATCACTCCCCAATTTGTTTTCAGCAAGGTGTGTCAAAGATTTTGTTCTTAATTCTTCAGTTTTCTGCCAGTCATCAAACCACTTGACACAAAAGGACCAAATGGAGAGGGGGGGTCTCATACCTGAGTCTACCCTTATATGTTCACACATTAGAGAACTCAGATTAACCAATTCTGTAAAGGTGTTCAAAAAATATATTATTATTCTTTTTTAGATTCAATTCGCCCTCTTGTGAGGTACGAAACTGCTTGAAAGATGAAAAAATATATTTTATTAAGTTTCTCTATCCACAGGGTGTTAAAAAGAAATACATGTAACCGTATTCCTATTGGATACCTATATTCATTTATCTCCTGTTTGTATGTTTTCAAGTTTTTTCTTCAAGAGTTCAAATCTCCCATATTTTACTTCTGTTCTGGTCTTTATTATAATTTTTAAGAATCCAGTTCAGAAATCTTGATGATTCCCATGTTTTTTTAGGGGAGTCATGGATCAGGAAGTCCGGCGATTCTTGACTGTATTCGTCTGGGACTAATCCTGCTATGGATGCCACAAAAAAGCCTACCGGTTTCAGTGGCAAGAGCGCCAGACAATTTATGCTGTCGAAGGCCTGTTTTAAATCACTGTTGGCCATGTATGATCTCTGTTTTTTGTCAATTGCTATTTTTTTCAGCAATGCCATTAGCAATAGGTTTAAACTGCAGCCCACTTGTTCAACACAGCCCGACTGTCGTATATTGTACGCTTTGGTCTCCTTAATCCATGTTTTAACCGAATCAGTAGCAGGGTGGCAAAGATCTTACCTGCACAATCTAGCAGAGCAATTGGGCGGTAATTTGATGGATACCATTCGATCACTCTTTTTAAAAATGGGGACGATAATCAGCGATTTCCATGACTCTGGAATTCGTCCTACTTTGCCTATTCTTCTGAATAGGATCACACGGTACTCTGACCATTGATGTGGGTTTATTTTTAGTACTGCGTTCAGCAATCCATCCGGACCTAGTGCGCGCGATGCGCTTGCTTTGTTAATCACGGCCTCAATGTCTTCTCTATCAAACTCTATTGTTGTTTTTTCTTTTGTATTTTCTCTTTTTTTTTTGCTGTTGTTTAGACGATTTTATCAGCCATAAGTCTTTCCTCATTTGTTTCTTCTGTTCTGATACTTCATATTTTCGATACCGGTTTGGCTTAAATTGTGGTTTCATCGACCTTACAAGGTTTTCTTTAAAGCTCAGTAGCGTTTGATTGTATTCTACTGAATTTTGTTCCTTGCTTTGCCAAATCTTTAGATCCTTTATTAGAATTGGAATATCTTTGTATTATTCGGAGTCGTTTTCGTCCCGATTCAAGTTCCACATTCACATTCCATACAGATTTTATCACGTTCTTGTCTCTGAATATTGGGGCAATAACAAGATCATGATCACTATGCGAAACAGGTATCACATCCAACCTCGAGATTCTTTGGAGTCATTTTTTTTAGGTGAATATGTAGTTTAATGTTGCTTTTGTTTTGCCATTAGTCCAGGTAGTGGTCAGCGGTATGTCCCCTCCGATATTACCATTTAGTCTGTGGATTTCTCTCACCTCTATTTCCTCCATCCAACTTTTTCCACTGACACATTTTCTTCCTTTGTGGCTTGTTTTTGACTTTGTGTTGGTTGTCCCATTCATTTTCAAAACAGTCAGCATTAAGATCTCCACAAATGATTATGTTGATATTACAATGTTTCTCTCTTATTTGATTGATCTGATCTGTTATCAGATCTATAAAGTTGTTTCCTTCTCCATTAGTTGGATTCCAGTAGACATTCAGCACTGATAACTCGTCACCTGTTTCTGCAGCTTAGGAGTCTGTTCGTAGTAAAGTTGACTGTTTGTATGGATTTAGATTTGTGGACTCGATTACGGACATGCCGATCCCATTTTTGATCAATGTCAACAGTCCAGCCGACGGTCTTCCACCCACACCTCCTTTTGCAGGATTAAATAATACGATATACCCGTCTACTAGAGGGGGCTCTTTTAACCATGACTCCTGATTGCATATGATTTCCACATTTCTTATACGCTGTATGTCTTCATTGAAGAGATGCCAATATCCCCTGGTATTCCAACTTCTGATCTTCCATTTTGCTTCACTCTTATTCCTCTTTTGCTTCTGAATATTTTTCATTGCGAGAATTCCAGCTACCCAACTCCAGTGGTCTGTGTCTCCCACTGATCCTAGATTGAAGCCGGATTGATTCTCAGTAGGAGATCTACCTTTAATGGTAATATGAATTTTATTTAAATGACCTTTTTCCTTGAACAAGTTTTGATACTTGGTTTATCTGTCTCCGAAGTTGTAAAATTTGAAGTACTTGGTTCCTCTTTGTTCGGCGCTGGTGTTTTCTTTGCCTTATCCTCTTGTTGAATACGTTCAGTCGATCTATCCTTCATGTTTGAGAATTGTTGGTCATCACATGCAACAAATCTTAGGATCTTAAAACCAAGGGATTGAAAAATTCTCTGATGCTTCATTCATTATATAAGCTAAGACCACAGAGTTGAGCGTTAGTTCTGCCATGTCATTTCTGGTTTCGTTAAGGAAAACTCAGTCAATATTTCTTCTGATCGAATAATCCTCAATTGTGGTATGTATTGCAGGAGTTTCATTATTGTTGATCTATTAAGAATGAGACCATCTGTGGCTCTCGTAATTTTTTCCAAGGGTATCATAGTTTTTGAATCCTGATTAATCACCTTTTTTTTCGATAAATCGTGTTTTTGCATTTTATTTGGGATTCGATCAAGTGGACTGTTCATTGGTTTAGTCTTATCATTATTGTTATTATTATTTATGCTTGTTGCTGTATTGTCCATCGTTGGTTTAGGGATGGGCGACTTCACTCCAATGCTTTGAAGGAGGGATCTATCTGCAATGGTCCGCTTGAGATTACATCTGTCTCTTTTTTCGCTCATTTTCAGAAGTCTTAGTTACTTACCTGTAACTGTATTTCTCCAGCATTGGTATCTTTCATAGATTCACATGCTTGAATATTCCCCATCGTCAGCATAGTGATGGGATGTTCCATGACGTTATTCATTGAGCACACATTATTGGCTATTTTAGAGAAACCAAAGGGCACATTGACATCTCAAAGGGCTTCTGCCTATTAGGTAGTCATATCAAATCCAGCGATTAAATTAGTCTGATGTAAAATAGTGAATTCTGCCATGTTTGTAGCAGAGCCAATGACAGAAGGAGAGCCTGTACACGATTGCGCAAACTATGAAGAGTTCTATGATGAAATCCCTAGAATAAAAGAGAATGCATTAGCAGGGGGAGAGATTGTTTTCATTGACGGTTCGTCAAGGATCAATCAAAATAATGGACAGAGATATACAGGTGCCGCTGTGATAAAGCACAGGGCAAATGGGGAATTTTGGGTGCTTAAAAGTACTCGATAGCCATCTCATTATTCAGCACAGGCTGCAGAATTATTGGCGTTGATACTCGCGCTCGAGGATCACGCAGACCAGGAAGTAACAGTGTACAGTGACTCCGCCTATGTGACGTCGACGGTGCACGCAGGGTTAGCATGTTGAAAAGGAGGGGCTTCCTCAGAGCGGACGGCACGCCATTACAGCATGCCACCTTGTTGGACAGGCTTATTAAAGCACTACAATTCCTAGTAAGCATCGCAGTCCTCAAGTGCGCAGCTCACACTAAAAGGGCAGATTGTATCTCAAGTGGAAATCAAGCAGCAGACGTTGAGTCCAAACGCGTTTCAAATGCAGATAAAGAAATGATGAATGTTGAAACTCGTAATGTAAATGAAAAAATTGTTGTTATAATAACCTGTCAAAAATGCAGTTGGTAGAGGTCCAAGGGGAAGCACCTCAAGAGGAAAAGAATTTGTGGACACAAAGAGGGTGTTCTTTAAACCCCTCTGAAGTATTGTGGCAACAAGACAGCACTGGTAAACCGATGATGCCTGTTACCTTATTAATGGTGGCACTAGAACAGCTACACCACCCCGCGCACACAACGAGGGAGAATCTCGCTATAACTATTGCTGAGGATTAGTTTGAACCAAATCTATTAGAACATGTTGCATTTTATGTAGTGAATTATTTTGTGTGCCAAACATTCATGGGTGGGCATCCACTGCGCACAGTTATTCCGAGACCCAATGGCCCTTTTCAGCATTTGCATATTGACTATGTCGACATGATACAAGTATGTAATGGATATAGATACCTGATCGTAGTAGTGTGTCCCTTTTCAAGGTGGATTGAATCAGATCCCTGTATGCACCCAGATTCCACCTGTGCAGCAAAATTCTTAGTGCAGGAAGTATTTCCTAGATGGGGAGTATGTAAGCTAGAATCAAATATTTGAACAGATCAGCTTATTGCTTGGTATAAAGCACACGTTTACTTCGGCTTATTACCCGCAAGGAAATCGGATCTGTGAGTGGCTCATCAGCCTGTTCAAGGAAAGAATAGCTAAATTGAAGCTTACCTTGAAGAAAGGGTGGTTGCCTTGCCTACCACTGGCATTATATGCTTTAAGGAACCAATTGGGTTCTGACCACGATCTCACGCCCCACGAGATTGAGACAAATGAGAACAACCCTAATGCCTCCGTTCAGAATTAGAAGTGATGCTCAGCTAACTGCAGTTTGCTTGGAATGGAATTGCGTGATTATTTGAACTGTATGACTTCAAGTATCTCTGTCATTTCAGGACAGCTGCAGCGACAATGGTGTAGGGCAGTACAGAACAAAGAAAGAGATGCTTCAACAAGTGAACCTAGAGAATTACGTGTTCCCCAACTTTTCCCCCGAGATGCGGTCCTAATCCACAATCATACAAGGAAGAAGTGGGACAAACCTCGTTTTAACGGTCCGTTCATGGTGGAAGATGTCACGCCGTCTGATGTCAAAGTGCAGGGTAGGCGTACTTGGACTTTCTTAGGCGATGTAAAGGTTTTTGCTGGAGAAACCCCTCTGCCCACACCCCTACAGGAAGCAAGTACAAGTATCGGGGAAGAACCCCAGCACGTGCAGACAAGATCTATGACGAGGAAGAATGATGCAGAAGCTGTTACCTAAGGAAAAAGAGTTTGTTGGACTGTGGCTTGTTTCAAATACTCTGTGCAGTCATTACAGGGTTGAGGAGAATTTTGTTTTGTTCTTAAAGCCACTAAGAAGCTTGCTAAAAAACTTTGGACTGAGGCATGCTTAATCCTTGATAAAAAGAGGATTATGTCAGATTCGTGGTTACTGCAATTTGAAGAGGGTGCAGTACCCTGATTCATTTCACACTGAGTTCCTGTTTGGATTTAGTGATGATGTTGCCCAGTGATGACCTTTCTCTGCTGGTTCTTACCTATTTCGAGTTGGTGTTGCGCTCTTTCCCTTCGCTGGTGGGGATAACTAATTGCATACCTGCTTTCTTACAAGATCCTAAAAATGGCCCAGTTATAAGAAGATTGCTTATAGTTATCACTGAACAAATTTTGCAATTGCCCGAGTACAGTGAGCAGACCACAAATGCCCCTATCAACTGATGCAGCTCATAGACTAGTCAGTGTTCTTTCGTTTGATTGAGGAGTGTCCACATCTTGTTGGAAAGCACACTGATGTACACACCTATCTAAGAGATCAAAGAAACACTACACACTTGAATGTGATCTTGGAAGGCATTATAATCCAAGTGAGCATATATTCCGAACGAACTCACAGATCGGTGTGAAACTTTCCTTCGAGGGACAGATCGAGAGGTTGCTGATAAAAAAAGACTATTGTTTCATGCTGATAGAAATTCGACATGTTTTCTGGGCTGAAGCAGATTTGAGGCATAGACGGAAGCTGATATATGTCATTGAGCTCATTTAGACTTACTGAGGTCGTTTTTTCATGCTGGAGAGGCATCTACATTTTGGCTGGTGAAAGGCTGGTTCCAGAAATACAGTAAAAGAATTTGTTCTTATCATCCAGTAAGCGGATAGCTGATTGAGGTCGAATTGCTGATTCAAGACAGTCGCTTTCAGAGGCAGTTCACAATGTTGATGTATTAAAGTTTGAGTTTTTCCTTCCTTAGGCAATAATGATGGGCAGCATTAATAGTAGCATAATCATGCCTAACACAGAGAGACGTCCACGGTGTCCACGAAGTAGATTCTGTAAAGTAATTTACCGCTGTGTTATTTACACTTGCATTGTGTTCATAATCGAACTGCTTTCACTGACTGTATGCACAGCATTCTACATTGGTGCAAATGGAGCTAAGACTCCTGTGCATGCTCCTGAGCAGAAGGAAAATGTAAATGTGGCAACTACTAGGCAGCCCAGACCCTATGTAATCATTCCTGTTCCAAAGAAAGATGACAAATTGCCTAAGCCTGAGATAAGTGCCATTACTAATCATTCACATACAAAAGGTGTCTTCGAAACTCTTTTTGGGCGCCAGAGACAGGCTTGGCAAGACAAAGGGTTGTTAGAGAGTGGGCCTACACCAGCAATGCATGCAAATACACCTGGACCTGTATTAAATGACCCAAAGATAATCCCCAAAAGACAGTCACACATGGAGATTTTGCAAGACATTTTTATGCCTAAAGGGAATGTTGAGAGGATGAAACTGGTTGAAACATCTCCTATACAGGGAACACTGATGGATGTTCCTGTAATAAGGCCAGCTGGAAGAGGCTATGCTGGTACACTTCATGATATGATTATAGAAGCTCACATGAAAAGAATGAGGGCTAAAGGAAGCACCCAGGAAGATAATTATGAATTAAATGATTACCTGGAAAGCACGGCACAATTGGGAAATAAAAATGGTATCAACATATGAAGGAAGTTGGGAGAGAAGTTGGGAGAAGAACTTCAAAGGAGGAATGCTTTGCACGTGCACTCCTGCCATACAGCATGGAGAAGTCTAAAATCTTCATAGCTATTGAAATCGATGTCCTAACTGCACACTGCACAATGCATTTAGCATTCTGTAGTACAAGAGGCCAGTTCATGGGTCAAACAGCCTCTCTCAAATGGGCAGCTGAATGGACAGATGCAGATGAAGATGACTATAATCAAGATATAAAGACAAGTAACAAAGCCCAGAATAGGAATCATGTGATCAGATATGAGAAACCTGGAGTAAAAGGAACTGGAATCAGACGAGAAGAGAATAAAAGACTGAAAGTTCCAGGAATATCTGCAGAAGACATTTGTAGATGGAAGAACAGAGGCCAGATGCAGATTTGGGCAACTGTCCCATCACCAGATGGCTGGGGAGAAGGTGTGGTGATCTGCAGAGACTGGGTAATAATACGTCACTACCAGCCAAAGATTGAAAATGCACAAATGTTGTGTAAACCTTTGTGGCCGAAATTTGCAAGGCTACTGACATGGGTCGAAGACAAAGGTGGACCCTTGCAGATAGTGCCTTTAGAGAATGCAAAGCTGTGTTTCAGAAATAATGGAACAAGAAAAATGGGAGATAACCAGAAATGTGGTCGAATATTTAAAGCACCAGGAATGAACATTGGGACAGCAGTAATTATGGATCATTATTGGGCTAGTGGATCCAAGGCATACATGAAGTTACCTAAAGACTGTGGAGGAATATGCACACTGGTGAATATCCATGTTCCAGCATTAGTGATTCCAAAGAGTGATCTGAATCTTGACAGTTTTCCAACAGCAGATGCTCCCCTGAGGAAGATGAGATCTGTGGAACTGATAAAGAGGATGAAAAGAGAGAACTATTTCTCAGCCAAATCAATAGAAACTTTTGACTCTATCCCGTATGAGCACAGACTGTTTAGCCAGACTTCTTCAGTGTTCACGTTGATCTTCATGCCGAGAATCCAGGTTGGAGCAAACACCAAGTGGTAACAGATAACCAGGTGGGAATTACTGCAGACAATTAACAGTACAGTAAAGGGATTCAATGCAATCAGAGAAGAGATGAGAGCCATAAGAATGATGACTCTCCAGAATAGATATGTCTTGGACATGATCACAGCTATGGAGGGAGGTGTTTGTGAAAAAATTGGAGAATCATGTTGCACATTTATACTTCCTCATGATGACGAGAATGGAACCTTGACAGAGGCCATAGACATGTTGATGAAACTCCATGGCCAGTTGATAGACGAAGTGGAAGACATTGCTGATGATAGCTGGTATGGATCCCTATTTTCTTGGGTTCTAAAATGGATGGCAGACATGTAAAGTTTCTTGGAGCCCTGATAGTGTTGGTGTTGCTTGGATTCTGTGTGATCAAGATAATAATCTCACAGTGCAAGAAGACAGGAAAGAAAGCCATAGGGATGAAGATCATGATCGATGTTGAGCCAGGATGGAAAGCCAGAGACCTGACAGATGAAGAAATCAGAGACTTTATGAAGGCCAGTATTCATGCACCTGAGGGAATGAAGTTCATCTATCCAAAAAACCATAAGAAGTATGTGGGAAGATGGATCTAGTGGAGTCCAACTGGACAATGCATGCTCATGACATGGAATAAAGATGAGCATGTTAAATCAGCTGGATGCCTGAAAGGAGTCATAAAGATATGGGTCCCTAAAAATCTCTTTTTCAGAAGAGGGTGCCTGGATGTAAAGGTTGATGAGAAAGTGGTTGATGTATTGCCCAGAGGGGGGAGTGTAGAGGAGGAGCCAAGTACCCCTATTCCAACCGCCCCACCCATATTACCTGTTTGTTGGAAAGCAGTATGAGACATACACTGAGCGGTTGAACAGACAAATAGCAGAGTATGGACTCTGTGCAGTACCAGTGAAGGTACCAATACCTAAGAAGATCTGGGAGGCAAGGTACCCATTGAGAAAACTGTACCTACATACAGAAAAATATGATGACCATTTGAATGAGATTCCTGAAGAAGCAGAGCAGATAAATGGCAAAGATGAAGTGTGACGTCACACAGAATCGGGATGACGTCTGTAGAAGAGATGCAGAGACCAGAAAATGCAGATATTCTATAAGGCATCAAGAAAGAATTAAGGATTAGTGACATCTTTGGATCAAGGTGAAAAAAGCTTTTCCATAGAACCAGATGAAGATATTAAGCTCATTTATCCGTGTACAGATGCAACAGAAACACAAGTAGATGAAGTAATCTTGAGGCTAGCTTTATAGTAAATAGATTACAGCAAGCGCCAATATATATATATATATATATATGCATATGGATGAGTAAAGGATGGATGTTTCCACTACGCATTATAAGCAGTGCTGGAAGGCGGCCTCATTTCAGTGTGTCTCAGTTAAAAAGCAAATTAAATTACAAAATTAAGCAGAAGGAGTTGGACGAGCCAAGAAGCCAAGGTCTTATCAAATTGGAGTGAACTGACATTGGATACAATTCGTGTGAAAGAACAGAAACTCCTGTTCAGGAGGCTTGATCAAAACAAAAAGACGTCAGAGGACTATTATAAAATAATATTTTGATACACTAAAAGGCTCGATTCCATGGTCTCCAGTCACGTGGAAGAGTGAAGTTGGAAGAACGAGGTGGTCACACCTATGCACGAGGGCAGAGTGTGCCCACACGCCTTAACATTTCGCAGAGCACAGTACAAACTCAAGGCCAGGCTTCAAAGCCCTAAATGACACCGGACCATTGAAGTGATGATGGATTGATTAGCTGATTTTATTTATTTATTTATTTTATTTGTTTTTAGCCAGTTTAGGCTTTTACAAAGACAGCAACATGCAGACGAAAGTCTTGATCCAAAAAAAGAGCAAGACAAGGTGGAAAGAAGCAGTTTGCATTTCTATATGTTTACTTTAGTGTTACGTTAGTGGATAAGGTCCTTGTTGATCAAATTCACCTTACTCCAGGCGCACTCCAGGATCTAGCTCGCAGCTATAGCCCATCTATTTTTTTCACCGGAGAGGAGACGGGACCACCATGGTTCTTGTTCTCGAAGATCAGTATTCGAGAAGAGTGGAAGCAGGTAAAGCTTACGGGCCTCTCGAGTGGCAGGGCAGGACATCATCAGTTGTTTTATGGATTCGACTTGGTTGCTACCCGGGCAGAGCCTACATTCATTTGAGTTTGATTGTGAGCGTATATTCAGTATTTCTCTGGTCTGAATAAGAATTAGCCTGGCTCTCATAAAGGTTCCTCTTGGTGCTTTGTTGGGGAAAATCTTGATGTAGGTCATGGTTTCTTTTCTTTTTAGTGGGCCCAGTGAGAGGTGAGGTGAATCAGCAGTTTGTTCTTGGCTACTTGCTCTAAGGTAATTATCCAGTCCAATTCCTCCATTTTAGTTTTTACTTTTTTAGGGTTCATGATCAAGTCCTCTTCAGTACCGACAATGATAATAAGCAAGGTTTTTTTCCTTTCCATCCAGGAGTTGAGCGAGCTGCAGGTGCCTTCAGCGGCCTCTTCATGATCATTTGGTACACTCATGGGATTTCAGGCACGAGGATCGTTGTATAAAGTTGCATGCCGCTGTGCTCGACCATCGCTGACAGTGAGAGTAACCCAAGTTCTCGCCGGATTGCTGCGGTTTGTGTAGATTTAGGGAGGTTCAGAACTGACTGCCAAAAAAAGCCTTACAGTTTTGGCCAGATCGTCCAGGGTGTGCCAAAACAGGCCTCCATCCTGTAGACAATTGAGGGGATTACCTTGGATTTGTAAAAATTAATGACCGGCATCAATGAGAACCTTCCGTACTGCCCGTCGATCGCTCTGGTTTGGGCGGCAAGGATTCTGATTTTCGACCAAAGAACTTGCTCCATCCGTGCATCGAGTTTAGAGGAATCAATCGTTATGCCCAAGTATTTGAAATGGGTGACTGTCTCAAGCTTTGTTTTTCCCAGAAACCAGCTTGGCTTTATTGTTTTCCTTTGCGCTTTTTCGAGGATTCAGATTTTGGTCTTACTTACATTGATTTCTAGGTTATTGTGAATAGTGTACGCCGTCAAATTGTCTAGCTGCCTTTGGAGCCCGATAGGCGTGTGATCTAAAAAAAAAAGTCACGTCATCGTCATACAGTAGACAAGACATTGGTGTTTTCCCAATTTTTGGTGGAAAGAAGCAAGCTTTCTCTGCAAACTCCTTGTAGTCGCCGATGAAAGCTATAAACAAGGCCGGAGCCAAAGGACAGCCTTGTTTAAGGCCCCTGAATGTTGGAATTTCAGCCGAGAGTAAGCCTTGACGGCTCAGGCGAACTCGCATTTGTATGTTCGTATGAAGTGCCATTATTGGAGCCAAGATGGATTCGGGGCACTCCCAAAGTGCAAGTTTCTCCCAGAGCATGTCTCGGTCGACCCGGTCGAAAGCTTGAGTGAGATCCACAAAGGCTACATATACTCTGGAGGAACCAGTTCGAACTTTGCTCTTGATTATGTTAAGGAGCATGATGTTTACCGTAGTGTTTGCTTTTTTTAAAAACCTGTGCGGAAAGGGTCTGCACATCTGGAGGTCTTGGCCCTTTTCTGAAATTTTTTTAGAAGTAGTGAGGTGAAGACTTTGGCTACCGTATCCAGTAGGGCGATAGGGCGGTAGTTGCAAGGTTCTTCTCTCCGTCCTTTTTTGAAAATGGGAACAACTACCGCTGATGTCCATGAAGATGGTATTGAATTAGAGGCTTTGCACCGGCCAAAGATTTGAGCGCTCAAAGTCGTCCATTCTTTGAGATGTAGTTTGAGGTCAAGGTTGGACAGACCATCAGGGCCTGGTGCTCTTGAAAGTTTCAAGTTCTTTATCACTCTGCATATGTCTTCTTTATCAGAAAGATCTTCCCATGATGCTGTAGCCAGCTGTTTATCTAAGTTGGTCTTGTCTTGTGTTTTAGCAAAAAGTTTTTCAAAATGGGTAATCCATTTTAATTCACTAACCGCGTTGGTTAGCGCTTCATTTGTTTCAGTTCCACTGGGGTTTACGAGTGCCCAGAATTCTTTGTTTTTTTTAGAAGCCACGATCTGGAGCATTTTTTCCGTGTCTTATTGGTAGAGCATCATACGATGAGATTTTAACCAAGTGCGATATTTCTTTACTGCCTCTAGAATGATTTCACAGGCATTTGGCGAGTTTTGTTTCAGGGTGTGCCTTTTTACTTTTCTTAACACTTTCTTACGGTCCGTCAGGACCTGGTTGTATGTATGTTTATGTTTTGCTGGTCTATCCAAATGGTTGACTCTGTATTTCATGAGCGAAGGTTGGTAATTCACTGAAGCCTTTGTTCCTACCGGGTCGTTGACCAGGGGTTGCTTGCTATAGTTGTTGGTTAAATAGGCAACGTTTGATGCCGTAAAACGAAGTCGAGCTTGCTGCGTATTCAGGTGAACAGTCTGGTTACACCTGGGATTAGGCGTTCAAAAGATGTTCCATGACATTGCTAGAAGGGTGTGGTCGCTGTTGCTCGTTCTTTCTACCTCAAAGGAGCTGATTATAGATAGCATTGAGGTTGAGACGAAAATATAATCTGAAGTTGCTGAAGAGGCGTCTCTTTCCCACGTCGGGATTCGAGATTCAGCTTGGGAAATGGATGCCACGTTGTCAAAGTTTCGGGATGACATCAGAGCGGACCATGCCACGCCTCTCTCGTCTACGGACGATCTCAGAGTCTTCGCGATGGCAGCTTCGCTGGTCCGAGGGCAGTTTGCGTCAAAATCCCCACATACTATGATGTTGGTAACTGAGTAATCGACTGTTAGTTCGTCAATTGCAGTTGCGATGGACTTGCAAAATCTTTCAGTTGTAGTCCTCTGGGGATTCCAATAGACTGTAATTATGCCCAACTGGGTTTTTTATTGGTTTATCAGTAGTGTGGTTTTTGTTTTCCCAGGTTAGGAGGGCCACAAGAGGGCCATAGGATTCCGATGTTTTATTTGTAAGGTCTAATCCAGAGCCCGTGCGTACTGCAAGAAGGAGGCCCGATGAGGGTCAGCCAAGAAGGCCTCTTGTCGCCGGTGTTACTAGGACTGTGTATCCATCAAGTGTAGGTTTGTCGATCAGCCAGGTCTCTTGGAGACATTTGATGTCGAAGGCGCCTAACTTGACGTCTCCTGGCTGGGTTAGATGTTGTTGACCTCAGGTATTCCATGAACCCAGTTTCATGAGTAGAGCAGTTGGTAGGTCAGTTGTTGTTGACTCTCTCTCGGTGCATGACGACGGGTGGGGTGATGGCCATCTCCTAATTTTGGCTTCTAAGGCTTTTGTCAACCATCCCCATAGTCCTTTCGTGGAATTTTCCGAAATGTCTTCTTTGTTGGAGCGTAGGGCGTCAGGTTTATAGTCACGGTCCTTTTTTCTGGCTTGTCTCACTGGGGACCGCGAGACTCTTTGCCGCAAAGCGGTGTTGTGAGCTTTTTCCCCCGAGGTCCTTGTGCACTGTTCGTGGGTCGGGCGCCGCTGAGGCCCGGTGTGGTTGGTCCTGTTCGTGAACCAACACGGGTTCTTGGAAGCGGTCTCTCAAGTTCACGGTAAGAGGGTCTGCGTGTTTTTTCCGGCGAGTGGCGCGAATAACACCCCCATCTTGAGTTTCTGTAGAGTTCTTCTGTTTTGGAAGTGAATCGATGTCTTGTCCTATTCTCGTTTTCGTTTGATCCCGGAGGCTGAGTTCTTTTTTTAATTTCCAGTTCAGTGAGTCGAAAGCCTCTCTTTTCCAGTTCGCTGTACGTCTTCAGGTGAATTGGTTAGCTAATTGGTGGGAAGCTAGTGTTAAGACGAGCTCACCAGCACCTGGATGTTCAGTCTGCAAGCTGCTGGACGTAGGTGGAAAAGTACTGACGGGGGTTAGAAGCCAACCATTGTAGAGGACCGCGTAATTAAGGGTCCTACAGTTTGTGTAGTCAATGGGACGTTGTGCATTTAGTGACGATCATAGTGACAATTTTAAGGGGAGGGCTTAGTTGCCCCACCTGATGTTAAGTACCCCATCACTTTCCTTCACTGTTCTATATTGATATGGAACTTATACTTAGATGTTCACTTAGAACCTATCACTTCCTTCAATAGGTTTTTGTAGTTTGCCACAGAGGATGACATTGGCAATGACGCAGGTTAACACGCCACTCATGATGATTTTGCTTAATATGACCTCCGTTTTTTGTAAGATTCGTTGAGTAAGAGGATCGAGCGAGTGCTGATGATGATCGTTGTACTCCCTGTTATTGATAGTTAACATTGAAACAGACTTGCTTTTGCCAAGCTACTTGAGTCATTTTGATTATTGATGTATGAATAAAATCTGCATCCCCATCTATCTCAAGGGTAATTGCTACTCATCAAAGGCGCTGGTATATCCAGTTCACCAGCGATTTGAGCAACCTGATTGGTTACTTCCCCTGCACTGGGTGCTAATTGACATTATTGGGCCACTTAAATACATGCCTCCAGAGCATCATTTCATACTTGTGCTGACCGATTACATATCCAAATGAATAGAGGGCAGTTGTCTCCAAACATTTTTCACTGCAAGCGCGATTATGACCCCAACCAGAGTCTTCCACAGGGAAGGATGCCACACCACAAATGTTTCAACAACAGAGTTCAAGTCAGATTTTCAAAACATATTTTATAGAAAGTCATAATTCTATTAAAGAAATAGAGGCAAAGGATTATGCTTCTCTTAAATTTACTTCTTCGAGCAGCATAACAATAACAAAAAAACAAATGGACATTAAAGCCAACAAAAACTACAAATCCCTGTAGTTCGAGTCTTTAGTAGTCCATCTTGTTATTGGTCCATAAATAAACACGTACCCTTAAACTACCAATAGTCTATAGCCATCTCCATAAACCTTGACTGACATCTTAGAACCTCCTCTTTCTTTAGCTGGTCTTGACTGTTGCGTCCCAACCGGTAAACACTTGACTTCTCTCAAACTCCACACTGTAAATTACGTTCACGCCCATTTGGACTCCGCCATGAACCCTGAAACAATAAATAACAATCCATGTATCTGGTCTTTCTTGGGTGGGTAATCGTATTGCTTCAGACATTTGCATAACAATCAATTGCATTATATATCACATCATCACATTTCATCATTATTCACGATTAGCACAGTGGGATAATCCTACGCCTCTGTGTCTTTAATCGAATTATGACATTCTATAATCTATATGTTGAAAATTTGAATTCTATGTCAAGACCCGGAAGCTCAGATTATGCTTGTTTAAAGTGTACTTTTTTGACTGGTTTGAAATAAAATGTCTTGAATACTGTGGCGCTGTGGAGCAGCCCAAGATGCCTGCTTAGCTCTTGAGCTCTGTGTGGTCCGGACCGTAATCCGATAACATCTGCGGTCTCCTAAGTTACCAGCACACAACTACTACGAATATGCAGAGAGCAACTATCTGACTGCATCTACGAAGATTCGTGCCAATCCGGACATCGAAGACTGAATAACGCCAGCCTCGGCGGGGGCCCGGTCCTCCCCCAACCCCCCCACTACGGGCCTTCTGCGGCCGTGATAGATACGGCAGCCACCTGACGATCGGCCGGAGCCCCCACCTTCCGGGTCCCCCGATGGAGGGATTGGAGTCCGGCGGGACCCAGCTGTCGTCCTGCTGTCCTCTGAGGGGCCACGAAGCGCTGCTGCGTGGGGCGGGGCCGCCTCCGGCAGAGGAGTGCCTGGGCCCCTCCGATCCTGGGGCTGGGCCCATCGGCGGCTGGCGGACGGCATAGAGCTGCGGGGCCGGAGCCCATCTACAGTCTCGGCGCTGCATCCGGAGGGCCTGCGCGGACGCTCCCGAGTGTCAGGTGAGGAGCGGGGAAAACACCGAGAAGCCAGGGATTGTTTCTGAAAAAATCTGCGACCCCTCGCTGAACGCCCTGGAGTGTGCACCGCACTGTAGGGGCATGCCTTAGATGTCCCTACTCCTCATCACTGCATCCATTCAGGACTGGGCCATATAGGTCCCCGCACCCTCGACCTCATTCTGAATACATATGCCCATTCTGGCAGCAATAGACACTCTGGAACCTGGCACTATCGAGTCCCACTCGGTCCTGTGGCCTCTTTTTTTGGACACTGCCCCGGGACCCCTCTAGCCCCTCGGTGTGACGGGTGGTGGGCTACTGACCCTTGCCTGCGCAGGCGGGGGCGGCTGGGAGAGAGCCCATCTCACTACAAATTGTGCAGCACCTACTGCTTCTGCATGGGAGAGAGGCAACATACTACAGCTCGGCTACAGTAATACTAGCTCTGGTCAGCCGCCACTTGCCCCCTCTTGACCTCTGGACGGTCCCCTGCCCCGCTGCTCACCGCAGCCATGCTGCTTCAACCCGCTGCTATTACCCCCCACCCACCCTGGTTGTACTGGGGACAGTGTCCGGAGACCACCTGTCTGCCCGGTGCCTTTGTAATCTATCTCCCCTTTAGCTCCACTGGTGGAACACTGCTGCATCCGATCTCATACCTGCCATGTCTAATCGATCCGGAGGAGCTGGCAAGAGGGGAGGCATGGATAAGTTTACTAAACCTGTCCAAGAGCTGAGGCGAGTCATACATCATCCCCCCAGGAGGAACCTGAGCCTGATCCTCACTCTAGTGCACAGGTACCAGATCTCACCACAATTCTGGAATCTATGGCCAAGAACTTTGCCTCCTTCCATGAAAATTTGGACGACATTAACGCCAATGTCGCCTCACTTAAGACCCGAGTTGCCAGGCAGGGACTAAGATTACTGCTGCAGAAAACAGGATCTCGGTGAATGAGGATGAAATGCACACACTCTAGAACACGGCGGCCTCCCTGACTCGAGATATGAAGAGTGTAAGGGCAAAATGCGATGACTTGGAGTCTCGCACCTGCAGGAATAACCTGCGAATTGTCAGGGTCCCGGAGAACGCCCTGAATTGGCATATCGAAGATGCTGTCGAGAACCTACTTAAAAAAACTTCTGGGTAACCCGGCCTTATCACCATACTTCACCGTTGATGGAGCCCACCGGGCCCCGTCGCCACGCCCCAAACCGGGCGATTACCCTAGGCTCATCATCGCCAGAATTCTCAATTACCGGGACAGAGACCTCATCCTTCGCTTATCGCGTGAAAAGGGGGACCTGCGCTTGGAGGCCCACACCATAAGGATCTTCCCTGACTTTTCAGTAGGAGTGCAGCAGGAAAGGTGCCAGTTCCTTGGCATTAAAAAGCTACTCACAGAGCGTAACGTCCCCTATGCTATGCTGTTCCCGGCACGGCTCCAAATCACCTATAACGGAAAGCTATATTTTTTCACTGTCCCAGACGAAGCAGTGAAGTTTATAGAGTCGCAAATACCTCTCAGTCATCCGGGAGGGGGCCATGCTGATGCGGACTAATTACATCTGGAGGAAGCTGTGAAGTTTATAGAATCTCAGATACCACTTCACAACCCAATTGGAGACCCTGCGGCCAATGCTCGAACTCCAGCAACCTAGGGTTTCTGTAACCTGGCTACTACTGCTCGTTTTATAATGTGCTAATGGTAACAACAACTTACTGGCTCAACTATGCACATGCATTTGTTACTCATGACAGTCTCACCCGGGAGACCCCCCCACCAGAGCCCATTAAATGCTCCTCACCACTCGCTACTTATTTTTTTGTCACTGGCTCATACTTGCTTACGAGGCTTAACCAATTGCTTTCATATCCCAGGGTGTTGACCTCTTTTGGCTGGGGCCTTCTACCCCCTGACCAAGCCTATCTCACCACGCCCTTGGTGGTGTGGGAAAATGTGATTATTATGCATTCCATTGCCTAATGTACCGTTTGATACTCTGTGTCTCTTGTATCTGCTTAAGTGTCCACCACACGGCAACAGCGCACTGTCATGATCTCTGCTTCCAAAAGATCAGGACTTGCCCGACTCCCTTGGAAGCAGACCCATAACCCCGGTTCCGAGTGCCAGCCAGTCCCAATTGGGACCTTTTGGACCCTGTCCTGGCGCCAGTGGCACCAGGCTCATAAAGATGCCCAGTCCCAGCGCTGGAAGCGCCGGGCTCATAATGCTTGGGTGGACTTACCTGCAGCAGACCATGCTGCTTACTTACCTGCCAGTTGAACCCCTGATCCTCTTCTGTTTGGGACTACTTTTCCTGTTGGGTGGGGCAGGATCCACTCCCTAGGTTCAGAACACTGGAACTCTTCTGGAAAGCAGGAACTCTTTTCTTACCTAGACGTGGCTGTGGAAGGAGACACACTAAGCACTACAGGAGGCTATTTAAACCACACCCGATGGATGAATCTTGCTTTGCGTTATTCTGCATTCTCTGCAGCAGAACGCTCATCGTGTCTTCTGCTTCTGATCCTGGGCCTAAGGAAACAAAGGCTTACCATCCTGGAATCCAGTCTTCAGCAGAACCTGTAAAGACAACGAAAGAACAGGTTAGCACTACGGTCTTCAGTGGCAGCGCATATCTTACCTGGTCCATCGGCTGTCACCAACGCCTCGCACTGCATTCCGGCATCTGAAAGACAAAGGCTTACCTACTCTTCGCATGCTCCGGAGGTCTTCGCACTGCATTCCGGCATCTGAAAGACAAAAGCTTACCAGCTCTTCGCACACTCCGGAGGCCTTCGGCGCTGCATCCCGCATCTGAAAGACAAAAGAAGGTGCGTTTAAAGACATTGGGCAACTTTATTACTCACGTGCCATTACTCCTTCCCACGCCGAATCCAGTGGGTATTCCAGCACCCTTCAGCTTCTCTAAAGCTCCGAACTTGTACCTGCAAGATAAAAGGGACAGTTAGTGCGCATCGTGAAGCAGGCTACAAGCGCTTACTTACGTGCTTCCAGGCGCTTCTATTCCTCACGCGGGTTCTATCCTCAACTCTCATCAGCCCGCCATCCGCCATCGCCGGAACCCTGCAAAACAAGAGATATCATTACAAAAGACTTTTAAGACATTTGAAGTGCCCAGAAATTACCGTTCGTGCAGTTAACGACGGACAGCAGTCCTCTGAGGTCAAGAGGCCTGCACCCTTATCCAGTGAAGAAACTGGTTACGGCACCCTGCCCTGAGGCAGATGGAGAGCTCGGCGTTCACTTACCTAAGGTGAGGGCGCTAACCTTTGGGGTTCTACAGGAGAAGAGAAAGGGAAGAGGAGAGAGGCACCCAATAACCCCAGTTCATTAATCCCATATTTTCTATCTGCAGACATCTTACTCTTCGAGTCAGACATGCAGTGCACAGAGGTCCAGCCCAAAGAGCCAACCGTGTGTTACACATCACCTTTGAAGATACGGCATTCACCCAGTCAAGACCGGCGCCTCTGCGGGAATCAGGTGAGCGTTACACGCACCCAACTGTGATTGCAATGTTCACTATTGTTAGATTACTGTTGGGGGTTGGCACCAGTTGGGCCTTTAGCGAGGTGGGTCCATGTTGAGTCTCACCCACTAACCCCTGGTTCATGGGGAGTTCTGGTTTTATAGGGAGGGGGGGAGTTTGGGTACACTACCTACCAAGAAGAGGTGGTGTAGGAGGGGGGCGGGAACGGGATGAGAAGTGTTATTGGAAAAGGCAGAGGCAGATTGGCAGATCGCATGGCATCTGGGTGCCCGCAAAGTGGCAGTCCCTGTGGTAAACACATTCTACGACACCAGAGTTGGGATGTACCCTAGACACTTAGAATGCCTACTAAGGTGATGTCCTGGAACATCTGGGGCTTGAGTAATTATACTAAGGCCCGTAAAGTCATGGCCTACGCTAATAGACATGGATGTAAAATATTACTCCTGCAGGAAACACACTCTATGGGCCCTCTGACAAAATGCATGGCGACATCTTGGGGGCCCAACAGGTATTCTACCACATATTACTCTCGGGCCAGAGGGGTGTTGACAATGATTCATAAATCAGTCAAATTTGTACTGCACAAGAGCTACATTGACTCGGAGGGCATAGAGGGCAGATATATTATACTACACTGCGCAATTGCTAATAGAGAATATCTCTTGGTGAACACTTATGGTGCTGATGTAGACTCCCCCGATTTTGTGGACCTGGTGACATCTATCTTGCTTGGCTATGTGGGGGTGCAGATCATTTGGGGAGGGGATATGAATTTCATATTGGACACGGCGTTGGACAGAACAGGTACAGCTCCCAGACTACTGTTTGGCGCAGCGCGTAGACTGTTGGCACACAGCGCAATGCTTGACATACGAGATGTGTGGAGGACACTACATCCGCAAACACGAGAATATACGCACTACTCCTCAGTGCATGATAGCTCCTCCAGAATTGACATGTTCCTGCTCTCAAGCTGGATGCTAGGCAGGGTGGTTGAAACACAAATACTTGCTCGCACTTTGTCGGACCATGCCCCAATCATGCTATCCCTGGAACTGGGAGTACCTGCCCCTACCATTAACACGTGGCTATTCAAGTCTGCCGCCCTGCAGGATATTGTATTTAAGGCCGACATCCTTGCTGACATCCAGTCCTACTTTGAACATAACACCCCCCAGTCAACTACCAAGGGAATCCGATGGGACGCCTTCAAAGCCTTTATCAGGGGAATGTCCATATCTAGGGAAGCGGGAGTGCTCAAGACAATAAGAGCAGCTCTCGGCTGCTCCGAAGCCAGACTACACGAACTAGAGCGGGCACACCCAACATCAATTGATCCTGCTACTCTCTCCCTAATTAGCAAAGAACTTCAATCATTTAATGAACATGCCACCAGGGAACGCCAATACTTTAGCCGACCACAAGCTGCGCGGAAGTATGGAGAGGCTGATAGACCCGGTAAAACACTGGCTGCTCTGACCAGGGGAGAGTGGGGCCAGACCCAGATCACTTGTGTCAAAGATGGCCGGGGTGCAGTGCAGTGGTCCTACCAGCAGATCCTGGAAGTCTTTACAGACTTCTACACAGAACTATACTGCCAACCCCCCGAACATAGTGAACCCCATACGAGGGACCTACTCGAGCAGATACCCACGACTTGTATCTTCCCCGCAACCAGAGACCAACTAGATTCCCTTATCCTACTAGACGAAATAGTCGAGGCCATATCCAGTCTCCCTAAGGGCAAGGCGCCGGGCCCCGACGGACTCATGGCAGAATTCTACCAGGAACACGTAGCCATACTGGCCCCTAAACTACTTGAGGTATGGGACGAGTCACTCCGGCTAGCGACCCTTCCCCCTACACTTCGCGAGGCCGTCATAACGGTACTGCTCAAACCCGGAAAACCCAGTGATGAGTGTGGATCCTACAGGCCCCTCTCTCTAATGAATCTGGACATTTAGATCTTCGCCAAAATAACAGCTAATCGCTTCCTCCCAGTTATGACATACATGGTCCATGACGACCAATCAGGATTCGTACCCAGGAAATCCACTTCCCACAACATCAGAAGGCTGCTCAACGTCATGGTGCGGATTGATCAGGGCGTGAATGCAGTTGCGGTCACACTTGACGCCCAGAAGGAATTCGACATGGTGTCCTGGAAGTACATGTGGCTGGTACTGGAGAATATGGGCGTTGGGCCTAACATGATCAGATATATTAAGTTACTATATACTTCTCCAGTGGCTAGAGTTCGTGTTAACTCCCAGACATCGGGCCTGATCCCACTTTCCAGAGGCACCTGACAGGGTTGCCCGTTCTCCCCAATCCTCTTTGCCCTGGCGATAGAGCCAATGGCGGACCACATCAGGGCGCGCCACTCACACAGGGGGATATGCTTGAAAGACACTACTGAGATTATTCCGCTCTATGCGGATGATGTGTTATTGTTCATCAGAGACCCCGCTATCCACCTGGATCCAATTTTGTGCAACATCACTCGCATGGGCACACACTCTGAATTTACCATCAACTACACCAAATCTGAACTCTTTCCCCTCACCAGTTCCACCCAGCAGCCTGCCACCGAGTATCCACTCCGCTGGTCGCCCGATGGGATCGAGTACCTGGGTGTCCAGGTGTCCCTGACCAAAGACACAATGCTAGCGGACAACTACCTGGCTACGACACACCAGGTTGAGGCCAAAATGACACGATGGCGCTCCCTTCAACTGTCACTTGCCGGGAGACTCTCACTTATCAAAATGGTACTGCTCCCCAACCTGTTATACATATTCAGTAATGTGCCCGCCTGGGCATGGAAGAAATACTTTACAAGTCTGCACAAACTGTGCGCACAGTTCTTATGGCACTCTGGCTTGCGGCACAAGCCCAATTTGCTTCCTATTGGTATCCTGGGCCCCCTCCTTGCCCCCATGTTAAGCTGGAAATCCTGGCGGAAGCTGGCACTAATGTAATGTCACTAATAATATACCGGCAGTACATACCGGACTCGCCCATTGACCCACTCGGTACCACTGTGCATGCTTGGGGTCGAATATTTAAGGCTGGTGCTGAACAGCAGCCATACTACAAGTGGCTCCCTGCATGGAGATTTCCCGGGTTGGAACCCACACATATGACAGCCCTAGCGCGACATTGGGAGGCCCTGGGGTCCCTCGCTCTAACGGACTTCTTTCCGGATGGGCAGTTCATAACTCCATAGACATGGAGACCGGGCCATTCAGGTTCAGCATTGGAATTTCTACAATTCTATAGACTCTGTGCCGCCTTCCGAACTGCTTGGCCTGGTTTCCCTAACGAACCCCCGGACTCACTAGGGATTGCCTACATTGCTAACTCGGGTGGCCTCTTCCCTATACAAGCTTTTGCTGATGGGTGCCCCGACCCGACCCTCCAGGGCCTGTGATGAATGGGCGACTGAGCTGGACATCAAGCTCACTGACCACTTATGGGGGGAAATGTGCTCACACAATAACAGTCTCCCTCAACTTCTGCTACCGAACCATACAATACAAATTGTTAAACAGACTGTATTATAACCCGCACAGGATCTCCAGGTTTGCTCTATCCACCCTACAACCCTGCCCCCACTGTGGTACGGAGGACGCCTATCATTCACATATGTTCTGGGAGTGCCCGAGGTTGGCGGAATTCTGGGGCAAGATCCTGGAGACACTATCTGAAATCAGTGACACTGTTATTGACCCAGACCCGATGGGCGTCTTGTTTGGGATTTAGCAGACTGAGGGGGCTAAACAAATGGCCAAATTTCTAAATGTGGGCTGCATGGTGGCCAAGAAGTGTGTTCTACAGAACTGGAAGAGCTCTTCTCCCCCCTCATTCCAGAAGTGGTTAAACCTACTCACCTGGTCTTGTAATTGTGAAGAGGAGTACCTTAGTATGATCCCAACTCGCTCTCGCCCTAAAAACATTTGGACCTCCTCCGCAGGTGGTTCCTCCCAGGCCTCCCATTAATACGCTGGCGCATTATGATACACCGGGATGTCTTATTCCTCACCTGTTGCTAAATCACTGTTTTTTCTTCTACCACTGTACTCATTCATGCATGTATAAAACTCACTGGTTGCTCTGATGTATGTGTATGCTATATGCCTCTGCCAACAAAAATAAAAGTTTAAAAAAAAATGTCTTGAATATTGATTCATTCGACTAATTTGCTATGTCCTCCAGACAAGCGCCTACATTAAAGGCCTTAGACGCCATTGACCCCTTGCTGAATAGGCGCCATAACAAGTAACGTCAATTCCTGCCTGACTATACCCATCTCATCCATCTCGCTAGAGTGGCCGAAGCCACTTCCCCAAATGATTTCCTCAGTGAAATGAGTAATTGTCATGTTCGTATATGCCTGTAAACACCTCACCGGGCATAGTGTGGGATGACCCGGGAATGAAACCTTCTCTATTGTTCTCAGATTCGTCCTTGTTCTCCTTGATATGTAAAATGTTACCCCTATGGGTGTAAAAGATTCTCTACCAATCTCCAACGCGCTCACATCTGAAACTCGTTTGCATGCTAACAAACATAATAGCATTGTCAATTTTTCTGGTAACTCCTTCCTAGTCAACTCATTGTTATCAGACCATGATGTAAAAGGTTTTAACACTATGGACATCCCAAAGTTCGTCAAATTTCATAACAGGTGGTCTGATCATTCTGACTCCTTTCAGTAGTCTGCATATCAGTGGGTGTTCACCTACTGTCAAACCTTTTACTCATATGTGTGCCACTGATATCGTCCATCAGACTGTATTAATGGTCCTGTAGGCATTGCCTTGTGCTGCAACTGCACCAAAAGTTTGCTACATTGTCTACATCTGTTCTAGTTGGATGTACACCCCTCTCCATACAACTGCTATGCCAATTCGCACCTGCGGATCTGTTGCCATCCTTGTCCCCCAAAGCCAGGCTTCCTCAATGATGTGTTCAGCCTCACTCGATAATTTTTTTTATTTATTTTTATTTATTTTACATTTATAAAGCGCTCACACAGCCCGCAGGCATGGAGGCGCTGAAATCCCGGCCTAGTTCAGGATCCCCTGAGATCGCCCACGCAATGAGGTTGAAGTTGCTTGACATCACCAGAGGATGATTGTCCCCCACAGGTTCCAGAATTATTGTTTTGATCATCGGTAGAACAATTGGGTTGTCGTATGCCATCTCCAGCAGATTTGGGAACCATGCTTGGCCCCTCCATGCCAGCGTTATCAAGATTATCCATACCTGTTGCCTCCTCCCCTGAGCTAGGGTTCTCGCTATCGTTGAGAATGGCGGGAATGCATAGCCCAGAAGGGGCTCCCAATTCTGCAGGAATGCATCTGTCGCTTCTGCTTCAGGGTCTGGTCTCCAACTGAAAAATCGAGGCATGTGCCAGTTCAGCCTCATTACAAATAGGTCCCTCTGAAATGGTCCCCATCTCGACCTCAGTCTTTGGAACACTCCCTTGTCCAGCTTCCAATCGTTGGCATCTCTTAGGAACCTGGAGTTCCAATCGGCTATTTCATTCAAACTGCCTGGCAGATATTCCGCTGTCACAGATATTCTTCTCTAGAGACATGAATGCCGGAATTCCTTCGCCGGTTCTGCCAACATTCTGGATCTTGTGTTGCCTAACCTGTTTATGTATCTTACTGCGGACATGTTGTCCATCTTGTAGAGAATGCAGCATTGAGCTCTCCCCAGTGTCCAACATTTCATTGCAAACAAGCCCACCAGAAGCTCTAAACAGTTTATATGTAGATCCAACTCTTTCTCTGACCATCTCCCTCCAATTAACAGATTTCTGCACCGGGCCTCCTAGCCCAATCTGCTGGCATCGGATCTCTTTTTTGATGTCGTTCACCTTGTGGAATGGTAGACTCAGTGTATCACGAGAGGCGTCCACTAAGAATCCCAGGAACTCCATGGACTGCTCTGGTTGCAGTAGTGACTTCTCCCAGTTCACCAGGAAGCCCAGCTGCTGTAGCAGGCCCAGTGTTTGTCTGTTTCTTGTCTGTCGCCCTGTCTTGACACATTATGCAAATATCATCTGAGTAGATAATCAGTCGTATCCCTTGTTCTCTTAGATACGTCACTGCTGGTTTCATCAATTTCATGAAACACCATGGGGCCGACGCTAGCCCGAAGGGTAAACATGTGAATTCCCATATCTGCTCCTTCTATCAGAGCCTTAGGATTCTCCTCTGATACGCAGCAATAGGAACCATCAGGTATGGGTCCCTGAGGTCTATCCCAACTAGCCAATCGTCCTGCTACAGTATGTCCCTCAGGAGGTGAATACCCTCCATCTTGAAGGGCCTGTATAACACAAAGCTGTTCAGTCCTCTCGGATTTATAACTGGTCTCAGATTGTGCTTCCCTTTTACCAGAAACATATTGCTTATGAAGCTCCATGTTTGGTCTGACACCTGTTTTATGGCTGCCTACTGCATCAAAGCTGCTATTTCTGTGTCCAATAACTTTGTCTGTTGCGTTCTGTACCAACTTGTTTGGCCACCTTTCTTGAATTCGGTTGGAGTGAACATCTATTTGAAAACCTTGTGCTGTATATATAACCTAAGTCAGGCCAGAGTCCTATGCATTGCGCCAGTCTCCCGCCTACTGCGGGCACTCTCACTTTCACACACTGTTTGTGGTTCTCTGTTCTCACCTGTGCTAGGTTGCTATGGCGCTTTGTCTGCCTCCAGCCCCTGTCTCTCCCCTGGCCAATTGATGGGAGGAAAGAGTTGGGCTTTCACTCATCCTGTCTCCACTGACTTCTGTCGTTGAAAGACCTGTTGTGGTATTAGCATAATTGGCCTAAGAACATTTGTCCTAATACATTTCATCGAATTTTTTTGACCTTTTTCTGATCAAATTTAACTAAATATATATATGGCAGTGGGTAAGGGTAGAGATTAGGTTGAGGGGAAGTGGGAGGGGAGCTGCGGGTTTCTCCCCCGCATTTTAGACCGAAAAAAAAAGGTCAAATAAATTAGATCAAATGTGATTAGGTCAAATGTTTTAGGTCAAATAGACCCAAATCCATGTTGTATGCATAGCGGCTGTCTGAGCGGCCCCTTCCTCTGCCAGCCAGCCCACAAATGTGCTTTCTAAACACCATTTTTAGGGATGATTCTGCCTTGTCAATGGCTCTGTATGAGTTTGTGATTTTTGTAAGCTCCTTTATAAAGGAGTCGCCAAAAAGCGTTCCTTTTACAGCTGCCACTGCTTCGTATATGGCTACCTCACTGAGCTTGGGGTCTATTTTAACAAGGACTGATTTGTACTTTCTGTCAAGAGCACACTGTTTGCATTACCTAAAAGGCAAATCGCCCGCTGTGCCAATCCTGTTAGTAACGTGGGGTCTATGACCTTGTTTTTTCTTTGGCTTCTGCCGCCATTTGCTAAATCTTGGTGAGGGGCTCCACGACGTCTAGTATCTTGTCCTGGCAGGATCTCCAGGACCTATCTAGCCCCTTTTTGGTGTGCTTTGCATACTTGCTGCTAAATGTTACAATTTTTTTCATATATCTCCAGGGTTTCTGCTATACCCTCTGGAAGATGGGACCTTGGGCTTTCCGCCCTAAGTTTGGTCCTGGCCTCTTTTGTTAATGCCGTTCTCAGCCATTTCTTTAAATATGAGGCTAATTTTGCCAGTGGCTCCCACTCCGCAGAACCCGGGTCTATTAGTGCATCCGGGTCGAAATCATCCCCTGCATCTTCCTCAAGACTTTTTCTTTTTCTTAAGAGCTCTCTCTTCACTAGATGACGAAATCTCTTCTACCTCCTCCTCCGAGGTTCGCTCTTGCCACTTGTCATCCTCCTCTGAGCTCTGCCAGGATGTGCCTTGCCACCTGTTCACTCTCCTCTTGGACTTCACTGCTTTTTTCTTACTGTCTTTTTTCTGAGGCATGCCCAGTGGGATCTTGGCATCTGTCGCCTTACGGGCGCACTTGCGCTCTACCTTCTTCGCTGGAGCTGGGCAGTCTATTAATCTCTCCTATGGAATCTGCCACAAAAAGCTCACAAACAGGGTTCCTGGTCTTGAAACCGTCCCCAAATGATCACACTATACCTGTGTGTAGTGGTCCCTTATGGTTTATAAAGCCCAGCAGGTTTGACTTGGGACTGCACCCGTCAGATAATTGCTTTTTTGCAAGTTATGTGAAGTTACCTGCAGGTGGCGCTTTAATGCTCTGTCAAGCGAATTTCTTTCCTGAAGCTCGTAACTTTGTTTCAAGACGCCGCTGTGCTTTTTGTTTATACTCTCCAGCAGTGGGCGCTGCTGAGTCAACCAAAAAGCTTTCTCTCTGGGCTGAATCTCTGGAAGGATTATGCTGTTGCCGCAGGGATTGATGTTGCAGGCACAGACCCCCCGATATGTGTGGCATGTCAGAAATGCGTATTCCTGATGCTCCTCACGGGTTCTGTGTCTGCTCTGCCCCCTAATGTCGGTCTTGCTTCATGCTGTCGCGAGACATGCGCAACCATTAAAGATGAAAATCCCTTTCATTAACGTTTGCGGATATCCCCCGCCTCCTCTAAATTTATCGCACTGTGCTCGTGCTGCAACTCTCGAAACGTTTGCACTGCTGACAAATATAATCTCTGTTACCAGCACTTTCTAAAAATACAAGCAAAGAATTGTACTTAACAGGCTGCCCCAGCAGCAAAGAAAGAGGAGGTTCTAAGATGGTGGTCAAGGTTTATGGACATAAATTATGGACTATTGGTAGTTTAAGGGCACGTGTTTATTTATGGACGAATAACAAGATGCACTACTAGAGACTCGAACTACAGGGATTTGTAGTTTTTCTTCGCTTTATTGTCCATTTGCTTTTTGTTACTGTTATGCTGCTTGAAGAAGTAAAGTAAATAGAAGCATAATACGAGCCTCTGGGTCTTGACATAGAATTAATCTCTTTAAGTAGTGTACTTGCACAAAAATATTATACACAAAAGCCGCTATACGGCCAATAAATGTGCAGGAACATGTATAAATCCTTACTATGACAATATTTGCAGTAAAAGTAATCTCGTCTACTAGAGGGAAGCTGGTGAAGACCCACATTTAGTGTCCGTATTGTGGCATTTGTGTATAATAATTAAGTGTATTTATGCAAACTCTTCTTTACATTGGTTGCATCTTGTCCATGGCAAATTTGCGCCTTGATTTTCAGCCATTCGTGTATATAATACATGACTGTAAGGATTGGTTCTGGTATTTGTGAACAGCTCTCTTTGCATATGTCCAATTTTTGACTAGGTATTTATATGTGAGACTATTTTGTGCCTTTTATAACATGGCCATTTTTAAAAGATTTGATGATTAATAAAATTATGTGAGCATTTCCCCTGCTGTGGTTAGTCAGTGGTTACTGTTTGAGCTCCAATACAGGATTCAGTCATTAAGTGAACATACTAAAATAATTGTTATGGTCTCTCATGAGACACCACTTTGTGTTTGTACAGTTAAAGTGAACAACACAAAGCACCCCTTTAAAGATCTATTTATATCCATGATGTCTACTATCTTGGCATGCAAAAATATAAAGTTGCTTTATGTCACTAATAAAATGCTTTCAACATCATGAATAACAACGAGTGGGAAGTGTGTGACAAAGAATTTGCATGTCTATCTGATCTAAATCACTGAAAGTACAGTGGGGTTAACTAGATTTTTCAGTTCTGCATTATTTTGCATTCTGGGACTTATAGTTTACCATTCAGGAGGTGAAAGTTAAAGCCACAATGTGCTTAACATGTTGCTATAAGGATTTACATGTGGCCACGTGGCTTTATTATGCAATTTGTGTTTTTTGCAAGTAAACTCTATAAGACATTATTGCTGTGGACCTTGAAATTCAACAATTTGAGCACCAAACGGTGTGATCCTGGTCGCTGCTCCTCTCCCTTCTCCCCTCTCTCCCTCTGTCCAATCATCCCACTCCCTCCTTTTTGGATGCAGCCAGAGTACCATTAGTTGCTTTTTCCACTTCCACCACTAGATGTATCCTGCATTTCCCATTCTACCCAGAACTAAAATGGAGATGGCGCTGTCGGGATACCTTCATTTCGCAAATCGTTACACACAAGGATGCCTGCCTTCCTATGGCCCTCTTTCCGCTAGAGGGCAGCAGAGCTCCACCGTAGTATTGAACCAACCATGACAACGCTGCTGGGTGCATTCAGTGACCGAACAGAAAAAGCGGAATAAAACCTGACGTTATGTGAACTAATCAGACCCCCACAGGAACCGAGGTATTCGTAAGGGTCTGACATTGCCCGAACCATAGACTTTAGATACACTACCGGCCCTACACAAGCATCTTTCCTTTGGTGCTTCATGACAGTAGTAAGGGCATTCGGTGTACGGCTCGTTTGCAGGGCTGGAATTGGGAAGGACGTCCTAGGATTCCGAGCCTAGTCTCTCTGACCTCTGTATCCGTCGAAATGAAACGCCAGCGCGCAACTGCTCACAGAGCCTCGTAGGCAACATTCTGAGCTTGAAAGAGCTCGGCTCTGGTTCGTCTTTGGCTTACATTTTGTCCCATTAAAGGCCATTAAAGGGGCGGGGGGTAATGTGTGAGCTTATCCCCATGCCCCTTAAACATTTGCCTCTCAGCCCTTAAGAAGATTCAATATGACGCCCTAGAAAATAGCCGTTTCTTATAATCAGCATGTATAAAATGTGCACAACTTTCAAACCTTAAGAGATGCACTACAATATTTCCTGTGGAGTGCAATATTAACAAGGGATTTCACACGTCTCCTACTCAGATCTTCACGTGGTCTTGTGGGGAAGATTCTCACCCCTGATACTAGTGACCTGGTTCAAATCCCGGTCTAACAGCCAGTGCACAGCAGAGCAGCTTAAAGCATTCTGAATGTTATAAAAAATAAAGTGTACTTTGCAAATGGAATTCTTGGGATTGGGGTCAGAATCCAATGGCAGCACTGATAACAGAGACTATGAACTGGATCGCTTACAGGGACTCCAGATAAGACACATTAAGATGAATTGCTTTGCCCAGGATCACACACTCGGTTTTTCGCGCCTTGAAACACTTGTGTATAGGCGTGTTATAAATGCCATATCATATATATCATATCATACCATTGTTTAGGGGGTAAAAACAGGATGTGGGAAATGTAAGCAGTTGAACACGTATCTTTTCGGGTTTAGTTGACATACATATTTATTAAAGCTTTGTCTAAAAAAAATGCCTTGAAAATAATGCACCCACACTAAACCAGCATGTCATAATAAACTAAACGTACACTACATAAATTGTCATAAAACAGCTTGAGCAAAGAGAGCATGCCTTTGGCTTTCTTTTCCCCATCCTGCATAGCACCAGACAAACTAAAGCGACACAAAACAATCTCATTTGGGTTTTACAGCCAGTCCTATATCACCCAGCATGCAGCATTACGACCCTTCCCATTTCTCATCACCCCCATTCACATTTCTTTAGGGACAACAGTCCCTACTAATAGTCGACCCTCCCTCCCATCACAGTGCCTAATTTATGCCATTGCAATACGGTTTACACGGAGCCAAGGCATAAGGTGCTGCACAGACGCCGGTTCCCTCGGAAGAGTGAGCTCAGAGCTGTAAACGCTTTGTTCAGGCCGGGCGAGGCAAATTCAGGGCTTTTGGCATCTAGCAGAGGATGTATGTCCAGCGCGAGACAAAACCAATCAATACGGGTAAGTCCCGCAAACCACGGGACGGTTGGCCAGCCTATGGGCCACAGTTCTGTGTTCCTCCACTCGAATGTACAACTCATCAACCACAAGGCATCAGGGTAAGCTTTAGTGACATTGAGGCGATGTCTATAGACAAAATCAAGAAAAGATAACGGTATTTCCAGGATGGGCTATGTACGCTGTAATACCGTGATGTTTTTCAAAGGCTCCTTTCAGCCTTGCCTGAGGAAGTGGAGACAGTCCACAAAAGCTTGCAAATAAGCAGAATAAATGACTTTGTTAGCCTAATTAAGGTATCAACTCGTTTTCTTGCTTACCTCTAACTCCTGTTCTCCAGCATTGGTATCTTCCGTGGATTCACATGCTTTCAATATTCTCAGTCGGCAGGCTGGTAATCCTCTGTAACCTCAGTTTTACAGTATACATTAAAGAATAAATGGCTCACTATTGCAACCCATCTCTGTCCTTTTGGGTATATTCAGCCCCAGCCATTGTGACATCGAGTATGAAGCCCCACGCTGGAGGCCATCTTCAGATTCTAACCCCGGAGAGCTACTTTTGCTTCAGCCTTTATTTTCCTGGTGGCTGCATGTAAATCTATGAAAGATACCAATGCTCGAGAACAGGAGTTAAACGTAAGCAACGTACTCTTTCTCCAGCATTGGATCTTTCATGGATTCACATGCTTTGAATAGAAGACACAGCAATAATATACAGTTACATTACATACAGTGGTGGAAGTAGAGAACAAAGGCGTACCTTATATACCCCACTCTTGCCTCAGCCTCGTTCTGTCCTTCCATGAGGTAGTGTTTCATGAAAGTGTGCTGCACCCCCTAGGTAGCAGCTTTGCAGATATCGGCTAGTGGGATGCCTGCCCACAACGCTGCCGATGACCGCATTGCTCTTGTGGAGTGGGCCCTCGCCGGCTTCTGCAAGGGCTTCTTTGCTTCTGTATGACATTTTCAAATAGTTAATGTCATCCAACAGGCTACGCCTTGCTTAGCGATGGAGTGACCCTTATTTGGAGGACCAAAGGTGACGAATAATTGGGAAGTGCGCCTAAACGTCTTTGTCTTGTCCAGATAACATTTCAGTGCCCTCCGAAGGTCTAACGAGAGTAGCACCCTTTCAGCGGGCGTGGATGGATTAGAAAAGAATAAGTACTATTTCTGACTGTACAGGGAAGTACGTAAGGACCTTGGGGACGAACCCAGGGTTAGTCCGTAAAATCACTTTGTTTGCCATGAAGCAAATATATGGTTCCCTTATTGATAGAGCTTGAATTTCTGACATTCTCCTGAATGATGTTATCGCCAGTAGGAAAGCGACCTTCCACAAAAAATGTTTATGTGTGCCATGGCCATCAGCTCAAAAGGTGCTTTCATGAGCACAGTAAGGAACGTATTTAAACTCCATTTTGGTAGTAGTCCGGCCTTCGGTGGATAGAGGCAGAATAGCCCTCTCATAAAGTGCTTAGTGATTCTTGCACTATAGAGGGGAATTTTACCATCTTTTCTGGTACATCTGTAGATTGCCGTCAGATGAACTTTAATAAATGAGTGCAGGAGGCCTTCCTTCGATAATTGTAACAAGTATGGTAATAGGTGATGTGGTGCAGTGTCTATTGGAACCTGTTGTTGCTGCGCACACCACTTGCAGAAACGGGCACACTTTCAGCTATATGATTTCTTAGTTGACTTTGCTCTAGCTGCCTTTAGAATTTCTCTGCAGTCATTTGGTATTGGGATGTGACCAAATTCTACGAAATCAGGAGCCATGCATGGAGGTTCAGGGATCCTGGACTGTGTTGGAGGACTTGCTGGTTCTGTAGAGAGAGGAGGTCTGGGGCTTTCCCCAAGGAAATGGGTCTGTTGTGAGCTAGACTCAACAGGTCCGAATACCAGACTTGTCTCGGTCATGCTGGGGCTACAAGTATTTTCAGTTGTACATTGTCATCAGGACCCTGGATATTACTGGAACGCATAGGCAAACATTCCTTCCCACAACAGCATGAAAGCGTCTCCCAGGGATCCCTCCTGAGGGTACCTGCTTACAAATTTTGGACACTTCTTGTTGTTGTTGGTCGCAAAGAAGTCTATTGGGGGAGAACCCCACTGTTTGAACACCTTGCTCAGTTGCACGTCTGCTAGTTCCCATTCGTGGCTCTGATTCTTCTGCTGAGATGATTTGCGGTCTCGTTTTGCTTGCCTGGCAGGTGAAATGCTTGTAACGTGAATTTTTTGTGGTTTGCCTAGTGCCATAACGTTTGTGTCTCCATAGACAACGTTCTGGAGGGAGTGCCACCTTGTTATGTATAATACATGGCGGATGGTGTTGTCTGTCAACACTCTCACCAATTTCCCTCTAAGCACTGGTTGGAATGACCGAAGGGCTTGGAATACTCCTCTCAGTTCTAGGACACTGATATGCATGCGTGATTCGTCCACACTCCACTGGTCTTTGATGGACATTTATTCCACATGCGTGCCCCATCCTGTCAGGATGTGTCTGTTACTACCATTTGTTGAAAAGGAACATCTTGCAGTGGCATCCCTTGTGTTATGTGAAATGGCTCCACCCATCATTGAAGCAGATGTGTGAGATGTGCAGTCGCAACCACTCTGTCTGCCCATGTCCCAGTAGTTCGGGACCATCTTTCTGAGAAAGATTCTTGCAACAGCTCCATTTGGTTCCATGTGTTAATATCCCCGCAAAAATATCGCCATACAAAGAAATCGCCATATTTCTGCGGCAATATTAAGGCATGGAACCTGCGGGGGGCACCCCCGGAACTCCTGCATTATTTGTAAAGGAGCGGGGGCCACCCTCGCAACCCCAGCTCCCAAAAACCCCAAAAATGATCCCCCCCAAAAATATCGCCTATGACCGTTCCAAACGACCATATATACAGCAATATTTTTGGTGGAGATAATATGTAGTGATACCCTCCATTTGTAGTCCATGTGGGAATAGCTGAATGCAGCACGACATGGTCCCTAGTAGTTGCATACATGTTCTGACTGTTATGCTGTTGCCTGGTTTGAATGCTGCAAATAGGCGTGGAATCAAATCTTTCCGTTTGTGTGACGTATGGACCCAGCCCCTATTGGTGTTGAAGTGCGCCCCCAAGAAGAGTAAATGTTTGGATGGCCGTATACACGATTTCTCATAATTGATGGTGAATACTAGCCACGCCAGGGCATCACCTGCTGAATTGCACCTCCTGCCATGTGCTATCTCTTACTAACCGATCGTCCAGGTAGGGGTAAACGTGAAAACCCTGATTATAAGAAACTGGGCTATTTTCTAGGGCTTCATAATTAATCTTCTTAAGGGCTGAGGGGCAAATGTTTAAGGGGGATGGGGATAAGCTCAAACGTACTCCCTGCCCCCTACCCGCCAATGTTCACTCCCTGCCCCCAACCCGCTGCCAGTACCTGGTGGGATCCCCCAGTAAAAAAGATCAATTTCGGGCACTGGATTGGTGATTGGGAACGATGGGACCACCACTCTTCTTAATGCGATTCATTATTGTCCTGTGTGTGGACGCAGTCTGTTAGGGACAGTGCCCACTGCCCCTGGTTAGTACTTGGAAGTCGGTGTCAGACCCGTCACTCTCGTGCCAGATGCTACAAATTGTGAGGAGTGACCTTCTCTCTGACCAGGTTCGAGAGTTTGTACATTTTGAGTTTATTCAGGGTATGTATTCATAGGATTTAGCCGACACGTGTTTCGACCTTAGATGTCATTTTCAAGGCAGGATGGATGTGCTGAGACTCGTGATCGTGTCTTGCTCTCTACAAGGGAGGCCCCAATCACTATTTCTGGTGGAAGAAGTGCTATTCCTTAAGTGCGCAGCCACTGGAGCCAGGCACTCGGCGAATGTCCTTGAAGCTGACTGTAGGCCAAATGGCAGGACTTTAAACCGATAATGTTGGCCTCTCACAGTGAACCTGAGGAACTACCCCTGGACTTTGTGGATTGGCCCGTGGAAGTATGCATCTTTTAAATCTAGCGACGCTAGGTGGTCATTCTTTTGTAT
The DNA here is from genome assembly GCF_040938575.1 of Ambystoma mexicanum. Classification (NCBI taxonomy): domain Eukaryota; kingdom Metazoa; phylum Chordata; class Amphibia; order Caudata; family Ambystomatidae; genus Ambystoma; species Ambystoma mexicanum. Next base: position 1,223,577,883 of record NC_090926.1, on the reverse strand, counting down.
GGCTTTGATGACGTCCAAAACGGTCACCATCTTGAATTTTTGTGTTTTTATGAATTGGTTGAGATCTAAAATCGGCTGCCATGTTTTGTCTGATTTTCTTACAACAAAGTAACGTAAGTTCCCTTGCTTCGTTCTGTTCTTGGAACATTTTGAATGGCCTGCTTGATTAGCATTTTCTTTACTTCATCTTGTAAGATGCGCAGATGTGGCTGGTGTTGTATGATCGGGGGCACTGGAGGCAGAATTTTGTAGAATTCTAGGAGGTGTCCTTTTTGAATGATGTCTAATACCCATTTGTCGCTTGTTATGGTCTCCCACTCATTGAGATGGTATTGAATGTTTTCTCTGTGATGCTGGAAATGCCTTAGAGGGACAGGGCCTCCATATCCTTGTCCTGTACTCCCTTATCATTTTTGGACCGTGTTGTTTTCTGCACTAGAATCCATGTGGGACTCGTGGCAGTGCAGCTCTTCCTCCTTTTGGTTGTGGTGAACAGAGACCCTTGGTATACCCTTATGGCACCCATGGGTAGTGGTACAACCGTTTACACCAAGTCTCCTTTTTTGGGCCCCTGTGTGTGGCCCACAGAGCAGGGTCTGGACTGATGGCCCCTCCATGCTGAGAGAGGTGCTCTGAGTATCCTCCATTTTGGGATACCCAGGCCCTGCCATAGGAATCAGTGGAATCCGGATATGAGACTAGATGGTCCCTGTGGCCTCTTGGTTTCTATTACCTGTTACCTTGTTTTCCCCAAGTCCTGGGAAGGCCTGACTCTGTCCCTTCCCCTGACTGGCTGTTGGGTGGAAGAACCATATATGTTATTGTGGGGAAGTCCAGGCCAGACTAGCTGGAGCCTCCCAGTGACTGTAGGTTGTGGGTGAATGGAGTGTGTGACCAATATGCATTCCATGTTATGGGAGTCTGGTATCTGTGTGTGTGATAGCCCTGCCCGAAACTGATATGAATGCATTGTAGTGTGATGAATGGCTGGGTGCTTGCTCCAATCCACATTCCTTGCTATGGGTGTCTGGGTGGAAGTGAATGGCCTGAATGCACTGTGTGCCTGATTGGCTGCCTGAGTGTGGCTCAGCAGTGTGAATGAGGTACAGATCTGTGTACCTGGGGACCTCTCACCTGAATTGTTCAGAAGCTGAGGTTAAAACTTGAAGCTGCTTATCCTTGAAGCCCAGCTGGAGAAGAAGGTTTGCTGCTGCTCACCGTCGACGGAATCCGAAAGTTGCCATGTCTGTCAAGAACTGATCCAAGAGAGGCACCCTGGAAGTCGGTCCCAAAACAGCTGTCGACCTGAGACGGGTTCCGCCGAGAAACATTGAAGTAAAGCACCAGGAGATCTAGGCCGTCGACATCCATCACAGAGGTTCCCCGTGACCTGTCGACCGGACCCGCAACGCTCCACCATTGCCTAAGAACATTTAAACCAAGGACTCCCTTGTCACCACCGTTGACTGCTTTTTTGTACCAGAGAAAGTCAAGGTCGCCAACGACCGAGGAGAATCTGCCAGTGGGTTTCCCGCTGCCTGAAGTCCACAAAAACACTGAGTGAAGCTCCAGCCGTGGTCGAGTCCTGACCGTCGACATCAATGGCGACACCCGATGCCCACTGCCAGGCCTAGGCTTGTCACGATTCCTCTTTGCGGCACAGAACTCTGTCATCGAGGTACACTTCACGCCTCGTCTACGCAGGACGTCCATGACCGATCGTTGACGAGCACTGCATAATTCTAAAGCTGTTGCGCCGACGATGGTGTTAACATTTTCTTCACGCCATCTCAACGACAGTGGTTCCTGCTTTAAAGGGAGTCCACTCATGAGGAATCCGTTGACGAAACTATGCTAAACTCAGGTACATTGGGGTAGTGGAACAATTTTGACCAGGAAACAAGACTATTTTAACATTAATGGACTGGGCTTGTTAATACACTTTATTACAGTTTGCCCAGGTGGGGGATCCTCACACAGAACTGTATATTAGTAGCAAGAGAACCATTCTGCCATTCTTTAACCCCACTTGTCTTCCATCCTATGTCCTATGCTGATACACATTACGGTTTGATTTGTATGCCATTAAAAACTGTCAGCAGTTGATGTACTTTAAAGGAGTCAATAGTTATGAGTTGTACCCCATAGACATTGTATATATTTGTCATATTAGTTTTGCCAAAGTACAAAGTGTGTTATTGTGTATATATATTGAACCTTATTTTTATATAAAGAACTGTGTTAGCACATAACATAGTGTGTGGACATTCCTTTGTGGGGTGGTTGGGGACAACACTGTGCTTAAGAACCATCCTGCATCACCTCCTGAGAGCTTAAGTCTTGGTTGCTCGTCTACAGCTACCATATAGAGAACCTTGGCTGGGGTGCTCTGTGCTTCTACTCTGCCATATAGCGGGCAGGAGTACAGATACCCCCTCTAGCCTTTACAGCCCCCTATCCGCCTTTGGCAGTTTTTTGGGGTGTGTGTGAGTCAGGCTTGTTTATGTTGCTTCCCTCTTTGGGAGCTGTTGCTGGTTGTCGCCTTTGTGGTGATTTGTAGTCTTTCGCCTTGTAAGGGTAAGTCTTCATGTTTCCCTGCAAGCAATATGACCCTCTTTGGTATGATTTGCCATCGGTGGATGTGCCAGTTGATCTTCCTCAGGCTTCCCAAAAAGGGTCGAAAGGAGTGTTTTGATTCAAGAGACGTGAGAGACTTTCCTCCATCTATGTCTGTTTTTATTGACTTTAGGGCCTCATTAATCTTTCTCCCTCAAAAGGCATGCTGAGCACTTTTGCCGGGACATCCGGCCAGAAGACAGAACATTTGAGCCACACCGGTCTGCACAAGACCACGCCATCCGCAATTTGCTTGAATCCAGTCTCTGCTATATATACTGCCATATTCATTGCGCGATTAGACGCGTCTTCGCCTTTGTGCAATAAGGCCATAGCTTCCTTGCGCTTGTCCTCTGGGGCCATCGTATTCCACATCTCACGATCGTATCTAGTCATAATCACTACTGAATTTGCTGCCTTGACTGTAGTTGCTCCAGTAGCAAGTATCTTCTTTCAAAAAGCATCCGCTTTTCTGCCCTAATTTTTCAGATGAACGCAGCACTTGGAGCAGTGGTGTTTGTTTCACGACCTGCCGCAGCTGATACCACTGACTGCGGAGTGGACTGTGAGGTTGAATATTTGGGTGGCATATACAGAGCTCTGTACTTTTTCTCAAGCCCCCCCTTTAAGCGCAGGCTCTGAGAAAGGTTTCTTCATGATGAGAACCCTTTATTCCCAAATATGATCCTGTATCAGTATTGACATAACAGATTTTCTCTTCTTGTGCATCAGATCGAAGAGGAAGCAGTCTGTCATGATCGCATCCAGGGTTCCTAGCCTAGATTCAAGCCAGGCAGGATCCTTTGTATAGATCAGTAGGCTTTAGGTGGGTGTTAGCTTGGCACACATGGCACTCTGACAATTCACAGCATTAAATAACCATAGACTTCAAGAGGGATTCGTAGCATTCCAATACCCCTAACATGGTCGACTTTTGGGTCATGGGCAAGTTTCAGCAGAGAACTAGACATTGGACATTGAGGGCTACTTAAGCCCCACCTCCACAGTAATGCACACTTCGCGTTTGGTCCGCTGACAGTGGTGTAACGATACCGGTGCTCCGGTTCACAGAACTTGCGAAACTAAAAAAAATAATAATTCGACAAGCTCACAAAATATCTTTCGACCACAGACAAGAATTACCTGACCAAAGTTTCCACCGCCGCAGTCTTCCAGTATAAGAATTTTCTTCCGTCACAGTTTCTCTTCAGTCATCAGCCTCATTCGCAGCCGCAGCTACGTTCCGAGGTATTTCTCTGTATTCTGAAGACCTGCAATACAAAGGTACCTTAGTTATAGAACGAACATTACAGAATTAAGAGTGATGATAAACTCCTACGCGCATACTTACCTAAAGCTCCATAGTCATTCCTCACAGTTGACTGCGCTTCACAGTAGGAGGTTGTAGTTTTTCCTGACAAAACCAATTTACGCTGTGCAGTTTTTTTTTCCTTCATGATAACGCGCGCATACTTACCTCAGTCAAAACGCCTTGTCAGGTTACGGAAGACCCCTCGATTTTTTGTGCGCTTCATCAATAGGAAGTGTGCCAACTTACCTCAAGAAAAGGTTTTCATATTCTTTTCCTTGAAACTCTGAAATCTTCTGTTAAGGCTTTTTCCTCTGAGAATCTGTAAAAGGAAAGAAGAATAAATTAGTTAGTAAGAGAGATCTCTCCAATTTAGAAAAATCTTTTATTCTTCAGAGACATCCATTTTTTTCTCCTTGGTTCTGTCAAGAGATTCATTGGGCCTCAGTACGAGTATGGAGGTAGCCATGCCCCTAAAAGCTAAAAGCGGCATGGCTACCTCCATACCGGGTTCCAGGCCCGGGTCCCGCAAAAGAGGACTTACTGGGCTATTCCGACCTTGGAGTGCCCGGTAAATCCCTTTCACGGGACCCGGACCCGGTACAGACCCATTCCCATTGAGCCCGCAAAGAGCTCAATGGGAATGGGGAGGATGCTAACAACGGGCCCGTTAATGACAGGCCCGTTGTTAGCATCCTGGACTGCTAGCGGGACCCGTTAAAGACGCCTGGTCTGACCAGGCGTTCCTTAGCTGGTCCCGCAGCAGTCCTCGTAATAGAGCAGCCCGTGATGATCGGTGCCGGTCCCGTACCTGCACCGTTCATTACGTGGGCACCTGCCTCCTAATGAGGCCCATTGACATTTTAAGACACTCGCCTTCAGAGGCTTCCAGAGTGCAACAGCATCTTAGTCTTCAGAATCTCAACATCAACGCGCCCCTGTGAGATAGCATTATGGAGAGCTTCCTAAACACAAAACACAGGTGAGGAGGGTGTGGGTCTTAGAAATTAAGGAGAGTTATTTCTGGCTGGAAGACAGACATAATGTCCTAGTAGTTTTCACCATTCTTATCAATTACAGCACTTCCTTTCTTGTTGTTTCTCACTCACGATAGGGAAAAACCCTTAAAGCTTATGTTTAGCAGAACAGCAGGGCTTGGGATCATTACGCTCCTGTGGAGTCCAGGTAAACGTTACACAGTCTTCCTTTTGTTCGGACGGTGTTAGTCTGAATTCTTTGCTCACCTTTGACATCAGCTTCTGAAATGCTCCTACTTCATCAAGAGGGGAGTGCTTTGGAGTTTTGTCCGGCATGGGGTCTACACCTGCATCCCTCTTATCCCATTTGTTTCTAGGTGGAGAGTGGGTTAGAGTGCACGCTGTATCTGCTGCATCTCCCTCTGTATCTGTTGTGTTCATCTTCCCTTCCTCCTGCTCTTGTAGAAGAGACTCTGCAGGCCTAATTGGAGGAGGGGAGGAATGTGGACACTCTGGAGAACCTTTAGCTCTTCTTCTGGATGGCAGCAGCGACCTTATGCCGGATTTGTGGGTGGCTTTTAGGGCAGGCGGTACTCTTCTATATGCCTTCTCCTGCTCAGGCATGTCAGTTGGCCCTTGTTGTCTTTGTGGCCTGGGTAACCTATTGTCTAGTTGCTCTACCAGCATCTGTATGGAGGATAAAACGTGTAAAGACAGCAGAAGCTGTGGATCCACTGCATTTAGGAATGGGGCTGTCAGCGCTGTGCTTTGGACTAGTGGTGTTGGTGCCTGTGGTGGGGTCCATTGCCTTGGGGTCGCCCGTCTTGGAGGCGGAGGAGAATCCGAATAATCCTAGTCGGAAAAGCTCTGTGACTATCCATGCCCAAACTCAGAATCAATGTGATGTTCTAGGATTTGCTCTGGCAAAATTGACGATACTGAAGAGAGCGAAGGAGATCTGATCTTCTCTGAATTAGCCTTTTCTTTCGTAGGCTTTAGTTTTGTTGACCAGATCTTTATGAATGCTAGGGTACTATCCTTGGGTATTGTCTGCTCAGCAGCTTGTTGCCCCCTTTTGATTTCTATATCATGTCCTTGGGATGTGATTTTTGTAATTTTTCTATGCACGGTCATCAAGGTTTTTGACATTGAAGAAGTATCCTGCTTTTCAGTGGTTGACGATGTCACTGACTGGACCACCCTGCTTTTCTATCGTCGACGATGACGTTGTCCGGATCCTTGTTTTCCGGTTGTCGACAACTTTGCATTTGTCGCTGTGGTCATTGATATGGTACTTGGCGGTACTGTTGATGGGGGCTTTGCTTTCTATTCGTCGACATCAAGAATGGTGAACTTTGCCTTACTGTCGTCAACAGGTTCATAGACGACAAGCGTGTCATTGTCATCAACGCGTGTACGGTCAACAGTGACTTTCCATGTACAGTGGACATGATGGTAGCCTTTTTCCATGGACAGTGCTACCGTCAAAGGGATGGTGAAGCTTGATGCGATTCCTATTGTCAACGAGCCTGTTGATAGTGACATTGTCACTGTTTCTGGATGGACAGATTCATCCATCGTTGGCACACGTCTACGCACTGTGGACGAGGATCTGTGTGTAGCCTCTTTGTGTCTCTTCTCGCCCATGGACGATGCCATCGGCAATTGCATGTGGGCGGAATGATCTGTTGGCGACTGAACCTCTTGTTTTCTCTTCTTAGAAGACAGTGGGAACCTATCTTCTGACCTGGCCCTCTTTGTAGTGTAGGTTTTATCACTCCTGACAGCTGACAAACTCTTAGAGGACTCTGCTTCAGACAGGGGATTACTTCCCCTCATTTAACCAGCACACTAGGCGTCTGTGCCTATCTCTAAGTCTTTTAGCACTAAAGGTACTGTTAAACTCGCAGTCTTCCTGGGATTACCATGTAATGACCGAAAATAAAATACCTAATGGGAAATTACCCTTTTTCTAAAATTATTTTCAAAAATGCGGGTGGAGAGCCCTTCCCCCATTTCCCCCTACCTTCACCTATTCCCTTGCCCCCACTCCCCATCTTTATATTAATACAAATGTACATAAATCCCTAAAACATTTGATCAAACAAATGTAGTCATTTCCCATTAGGTAAAGTTGCATTCGATTATTTCTGTGTGTCTTCCTGCACATGGTTGGGGAAAAGGCAATAAATGCCTTCTTGGTGCTTGTCACCGTCATAAACATTATTAATGCCACAGGTTCGGCAGGGTTTAAAAAGGGATTTCTTTGGCTTCCCCTCCATGGAATGTTCCCTCCTACTTATCTGTGTTTAGCAGCTGAAGTGTTGTAGGAAATGTCCTGTTGATAGAAGTCTTCCTAATTTTTTTGTCAAATAGAGTTTTCTCACAGGAGAGAAGTTAAGGACTCCTCAGCATGACTTGCGGTTAGAATCTGAAGATGGCCTCCAGGGTTAGGCGTCATACTCAATGTCTCATTGGATGGGGCTGAATACACCCACAGGGCAGAGATGGGTGGCAATAGTGAGCCATTTTTTCTTTAATGTATATTGTAAAACTGAGGTTACAGAGGATTCCCAGCACAACGACAGGGAATATTAAAGACATGTGAATCCATGAAAGATCAATGCTAGAGAATTACCAGGTTACTCACCGTAGTGACCACCTTACTCCTAGTCCATAGTCCCCTTTCCTCCATACTTATGGACATCTCTCCGTCCTGCGGGACGACACCGGAGCACTTTGTAAAAAGCATCCAAAATATTTCCAAAAATGTGTCCTTCCTCTCTTTCCTGCGCGGGGCCCGGCGCGCGGCCGTAACCCCGCCCACCTTGGCTCCGCCCCGCGCATCGCCCATTAGTCCTTTTCTATCGCCATGTCAGAGACCTATTAGCAATAACAGAGGAACCTTATTAGAGCGGACGGCGGGTGGGCGAATGGAGGAAAGGGGACTATGGACTGGGAGTAAGGTGATCACTACGGTGAGTAACCTGGTAATACTCCTACGTCCCGGCCCCTTTCCTCCATACTTATGGGAGATTCCCAAGCACTCCTAACAGGAAATACGGGTGGATGGAAATACACCTTACTGAAAAAGGTTCTTCAGCACAGCCTGACCAAACTGAGCATGAGCTCTTGACCTCATGTCAAGACAATAATGCTTACAAAAAGCAGACGGGGAGGTCCAAGTAGCTGCCCTAGTAATGGACTCCAAGGGGACATATTTCTGAAAAGCAACCGCGGATGCCTGGCCCCGCACCAGGTGTGCGTGAATACCCCTTAGCAGGTTTCAGCCCTTGGACGGTGAAAGACTCCATAATGCAGGCGGCGATCCACTGAGAAATATAGTCGCCTTAGACGCCAGCTTACCCTGAGGGTTACCAAAAGTCACAAACAGTTGAGAAGAACTCCTAAGCTCGGAAGTTCTGTCCAGATAGAACTTAAGAGCCCTTCTGACATCGAGATAATGCAGAACCCTTTCTGCCTCTGAGGTAGGGTTCGGAAAAAAGACCAGCAGGGAGATCGACTGATTCAGATGGAATTCAGTTACCAACTTTGGCAGGAAAGAAGGATTCGTCCGTAGGACTACCTTATCTTTGTGAAAGACCAAAAAGGGATGCTCCACTGACAAGGCCTGGAGCTCACTCACCCGCCTCGCTGACGTAACGGCGACCAAAAAGGACACTTTCCAGGATAGGTACTTGAGGTCCACCATGGCCATTGGTTCAAAAGGCTTATGGCACAACGCCGTCAGGACTACATTTAGATCCCACAGCGGGTGCGGACTACGAATTGGAGGGTAAAGGCGTGTCAAGCCTGCAAAATGTCTATTAACCACTGGATTACACAGCGGGTAAGAACATTGGCCCGTAAAAAGATAAGCGGAGCCCGCTGAAAGGTAAGTTCTGCATGATAGAACATGAACACCCGACTCTGCTAGGAAGGATACAAGGGACAGCACTGTGTCAATCATAGCCCCCCTTGGGTCCAACTGTTTTTCCAAACACCAATGACAGAACCTGAGCCATTTACTTCTGTATTGGGATCTAGTCGAGGGTTTCCTGGCTGCCTGGATAATATGCCTGTTATCCGCAGACAAGTTCAGATGTTCTAAAGACTTGAACTCAGGAACCATGCCGCCAAGCTGAGGGATTGTGGGGAGGGGTGCCACATCCGCTGTTCCCCCTGATGAAGAAGATCAGGGGTCACTGTTAACCTGATCGGCGGATACAAAGACAGGTGTTGAAGTTCTGAGAACCAAAACCTGGCCGGCCACCACGGGGCTATGAGTAGAAGGGAACAGTTGACCAAGTTCTCCAACTTCCAAATTGCTCGATGGACCAGAGGCAGAGGCGGGAAGGCGTAAGCTCTCATGTCGTGCCATGGAATCTCGAGAGCATCCCCCAGAGAGGAGGCTCCCAGTCCCCCTCTGGAGGCATACTGAGGAAGCTTCTTGTTTGCCGCCGTAGCGAAGAGGTCCACCTCTGGTGTGCCCCAACGCAAGAAAATCCATGAGAGGACCTCTGCCTTCAACTGCCACTCGTAGCTGACCACTGTCCGCCGGCTGAGGGCATCCGCTGTGACATTCAGCTGGCCCGGGATGTGCACTGCAAGCAGCCAAACACCATGAAGCACAGCTCACTCCCAAATCTGGATGGACAGGTCCACGAGGGGGGGGAGACTTGGTTCCCCCTTGCTTATTGATGTAATACATCGACACCACATTGTCTGTGCGAATGCAGACCACCTTGTTGGCTAGGATCGGTCTGAACGCCCTGAGTGCTAGGAAGATCGCCAGAAGCTCTAAATGATTTATGTGGAGGAGCTTGTCCTGAGGCGACCAGAGATCCGAGACCTGAAGAGGATCTAAGGTTGCACCACACCCCAGGAGGGAGGAGTCCGTCGTGATCGTCACCGTTGGGGCTGGGTCCTGAAAACCCGCACCCACCGACAGGTTGCTGAGAGATGACCACCATTCCAGCTCCACTCTCATGGAAGCCAGAATCATTATCAGCTTGGAATCCGGGTCCACAGCCAGACGCCAAGAACTCTGAAGAGCCATCTGGGTCCGCCTCATCTTGAGACGAACAAGAGGAAGAGCCAAGGCGCACAAGGCCATGACGCCCAGAAGCCTCTGCAACCACCAGGCCGACATGCTCTCCGACTGCGCAAACATCTGAAACGTGGCTAACAGATCCGCCATCCTGTCCCCGGTCAGGTACACTCTGCAGTCGATCGTGTTCCAGCGAAAACCCAGGAAAATCAAGCCCTGCGAGACCGTCATGGAAGATTTCCGCCAGTTCACTGACAGCCCAAGATGGAACAGGAACTGAAGGAGAGACTGAAGATTGGCCACTGCTTTCAGCGGACAAGGGCTGCGTAAGAGCCAATCGTCCAAATACGGATACACATGGATACCCTGCAGACGAAGATAGGCCGCAATCACCGACATCATCTTCGTGAAGACACGCTGCGCCGAGCTGAAGCCAAAAGGAAGCACCCGAAACTGGAAGTGCTCCTCTCCCAAAGAGAAGCAGAGATCTCTCCTGTGTGGATTCTAAATCAGAATATGCATATACCATCCTGAAGATCCACCACACTGAGCCAATCGCCCATCTGTAAGGAGGTCCGTATCTGGCTGGGCGTGATCATCTTGAATTTCTCTTGGGGAAGGAAAGGATTGAACTGGGAAAGGTCTAGGATGGTGCGCAGGCCAGCCTAGTTGGGTTTAGGCACTGTCAACAGCCAGGAGTAGAAGCCCACCCCTCGTTCCCCGAGGGGAACTGGTTCCACAGCTTTGAGGTCCAGCAGTGTCTGAACCTCGGCTTTGAGGGAGGGTGAGCCTGACAGCTGAAAGGGAGGGTTGAAGGGTGGGGTAGGCGGTAGGGGTAAGCGGAAGCCCGCCTGAGCGACTGACAAGACCCAGCTGTCTTCGGTGATGGTCTGCCACGCCTCCCAATGAGACGCAATGTGTCCTCCCATCGGGATCTCGCACGGTGCGCGGAGAACCCTCATTTTGTAGGTTTTTCGGTGGTGTTGCCACCTGAACCTGAGGAGGAGGCTGAGCATTGGGAGAAAAACCGAGTCCGTTGTTGCCTACGGTGGTTATTCCCCAAAGGGTTATCCACTCTGCAAGATTTCCGGTCGAGGAAGCCCCTAATGCCAGAGGAGGGTCGGCTTTGTGACAACGGTCTCTGGGCTTTGAAAGGAGTCTTAACAAGGACCGACAAGGATTTAGCTGTCTGAGTGCTATCCTTCATCTTGGTGAGCTCTACATCTGTTGTAGAATGAAAAAGCTCCTTACCATTGAACGGAAGGTCCAACACCTTGTCCTACACTTCTTTCGAGAATTTTAGTGGCATGCAGCCACGCCTGCCATGAGGTATCAACCCCCAGCATAAGGCCCCGAGCCGAGGTGTCTACGTGATGAGCCGCAGCCTCCAGGAGATCCTGGGCCAAGACCCTGGCGTCGGATAATCCCCCTTAAAGTCTTCCAGCTTCACGACCGGGATGAATTCCTCAAACTCCGACAGACCTTCCCACATCCGCATATTAGCCCCCGCTAACACCAGTTCGGCATTGGCCTGCCTGAGCTGCAAGGCTGAGTTGGCAAAGATTTTTCTCCCAAGGGAGTCAAGGAGCTTGTCCTCCTTTCCCAGAGTAGCCGTCGTGGAAGAGGATGCTGCAGGCCTGGACTGCAAAGTGGCCGCAGCCATCACTGACGAGGAGGGAGGCAGACAAGATGACAGGGCCACCTCTTCCGAAGGATGCAGCCTGTATCTCGCGTCAATTTTCTTATTGACAAAAAGTCCAGAGCGTGGCTTTTCCCAGACCCTGCAGACCTCAGCCAAAACGTGCTTTTGCAAGAACAGGCCGGTACGCTCCAGAGGAGACAGGGTGAACGCCCCAGAAAGCACGCCCTCCTGTGGAGCAGGTGCCTCGGGGACCGGAACATCTAAGAAGCACATCATATCCAGTACCCGGTCATGAGACGCTCTAATAGACCGGGGCAGGTCCTCGTTGTCCTGATCGCCTTGCATGTCATCCGACAGGTCAGGATCCTGCTGAGCCGTGTCGGGCTCTGCCTTGTCCACGGGGGACAATGGGGGCAAAGGCGGAAGAGTCGGGGAAGGCACCGTAGGCAAGGGAGGCGCCGGCGGCACCACCAGAGGAACCGGTGGAGCCGGAAGCGCAGGTGGACATATCTCCCTAAAAAGCCCTTTGAAATACTCCCTTATTGGGTCGGTACGCATGACCGTTTGAAATTTACCGAAAAAGACGTCCTCCGGGGAATGCTTTTTGGAACCTGAGGAGGCCTCTCATGAGGAGAACAATTCCAGGGACGTAATGGGGAAGGGTGCCACACCGGCCCCTCCACCGACGTACCCACATAAATCAAAGGTGCCGACCCCGCAGGCAACAAAACAATGTGCGGAAGGGGCATCTGGGTGTTCCAATCGTAAACTGGCCGATAAGGATGCGCACAAGGAACTCTATGTTCACCCAAGGAACCAAGCCCTACACCTGAGGCCGATGGCGTAGTTGTAGGAGTAGCACCCAAAATGGCAGCCGCGGTCGTAGCAGGAACGGGCGCCATTTTGTCATCGCCTGAGGGTAACTGCAGCACGTGAGGAAGTGAGGCAGGGGTCCTCGTCGATGGATCAGGGGTCTTAACTTTAGCCTCAACATAAGGAACCTCGGCAGAGCCGGTACTATGAGGCCTGGAATGTTTCTGTGACATACCAACCGCCAAATTAGCCTTCCCAGGAAGGACCTCGGCACTGCCGGTAAAAGAAGAACTTTCCTTCTTTGCCCCCTCAACAGATCTGGTGTTGCCGCAAGAGCGGGAACGGTGAGAAACAGCCTTCACCGATAAGGCCTTGTCAAGCCCCTCAGAAATGTTGGTAACTTTAGCCTCGGTAACAGCCTTATCCGCGCGGGCCTCGAACATCCGTTCGGTGACACCAAGCCCCGCCAAGGCCTCGGGGCGCACCCAGGTCTTATTTTTGAAGGAAGCCGATAGAGTGGCCTCATAGCAAGCTCTGGTATCCCACGGCTCAGTAGAACTGGGTCTACAAACAGCCCCTACAGGAGGGGCCTCGGAGAGTGCTCCGGTATCCACAGGCCACTTACGGAGACCCTCTGAGAAAACTCTGGTACAATTATTAGGCCCAACGGGCACCTCAGGGCGATCCCTGGTGACAGAGCGATCAACGATCCTCCCGGCCCGAGAGGAACCTTAAAGGTATCCCCCTGCCGGGGCGCTCTGAAAAGTAAAGAACTTACCGGGTGTTTTTTTCTTTTCGTCGATAAACGCCTGAAAAGGCGAAGGAGGAGTTTGTCGGAACACCTCCTCCCACCGCTCCAACCGACGGTGAAGTGCCCGGACCGAAAGGGAGTAGCAGTAAAAACAGGAGTCCCAACGGTGATCCGGACCCAAACACTCTAAACAAAGAGGATGGGGATCCGCCCTCGCGAAGCAACGGTGACACGATGACCAATCTGGAAAGTCTAGTTTGAACGACATAGACAGACTAGTACACGATCGCTAGCGAAAGCCAGAGAGGAAAAAAGGGAAGAAAATCTTCCGAGGATGCAAGTGCGTCCAGTCCCGAAAGAGCAGAGAAAAGGACTGATGGGCGATGCGTGGGGCGGAGCCAAGGTGGGCAGGGTTACGGCCGCTCGCCGGACCCCGCGCAGGAAAGAGAGGAAGGACACATTTTGGGAAAAATCTTGGATGCTTTTTACAAAGTGCTCCGGTCCCGTCCCACAGGATGGAGAGATGTCCATAAGTATGGAGGAAAGGGGACGGGACGTAGGAGTAATGCATTTAACAATTATAGGGCGGCAAATCTCCTAAGCTGGGAGAGCAGACCCTAAAGAGGAATTACCCCATCCTCGAGTCCCTCTGAAAAGGCCTCACAGCAACCGGAGGAACAGACCAGCTGAAGCTCCCTGTTCAGCGCACCGAACCAGTCACTCTGTGTTCACCGCACCTGGAAAAAGAGAGAAATCACTGGCACTGGTTGCTGTGGTCCTCCACCAATCTAACATTTGCTTGCACCTTCGAGCAGCTCGACACAGCATTGTGTGCCAGCCAAAGCTTGTCACCTGGTAGGCCCGAAGGAACTACGACGCCGGAAATTGAACCAAATCACTGGAGAATCACTCGCTGACTCTAACCGGTGGTTACAACCCTGGGTCAGCCCAGCTAGCACTTGAACTGCTGCCTCATCGATTGACTCATCAAACGCACATCAACGCAAACAAGATCACCGCTTCGACAACCATCTTCGCTGACTCGAACCACCAGAGCAGCCTGGCCAACTGTAAAGCGTTCCTAGCACCACCCCTAACTGCATCCTTGAAGAGCCGCTGTTATACTGCACAGAGCACCCGCATTCACCCCTACGCCGCTTGCTGCCGGGGCCTCCACTGTCCTAAGTGTACGAACTGAGCCCGATCAGCTCACATCTATGTTTGCCCCCGGGTCTGGCTGTGTCAACCCACCGAGAACAGATTCCAGGTACTGTTGACTCAGAACTGCCTCCTCTGTCCACTTGGACCCCAGAGACTGGTTAGGCCACAATCGTTCCTGTTTTCTACCAAGCCTTTTTGTGATTAGTACTTTACCTACCAGCCCTGGCTCAGAGCGCTACTTTCTCCAGTCTGTCGCATTTTCTCTGATCTTCCTTTGGGGTGGGTTTTGGTACAGTGTTCCTATTCATTCGATGTGCATATTGGACATTCTTCGAGGACATTCCCTTTATGTTGTACTGTGATATTATGTTGTTTGGGTCATTACTGGTTCACCTTCAACCTCTCTTAAGAGCATAGCCTTCCCTCAGCCCACATTACCACAAAAGGCAAAGGCGATATATCTCTTAACTGTCCCCATTTTACTTTTATGATTGAGTTGTGTTTTGGTTTGTTGAAGTGTGAGGACTGAGTTGGCCATTTTACCCCTATTCATCCTTGTACTCCTGCCGAGCAGAATCCAATTCGTCACACCCGGAAATGAGTTTTGCCCATTCCCAACAATGTCCAATAGCAAATATGGACTCATACCACATTGTCAACTAACGGGTGGCTGCGCCCCACATGTACAACCACAGGTATGACCCTCCTCTAAATAAGAGCATGGTTGCAGTGGCCGAAGTGTAGTGCAACTGTGTTCCCGGCTGGCCTGCCCATCTCCCCACAAACCCCACTGCCATACCCCTCCCTCGTGCAATACAAATCCCCAAACAAATGTGCCTGTTGTTGAAGGGAACGTTCAGTGCAGTAAACTGAGGGCACGTTTCAAGGGATTCCTACTATTTTATTTAATCTTGATGCACCCCATTGCTACATCCAGTTTTTGAGACGATTTGAAGAGGGGGTAATCCTAATGATGGTGAGCCTGATGTCTAGGACAGTTTACATCTGCCCCACCGCCATGAAGGCAGACGGGAGGAACGGCGTGCAAGACTAAGGTAAAGAGAGCAAGGCCAGAAATAGGACTAAACTAACATCTCTTTGTCTGACCCAATATGTTTTGGGCAGCAGGATTTCAGATTGGCAAGAGGGACAGGGAATGCAGAGGCCCCGGAATGAGAGTCTGTGTTGTAAGTCTATTTATGATTGGAAGTGGGGACACCTGCGCTTCTTCCTGAAAATGAATCTGCTAGTGGATTAACCCTCCTAAGAAGTCACAAAGAGGAGGAATTGACGTATTTGTCCAATCTTCCCGGTTTCCTTTTTCATAAGCAACCATGGAAGCCCCAATGAAGTGAGAACCACTGTATCACACATCTGTTACATCCTAATGTTCTACTTGCAATCCAACTCAGCCTGTGAAATGGTGGAACTGTAGTGACCACGAGTCTTTATGAATTAAAGGTAGATATGGCCTCTCTGGGTGATCGAGTCAATGTGGCCGAGCATGCAATGGATTATTGGGCTCTTCAAGTACCAAAGCAAATGGTGAACTGAGGAATTTTACATTTTGCTGCCCTGGACGAAGGAGAAGACAGAGGACGTTAGATGACAACTGAAAAGAGATGTTCTCGGAATTGCTTCCAGAGGAACCAGAAAAACATTAGGCGGTTGACAGAGCTCACAGTGTTTGTACGGTCAGGACGACTGACTGCAAGACATTTTTTCAAGCCCCACAACTATTCCTTCAAAGAAAGGCTCCTATGAGCAGCCAGCACATGATTTCCTTTCGACTTTCACGGCTCGACAATTGAACTATATCAAAACCTCTCCAATGCTACCCTGATGAAGACATCTCCTTAGACAGGTCGCCAAGAAATTAGATGTAAATGGTCATACCAAACAAGCTTACAGTCTGAGTTGTGAAGTCAAACATATACGGTTACCACGCCACAAGGATATAAAGCTTTAGAGTTGGAAGTTCCAGAGCAGTGCGTACAACTATGACGGAGAGACCAACAGTCTCGAGAAGACATCTTTGGACCTCACCATCCAAATAAACGAAACTCACCTCAGTCGCTTCAACAGGAACCAAAAAGGCCCCCAATGGGTCTGAAACTACATAAGGTGACAACATATTTACAAGAATTTGAGATACTATGATTGGATGTTAATATTTGCTACTCTCTGTTCCTGCACTTTCTGGAAGAAGCTGCATGCAACTGCTAAGCCGTTGCGCTGTGTTAGGTATACAGGATCAGAGTATCGACTTTATAATAACCCCTAATGTATAGATTCACTGAGTGTTCAAGCTTTGGCACTTGGTGCCGACGGAAGATGGGATAAGAAAGTTACTTCCTAAAAGTTATATAGATGACAACTGACCTCATGCTGAGTTTGCCGGTCTGGAAATAAGGGTGCCGATAAGCTCATTGCCACCCTTGTTTCGGGACCAGCAAACTATGGGTTTGCCTGCCGGAGCCACTGTGCCTGACAGGTCTGAGCCTGCAGTGCACAGCGGTCACAGTAAGTCAAGCAGTCACAGAAGCACCGACACCGTTAAGAACGGTGCAGGTGCTTCTGTGTTTCCACTCCCATAGAGTCCAATTGGACTCTATGGGAATGGGGATTAACAGAATTACTGGCGCCTGACTTCCAAGCTGCCGGACTTGAAATAGCCTGGTGGCAGTGGAAAATCAGGAGCTGGTAATTTTTGTACAGATCCGGCGGCAACCCGCCGGTAGCAACGGCAGGGTTACCGGCAGACCTGTAATGAGGCCCAATGTTTCAGTTATATTTTGGATTTTCTTTCAGAAAGCTCCCACTGGGGAGTGGGTTTGTTTTCTCTGGTTCTGGGAGAAGTCTACAGTCTACGATGGGAATGTTGGGGTGCCCGGTCTACTTTGGATATTGCGAAGGGGGACAGTAGAGTAGGAGGGTGCCTTAGTCCGGGGTTGCCACAGCATTTATAGAGGGGATGCAAGGGGACCTCATTTGAATATTGGGCCTTAGTACGGTTAAGATAATCCCATTAAACATCAGGGAGCTGAACCCACCCAACAAGAGGGCACATATGTTTCCACTTCTTCGGAGTCTAGACGCAGATATAGCTCTTGAAGAAAGAAGCAGACTGAGCCAGATTGCATTCCGCTTGCTTGAAAAAAGACAGCTGGTGTAGCAATCTAATGAGCTAAGGGGTTTTTATTTTACATTTCAGGCACTTTAATATCAGACTTAGAGGGAAGATATTCCATTGCCACGGGAAAAATAGGCTCTAGGAAAGTTACACTTGCCTCGACATAAATTCCCAACAATAGGCAAGAAGAGCGCTTAACTAGAACTTATACAAGCCATTTAAGTTTGAGAATGGGAAATTATTCTAGGCATGGGCCTATACATTTGTGTGGATAGGACACCGGATCACTCAGCAGGCGTACAAACCCACATAGAACAAACCTAAAATAGACTTAAGCAGGAAACTTAAATCTTTAAGCAGGGAACTTTTAAATCTTAAAAAATTCCTGTGACATGTGGTGTCCCTCAGGGATCCTGCTTATCCCCACTACTATTTAATATTTACATTAAATGCCTATGTGATCTGCTAAAATCAATGGGCATACAATTTGCTAATTACGCCGACGACACGCAGATAGTGATTAAACTATCTGGGGTCTACAAGGACGACCTAGCTACTGTAAATGAAATCTATGATACCATTCAAAAATGGATGGCCCTTAACTCTCTTCCCCTAAATGACAAAAAAACAGAGTTGTTGGTTATTAGTACACCGTTTAGGCGTAAAGATATGGACCCAGATTACACTGCTTTTGTAATTGGCGGTAACAACATTCACCTATCAGACTCCGTAAAGACACTGGAAGTCTACTTTGATACTTATATGACCTTTCAGAAGCATGTACCTTACCTCAAATCATCATGCAGCTTCTTCACACATTTCTTATGGCAAATAAGACCATATTTGTCTGAAGCCAATAGAGCATCTACTGCAGCAGCCATAGTCAATACCAAGTTAGACTACTGCAATAGCCTCTTGATAGGCACTTCAAAAAGAAATATTAAGAGTCTCCAAACTATACAGAATGGAGCTGTTCGAGCTGTATGTGGCCTAAGTCGTCAAACTCACATTACAGAGCACCATAAAAAGTTACAATGGCTCTCTATTGAGCAGCGGCTCAAATTCAAAGGATTAGTAATAGTCTTTAAATGCCTCTCAGGCAAAGCCCCGGAATATCTGAAAACTAGGCTCCAGATAGCGCCTCCTAAGCGTACGCTACGCTCAAACAGTCTTCTGCTATTAGCACAACCACATACCCTCTTGAAGAAATTGGGTGAAGCAAGTTTTGTGGCCTGGGGCCCTAAGAACTGGAACACAATCCCTCTTCATCTTAAACAGTCCATGACACTGCAACAATTCAGAAAACGTTTTAAGACCTTTCTTTTTAATGCTTAAATCTCCACCTGGTGCCGTAAGTTCACTGGCTACCCCTCAGGACCTGCTAGTCGCCATGACCCATGGCGGCTACTTTCTTCTCTCCTTTCTGGCATTTTAGTGTTATGTGTTTGTACTCGTTCATGTAAGCGCCCTGAGACCTTTGGGTGAATGATTGCGCTATATAAGAAACCTCTTAGTTAGTTAGTTCGTTAGTTACCGGACCGGCAAACTACGAGTTCTGCTCGCGGGTGCCTTTTCTCTCGCCAGGTCTGACCTGGTGGGCGGGACGGCATCTGCAATCAGAGCATGTAGGATGCACCAGCGCCATTCTGAATGGTGCTGGTGCATCCGACCTCCCCATCCCCTTATTTAAGCCCTATCGGGCCATAATGGGAAAGGGGAGCATTTAATTCCATCAGCACGCAAATGGGCAAATACCGGGTCCGGCTGGGCCGTAATGACCCAGTAATTGCCCATTCGCGGGTGCCAGAAAGAATTGCAAGTTTGGCAGCAGCCTGCCGGATGTACCGGCAAGGCTACCGCCAAACTTGTAATGAAGCCCTAGGGGCCTAATTCTAACTATGCTGGTCCGGTAACAACGGTAAGCCTACCGGCACCGTTGTTATCGGACCGGCACAGTATGACTCTGCTAGAGGGTGTCTTCCCGCCTGCCAGGGTCAGATCTGACCACGGAAGCACTGGCACCGTTATTAAGAGTGCTGGTGATTCCGTGGTCCCAAATGGGAATGGGGATTTACAATTACTGGCGCCTGACTTCACGGAATGCCGGGGTTGTAATCCTCTGGTGTTTCCGGCAAGCCAGGTGCCGGTATAATTTGGAAGTCCGTTGGCAACCTGCTGGACTTGTGATGAGGCCCTGTATCTTGGATATGAAGACCTATCAGCGATGTTCAGGAATTGCTGTTGCATTGTGTGTTTGATTTAGCATTTGATGGGCTGCCCATATTGGAGTTATACCTTAGCACATGGGTCTGCAACCTTTGGCTCTCCAGATGTTTTGAAATACAACTCCCATCGGCCCCTACCAGCATAGGCAATTGTACAGCATTATGGGAGTCATAGTCCAAAACCTCTGGAGAAAAACAGGTTGCAGAACCATGTCTTAACATATGGTGGCTATACGAGGCATATGTTGGCCTTATTGGGGCAGCTGGTGCTGCTCTTGCCAGATGATTGTCAAATCCTGTTGGCTTTGTCAACGATTGCTCTATTTTAATATAATACAGAGGTGTGAGCAATTGCCATCTGGCAAGGGTGCAGCAGTGCTGGCTTTTTACATTTGGATGTATTAATAGAATGATGCAGGTAATTCCATCTCATAAAGGGTGGCATGCTAATCAGACCCCCCTTTCAGTAAGCTCCATGCCAAAAACATAACATATACTAGTGCCCTGCTGGATCTGTCTCCTGATCTGCAGCTCTTGCTCTCCAGGGGCACAGAACAGCACAACAGGTTCAGAGGTCACAGGTTGCCTTTTGTCAGCTGCTGTGATAGCTAAGATACTGCAATGGCGAGGCTATATGTAAGTGTACACGCCTGTTCTAAATTCCTTATGGTTATGATAAACCCTCCACCTGGTGGCAGGTCAATCTGAAAATAAGCCATACCCTGTGTGGTATGGTGGTGGAGGGTTTACATAATTATTAAAAGCCGCATTTTATTACTTTCATACAAATGTCAGAACTGTGCGCCCAGGCAGGATATGGAAAAGGTTGTGTGTATTCTCATCAGACAACCCTTCCCTGCCAGATCGTAGGACAAGAGACTGCAATACAATGCCTCTCTTTTAATCCTTTGTGAGGTTGGGTACCAACTATATCCCCAGGAGAACATTCTTTCAGTAGGAGCTGCCCCGGGAAAAAGAATTAAAGGGCACACCCTATACAAAAGGACCGGCTTCACACCAGGGTGCTGATTAACAAAGGGCCTTTCATGCTATGGGTCTCAAAAGGTGATGGGGTTAGTGTAGTCAGAGGGAGCTCATCACACTTGGGGAACGTTTCCACCATTTTATTTCTCTCTGTACCTCTCCTTCCTTCCTGTCTCATCCGCTTTCTTTAGCACAAAGCACTTCATGTATGATGCAAGAAGGAAAAGACCATTTGACACAACAACAGGTCTTGAAACGCTTAAAGCAGACTTGCTTTTGTCCAATCACCTGGGACTTTTGCCTATAAAAGTGGGGGTCTCCCACTCCTTTGATTCACTTTTGGATCATCCAGGATTTAAGGAAGAAGTTGATATTTCCAAAGCCCTCAGCTATAGAGATAAAGGAGTGCTCCCTGACCACTTCCAGGGGACCTGCCACTCTACACCAAACCTCCCTATGCTGGGAGAACAGAGCATGATAGGACTCACTCTGTCCTAAAGCCCCTGCACTTGGTTACACAGCATTTGGAGGGCCAGAGACAGAGAGAGGCAGTCGGGGCAGAATTCTAACCATTGTCAGTACTTCCTTGTTGCAGTTTGTTCAAGGTGGCGCCTTTGATTAAAATCCTCCTGACACTGCGGAGTGGCACAGAGAGGCAGTCGGGCAAAAATCTACCCATTTTCAGTCCTTCCTTGTTGCAGTCGGTTGGTGCAGAGCAGCATATAGAGGCAGTCGGGGCAGTCTGAACGAATCGGGCGAGTTGGGTGGCCCGCCCGCTCAGTACCGCCTGTACGTGCCATTGCGAATTAATACCAAAAGTTCAGCGAGGGGGCTCTGAGGGCTATCGCAGAGAGCTTGTGTAGTCATATCTCCACAAGAAGAAGAAGCCCAATGGGCACCAAGCAGGTGAGATGAGTCTGTGAACTCGGCGCCCTCATTTGAGCTTGTTTGTGCTACATTTAATTTGCATTCATACTACACTCATACTGCAATCAAGTCCTGTCTAGAGTGAGTCAAAGCAGCTACGAGTTCTGCTATCGCAGACTCCTTTTCTTGTTTTTGTTTGGTTTTGTTTGTTTTGGCATTACTGGCTTATAGAATCATCCCAGGGAGGTGGAAGTGACTCTTGACTGGCTTCCAGACAGTTGTGGCTGTTCAGTGTCCATAAATGTACATTTGGTGTCACTGGTACCGCAGGATTTAAACACGTTCTTTTTTGAGCAGTGATGACGGGCATTCAGCACCTTTGAGCCATATCATGTTCTGAACTCATTTGCTCTGTATTCAGCGAATTTGAGCCGACCTCATTCCTTGAGCTTCAGGAAGAAAAATCAGGAAGAAAAATTCCTTCTCTTTCATTATTGGCTCTCCCTCATTAATCTCCTTTGAGTGTAACGCAAATTCATTCGGTAGTGACTGCAGGCATTCTATGCCTTTGAGCCGCCCCTTCTTCACATCAATCTGCTCCTCTTTGCATCAGTGCCTGTTGGCCGTTAGCACCTTTGATCCGATTGACTCTACTTCTGGAGGTCCAGTAAGAAAAAGTCTTCCGCCCACAATACTGGGCTCTCCATGTCAGTTTGTTTGTAGTATAACCGTTCATTTAGGGTGGCAAGTGTGAGCCTTTGAGCAGTTGTTAATGAATTTTTTCTTTTTATTTTCTCTTTTCATGAAGTCCAATAGGTGTCAGGAACTCTAAAACCCTCCCGGTATTCCCTCACCTGTGTCTTCCACTGAGCCGTCAAGGGCGTCGGAGTCCTTCTTCTTGCGGAGTCTCCGAGATTCTTTCACCTTCTTCTCCTTCTTTGGGTGCAAATAAGGGCGAGCTCCCTCAGAATCCACCTTGGCAGGATAAGTCACCAAGCCTGAGAGGACTCCAAAGAGCAGGCTCCCAAAAGTTCAGGGAAAAAGCCAATCCGGCAGAAAAAACCCTGGTCCAATGTACAGATGGAGGATGAAGTAGAACCCCTTCTACTCTTGAAAGATCTGAAGGCGTGAGCACTTTAAGTTCGTAGAAAATTGTCCAACCGTAGCAGCCGGAACTCTTCCTGTAATGGAGGCCGACTACCTGGATAAGATTCCACTCTCCTTTTATGGGCCGGTAAGTAGCAGGGAATACTTAGTCAGTGCTCCTATGGCTGAGTGTAGAAGCACGATAAAATACCAAGGAGCAACAAAGTTTGACCAGTGAGGAAAGGAAGAGAGATCGAAAAGAACTGGTAGTAACTAGGCGATATAAGGGACATTAAAGCAGAACTAATCAGAGATACACAGAAGGCTGAAAGCAGCCGGAGAGTGAGAGAGGAAAAGCTAAAGTAAGCAGAACTGAACCGCAAGGCGTGGAAGATGGAGAGCAGCTGGAGAGTGAAAGAGGAAAGCTATATTGGTTAAACTGCAAAGAACCGCAAGGGGTGAAAGGCGGATAGTAGCAAACAAGAATAGACCATAGCGTTGCCCAAAGCGTTGCCCGAAGGCAACGCTCAAAGAATCGAACGCCAGTAGAACGGCACAAAAAATAATAAACACAGAGAGAAAAAAGAAGGCAGGAGTTTATTACGCGAGAGACTCGTAGCCAGAACAATACACAGGTTCAGACAGGAAGAAAGGATAAGGCGAACAGGGAAAGAACACGAAAGGCAAGGACTAGTCGTAACTAGCAGAGGGAAAACAAGAAACCAGGTACGAACACCGGAGAGCGTATTACTGAAGAAACACAAATACAACGCACTGCTGTCTAGGCACTGCTGACCCTTATAGAGGCGGCAGCCATCTTGGGAGAAGACTAGACCTGTACCTTGATAATTACTTGAATTTCCAACGTTGCCATAGTGTCCAAGGCCGATGCATGACAATAGGCCTGTAGTGCCACAAAACCGTGCTTTTGTAATATTGTCTTGATTTTTTTAGCATTTTAAGAATTTCGCATATGTATTACCTCAGGAATGGGTTACTGGATGATGATTAAAGAGCCCCTGAACTCGATGGCTCAGTGGTGACAGGGAAACCCAGGGACAAAGGGCCCTCACCTCGGGATAAAATGCTTCTATCACCACTAATCAAACACTCAATTGACCTGGTACAACCCTCGACTTCTGGGGGAGCTAATGAGAATGAACAATTGAAGGGCCTGGCTCCACCAACAAACATCTTGAACCCAAAATTGCCACAAACAGCCAGTGCCATGAAAAGAACTATTAAGGACTTCTTTCCAAGAACGAAATGTCGTAGTGTAGGTGACGCCGATCTCAATGTAATGGATGATATCACGGGCATTTCAGACTTGGCCTGCCATCCGGGAGACAGTAATAGCAGCTCCCCGAAATCAAGTCAGATGAAGTTGTCTCACCCTGCAACTACTCTTATTTCTTCATCATCAGGTCCCTCATTTAGTCCCATACAGGGCCATGGGGGTGGTTCCGGCCAGTAGGTCAGCTCTTGAAAGTAAGAGTGGAAGGAAATTTAATGAGGGCATTGTTCCTCCAGAGCCTGAGATAGGGTCAAATGTGGCTACTTTAACAGCTCTAAATTCTGTCTTAAATTCGCTGGTTAATGTATTTGCAGTGTTAAGCAGTGAGGTTCAAGCACACTCAAAGATATTATTAGAATTTACCAGGGAGGTTAGTGAGTGTGAAAGCTCCATGGTTGGCTTAAAAACAGCACTCATTGTGTCTCTGGTCACTCCCTTAACTGAACTAAAAATAGACTTTAAGCATCAGTCCAAGGTTATTGAGGAGCTGCATGAGAAATGGTCAACAACGCACGATTCAGTTGACATATTGGGCCTCATTACGGGTCTGGCGGTAGCCATGCCTGTAACAAAAGCACAGCTCCCGCCGGACCCGTGATTTTACCGGCACCCGTGAATGGGCAATTACCGGGTCATGCTGAGGTCGGCGGACCCGGTAATTGCCCATTCGAAGGTGCCGGCAATAAGGGACTTCCCATCCCCACTCGGCCCCCCGGTGCATCCAGAAATTGTGCTTGTGGGTGCCGCACTGCACGCCAGGTCGGACCTGGCAGCAGAGCGAGACCCGCGAGCACAACTCGTAGTATGGCAGTACGGTAGCAACGGTACCAGTGATACTGGTGCCATTGTTGCCTTACCGCCATACTTGTAATGAGGCCCATTGGCTGCTACCGTAGGATCTCCGTTAGATGACACCCAAAGGAGGTCAGGCACAGAGGTAATGTTAGAAAGGAATAATCAGGGGAGGGATACAACTGAATTTAATGATACGCCTCTGTCCTAGTTAAACATGGAATAATTTATTTGCTAGGCTCAATCCTGTAAAAACCCTGAGGACAAGGAAGTGGCCGGTTCAGCCTCCCCAGAATTAATGACGGGAGTAAATATCGAGCAGGTTCCTAAGATCACTGGTAAAACAAGAAGGAAGAAAAAGAAAAGGAGCGTAAAGGGGGAAAACGAGGTTCCTCAGAACATCGCTCAGTCACAAAAAACAAAGAACCAGAAAGCCCCCAGGAAGAAGAAATCAGCTACGGTCCAGTTTGTATGATCTATGACCATTCGCAGTACTTCCACTAAGTCAAATAAGGTACTGAGGAACTCAAAGGCAACAGAGTGTAATTTACAAACAGATAATGCGCATGGGTGTATCATTGAGACGGAACGCCTGATTACCAGGGGAAAGGGTAAAACATCTGGGGAAGATACCCCTGAGGTGAGGCAGCGAAGCTCTAAAATCACTGTCAGGGTCCAAAAACGACCCCTCAATAACCCGTGGCCATCTTTCGCAAGGTTAGTGAGGTTTTCCTTTTCTCCTCACACGACATTGAACACGTAACATTTCCAGATTATAGAAATAATAACATCACATAGATGGGTCTGAAGTCAAGACTAGGGGCTAAAGCTATACTAGCCGCAGCTCCGGCTCTCAGGATCCATGGCATAGAGGTATCAGCAGAACCTTTCTGTGAGCATGGAGGGCCATTTGGTACCCATTGTAATGCTCAGGATGGAACAGAGGCCAGGGAAGTTTATCATCTTCAAAAAGGTCACCCCTTCACACGACAGGATTATGCAAAGGTTGCCTCAACTTTTGGCAAAGCCACAGAATCCTTGGTCTCCGGTACCCAAGATTATTTCTCAGGTCTTCCGAGGTCTCACTTTAGTCTCACATGAACTAAAATGGATAGGCTGGAACATGAGGGGCTCCAGTTAATTTAAATTTAAAAATAAGAAAAGCAAAGAGGATATTTTTGGTGACTGTGATATAATAGCTCTTCAAGAGACCTGGCTAATGCAAAAATGTAAGGAAGATGTGTTCACAGTAATGGAGCAACTAGCCTCGTGCCAAGGTAAAGGGAGACCTGCTGGGGGTTTATTACTAGCTCTGAGAAAGGGAATAGTTTCTTACCTGTAACTCCATTTCTCCAGCATTGGTATCTTTCATGGATTCACATGCTTAGAATATTCCCCGTCGACAGACTGGGAACCCTCGGTAAGCTTATAAAGCCGTTTCCCATAGGAAAGCGTTTGACACTTTCGTGTCCTATCTACGTCGTTTTGGGCCGCGCATGAACGCCCCACTAGGACGTAGCGGCATAAATGCCCCGTCCCCGCGGCTCCCTTCAGATTTCAACCCCTCCAAAGTAGAATGGGGTGAAACCAAGAACTACAAGACGATTGCATTTAGGGGAGGCCGGTGGGCGCATGTGAATTCATGAAAGATACCAATGCTGGAGAAATGGAGTTACAGGTAAGAAACTATTCCCTTCTCCAGCATTGGATCTTTCATGGATTCACATGCTTAGAATAGAATGCACAGCAGTGATCCTGAAAAAAGGAGGAGGTGTGAATGCAATCCAGCACCCACTTAATCCTGCATATAGCGAATCACGTTTACATAAGATTCGATTTTAAAGCGTGCCACAGTAATTGCACAGAGCAATATCCATATAAAGCTATAATAGTATACATAAACACACATTTATATCTATACATATATTCATACATATATATGTCCAAATCAGCATAGACCCTTCTAGAAAAAGGGTTTACCTTACTGAAATAGATGTCGCAAGACTGCTCTTCCCATTTGTATTTCGTCCGCATGCTGTCGTTCGAGGCAGTAGTGGCGGGTGAATGTGTGAGGCACTGACCATGCTGCCGCCTGGCAAATGTCTAAGTGGTACCCCCGCCCACAAAGCCGTCGACGAAGTCGCCCTGGTTGAGTGAGCTCTCGGACGTCCTTGTAGCGGTTTTCCCGCTTTTGAATGACAGAAGGCAATCGTCGACGAGACCCATCGGGCCAGTCCCTGTTTTGAAATTGCCTTCCCTTTTGCCGAAGGGCCACATGCAACGAAGAGTTGCTGCGTAGATCGAAGTTGTTGAGTTCGATGAAGGTAAAATTTTAGAGCTCTCTTGACGTCCAAGGTATGTAGGACCTTTTCCGCAGCCGATGAAGGGGTCGCGAAGAAGGTGGGCAGGACAATGAATAAATTGAGACTGCTGGATTGTGATGCCACACTGTTCCTTCGTCCCGGGACAGGAGGTTGGGAACCTTTGGGAACGTTACGGATGATCCGGTGACAGGTGAAGCAGATCGGAAAACAACGGCTGCTTCGGCCAACACGGTGCCACCAGGATGACTCTGCACCTGTACCTGCGTATCCACTGCAGAGTTCTCCGTATCAGAGGAAACGGAGGGAAGGCGTAGAGGAACTTGTCCGTCCACGGGAAGGAGAACGCTTCTCACATCGAATCTTCCTGTGGCCACCTGCTGGCATACATCTCGCACTTCTTGTTCCTCTTCGTGGCGAAGAGATCCAGCAGAGGCCGCCTCCATTTCTCGGAGACCTCCGACAATTGACCGGTGTCTATTTCCCACTTGTGAATCTGGTCCATATTTCTGCTAAGCGAGTCCGCCTGTTCGTTCCTTACTCCTGGAAGGTGATGAGCTACGATGGATATATCGTGTTTCAGAGCCCAGTGCCACTCCTTCTGAGCCTCGATGGAAAGGGTTCTGGATCGTGTGCCGCCTTGCTTCCTCAAATAAAACATTGCTGTGGTCTTGTCCGTCAAACCTCTCACTGTGGACCCTCTGATGTGAGGCAGGAACGCCCTCAGGGCCCAGCGCACTGCTCTCAGTTCCAGAACATTGATGTGCAAGAGAGATTCCCTCTGAGACCAACGGCCTTATGTTTGAAGAGTGCCCATGTGTGCCCCCCAGCCAGTTAGGGACGCGTCCGTCACTACGGTTAACTGAAACTCCGGCTCCTGTAGGGGTACTCCTTTGGATGGATTCTGGACACTTTTCCACCACCGAAGAGCTAACAGGAGCTTGTCGTCGTCGACGGTCAGCTTGTCTGACCAGAGGCCTTGAGCCTGCGTCCATCGGTCCGCCAGAAACTGTTGCACTGGCCTCATGAACAGAGGAATGCAGGACGCCATAGCGCCCAGGATCGATGTATATTTTCTCACTGACAGTCTGGTATTGATTTTCAACTGACCTGCCAATCGACTGAGTTTGGTGATCCTGTCGAGGGGTGGTCTCACTAACCCTGACTGGGTCTCGAACTGTGCGCTCAGAAACACCAAGCTTCTTGACGGTGTTAACGTGGATTTCTCAAAGTTTATCGCAAACCCCAGCCATTGTAAGAGGCTCATGGTGGCCTGCAGACTCCTGTGCGTCAACATAGGGGAGGAACCCCTCACCAACCAGTCGTCGAGATACGGGTATACATGATGGCCTTGCCTTCTCAGCCAGGCTGCCACCGGGGCCAAGTATTTCGTGAACGTTCTGGGAGAAGATTTCAGTCCAAAGGGAAGTACTGTGAACTGGTAGTGAGTCTGCCCTACCACAAACCTTAGGAACTTCTTGTGTCGCCGACACATCGGTATGTGGAAGTACGCGTCCTGCAGATCCAGAGACGCCAGAAAATCTCCTTGAACTGACCGAATCACTTCTTGGAGCGCGAGCATCTTGAACTTTGTGCTTTTCAATGATTTGTTTAGCTCGCACAGGTCTAGGATGGGACGCCACTTTCCGTTTAGCTTTTTTACCACAAAGTATCGGGAATAAACCGCTTGACCCTTTTGTGACGACGGAACCAATTCTATAGCACCTTTTTGTAGCATAAGTGCTACTTCCTGCTGCAACACGCTCAGATGGGATTGAGCTACAAACGCCGGTGGAATGTGCGGAGGGTTGCTTTTGAATTGCAGGGAATGTCTGTATTTTACAGTGTCCAACACCCATTGATCCGTTGTTATTTGCTCCCATTCGTTGATGTAACATAATACTCTGCCCCCCAGAACGTTCCGATGCCTGTCATTGCTGGTCCTTGGTCTGCTTATCCCTCGTCGACAACAAGTAACCTGCTCTCTTCTTGGGGGCCTGGTAGTCCCGGCGACGTTTAGCCGCTTGCGAAGCTCGTCTGTATTCCTGGGAGGGGTATGCTGGCCTACTGAGGGATCTGTCCCTGGAATTTCCCGATGCTCCCCTGAAGGGACAAAAAGACCAGAAACTTCAACCACTCTGGAGGGCCCCCAAAGAACGCGCCGTGTCCGAGTCCTCTTTCATGCCCTTCAGGGCTTCGTCCACCTTCTCGCCGAAGAGGAGGTCTCCTTCAAAAGGCATATCCAGTACCTTGTATTGCACCTCCGGTCGGAAGTTGGTGCATTTTAACCATGCCTGCCGTCGGAGAACCACACCGTTATTCACCTGCTTAAACCCCGACTCTGCGAGGTCCACTGCAATGTTTATGGCATGATTGGAAGACTCTTCACCTTCCCTGACCAGCAACATAGCCGTTTTGCAATGTTCATCCGGAAGGTGTTCCAGTATAGGAGCCAGCCGGTGCCACATCTCCCTGTCGTATCTGGAAACTATGGCTAGAGAATTGGCCGCTTTCACTGTGGTAGCACCTACCGACAGCACTTTTTTGCCGAAAGCATCCTGTCGTCTGGCATCACTTTCCGGGGGGGTCGTGCACTTGTGCTGGGCCGTCGCCTTCCTCGCCGCCGCCGCCGATACCACCGAGTCAGGAGTTGGTTGGGAGGAAAGGCACTTGGAAGTAGAGTCCGGGGCCTTAAATTTTTTCTCTAGACGACCCTTTATCGCTGGTTCCGAGAAAGGGTGGCGCATGGTCTGCAGTCCTTCCTTCCACACATGATCCAGGATGGGCACTGTATGGGAGGATTGGTCCAAAAGACCCCTCTCCCCTGCATCCTCTACCCCGGTGAGGGCCATGGCTCGTCGGGGGTCCCCTCCCTACCACCAGGGCCCAGGTGGTGGATGGGTCACCTGCCGAAGACATTGACCAAACCTGCCGAATTTAGCTAGGCCTCGGGAATCATTTTGTCTAATGAAGATGGTTTGAGCCCTGCGCACTGCAGCGCGGCCCCCACCCTTGGAGAGTTTCAATTATCCCTGTGGCCACAGCTCTCTGGCAGATCCGCTGAGAGCCCGTTCCCACGAACAAGACGGACATGAGCTAGTGTAAGATACCAACACTAACATTTCACCTTCCGCAGTGTATCGCTGCTCCCAGCATGACCCGGCCAGCAGGGCCTGGGTGGAAACAGAACTGTAAAATGGTCCTTTGACAAAAGCAAAGTTCCCAAATACTAATGAGAAAACTACCTGCGATGAAAGCGTTCTCTCCACAACCTCTCTGACTAAAAAACCTGTAAAATGTATAAATATGGCAGAATGTGTGCTCATAAGACATTAGGAATGAAGAACCCACATCCCTGCAGTTGTGCGCAAATAGTAAAAGCGTCCCGGGGGTTTCGTGTTATGTGTGTCATTGAAAAGATTGCACCCCACGGTCCCGCGCCATAACCGTACTAATGCTGCTAGAGTGCAAAGAAAGACAAATGCAACCATATTGAGGGCTTGTGTAAAGGGTGCACGAAAATGCACCGTATGTGTGTGTCCAAGCCCACTATGTGCCACTGCCGTCAGTCTCAGTGGCGAGTTGTTTCTGTGTGCTCCACCAACCTTACTACTACCTCACTTACCGCGAATGTATAAGCATATAACAAAATGTTGTAGTTGTCAAGAACATAGTGTACAAGTAATGTGCTCGGATTGGCTATATGAAAGGCACTAGCAATGTTAAAACTTGAGCTTTTGAATGACTCAATTAGTATTGTATATTATTTGAATGTTTATGCTTCTTCCACCTAAAATCGGCAACACACAAGGAAAATACCTTTGTGAGCACATACAAGGCCATTCCCCCTCCCTCTCAGCGAATTCTGCCAGACGAAAAAAGCAGAGGCCTGCGCCACGCTGCTCCACCTCCCCCAACTCGGCTGGAGCCGCTTCAAAGATTTGTAGTTCCCCCTGCAGCACCCAAGGCCACGGCCTGCCACCTGTATTATTTACAACCCAGCAGTAAACCCCAGCCGGAAAACACAGATCCAGAGGCGCCCTTTCTTAAGCTTCACGACCCACTGGCTCACCTTAGGGTAATGGCCCCTGTAAAATTAGGACATCCAATATTATGGCAACATTACAGCAACACATCCATAATGACTTCTAACAAGACATGATGACATGGACCGCCTGTCCCATGCCCCGAGACCCAACCCCACGACCTACGATACCCGGTCAACAGGACGCTGGTAACCATGTATTGATAAATCGCCAACAGACCCCACTCTAGGTGCATTCCTCCTGTTTTGCATTAACCTGTAGAATAACCTATTGGAAGATTTACTAAGGAAGATAATATTGCAAATGGTTGAATGACTGCAGTGTGCATGGCCTAGGGCAAAAAGTCAGGAAAAGACATTAATCTCTGACACTGGCCACAGTGGCACAACAACACCGCCCGGATGAACCCAGCTGACCTGCCAGGCCCAGCCCAACCCACGAGGCTAACCAGTGACGTCCTCCAGCCGCGGTCAACCACATCGCAGCAGCACCTATAGCTAGTCGTCACCACCCAATCCCCACAAACTTGTGCCCCCTATAGTATGTAGGTTCTGATGACGTTCTTTGTAAATATATACGCCTGTCTTTGTTATTGTCAGACAGAGCGCTCTCGGAGTTTGCAGAGTTCTTTGCATGCCCTATTTTTGATTGATAAACTCCCATTTACGCTCACCCGCACTTTGTCTTGGCCTTATTCCTATCCTGGGAGAGTCCATTATTGTCTCCCATTGTGGGGAGGATCGTACTGGCTGGGGACGCTCGCCTTCAGTGGTGACCCCGACGTGATTATTGTTTTTCTCCTAACATATATATCCCTACCGTCCCCTTTGGCACGAAAATATCCGGTCGAAAAGGGATACGCACGGTGCGCCGGCTCCGGGAGGCTGCCCGCCAACGGCGACCGGTACGCTCAGAAGTGCGCACTCAACAGAGAGAGGGTACGGGATCCCGGTTGAAAAATCCCCTTTGAGTACCGCTCGCCGGAGCCGGGGCTGACCGTTGAGCGTACGGCAACACTGCCTGGACGGACCCAGTTTCGGAGACTCTCGGTTCAAGACGGGCACATGAGTATTGAGTGCGAGCGATCATAAAGGGAGTAGGGGAAGAAGTTACTTCTTACCTTGTAACGTTCTTTCGACGGGGATGTTCCTCCAACGTATTCCTCATCTTAGATATCTCCTTCCAGCTCTGCTGGCCTCAGAACATTTTTTCTCTCTAGAGGGCGCTGCGCGTCGACGTCCTCCGAGTCGATGTCCCTCGACAGCCGCCGTATCGAAGTCGACGTCATCCTGCCTATAAAGGCCGCGCGCAGCGTCCGTTGCTCAGTTCCGTTTTGTAGCCCACAATAATACTTTCTGGACTAAACTAATCACCCTGAAGGAGCGTAAGCTGCAACAACAAGGGAAGTAGAACTGCGGGGATGGAAGGGAGGGTCGATGAGGAATACGTCGGAGGAACATCCCGTCGAAAGAACGTTACAAGGTAAGAAGTAACTTGTTCTTCGAAGGGATTGTGTCCTCCGACGTATTCCTCATCTTAGATAGGCTCCCATAGCAGTATTCTATTATTGGAGGAGGGAGTACTGACTTCACGCTGTCTTCTATTGATGAATAGAATGCAGTACAGCCCTTCCAAACCTAGTCTCTTGACTGGAGGAGGAATCCAAATTGTAAAAACGTGTAAAGGTATGGACAGACGACCATATAGCGGCCGCACAGATGTCTTTAACCGGCACGCCTCTTTTGAGGACCGATGAAGCTGCAATACCTCTGGTCGAATGAGCCCTAAGGTTTTGAGGGGGCTCTTTCCCTGGCAGTTTATAACATTCCAGAATGGCTAGAATGATCCATCTGGAAATGGTCTGCTTAGTTATTGGTAACCCCAGCTTGTGACCTGCGTAACCTACAAACAGCTGGTCTGCCTGTCTTATCCTGGCTAGTCTACTGATGTAAAAACTTAAAGCCCTCCTAGGGTCTAGCATGTGTAACCTCTCTTTCTCTTTCCCCAGGTGAGGAGGAGGATAGAAAGATGGTAGGGTAATCTTCGGAGTGATATGGAATTCAGAAACCACCTTTGGGAGGAAATTAGGCTTCACTTGCAGGACAACTTTGTCTTTGTGAAATATTGTGTGAGGGGGGTTACAAGAAAGAGCTTGTAATTCGCTCACCCTTCTAGCAGATGTAAGTGCTATTAATAAAACAGTTTTAAGGGTAAGGAATCTTAACGAACAAGAATGGAGCGGTTCGAAAGGTGTGCCCATCAGGAAGGATAGTGCTAAGTTTAAATCCCATAGGGGAACTTGGAATGGTCTTAGGGGATAAACATTGGTTAACCCCTTTAGAAATTGTATAACCAAGGGTAATTTGAAAAAGGATGGTTCTTCCGCAGTGCGCTTAAAGATGGATAGCGCTGCGAGATAGCCCTTAATGGTGCCAACTTGAAGGCCTGAATTTGCCAAATATAGTAGGAAGGACAAAACCATTGGTGTACTACATGAAAAAGGGTCGATATTCTGTTCTCTACACCAGCTGCAAAATCTGTTCCAACGGCAGCAGTATAAAGACTTTGTTGCTGGCCTCCTTGCCGAAAGCAACACCTCCATGACATCATCAGGGAGGTCCCAATCCTTGTACCTCAGCCTTTCAGAAGCCAAGCATGAAGGTTGAGGGTTTTGATGTCTAGATGGAGAACCTGACCTCCCTTCTGTGAGAGTAGGTTCTCTCTGAGTGGAAGTCGAATTGGAGGGCAGATGGACAAGTCTAGAAGGTCCGGGTACCACGTTCTCCTGGCCCAATCCGGGGCAATTAGGATCATGGTTCTCCGGAATCTTCTCAACCTCCTGATCATTTGAGGAATGACAGGGACCGGTGGGAACGCGTACAGAAGCGGAAACTCCCAGTCCACTATGAACGCGTCTCCCAGAGCTCCTCTCGGGGGAAATTCCCTTGAGCAGAACAGGTCGCATTTCCTGTTTAGGCTGGTGGCGAACAGATCTACCTGAGGGGTTCCCCAAAGGGCGAAGATCTCTTGAAGGACTTCCTGAGCTAGTTCCCACTCGTGGGAGACTGTGTTCTGCCTGCTCAGAGCGTCCGCTGTCAAGTTCTTCTCTCCGGCTAGGTGAACTGCCGATAGAGAGATTCCTTCTTGGATTGCCCAAAACCAGAGCTGCATTGCCTCTCTGCACAGGGGTAGTGATCCTACGTCTCCTCTTTTGTTGAGGTAATGCATGGCCACCATGTTGTCCGTCATTATCAGGACGTTCTTCCCTTGTACAGCTGGCAGGAACGCCTTCAGCGCAAGTCTGATGGCTCTCAGCTCTAACAGGTTGATATGTAGTCTGGACTCCAATGGAGACCAACGACCGCTGATGGTCAAGTAGTTGGCGTGGGCTCCCCACCCCGTGAGTGAGGCATCCGTGACTACTGTTATCTCCGGCCACGGTTGCCAAAACTGTTCTCCTTTCATAATGTTCTCCTGACAGGCCCACCACTGAAGGTCTCGAGCCACCCTGCCGGGAACCTGAAGAAGATCTGTCATTCTCCCTGAGAATTGTGACCACTGAGTCCTCAGTGCCCAATGGAGGGATCTCATTCTCAGGCGAGCCTCTGGCACTAGGAAAATGCAGGATGCCATGAGGCCTAGCAACCTCAAAAAGTCGAAGGCTGGGAGACGTTGAGCATGTTGGAACTTGGTAACCATCTGTAGAATATCTTGGGCCCTCACCTCTGGTGGCAAGGCTTTTCCCAGGGAAGTGTCCAGGATCCCTCCTATGAACTGGAGTCTCTGCGATGGTATCATTTGTGACTTCTTTAAATTGAGGGAGAAGCCCGGTCTGTGAAGGAAGTGGCACACATGATTTAGCTGGATCTGAGCTTGTTCTGAAGAAACAGCCCTGATCAACCAATCGTCCAGGTAGGGGTAGACGTGAATCCCTTCCCTCCTTAGACTTGCAGCCACTACCGACATTAACTTGGTGAAGACCCTCGGGGCGGAGGTCAGCCCAAATGGCAGCACTCGAAATTGATAGTGAGAGTTGCCAATTGCGAACCTCAGGTATTTCCTGTGTTTGAGATGGATAGGCACATGGAAATAAGCGTCCTGAAGGTCCAGAGATACCAACCAGTCCTGGAACTGAAGGGCCTGGAGGATCTGAGAAAGAGTGACCATCTTGAATTTGTCTTTTCTGAGGAATTTGTTCAATTCTCGCAAGTCCAAGATGGGTCTCAGTCCTCCGTCTTTCTTTGGAATGAGAAAGTAAGGGGAGTACCAGCCCTTGTTCCTCTCCGCTACAGGTACCGGTTCTATGGCACCTTTCTCTAGCAGGTCCAAAATTTCCTGCAAGAGGAGCGGATCTGGAGCTTTCTGAGAGCTGATCCCCGGTGGATGACTCTGAGGTATACGTAGGAAAGGCAGGCAGTAACCTTGGGCAACTGTTTCCAATGCCCAAGCATCTGACGTGATAGCCTGCCATACCGCCAGATGTTGAGTCAACCTGCCTCCTACAAGTGTCCTGTGAGGGAAGTCCTCAAGTGGTTTTGGGGCGGCTGATGCAGATGCCGATGGTAAAGAGGCACCTGCTGTTGCTGCGGCTTTTGAATATCTACCCCGTCCACCTTGGGTAGTTCTTCTTTGTCCCCTTTGAACCGGATATCCTCTACCTCTTCCGAATGCGGAGTAGAAGCGAAAGGACTTGCCCCTCGCAGAGGTTCCTGTGGGACGAAAAGGAGTCTGACGGATTGCAGCTCCTAGGGATTTAGCTGCTGCTTTTGAAGTTTGCAGTTTCTCTAAACTGTCATCCGCCTTTTTCCCGAACAAAGAAGAGCCATCGAATGGCATGTTCAAGAGCCTGGCTTGCACATCTGGGGCAAAACCAGACTTTCTCAACCAAGCGAATCTCCTGGTTGATGTACTTGCCGCCATTGCTCTGCTGATACTGTCAGCCGAATCAATGCCCGTCTGGAGGGATTCGCACATAGCGTCTTTACCGTCCTGTATAATATTCAGGAACGCATCCCTTTCTTCTCCCTCCGGGATGCAGTCATCCGCTGTAGAAGCACACTCCCAAAGTGTATGGCTGAACCTAGCAAGGGTGCAGGTAGCATTAACAGATTTTAACGCCATGCTACATGCTGAAAAGACTTTCTTTGCCATAGCATCATATTTTTTATCGTCCCTGTCCTGTGGGACGGTAGGATAAGCCATCTTGACATCGGTAGAGGATGCTGCCTGTACCACCAGACTTTCTGGGGATGGGTGATTAGACAAAAACTCTGGGTCTGTAGAAGATACCCTGTACTTTGTAGACAGTTTTTTATTTACTGCTGGTACGACATCTGGGGTTTCCCAGTTTGTCATGATCTTCCTCTGAAGAGCTTTATGAAAAGGTACCACAGGATCCTCCTGTGGGCCTTTGTCAAGAATATCCGTGAGGTCATCTTGTTGGAAAGATTGTGAAGGTGCAGACCACCCCATGAACTCTGTGATCCTGGCCATTAAGGCTCTATAGGGGGTTTCAGCATGCTCCCCCGGGTCTGGCCTAGCAAACTCCACCTCAGGGGAAGTGTCTAACCCACTTGCCTCATGTAAGGAATCATGAAGATCCTTTAACCTGCGTTCTTCAGAGGAAAATTCCTCTCTAATTGGGGTTACAGGTCCCTGCAACTCAAATGTGTTCCTGTTCAGACAATTCTCCCTCTTCCAAAATTGAGGACATAGTTCTCAATTGTTCTGAACTCATAAAGGGAGTAAATCCCATTTCCAAGGCAGAGGGTGCCGAACTTGTCATTATCGGCCTCGAAAACGTCAATGTTGTCGACGCCGAAGGCTTCGAGCGTGGCGTCGAAAACAAAGGCGGAGGCCTCGAAGACCTCGACAGAATTGGAATTCTACTCGACAATCTCGAAGCCATCGACGTCGAGGACCTGGGGATAGTCACTGGGTGTGTCGTAACCGTGACTTTTCTTGGCGTCGACGCCGGTGTCGAAGCTGGCGTCGAGTCGACAGACCCGTGTGTCGAAGGTCCCTTCGACAACGGCGTCGAAGACACCGACCTCGGCGTCGACGGAACCCTCGTCGACAGCGTCGACGGAACTTTGGAGGAAGGTTTGGAGGTCATAGTCCTACTGGAGGGTTTGAGACGCGCTCGAGAGGTTTCCTTCGCCGGGTACTGCGACTCGCGGCGTTTTTGACCTTCGGGTCTTTCGACCAGAGCATCGTTCTCGGCAGTCTTCGAGGGGGTCAAGGCCGCTTTCTCGAAGACGCTTATCATATTTTTGCGGAATTCCTCCCATTCAGCCCGGGAACTATGTTTCGTGGGGCAAGGGATTCTTTTTGGCGAAACAGAGGAAGAGGAAGACGGAGAAGGGGATCTTCGACGTCTCCTCTTCGAGTGCTTCGATCTCGAGGAGTGATGGGACCCACTCCGAGACCTGGAGCGCAAATGGTGACGAGGAGACGAGTGTCTCGACTTCGTCGACGAAGAAGAAGCTTTAAAAGTCTTACCTTTCTCCAGCTTCCCCCTACGCTCCTTAAGGGCCTTAGCTGTCATGGACATACAGTCCTCGCATTCCGAACAATGGTGTTCAGCTACCAAACACCACAGACAAACTCTGTGAGGGTCAGTCAGCGACATCTTTTTCCCACAATCTCGGCATTTTTTGAAGCCGGATCGAGGAGTTGTCGGTTCCGACGAGGAAGCCATCGAGTACGGCTCAAATAACTCGAGGTAAATATGGATTAATCTAACAAGAACTGAGCAACGGTATTCCGAGGCACTGAGTAAGCGCGGAAAAACGGAACTGAGCAACGGACGCTGCGCGCGGCCTTTATAGGCAGGATGACGTCGACACGGCGGCTGTCGAGGGACATCGACTCGGAGGACGTCGACGCGCAGCGCCCTCTAGAGAGAAAAAATGTTCCGAGGCATGCAGAGCTGGAAGGAGATATCTAAGATGAGGAATACGTCGGAGGACACAATCCCTTCGAAATATAGGACAGGGAACGAGGCTGTTTGAAAAGGGGCACTTTGGGTCTACTAAGGACCATCCTAAACTTTCTTTGCTTTTTCTTTGCATATGGCCATTAGGATTAAGAAGTGAATAGAGATAAAGTGACGGGAACCTAGCTCCGCGCAGGGGTGGAAGTCGGCGCCGCATAGTGCTATCTTGTCTAGTACTGGGAATATATGAAGAAGTGGAAAATGAGATTAAAGGTGTCTGGTAAAGGAAGACACGGAGAATATATTAGTGACTGCTATTCTTTCTATTGTTTTCTTTAGGTTTACGGGAAAATAAAAGTGGGTTAGTACAAACAAAGACATAAGCTAAATAGAAAGACAATTTTACATTAAAATTAAGAAACTGATATATATATATATATATCAGAATCAGACGGACAGCTGGCAAGGGAGGAAACGGAGGACAAACTGAGCTGTGAATAGAGTGCTGCCTATGGGTGTGTAAACATCGTATGTGTCAGAACATATTTTGTTATAATGAGTGTGTAGAAGTTGTCAGAAATGCATAATTATGGAATGGTCATGGTAAGTGTGACCAGACGAAATATCACAAAGAAGAGAGTAATGTGGTGAAGTGAGTGTTTACTTTTTTGATTTGTTGGGTAACATTGTCGAAATTACTGATGGTTTGCTCTTGTACGTGCCCCCAAAGAGGATAGAATAGAGGCTGTGCGCAGCCATTCATATGGTGTGCAGGGGGAGGGAAAATACGCAGGTCCCCACGATTCAGTAAGACATAAATACGCGAACTCACATGGTGATACGTTTATATTGAGATATCGAGATATATAGAAAACATCAGTGTCAGGTGAGCACGAAGTATAGGGGCAGAAACACCCTTATCACATATTTGTAAGAACCTACCTGGGTATGCGGAACGGATTAAGAAATATCATGACCAGTGGATCACAGAGTTGAAGGGGGAGGGGTTACCTCAGATATGGCCCGAAGGGGGATCGTTTGACAAGAGTGTCCTAGATATGGTAGCCACATGCATTTGTTTGAAATACAAGGGGAAGCAGCTACATAATAGGAGAAATATTAGACCTATGTAGACTGTTTGAAGAGATACCCCCGCCTAAGACAAGGGAATTAGATCCTGATCTACCATCTACCACTGACAATCCACTAATGATACAAAAGGATGATAAGGTATTGCCAGAAGAGGAGCCACCGATATAGGTAACTAGGTTGTACCCAATACTAAATAAGCCAGTGCCCGCGGAGGGATACAGTGACCCAATTTATGTACCCCCACCGACAACTACCACCACCCAAGGGCCAACAGCACCCCGGCCATATGAGAGTCATAGGGAACGAGAACAGGTGAGCACACCAAGGGTGGACATAGAAAAATGAACAGGAGATTTATAATCAAGGCTCTCTATAGCCAAAGATGAGCTCTCGAGAATAAAAAGCATATGTGAGCGGACTGCACTCAATACAGCTAGATCAGAGCCTGCATCCAGAGTGCAGAGTGAGAGTAGAACATTTGAAGAAGGGTGGAAAAAAGGAGAGATACTGTTTAGGATACAGGAAGAACCGACACGAATAATTGAACTAGAGGAAAGAGAGGGGTGTACTGATAACGAAGAGAGGCCCACAGGAGACAGAGAGGAGCTACTATGTGATATAGGGGATGATTTAGAAGAAAGTGAAAGGCTAAGTATGGCAATGGGAGGGGGAAGCGAAGGGTTGGATGGCGCATGCTCAATGAGAACGATGGATGATGAGTGGACAGGGCGACTAAGGAACAGGTTGGGAAAAATGGCATCGTTAGGAATATCAGGAATGAAGGTGCGTACAGATACAACGACAAAGGGAAAGTTGCAGCTCCCACTAATACACAGGGGAGGAGGGAGGCCGAATTACATACCCTGGGCTCAGATGGATAAGGCCAATTTGTTAAAGTTATTGCCCCCGTTATCAGGAGGGGCAAGCAAGTGGATGTATGCTTTTGAGAAACACACAGCCGGGGTACCTCTAGCAATAGGTGACGTGAAAAGTTTGCTAGTATCAGCAGTTGGGGATCAGGCTGACAGAGTATGGGTAAAAGCTGGATTCCCGGGAGTAACGTTAGACTGCGATCGCCATGATGATGCCTCTTTCAACACAGTATGGGCCAGGGTGTGGGATGCCTTGCGGGAAACGTTTCCAGATACCCCAGATTTGCAGTCAGTAATGCAATGTACAATGAATGACGGGGAAGATGCTATGGATTACATTTTTCGGGTCCAAGAGATGTGGAGAGCAGAAACGGGCACGCCCTGGTATCAATCGATATCATTATTTTACTTCATAATAAAGAGGGGGCTCCCAAAAGAAGTGCAAAAGGCACTTGACAAAATAGTGGGTATTGAAGCGAAAGGATGGCCCGAAATTCAGAGCATAATAGTCCACCACTGTAAGGGAGAAGGAGGTGGCGCAGAGAAGATTGGCAGACGAAGCAAAACTAGTACAAACAAAGCTGGTGAAGGTCGCTGCAGCAGTGGCCGCGCTCCCACACAGCAGGGAGGGAGATGAGGAAGAGGAGGGGCTGGTGGCAATACAAGGAATGATGGCAACTAATTGGGCAGGAGCAGGGCAGCGGCAGTGGAAGGAGCAGGAGCAGAGTGGAGGTCCGCAGTGGCAAGAGTGGGCCCCTCGAGGGGGGGCGAGGTGGGTACAGGGGCCGAAGAGGAGGTGGACAAAGGTATGGGGGAATGGGAGGAAACGGATGGCAGGGTCCCAGAGGTGCGCAAGGGAGTTGTTGGAACTGCGGGAGGTGGGGACACTACTCCAGGGAGTGCAGAAGTAGACCAAACAACGGATTCCCAGAGGTAGAACATTATGGCCATCCCCATCCGGGGAGCCCATATGGTCTCCCAATGGGCCAACAACAAAGGGACCCAGGGCAGGGGTACCATGAGCAACGGCAGGGACACCAATACAGAACACAGAATCACCCACAAAACAATGACACTATGCACTACACGTCAGGCAACCCTTTCGCGACAACAGCAAACAGAGCCCCAGCACCAGCCCCCTATAGTGGCGTGTCAGTGGTTTCAGGGAGTGTATTCAACCAAGGGGGGGGCAATGAGACACCCCGCATAGGACAGCCCACAGAGAACACTTGCGTGTCCTGTTCTATCTATCACCTACGATGCAGCAGAGGAACCATTGGTAGGGGCGCGGATAGGAGACAAGCAGGTCATATTCATGGTGGATTCGGGAGCGGAGAAATCATGTATTAGGGAGGGCCGGTTCCCGTTATCTAACCGGAGGTTAGAGACGCAGGGGTTCTCTGGGGCTGTAATTGAAGTTCCTTACACAGAAGCTTTGGATGTGACAGTGGGGGGTAAAAGTGTAAAAACACCCTTACTGTATTATGAACATTCACCAATAAATTTACTAGGGAGGGACCTTCTTAGCAAACTCAACATGACAATATCATTCACTGAGAGAGGTATAGTGTGTTCAACACCAGGAATATGCCCATTACGTGTAATGCTGGTAGTACAGGCTCACACAACTGTACTGGAAATACGTGGCCTGCCAGTGGACGAGAGAATGTTTATTGAAGGCTTAAAGACACTGGCCCACGTAGTTCCTGAGCTGAAAAGGATGGACTGGAGAATACCCGCGGAGTTCCTCTTCCGCCCAATAGTGCACCCAGACATAGCACCAGGATCAGTGGTATCATTAGACTGTCATGCTGTACAGGTATCTGCGAAAAGAATCGCTGTGATTGGAATGGACATAGACGGGTGTGAACGGCGCACAGTACTGTGCATCAATGCCGACATTGCCCTGCGAGACTTAACTGATGAAGATCTCTTTTCCGATTTAGAAAGCGATGGCGAAATAATAATGGAAATAGCAATGCCCTGTGACATTTTGATTCAGGCTAGACAGATTCCTGTCCAGTTGATGGCAGTGGTGGGAGCACCACTGTCATTTTTTGATGATGACATGCGACTGGTGCCAAACAATTTGTGGACAACAGGCCCCCATGGCGTAGGGTTGTTGCATGGGGTAACACCAGTGATAATAAAGCTCAAACAAGGGGCGATCCTACCCCGAGTGAAACAATATCCATTGTCCCGCGAAGCTGATGAAGGGATAAAAGAGACAATAAATGCATTGCTAGCACAAGGGATAATAGTGCCTTCAAACTCCCCATGTAACACATCTATCTACCCGATCAAAAAAGCAAAGGGAGGGGCTTGGAGGATGATCCAGGATTTACGCCCCCTAAATGACGTCATACAGAAAGAGTTCCCTTTGGTCCTGAACCCTGCATCAATATTATGCAGTATCCCAAAAACGGCATCACATTTCACAGTGGTCGATTTGAAAAACGAATTCTTCTCCATCCCCTTGGCAGAAGAAAGCAGATACCTGACAGCATTTACAATAGGGGGAAATAGATATGAACATTGCAGATTGCCACAGGGATACTGTGAGAGCCCAAGCATATTCAACCGCATACTACACGAAGACTTAGGTAACTTATCAGTTGAAAGCACAATCATTCAGTACGTAGACGATTTGCTCGTCTGCGCACAGAATGAAGAGACATGTAGAAAAGATTTGGTAACACTCCTGTCCCTGCCGGCAAATAAGGGGTATAAAGTAGACAAGGAAAAGCTACAATATTGTCAGAAAGAAGTCCTATACTTGGGACAGCTAATATCAAAAGACGGGAAAAGAATAATCCCTGACAGGGTAGAAGCAATAAGATCAGTAAGAGAACCCATAACAGTGAAGGAGATGCAGAAATTCTTGGGAATGTGCAACTATTGTAGAGCATGGATATTAGATTATGCAGCCTACACAAGACCCTTACTGCAAGCACTCAAGGAGGCACAACAAGAGAACAGGAAAATAGAATGGTCAGAAGAAATGAGCGCCACATTCAAGTCTCTAAAAGAGTTGATTTCAAGTGCTCCAGTACTCGCCAATCCTGATTATGAACGCAAATTTTACCTGTTCTCACACTGCAAGGGGACACTCATGACAGCTGTACTGACACAAAAGACTTCCCTAGGACACAAACCGTTGGCGTACTATAGTGGCACTTTGGATGCAGTGATGCAAGGACATTTCGCGTGCGAGCAATCACTCTCTGCAGCCGCGTTCGCAATTGAGAAAAGCGCCACAATAGTAATGGGATGCCCCGTCACATTGTTTGTGGAACATTCGTTATTTGCAATACTGGAGAGATCAAAGAGTACACTGACCACACAGCGAGCAACTGC
Source organism: Ambystoma mexicanum (assembly GCF_040938575.1). Lineage (NCBI taxonomy): Eukaryota > Metazoa > Chordata > Amphibia > Caudata > Ambystomatidae > Ambystoma > Ambystoma mexicanum. The sequence goes on along the minus strand of NC_090926.1, from coordinate 1,223,534,558 downwards.
CTATGAAATAATATTGTCCAGCGCAAATATCCATGTGGTACGATGCAGGACAGTGAATCCGGCAACATTCATTACAGAAGCATGCACACTAGAGGACATGCAGGAACACGATTGTGCGACTTACACAGGGGAAAGAGAGGAGGACACAGTGGTGTGCGAGAATGCCCTGAGCGAGGGGGGGGTGTACTTTGTGGACGGGTCAGCATCGATTGACATGGACACGGGAGAGAAACATGTGGAATTGGCAGTGGTGAGATTAGAAGGTGAGTATGAGACACTAGTGCAGTACTGCCTCCCATCACATTTCTCAGCACAAGCAGCAGAACTCATTGCCCTAATAGAAGCATTACATGCAGCTAAAGGTTGTGCAGTGACAATTTACACAGATTCAGCTTACATGACGACAACAGTACATGGAGGTCTGGCAAGATGGGGGTGGAGGCGGTTTCGAAGAGCAGATGGGACTCCAGTGCAACATGCAGAATTGCTGAAGGAGTTAATTGAGGCCCTACGAGATCCCACAGTGGTAGCAATAGTGAAGTGGCAAGCACATACGTGCAACACAGACGTGGTCTCTTTGGGAAACGCGGCAGCGGACGCTGCTGCCAAGGAAGCTTCGTACTTCGAAAAACATGAAACAGGTGAGTATATGCTGCAGCACAAGACAAACGAAGAGCTCTCAGAAGGGTACAATGCGATGCCTATATCACAAATACTAGAGTTACAGGAAGGAGCAAGTGAGGATGAAAAGATGATGTGGGTAAAACAAGGGTGTAGCCAATCAGCAACAGACTTACTATGGCGACAAAATAACTCAGGAAAAGTGGTAATGCCAGTAAAACTATTAGAAATAGCGTTTCAACAATTACACTTTCCAGCACACAACATGAAACAACACATTGCAGCAGAGATACAAGAAGAGTGGTTTGTGCCCTGTCTTCAGGAGCACATATCTAGATTGACAATGGAGTGCACAACATGCCAGATATACAACTCTGGAATGACATTACGTACACTCAGGGGAACAATTCCAAAACCGATTGGGCCATTCAGAGAGCTACACATTGACTACGCAGACATGGGTGAAAGGTGTAATGGAGCACGCTACATGATTGTGGTTGTACGCCCATTTTCGAGATGGGTGGAAGCAGGCCCATGTGCACGACCTGATGCTAAGAGCGCCGCAAAGTTCCTAGTAAGGGAAGTATTTCCGCGCTGGGGAATTTGTGACGTAGTTCGCTCAGACAACGGCACTCACTTTGTGAACGAGCTCTTCAAAGAAGTGACGACATTATTGGGAATAAAACATAAATTGTGTTCGATTTATCATCCTCAAAGTAATGGCAAGGTAGAAAAGATGAACGGACTGTTAAAAGGAAGATTATCAAAATTGTGCTTCTCATTAAAGAAGAACTGGATTTACTGTTTGCCCCTTGCGCTGTTTGAGCTGAGAAATCAGCCAAGCAAGGACCACCATTTGTCCCCGGACGAAATCGTGACCGGGAGACGAATGCACACAGCACACTCCCCACTGCGCCAACACTCAGACGCGCACAGAAGCGCTGCGATATTGGGAGATGAGTTCACAGAATACTTGAAAAAGCTAACTAGGGCAGCGCGCGCCATATCAAAGCAGTTCTCACCACCATTCACAAGAGAAGAAGGGAACACAACGGGGTCCCTTACGGAACCTGAAACACAGGTACAACTGATGCCGGGAGAATTCATCTATGTCCGAAGCTTTGTGCGCCGGTGGAATGCACCACGGTTCCACGGACCATACGAAGTGGTATTTTGCACTCCTACGGCTGTAAAAGTAAAGGGCCTTAAGTACTGGATACATTTGACGGATGTACGAAAGGCATATAATAGTGTGCAGGAAGAGGTGGATGAGGGGGCACAGACAACAGCAAACAATACAAATGAAAATAAGGAGTGAATGTGAACATATGTGTGACCGAAATGCACCTGACTGATAAAGTTGTTAACGAGAACCATTACATTTAAGGGTATCTATAAAGATGAAAAGATTGAAAAAAAAGAAAACAAAAGGGGGACTTATGTGTAAATAATAATGTGATAAAAATGTATAGTGTCTGCTCCCTTGTCTGTACATCCCAACCCCACTCCGCTACCCACTTCCATGATATCTTGGCACTGGTAGTGCCAACAAAATTTTTACATGCATGCACTTAATGCACTTTTATATCTCAAACAGGAGCTACCATGGCATCTAACGGGCAGCCTGCAACGGATAGATTTATTAGATATAGAGAATTCTTAGCTGAGAGATGTAGATATTCGTATGAGTGTGGATTATCTGTGTGCATTACATTATTTTTTACAATTATGTTTGGCCTGATTACGTATTGGTTCATAGCGTTCATCTCTATCGAGATTAACGAGGGGGGAGGGATTAACAGGACTAATGTGACAAATGAAACAGCAATTGTAAATACTAAAGAAGATGATTTTTTGGTATGGGATGGAACTAAACTGGTATGGGGATATTACACAACACCATCCAATGCTGTCATCTCGAAAAATGAAGGTCTGCAGGGAAAAATGCAAAACAACACAATGTCCCCGCCAAAAGTATCTAATTACAATGCCCGCAGTCTAAATGATCGCAACCCCTCTGCTATATCCTGGTTATATAACACCCCCATAAGCCAGCCCGCCCCCGTAACCAAAAACACACTGTTAGACAACATAAAGGAAGAAAATGAAAAAATAACAGCGACATATGAAATATTATATGATGATTGGGCAAGGAAGGGCGGGAAGGAGAAAGGGGGGCCCACATTGTCCATCGCCCATGAAGCCAGGAAATACATTAGACAAAGAAATAACAGACGGAAAAGGGAGGCGGGGAGGAGGAAGTATGATGAGTATTATGGGTTAGGATTAGACAAAATGGAAGACCCACGACACCCCCACCAGACAAATAAATGGTATGCGGATATGAGTGCAACGGCTAAGCAAACAACAAATGAGAGCTGTTATGTCTGCTCCCTCATTCCCCATGCTTCAGGCACACCCAAAGTATTGCTTTTGTCGATGCCCAGTGTCTCCTTCATCTCACGTTGTGCAGAATTAAGAACACCTTCAAGGCACATGAAGTAACTTTTAGAATGCTGCAGAACGAGAAAACCTGTTATCCAAAGACAGTAGGAGTAGTATGTCTGGAAGAGCCATTTTCTATAATACAAGGGACACTTTTTTTAGACAACAAGTGGAAGGACGAAGAAGTAATGTGCAAGGCTGAAGCACTGAGGGATGTGGCACCAGAGAAACTGCAATGGATAGAAGAAACATGCACACCAGTATGGAAGGAACACATCTCAAAACTAACTTGGGTAACGGCCATTGAAAAACCCTTCAAGCTGCAGAAGGAAATAAACTATGAACTGTGTTTTAAAGGAGACGGGAAAACCTCCATAGGGGCAAAAAAGAACTGTAAAAAGACCCTCAGCATCCCAGATCTGAGAAAAGGGACAGCGGCCCTCATGGACACGTATTGGGTATGTGGCAACCACGCATACCTGCACCTCCCACAATCATGGAGTGGCAGCTGCTCAATGGCCACCCTACACTCCGCACTAATGGTAATCCCGAAAACCACATTGATGGGAGCAAGAAGACGCGAGGAAACACCCAACAGGGTGCGGCCCAGCCAACTGCAGAGTAACAAGTATATGTCCTGTCTTCCGGGAACAAGGAAGGGGTGCTGTCCCGAAACAAACGATCATCGAACTATATATCAAAGGCATCATCGGAATTGCTGGCACAGATCCCGGATAGATATCGATTATTCGGCTCTGCAGAAACGTTCTTCGCCTCACTCATCCCAAGTATCCAGGCGCGCGCAAACGCAAAGTGGCTCCAAATCACACGTTGGGAGCTGATCCAGCTGGCAAAAGACACTGAAGAAGGGTTTAACGTAATAAAAGTGGAACTGAGAGCACTACGGCTAATGACCATGCAAAACAGGTATGTCTTGGACCTGTTGACAGCGATGGATGGAGGTGTTTGCCGTAAAATCGGAAGTGCCAGCTGCACTTTCGTACCTTCCGAAGACGCAGACAACGGCTCCCTGTCCCATGTGATCGAAGCAGTACATAACCTAGGAGAAAGAATGAGAATGGAAGGTGGAGCAGAAGAAAGCACGTGGTTCGACAATATCTTCTCCTGGGTTCCATCGTGGCTGGGAATGACTGAAATTCTTGATGCCGGCTGTAGTGTTCCTCCTCTTCATTTTTTGCCTGTGCCAGGTGGGTCTTCGATGTTCTGCTAACGCAGTACCGAATGGTGCAATGATGATGGTGACAATGGGCAACACCCACGGTACAATACAAGCTATGCAGGAAGTACAGGTACAAACAGGAACAGATGACACGCCGAGATATCAGCTAGTGCCTAGGTACCACGACAAGGATATAGTAGATAAATTGTGGCATACTACCATTAAAGAGCCCCGTATACTGGAATGGTACGAGGAGGTGTGGGTGGACTTGGAAGGGGAGAACGGATGCATATACCTGACTTGTACCCCAGATGAATATGCTAGGAGAGGTGAGAGCCTGAGAGGGGTGTGCAGAGCATGGATGCCCATAAAAGGCACACCTGCATGGGATGACACAGTAATTGACGAGGAAGAGTGCAGGAGATTGGAGGATTTAAAGAATTTGTTACTTAAGTAACGAAAGGGGGGAAATGTAGGGGAGGATTGGTCCAAAAGGCCCCCCTCCCCTGCATCCTCTCCCCTGGTGAGGGCCATGGCTTGTCGGGGGTCCCCTCCATACCACCAGGGCCCAGGTGGTGGATGGGTCACCTGCCGAAGACATTGACCAAACCTGCCGAATTTAGCTAGGCTTCGGGAATCATTTTGTCTAATGAAGATGGTTTGAGCCCTGCGCACTGCAGCGCGGCCCCCACCCTTGGAGAGTTTCAATTATCCGGTGGCCACAGCTCTCTGGCAGATCCGCTGAGAGCCCGTTCCCACGAACAAGACGGACATGAGCTAGTGTAAGATACCAACACTTTAACATTTCACCTTCCGCAGTGTATCGCTGCTCCCAGCATGACCCGGCCAGCAGGGCCTGGGTGGAAAAAGAACTGTAAAATGGTCCTTTGACAAAAGCAAAGTTCCCAAATACTAATGAGAACACTACCTGCGATGAAAGCGTTCTCTCCACAACCTCTCTGACTAAAAAACCTGTAAAATGTATAAATATGGCGGAATGTGTGCTCATACGACATTAGGAATGAAGCACCCACATCCCTGCAGTTGTGCGCAAATAGTAAAAGCGTCCCGGGGGTTTTCGTGTTATGTGTGTCATTGAAAAGATTGCACCCCACGGTCCCGCGCCATAACCAAACTAATGCTGCTAGAGTGCAATGAAAGACAAATGCAACCATATTGAGGGCTTGTGTAAAGGGTGCACGAAAATGCACCGTATGTGTGTGTCCAAGCCCACTATGTGCCACTGCCGTCAGTCTCAGTGGCGAGTTGTTTCTGTGTGCTCCACCAACCTTATTACTACCTCACTTACCGCGAATGTATAAGCATATAACAAAATGTTGTAGTTGTCAAGAACATAGTGTACAAGTAATGTGCTTGGATTGGCTATATGAAAGGCACTAGCAATGTTAAAACGTGAGCTTTGGAATGACTCAATTAATATTGTATATTATTTGAATGGTTATGCTTCTTCCACCTAAAATCGGCAACACACGAGGAAAATACCTTTGTGAGCACATGCAAGGCCATTCCCCCTCCCTCTCAGCGAAGTCTACTAGACGAAAAAAGCAGAGGCCTGTGCCGCGCTGCTCCACCTCCCCCAACTCGGCTGGAGCCGCTTCAAAGATTTGTAGTTCCCCCTGCAGCACCGAAGGCCACGGCCTGCCATCTGTATTATTTACAACCCAGCAGTAAACCCCAGCCTGAAAACACAGATCCAGAGGCGCCCTTTCTTAAGCTTCACGACCCACTGGCTCACCTTACGGTAATGGCCCCTGTAAAATTAGGACATACAATATTATGGCAACATTACAGCAACACATCCATAATGACTTCTAACAAGACATGATGACACGGACCGCCTGTCCCATGCCCCGAGACCCAACCCCACGACCTACGATACCCGGTCAACAGGACGCTGGTAACCATGTATTGATAAATCGCCAACAGACCCCACTCTAGGTGCATTCCTCCTGTGTTGCATTAACCTGTAGAATAACCTATTGGAAGATTTACTAAGGAAGATAATATTGCAAATGGTTGAATGACTGCAGTGTGCATGGCCTAGGGCAAAAAGTCAGGAAAAGACATTCATCTCTGACACTGGCCACAGTGGCACAACACCGCCCGGATGAACCCAGCTGACCTGCCAGGCCCAGCCCAACCCACGAGGCTAACCAGTGACGTCCTCCAGCCGCGGTCAACCACATAACAGCAGCACCTATAGCTAGTCGTCGCCACCCAATCCCCACAAACTTGTGCCCCCTATAGTATGTAGGTTCTGATGACGTTCTTTGTAAATATATACGCCTGTCTTTGCTATTGTCAGACAGAGCGCTCTCGGAGTTTGCAGAGTTCTTTGCATGCCCTATTTTTGATTGATAAACTTCCATTTACGCTCACCCGCACTTTGCCTTGGCCTTATTCCCATCCTGGGAGAGTCCATTATTGTCTCTCATTGTGGGGAGGATCGTGCTGGCTGGGGACGCTCGCCTTCAGCACTAAAAACACCGACCTTCTCCTTTTCCCCATGTGGTCGAAAAGAAAACAGTCCTTTTTCTCTTCTTCCTGGGCCAGCCCGAATTCTGTACAAGCCCTGGCCATCATGGTGTGAAATGACCCAATATCGTCTGGGGGAGACGGCTGAGCCGGGCTCCTCGGGCTTTTCAATTCTGCTTTGGACTCCCAGGTTGGATCCCTGGAGGGGGAAAGGGAGACAACTGACAAGGCTCTGCTGTCCGAGTCCGAATCCATCAGTTCCCCTTCCTCGCGGCGTGGGGCCGAGAGGTTTGCATCGTCGACCACTGTTTTGGCGGTGGTCGACGAGACGTTTAACCAGAGGGAATGTCCGGAACAAACCTCTCATGATGTGTTTCACTAACCTGTCGCTAAACAAGGGACATGACTTCCTTCTTCTTGTGAACCTATAGATGGCCGCCAGGTGAACCTTTAGTGATGAAAAAGACAATCCGCTTTTTGCTAGGTGTAGTAGATATGGAAGAAGCTGTTCTGGAGTAACCCTCAGAGGTTGCACTCCCGTCTGTCCTTGACACCACGCACAGAATCTTCTCCACTTACACCTGTAGGACTTGTTGGTGGAAGGGGCCCGCGCAGCTTGTAAGATCTTCCGACAGTCCGAGGGAATGTTCAAGGCACCAAATTCTGAAAATTCAGGAGCCAAGCTGTGAGGGCCCGGATCGGCGATGACCGTGCAACAGCACAACCTAACCAAATAGTAGACTACACGAGGTGCTCCCACTACTTTGGAGACGGTTGAAATCTGAAGGGAGCAGCGGGGGCGGGGCATTTATACTGCTACGTCCTAGTGGGGCGTGCATGCGCAGCCCAAAACGACGTAGATAGGACACGAAAGTGTTGAACGTTTTCCTATGGGAAACGGCTTTATAAGCTTACCAAGGGTTCCCAGTCTGTCGACGGGGAATATTCTAAGCATGTGAATCCATGAAAGATCCAATGCTGGAGAACTCTATTTTCTCCTCTGTAGAGACAGCGACGAAATCCCAGGAATCCTAGCATTAAAAACTAATTTTAGGGACAGAAAAGCTTCCATAGTGTTACTGCTGATTAATATATACTGGAACCCTGCCGCTCCCCCCTACCTGTCTTCCTGGGTCGGTTAGCTCATGTCCTGACCCAGATAGGGTTATTGTAAGGGTCTAGAAGTGTAATTCTCATGGGGGACTTGAATGCCCAGTGCATTAGAACATGTGTAAACAAAGATCAATGGAAGGAACCGACTCCGAACGATCGGCAGTGGCTTTCGTTCCTAAAAGAATTAAATATTTTCATGGCTAACTGTAATATCGAGGGGGATGTCCCTCCGGCAGTGACCTGGTCTAGGGGAACTCAGGGCTCTAGCATTGATTATCTATTGTTAACAAAATATCTGTTTGATAATTGCATAACATTTTACAGCAAAAAGACGGCAATGACGGACCACGATATGCTGGTGGGGTCCTTTGATATTACGATTATGAATTGTGAAAGTCGGTACTTGCCGGCCGAAAATGTGCACAATGGGAAAAATTGTCTTGTAAAATGTACAGGTGGCAGATCAAGTTTGAACACAGGTCTTACACGACCGTTAAAGTCAATGTCAGATCTTGAGTTCAGACAGTTTTACAATCCTACAAAGTTGAGGACTTTCTGTGGGATGTTCAAACAACCAAATCTGTAGGAGAGCGACCAAGGCGTGATCATCTGCACTCTTTTAATGAGGAAACACACACAAAAAGGAGGGAATTAAGGAAAGAAATATGTAAGTTAAATCATAAATCACTAAGTAGCGAGTCATTGGAATTAGAGAAAAGAAGGCTATGTTAAAAATATAGAAACTGGTTAAGTCACATAAGCTCATTCGCTTACAGAAAGACAGAACAGATATTAAAGACATTGGGTAAGGCCAATTCTAGAAATTGTTAGTCCATAGTGAACATGAGAGAGCACAGGCAAGTGAGTACCTAGAGTAATGTAATACAGGAGTCGGTATGGGCGGATCACTTCTCTTCCCTCTATGGTCCATTGGTCACAGTACTGGTTCCTAGTTCCTACAAAGGTATGTGGGTCCTACATTTTACTCTTAGGACCCACATACCTTTGTAGGAACTAAGAACCGGTACTGTGTCCAATGGACCATAGAAGGAAGAGAAGTGATCCACCCATACCGACTTCTGTATTACATTACTCTAGGTACTCACTTGCCTCTGCTCTAGCTTATTATTAAAGAAGCTATAAAAAAAAACTCTTCAGGATCTAGGGCATATGGGCCCAATGGGCTTACAAAACAGATCTTTAAATCAGATGTCATCCTATGGTCCAATATACTATATAATCTTTTTCAGGAGGTGATCATTTCTAAGACCTTACCAGGGTCGTGGAGGGCAGCTGTCATGATACCTATCTATAAGAAGGGAGACCGCGCAGATCCGATAAATTATCGCCTGACCTCCCTCCTTGATGCCAACAGCAAAACATTTGCTGGGCTTGTTCTGAAAGACTTGCCATGCTGGGTAAAAAACTACGGAATCCTGACGAAGAATCAAAAATGTTCCATATGGGCCTGTCTACCACATTGAATGGCCTGATAATAAGTACAGCTTCGAGTAAATACTTTCAGAAAGGAGGACCATGTTTGTGTGGGGCCTGGGTAGATCTGTCCCAGGCCTTCACACAGTCAATAGAGCCTAACTATGGCAGAAACTGAGACAGTGGTGACCCATCAAATCACTCTTAGCCATAATTGAACTTCACAAGCGGTCTTATTTGAGGCCCAAGGTAACTTATCAACCCACATTTGGACGTAGAAGGGGGTGTGGAGTGGTGCATAGATTCCCCCTGCCTTTTCAATTTGTATATGGTAGACCTTGCTAAACGTTTGTGTGGGTGTGGCCTCTCAAGCCCTATAGTGGGTTTTGAGAGGTTGAATTGGGTAGCATACGCAGACGACATTGTGATGCTAGATTACACCCCCCGTCGGGCTGCAGCGCATGTTGGACACCCTGGGAGAGTATGCTTTGATCAATAAATCCCTCAAAATCAAAAATAGTTGTCTTCAAGCGCCCCTTGAAAGGAGGTTGTCTGACCAGGTCATACCAATTGGCAAGCAGGTCCTATATCTGGGATTTAATGTTTGTTCTTTTCCTTCACAGGGATACGTAGAGGGTATCATGGAAGGCAAACCAATCGAACTGGGGAGTCAAATGAAGAAATTAAATTACAGCTTCTGCAAGTTTTCGTCACTGCCTTTGATAAAATTCTATATCGGTAAAGTGATTCCCATCCTTACATACGGTGTAGATGTTAACCCAGCAATAAAAACAATAAACTTGGACAGGTTAGAGGGGATACGATGGAAACACATTCTCTCCTTCCCTCGGTCGCTCCCGATATCATCTATAAGGTATGAACTCGGTCTCCAATCTCTTTGTTGACATACAGAGTGGAGAACACTGTCTGTATATAGGGTGGTCTCGGCACCACGATTAAACATGCCATACGAAGATGTGAAAGTAGAACTTGAGAGGAATGATAACCTTTTTTCTGAATGGATTAGCTCAATTTGCTCTCGAACTCCTGAGATCCTATGATTGTGATGTAAGTGATCTCCCCAATAACCCAATGTATGTAAAAAAGCGTTTAAAAAGAAAGGCCAGGATTCACACTATCACAGAGATGATATGTAAAAAGATGTCAAGGTTCTTATCAATGCATGATAAGTCGCAGGGCTTCTTACCTGGCTATCTAAAGCGTTTCCCAAGTTCCAGAGGTAGAACTGTCTTCTTGAGATTTCCACTCAACACATTACCTACGAGGGAAATCCTTTTTTCAAGAGACAGGGATTCATATAGTGACAATGTGTGCTAACGCTGCAACTATTCATGTGCTGAGACAGTGAGACACATACTGGTGGACGGTGTAGGCACTCAGACTACGAGGGCGAAAACGTTTGCGAGATTTGTGGATAAGAATAGGTGGCTGTATACACAATCATTCTGGGAACGAATGAGTTCGGGACACGAAAGCCTCCTGACTTGGGAAGTAGTAATATTTCTTCGTGAACTGTCTTCTCAAGTGACATAATGATAGTAATGTCCTCTCTGCTCACCTTCCTTCTTTTTATCCCTCAACCACACCAGCGAGTTCCCGCTTTGAACCGACTAGACGCCAGCTCGCCGCTTGACTCAGCACAGCGATTCCCCACACTGCAGTACAGCTTAAAGACTGGTTCAACGCTGTCAAAGCGCTGAACATTGAACTTACCCTGTCCCCTGGTGTGACCTTTGGGGCCCTAGAGACTGTCTAAATCCCTGATTCACTTTTTTCTAAGAAAATATTCTTTTATGAATTCCCTGGGGTATTTTACTGCCTTTTTCCTCCCTGCTAAACATCCAGAGTGCTTGCATCTCACACACACTGCATGTCTCTGTCTTTTTAGCAAGGATGGGGTTTTATATAGTGTTTTAATAGTTATGTGTACACTGGTGTGTTGGATGACGGTATATATGTTTTTAAACAGCCTTGATTGGACATTCCTTTCATTTGGACTGTTTTACTTTGCTGTTAGGCTTGATACCTGCTTCACGTTCACACCTCTTTTGTGACCATAGCCTTCACTCGGCCCACGTTGCCACGAAAGACAAAGGAGGTATATCTCTTAGCTGGGCCTGTTTTACCTTTATGATTGGGATCCCCGTTAGTTCGTAAGAGTGTGTGGCCGAATAGGAGGTTTAGTCACTACTTACCCTCATACTCCTGCAGAGCAGAAGTAATGTTGAAAGCTTGTTCCTGTCTGCATTTATTTGAATTAAACAGAAAGTAGGCAGCCCTGGGTGCATTCTCTATCACTCCCCGCAAAATAGATTTTGCCAACCATGGCAATGTCACTCAGTCGCTAGCAAAGTGAACCAATGAAGTTTAAATATATATATATGGGACACATTACTCACCGTAATCGTATTTCTGATGCTTGTATCTGCTTAGATTCACATGCTGTGCATAGGCCGACATCTAGTGGAAGCTGCAGAGTATTACAGTTTGTTCTTTGAAACTCGAAAATGGGCGTCGACACAGGGCGTGCCAGTAATACTATCCCTAGTGTGACGTCCACTGTACCCATGATCCCTCACGCATGTAGGACCCTCAGATTGTATTTTTCTGACATAAGGTAGCATGAGGAGAAGCGTGAGTACAGATGATCCAAGCAGATATAAATAAAGGTAAGACTACAAGCATCCATGTGGCTTCTCTCAGAGGGGAGGAAGTGTGGATTGCATGTGAATCTAAGCAGATACAAGCATCAGAAATACTATTACGGTGAGTAATGTATCCCTTCTGAGGCTTGTGGAATCTGCTTAGATCACATTCTGTGCATAGATTAGCGAGCAGTACCTGAAGAAGGAGGTGGGATGTGAGAAGGGTCATGAGCAAATCAATGTCTTAGAACCGCTTGTCCCACTTGGGTATCTGTCTTGGAATGGGTGTCAATGCAGTAGTGCTGAGTAAAAGTGTGAATAGAGCTTTTCAAATGGTGTCAAGGGGTACATTTGCAATGAAAGCCAGAGTGGCCCCAATGCCTCTTGTAGAGTGGGCCCTAGGCGTGAAAGGCAGAGTTTGTTCAGAAAGTGAGTAACAGCTGGATACAGTTAATAATCCACTTAGAGATGGCACCTTTAGAGACGCGATCCTCCTCTCTGCCTGTAGCTACGGAGACAAACCGCTGATCTGTTTTCCTTAGCGGTCTGGTCTTGTTTACATAGTAGAGGACCGCCCTACGCACATCTAGTCTATGTAGTTTCACCTCAGCCGAGCTTTGTGAGTCTTGGAAGAAAGCCGGAAGCTCGATGGACTGGTTCACGTGGAATTTTGAAATAAACTTAGGTGAGAACCTTAGGTGTGTGCGTAAAACCAGTTTATCTTTATGGACAGTAAAGAAGGGATCTTGCACTGACAGAGCCTGAATTTCACTGACTCTTCTTATAGATGTAATTGCTACTAAGAAGGCCGTTTTGTAAGTCAGGTGTTTGAGACTGCTTTTGTGCATGGGCTCGAATGGTGGGCCCATGAGCTTAGATAGCACCACGTTAAGGCCCCAGCCTGGTGGTGGGTTTGAAATAGGAGGGTGAAGTCTCTTTACTCCTTCCATGAAGGCTTTAACTACTGGTACTTTCCACCACAACACCTTGTTATGGGAAGTGGTGTATGCTGACAGAGCTGCCAGGTGTACCTTCAGTGAATTAAAAACCAGTCCATCATCTAGCAAGTGGAGGATGTATGTAACAATAGTGGAAGGAGTGCAAACAACTGGGTTGATTTGTTTATTCTGGCACCAGATAACAAATCTCTTCCATTTGTCAAAGTAGCAGTGCCTCGTGTTTGGTTTCCTAGATTCTTTTAGGATGTCCATACACCTCTGTGGTAAATTGAGATGTCCAAACTCTATGACCTCAGGAGCTATGCTGCCAGGTTCATTGAGTTGGGTTGAGGATGCACTGTTTGACCTTGGTGCTGGGACAGTAGGTTGTACCAGGCCGGAAGTTTGATCGGTTCGCACACGGCTAATCTGCGTAAGTGTGGGAACCACGGTTGTCTCGCCCACATGGGAGCAACCAGGACGAGCGTCATCGACTCTCTGTTCATCTTGTTGACCACCTTCCTGATGAGAGGAGTTGGTGGAAAAGCGTACGCAAACATTCCTGACCAGTTCATCCACAGGGCGTTCCCCTGGGAGTCTGGTTGGGGGAACCTGGATGCAAATCCTGGGCATTGTCTGTTTTCGCTTGTGGTGAATAGGTCTACAGTGGGGAAACCCCACTGACAGAAGATATCTTCTATGACTTCTCTGTGTAGACACCATTTGTGTTCTTCTGGGAGGGGATCTCTGCTTAGAGCATCCGCTAGAGAATTGAGATCCCCTGAAACATGTTGCGATGACAGGAAGATGTTCCGTCTGAGTGCCCATTTCCAAATTTTCTGGGCAAGCTTGGACAGAATTGGCGACGGAGTCCCTCCTTGCTTGTTCAGGTAAAACATGGCTGTAGTACTGTCTGTCTGGATTTGCACTGACAGATTTAGCAGGTAGGGCTCGAATGCTTGAAGCGCTCTGAATACTGCCAGAAGCTCTAGCAGGTTGATGTGATTCTTGGCCACTGAGTGGGACCAGAGACCCTGAGCTCTGTGGTGGAGATGGTGAGCTCCCCACCCTGTCAGGCATGCATCGATTGTGACTACCGCCTATATCTCGGGATCGTAAAAGGTTTCCCCTTGGACAGATTTTCTCTTGTCCACCAGTTTAGGCTTTGTACCAGTGTTGGTGAAACAAGCACTAGATCGTCCCACTGACCACTTGCCTGAGACCACTGTTTCGCCAACCATTCCTGCATGGGACGCATGCACAGGCACGCTTGGGGGACCAGGTAATTACATGACGCCATCATGCCCAGCAAACGCATTGCTTTGCGTACCGTTATCTGTCGACCGGACTGATATTGCGGAATTTGCAGCAGTATATTCCGAATTCTTTCCTCGGAAGGAAAGGTCAACCCCTCTTGAGTGTCTAGGATAGCTCATAGGAACTGTTTGGAGGTGCTTGGCACCAGACTTGACTTTTTCTCGTTTATTGAGAAGCCCAATTCGAAAGTGTCCTTTGAATGTTTGTTCTGCAAATTACTGGGGTCTCCCCGGTGATGAGCCAGTCGTCCAGGTAAGGGTACACCGGGATTGCCTCCCTGCGTAGGTGTGCTGTCGCCACCGCAAGTACCTTGGTGAATACCCTTGGAGCCAAAGCTATCCCGAAGGGCAGTACCTTGAACTGGTAGTGTCGACTGTCCACCTTGAAGCGCAAGTATTTTCTGTGCGCTGGGAACATGGAAATATGAAAATAGGCATCTTTCATGTCCAATGTTGCCATGTAATCCCCCTTTTTTAGGAGGGGGATTGCCTCTTGGAGAGTAGTCTTGCGAAATGTTTGGGGCTTGACATACTTGTTTGCAGGCCGTTAGTCCAATACTGGGCGCATTATCAAATATTTTTTTTTGGCACAAGGAAGTAAGTTGAATAAATACCCTTGTTTACCTGGTGTCCCGGGATGAGTTCTATCGCGTCCTTTGCTATCAGATTGACAATCTCCTCGAGGATGATCTTCTGGTGTTCCAAAGAATGTATTCTTTGTCGTGGAGGATGGTTCCGGGGACGCTCTAACAGTTCTATGCAATACCCAGCGGATACTGTGGACAGCACCCATCTGTCTGATGTGATCCCTTCCCAAACTTGGGTGAAGTTGGAAATGCGTCCCCCTACTGGGGTTGCGTGAGAAGGGACCCTGAACTGAGCGTCACTGTTTTGGTGGAGGCGTGCCACCTCCTGTACTGGGACTGCCTCTACCCTTACCGCGTTCTCTTTTATTACCCCTGCTGTAACCCTGGGTAGACTGTTGCTTAATATTGTTCCACGGTGTACCCTGCCCATGGGAATAGTTAGATCCTCTCTGGGAATTTCGGCCGCGTGAGCGACGAAAATTGCCATTCCCTTTCTGATTAGGCGGTTTGTTGGTTAGTTGGCCTAGGGATTTGAGTGTCTCATATTCGTCCTTGGCATTTTTGAGACCGCCTTACCAAACAACACATCCGGCTCCACCGGTTTATCTAACAAAAATGCTTGGGTTTCAGCTTTGAATCCAGACTGCCATAACCAAGCGTCTCTCTTGATAACAGTACCTTCTGCTATCAATCTGCCGGCGTTATCCGCTGCATCAAAGGTTGCTTTTAAAATGCAACCGGACACGGCTCTTCCTTCCGCCGCAACTCGTGCCAACTGGCTCTTTAAGGGTTCTGGGGCGAAGTCTATGAGTGCCGCGACTTCTTCCCACTGATGGCAGTTGTAGCAGAAGTGGAGGCTACTTTCCTGCCCAAACCATACAGTTTCTTGCTCTCCTTGTCGGGAGGAGCTTCGGACGATGACAAAGGTTTTCCAGCCCTCTTACAGTAACAACCAGGGAGTCCGGTTTCAGATGCCCCCTTATATACAGTGAGTCTGATTGGGCTGCCCTGAAAAGTTTCTCAATCCTGGGGTTCACTGCCCTGGTGAGGTTAGGATTTAAAAGTGAAGGGTCCATTCTTCTCTGAATAGACTTAAGGATAGGGCTGGCCTGAGCAACAGGCCTCCTTTCTCCCACTAACTCTTCTGCAAAGTCCCTCCCCTCTTGAGCACCCTGGGTGTCAATGTGGAAATGTTCTGCCGCTCGGGACAGAACTTCATTCAGGAGAGGCTGATTGTCGACGGGGGAGTCGGTAATCGGGGGTTCTTTCTCTACCGGGGAATCTACTCTGTGGGTCTCAGGGTCTTCCTCTTCCTCTACTTGTTCCTCATCATCCCCATAGTAGCCCGTACCAGTTTGCTCTTCCAACATGCCCAAATCTGGATCCTCACAAAAGGATGTATCCCCTTGATATTGGGAGTAGGGCTGTATATAGAAGGGGTCCGAAGACCGTGTTGGGGCTTCAAACCGGGACTTCTTACTTGGAGGTATTGGATCCTTAGAGTCTGAGGGTGCTGACCCGTCGGGAGTATAGGAGAGAAAGTGTTCAGGGTTTTTTCTGTAGAAATCTGCCAATGAAGGCATCCTTGACATAACCCTGTCTATGTCATCACTAGACCATTCTCTAGAACTGGGAATGATCCTTTCTGGGGCTTTCTCCGCCTTATCCACTAGACTTACTGGTTTTAGCAGGTGTCCTTGGGATAACAGAGGACTACGACTTGGACTTGTCTGTCTGTTTATGAGGAGTGAGAAGTTTTTGTGTGTGAGGAGGCTGAGACTGCTTCCTCTGTTGTTTTCCCCCCGCCCCGTGGGCAGAAGAGTGTTTTCCCTGTTTTTTTGGCCCTCCGGAGCCTTCCGAAGCCTGGCTTCGAGGTTCGGGGGTAGTGTCCCTATCTTCAGAACGTGAAGGTAGGGACTCGGGAGCCGCCGTTACGCGGTCTGTGGGCACCGACTCCTGGAGTGCGGTCTGGGGATGGAAGTCGGCTTCGTCTTCAGACGATCGAACTTCCGTTACCTTGGGGAGCGAGGCACTCTTGGCAACAGTGGATGATTGCCTGAGTCATGCGGCGATCTAGATCGAGAACGCCCAGAGGACACCGATTCTATATGCCTCTTTCCGAGAACTCGACGTGCACGTCGAGTTTCGGTTGGACTTCATGTGCTTTGTGGAAGTGCTGTGGGTAGCGCTTGTGTCGCCGGGGGTCTTCCTCATAGCTGCCCTGCCGGACGAACTTCCGAGGTCAGGGACTTGCGCTCGGCTGTCTCCTGACGCAACGTTGCCCTCGCCGTCTGAAAGCACGGCGTCGCTGCCATCGTTGAAGGCGCCCTCTGCTGCCATGGCCTCCTCACGCCTGGGGTGGTGGGCCCAAAGCTTGATCGAACGGCCCTTAAGTGTTTTCGGTTTAAACCTACTACACGCTCTGCAGTTCGCCTCGGGGTGGTCCCTCAGCAAGCAGAGATTGCACGTGGCGTGCCTGTCGACCCAAAGGTACTTGCGGTTGCACTTGGGGCAGAATTGGAAAGGGGTACCCTCCATACGCACCTTGTGGCAGCGGGCTAGTAAGTGTAGGAATATATAAGAATGTACCTATATACCAAACAAGTGTAGAGTATGTCCACCCCCCACTCTCCCTACTTGCAGGGCCGGGGCCAGAGGCCTTCCAAGGCACGGGCAGAGGCCAGAGGCCTTCCGAGGCCCAAATCTGTCGTGCAGCTGTCGACGGTCGAATTCTTCTCCGGGCCGGCGTCGAGTGTGGAAGTTTGGTGACTCGACGTTGGGGTGGAGAAATGGGTAAATATAACAATATTTAGCAAAAGTATGGCTAAGGCCAGGGAACTCCACGAAATGCTTCTGATCAGTATGGCGGAAAAAAACAATCTGAGGGTCCTACACGCGTGAGGGATCATGGGTACAGTGGACGTTGTAGGGGAGGATTGGTCCAAAGGACCCTCCTCGCCCACGTTTTCTCCTCAGGTGAGGACCATGGCTCATTGGGTGACCCCTCATACCACCCGGGCCCAGGTGGTGGAGGGTCCACCTGGTGACGACATTGCCCACACGTATCAATTACATATATATATTGATATTAGCTAGGCCCAGAAACCATTTTCGCCTACCAAGGATGGGGTGAGCTCAGCGCACTGTGGCGCGGCCCCCACCTTCGGAGGGTTTTTCGATTAAGCCCTGTTGCCGTAGCTCCCTGGCAGATCCGCTGCAAGCACGTTCCCACGAGCAAGACGGACATGAGCTAGCACAATACACTGACACTGTATCATTTCACCGTCCGCAGTGTATCACTGTTCCCTGAATGGCCCGGTCGGCAGGGCCTGGGTGATGGGAAGGTCTGCTGAACGGTCCTCTGAGAGAAGAGGAAAAGTACCCAGATACGAATGTAAAAAACTACTTGTTGTCTTCTCTCCATACAAACCATGTATACCAAAGATACCTGTAGAATTGTGTAGTTAGTGTACATAACACCAGCCATGAAGGACCCATACCCCTATAGGGGTGTGCCAATGACAAAAGCATTCCAGGGGAGTGGTCCTTAGATGTATTATTAAAACCAGTACACCCTGCGGTCCCGTGCCATAACTGAACTAATGCTGCTAGAGTACACAAGAAAACAAATGTAACCATACGGGGGGCGCCTGTGAAGGGTGTGCGAGAATGTACTCGTCACGCATGAATGTTCAAAGCCCCTTGCGTGCCACCACCGTCACATACAGTGGCGGTTCATTTTCTATGTACTACACCAACCTCAATGCTACCTCACTTACTGCCAATGTATATGCATATAGCTAAAATAATGGAGTCGTCGAACCATAGTGTACGTATAAGGTGCTTAGGCTGGATATAAACTAAGACACCTCCAGCGAAGTGAAATGTATGTTTTCAAGTAATTCAAACAAATATTATAAAGTGTTCTAATGATTGTGATGTTTTCGCCTCTAAAAGCCGGCAACACGCGAGGAAGATACCTTTGTAAGAATGTGCAAGGCCATTTTCCCTCCCACCCTGCAGAGACTGCCAAACATGAGAGCAGAGGCCCGCGCCGCGCTGCCCCACCTCCCCCAACCAGACTGGAGCCGCTTCAATGATGTGCAACCCCCTCTGCCGCACCCAAGGCCACGGGCCGCCACCTGCATTATTTATAGCACAGCAGTAAACCTCTGCCTGAACCCACACGTCCAAGGGCGCCCCCTCGTAAACCCCACAAACCACCAGAGCATCCTAGACTTATGGCCCTGTGCAATCAGGACACCCAACACTGTGGCAACACACCGCGGCACATTTATAACCACATCTAACAAGACAGGGAGGCTTGTACCGTCCGTCCCATGCCCTGAAGCTTAGCCCCTCAACCTATGACACCGGTCAACAGGACGCTGGTAACCATGCCCTGATGAACGACCATTAGACCCCTTACAAGGTGCATTCCTCCGGTGTTGCATTAACCTGTAGAGTAACCTATTGGAAGATTTACTAAAGAAGACAATATTGTAGTGACTGAATGACTGCGGTGTGCATGGCCTAGGGCAGATAAGTCAGGAAAAGACATTCATCTCTGACACTGGCCGCAATGGCACACCAACACCGCCCGGATGAACTCTGCCAACCTGCCAAGCCCAGCCCAACCCACGAGGCTGACCAGTGACGTTCTCCAGCCACGACCAACCGCATCGCAGAGGCACCTATAGTTAGTCATCGCCACCCAATCCCATTGCATTTGTGCCCCCTATAGTATGTAGGTTCTCATGACGTTTTTTTGTAAATATATACGCCTGTCTTTGCTATTGTCAGACAGAGCGCTCTCGGAGTTTGCAGAGTTCTTTGCATGCCCTATTCTGATTGATAAACTCCCATTTAAGCTCACCCGCACTCTGTCTTGGCTTTATTCCCTACCCGGGAGAGTCCTTCATTGTCTCTCATCGCGGGGAGGATCGTGCTGGCTGGGGACGCTTGCTTTCAGTGGTGACCCCGAAAGCGTGATATTTATTATTATTTCTTCCCGATCTAACGCTACCGTCCCCTTTTGGCACGAGAATCTCCGGTCGAAAAGGGATACGCACGGTGAGCCGGCTCCGGGAGGCTGGCCGCCAACGGCGACCGGTACACTAAGAAGTGCGCACTCAAAAGAGAGGGGGTACGGGATCCCAGTTGCAAAATCCCCTTTGAGTACCGCTCGCCGGAGCCGGGGCTGACTGTTGAGCTGACGGCGACACTGCCTGGACGGACACAGTTTCGGAGACTATCGGTTCAAGACGGGCACGTGAGTATTGAGTGCGAGCGATTGTAAAGGGAGTGGGGGAAGGAGTGTAGGACAGGGAACAAAGAGGGGGTACGCAGATTTACTAAGGATCATTCTAAAATTTCCTTGCTTTTTCTTCGCATATGGCCATTAGGATTAAGAGGTGAATAAGAGATAAAAGTGACGGGAACCTAGCTCCGAAAGGGGGTGGAAGGCGGCGCCGCATAGTGCTATCTTGACTAGTACTGGGAATAAATGAAGAAGTGGAATATAAGAGAAAAAGTGTTCAGCAAAAGGGGGCACTGAGAATATATTAGAAACCGCTATTACTTCTTTTCTTTTTCTTTAAGGTTAGGGGGGGAAAATAAATGTGAAATTAGTACAAAGCTAAGGGGGAAAGTAAGAAGGAGAAAATCCTATTACAAGAAGGAAGAGGAGATCAATATATATATATATATATATATATATATATATATATATATATATATATATGGGCATCCATTTATTGGAATAAGAAGGAGAGGGACAGCCGGCTAGGGAGGAAAGGGAGGGCAGCTTGAATTGTGAACAGAGTGTTACTGGGAGGTGTGTGCACCTCGTATGTGTCAGGCGACAAGTTGATGTTGTATGTGTGTAAACTGGCCATAAATGTACAGAAATGGAAAGGTCATGGTAAGTGTGACCAGATAAAATTCCTGCTGAAAGGATAAAAACAACAAGGGGGAGTGAGTGTGTGCCTATTTTGGTTTCCGGGTCGATGTTGTCAAAATAACTGATGGTTTGCTCTTGTACGTACCCCCTCCCCCCAAAGAGAAGAGAATAGCGACTGTGTATAGCCAATTGAGTATTGCGCAGGGAGGGGGCAGAGCACAGAGGAGCTCACTATTGAATGCAAAAAAGGAAAAAACAAAAATAATATTGGTAAGAGGTTTACATTGTAACTGTGGACACACAGGTAGAAGCAAGCGCTAGGGGAACACACAAGATGGGGGCCGAGACACCCTTATCGCACATTTGTAAGAATTTACCAGGCTACGCGGAGCGGATTAAAAAATATCATGACCAATGGGTGACCGAGTTAAAGGGGGAGGGGTTACCTCAGATTTGGCCAGAGGGAGGGTCATTTGATAAAAGTGTTCTGGATACGGTGGCCACATGCATTTTTCTAAAGTACAAGGGGAAGCAGTTGCAGAACAGAAGAGAAGTATTAGACCTTTGGAGGTTATTTGAGGAGGTACCACCTCCTAAAGCACCAGCGTTAAATCCTGACCTCCCGTCCACCACCGACAACCCGTTGATGATACAGAAAGATGTTAACGACATATCAAGTGTAGCGCCACCAATGGAGGTAATAAGTTTGTACCCGATACTAAACAAGCCTGTGCCCGCAGAAGGGTACAGTGACCCCACTTATGTACCTCCCCCGACAGCTACTACACCCCACCGGCCCACGGCACCCCCGCCATATGAAAGCACAAGGGAGCGCGCCCAGGCAGGCGCACAAAGGGGAGACATAGAGAAACTTACAAATGATTTACAATCAAGACTTTCGATAGCAAAAGATGAGCTCTCAAGGATAAAAGACATATGCGAACGAACAGCATTAGATGCAACTAGAGCAGGGCGCACGTCTAGAGCGCCAGGTGAAAATAGAAAGCCCGAAGAGGGGTGGAAAAAGGGCGAGATCCTGTTCAGAATTGAGGAAGAACCGACACGAATAATAGAAGTAGGGGCACGAGAGGGAGATGTCGATAACGAAGAAAGGCTTGGGGGAATTAGAGAGGAATTACTATGTGATATAAGGGATGAGTTAGAAGAAAGCGACAGGTTGAGTATGGCGATGGGAGGGGGAAGCGAAGGGGAGGAAGGTACATGTTCGATGAGAACATTGGACGATGAGTGGACAGGGCGATTGAGGAACAGGGTGGGGAAAATGGCATCACTGGGTACATCAGCGATCAAAGCGGGTTCAGATGAAACGACAAAAGGAAGGCTACAGCTCCCATTGATACATAGAGGAGGAGGGAGGCCTAACTATATCCCATGGGCTCAGATGGATAAAGCCAATCTACTAAAGTTGTTGCCCCCGTTGTCAGGAGGGGCAAGCAAGTGGATATACGCCTTTGAGAAGCACACTGCCGGGGTACCCCTAGCAATAGGAGACGTAAAGAGCTTGCTCGTCTCAGCGGTGGGGGATCAGGCCGAGAGAGTATGGGTTAAGGCCGGTTTCCCGGGAGTAACACTAGACTGCGACCGCCACGATGGAGCCTCCTTTAACACAGTGCGTGCAAGGGTGTGGGATGCCTTGCGGGAAACGTTCCCGGATACGCCAGACTTACAGTCCGTTATGCAGTGTACAATGAATGATGGGGAGGAGGCTATGGATTACATTTTTCGGGTCCAAGAGATGTGGAGAGCAGAAACGGGTACGCCCTGGTATCAATCGACATCCTTATTCTATTTTATTATAAAAAGAGGGCTCCCCAAAGAAGTGCAAAAGGCGCTCGATAAGATAGCTGGTATTGAAGCAAAGGGGTGGCCTGAGATCCAAAGCATAATAGTACACCATTGTAAGAGAATAAAGGAACGGGAGAAGGAAGTGGCACAGAAGAGATTGGCGGATGAAGCAAAGCTAGTACAGACAAAGTTGGTGAAGGTCGCAGCGGCTGTAGCCGCACTCCCCCACTGCAGGGAGGGAGACGAGGAGGAGGAGGGGCTGACACCAATACAAGGAAGAGTGGCAACTAATTGGGCAGGAGCAGGACAGCGGCAGTGGAACGAGCAGGAACAAGGTGGAGGTCCGCAGTGGCAAGAGTGGACCCCTCGAGGGGGATGAGGTGGGTACAGGGGCCGAAGGGGAGGTGGAACGGGATATGGAGGAATGGGGGGAAATGGATGGCAGGGCCCTAGAGGTGCGCAAGGGAGTTGTTGGAACTGCGGACGATGGGGGCATTACTCTAGGGAGTGCAGAACCAGGCCCAACAATGGGTTCCAAGAAGGAGGACAGTACGGCCACCCCCATCCGGGGAGCCCATACGGTCTTCCCATGGGACAGCAACAACCGAGAAACCCAGGACAAGGTAACTCTGAGCAGCAGCAGGGGCCCCAGTATAGAACACAGGCCCACCCACAAAATAATGACAATATGGAATACACGTCAGGCAACCCTTTCGCAATAACAGCAAACGGAGCCCCTGCACCAGCACCTTACAACGGCATGTCGGTGGTTTCAGGAAATGTCTTTAATCAGGGGGGGGGCGATGAGACATCCCGCATAGGACAGCCCACAGAGAACACTTGCGTGTCCAGTTCTATCTACAACCTACAATGCCGCAGAGGAACCATTGGTTGGGGCGCCGTTAGGAGACAAGCAGTTCATATTCATGGTCGATTCGGGAGCGGAGAAATCATGTATTAGAGAGGGCCGGTTCCCGTTATCTAACAGGAAGTTAGAGACGCAGGGGTTCTCTGGGGCTGTAATTGAAGTTCCTTATACAGAAGCATTGGATGTAACGGTGGGGGGTAAAACTGTAAAGGCACCCCTACTGTACTACGAACACTCACCTATAAATTTATTAGGGAGGGATCTCCTAAGCAAACTTAACATGACCATATCATTCACTGAGAGAGGTATAGTGTGCTCTACACCCGGGATATGCCCCTTGCGTGCAATGTTGGTAGTGCAAGCCTACACAACCACACTGGAAGTACGAGGATTACCAAAAAATGAGGAAATGTTTATTGAAGGGCTAAAGACATTGGCCCTCATAATTCCAGAACTAAGAAGAATGAACTGGAGGATTCCAGCGGAATTCCTCTTCCGTCCCATAGTGTGCCCTGATACCGCACCCGGAGCAGTGGTACCATTAGACTTGCACGCTGTACAGGTGTCAGCAAAAAGAATTGCTGTGATTGGAGTGGATAGGGTAGGATGTGAGTGGCGCACAGTACTATGTACAAATGCCAACATCGCCCTACGGGAGGTAACGGATGAGGATCTCTTCTCAGACACAGAAGGGGATGGTGAGATAGTAATGGAAATAGCGATGCCCTGTGACATTCTAATTCAAACCAGGGAAACCCCCGTCCAACTGATGGCAGTGGTAGGAGCACCACCGTCATTCTTTGATGACGACATGAGGCTCGTACCAAAGAACTTGTGGACAACAGGCCCCCATGACGTAGGGCTGTTGCATGGAGTACAACCTGTGGTAATAAAACTAAAGCAAGGAGCAATTTTACCCCGAGTAAAACAGTATCCATTGTCCCGTGAGTCTGAAGAAGGGATAAAAGACACCATCAATGCACTATTAGCACAAGGAATCATAGTGCCCTCGACCTCCCCATGTAACACATGCATTTATCCAATTAAAAAAGCAAAAGGAGGATCTTGGAGGATGATACAGGACTTACGCCCCTTAAACGATGTAATTCAGAAAGAGTTCCCTTTGGTCCCTAATCCTGCATCCATATTATGCAGCATTCCAAAGTCGGCATCACACTTCACAGTAGTGGATTTGAAAAACGCATTTTTCTCAATACCCCTTGCCGAAGAGAGTAGATACCTTACAGCCTTCACACTAGGGGGTAAAAGGTATGAACACTGCAGACTACCACAGGGATACTGTGAGAGCCCGAGCATATTCAACCGCATATTGCATGAAGACTTGGGAAACCTATCAGTTGAGAGTACAATCATTCAGTACGTAGACGACTTGTTAGTGTGTGCACAAGATGAAGAAGTGTGTAGAAAGGACTCAACAACGCTCCTGACACTATTGGCCGATAAGGGGTACAAGGTAGACAAGGAGAAATTACAGTATTGCCTGACAGAGGTCTTATACCTGGGACAGCTGATATCAAAAGATGGAAAAAGAATAATTCCCGACAGGGCAGAAGCGATAAGGTCAGTAGCGGAACCCACAACAGTAAAAGAGATGCAGAAATTTTTGGGAATGTGCAACTATTGCCGAGCATGGATATTAGATTATGCAGCATACACCAGACCCCTACTGCAAGCACTTAAAGAAGCACAACAGGACAATAAAAAGATCAAATGGTCAGAAGAAATGAGTACATCATTTCAATCGTTAAAAAGGTTAATTTCAAGCGCTCCAGTGCTGGCCAACCCCGATTATGGACGCGAATTTTACCTATTTTCACACTGCAAGGGAACACTCATGACAGCTGTCCTGACACAAAAGACATCGCTAGGACACAAGCCCTTGGCGTACTATAGTGGTACTTTGGATGCCGTAATGCAAGGCCATTTCGCGTGCGAGCAATCGCTCGCTGCAGCCGCGTTCGCGATTGAGAAAAGTGCCACAATAGTAATGGGTTGCCCAGTAACATTGTTTGTGGAACATTCATTGTTTGCAATACTTGAGAGGTCAAAAAGCACACTAACAACACAGCGGGCAACAGCATATGAAATAATATTGTCCAGCACCAACATCCATGTGGTAAGATGCAAAACAGTAAACCCCGCAACATTCATTTCAGAAACCTGCACATTAGAGGACATACAAGCCCACGATTGCGCAACCTACACAGGAGAAAGAGGGGGACACAGTGGTGTGTGAGGACGCTCTAAGCGAGGGGGAAGTGTACTTTGTGGATGGGTCTGCATCAATTAATGTGGACACGGGAGAAAAGCATGTTGGGATGGCGGTGGTGAGATTAGAAGACGGTGAGTATGAAACACTAGTGCAGTACCGCCTCCCATCACATTACTCCGCACAAGCAGCAGAACTGATTGCGCTCAGAGGCGTTACATGTAGCAAAAGGTTGCGCAGTAACCATATACACGGACTCAGCTTACATGACAACAACAGTACACGGAGGTCTAGCAAGATGGGGGCGGAGGGGATTTCGGCGGGCAGACGGTACACCAGTACAACATGCAGAATTGCTGAAGGAATTAATTGAGGCCCTACAAAACCCAACTGCAGTGGCAATAGTTAAGTGCCAAGCACATACGTCCAACACAGACGTTGCGTCTTTGGGAAACGCGGCAGCGGACGCTGCCGCCAAGGAGGCCTCCTATTTTCAGAAATATGAAGCAGGTGAGTACATGATGAAGCACAAAGCGAACGAAGAGCCCCCAGAATGGTACAATATGATGCCCATATCCCAAATACTAGAATTGCAGGATGGGGCTAGTGAAGACGAAAAGTTGACGTGGACAAAACGAGGGTGCAGCAAGCACAGACTTATTGTGGCGGCAAAATAACTCAGGAAAACTAGTAATGCCAATGAAGCTACTAGAAATTGCGTTACAGCAACTACACTTCCCTGCACACAATACCAAACAGCACATTGCAGCCGAAATACAAGAAGAATGGTACGTACCCTGTCTCCAGGAGCACGTGTCTTGATTAGCAATGGAATGCACAACATGTCAGATCTATAACTCAGGAATGACATTACGAACACTTCGGGGAACTATCCCAAAACCCATTGGCCCATTCAGAGAGCTGCATATTGATTATGCAGACATGGGGGAAAGATGTAATGGCGCACGGTACATGATCGTGGTTGTGTGCCCATTTTCAAGGTGGGTGGAAGCAGGCCCGTGTGCACGACCTGATGCCAAGAGCGCTGCAAAATTCCTGGTGAGGGAAGTATTCCCGCGCTGGGGGATTTGTGACGTAATCCGCTCAGACAACGGCACACACTTTGTGAATGAACTGTTCAAGGAGGTGACAACATTATTGGGTATAAAACAAATTGTGTTCGATTTATCATCCCCAAAGTAATGGCGTAGTAGAAAAGATGAACGGACTGTTAAAGGGCAGGCTATCAAAACTATGTTTTTCATTGAAAAAGAACTGGATCTACTGTCTGCCCCTTGCACTATTTGAATTGAGAAATCAGCCAAGTAAAGATCACCATTTGTCCCCGCACAAAATCGTGACTGGGAGACGAATGCACACAGCACACTCCCCGCTACGCGAACACTCAGATGCACATAGAAGCGCCGCGATATTAGGAGAAGAATTCACGGACTATTTGAAAAAACTAACAAGGGCAGCGCGCGTAATATCAAAGCAGCTCTCCCCACCCTTCACAAGAGAGGAGGGAAACATAACAGGATCTATCACAGAACCTGAGCAGCAACTACAGCTAATGCCAGGCGAACTAATATATGTCAGGAGTTTTGTGCGTCGATGGAATGCACCACGGTTCCACGGCCTGTACGAGGTAGTGTTCTGCACGCCCACAGCTGTAAAAGTGAAGGGCTTGCGCTACTGGATACATTTGACGGATGTGCGAAGAGCTTATATTAATGTGCAAGAGGAGGCAGATGAGGAGGCACAGGCAACAGCAACCAATTTAACTGAACAAAATGTCTGAAAATCGACTTGTGTGTGTGTGCGTCAGCAGTGAACACGAATGGGAAAGTGACTGGAAAAAAAATATTGTTGCATTTTTGTTTGATTATTTGTGTGTTTTTTTTTTGGTGTGTTATCCCATTATGTGATTAATGAAATGATCAAATTATAACTTGTTACACCCTTGTCTGTGAATTCCCCTCCCTACAACCCTACCCACCTCCATTTCCCGTCAACATATAACGCCCCTAATGGTGCCAACAAAACGTTTACATGCATGCACTTAATGCACTTTTGTATCTTAAACAGGAACTACCATGGCATCTAACAGGCAGCCTGCAACGGATAGAATTAGTAGAATGAAAGTAATATTAAATGAGAGATGCAGATATTCGTATGAGTGCGGATTATCTATATGTATTACGATGTTTTTTATGCTAATGTTTGGCTTGGTTACATATTGGTTTATAGCGTTCATCTCTATCGAGATGAACGAGGGGGGAGGGATTAACAGCACTGGGATTAACAACACTACTGGGACCAATGTAACTGTAAGTGTCCATATGAGGGAAGGTGATTTTCTGGTATGGGACGGAACTAAACTTGTGTGGGGTTATCACACCACACCATCCAATACTGTCATATCTGAAAAGAAAAGGCCACAGGGTGAAATGCAAAACAACACAATGTCCCCACCTGGGATGCAGAGGTTTAATGCTCGTAGTTTAAATGACCGAAACCCATCCGCTATATCATGGTTGTACAATACGCCTACCAGTCAACCAGCCCCCGTCTTAAAAAACAACCTGCAGGAAAAAGTAAAAAACGAAAGTGAAAAAATGCTAGCAGCACACGAAATATTATACGAGGATTGGGCCAAGGGGGGGCGGGAATGAGAAAGGGGGGTCTATCGTATCCATCGCCCAGGAAGTTGGGAAGTACATGAGGAACAAGAACAACAGACGAAAGAGGGAAGCAGGGAGGAGGAAGTATGATGAGTACTATGGGTTAGGCCTAGATAAGATGGAAGACCCACGACACCCCCACCAAGCAAATAAGTGGTATGCAGATATGAGTGCCACGGCTAAGCAAACAACAAACAAGAGCTGTTATGTTTGCTCCCTCATCCCGCACGCTTCAGGTACACCCAAAGTATTGTTACCCAAAGAGTTGCCAATTATAGATGCCCAATGTCTCCTTCATCTCACGTTATGCAGAATTAAGAACACCTTCCAGGCACACGAAGTTACTTTTCAAATGCTGCAGAACGAGAAAACATGCTACCCAAAAACCGCAGGGGTAGTATGTTTGACAGAACCATTTTTTGTAATACAAGGGACACTTTTTTCGGATAACAAGTGGAAGGATGAAGAAGTAATGTGCAAGGCGGAGGCACTGAGAGGTGTGGCACCAGAGAAATTGCAGTGGATAGAAGAAAAATGCACACCGGTATGGAAAGAACACATTTCAAAACTAACTTGGGTAACCGCCATCGAAAAACCTTTCAAACTACAGAGCCAAATAGACTATGAACTGTGTTTCAAAGGGGAGGGGAAGACCTCCATGGGAACAAACAAGAACTGTAACAAGACCCTCACCATCCCAGATCTAAGAAAAGGGACAGCAGCCCTTATGGACACGTACTGGGTATGCAGCAACCAGGCATACCTGCATCTCCCCCCGTCGTGGAGTGGCAGCTGCTCAATGGCCACTCTACACTCAGCCCTAATGGTAATACCGGAGAGCCACATCGACGGGAGCAAAAAGACACAGGAACGCCGGCAACAGAGTGCAGCCCAGCCAACTGCGGAGTCGCAAATGTACGTCCTATCTTCCGGAAGCAAGGGAGAAGTGCTCACCCGTAACAGACATGCATCGAACTACATATCAAAGGAATCATCAGAATTATTGGCCCAGATCCCAGATAAATATAGATTATTCAGCTCAGCAGAAACATTCTTTGCCTCACTGGTCTCAAGTGTCCAAACAAGAGCAAATGCAAAATGGCTCCAGATAACACGCTGGGAACTGATTCAGCTGGCGAACGACACTGAAGAAGGGTTTAACGTAATCAAAGTGGAACTAAGAGCTTTACGACTGATGACCATGCAAAACAGGTATGTCCTGGACCTGTTAACGGCGATAGACGGAGGTGTTTGCTGAAAAATCGGAAGTGCCTGCTGCACTTTCGTACCTTCTGAAGACGCGGAAAATGGCTCCCTATCCCATGTGATCGAAGCAGTCCATAACCTAGGAGAAAAAATGAAAATGGAAGGTGGGGCAGAAGACAGTACATGGTTCGATAACATCTTCTCCTGGGTCCCCTCATGGCTCGGAACAACTGTGAAATTTTTGATGCCAGCTGTGGTGTTCCTCCTTTTAATTTTTTGCCTGTGCCAGGTGGGTCTTCGGGTTTGTGCTAACGCAGTACCGAATGGTGCAATGATGATGGTGACAATGGGCAACACCCGGGGTACAATGCAAGCCACGCAGGAAGTACAGGTACAAACAGGGACTGATGACACACCTAGGTATCAACTAGTGCCTAGATACCACGACAAGGATATTATAGACAAACTATGGCACACCACCATCAGAGAGCCACGCATACTAGAATGGTATGAGGAGGTATGGGTAGACTTGGAAGGAGACAGCGGATGTATATACCTGACCTGTACCCCAGATGAATATGCTAGGAGGGGTGAGAGCTTAAGGGGGGTGTGCAGAGCCTGGATGCCCATAAAAGGCACACCAGCATGGGATGAGGCAGTCATGAACGAAGAAGAGTGCAGGAGACTGAATGAGTTAAAGAATTCGTTACGTAAGTAACGAAAGGGGGGAAATGTAGGGGAGGATTGGTCCAAAGGACCCTCCTCGCCCACGTTTTCTCCTCAGGTGAGGACCATGGCTCATTGGGTGACCCCTCATACCACCCGGGCCCAGGTGGTGGAGGGTCCACCTGGTGACGACATTGCCCACACGTATCAATTACATATATATATTGATATTAGCTAG
Organism: Ambystoma mexicanum; assembly: GCF_040938575.1. Classification (NCBI taxonomy): domain Eukaryota; kingdom Metazoa; phylum Chordata; class Amphibia; order Caudata; family Ambystomatidae; genus Ambystoma; species Ambystoma mexicanum. The sequence continues at coordinate 1,223,504,162 of NC_090926.1, read as the reverse complement.
GCCCAGAAACCATTTTCGCCTACCAAGGATGGGGTGAGCTCAGCGCACTGTAGCGCGGCCCCCACCTTCGGAGGGTTTTTCGATTAAGCCCTGTTGCCGCAGCTCCCTGGCAGATCCGCTGCAAGCACGTTCCCACGAGCAAGACGGACATGAGCTAGCACAATACACTGACACTATCATTTCACCGTCCGCAGTGTATCACTGCTCCCTGAATGGCCCGGTCGGCAGGGCCTGGGTGATGGGAAGGTCTGCTGAACGGTCCTCTGAGAGAAGAGGAAAAGTACCCAGATACGAATGTAAAAAACTACTTGTTGTCTTCTCTCCATACAAACCATGTATACCAAAGATACCTGTAGAATTGTGTAGTTAGTGTACATAACACCAGCCATGAAGGACCCATACCCCTATAGGGGTGTGCCAATGACAAAAGCATTCCAGGGGAGTGGTCCTTAGATGTATTATTAAAAACAGTACACCCTGCGGTCCCGCGCCATAACTGAACTAAAGCTGCTAGAGTACACAAGAAAACGAATGTAACCATACGGGGGGCGCCTGTGAAGGGTGTGCGAGAATGTACTTGTCACGCATGAATGTTCAAAGCCCCTTGCGTGCCACCACCGTCACATACAGTGGCGGTTCATTTTCTATGTACTACACCAACCTCAATGCTACCTCACTTACTGCCAATGTATATGCATATAGCTAAAATAATGGAGTCGTCGAACCATGGTGTACGTATAAGGTGCTTAGGCTGGATATAAACTAAGACACCTCCAGCGAAGTGAAATGTATGTTTTCAAGTAATTCAAACAAATATTATAAAGTGTTCTAATGATTGTGATGTTTTCGCCTCTAAAAGCCGGCAACACGCGAGGGAGATACCTTTGTAAGAATGTGCAAGGCCATTTTCCCTCCCACCCTGCAGAGACTGCCAAACATGAGAGCAGAGGCCCGCGCCGCGCTGCCCCACCTCCCCCAACCAGACTGGAGCCGCTTCAATGATGTGCAACCCCCTCTGCCGCACCCAAGGCCACGGGCCGCCACCTGCATTATTTACAGCACAGCAGTAAACCTCTGCCTGAACCCACACGTCTAAGGGCGCCCCCTCGTAAACCCCACAAACCACCAGAGCATCCTAGACTTATGGCCCTGTGCAATCAGGACACCCAACACTGTGGCAACACACCGCGGCACATTTATAACCACATCTAACAAGACAGGGAGGCTTGTACCGTCCGTCCCATGCCCTGAAGCTTAGCCCCTCAACCTATGACACCGGTCAACAGGACGCTGGTAACCATGCCCTGATGAACGACCATTAGACCCCTTACAAGGTGCATTCCTCCTGTGTTGCATTAACCTGTAGCGTACCCTATTGGAAGATTTACTAAAGAAGACAATATTGTAGTGACTGAATGACTGCGGTGTGCATGGCCTAGGGCAGATAAGTCAGGAAAAGACATTCATCTCTGACACTGGCCGCAATGGCACACCAACACCGCCCGGATGAACTCTGCCAACCTGCCAAGCCCAGCCCAACCCACGAGGCTGACCAGTGACGTTCTCCAGCCACGACCAACCGCATCGCAGAGGCACCTATAGTTAGTCATCGCCACCCAATCCCATTGTATTTGTGCCCCCTATAGTATGTAGGTTCTCATGACGTTTTTTTGTAAATATATACGCCTGTCTTTGCTATTGTCAGACAGAGCGCTCTCGGAGTTTGCAGAGTTCTTTGCATGCCCTATTCTGATTGATAAACTCCCATTTAAGCTCACCCGCACTCTGTCTTGGCTTTATTCCCTACCCAGGAGAGTCCTTCATTGTCTCTCATCGCGGGGAGGATCGTGCTGGCTGAGGACGCTTGCTTTCAACGTCACACTAGGGATAGTATTACTGGCACGCCCTGTGTCGACGCCCATTTTTGAGTTTCGAAAAACAAACTTTAATACTCCGCAGCTTCCACTAGATGTCGGCCTATGCACAGCATGTGATCTAAGCAGATTCCACAAGCCTCAGAAATATATATATATATTTGCAAAATGCTGACATGTCACCTTCCAGCTGCTATGCTGCGCTATAGGGTCTGACTGCCGCAGATCACCTCATGGACCTTGAGTTGGAGATGGGTTTGACACTGGTATTAAAGAATGGGGCGACACAGGACCTTGTCTGAATGGTGGGGCCTAGTGCCTCCTGGAGGAAAGAGGGTGAGGCGGGATCACGGCGACAGCTGGAAGAGTGTGGAAGTTCCCCTTCTTGGGTCTATACACCAGGATCATGGCTGCTAGGATGTTCCCTTCGAAAAAGCGGGATCCCAGCAACATTTCAAAAAAATATAATAATCCAAAATAGGAATTAGAATACATTTCTCTTTTTTGTTGAAACCCCACATCCTGAGGTTGCATTGGGGTTTTGTAGTAGAACTGTTCCTTCAAGGAAACTTGCCCGGAAGTAGCCATAATACCCTGCACTAGCTCCTCATTTGCATTAGAAGAGCCATTAGGACCATTCCTCTGACACTGGCGGCTGGCCTGGTCGATGAACTTTATGTTATGTTAATCAGCATTTGTATAGCGCCTTTCACCACTGGGATGGTCTCCCTGCCCGGTTTTATGACAAAGATGCCCAGGATGGTGATCCACCATTACAGCGAAGTAAGCTTCTCACCAGGATTTCTAGATCTTTAACGGTATTAATAAATGCTAGGATGTTGTTACCAGAAATATCCACAAAGATAAAAGGAAAAAGAATGAGGAGTCGTCAATTGCATGCATTAGTGATGAGGAGTCGTCAATTGCATGCATTAGTGAAAGAAAACCGGCGGCACCTTGGCCTGAAGGAGAATCTGCCTGGTGGGCCATGGCCCATGCAGAAGTGATTAGAAAAAAGCTTGCTCTGGTTGCCAGCTGGAAGCACAATGCATTTCTGAATTAGGGGCGTTGGCTATCAATGCAGCAGCTGACCCGTTTGCTCTATAGAGGAACGACCTTTTGACCTGCACAGAAGAAGAGAATGTGCACCTTGGTAACACAATGCAACGCATGGCCCTATCCACTTAGCTGTTTCAGCACAGGGTCTCCTGTAGTTAGGGAAGTGTCACCCGCTAGGAGTTGCTTTAATGGCCCCAGGTCTTGCACCCTTTACGGAAAAGGCTCTTTCACATCCATTGTATCCCAGGACTGTGCCTTTGCACATGAAAGATATCCACAGAGACAGACAAATGCACAGGTTGATTCATGTGACACCTAAAACCAGCACTGCCTGGAAAAAAGATGAGCATCTGTGTGACACACTGTGCAGGGGTTGTCAGTGCATGTAGTCTGGACCCCACTAACCCTGCATTCCAAAAATGGGGCTGGTCGAACCTTACACAACAAAGGGTGTCCAGTTAAAGTACTGAATTCAAAAGGATCGAATGCCAATGGTGAGAGTCGGTTCATAGTGATAATGTCGAAAAAAAAATGTCGACTTACAAAAATGTCGAAAAAAAATGTCGAAAACAATAATGTCGAAAACCTATACATATAATGAAAAGAATCCATTTTTAGAAAAAATAATGTCGAAAAAAAATGTCATTTAGCACTATCAATAAATACATAAACAAGAAGGGCCCCCCAACTCTCCTCACCCAACACCCCCCTGCTACCCCCCCACCCTCTCACCCCTCATACTCAACACATTTTAATTATATATATATTTATTTATTCAATAAATAAAAAAGAAGAGTATCATTTACTAAGGGGGGTCCCCCCAACCCCCCTCACCAAACACCCCCCTGCCACCCCCTCACCACCCTCTCACCCCTCATATTCAACACATTTTAATTCTTTATTTATTTTTTCTAAAAATTCGACATTTTGACTGTTGACATTATTGGATTCGACATTATCACTGACCACCGTGAGAGTCAATCTGACCTAAAACAAAAGGGTCGAATTTTTTTTTTTATATATTTTTTTGGGCTTCCAGTTTTGGAATAAAAGTGTTTTTTACCACAAAAAGAGTGTTTGAGGAGGGCCCAATTTTTTTTTTTTTTTTAATAATATTTTATTCGCCCTTTGGTTTTCGGTCCTTTTGATTCGACCCTTTGGTAATTCTATCCTTTGCATTCGAAACTTTGACCTAGAACCCTTACAAAAGGACTTCCAAGTAAGAGCTGCCCTTTGGAATTGCGACAAAGAAAGAATGCAAAATGCTGACTTCTCTGTGTATTCCTGAGCAATACAGGGACTCCTGAGGAAGAGTGTGGGGGCTTTACGGTGTTAGATGGAGAAAATATGAAACAAGCATTGGCAATGCCAACAGTTTTTGTGTATGCATGGGAAAGGCATTTGCCAGGCACTGCTGTAATGGTAATAGACGACCACTGATGGTAGCAGCTGCAAAAAAGGGTGCGAGTACCTGGGCATATAATAGCAGTGTCTGGCAAATGCAGAATACTTATAGATAAGCCAAAACTGTTGGCTTTGCCAGTGCTTATTTTTAACAAGACTTCAGTGAAGGACGAGTGGCTGAAGACAGACCTGGCTGACATTTTAATGACATCAGTAGTGCCTTTACAGCTCCAATTAAGTAATTAACTTTCAGAAGACTGCTTTAAAAACACTGAAAGGCACTTCGAGCTCAATGTTTGATTGTAAGGCTTCATAACCCTTGCTTAAAGAGATCATAGGAGGATGTGTTTAGGGCGGGGAGCGGAAAGAAATTGGCTGGTAATGACCATAGGGGTTACCATTGGCTTGGGAAGTCAATGGGTGAGAAAATAGCCAAACACCTCCGAGCTTTGTATCCCTCTGCATATGCAATTTCTCTCTAGCTGTACGCTAATGCAATCGTTTTTGGCTTATAGGTGGCGCTGAAGCACCGCCTAATAGCCGCAACTAAAAATGGCCTCTTCTGGCCTTGAAGAACATCGATGTGGATTCTGTCGGCGAATTTCAAGAACCACACTGGTGGACCTGAGGAGTCAGGCTGCCAAGTTTAAAGAGGTCAGGTTCCATTGTAACACCTGCACTGCAACTTGGCCATTCTCTGAAGTGACCCGCCCACTTTTAGCAGCCGGGACACGAAGCCTGGGCATTTTGCTTGACTGGCTACAGAGAACAAGTCGTCTGTAGAAACGCCTGTGTTTAGAAACCATTCGTGTTCTACTCATAGCACGAATGGGCGTCAGCGGTGGTGTGTTCTTCTCCCGGTACATGACCTGTGATAAAGGCTGGCACGTTCTTCTTGGCCCACCTTCAACAAAAGGTGGACTTCTTTTGTCAGAGACTGTAACCTCGTTCCTCTTATTATATGTAAGATGTTTCATGTGGAACGGTTGGGCATTATTATCAGGGCTTCAGGGGGTTACCCTCGCATGTTTCTGCCGCACAAGACCCCTGTACTGGGTCGGGCTGCACGGGTAGTCCCCACGCGCCAGGTCAAGCCACAGGACGGGTGTGGCATCCATGAATGCGTTAGGTGGAGCTAGCCAGACTCATAACCCCTAGCATGGACTCCTTAAGTGATGGCTGAACTATCCTACGATGCTGGATTCCAAGTCAGAGAACTCCTATCGATGTTGTGGTGCAGTACAGATTGGCATTGAAAGAATTGCTTTACTCCGCGACTTGGTCCCCGAATCGGGAGGGGTGGGGGTGGGCTGTAATTGGGCGATGAACTGTCCGATTTGAGCAATGCCGCACACAATAAACACTATTCGCAAAAGGTGTGTTGTGTGGTACCTTACTGGTGATGCTGTAGCATGCAGAAGTGTGCTGGGTTGTGTGGCTGTGCTCCCACTTCGTTGACCCCCGCATTCCCAGCACAAACAGGTGGGGGTGGGAGGGGTGCCCTCCTCCCCCTTTTACTGGCGTATCAGTCACGAAAATACGATTCTGCAAGGCTGACGTTGCCCTTTTAAGAGGCAGGCACTGCCGTTGGATGCTGCAGTGTGACAGGGAGAGGGGGTGGGGAGGAGTGATGCGGGGGGCATAAGGTGGGGTGACAGCTCGTCCGTGATCTCCCGGCCTTCAGACGGACACAGGCGCAGGAGGTGGCGGCAGCATCCAGCGGGAGCGGATCTGCAGGAGAGCGCCACAAATCCCCCGGAGAGAGCGGGTGATCATCGGCACAGTGCGTCCGCGACCCTCCACTGCTTTCGCGACCCTCTGCCTGCAGTATCAGCAGCCGCCTCTGCGGTGCAGGGCCACCAGGACAGCATCACCTCCCCCGTCAGAGAATCCGCAGACCACCGGTGCTATTGGACGCCTCTAGTGAAATCTACGTTTGGACACCAGCATCCGCTACTCGCTATCAGGCGCAGGTGAGCCGAGCCGGGCATATGCAAAGGAAGGGGAAAGGGAGATAAACCTTGGGGTGGGTGCCTGCAGGGCTCCGCTAGCATATGCTGTCCCGAAAAAAGGGTATTTTCCTACAGTCCCTGGCCCATCCGCACTGCGATCGCCTCGGAACAAGGACAGGTGGACGCCCCCTTCCCCCTGTGTTTATAGCGCCTGGTGACTGCCTAGTTAGCACGACCCGCTTATAGGTGTGGGATCTAACCTCCATTATTTCGGTGGCTAACCATTAACTTAAAAGGGGGTCCCGGCGTTCTACCCGTCACAAAACATCACCCACCCAAATTCCTGCCCTAGCCACATAACACTGCTCGCTTTACTCCCTATTTTACAATCCGTACACAGGGAGCTAGAGCCTGCACCCCCTTCATCCAGGCGGCAGTTTACAATCTATACCCTGTAAACCGGTGCTTGGACCCCGCCCCTTCCTCGACGCCCAAGCCAGACACTGAAACCCCTACACCCAACAGCTAGAGTGTAAAATCTCTACCCTGGGAGCCGGAGACAGAAACCCCTACACCCAGAAGCTAGCATTAAAAACCCAAACCCTGGGAGCCAGAGACAGAAACCCCTACACCCATCAGCTAGAGTTTAAAATCCCTATCCTGGGTAGCCAGAGACTGAAACCCCTACACCAAGCACCTAGAGTTTACAATCCCTACTATGGGAGCCAGATACTGAAACCCCTACACCCAGCAGCTAGCGTTTAAAATCCTACCCTGGGAAGCAGACACTGAAACCTCTAAACCCAGCTGCTAAAGTTTAAAATCTACTCTTGGAGCCAGAGACTGAAACCCCTACATCCGGCTGCTAGAGCTTAAATTCGCTATCTTGAAACCCCTGCACCCAGCTGCTAAAGTTTAAAATCCATACCCTTGGAGCCAGAGACTGAAACCCCTACACCCAGCTGCTAGAGGTTAAATTCCCTACCTTGAAACCCCTACACCCAGCACCTGGAGTTTAAAATCCATACCTTGGGAGCCAGAGACTGAAACCCCTACACTCAGCTGCTAGAGTTTAAAATTCTACCCTGGGAAGCAGACACTGAAACCTCGACACCCAGCTGCTAGAGTTTAAAATCCACAACCTGGGAGCCAAAGACTGAATCGCCTACATCAACCTGCTAGAGGTTAAAATCCTACCCTAGGAGCCAGGGACTGAAACCCCTACACCCAGCCGCTAGAGTTTAAAATCCCTACCCTGGGAGCCAGCGACAAACTCCTACACCCAGCTGCTAGAGGTGAAAATCCCTACCATGGGAGCCAGAGACCGAAACTCCTACACTCAGCTGCTAGAGTTTAAAAGCCCTACCCTGGAGCCAGGCACTGAAACCCCTACACCCAGCTGCAAGAGTTTAAAGCCCTACCTTGTTTGCCTCAGCCTGAATGTACTACTCTCGTGTACAGACGCTGAAATACCTGCCCTGCTTCCAGAGTCTGAGATCCATACCTTTGGCTCACCCACCTTAAATCACTATCATGGCAGCCAAAGGCTCTCATCCCTACCACGACAGCTAGAGCTGTAGATGTCCACTCCAGTGCCTAAAATCCTCACCATGTGTATGAACTTGAAATCTCTACTGTGACAGGCAATGCACGAACGTCTTACCATGAAAATGTGGTACCTGCCAACACAACAGTGCCATGACCCAAGAGTCTGAACTCCATATCCCAAAGTCGCCACAGCCTTACATCCCTACCCCAGCAGCCAGACCCTGAAATCTCTACCCCAAACCTCAGAGCCTGAAGTGCCCACCCCAGCAGCCAGAACCTGAAATCTCTACCCCAAACCTAAGAGCCTGATATCCGTACCCCAGCAGCCAGAACCTGAAATCTCTACCCCAAACCTCAGAGCCTGATATCCGTACCCCAGCAGCCAGAACCTGAAATCTCTACCCCAAACCTCAGAGCCTGAAGTGCCCACCCCAGCAGCCAGAACCCGAAATCTCTACCCCAAACCTCAGAGCCTGAAGTGCCCACCCCAGCAGCAAGAACCTGAAATCTCTACCCCAAACCTCAGAGCCTGACATCCCTATCCCAGCAGCCAGAATCTGAAATCTCTACCCCAAACCTCAGAGCCTGACATCCCTACCCCAGCAGCTAGAACCTGAAATCTCTACCCCAAACCTCAGAGCCTGAAGTGCCCACCCCAGCAGCTACATCCTAAAATGCCCAAAACTGCTGCATCAGTCTTAAATTCTTTCCATTCCTATCCCCCGGCCCAGCTAAACTGTCCCCAATCCCTAGTCAGAGCCCAAACCCCCAGGCCACCAGAGCTTAAAATCCCTTTCCCGACCCCCAGAGCATGAAATAATCATACTGGCACGGCAAGATACTGTGAAGCCTTCCATGACAGGCGGAATTTTAAATCCCTGTGCCTTCTGCCAGACTTAATCCCCAATGCCAGACCTGATATCCCTACACAGACAGCCAGAGCCTGAAATCTCTACCCCAGTTACAGAGCCTGAAAGCCCTACCCTGCCTGACTGGTGCTAAAAGCCTTACCCAAACAGAAGATCCTGCAATCCCTTCCCTCCTGCCAGAGCCAGAAATTCCTTATCTGGAAATCCCTACCCAGGCTGGCAGAGCTGATATCCCTACCCAGACAGCTAGAGCCTGAAATGTCTGCACATCTACAGGGCATGACAACACTATCCTGCTTGACAGGATCTAAAATATTTAGCCTGACCACAAGAGCCCTCAAAACCTTCCCTCCATGCTACAGTCTGGCTGCCAGAACGTGAAATTCTAATCCAGACGGCCAGCCCTGAAATCTCCTCATCTGTGCATAGAACCTGAAAACTAGCATGAGAGCAAGAGCCTGCAATCCCTCCTGCCAAAGCCTGACATTCCTCCTCTGGCTGTCAGAACTTTAAATCGCAACCTAGGCTGCCAGAGGTGAAAACACTGCAAAGCAGCCCGAGGATGACATGTCTACCCCTACCACAAGAATCCGAAATTCCTTCCCTTCTGCCAGAGCCTGACAAACCTCCTCTGGCTGTCAGAACGAGAATTCCCCCCCTACCCTAACCTTCCTAGCCCGATATGCCCCCCCCTCCATGTTCCCCTTCAGGCTGCCATAGTCGGGGCTTTCTACCCATCGGCAATGGTGTACAGTCCGTACCTCAGCCACCTCATCATTAAATCCGGAACCAGTGTCTCGGAGCCTGATCTCCCTCCCCGGAATGGATAGGCGGACACCCCTACCTCCCAATTAAAGAGTGAATCTAATTCAGGGATTCACTCTAGCTCCCTACTGACCCCGCACCCCCTGGAACCTACCCCTCGCAGCCTGGACACCCTCTACCCCAGAGCTCTGCTGCCGGCCGTGCTGTGTCATCACCGTCCTTGCGGCCTGGCATGAAACCCTCGCACGTATTGGACGCGGCTACTGTTTATGAATGAAAAAGCAAGCGTGTAATGGACGGATGGGCGTAGTCTTTACCCAGCTACGTAAGGAAGGCTTTGCGAGTATTGCTGCGTCATCGCGGGCATTCGTTTTAATGACGGGACACCAGCTAGCGCCCAGAAGAAAAAAAAGGACTCAAAGTAAGAATTGAGCGTCGTTCCGAAATGACAGCGACCTGTGCCAACAGCTTCACATTAACTGATAAAATAAAAAAAACTTTGCCATAGAAAAAAAGAAAGGCAAATAATGCTCAATTCTACCTGCTATGAAGCTCGCAGCATCAGAACGTGTGATAGACGCATTAAATCAGAAGGGGGGGGGGGGGCGCGGCTGTAATGCATTCTGGGCGGGCTGATCGCTCTGCAGGTCAAAGGTTCAAATCTCACAGGGCCGACTCAGGCCTTCATCCTTCCGAGATCGGTATAATGGCTACCATATGAAACTGAGTAGCAGCGTCTTCACTAAGCGCAAAGCAGCGGGAGACATTCAGCGAGACGCACTGAGCATCTTCTTGGGATGTTTTGTGCAGAAGTGAGGTTTCTCGGGGTACAGTAATAAAATCTATAGAAGATGTGTAATTCCAGGGCTCGGAATGGAACCCCCTGACTACCCCCCCAGGAAGTGTGCACATTTATTGAGAATACTGTACACGCAAGCAGCAGACTTGCCCTGCAGGAGCGGCCGCTGTTTAAAGCAGGGGCTGGCAACCGAAGCGCCTTCCTCGTGTGACCCGAGCAAGGTGGGCAGGGTGGCATCATATAATTGGTATTTTTCTGGTAAATTATTCGCACACGATTCTGCTCTCGGCCTTTCCCAAGGAAGTTGGGGCCCGCCCCTTCTTCTGGCTGATATATACCGTTATTCGGAAGCCTAACGTCCGGGGCGAGGCGCCCTGGGTACAGATTAAGTGAGGGGGGAGGGGGTGCTTAATGGAGGTGTGATGCTAGCACGAGCGGGTGTACGGGGAATGGGGTGGAGGTCAGCCACTGGGCGGGGTGCAGAGGCCTGCAGGCCGCTGAAGTCGCATTATTAATGTGGTACTGGTACTAGCGAAGAAGGGTGGGCTACACAGTCATGCGGTACCGATGCTAGAGGGGCAGCGGGGAGGGGCTGGTGCAGGTGCAGGTGACGTGGGTTCGCCCCAGGAGCGGGAGGGAGAAGGTTGGGCTCGTTTGCAGGTGGGCAATGGAGGCAGGTACTGGGGAGGTCGGTGACTCGGTGATGGATGCAAGGCTGGTAGGGCGAGGAGGCCCTGCTATACTATAGTGCCGGGCCTGTGTGGGTGATAATTCCAATGAGTTGGAGACTCGCGGTTTACAGTAGTGAGTTATTAATACTGGCGCGGGGGGATGCACAGATTAATTATAGTAATGAAGAACCAATACCTCCACCTTAACACCTAGAGCCACATCAGGAGTCATTCAAGTCGTAAAATAAATGAGGGGGGGCGCTAACATACCAATTGAATGTTGCTGCACCAGAATTTAGCTTATCAAGGTGGTTCCATGTCATTTCATCCCGTCATTTTAATGTGTGCATTCCAAGAAAATGATACTCATCGTTTTTTTTGGGGGGCATCCTCCCCAAACGGACCGCCCACACTTATTTTTGGCTATTGCCTACCCGCCCAAACCCTTATCTGCCCTCCCCCAATCCCCCTAAAAAATATGAGCATATTCGTTGTAATATGCACGTTAAAATGCCAGGGGATGGAAATGCAGGCGATGAAAGGACGTCGTACCATCAAGGTGTCCTCTGAAAAAAGTGGAGGGACTCCGTCCACCCCCGTGCACCCTCAGCTTGAACCCTCAACCACACACCCTGCACTACCCGTCCTACCTGAAACTCTGATGTGCTCCCCACCGACTCCCCCTTGGTTGCTTGTAGATCCCTTTCTGCCAATTGCCCGCCACACCCCTCCCCTGCCAGCTCACCCTTCCTTGTTTCTCTGCTTCCCTTACTGTGGTCTTCCCCCTGTGATTGTAAAGTGCTCCGTTGCTTCCCAAAGCTAGGTCCACGCTCAATAAATACTCTAATAATCGTAATGATAATACTTCCTGGCTGGGGATGCACAGATTCTTGCAGCAATGATGATACTAGGATGCACAGATTATAGTAGTGAGGAATAACACTGGTGAGGTATGGGTGCATGGATTAGAATAGTGGTAAAGTAATACTAGGAACCTAAGGAGGCACAGATTATAGTAGTACGGAACCAATACTATGGAGCTGGGAATGCACGGTTTGTAGTCAGGAGGAATTTATAATAGGGATCTGGGGATGGGAGATTATCAGAGCGAGGAACTAATACTAGAGAATAGGAATACAGATAGTAGTGCAGGACTAATACTAGGGACTGGGAGATTCCACATTAGTGATGTAGAACTACTACTTCCTTGCTGGGGATGCACAGACAGTACTAGTGAGGAATAGCACTGGCGAGATTTGGATGAGAGTAGAGAGCAAATAATACCAGGGACGCACAGATTATAGTAATATGGAACTAGCACTATGGACCTGGGAATGCACGGTTTAGAGTAGTGAGGAATTAAGGAACGAAATTGGGGATGACAGATTATCAGAGCAAGGAACTAATACTAAAGAATGAGGAGGCCCAGATTTTAGTAGCAAGGAATTCATATTAGGGGGCTGGGGGACATGGGTTAAAGTAGCGAGAAACTAAAACTGTGGAACAGGGGTGTACATATTAGAGTAGCAAGGAATTAATCCTAGAGTGCTGGGGATTCATGGATTATAGTAGTGGGCAAGTCATACTAGGGGACAGGGGATGCATGCATTATAGTAGCGAGGAACTAATACTAGCGTGCTGGGGATTCATGGATTAGAGTAGCGAGGAACTAAAACTAGGGGACAGGGGATGCATGGAATATAGTAGCAAGGAACTAATACTAGCGTGCTGGGGATTCACGGATTATAGTAGTGAAGAACTAATACTAGGGGATCAGGGATGTATGGATTATATTAGCAAGGAACTAATACTAGCCTGCTGGGGATTCATGGATTATAGTAGAGAAGAACTAATACTAGGGGACAGGGAATGCATGGAATATAGCAACAAGGAACTAATACTAGCGTGCTAGGGATTCATGAACTATAGTAGCGAGGAACTAATACTAGGGGACAGGGGATGCATGCATTATAGTAGCAAGGAACTAATACTAGCATGCTGGGGATTCATGGATTAGAGTAGCGAGAAACTAATACTAGAGGACAGGGGATGCATGGAATATAGTAGCAAGGAACTAATACTAGGGAGCTGGGGATTCATGTATTATAGAAGCAAGGAGATAATACTAGGGAGCTGGGGATTCATGTATTATAGTAGTGAGGAACTAATACTAGCAGACTGGCGATGCATGCATTATAGTAGTGAGGAACTAATACTAGCGTGCTGGGGATTCAGGGATTACAGTAGCGAAGAACTAATACTAAGGGATAGGGATACTAAGAATGTAGCAGTGACACCTCTACTAAAAAAAGCAGGACTGGACCCTTTAGATGCCACTAATCCCAGGCCCATTACAAATACTTTGTTTTTTATTAAACTCATTGACAAAGTAGCCACGTTGCAGCTACAAGCTCATGTCTACACTGCTGGCATTCTACATGAGAAACAGTCTGGGTTTAGGAGTTTCCACGGTACGGAGAGTGCTCTTCTTGTCCTCCAGACGCACATGCTCTCAAAATTGGAACATGGCAAGTCGGGGTTGCTGATGTTACTAGATCTATCAGCAGCTTTCGACTTGCTAGATCATAAAATCCTGTTGGAGCGTATGGCTATAGGTGGGAGGACTCTCGCCAGAAGCAATTACATGGCTCAGATCCTTTCTGGAGGACCGCCTCTCACGAGTTTATTGGGGTGACAATGCTTCTGATGTGGAAACCATCGTATGTGGGGTGCCATAGGGGGCTTGTCTTTCCCCTTTGCTACTCAACATTTATATTCTACCATTATGCAATGAGTTGACACTGATAGATGTTTTTTTTTGCAATTATGCAGATGATTTCCAACTGGTCCTAGAGATCACCGGGGACCACGAGAAGGATCAGCTATTGCTGGATATAATCTACCTGACCATCAAAGGATGGATGTCGACCAACTGGCTGTGTTTGAATGCAGCCAAGACAGAGCTTATGTTGTTTGGTCCAAGACTCGTGAGAGCAGACCTTAGGCAGGAGTATGCCAACTTTATCATTGATGGCAGACAAATAAAGGTTGTACCCAAAGTTAAGACTCTCGGCACCTACATGGAGGAAAGCCTGGATTGCAACGCCCATGTAGCTGCTATCACAAAAAAACACTAATTATCATCTCAAGGTGCTACGACAAATTGCTCCCTTAATTTCAATAGAAAATAGAACTAAGTTGGTGAGGGTCGTGATCCTCCCTCGAGTTGATTATTGTAACGCCCTACTGGGAGGTGCAACCAGGTCAGATGTCCAAGAATTACAAAAAATTCAAAATTCAGCCACACGTATCATCTTTCAGATGAAACGTTTGGAACCAACCACTGCAACATGGAAAAGATTACATTGGTTACCAGTGGCAGCTCGCATTCAATTTAAACTATTAAAGACTTGCCACAAATGTATTTACGGGAATGCTCCCGTGTATTTGAAAGCACAAGTAAGCACATACCATCCCCAAAGTAACCTGAGATCTGCCGAGAGCTATCTTTTGAAACACCCGGTCAAACGTGCTAGGGGCCTTGGTCGGGCTTTCCACGTTCGAGGGACAATAGCTTGGAATGCCTTGCCATCAATAGTATGTAAAACTGAAAACCACCTCGAATTTAGAAAGCAATTAAAAACACTACTCTTTAACCAATATGACTGATCATGTAGTAGCTGCCTCATACTTCTGTCTCTCTGTGCCTGGATGCCCACGGGCTTTGGCGCAATACAAATAAAATAACATAACATAGCAACAATATAGTAGTGAGGTGCTGGAGCTAAGGGATGCACAGATTATAGTACTGACGTACTAATATAATGGAGCTGGGGAGGTAAGGATTACAGTACAGTGGAACTAAAACTAAGTAACTGGGTTTGCAGACATTATAGTAGTGAGAAAGTCATACTAGGGAGATGAGAATGCACAGATTACAGTAGTTTGAAAGTGTTACCTGAGGAGCCATTTGTACGGGAGCATGTTGCTCATCAGGCAAATGAGCTTTTGAGATGCATGATTGCTTTAGAGTATTTAATGAAGATGGATTCACACTTTTTTCATTTATTTGATCCATGTGTGGTAACTCACTATTAGAGTGTATAGTGATAGTCTGATTGAATGTTCTTCAGTTCCATTAGTGAAGAATAAGGGTGAGTGAGATAGGTTGTCTGGAACCTCGCATTTAGAAAAGCACGAGTCGTTAGCATCGAAATCAGTCACAGCTGGATCTACGCAAGAAATGTGACTAACTGATGAATGGTTAACTGAGTACCTAGAATTCGAGACGTTGTTTGATTTTTTACCGGAATTATTTTATGCGCAAGTAGAAGAATCTGCACAATTGAATTTTAGAGTTGTAAATTGGGAATTATTTTGCAGCAGGAGTGTCGTATATCAGAGTGGATCTGTTTACACTCAGCTGGAATCGTACGTTCTGTCTTCGAGGTAGTTACAGCATGCAATGTTTTAACAGTGAACTTGCGAGGGGTGCTATCGGACGCCTTACGCTTACCTTTACTAACATGATTGCTATCTACGGGTGGCATGTCCGATTTCAAAGTGTACGCTGCAGTACACATCGAGCAAATTGGAAACCTATCTAAGTTGAACCTGGAGTTTTCATGTTGCCATTTGCAGGTGCTTCGCCGCGGCAAATCGGTACTTGCAGGTACTTGGCTTGGTGCGCCCGCCTTCTGGTTAGATAGGCAGAGATTGGTAAGGGGCGCAGCCACATTATGTTTGTTGTAATAGTTATTTAAAACAAGACAAAAGATGAATATAAGTATACTGATGACAGTAATTATACTTGTACAAGAATGTCAGTTACAATATATTGACCTCCACAATGAAAATATTATGACCACTTGACAAGAGTCCACAGAAGCGCAGAGGAACGCAGCAACGCAGTAATTGCAGGTACTTGGCTTGGAGCGCGAGCGCCGGTGCGCGCGCGTTCTGGTTAAATAGGCAGAGATTGGTAAGGGGCGGAGCCACACTGTTTGTTGTAATAGTTATCCAAGAAGTCAAGTTCACCTCTTCACCGGCTCCCAGACCAGCAGACAGCCAACTGCACTTGTCAAGCACTACAGAGGCATGTATTACAGTTGCAACAAGCTCGTACTCTGGAGCTGGTGATACATTAGTAAACTAGGGAGCTATGTTGTACCAATTATAGTATTTCAGAACTAATACTAGGGGGGACTTGGATGCATGGATTATAGCAGCGAGAAACATATACTCTGGAGCTGGTGAAACAGTAGGGAGCTGGGGATGCACAGATTATAGTTTCGCAGAACTAATACTAGGGGGATGGGGATGCATTATTTATAGTAGCGAGGAACTGTACTAGATCCAACATAGCGGTATAGTTACCTTAAAAGCATGTTGTAACACGTAAGGGAGTACCCTATGTGGTGTATGAATAGTCTCGAGAATACCCATTAGTTGTATGTGTGCCTGAATAGTCTCTAGTTACCCTCAAATGTTATGTGTGCTTGTATAGTCTCAGGTGTATGTGTTGTGTTGTTGTATATTTGTTGGGAACACCATGAGGTTTTCACATACAAAGGGTAACCTCATTCCTTAAGGAGGAGCCATCCATGGCTTACATTTGAGGACCAGGAAGTTGAGGTGCCCTAGAAAAGGGCTCTGGCTATCGTTGGATAGTAGGTCTTCTGATAACCAAGAGAGCTACAAGTGACATACTGTGAACTGCATTCCTCCCCAAGGGAAGACTCCAAGGTCCTTTGATAACCAAGAGAACTACAAGTGACATACTGTGAACTGTATTCCTCCCCAAGGGAAGACTCCTAAATCCTCTGAGAACCCAGAGAGCTACACGTGACTGAGCTGAATTCCACCCCAAGGGAAGACCCATAGGTCCTCTGAGAACCCAGAGAGCTACATGTGACAGACTGTGAGCTTCATTCCTCCCAAAGGGAAGGCCCATTCCCTCCCACTTATCATTTTGTGCTCACTGCTGGGCAGTGTGTGGAATGGGAGGGTACTGCCAGCAATGTATTTCCACAGAACCTCAATGAAACCCCTTAGATAACGCTTTGTACCTAAAAAAGCAGATAGTATTGCTTATGTTCATGGCTGGGTGATACCTTGCACTGCCTCTTGACTCTCCCAGCACTAGTGGTCTGTATCTGTAACCCTACAGTCCCTTCTCTCTGCACTTATGAGCTACCGCTGGCTGCATTTTTTGATTACCTGCACTTCTCAGCCCCCCCCACCCCTCTTGGCACTTCTCCCCTTTCACTTCCCTGCACTTGTGGGATCTGAATGAAACAATGCCCAGTAAGATCGTTGTTTTGTCCTCCCTCTGTTTCCCCCTCCTATTCCTGTCGTGCCTAGAAACACTTGTGTAAAGGTGCGTTATAAATGCCATGCCAACTTCCCTTCCCACTTAACAGGCGAATCTTCTTGTGGAGGGGAGATCGGAAACGGTGTACATGGTTCACTCAACTCGGGCCTGCAGCTGGCATAGCCTCCTGTAGGGCACGCTGCTCCTGCTGGGCGGTCTAACCATGGCGTGATCCTCTCTGGGTGATCTCCATACTTAGTGGTGTCTCTGGCCAACAGAGATCTTATGCAGAGACCCTGAATGGGGGCTGAGTTGAAAGGACCATTGGTGGCTTTCCACCCGCCTCACTAAACTTGCCAGTCAATCACTTTAAAAGCTTCTACTGCAGGACATCCAAAGGGGCAGAATTCCACCTCCCCTTTCAACATTGACAAACGAGTAGTAACTGTGCCCTGATTTTGCTGAGTAAGCTGTCTGCATTCTGGGGCGGGAAAGAGTTGCAATGGAAGGTTTCCTTGGGTAGGGCAGGATTCACAAGCTGACATTTGCCAGGACTCACACGATTTGCTGGCATGCGTTGCAGCTTCCAATTGCCAGCTCGAGTCATGTGCGTAGCAGAGGGTAACGATTGGACCACATCCCAAGTGTCATTCTCCATGTAAGTTCCAAAAGGTTTCAGGCAGAACAGAATGCTGCGTGGAGTGCATTCTCCTTGAAGGAGGAGTGCACCAAAGAGTGCAGGTGCACTGAGCCTGCTGAGGCCTTTATTTTACTATCCACAGCACCTCCCCAATTCCTGGCCAATGACAGGTGTATGAGATGCCTATAGCTGTTACATGGTGTTGATAAAAAAAAAGCAGCAGCTCTTGGTGTTTCAACACAGTCCACTTATATTATTGATATTTCCAGTTTTCCTTGCTTTAACATTATTGAATTGAATAGTGTGGACTTTAACGTATGGTTCACTGTCTAAATGTAATAGTGTTTATTTAATTATGCCCCCAACTTGCTTTGCAAATGAGGTGCGTTACCCTGAACACAATAGTGAAGGAAGAGAACTGTCAAACGCACTTGTGGAGTCCGAGAGCCAGATCTGTCGCAGCGAGTCAGGCACCAACAAGACGAGGCTGAAGCCGAGAGTCTCCATGAAGGTGGAGAAAGGGAAGAAAACTTCCCCAACCAATCTAGGCTGGGGTCGGACTGGGACATACAATTGTCTCGGGCACCAAAGAAAACGTGGCACAAATGGCTTCTCATTCCTTTTGTGACACTGTTTGAATAGTACCCAAGGGGGAGGTTTCTGATAAAATATGATGCAAATTGTGCATTTTAATGAATATTTATACAGCAAGACTGGTCAAAACGATTAGCCGCACAGTGATGTAACTCATCAAACTGATCCACATTGGCCAAAAAAGCGGCCCACACGCCACACCAGCATTTTGTGTTTTTGGTTCGGCCATGGGCCTATTGCCCCATAGGCCAGTCCCTGATCTAGGCTGAAGGAGTCTAATAGGAAGTCTCCCAATGAGAGGCGTACTCTCAACACAGATGGCTGCATTTGGTCGCAAACAAGTAGGGTGACCAGGTTTTCAAGAGAAATCAACGGGACAGCCAACAACATAAAAGAAGGACAAACCCACTCAGCCCTCCACCCCTTAACCCGACCCCCCATTTCCACAGTATCTGCATAAAAATTGTGTGGCTTTGAGTGTTGATAAAACCACGCAAATAACAACCATGATATATTTTAAGTAATACTAATTGAATTATGTATTTTAATGCTATATTTGTACAATGAAGTCGATTGTTATTGGTATATAGTGTGAAAATTTGGCAATCTCAATTATTACATTTTGACAAAAAAGCACGTAAATATGAATAACAAAGTTGCTTTTTCTCCGTTTGCCATTAGATGCCTTGCTGTGTACTTTCCTCTCACCCAGCCTCTGTGGTCAAAGCAGTTAATGCACACTGCTCGTACCTGGAAAGTTAGGGGTTCGAGCCCATCCTAAAATGACAAAATTCTTAACGTCCAAAGTTTATTTACTTGATAACAGTTGGTGGAGAAAAAAAATGAGACAGCAGGGGGACAGAGGTGACCGTCCCGGCAAAACCATGATGTCTGGTCATCATGCAAACAAGTCCACTGAAGGATGTCCTTATTTCCGCTAAAACTGTATGATGGCCAACATGTACAGCATCCATTTGTGAGTGGCATGAAACGGTTGCAGGGCATAGTTTCGAAAACAAAAGGATCGAATGCCTTTTGTTCGGCAGTCAAAGGACCGAAAAAAAGGATTTAATTTTTTAAAAAAAATTTTTTAGGGGGGGGTTCCCCCGAATCCATGTTTTCTTTATTAAAAACACTTTTTTACCAACCCAAACTAAAAAATATATAAATAAATTAAAAAAATTCGATCCTTTTTTTCGATCCTTTGACTGGACATCGCATGAAACCGCCTGCTCAAGGAGTCTGCTTTCACCCCCCCCCCCCCCGAATATGCGGTGCAAGAGGATGAATTCAGAAGGCACCAATCACAAAGCTTGCGATAGATCATGGCCATGGTGTTGTCAGTGAACACCTGAACCACTTCCACCTGGATCAGAGGGAGGAAAAACCTGAGACTCAGAAAAAGCTCTCAAATCTAAAAAGGTTGTGTGAAGAAGTCTTTTCTGGACGTTCCACAACCGGCGAGTTTGGTGGTTTTGAAAGTGGACTCTGCATTGCAGGAGAGAGCAGTCCGTCGTCACAAAGATTTGAGGAGAAAAGCCCCTCCCCCCCATCAGAAGGTTCCCCTTCAAAGTACACCACTTGCTAGAACTCTGGATTTCCTTTGTGATGGGAATCTTTCTGGACTCATGGTCTGACAGATGATTCCAGTTTGCTAGTAAATGCAAGTGCAAGCAGGCCTCACCAAATCATAAAAATCTCACTACACCCGCAGGGCGAGTTCTTTAGTTTACATACTCGACATGAGATGAATACTTTTGCCCCATGGTGACCCAAGACAACATTTTTACCAGTCCTTTCGGTAAAATGGTGCATGTCACCATAAGCGTGCTTCATATTTGTATTTTTCACCAAAAGGCCAGCCATGTACAGTGAAACTTATTTGCCATTTACGGCAAACAAAGTTTGTTTGCAGAAAATATCAAATAAAAGTTTCAAACATCCTCATACTCGCAAGCAAGGTGGAGTACCATTCAAATGGTGCTCGCCCTTCATAAAATCTCCTTGACAATGCGAGGGAGCTACTAGATTTTGCAAGCCCTGCCCAAGGTCTCATTATGAGTCTGGCCAGAGGCACAACTTAAATGCACAACACCATGAGACCCAGAAGCCTCTGAAACCACCAGGCAGATGCTTGAGTTGGCATGGAAGAATAAGTTACTTACCCATGGTAACGTTCTTTCTACTGGATGTTCCTCCCATGTATTTCTCATCTTTGATATTCGATATCCAGCTTCAGCTGCTTTGGAAAAATATTTTTGGCAGAGGGCGCTGTGCGCCGATGCAGTTGACTCAATGTCCCTCAAGGCCTTCTGTCTCAAGGATGATGTCTTTGAAGGGATATATAGCACGAGCAGCGGCCATTGGCTTCAGTTCTGTTTTTCTTACGGTAGAACTACCTGCAAAACCACAGGTTTGACTGTACTCAACTTTGAAGGAGCAAAAGCTGTAACAGCCTGGAAATTCTACAGTGGGGTAGGCTGGGAGAGCCATGAGGAATATGTGGGAGGAACATCCAGTCGAAAGACCGTTACCAGGGGTAAGTAACTTGTTCTTTCAAATGGATTGTACCCTCCCATGTATTCCTCATCTTTGATAGACTCCAAAAGCAGTATTAGATTTGGTGGAGGGAGTAAGAATTTAGTTTTTTAATGGTTTTCATAAACCGAGTGCAGGACAGCTTTCCCAAAGCTTTCATCCTGACCAAGGGAAGACTCAAGGCAGTAATGTTTTGTGAACACGTGAATAGTAGACCACGTTGCTGCCTCACAAATATTTTTAAACGGTACAGCCCTTAGCAGGGCTGTAGAGATAGCCATGCCCCTGGTGGAATGGGCCCTTAACCCTTCAGGAGAATCCTTGCCCGCCAGTCGGTAGCATTCCAAAATTGCCAGAATGATCCACCTGGATAAGGTCTGTTTAGCAACAGCCTGACCCAGATTGTGGCCTGTAGAACCTATGAAAAAGCAGATCATCAATACAAAGTTTTGATAGCCTAGCTATGTAAAAGCTCAAAGCTCTGCCTGGGTCCAAACTATGTAATCTCTCCTCCTCTTTACCAGGATGAGGGGGAGGATAGAAAGTAGGTAAAACAATTTTCTTCCCCACATGATAATCAGAAATTATATTGGGTAAAAATGAAGGCTTAACCCTCAGAACAACCCTATCCTTATGGAAGATAGTAAAGGGTGGCTTAGATGAAAGTGCCTGCAATTCACTCCTCTACGAGCTGAAGTTAATGCTACGAAGAGAATTGTTTTGAAAGTTAACAACCTTAATGGGCATGAATGTAAAGGTTCAAAGGGTGCACACATTAGAAATTTGAGTACCAGATTAAGGTCCTAAATTGCAACCTGGAAGGGAGATGGGGGGGAATACATTGGTGAGCCCCTTGAGAAATTGTGTCACCAGTGGAATTTTGAAATATGAACATTCTTCTGACAAACACTTAAAGTTGGATAGCGCCTCCAAGTAGCCCTTAATAGTTCCAACCTGAGCCCAAGATTAGCTAAGGAAAGTAGAAAGAAAACACCTCATGTGTTTTGCACAGACAAGGGTCTACATTCTTGTCTTTGCATCAGTTGCAGCATTTGTTCCAACGGCGACGGTACAAGGACTTAATTGCTGGCCTTCTGGCCAAAAGCAAAATCTCCATTACATCATGTGGAAGGTCACAATTCTTGTATCTCAGCCTTTCACAAAACATGTGTTTTCTGAAGGATGAGTGTCTTGACCTCTGGATGGAGAACCTAACTCTTTTCTCGCAAGAGAAGGTCGTCTCTTAGTTGAAGATGTATTGGAGGGTAGATGGACATGTCTAGAAGGTCCGGGTATACGTCCTCCTGGCCCAATCTGGGGCAATTAGGATCATGCATTTCCCGAACTTTCTCAACCTCATAATGACCTGAGGAATGACGGGGACACGGGGACTAGAGGAAACACATACAGGAGTGGAAACTCCTAGTCCACTACGAACGTGTCGCTTAGAGCTCCACTTGAGGGAAATTCCCTGGAGCAGTACAGTTCGCACATCCGGTTGGCACTGGTCGTGAACAGATCCACTTGAGGGGTACCCCAAAGGGTAAAGATCTCTTGAAAGACCTCCTATGCTTCTAGTTCCCACTTTGGGAGACAGTGCTCTGCTTGCTTAGAGCGTCCGCCGCCGTGTTCTCCTCTCCGGCTAGGTGAACTGCCAATAGAGAGATTCCTTCTTGAATTGCCCAGTACCAGAGCTGCATTGCCTCTCTGCACAGTGGTAGTGACCCTAAACCTCCTCTCTTGTTGAGGTAGTACATGGCCACCGTATTGTCCGTCATTATCAGGACATTCTTTCTCCGTATAGAGGGTAGAATGGCCTTCAGTGCTAGTCGGACTGCCCTCAGCTCTAAAAGATTGATATGTAGTTTGGACTCTGATGGAGACCAACGACTGCTGACTGTCAGATCGTTGGTGTGGGCTCCCCACCCTGTGAGTGAGGTGGCCATTCCTTCTATTATCTCTGGCCATGGTTGCCAAAAGGGTTCTCCCTTCAGAATGTTGTCCTTGCAGGTCCACCTCAGGAGATCCCATGCAACCCTGCTTGGAATCTGAGGTAGGTTTGACATGTTTCCTGAGAACTGGGACCATTTTGTTCTGAGGGCCCATTGAAGGGATCTCATTCTCAGGCAGGCCTCTGGCACCAGACAAATGCATGATGCCATGAGGCCAAACAACCTCAAAAAATCATAGGCCGGGAAATGCTGGGCACTCTGAAACTTTGTGACCATCTGCAGAATGTCTAGAGTCCTCACCTCGGGTGACAAGCTCTTTCCCAACGATGTATCAGTACAGCCCAGATGAACTGGAGCTTTTGAGAAGATGTCATACAGGACTTCTTGTAAGTGAGGGAGAAGCACAGTCTGTGAAGAGAGTGGCAGGTCACGCTAAGGTGATGCAGGACTTGTCCGGGAGAACGCGCCCTGATCAGCCAATCGTCCAGGTAGGGGTAGACGTGAATCCCCCCTCTCCTGAGACTCACTGTCACCACTGCTATCCGTTTGGTGAAAACCCTTGGGGCAAAGGTCAGCCAAATGGCCGAACTCGAAACTGATCATGAGAACTGCCAACCGTGAACCTCAGGTACCTTCTATGCTTGTAATGAATTGGCACATGAAAGTAAGCATCCTGAAGGTCCAATGATACCATCCAGTCCTGAAGCTGATCTGAGAAAGGGTACCCATCTTGAACGTCTCCTTCCTGAGGAACTTGTTCAAGTATATTAAGTCCAAGATGGGTCTCATTCCCCCGTCCTTCTTGGGTATTAGGAAATATGGAGAATACCATCTCTACAGGCACTGGTTCTTTAGCGCCTTTCTCTAGCAGGGTTAAAATTTCCTGCACAAGGAGCTGATCTGGAATCCTCCAAGAGTGGCTTCCTGGTGGATTGCTCTGAGGTCTCTGAATAAAAGGAAGGCAGTACCCATGTGCTATGGTACTTTCTTCCTCCCACTGGTGAACTGTGACTCAAGACCTCAGAGAGGTTTTGAGTTGGCTGATGCAGTGGCTGATGGTAAAGACGCCCCTGCTTGAGCGGGCTTCGCACCTCTCCCTCGTCCACCATGAAGGAATCATCTTTGGCCTCTTTGACCAGCCATTCCTCTCGCTCTTCCAACTGAGGAGTAGTAGTGAAAAGATCTACCACTCCAAGGTTGTCCACTGGGACGAAAGGTCTGAGAAGGCCTAATAGCGGCACCTGAAGATTTGGCTGCCGCCTTTGCGGTCTGCAACGTCTCAAGGCTTTCGTCAGCCTTGTTGCCAAAAAGGTGAGACCCATCAAAGGGCATGTTGGGGAGTCTGGATTGCACATCCGGTGCAAATCCTAACTGCCTCAACCACGCAAATCTGCATATTACGGTGCTAGTAGCCATGGCTCTGCTGATGCAGTCAGCAGAATCCAGACCCTACTGAAGAGACTCACACATGGTTTCTTTGCCATCTCTAACAATAGCCAAGAACCCGTCTTTTCCCTTCCCCTCTGGAATGTGCTCTGCCACCATGGAAATGCAGTCCCATAGAATGAATGAGAATTTTGCAAGGGCATATGTTGAGTTGGCTGACATGAGTGCCATACTCCCTGCAGAAAATACCTTTCTTGCCCATCCATCTACTCTTTTGTCATCCCTATCTGGAGGGATAGTAGGATATGCTGTCTGATTGAAAGTTATGGTAGCTGCCTATATCACCAGACTCTCTGGAGTGGGGTGTTTAGACAGGTAGCCGGGGTCACTACTGGAAGGACATTTTTTTGTTTGTTCAGATTTGTGCTCACTGCCGGATTAGTCTCTGGCATCTCCCAATTTGCCGCCACCCTTTTTTGGAAAGCAATATGAAAAGACAGTATAGGATCCATCTGTGAACCCTTATCCAGGATGTCCGTAAAATCATCCTGTTCAAATGGGAGGGGAGTCCTACTTACTACCTTGGACATTAGCTGTCTATATGAAGCAGCAGCGTGCTCCCCAGCCTCTGGTCTTCCATAATCTAGTTCAGATGAGGTGTCTACCCCAGAGGCCGTCTATAAATTATAAAGATCTTTCAACCTTGATTCTTCAGAAATAAACTTTCAGGCACATTTGGTGTACCAAATTGGAGACCAAAAGGTGCATCATTATCTGAAGGTTCATTCTCCTCATATATTGAGGTGAGAGACTTAAAATATCCTTTTGTTGGTAAACAAACATATGTTTTTTCAGGTATAAGCATCAAGGGTTTGAAAAAATTTCGATTTGCCGCTTGAGGAGTCGTCTAAGTCTTTTTTGGCTTCGATGGGGCAATAGGTTTTGATGGCGCGGTTGGCGTTGATGGTACGGCTGGCATTGAGGGCGCAGCCGGCGTCATTGGCTCTGCTGGCGTCGATGGTGCAGCTGGCGTCAATGGCTCCTGCTTATATTTCCTCGTTATTCTCGTTCCTTGTCCCGTATTGCCCTCTCACATCACAGAATCTATTCCTTCCCACTGTTCCTAAAACCCACTGTCCCTCTTCCAGTTTCTATTCCTTCGCTCTTCTAGCTTCTAAACACTGGAACTCTCCTCCCCTTTCTCTTCGCTCTGTTACATCTCTTCGTATTTTTCAATCAAATCTAAAAGCTTATCTTCTTTCTTCTCCTTCTTAATTTTGTTTGTTTTTCCTCTTTTGTTTTAATACATATTGCATTAACATAAGATTGTACCGCTTCTTTAATAAAAGAATTGTTCAGCGCTTTTGGTGAAAAGCGATTTACAAATGTAATGAAATAAGAGTAAGAAAGAGACAAAATGGGAGAGAAAGAGAGGAAGTTAAAGAAATAAAGGGACAATGAAAGAGGAGTGAGCGAGAGAGAGATGCATGGGGTGTACTGCCCACTCCACTATACAACTGTATGCCAAAGGTGGATATTGGGGAAGCTGGGGGAAAATACTGAAGACCACCCCCAATATAATTTTCCTTCACTGCCTTAAGAATTCCCATTGGGGAAGGTGAGAGGGTGTAGCGGGAAGGATCTAGCCTATGGAGGGGGCCCCACAGCAACACATCCAGTTGGGGAGGTCACACTTAGATAAGTTCAATCTTACAGGGAAATGGACATAGCCCAATCTGGAAGACCACAGACAAAGAAGCTTGACATGACCCTCTAAGCGAGCCTGGGTGTGAAATATGTGGAAGAGGAATGAGCCCAAAAGACTCCTTCAGCCTTAGTAAGTCACTATGGAGTCACTATACTAGGGTGGCCGCTGAAGTCAAAGAAAGAACGGAAAATAAACCTACATTCTTCCTTAAAGCATAGACTATGAACTCCTGAGACGCAGAGCAGGGACAGAACTCTTTCCACTTCTGCAGTCCCCAAAGAAAGGCACCAGCTGTGAAAGTGTGTGACAGATGGGGCAGTTAGGCAAATCCAAGGGCACAGGGACAAATGATTCCTTATTCTCGTGGTTCCATGTCATTTCATCAAATCCCCAAATAACTAATGCAATTACAACTAATACAAAACAACTAATACCAAAATAACAAATTCCTTTTCTGTTGTTTTTGGCGGGGATCCCTCTCCAAACCCCCCTTTTTTTCTAATACTTCACCTACCCACAAAATCACTATTCCCACTCCGAACCGCATTTTTAGTTTTTTCCCCCCAAGTTCATTATTTTCATTTTCGTTGTTTTGCATTCGTTATTTTGGGATTCCATTTTATCATTGCATACCGCTCTCGTACTCCCAACATGGGGAGGCTGGCTAACACCTTCATCGGTGCTTCACCTCCGGTGAGGCCCTGGATTCCAGAGTAGCTAGTAGAAAGGCAGATCTTGTTTCAGCAGCAGCTCACCGCTTTTGTGCCCTGGGGATGGGTTGGAGGCAGAGCTTGCCTCTGCCTTGAAGCACTCCTTCAGCTCAATGGCTGAGGCCTTTGGAAAGGTCCACTCTGCTAAAAGAGGTCCAAATTAATTCTTCTTTCAGTTAAGGAATGCATCAAAGAAAGAGGTGGTATCCACTTCTTTATAAAAGCTACAAGCCACTGGGGATTAGTTAAGCCTGCTGCAAGGGGTCCAATCCTTGTTAAGATAAAAAATGACTTGTGCCTTTCTGCATCATACCGGAAGAGCTTTGCTGTGCAGGAAGAGTGTGGGGAGTGGATAATTCCACTAAACATCACAATGGAGGAACCCTTTATTCCTTGGGCTCTTCTCTGCTTGTCGTTCTAAACCTACCAACCTTTTCTAGTCTTGCACTTCAAGGGCGCTTTGGTGTGCAAAAACCCTGTTGTGAGGCAAGCCTTTGTTATCCTTCATTCCTTGCTCTCTCTCTCTTCCACTCATTCACCCGTTACTTAATTTATCCCATTATCTTTCTTCCTTCCTCTCAAGCCCTTCCTTCCCCACCCAATATATCTTCCTTTCTCCTTTGCTCCCTTTTCCATATTTGTTCCGTCTACCCTTCAACCTCCGGTCATTCCCTTGATATCCCTTTCTTTAGCAATGTTCTCTCACTGCTCTATTTCATATCATGCATCTCTTCTCTTTATTCCTTGATTTCTTGATTTGCCTCCCTCATTTCGTTCATACCTTTTCCTCTCTACCTTCCTTTCTCCAGCTTTTCTAACACTCCATGCTTCACCTTTATCAGTCCTGGCTTCTCATTTCATTTCTAAAACTCAAGATATCCTGCCCTCTCTCTCTTCCTCTCCTCCTCCTCCTCCCTCTACCCCATCCCTTCCTCTGGCCCTTCTCCTGCCACCTCTCCTCCCTCCTTCTCTGCCTTTCCCCTGTTCTGCTCACACAAGGTTTCTAGACAAGTCCGATCTATGAAAGTCTCGTCAAAACAGGTTCACCCCAGTTCCTCCAAAACCATCAAGGACCACATTGACACCCTGGCTCCTGCACTGGATGATTTCTGCAACCACTCCTTTGCCACTGGAGTCTTCCCCTCTCCTCTGAAGCACCCCCTTGTGCACCCTCTTAAGAAACCCACGGCTGACCCTTCCTGCCCGGCTAACTTCCGTCCAATCTCCATCACTCCTTTCCTGGGCAAACTCTTGGAAAAGTTGGCCATCTCCCAGCTTAATCTTCACTCTGAATCTGTTGGTTGTCTCCATGACCATCAGTTTGGTTTCATAGCTGCCAGAAGCACGGAAACTGCTCTCCTGAACATCCGTGAAGACCTGCTCTCCAGCCTCGATTCCAACACCGCCTCTGTCCTCATCTGAATTGGTATCTCGTCGGCCTTTGACATGGTCAACCATGCCATCCTGCTCAACTGTCTCTGTGATAACCTGGGTAGCACCGATCAGGCTGTGGCTTGGCTGACCTCCTTCCTCTCCGATCGAACCTCCCCGGTCCAACTTGGGTCCTTCCTCTCCTCTATCTCTAACTGCGATGTTCCCCAGGGGTCTAACCTATCTCCCTGGCTGTTCAACCAATGCCTGGCACTTCTTGCCCACTGCATTGCCGCTCTCTGCCCCAACTTTCAGTACTATGCGGATGACACTCAGCTCATTTTCAGGCTCCCTTCAGCTACCTTTTCTCCTCCTCTCATCTCTGACTGTCTATACGCCATCCAGGACCATGGTAACCATGACATTCGATTTGTTTGACATTTTGACTTTCGATTTTTTGTATTTCGACTTTATCACTATAAACCGCTGATATCCCGTCTGAATCTGAAATTGCACTGGTTACCTGGCTACCCTCTGATCTCGGGACCAGGTCCCCCCCAGCCAGTAGCACACCTGCACTGCCCACCTGGCAACCCTTGCACTCGGGGGCTGTTTCTATATCTCAACAGCCCCTACTAGCACTTGACACTTGATGTCTGCACTTATCCTTGCACTTGCTACCAGCTTGCTGCACTTTTATTTATTGGCTCTCTTATTGATTTTACTGTTATCCTATGTACTGCACTGCCCCCTCCCCTTTCCCCCTGCACCTTTCCCCTTCCCCTGCACTTGCGCGATCTTAATAAAACCTGGCCTAGTAGGATCGTTTTCTGTCTTCACCGTTCCCCCTCCCTTGCCTCGTCGCGCCTTGAAAACACTTGTGTATAAGCACGTTACAAATGCCATATCATATCTCTGCCCCTCCTCTCATCACCTTCCTCCCTTAGTTTCAATTTCTCTCATTCCTTCTCGGCAGGCTCTCCTTCTTCCCTCCATCTAATTTTCGTGCTTTGCTCCTTTCTCTCTCATCTACATATTTCATATTCCTTCCATTAGCCTGTCATATCTCTCTTATCCCATCTCAGTCCTCCCTATCATTCACTCCCTTGTATCAGTCACTCACTTTCATTCTTGTGCATCCCTTCTTTTACTCATTCCCTTTTTATCTCTGAATCTCTTTCCCATGATTTACTTGCTACCTTGGGCTTGAAGAGATTGTTTTACTGTGGGTGAAAATGTACATGCCAAAACAGACAGTTTACTGATGTTTTTAATCGTATGCCTATAAAATACTCTAAACTGAAACAGTAGAACAACTGGTTATACTAAACTACACAGCTAGTTCTCTTCAAATGGTGTAATATTTACAGCAATATTCAACACACATCACACACAAACCCATTCTTTAAACACATAATATTAAGTATACAGCTACAGCAAAAAGGAAATGTTACTCATCATAGTGACTACCTTACTCCTATCCCACATTCCCCTTTCCTTAATACTGTACGAGGAACCTACATCCCCTACAAAGGGACTCAACTGAAGCGGATTGTCCTGAACAATGGGCCTTAACCTTTTAAATTTAAAGGAACGTGAGTATGCCATGGGATGTAGCTCTGCCCCGAAAGCCCTGTCACAAATACTGCCCATCATTCACGCTTTGTTCACACCTCTGTAGTGACAGCACTAGGTACATATTATGGGGGCTGAAGGCAGTGTTGTATGGAGTAAAGAGAGCTATGGACTAGGGCTACAGTAGCTTCTGTCAGGTCGGGAAATTAGCGCGTACGTTAGCGTGGACAGGAACGCTGTGATTCAGATGGTGGAGGTCAGTCTCCCAGGTGCTTCTCAACTGTGCTTCTGAAATGGAACAGAAGGACAGATGAACCCCCATGATGGCTGCCAAGGGAAAACCCAGGTGGGAAAACCCCTCTTTCGTAGAGTTGGTAAAGAGCGAGGCAGCTTGTAGGATGGACTTGAAATATAGCTAATGGGCTGCAGAGCAATGGCTGCAGAGTGGCAAAAATTGCAGGCAACAGGAAGCAGTAGCAGAGCTGGGGAACTGGAGAAAAAGGCCTGCAGAGTGGCACAGATGACAGGCAGCAGGAGCTAAGCGAGGCAGGAAGGGGAGAAGGAAACTCAAGGGAACCAGAGAAGAGCCAGGGACAAGGACAACCAGGAGGTTGAAAGATCAGGGAGTGTCCACACAATCACCACTAACCTGTGTGTTGTGACGTACCGACTGGGGGAAGCAGTCTTCCTTTATGGTGCTCCTTTCCCAGTCTGTACTACGGGACGAGAGACGTCATCTTGAAGTGACGTCACTGCATCACAACGGCGTATGCCAAACCCGTTGGCCATCTTGAGATGGGCGAGAAGATGGCCAAGGCGGTGGCCATCTTTGAATGGCCGGTCACAGCCCAATAGAGGTCAGTGATTCCATTTCCTCCAGATGGACCACCCGAGGGGTCGTCAGAACACAACAGTAACATTTCCTCACTCCTATGTCCTGCCCTCTTTCCTCCATACTTTATAGGCGACTGCAAAGAACAAAGACAAATAGAGAGAAGGACCCTCATCTGAGATCCGAGAAGAGGATCTCCAAGACGGTTGTCTCAAAGCCACATCATCTCAGGAGTCGGTGTCCAAGAAGTAATGTCTGCAAAAGGTGAAAAGAGTGGACACACTAAATGCTTTACTGATAGAATTTGTTTCTGACAAGATCAGCTGTAGCCTTGGACTAAACAGCATGAGCATGCAAGGCATGAGGCGAATACCATGTATTCAATTTGTGAGATTCCACAACAGCCATAAATAAAACTTCAATGTTCTTCTTATTTCTAATATATGCAAGACCCCATCTGCCTTTGATTTGGGGGACAGAAAGAAAGTGGGCAACGGAGCTAGGTGGTAGATATGGAAAGCGATCACATTGGGGAGAAGTGCTGGTTGGGTGCGCAACACCACTTTGGCCTTCTGGAACACCGTAAATGGTTTACTAGCAGAGAATGGTTGATATTCACTAACTCTCATAAATGGTTTAGTAGCAGAGAATGATTGATATTCACTAACTCTCCTGGCTGAAATCAAGGTCTCTAAAATGATTTTCTCCTGACTAATTCTGTAGCCAGATCACATTAAGATCCCATACAGGATGTGGCCTCCTGACTGGGGGCAAAAGCCTAACAATACCTTACAAATGCTTTCCCACAACTAGACTAGAAGAAGAAAAGAAACATTTTCAGAATTTCTGTTAGTGCCAGTGGCAACCACATATGTTCTACCCATGTCAATTTGCACTCCACCCTCCACCAAAAACATTGTGAAAGACAGGGCATTGTTTAGCTTATAGGCCAGTGGATCTATGAGTCGATCTACCCTCCAATGGCAAAAGCGAGTATACTGTCTTTGTGGTGATGTTTTCCTGTCTGTTTAATCTTTAAATCCTACTGGGGTAAATACCCAGGTGGCCAAGAGGCAACTACTCAGGAACACCGCACTAAGGTCAGGGATAAAGAACCAGTACAATCTGCTGATACAGCAGATCCACTGACGGGTGACAACAGATGGGACGTAGAGACCCTAAGGTGAATAGATCAGAGAATCATATACTTGCTGGCCAGCAATGTGCTTTGAAAATCAGTGAGCAACTGATCAACAACTTTAATTTGGAAATAGCCCTTTGAAGGAGAGGAGTTGGAGGGAATGCACAGAACAGGTTCTGGTTCCAGTTGATCTGAAGGGCATCCACCAGAGACCCCCTTCACAAGCCCCATCCATGAGGTGTAGTCATTGCCCTTGCTTTTGAACACTGTTGCAAAGAGGTCCACCAGCGGAAGCCACTAGAGGTGAAAAATACCCAGACGGACCTCTGGATTCAACTCCATCGATTCCCCACATTGAGGCTGCTCAATCTGTCCACCTCAACATTTAGGTCACCTTGGAAATGAACTGCTCAGAATGATATTCGGCTAGACGGCCATTCCCAGATTATTCATGGCTAACCGGCAGAGTGAACGGGAACATGTCCCTCCTTGCTTGTTCATCTAGAACCTTGTGATGTTGCGTTAATTCAGGGGAGCCTTCAGACTGAGCACACCAAGATACAAAGTTCTTCATGTCCTGCGACCAAAGGGAACCCTGCTGCAGCGAAGACGAAATAGAAATCCTGCCGTGTATTAGGACGAAGACCCTGCTGACTGTAAATGAACACATCTCAATTTGTGTCTGGCAATGGGCACCTAAAGGATGCAAGTAGCCATAAGGCACACAGGCTCTGGTAGCAGCATGCCATGGTCATTCTTTTCAGACAATGTCTGACTGACTCACAGATGTCTTCTACTCTCTTGTGAGCGGAAAGTACTTTGGCCTGGATGGTGCCCTAGTGAAATTCTATGAACAGTGTCTGTGAGATGGCCTGCTCTGACTGGGAGATTTATGATGAAGCCTAGCTCGTGCAAAAAATGGATCTGAGGCTGAAGGGGCTGCTTCTTTTTCTGCTGTGACAACCCCCTCACCAACCAGTCTTCTAAATAGGGATAGACATTCAGAACTCTGGACCTCAAAGTGCCAGACAACGTGTTCATAATCTTCGTGAACACCCATGGTGCTGAATTGAGGCTGAATGGCCGGCAGAGCCGTGTACTGGAAACAGTGGCCCATAAAAGTAAATCTCAAATATTTTTGGTGAGATTTCCATATTGGTAAATGTAAATAATGTCATAGTTCGGTCAAACTACCTCACAACAATGACAAATGTTTAACCTGTTATTAGAAAGAAATAGGTATGCGACTCTCTTGGGGTTCGCAGACTAGGCATTTTCCCTGGAGTTTACCTCGACTTTCACAATACTGATAGACTATTGCCATGTGACCCCCAATTATCTGGATCTATCCATAATCCTAAGGGGGGGCTGCAGGTCATGGTAATATCTAATTCTCTCTCAGAGATTTCCTAAAGGACCCATGCGGTTGCCTAGTTGTCCTGCATCTTCTCTTTCAATGGTTGACTTCACAGGTTCCCCATACTCCCTTTTCTCCTCTCTCTCTCTCTCTTTCTCACCCCAACCGCCTTCCTTCTCAGCGATCTCTCCTCTTTCTCCACACTCTCCTTCCATGGATCTTACCGTTCTCTACCACTTCCCTTATCTCCACCCTCCTACTGATCACTACGCACTTGCTACACTCTTCTTTTTGGTCTTATCTCTCTCCCAATATCTCTCCCCACCATCTGCCACCTTTTCATCTCTATATCAAAGCTCTCTTGTTTCCACCCGCCAACACCTGCCTGGTCTTCCTACCACTACACCTGCCTCTACTCTCTGCTTCCCTCTTGACTCTCACTTTCCACTCCCTTACACACACACAAACACACACACAATCTGTCTCACACATATTGTTAACCCCACATTCTCTGTAGCCACCCTCGAGTCAATTGTTCCCTCACGTAGAAACAACTCAATTGCTACCAGCCTGTCAGACCCAACACCTTACTTTCACTCTCTCTGTATATAATGAAGTCTCCTCTACCATCTTATACACTCTCCCCTCTGTCTCTCTGTCCATCTCCTCTGCTCCTGACCTCAACCAAACACCTTTTCCATCCCCTTACTCGCCTGCTTTCTTTTAATAGCCCCATTCTCCCTGTGTGAACCATCCTCTGGTCTCCAATTGGACACTTACGTCGGCTGTTCCCCTTGACCAATCACTAGTTGAGCTATTCCCTTGGTGGCCTGGACTTTCCATGAAAGTCTTTCAAAAGGCTTCTGCCCACCCCTTCCCACATTCCCCCCTTTTTCAGTCTCTATTCTTGTGCAGGCCTCTTTGTGTTCAGGCTGTTCGTGTTTCCTGTGATTCTCTCCAAACATTGGTGAGTGTTGCTTCCAATTGGGTTTTGGGAGGATTTCTGGGTCTACTCTGTTCCCCTGCCCCACTCATAGTCCATTGGTTGCTATTCCCCCATTCCCCTGAGGTCCATCTGAGGTTGGTGTTTTAGGTTTGTGCTGTCACATTCCTTTTTGGAACTGAAAATTGCAGTCCATTTCAATTCTGTACACAACTAGTTTTCCTTGGTGAAAGAGTCCCCTAGGGGTCCCTCGCGATATGGAAACAAGGCAATAAGCATACACGAAAGGAGGCGCCAGACACGAGGTTCAAATTCCCAATGCTAGGGTTTATTGTTAGCAAAAATAGTCCCAATTGGCCAACTGTGGTCTCACGCCCCGCGACGTGTATTTTCTAGACCTCGAGGGACGCAAGAGAGCGAATTACGTACATCAGTTACATATATACAAAATGCATATCATACAATCAGCTATGTCATGTTTAACACCTCCCTTTTATTAAGTTTCTTTGAACTCGGGATGATGATGGACATTTCCGACGAGTATGACAATTATGACACTTTCGATGTCTATTCTAGTAACAATGTGCAATTTAGAAAGTGCAGAGGCATCGTCTAGTTGTTGAACAGAAGCACGGTGCTTCTGTTCTTGGAAGCAAGCTGCACACAGGAGAAGAGCCACATTCCAAGCTTTGCTATCTATGAGGTGCTATTCGTGTCCTGGGAGCCGACACACTCTAAAGGGTTTTTGTGAGGGGGGGCCGTAAGAAGAGCATAATTCAAACCTTTAGCTGCTTTATTCTAACATATTCTACCACAGTACGAGACTGGCTGGCAGCTGTGAAATGATTAAATGCCCTGCAGCTCTCCCTCAAGGCTATAGAGAGGGAGTGTGGGCATTCCTTTATGGGCTACTCATGAGGAGTTTCAACGAACTCCTCAGTCCCGCGACCTTGACCTTTCATATTCAGACAACAATGTTAACAGTTGAGCAGAGTAAGCAGAATTCGCAAGAATTGCAAGCTGCAAAGCAGTTTTAGACAGCAAGCAATGAGCAATGGTTAACAAGCAAAATGGCGATTCTTGCTACGTTTAAAATGGCCGCTTGTTGGTCAAGCATAGCAGTCTGTATTTCTATAATTCTGTGCATAAAACGGTTGGCCTCCGGCAAGATACGTCTATCATTCAAATGAAGGGTATTCACTTTTCCAGATTGACGAACCCTGCTTTTGCCAAACGTCTTATTCATTTATTGTATCCTCCTCTGATGAGGATAAGTCTGGGGTATCTATGTCTGAACCTTTCATGCTATCACAAGCATCATCTTCATCATTAATGTCTATAGCCATGAATTGTTTTATTGTTTTTGTTTCATCAGTATCTCTGTTATTTCGGCCATGCGTTTGTTTTCCTCTTGACACCATGTGCATACATCCCTTAGTACATCCCTCAGTTATCTCAGTGCAAACTATTGGGAGGCATTGTATGCAACAGCAACATGTTATGAATATACCAAGTACCACCATTAGTATCGAAATTAGCTTCCATCCCCAGGACCGCAATAGTCCCCACAACCAGGATCCTATCCCCCAACCCCCTTCTTCAGTAGAGAGTGTGGAACTTAGGACATGTAATTTCCGGATTGCTTTAAATATCGTAGGGGAGTAATCATCTATAAACACACAGCATGCAGTTTTTACGAGTTTGCAAACTCCCCCACGATCAACTAATATTATGTCAAGAGCCATTCTGTTTTGTAGTGCCATTAGTCTTATTCCTTTCTCTTCTAAGGTCATATTTAATAAAATATCTGTTGTTGAATCTATTGTATTTTTTAATATTCTAGACAGTTTTCTTATATTATAGGAATTTTGTATTTGGGCCAAGAATGGTATAAACGATTTGGCTACATCTATTGCTATCATTCCATCTTCACTACTCCTTTGAGTTCTACCTTTTGTTCGTCTGCCTACTTCTGCTGTCTCCAAGAGGAACACTCCTGGAAACAGTAGACCTAGGTAGCATGTACCTCCCCAGTTCCTAGGTAACCATGGATATGCTTTTGCCCCACATATAAAGTAAACAAGGTCCCCTACGTTCACGGGTTCTATTTCGTGCTTTAAAACCACTGTGTTCAGGCAGCTGCTAAACGTTCCTACTTTATAAGAACCTTTTTTCTTTAAACATAGGGGAGCAGTTTTGGGGCTGTGATCCACTGTATAGGCAGGGGGCACAGCATCTTTATTCCATTCATCCCTCATTCGAAATGTCATTACTGATGTTTCTTCTGTTGGCGGGGTCGGTCTGTTCTGCCTATGTAATCTATCTAGTCTTGTTGTCTTTCGTGTATTTTTACTCATGGGATCTGGTGAAAACACGCGAGCTTTGTGGAATATGGAACAACCCACAGGTCTCATGATCACTTCCTCAAATTCATTCATATTGGTCTCTTCTAGCTGACCCATATTACTCTTGTTCCATTTCCCAAAGAACATTGCACTCAACGATACTTCACATGAATAAACCAACGATAACGGTTGTACATACCAGCCTACCCCTTTCCCACCGTGCTGTGTTAAATGGGCACAAACCCAGCAATCTTATTTCTTTAAAACCGCATGGGTCATGTTCATTATGAGCAACAATGTATTGTTGCCATATCCTTCTCTATGTCTTTCTTCCATTGGGGACAAAGTACCAGTGATTACATGAACCGGGCTTTCAGTAGCTGCTTTAGGCAAAAGTGTTTCTAATGGGTGCGCGGACTCCAGGAACCATAGTGTAACAGCTATTATACTTTTGGCGACGCAAACGGCCATTCGAGTGGACGGTCGCAAGGCATGGATCCATGCGACACATGCCAAAAGATTCCCAGGACTGCTGACAACTTCCGACGACCAGAGAAAGGAAACGGTCTCGGAAACGAAAGAAACTGTTGCCAGTCCACTGCCACAGCATCAGCCTGAGCGAGAAGTGCCCCAACGTTGCTCAGCAGAAACAAAATCACTGCCGAGCGACACAACTTTTATGCGCCTCACATTTTACTATAGCTAAGCGCTTTGGAAACGTGAGTGCAGACAACAATCGTACAATCAAAGGGCCATGCTGAATCCTGGCCCCATGTGATTTCAAGAAGCCCCTCTCAGCCCAGAGTCGGCCAAAGTTATGAACCACACCAAAGGCGTACTGGCTGTCAGTATAAATATTCACGTTCAAATTCTCAGAGTTCACAGGCTCGGGTCAGTGCTAATTTTTCTGCGGCTTGTGCCGAATTGTAGGGGATTCTTCTGCTTTCTACAACACTCACTAGGGTAGTAATTGCATATGCGGCCGTTGATGTGCCATCAGGTAATTTAAAACAAGAGCCGTCACAAAACAATTCCCCCATCTGGCTCTTTCTGTGTCGCTCAAGTCAACTCTTCCCTTTGTTTCTTCTTCAGTGACCATTAAACAGTCATGGGGTGGTGATTCGTTGTCACCAATTTCTGCTATGGGCAGTGGCATTAATTCTGCAGGCTTCAATGCGCTACACCTCATAATTTGGATGTGGGGTGCAAACAAGATGAGCTCATATCTTGTTAGTCTAGCAGAGGTGAAATGTTGCATCTGTGTTCTGTTTAATAGAACGTCTATGGCATGTGGCACCATCAGAATTAAAGTATGCCCCAATACCATTCCTTCCGTTTGTTTCACTGATGCAGCAGCCGCTGCAACAGATCGCAAACATCGTGGTAGGGTCCAGCGTGGAAGAATAATAGCCGCACGGCCTATTTCTTCCACCTTGTTCCTGTGTCAAAACCGCCAATGCACATCCTTCACTCTCACTCACAAATAGTCTAAAGATATTTTTATAGTTAGGAGTGCCTAAAACTGGCGCAGCACACAATGCAGCTTTCAATTGCTCAAACGCTTTCTGACATTTCTCATCCCACTGTAAAGGCATCACTGCATCCTTTTTAGTTAATTTTATCATCGGCTTAACAATCAACTAAAAATTACTGATCCACTGCTGACAATAAGAGGCTATGCCTATTACAGCTCTCACTCCTTTTTGAGTTTTTGGAATAGGCATACTAGAAATACTTTCTATGCGTTCTGGCGTTAATCTTCTCCCTTCTTTCAAAAGTAGGTAACCCAAATAAGACACCTCCTTTTGATTATACTGGAATTTCTTCAAACTTGCCTTGTGACCATGGGTCGCTAGGTGTGTCAATATTAATATAGTACTTTCTTTGCAGATCTCTTTTGTGTCAGCAGCTAGTAACAAGTCATCTATGTACTGCAAGAGTACGCAACCTTTGGGTAATTCTAACATGTCTAGCTGCTCTTTTAGCGCTCTGCTGTAAATACTCGGGCTTTCTGTGTATCCTTGTGGAATGCGTGTGAATGTGAATGATCGACCTCCAAGAGTGAACGCGAACAGGTATCTACTGCTTTTATCCACTGGAATGCTAAAGAACGCGTTCTTCAAATCAACTACACTAAAGTATTCTGCAGTGGCCGGTATCATTGTCAGTATTGTTGTGACATCTGGGACCAAAGGGAATTGTGGGTCTACCACTTTGTTCAATGCACGCAGATCAATTATGAAACGATATGGTACTTCATTGCCTCCTTTCTTGTAAACTGGAAGAATCGGGCTGTTGCACGTGCTACCTGCAATTTCTTCAACCACCCCCAATCTCACCAGGTCAGTAACAATACTCTTTAATCCCTTCTCACCTTCAACAGAAATTTTATACTGGGGAATTCGTGGTAATGTAACACCTTCTTTCAAAGTTATTTTTGCTAGCTCTATTTTCAAGCATCCTACATCGTTATGCATTGCCCACAGACAGGTTGGTACTCTACTTAGCTCTTCTGGTAACGCTTTTGACATAAATTCCGTCACCGGTGCATCATGAGGCCAAATCGTGAGGAACACCACATCTGCCGTACAATGTATAACCGCCCCCAATTTTCTCAACAAGTTTAATCCTAGCAAGTTCTCCCCACAATTTTCTGTCAGAAGAAATGGACACAATTCCGTAATTGGCCCTATTGTAATTGTGACAGCTTCGGACATGGGGTTAATTACTGGTGTACCTGCGAACCCTACAGAAATATTCTTTTGCCCCGACAGTGGGATCTCCGGAACCAAGTGGTGGTCTATCGAACACTTCTGTGCCCCTGTATCTACAAGGAAACGGTGCTCCTTATTCCCGACTCTCATTTCTACGTAGGGTCCTCTCTGATTCACGGGAATAGACACTGGTTCCGACCCCTGCCGTGGGCTGTCCTATTGCGAAAATAACACATCGTCCGACGTGTAGTCACTGCTGCTGCTATAATACGTGTTTGGCTGTGTATCAAAAATATTCCCATTTCCCCCTCGGTGTCCTCCACTCTGATCATTTCTCTGTTGGCCCTGCCCGCCCTGATTTTGCTTTGGAACACTTTGGTTCAATGCCTGGTTCTGTTGAGCTCGGTTTTGACCATAGGATTGGTTTTGATTACCTCCATTGGTATATCCCTGTTGCTGCTGCATGCTATTTCTGCTTGGGCCATTTGACCCCTGATGTCCTCTATGAGGCCTTCTCTGGCCAAACCCACCTCTATTCTGTAGGTGCAGGCATTGCGCTCGCCAGTGTCCTTCCTTTTTACAGTACGCACATTGATTTAATCCCAATGACACCCCGTGCATATTATTCAAATTTCCTCTGCCTTGTGCATTTCCTCTACCTCTATTGTATCCAATTACCTGCTGCAGTAACACTCCTACTATCGTTTGCATCGCTTCTTTTCTCATCTCCAATGGGTACCCATTACATATCTCACTTACTTCCTTCACTGACGTTCTTTTGTTTGACATCCATCGCATTGTTTCCCCCACCCATGCCTGCAATCTTTGTTTATCACCTATTTGTCCCGGTGCCGGCAAATGCTTTGGACCACGTGGAAAAACTGTCGGCCACAATTTTTGCATATACAATCTCGACGCCTCCTTCCTACCTTTCTTAATACACTCCTGACTATATTCAGGTGTAGCAAACATTTCAGCATATCTATCTTCCATTTCATTTTTCAGTTCAATGAGTTTCTACACATGTTTTCTTACATCCTCATCTCTTTTCTCACTGCGTGCTAACTTATTCAAATCTAACAATCGTTGTGGCAGTAAATTTCCAAGTATCTTTTTCCATTCTCCCACCAAAAATTCCCCCATGCATTCCAACACTACCTGTCGCTTGTTGCTTCTTCGGTACCCATATAATGAGGCCAATGCTGCCGTCCCATCATTTCCTTCTATGTACATTTCTGCCTCTTGCTGTAATTCAATCTTTCTTTCTTTGCTGATCGCGCTGCGAGTTACCCGTCCCAATCCTGTTCCTTCAGCCCCGCCTCTCGCCTCCCCGGTCTCAATTTCGACTTCGGGAGGGGCGGATGGTGTTGAATCTGTCTCTGGAGCGGGAGGTGCGGATGGGACAAGTGACACAGGTGGCATCTGTGAAGGGCCTTCCTGGGTGCTGGAAAATTGTGCGGCTGCGGTCTGTGCTTGTGGGAGGGCTCGAGCTGTGGTTGGGGCGTGGGTTAATGCTTGCGTGAGGGGAAGTGCTTGGGCTTTGGGAGGGGGTATGAGAGCTACTGGTTGGGCCTGCGCAGTCATTACTGGTGTGTTTGGTTTCGATCCTGGTTTTGGGCCTCGACCCGTATGGGTTAGCAAATGTTCCATTAATTCGTCTGCTATGTGTAGTTCCTGCTGCGGGTATATTCCTTCTATGTTCATTTGCTCACGTCTCCCTTCCCGTCTTAGACTTGCCGTCCACTCCTCCTCCTTTTCTTCTGCTACCTCAAGCTTCGATTTGTGCCTACGGGCATGCTTCTCTCTACTCCTAAATCAGAGCATTGCTTCCCTCCTCCAATCTTTGATAGTCTCAAAAGCTGCGGGTCGCGCTTTTTTCCTAATCAGCACCCTTTCTCGGTTATCTATCCTCGCAATCTCAAAGCTACCATTAATCGGCCACTGATGGTCCTGTTGCTTTCTAGTTTGCCTATGCCAAATTTCAAAAAATATTATCGCACCCACACCATATTTTGCATACATGTCATAAGCCGGCGTTCCCCCAGGCGGTGCACTTTGGCCATTTTCCAAGGACTGTCTACCGCAGCGGAAAAGCCCCGCTAAAGTGGACAGTACTCCAGGCATGTTTTTAACCTTCCCCTTGGTTAACTATCCTTAACCTGGATGTTTGAATTTGCAAAATCAACACTCTACCAAAAATCAGGTTTTCGTTTGAATCGGGGAATGACTCACCTGATAAAACAAGTCGCCTGTCCTGACGCAACCTCTCCCAACGTTGTGTCTGCGCTTCCCTGCTTCTGCCTCGTTCCGGGACCCTCGCCTCTTTTGCCCTCTGGCCCGGTACGTCGATCAGGGATCAGATGTGTGCAGATCTGCGGAAGGAATCTCTCCTCACTTCTACAGGGCGCCCTGTACACCTCTTGATCCCGGCTCGATCGTCCCGTCCTCGCCGTTCTTCCGCCTTTACTCCGTTACAACGTATACAATGGGGCAAGTGGGGGAGGGTCCCTATTCGGACGCCATCTTGAAAGGGGCCCCTAGGGGTCCCTCGCCATATGGCAACAAGGCAATAACCATACACGAAAGGATGCGCCAGACACAAGGTTCAAATTCTCAATGCTAGCGTTTATTGTAAGCAAAAATAGTCCCAATTGGCCAACTGTGGTCTCACGCCCCGCGACATGTATTTTCTAGACCTCGAGGGACGCAAGAGAGCGAATTACGTACATCAGTTACATATATACAAAATGCATATCATACAATCAGCTATGTCATGTTTAACACCCCCCTTTTATTAAGTTTCTTTGAACTCGGGATGATGATGGACACCTCCGACGAGTATGACAGTTATGACACTTTCAATGTCTATTCTAGTAACAATGTGCAATTTAGAAAGTGCGGAGGCATCTTCTAGTTGTTGAACAGAAACACGGTGCTTCTGTTCTTGGAAGCAAGCTGCACACGGGGGAAGAACCACATTCCAAGCTTTGCTATCTATGAGGTGCTATTCGTGTCCTGGGAGCCGACACGCTCTAAAGGGTTTTTGTGAGGGGGGGGGGGGCGTAAGAAGAGCATAATTCAAGCCTTTAGCTGCTTTATTCTAACATATTCTACCACAGTACGAGACTGGCTGGCAGCTGTGAAATGATTAAATGCCCTGCAGCTCTCCCTCAAGACTACAGAGAGGGAGCGTGGGCATTCTTTTCTGGGCTACTCATGAGGAGTTTCAACGAACTCCTCAGTCCCGCGACCTTGCCCTTTCATATTCAGACAACAATGTTAACAGTTGAGCAGAGTAAGCAGAATTCGCAAGAATTGCAAGCTGCAAAGCAGTTTTAGACAGAAAGCAATGATCAATGGTTAACAAGCAAAATGGCGATTCTTGCTACGTTTAAAATGGCTGCTTGTTGGTCAAGCATAGCAGTCTGTATTTCTATAATTCTGTGCATAAGACGGTTGGCCTTCGGCCATCAAGATACGTCTATCATTCAAATGAAGGGTATTCACTTTTCCAGATTGACATTGGCTCTGGGACGGGGTTGCCAGGTTGTGCCTAGGTGCATTCTGGTATTTGCTGTTCCAAACTCTCGCTCCTTGGTCTTGTTTCCTTGGCTTCACAGGGGTTAGGTGTTCACAGGTGCTCATGTGTTCTGGAAAAGAAGTGAAAGAGACCTGGCCTGGGCAGAGGCTGATAGGTATTGCGGTTGGGACAGTGGTACCAACAGCCCTGCACATCTTCAAGATCTCTCAAAGTGTCTCTCTTTTAATTTGTTTCACTCCATAACCTGCTCTTCTCTCTCTAGTATCCTGTCAGCACTCCAGCTCACTCCTGATCTCTCCCCTCTCACTATCTCCCAGTCTTATCTCTCTCTCACATCCAGTCTCTACTCTCCAACTTCCTTCTGAGCCTACTGAGCCTTTCTGCTAACATCAAAATCTCACTCCTCCCAACACTAATCTTCCCTGTACTCTGCTTCACACAATTGCCTCTCACTTGCCTCTCCTCTCAATCTCTCCAATTCTCAACTCACCTCCTACTCGCCCTCCAAAATGACCTGCAACCGCTCTGCCACACGCACACAGCTGTCACTCCTTTATCACTAATAGCACCTTATCTCCTCCGTCTAGGGTTGATGCTAGGTCTGGAAAATATTCGGGGCTGTGCTCATGTCAGGACTCTGCGCTAGCTAGCCTTTTGGTTGTAGCCCCTGAGCTTCTATCTGGGGCCACAACAACAAGTCCTGTTGCAATAGCTCCCCCAGCTGCTCCCTAGCAAAGCCTCTGCCTCCATCTGCAAACACTCTGAAGGCTCCTTGAAGTACATCAGTTGCTACACACACCTCTCTGGTCTTTTGGTGCTCCACCTTCTTTCTGACTTCATCCATTAACCTCACTGGCAACTGGTTTTGCTGGCCTTTTTTTATCCTACCCCTTCTTGTCTAAAAGCTTTTTTCCACTCCCATTGGCTGAGTGAGCGGCTTCTTTGGACCGATCTCTAGCCTCTTAAAGCCCAACTCCTCCCATCTACTTCGCTTATGGGCAGGGACGTCCTCTGGAAATCTTCATAAGAGCCTCTAACGCTGCCCCCTTTGTTTCAATATCTTTCCAGCTTGCCATGCAATCATCTGCATCGTTTGTTCTCTGTTCCACTCCTGAATGAAGTCAGTCCTTGTCAATAAAGGTTTTGGGATGTGTTCCGTGGTCTACCCAAGTGCTATGTTGCCCCCAACAGATACCAGCTCTGCGTTTGCTGCTACCCAGTAGGATGCCTGGGAATCCTGTAGCGGGTGAGTAGTCTCCCATTCAGCTCCTCAGTGGGGATACCTACCTCTGTTCCTCCTGTTCCAGGCCAAGTCTTGTATGTTGGACCCAGGTGCTTATCTAGTCTGCTTAGTAAAGCCACCAATTAGATTCAGCTTTCATAGATTTTATTTTAGACTAAAATAAAATGTCACGATACCACGTGGCATTGCCTATCGTATTGAAACCCCATTGTATTTTTTAGAGGAGCAAGATAGTCAGCTGTGTCACTCAAGGTGAGTGTGACCGGCCATCACTGCTAGCTCAGGATCAGTGCTAATTCCAATGTATGTCCTACCCAAAGCCACAGTCAGATCTGTAGCCCATAGTAAATCCTGTCTGGTGACTTATTTCCAGTAATGCTGTTATTTAAGGGCATAGAGTTCTCTAAGGATAGGTCCTATATCGGCCAGAAAGATATCAAAATAAATAATCGTGTACTCTGGCCAAATCAGAGGACCAGCTTTGACTGCTTTAATCCTGAAACTGTTGATACGGGCCTAAAGCTTGAGTGCAGTGGTCTGCAACTTGCAGCTCTCCAGATGTTTTGGACTACGGCACCCATGATCCCGCTACATTGACTATGCTGGATAGGGCTGATGGGATTTGTAGCCTTAAACAACTGGAGAGACAAAGGTTGCAGATCCCTGCACTACTGCCACTAAACAGCACTGGGAGTCGAGACATTTAATCTCTTTAGAGAATAAAAGTAATCTAATACTTTCAAATTAGATGAGATGATAATGGTCACTTCTAGATCCATGATGATGCTAAAAGCTTTTATTCCCCCCAGTGCCTAAAGGAGGGTACCAGATCACAGGAGTCATCGGGAAAAAAAGA
This sequence comes from Ambystoma mexicanum, assembly GCF_040938575.1. NCBI lineage: Eukaryota > Metazoa > Chordata > Amphibia > Caudata > Ambystomatidae > Ambystoma > Ambystoma mexicanum. Next base: position 1,223,459,462 of record NC_090926.1, on the reverse strand, counting down.
ACATTTAACATGTAGTGGATCTGAGCTGACAGGTCCTTTAAAGTTGTTGCTTCATAAATTAAAGCAACACAGCCTCCAGATTTGTCTTCCCTGTTGTGCTGGATAGCCAAGTAGTATTCAGAAACAATATCAGTCAGGAGGTTGCATACATTCGTTAAACCATGTCTCACTTAATCAGATGAGGTCTGGTTGCTGGTTCTCCTTTTTCAAAAGGTACAAATGTGATGGCAGACTAGGTGTAATTTCTGATTGGTATAATGCAATCAGTTTGTCAGAAACATTAGGCCCTTTTTTAGAGGCGTCAACCTTTGCAGTAAGTCATACCACGTGGCCTGTAGCAGGCTTTTAGAATGTTCTGGAACACTCATGTGGAGCAGGCAGAGATCTTCCTCACATTTAAGGGGATAATCATCTGTCAGTAGTTGCAAAGATTCCTAGTCATGAACCCTTTTGCCTTATCCATAAAACAAAGAGGGAAGAGGGCTCAGAGGGTTTTGGTCGACACAACTGCTCTCTTGCTTGTTTTTGTAAAAATGTATTATAGCAATCACCCCTGCATCAGGGAAGGGGGCTGCCACCAGCCTAAGCCTAGGCAGGGCCAAGTAAAGCAAGGCCATCAGCGAGTGATGTAGGCCGTTACCGGCCATGTCTGCCACCTGACAAGGGGCTGATAGCCATTCAATGCCCTGGGTTCTTCTGGGACGCAAATGGTTAATTTTATTTTTCAGGAGAAGACCAATCTCCTGATAATTTTTTTTATAAAAAGCTGCCTGCCTGCCTGCATAGGAAGGGGCTAAGTCCCTTTCCCATTTTTATAGCGGAGGCCGTGGGTGGCAGCAGCGCCGGGATCAGAGCATAAAGATCCGATCCAGCAGGTGAGGGGGGGGGGGTTGGTACATGCATGTTTTGTTTTTGGTGGGTTGGGGGCGGGTGACGAGGTTGGGAAGCAACAGGGAGAGGTTCCCTGTTGCCCCCCGACAATCAAGATGGTGCCACCTGGGGAAGCGCCTTGGGTGGCTGGAAAGAGTGAGCGAGTGTTAGGGAGAATTCTCCTTCTAAGGCTAATTTCCCTCACCTAGTGAGTCCCCCAGCAGCTTTGCTGGATTTCTGGAGTTTATTTTTCCCACCTGGTAAGAGTGTACATCTTTTTCCACTCTTACATGTGTTTTGGCCTATGTGTTTTTACTCATTGCGTGATCTTGGGCACTGGAGCACACCACTCCTGTTCTTGTACGGGTTACACAGCACCTTTAGTGTAGTAACCCAGGGTTTTATTTTAGAGTTCCCTCTGACTCCATTTCGCTGGGGCTGACTACTGTCCCCCAGAGAAAGGTAAAGTTGCCATTTACTTAACATAGTCATTTTTACCACAGACCCAGTACACCCCATTTTACATGGAGTACTGGAAAGGGCTAATCGGTACCCCTTTTCTCTCTGTACCTCCCTGAGCATTGTTGTGCTCTTTTAACATCTAGACTTGGCTGGTGGCAGTGGTATCTACCTTAACCTTTCTACCGCGATTATATTAGATAAACGAGGTACTGTTCCTGGCTATTATATTAGCCTCGAACATAAACCCGCTTGACCAAATCGTCTTTCTTTTGGCTGCGGTTGGGTTTATTCGCCATTTCTTTTTGTTAAAGTCCTTCTTATGTTTTACTTTGCGTGGCAAACTAGGTTCGCCTTCTTTGTTCACCGTCTTTTTGGCGGGCTTCTGCAGAGAAGTCCTCAAGGCACCTGGGTGTCTAGGTGGGCTGAATGTGAGGGAGGGGTGTAGTCACCCCCTGCACAGGGTATCCTAGGAAACCCAAGTCGCACTTTGCCATGATTGGCTGAGGTGGTTGTCCTGGCTGGACAACCCCTCTGCTGCATGATTGACAGCCAGGCTGTGTGAATGGGGGTTTTGCGCATAAAAGGCAGGTCTCTTGGGCTAGAAAACAGAGTCACCTCTGGAACTACAAGGAACCGAAGAGAAGCGGAGAGAACGACGGCTGCTGCAACTACTCCGTCCTGGTGAAGCCCTGCTGCAGTCCGGAGCTATCTACCATTCGACGACTAAGAGAAGATCCAGTCCGGAGTCTTCTTCCCTTGAGCCTGGTGGGGATAACCAGCTCATCTTCTTCAGCCAGAAATCTCTGCCGTGGTCGAAATTGCTGCACACTGCTGTAGTGGTCCGGATAGCCACCTGCTGAGCCTCTCCTGTTTTTAAGGAGCACACCTTTTTGTTGTCGCTGCTGCCGGCTTCATCCCTGTGTGGTGCAGACCACCTTCAGACATCCTCCTTCACAACAAAGCTCCAGGAATCATCGGTCTGCGGGAAACCAACAGGAACAACTGCCAGGGCTCCAGCTGCATAGTGGAAATAAGGTACTGTGTTCTACGCGAGGAAACTGGGTGAACCCCTTTTCTTCATCTCCAAGGCTCGTCCTTGTCTTCCCTCCTTCTCATAACTTTTGCTTCCGAACATTGACAATATTCAAGTACTCTTGGGCTATACGGAATCGTGAACTGTCTAACGGTGTGATCTTCGGCACAGGCCTATGGTGTCATCTAAACCTGGCTCCGACCCCTTGACTGTTCAACTCCTGTTTCTGAGTGTTTCTCGATACTGTCTGCCTAACTTAAATATTGCCTGTGATTTTTGCCTCCAACTCCCTCTGGGTATATCAAGTGCTAAGTGTGTTTTTACCCCGGTAGCATTTCATGTCACGGATACGCGTTTATTTAGTAGACCGAACTGTCAAAAAGTGATTGCAACTGTATCCGCGGTATCGTGTTTTGTTCATAACACCAGTTCATTCAAACACAGGGTACTTACCTTGAGACTTACTGTAAAAAGTGAATTGGTTAGTTGTAGTATATTTAACGTGTGGTTTGGTTTAAAGTTTGGGTTTATAACTGATGGTCTAAAAATAAATATACTTATATTTTTTTACCTGAAACCTTGAGTCAGTGTTTGCTTGAGTCACAGTAATTGTGGTCCCTTTGTGTAATCTCTGCTACTGCTCATGTACTCTTGAGATAAGCCTGGCTGCTCTGCTACTGCTACCACTATAACTTAGTAGTACAGGCTTGTACCAAAGGTAAAACTTGCATTGCCACCTGTAGTCTTAATTGTGTGTACTGGTCCCTAAGGGCACTGCACAGGATTCTGCCAACATCGGTATACAGTTGCTAATTTCCCAGCCCGCTCTTCCAGGCGCATGATTGCCTGTGCGCCCTTCCCCGGGTACGGATGGAGTTTAATACCATGCTTAATTTCTTGAAAGGTGCCTGAACTCTGTGATGGATAATATGGTAAGTGACAAAATAGGCCCAGCAATGTCATCAATTCACATGCTTATCAGATTACATGATCATAACTATTCAAGGATATGCTTTTTCTGTACTTGGTGTTCCTTGTACTAAGACACATGTGATCACCAAGGTTCTGCTGGGTGGGCAAGAGCCATGAAAGTGAAATTTGCTGACATGTGACTGTCTGCAGGCAAGGTAGCCGATCAAGGGACTCTTTTCTTGCTTGAAATGGTATGCTTCAACAAGGGGTAATTATGGGTCCAGAAGAGCGGATATGAGTGTGACTACCAAGTTGTCACGCTGGGATCATTCATATTTGGGTTAGCATGGATTCCAGAGTGCTTGCCCATTCTTGTAATCCAAGCACAGAGACCAGGATCCTCATAGATGGAGATCTAGGGAAACAGTCCAATGGCAGGGTGGCATGTTAATGAGGTGTCAAGAGTGGAGTGAGAAATCCAATTTAGGCCACTGTCCTTCATGCTTTCTCATTTTATGTTATGCACATTGGTAAAGCCAATAGGTCTTGTTTTGTAACTGTAGAGGTTAAGAATTTTTTGTAAGCCCCCATAGGACAAACAAGCATTGGCAGAGCCAACAATTTAGCGGTTCGTGTAGACATGGGATAGGTATTTCACTGTTATAATGGTAATGTAATACCTTGTCATAAGCTGGCACATGGTGTTAGTACCTGGGTATAGTATGGCAGTGCCTGGCAAATGTTACTAATGCCTACACCATAACGACAACATTTGGCTTTGCAAATGCTTGTTTGTAACATAAATCGTCCCATTTCATCTGCAGCCTTATTTACTTTAATTTCTCAGGCTGATACCTATTATGCATACCCCCATCTGGTCCACTTTGCATACTCATGAAGCCCTGTGTGGGTTCTTACTTAAAATCATGTTACATTTCCAAACAGGGTGGATTGTACAGGGTTGACAATATGCCTGCCCACCCTAAATCTGACATTTGTTCTATATATACACACAAAAATTGTTATACTCCAGAAAAGCATATTCGGTAGGGTATTCTGAAATGAAATGTCACAAGCTGCATTTGACCAGCCAAATTTTGTGGCACACCATTTTATTCCACTCGTTTGGCGGGCTCCTTTCATTTAGATGTAACAGCTTTGTAAAACTGCAAACTATCATGCAAAAACACTGCTTTGTAAGGGAAATATTCTCCTATGGTGAGCCTCTTTATTCACCGTGATGGTAGATTATCCATGATAATCATGGCTACTCTTAGTCCACTGGATTAGTCCCAGTCCTTATTACATGAAGGAAATCCACCTACCCAGACATGACAAATTTCCTCTGATCCCTAAACGGGATAGAAGTTCTTCCTTAATCCTGCAGTTTCCTACTTTAACAAAGACGGCATCTGAGCTCAGGCAAGGAGAGGCGGGTCGGGTGGACTAAAATCAATGAGGATTACCAATACGTAATCTGCCATCACCTCTTGACACAGTCCTTAATACACATAGACTAATAACTCAGAAAAACGACTCATTCATGTGTTTTCAATCTCATAGCTCAATGGGAGCTCAAGGATTCTAGAGTCAAACTCCTGCAAAAACAACCCTTTCATCATCCACTGTGATGTCCATGAAGATAGTACCCTCTGCTCTGACTGGAATATCTCCTGTAACCTCAAGGTGTCTGTCATACGTGTAGGCGGGAAGGATCTACTGTCCCATCACATGCCCGTCACCACTGACCTGTTACCTAGCTGGCAATCTGGGCCCCGGATGCCTGTGGCAGACACCTGGAAGGAACAAGTTACTTACCTGTAACTGTTGTTCTCCAGCATGGGTCTGGCATGGATTCACAAGCTCATGAATATTCCCCGTCAGGCCGGGAATCCACGGTATAGAAAAAAAAAATCAGTATCTGTTTCGTTTCTGATCTGTCTTTCTTAGTAGTAACCAATCACTGGTCTCTGGGTCATACTGCACCCAGCCAATGACTGCCCTCTCCCTAAGCCCCGCCTCTGGCAGCCATCCTCAGATTTGGTAGCATGTAAAGTGGCAGAGCCGCAGAGGGGTAGGCGGGAGTGTTCGCATGTGAATCCATGCCAGACCCATGCTGGAGAACAACAGTTACAGGTAAGTAACTTGTTCCTTCTCCAGCATGGGGTCTGGCATAGATTCACATGCTCATGAATAAGAGAATAGATAGCAGTACACACATGCACAACCACGGGAGGTGGCAACAGGCTCAACATTAAGCAATACAACAACTCAACATTAAGCATCTCTTACCTCCTCACCAGGCTCACCTTAACCGAACAGGTTGCGCAGCACTGCTTGGCCGACCCTGGACTCCTCCCTGGAGTCCCGATCGACGCAGTAGAATCTTGTGAAGGGGTGCTTCGACCTCCACGTCGCAGCCCGGCAGATGTCCAGCAGGGGCACACCAGACAGGAACGCCATGGTAGCAGCGATCGCTCTGGTCGAATGGGCTCTCGGACGGCCGGGCAGCAGTCAGTTTGCCAACCGGTGACAGTGCATGATGCAGCCGGAGAGCCATCTGGAAATGGAAGTCTTCGAGAGAGCCTTCCGTTGATTCACAGTCCCAAAGTTCACAAACAGCTGTGATGTCTTCCGGAAACTCTTTGTGCGGTCCACGTAGAACTTCAGCGCTCTAGCTACGTCCAGCGAGTGCAGAGTCCTTTCAGCCGGCGACGAAGGAGACGGGAAGAAAACTGGAAACACCAAGGGTTCGTTGAGGTGGAAGTCCGACGGCACCTTGGGCATGAAGGAGGGGTGCGTCCTCAGCAACACCCACGTGTCGTGAAACTTCAAGTATGGCGGCTTGCAAGATAGGGCCTGGATCTCTCCCACTCGTCGTGCGGAGGCGATGGCACGAGAAACGCTGTCTTCCACGACAGAAATGTCAACGGTGCCGAATGCATAGGCTCAAATGGGGACCCGATGAGCCTGTTCAGCACCACGTTGAGCTCCCAAGCCGGGGCAGGGGCCTTCACCGGCAGGAATGATCGGAACAATCCTTTCATAAATTCCTTCACCAGTCGATGAGACCACAAGGACGCCCGTCCCGTAGTTCTGGTGTATCGTGAGATGGCGGCCAGATGTATCTTGATGGAAGCGTGAGCTAGTCCAGCCTTGGCCAATGACAGTAGGTACGGCAATACTTGAGGGGCCGTAATCCGCAGAGGGTTAATCTTCTGTGCACGGCACCAGACAGAGAACCTCTTCCATTTATGTCCGTAGCACTTGAGAGTTAAGGACGCCCTGGCCTTTGCAAGAACCTCTCTGCAGTCGGCCGGGATGTCGTACCCTCCAAACTCTAGTGCTGCAGGAGCCAGGCCTGCAAGTTCAGCGACTCCGGGTTGTGGTGAAGAATGGCGCCTCCTTCTCTGGAGAGAAGATCTGCGTCCGTCGGCAGCTTGACTGGTGTGGATGTTGACAAGTCCAGAAGGTCCGGGAACCAGATCTGTCTCGGCCACGCCGGTGCGACGAGGATCATCCTGCACCGGGACCTCTTGAGCTGGTTGATGAGACGGAGCAGCAATGGCAGCGGAGGGAACGCATAAAGAAATAGGCCGTCCCAGGGGAACGAGAAAGCATCGCCCATGCTCCTCGGCTGGGGGAACCTGCTGGCGAACCTCCGGCACTTGGAATTCGTCGCCGTCGCGAAGAGATCGATTTGGGGTTCGCCCCATCGTCAGAAGAGTCGATCCACTTGATCCTGGCGTAGTTCCCACTCGTGGCATGAGCGCAGCTCTCTGCTGAGTGAGTCGGCGATCGTGTTTTTTTATTCCTTCCAGATGAAAAGGCACCAGAAACATCCCTCGGGCGACGGCCCAATGCCACTGAGCCTGGGCTTCCTTGGATAGGGCAGGGGATCTGGTTCCGCGCTGCATCCGGATGTAGAACATCGTGGTGGTGTGGTCGGAAAAGAGCCTCACCACCTTGCCCTTGAGGGACGGAAGAAAAGACCTGAGGGACCAGAACACTGCGCGGATGTGGAGTGACTTCTCCTCCGGGAGCCAAAGGCCTCTCGCGTGAAGATCTCCGGAGTGCGCTCCCCAACCTTCCAGGGAGGCATCCGTCGTCACCGTCACCTGGTGAGCTGGGGTCTGAAAGTCTGTGCCCGCCGACAGATGAGAGCGGGTATCCCACCACCGGATCGCCTGACGGAACGTCTCGTTGAGAGGGATCCTATCCTCGAAGCTGCCCGTCGACTGGACCCAGCGGGCGTCGAGGAACTCTTGTAAGGGGCGCATCCGAAGCCTGCAAAGGCGCACCAGATAAATGCAGGATGACATCATCCCGAGGAGGGACTTGATAGATCTTACCCTGGCCATGTCCGTGGCCAGCAGACGCTGCACCTTGCCCAGAATGGTCCTGGTCCTTTCCTCCGACGGCGAGACCAGCCACGCCACTGTGTCGAGCTTGGCTCCCAGAAACAGGGCGACTTGCGACGGAACCAGGTGGGATTTTGGAAAGTTGATAGAGAATCCCAGGTCCGTGAGCAGCTGGACGGTCTTCGCAGTGTGCTCCACGGCAAGCTCCCTTGTCCTTGCCCAGATGAGCCAGTCGTCTAGGTAGGGGTAGACGTGGATCCCCTGTAGGCGCAGTGCGAGGCACTTGGTGAACACCCTGGGTGCCGACTTCAATCCGAACGGGAGGGCCTTGAACTGGTAGTGCCGCCCTTGGACCACGAACCTGAGGAACTTTCGGTGTCTTTTTAGAATGGGGATGTGGAAGTACGCATGCTCCAAGTCCAACGACGACAGGAAAAATCTCCCTCCTCCAGCTGTCCCAGCACGTGCTGGAGGGAGACCATCCGGAACTTCTGTGCCTTGATGTACTTGTTCAGTCGTCGCAGGTCCAGGATGGGGCACCATCCTCCTGTCTTCTTTTTTATGAGTAAGTACCTTGAGTAAACTCCGGAGCCCCGAAGCCTCTTTAGGACGAGCTCGATGGCACCCTTCTTGAGCATCGCCCTTACTTCCAACAGTAGTTGAGGGACGTGATTTTCCTTCCTGGCCACGGGTGCAACGCGAGGGCACTTCTTCTGAAACTCGAGGGCGTGCCCTTGGGCCAGGGCGTCCAGCACCCAACGGTCGGTGGAGATGGACTCCCACACGCTGGCGAACCTCGCCAGCCGACCTCCCACCGGGGTGCTTCGGCGGGGGCCCGACCCCACGGTCGGTTCAATCTTGTTTGGAGGCCGCCTTGCCTCCTTGACCTCCCTGTCGACGACAACGGGCACCACCTGACTTGCCACGTCCCATGTAGGCTTCCTGGAACGAAGATCTTGCCGCTGGCGGTACGTGGAGGAGCCACTGCCGGATCCCTTGGAGGAACCTTGTCTGCCTCCGGAGCTCCGAAAGGACGGCCGTCGTTGTTGGAGCACCCCCGGTGCCCGGGCAGTCTCCATGTCTGTCTTGATGGCCTGAAGGGACTCATCACCCGCTTTCCCAAACAGGTTGTTCCCGTCGAAGTGCATGTCCAAAACCTTGGTTTGTACGTCCTGGCGGAAATCCGTCGCCTTGAGCCATCCTCGTCGTCTCAGGCAAACGCCGTTGCCCAACTGACGGAAACCGGTGTCGGCGATGTCCGTTGCCACCTTGATGGCGTGGTCCGAAGCAATCTCACCTTCCTGTAGGATTTCAAGGGCCTCAGCCCTTTTGGCGTCCGGAAGGAAGTACAACAGAGGGGCGATTTTGAACCACAACTCCCTGTCGTAGCGGGCTACGATAGCTAGGGCGTTGGCCGCCTTGATAGTCGTCGCTGCGGATGAGATGACCCGTCGTCCCATGGGGTCCAGCTTCCTGCCCTCGCCGTCCAGCAGGGAAGTTGATGTCGAGGCCGATACCCCCCCCAGCTTTCTTCTTTGCCGCAGCCGAGACGACCGAATCCGGGGTAGGTTGCGCCCGAAGGCACAAGGGGACAGCGTCGGGGACCCGGTACTTCTTCTCGTACCGGTCCCTCTTTGCCAGCGCTGTGGCAGGGTTCTTGAGGAGGGCGAGCCCCTCATCCCAGATATCATCAAGACGTGGTACGCGAGGACCGTCTTCCTTTTAGCCTCGCGCCGTTGGTAAAGGAGCCCTTCCTTCTTCTTCTCTTCTGGGCAGAGCTGGAAGAGCTCAGATGCCCTGGAAATCATGGCATGAAAGGATCCAATCTCGTCGGGCGGGGAAGCCCGAGCAGAGGGCGACGGGGGACACGTCCCGTCGTCGCCTCCGTCGTCATCTGTACCTGTAGTAGCCGTGTCCGTGCCTGTATCATCCCCATGGGTAGTAGACCGGGGGTAAGGCAGAGCAGGCCGCAGAGGTGGGAGAGGTGGCGTAGGATGCGTCCTCCTCCTCTTATGCGGTGGACTTTTCCAAAGGTCCCGGCTCCGGTTCCCCCGTCGGGTCTGGCTCAGGTACCCCCGTCGGGGGAGGGGCAACCTTGTCCTTATCACCGAGCATAAGGACTGAATCGCTGACAAAATGGCCGCCAAAGTGTCCTGCGGCGCCGGAAACGACGGGCGCGAGGGCTCTTGAGGAACCTCGTCGGCGACACCGTCGCTCTCGTAGGGATCCCTCCCGATGGGCTCGGCCTCTTCCAAGACTTCGATGAGCTCTTCTTTAGAGGTCGTGTCCGTATCCACGATGGCCACCTGCCCCACCCCCACCTTTTCCAACGAGGACTTTGTGGGGGTCTTCTCAATGGGCCTGAAAGACGACTCCCTCCGCGGTGGCAGGGAGACTTTGGGTCCTGAGGTCGCCTCCACTGGCGTAGCCTCCACAGGCTGAGCCAGGGCCACTGCGACATCCTCAATCGAGGTCTTAGCAGGGTGAATTAAGGCCATCGTCACCTTCTGTACGCCTGGGGCCTTCACCTTGGGGGGAGGGTCCGAACCTCGCTCCCCCTCTGCCGGAATCTTCGAGATCGATCGGGGACTCTCCAGAAGCTTTGCCGGGTTCTCGGACTTCCTCTTACCCGAGCCAGAGCGTTGGCTCGTGGTTGATGGCGCAGGGGAGGATGCGCCCTGCCTGGCAGCCAAGGAGCCCGACCGTTCGGCGCTCCCGGTGCCCGCGGACTCGTGGTGCTTGGCCTTTTGTTGGGCCCCCGTCGCCGGGGCGCCCTCACAGGACCTTAGAAGACCGCTCGGACTTCTTTTTCTTCTTCTCACCTGACGGGCTCTCCCCTTCCAGCCAGTTGGCGAGACGGAGGTGCCGATCCTTCATGGTCCGCTCCGACATGTTCCCACAAAATGCACAGTTCTTCTCCGTGTGCGTCTTGTCCTCATGGAGACAGTAGAGGCATAACGAATGCTCGTCCTCCTTGAAAACATTCTGAAGCTGGCATCCAGGGCAGGTCCTGAACAGCTTCCCGGGCGTTGAGCTTCCTTTCTCCTGGGCCATGTCCGGGGTAGGCCTCGGAACTTCTGGAATCCTCCAAAAGCGTAACTCGACGAAATCTACACCCTTGAGGGGCGTAGAAAACTCCGAAACGGATCGCCGTTGATCGGCTGTAGAAACGGTGGAGCTTGAGCCTCTATTTAACCGAAAAATGAGAGAAATCTCCTGAATAAGCATGAAAACGCAGCAAAAGCTCGAGAGCTACAGCACGAGGACTCCCAACAATTGAACGTGCGGTAAAAATCTGAGGATGGCTGCAGGAGGCGGGGCTTAGGGAGAAAGCAGTCATTGGCTGGGTGCAGTATGACCCAGAGACCAGTAATTGGTTACTACTAAGAAAGACAGATCAGAAACGAAATTGATATTGATTTTTTAATATACAGAGGATTCCTGGCCTGACGACGGGGAATATTCATGAGCATGTGAATCCATGCCAGACCCCAGGCTGGAGAATGTTCCTTGTACCTGCAATGGTGAAGCTTACACATAAATAGTTTATAGGTGGAACATTTCGAGGAAGAGGAGGAAAAGGGCCTTCTCTTCTCAGTAGCCTTTTTGTGTTCCGTGATTACAAGCAACTAATACACCGGCATAACGTTGGATGCCCATTTATACTGTAGGGCCAGCAATTGCAGTCCTACCATTCAGGGCGAAGTCATGGTCCCCTATACTAATTCCAAATGCGGTGAGCTTTTATTTTGAGGCTCACTTAACTGATGAAGAGCGAGGGAAGTAAAAGCTCATACATACAGGGAATTTTCTAGATTTTCCATTCGCCATTTTGAGCACTCGCTTCTTCGTTCTATATTTTGAGTGGGTACCCAATAGAGATTCGTGGGGTGGCCTTGTAGAGCTCAGTCAGTTTTGTTTCCTATGAGTGCTGCTATTACAGCATTCTCTCTCATAGGAAGAACTTCAGGAGCACCTGGTAAGTCTCTTCTAATAGCAAAACTATATGCTACACCCAGGCCTTCAATTAATTTATCATCTGTCTAGGCGACACCTTAGACCCAAGATCATTTCTGCATGCCACAACGAGAAGGCTCTCATTGTGCCGGTCTGATAGCACAGCAAGTCGAGCGCTCGCTTTAACATCTGTTCAGAGACTGCTGATGCAGGTTCGAATCTCGGCAGGGCCAAACTCAGCCATTCATCCTTCCGAGGTCGATAAATGAACACCACACACGGTGGGTAATAATAAGCAGAGCTCAGATGCCTGAGGGTTCGTAGTGCTATATAAATACTAAATTATTATTATTATTTGGGATTAAACAGTTATCAAACTCCGACATGCTATGCAACAAATTTGGTGAGCTCTAGAGAAAGACTGGGAAAGGAAGACTAGAAAAATCACACCAGTCAGAAAATCCAGGAAGAACCCAACGCATCAATTTACAGGATGTTTCTGAAAAATGTGAATGTTTCTCTACTGAGAAAGCATGGCACTCACAACTGAATGTCACCAAAGGATGAGCCACATACAAACTGTATTTTCAAACTACAAGGTCATGGCAATCAGCAAGCATGGATGCAGTGAGGTTATCTCTACACCACCAGAAGCCAGAACACGTGCAGACTTTAAATCCGCCAATGCAAAAAGGAAATGATCAGAAAACAAACCTTCTCTGCCTACGCACCAAGACTATGGAACCTCCTCCCCATCAGCATCAGACTAAACCCCACGCTCCTACAATTCAGAAAAGAACTCAAGGCCCACCACTTCAAGGCGTCTTTCCTCCTCAACATCTAGGCCATCACTTGCGCCCCTCGCGCCACCTAACTCGCTAGACGACGCCCGCCCCCGTCATCCAGTACATCTAGATCACCCCTCCATGCCCCTCTGTAGCCCAACCCCACCATATATTTTTTCTGTGGTTACCTCTGAAAAGTGCTCCGTTAACGTCTGTACTGTTGTATACCTCTGTAAAGCGCTCTGTTGCTTCTCGAAGCCAGGTCCACACTCAATAAATACCATAATAATAATAATAATAATATTAATTATTCATCCACTTTAAAAGTGCATTGTGTAAACTCCTAAAAGAAGACATCTTTACAGGGGATCTTGATGTAAAATCTGAAAAATAGGAATTCTAAAGAAGGAGACTGAAAAGGACCCTTTCAGTCAAAAACCAGTCTATTTTTGGATGTTACAAGCTGGGTAGTAATGCAAGAAATATCCCTGTAGAAGCCCAAATAATCCGGATGTGCAAGTAGAAATCCATGAAAAGTCTTGCCTGTGAAGACCCGCAGTCAGAAACGCCATGCAGGTTGTCAACCGCCCTGGAGATAGCCAAAAGTAAGTAATCCGCCAAGAATATAACTACAATTTTGGCCGATCTCACGGCATGTGAAGGCGAGCATCTCTTCGAGAAATAAGGGACATTATGTCAAAGGAGAACATCGCAACCAAGCGGTTCAACCTTCGCAAACCATGGAGAAGCCAGGAATATAGGTGTAATCCTGCATAAGTGGATAAAAGCCACATGTGGAAACCTTGAAAAATGAAAAGATTTTCGAATAGTCTCTGACATATGATTAGTTTTGGCCAAAAGCCATCTTTTCTAATAACGTTAGTGAGCACTCCCCAACAATGGGAAAATGAAGAAATTCAATAAGGCTTAACACGAGTAGGGTGGTCATCATACATAGTTATTGCGAGTAGGACGGTCATCACACATACTTACTGCTAATCGTTTTGTCGGAAGCGGCCTCAGAGTAGCTGTGGTGTGACTTGACACGGGACACAGGACGTTGCTAGGCCCTCTCCTCTAGCAGCCTACTCCCTCATCCTTCCAGTCTGGTATCAGCATTGGCGTTGGTGTTTGGTACTCTGCTCTTGGCGTCTCTGTCAAGCCAGTTAAGTCACTAAGCTGTGCTGAGCTGGGCTCTCCAGTGGAAGGGATCCTTTCTGGACGAGGCCACAGGGCCTAAAGGTAGGAGAGCGAGCGGGCGAGCTGGGGAGTATTGGCCCAGCGAGTCAGTCAAAGAGGTTGATAAGGCTTGGTCGAACTGACACCTTCGTCTGTCCACCTGTTCTAGTTTTGTTTGCCTGCGGACCTGTGAGTGGCCCGCAGTGAGTGCAGATCGCACTCTGTAGGCTGCCGTCTCTTGGAGGCAGCCCTTGGAGACGACTAGTACAGGGAGGGGGGCCCAATGTAGGAGTGCACATGAGCCCATGCAAGCGGGACCTGAGGGGGTGTGCTATTGCTCTATTCTTTTTTTATTACTTCCTCCCCTGTTGGATGTTAATGCTGGATGTTAATGCCCCCGCGGTCAGCACACAGGCGGTGCATAAGTGCTTTCCCAGGTTTTCACTTGCCACGGCTGTCTGGTCACCTATGTTAGAACACATCAAATTTGGTTGCCCATCATACGATAGCGAGCTCAATCGGTCAGATAATCGTCGCTCTTCCTTCACTCTACAAGGACTTGGATGTAGATAATGTCATGCGCCGTCTTCATATCTGGCGCCTGTGGCCCCGCGTATGCTTACACTCTTCCTGACTTCTGTTACGTTCAGGACCTTACGTACATCCAGCGGTCTAGTGTTTCTCCACATGGATGTGCGTAGCCCTATTTCAACCACGCCCCATCTTGCACTCCTTGCGTTGCAACCGCTACCGTCAGCTGTTCCCTCGCTGCCGCTGTTGCGCTACGCTGTACTTTTGCTTAGCCTCTGCTCTTTGCCTACCTCTCAACCCTCTTTCTCTTACCTTCCTCTCTTTCTTCCGCCGCCGTTCGAACTTCGGTCTGTTCAGTGCCCTTTCCCTTCTCTCCCTATGTGCTCGCGCTCTTGTCTCCTCCCCTTATTTTTCCTTTGCGCTAGTTCCTGGCGTTTCTTCTGATTTTCTTGGTTGCTCTATTTACTTATATTGTGCACTATCTACATTCCTCTCTTTTTCCTCGTATTCCAGATCGTTTTTCCTGTGCTCTAGGTCTAATCCATCACGAGCCAAGTTCCACAAGGAGTCCTATCGTGACCTTACCATCCAAGGGTTTTTTTCTGCCACGTTTAGCTTTTTCCCCTTTATTGTGTTCCCTCTCAGGAAAAGGGTCACAAGGGAGTGCTTTCTAACGGCCTTCACTGTGGCTTCCTACCGTGTGAGACCCAAGCAGCAAACAAAAAAGGAAAAGGACTACAGAGCACACCGATCCCTCAGCCCACTAGAAGAAGACACTGACAACACAGGTGAGGAGAAGGAGGGGGAGGAGCAGGAGGGGAAAGGGGACGTTTCAAGCAAACAGGACAAGGAGGTTGACAGATAAAGACAATGGTGAAAAGGAAAGCTGAGGGACCTATTGCAAGAGGAGACAGACACAATAAAATCTCCCAAATGTTTAAAACCATTTGTGATGTTAATCTGCTAATCACTGAAATTAAGGACCCGCTATGCGATCTAGACAGCTTGAACTCTGAGAAGGAAAGTGGTGATCCCACAATCTTGCAGAAGACGGCCAAGGGCAAAACACCTACTTCAAACTCCTTATGCGTGGCCTCTGGATGTGACAACTTGATCTCTTTCTGTGACTCCATTGTATCCACTTGTGACCCTAAAACAGGGACTAGAGCAAGTATTATGAAGGAAGATCACGTGGCACCATTTGAGGGGGCCCAAAAATCTAATCAAGAGGGTGGGAGAATGTTGTCTTCCAGGCGCAATGTGATCATAAGGCTATGGGGGAGCATGATACAGAGATTGTTGAAATGTACTTACAGCAGCCATGATTCCCTCCCCAGTCCTTTTGAGACTACAGCCCTCCTTGCTTTCTCTAATGATTTTATGTCATCTGCAGATATTGTGCCAATATTCCCTGATAAGGAGTCGTGCTTACAGCCGCCCGTGATTCCCTCTCCAGTCCCTTTGAGACTACGACCCTCCTTGCTTTCTCTAATGATTTCATGTCATCCGCAGATATGGTGCCAACAGACCCTGATGGGTTCGTGGGCAGCCATGTGCAGGCCAATTACTCTCTTTCTATTTGCCCGCTCCCTCTATCCAATCACTACAAGCCTCTGGCCAGGATCTCCCTGGCTGCTGAATCAGGAAATCTTATCACTGTGGAGGATCAACCATGGCAAACCGTGTCCCGTGGAAAACACAGAAAGCCTTGCAGTATGGTCCATCAAGGTATGCCCCCCCCTTAACTTGCAAGATTGATATGCATACATGCCCTTACAATATCACCTTCTCCTCTAGTGGCTCTAGCAAATACTCAGTTGCAAGCACAGACTCCTCTCCAGCTCCTGTTAATGAATCATCTTTCACCACTGCTGTTGGCCAGATGCTCTCTCTGTCGTCCGAAATCAACTCACTAAAAGTTGGTCATTTTAGAAGAAAGATTAGGCAAATGTCTATACAAGCCTTACCCAAACTTACCAGTAGCAACGGCCAACCTGCTCCTAACTCCATCCCAGCCATTAAAGTCCCTGCTAGACATGAGCAAGCCACTTCTGGCGTAAGCTTCAATACCTCAAATATGAGCAGAAATGTATCTTCCAAAACTTCGTCACTGCGGACAAACTTAAATGGAAGGCCGATACATATAATAGTGTATTGAATTCGTCTCTTTCAGGTGCAAATCTAATCCCCCTTGAGACAGCCGGGGTCCCAAAGACATCATTCCCCATCTAGCTCTAACAGGTACGGTAATACTGCTGGTGGACCCTCCGTAGTGATGATTAATGTGCTAAAGCTCCCTCCAAATGCCTCCGAGGATTCAGATAGTTTGAAAAACATGTTTATATATTGGATTAGTAACACCAGGGGCTGTTTTTCAATCATCAGACGAACAAGTTACTTACCCGTGGTAACCTTCTTTCGACTGGATGTTCCTCCCACATATTCCTCATCTTTGATATTGAAGTCTGCTTCCAGCTTGCTTCGGAATTCTTTTTTCAAAGGGACGAGCGTCATGCTGCACCAAGTCTTGATCCTCGATGGCCTCTGTAGCGTCCCTCGTGACGTTGGTGCTGATATATGAAGCACGCGCGCTGACCGTTACCCCAGTTCTTAGTTTTTTGCATGCTGCGTCATAGGAGGAGACAATCTTGACGTTGTGAGAAAGGAAGGTGTAAGACACAGAAATTCTAGGCAGGCAAAAGGGGATAGATGGGTGGGCGATCATTAATACGCGGGAGGAACATCCAGTCGAAAGAACGTTACAACGGGTAAGTAACTTGTTCTTCGAATGGATTTTGTCCTCCCAAGTATTCCTAATCTTTGATAAACTCCCAAAACAGTTTCAGTTAAGCGGTGGGTGCCAAGAATTTTCTTATCTGCTAATATTATGGAGGACAGCCATGCCAAACTCGGCTTCCTCTCCTGAAAAAGAATCTAGACAGTAAAATGTACTACAAGTGTGAAGGGACAACCAGGTTTCCGATCTACAAATGTTTTGCACCGTAACTCCTCTTACCAGAGCTGAAGAAGCAGCCACCTCTCTAGTGGAATGCACCCTCAAACGTACGGGCAAATCTTTGCCTGTTAACAAGTAACACTCTGTTATGCACATTACAAACTATCTAGAGATTGTTTGTTTTGTGACTGCCATGTCTATTCTTTGGCCAGTATAACCGATGAAAAGCTGATCATCTTGGCGAATACTTGCAGTCCTTGTAGTGTAGTAGCTTAGTGCCCTTTTCAGGTCTAGACAATGTAGTCCCTCCTCCTCTTTAGATGGAGGAGGAGGAGGGTAAAAAGATGGCAGTAAGATACGTTGTGCTAAACGAAACTTTCGCAAGGAAAGATGACCAAACTATTAAAATTACTTTATCCTTGGAAAAGGACTTAAAAGGTTGTTTGGAAGATAACGCCTGTAGCTCCCTTACCCTACGGGCAGACGTGATGGCTACTAGAAAGGCCGGTTTCATAGTGAGCATCATTGCACATGAATGTAAGGACTCAAATGGAACTCCCATAATACTTCTTAATACAAAGAACACACATGGTTGGGCCAGACCTCCTCAAACACATCAACATAATTTTGGTTCTGTTCTTGTCTTGAAATGAAAAGAATTGAGGAAAGCCATCCGTACTACAAGACACCTCTCGGCAAGGAACCAGTTATTGCAAAAGAAACTAATTAAATCCAACTACAGAACATGGTGCAAAATGTTTAAAGCTGTTCTCTGGCAAAAAGATGCGCAAAGTATCCTGGTAGTCATGAAGGATAATCCGACAGCCCTGCTGTGGACCCCTTTAAAAACTCCCTGGGACACTCAACATCCCTTACAAGCCAGTGGAGTATCAGAAATCGTCTGGGTAAAATACTATTGAAAGCTTTTTGCGGGCCCAACTACGATTGTCACAAGAGAGCATATAGCCCGATCGGACTGGATCTTACTCTATGAAATAGAAGACCTGGTCATAATGATCAAAAAACGTAATCCTTCCAGAGCGCAAGGCCCAGGCGGGATCTCTAACAAAACGTTAAAAGACTACCCGGAACTATGTGCTAGGATGTTGGACATAATATTTCAAGAACTTCTGAGGACAAAGCAGAAACCGAAATCATGGAAGACGTCTAATATTATCCCAATCTATGAAAGTGGGGGAGGGCGGATCCAACTAATTACAGTCCCATAGCCCTTTTGGATGATATGGGAAAAGTATATGCATCCCTACTGATGAAAAGATTGACTAAATGGCTGGAGCAGAACGGCTTACAGGATCCCTTTCAAGCAGGATTCGTTTAGGGCCTAGGGACGGCCCCACCAGCATTCACCATCTCGATGCTAAAAGCCAGTTCCTAAACTAAAATATATCTGGCCTCCGTGGACCTCGCCAAAGGCTTTGACAGCATCAGCTGAGATCAACTGTGGGCCAAATTAAAAGAGAAAAACTGCCCGGGAGATTTATCAGAGCAAATTGAAGGTCTCCATACTGAAACCTCTGTCAGAGTACGTCTCACAACAGCTGATGCATTGAGTGAAGAAATCCCAACATTTAAAGGTATTAAGCAGGGCTGTGTCCTGGCCCCAGCCTTATATAACTTCGACATTTCAGATCTGGATGTGAACCTGTCAACGTTACGATGCTTCCCGCCCAAGCTGGGCAATATGATCATCACACACCTACTCTACGCCGACGATATCGTTTTGTTGGACCGTACTGAAATTGGCCCGTAGTGTCAGCTAACAGGCCTGCATAAATATGCTGTGGCTAACCACCTAGAGATTAACATCTCAAAGACAACAATTTTAACCCTTAAAAGAGGCCAGGTGGGAAGTAAACCAAAGAAATTCAGTTGGTACCTGGACAAGGAAGAGGTGACAAAGGTCCAGTCCTTCAGATACTTGGGCATAATGATTTCCTCGAGCAGAACGGAATTGGAAGCAGTCAAACTCCTGACCCAAAAGGTGCGGACATTGACAAGCCAAGCCTTGATTATTAAAAGGAAGTATTGTACATTTTCTCTGCTGCCCATAATAGAATTTTACAAATCCAAGGTCATTCCAACACTCACGTATGGGTTAGAAGCCCTCCTGAACCTCCCGGACAAATGGTGGCCTTGTCTGGAAGGTCAGTTTTGGAAAAAACTGCTTGGGGTTCCTCCCTCTACACCGATTCAAGTGATTCGGAAAGAATAAGGCCTAAACTCGCTATATATGGCAGCTGAATGGAAAAAACTATCTTTCTATGGAAAATGCTTGTCAGCCTCTGCTGTACCCATGATGAAAGCCATTCAAGAGGAGCTACTACTTCGATCTAACCCAAGGATTAATGCCTGGGAAAAAGACTGCATTGAAATCAAAAAGACTTTTGAAATCCAAACAGACTATCTACTACACTCTTCAGCATCAGTAAAAATGAAACTGAGACTATATGACTGAATAAAAACAACGGATGAGATAGCGCAGCTAAGCTTACATCAAGATCTGACAACCAAGTAAAGTAAAAGGGGGTTCCCTCACCCGCATATCATTAAATGCCCAGACCCAGAAGTCAGGAGATGTTTTATGAGAATCCACTTTAACCTCTGCTTAATGGGAGAGATCACAGCAATAAGGGACCCAACACGAGGAAAGAGTTCAGTCTTCAGGTTCTGTCTCAGGATAGACAGCAAGGAAATCCCTCAAACATCACTTTGTAACTTGCTCCTTTTTTGCAGAGCAACGGTCTTGTTTCTTTTACCGCTTCCTGGTTAAGCTTCCAACTATATCCTCAGACATGTGGTGGTCACATTTGTTGGCTGGACATAACATTTCAGTAATCCTAGCTATGGCTGACTTCTATAAGACCATTTTGGAAAGGGAGCTGGAAAAGAAAATTCTGGATCCTTAATGTTTCACTCTCTTCTCTTTGAGCACTTCGGTCGGCCTGACGGGCTGTGGTGGAAAATTGTGTGAGCAGGTTCAATTGGTATATGTTTCCTGTGATATGGGTTTGGTTTTGCTAAAAGTTTATCTGTAAACCATATGATATGATATAGCATTTATAACGCGCCTATACACAAGTGTTTCAAGGCGCGACGAGGCAAGGGAGGGGAACAAATTGAGGACAGACAACGATCCTACTAGGCCAGGTGGCATTCAGATCGCGCAAGTGCATGAGAAGGGGGCAGAGGCAGTGCAGTACATGGGAAAAGATGATAACAATGGTAAGTAACGGCCAACAAGTGGCAAGTGCAAGGGTAAGTGAATATGTCAGGTGTCATGGGCTAGTAAGGGGAATGTAGGGATACAGAAACGGTCCCCAAGTGGGGGGGATGCCAGGTGGGCAGTACAGGTGTGTGAAGCAGGTGGGGGAGGGATCTGGGCCCGAGATCAGAGGGTGTCCAGGTAACCAGTGCAGTTCCGGTTACAGCCAGCAGGTCAGCAGAGGAGTGGAGGAGAAAAGGCAGAAGCAAAGAGAAAGGTTTTGAGGTTCCCCTTCAAGTTTAAGGGAGGCAGGGAGGCTGTTCCAGAGGGAGGCATCAGCCGAAGAAAGAGATCGACCACCAACACGTTGCTTGGAGAAGCGACTGACCCTGAGGGAGCTGGAGGCGGATGAGCGAAGAGCTTGAGAAGGAAGATATTTAGGAAGAGAGAGTTGAAGGTATTGAGGCCCCAGGCTCCAGAAGGCCTTGTGGACGATGCAGAGGGGTTTAATCCTCGCAGCCACTCGGAGCCAGTGCAGAGATTTCAGTCCTGGAAAGATACGATCCCTGGGCTTGAGGCCAAGGACAAGTCTCGCAGTCCTGTTCTGGATGAGTTGCAGAGGGCGGAGAGTAAAAGCAGGCAGATTTGGAAAGAGGCTGTTGCAATAGTCCAGCCTAGAGAGAACCAGAGCTCTGGAGACAGTGAACTTCTGGGGGAAGGAGAGGAAAGGAAGAATACCTCTGAGGAGGTGCAGTTGGTAGTGTGACTTCTTAGAGACGTCAGAGATGTGAGGAGAGAAGGAGAGTGGGGAGTCGAAGATGACCCCAAGGTTTTTAGCCTTGCAGGTGGGAGCAGGAAGAGGGACAAGAGAGGCCGGCCAGTGAGATACAGGGAAGGAGGGAGCAGGTGTGCCGATGAGGAGAATCTCAGTCTTACTGGCTAATGCAGAGGTCATTGCTGGCACAGCACTCCTGGATAGCGGACAGTCAGAGATGAGGGAAGGAGATGAGGAGGCTGAGGATAGCTTGAAAATGAGCTGGGTGTCATCCGCATAGCACTGAAAGTTGGGGCTGAGAGCAGCGATGCGGTGGGCAAGGAGTGCCAGGTATTGGTTGAACAGCCAGGGAGAGAGGTTGGACCCCTGGGGGACACCACAGGTAGAGAAAAAGATAGCGGAGAGGAAGGACCCAAGTTGGACCTGGGAGGGTCGGTCAGAGAGGAAAGAAGTCAGCCACGCCAGAGCCTGACCAGTGATACCCAGGTTATCACGGAGACGGTTAAGCAGGATGGCATGGTTGACAGTGTCAAAGGCAGAAGAGAGATCAAGCAGGATGAAGACGCAAGGGGTGTTAGAGTCATGGTTGGAGAGCAGGTCTTCACAGATGTTCAGGAGAGCAGTTTCCGTGCTTCTGGCAGCTCTGAAGCCAGACTGATGGTCATGAAGACAACCAATCGACTGTGGAGATTAAGCTGGGAGATGGCCAGTTTCTTCAGGAGCTTGCCCAGGAAGGGTGTGATAGAGATTGTGCGATTGTTAGCCGTGCAGGAGGGGTCAGCGGAGGGTTTCCTAAGAAGAGGGTGCACAAGGGAGTGCTTCATGGAGAAGGGAAGACTCCAATGGCAAAGGAGTAATTGCAGAAGTCGCCCAGGGCAGGAGCTATGGAGTCGATGTGGTCCTTGATCGTTTGAGGAACAGGGGTAAACCTGTTTCGACGAGACGTTCATAGATCGGACTTGTCTAGAAACTTTGTCAGCGGGGAACAGTGGAAAGGCAGAGAAGGAGGGAGGAGAGGTGGCTGCAGAAGGGCCAGAGGAAGAGCAGAGAGTAGAGGGGGGGGATAGGAGGAGAGTGAGGACAGGATGTCCTGAGTTTTAGAGATGAAGTAAGAAGCCAGTGCAGTGCAGAAGGCCTGGGAGGGGACAGGAGAGGTAGAGACTGCGGCAGGATTGGCCAGTTCCTTGCAGATTTTAAAGAGTTCAGCCGAGTTGTTAGATGCCTCAGAGATGCAGGCTTGGATATGTGCTCTCTTCTTGGTTATGACAGAGAGCCGGTATTGCCTTTGCAGCAGGCCAGTTTGTCAGAGGATGTACATGAAGCACGCCATTTCCTCTCAGGTACCCTGCACTTGCGTTTCAGGGTGACAAGGTCTGAGTCGTACCAGGAGTTGCACTTGGCTTTGGGCTTCAGGCGGATTCTCATGACAGGGGACAAGGATATCAAGAGTATCAGATATAGCAGAGTGGAGTGTGGAGAGGGCTGTGTCAGGGTGAAAGTCAGCCAAAGGGGCCGGGGGCGAGAAGGTGGCAGCGAAAGCCTCAGCTGACACGCGCTTCATGTCTTTCTAAAAAAAAGACATCTTAATACAAGATTTAAATCCCATGATGGCACGATGAAGGGAGTGGGCGGAATCAAATTGGTTAAGCCATTCAGAAATTGTACCACAATCGGCACTTTGAAGTATGACCCCTCATCTGGAGATCTTTTGAGGATTCATAGTGTCGCTAAGTATCCCTTCACTGTGGTCACTTGCAACCCAGAATGACAGAACATTGGGAAGTTTACACGTGAAAGGATCAAGTTTCTTTTCCCTGCACCAGCTGCGCAACTTATTCCAACGGCAGCAGTACAGGGATTTAGTGGCTGGTCTCCTTCCCGAAAGCAACACTTCCATTACGTCTTCCGGAAGGTCCCAATCCTTGTGTCTTACCCAGGACACTCTTCCGCCATATTGAGGGCAGGAAGGCCATCGGTGCTAGTCTGATTGCCCTCATCTCCAAAAGGTTGATATGGAGTATGGACACCGGCTGAGACCAGTGTCTGCATGTGCGCTCCCCATCCTGTGAGGGAGGCATTTGTCACAACTGTTGTCTCCGGCCATGGCTGCCAAAAGGGTTCTCCTCTCATCACATCTTCTCGGCTGGCCCACCACAGGAGATCCTGGGCAACCTTTGTCAGGACCTGGAGAAGGTCCGGCATTCTGCTGGAGAATTGAGACCACTGGGATCTGAGAGCCCATTGAAGGGATCTCATTCTCAGACGGGCTTCTGGCACCAGAAAAATGCAGGATGCCATGAAGCCGAGCAACCTTAGGAAGCAAGAGATGTAGAGCCCTTAACTCAGGTGGCAAAGCTTTTCCCAAAGCTGAATCCAGGCCTGCTCCAATGAATTGAAGGTTCTGTGAAGGTATCAAGTGGGACTTCTTCAAGTTTAGGAAGAAGCCCAGCTGGTGGAGGAAGTGGCAGATGCAAATGAGATCATTCAAAGACTGTTCCGAAGAAACAGCCCTGATAAACCAGTCGTCTAGGTAGGTGTAAATGTGAATCCCTTCCCTCCTTAGACTTGCTGCTACCACTGCCATAAGCTTAGTTAAGATCCGTGGTGCTAAGGTGAGCCAGAATGGCAGAACCCAAAACTGATAATGAGAACCGCCAACTGCGAACCTCAGGTACTTTCTGTGCTTCTGATGTATTGGCCCGTGAAAGTAAACATCCCGAAGGTCCAATGACACCAACCAATCCTGGAGCCGAAGTGCCTGAAGGATCTGCGAAAGAGTTACCATCTTGAACTTGTCCTTCCTGTGGAACTTGTTCAAGCATCTCAAGTCCAACATGGGTCGCACTCCTCCGTCCCTCTTGGGTATCAGGAAGTAGGTAGAATACCAACCCTGGTTTCTCTCCACTGCAGGTACCAATTCCATTACACCTTCCTCCAACAGGATGAGAATCTCCTGTAGGAGGAGCGGATCTGGAATCAAGGTTGATCTGGATTTTAGGGGGCAATCAGTGGGTCTCTTTAAAAATGGAAGACAGTAACCGTCTGCTATGGTTTGTAGCACCCATGCGTCCGAAGTTATGTTTCACCAACTCCGTAGATTATATGACAGTCTGTCTCCTATCACAGACTTTTGGGTGAGTGGGTAATTTTGCTGTACCACTTGCAGCTGAGGGAAACTCTGTGGGTGTAGAACCTCTACCTCCACAAGGGGCTCTTCTTTGCCCCCTTTGTGAGAATTGACCTCTTCCTCTAGAGACAGAGGGAAAAAAGCAAAAAGGACGTCCTCTCCATCCTTGATTTGAAGGGTGACATTGTCCGATTGCCACCCCTAATGATTTTGCTGCATCTCAAGACACTTGCAGTTTTTCCAGGCTTCTATCAGTCTTTTCACCAAACTGGGAAGTCCCGTCAAATGGCATGTCAAGCAAACGTGCCTGGATGTCAGCAATAAATCTGGATTTTCTTAGCCCAGGCATGCGCCTAAGCACTGTACTGGTAGCCATGTACCTGCCTACTGAATCCACCGTATCCAGGCTGGACTGCTAAGACTGCCTCATGGCATCTTTTTCATCCTGTATTAGGCTTATGAAACCTTCTCTTTTTTTCTCCCTCCCGAAAGTCTTCTGCTGCAAGAGCAGCTACACCCCAAAGGGTGTGAGTGTACTTTGCTAAGGCACTGGTAGCATTAGCTGTTTTTAATGCCATGCTCCCTGCACTAAATACTCTTTTTCCTAAAGAGCCAATTCTTCTATCTTCCTTATCTGCCAGAGCAGAAGGGTAAGCTGCAGCTTTTGAAGAAACGATTGCTGCCTGAACCACCAGGCTCTCGGGTGTAGGGTGCCTGTTCAAAAAAGGAGGGTCCACAGAAGCAGTTCTGTATTTCTTTGTTAACAATTTGTAAACCGATGGCACAGAATCTGGTTTTAGCCAATTTTTCATAACCCTTGCTCTTAAGGCTGAATGAAATGGTAACACAGCTTCCCTAACTGGACCACTGTCTAAATTATCAGTGAGGTCATCACTTTACAAATGACAGCTCTGTATGAGGGATCAGCCTGACCAGCCATCTCTGGTTTACCAATCTGTGTCGTGTGATGTTTCCCAGCTACTGGTCTCCTTTAGAGTTTTAACAAGATTTTGCATCTTGGATTCTTCAGAGATCAACTCTTATGGAACATTTTGAGTCCCATATTCATACCCAAAAGGGGGCTGATCTTCCTCTTCATCTTCATCTTCCTCAAAGATTGTTCCCATTTGCCTAAAGAAATCAGGTCCAGGAATGGATTTCAAAAACTTAGGCATATCAGCCACAGGTTTAATAGTCTTCAAGAGCACTGAACGCTCCGACAAAGTTGAAGGTGTCGAAGGTGTTGGAGGCTTCGATGACTTCCTCAAAGCAGTCAGTGAATGAGCCGACAATTTAGTATGCTTCAATGGCTGTACATGGATTACATGCCTTGACAGTTCAGGCAATGTACATAACGGCTTCGATACCTTCGAAGACAGCTTCGATACCGAAGATGAATGCTTTGAGGGGCCAGACACAGGCTCGTTCTTGTGTGTTGAGGAAGACTCCTTCGACTTGCGTCGAGGAGTCTCTCTTCCCAGGCCTAGAGGCACGCAAGAAGGAGACACACAAGACTTCCTACTGGTCTTGTTAGACGCTGAGGAGTGGCTTCTTTTCTCAGACTCCTTCAGGGGGGCACTCGGAGTAGCTTGCCTATGGAAAACTTTTCAAACGGAAGTTTACAAATTCCGCCAGAGTCGAGTTCTTTTTTGGAAACAAAACTTATTTGGGAGCAGAACATGACGACGGTCTGTGACATCATTTTTTACTCTTATGAGAAGAGGATGACGAGTGTCGTGAACTGGACCTCAAACGTCTTTGGTGTTTAGGACGCTTTATAATGGGAGAAACATCTCTCAATTTGGAGGATGATTTTCTTTCAGATGGGGTAACGGCCGGGGATTTGGGAGAGGGCTTACCTGCATCGAGTTTCCCCTTCTTTTTCCTCAAAGGCCTTGACAGTCATGGATTTACATGAGCCATAGTCATCGACTTTGTGACCCGACCCCAAGCACCACAGACAGACGCGGTGAGGGTCTGTGATAGACATCTTGGCTCCACAGTCTGAACACCGCTTTGGTGTGGAGGAATATGATAACAATGTAATAAAAATTCAGTGAGGCAAGTAGCTCTGTAGCACGCAACAAGGCGGAAAAATCGAAACGGAGGTAACGTTCAGTGCGTGTGCTTCATATACAAGCGTTGACATCATGAGGGACGCTACAGAGGCCATAGAGGACCAAGACTAGATGACGTTTGACCCTATGAAAACATAATTTCGAAGCAAACTGCAAGCACACTTGAATATCAAAGATGAGGAATACGTGGGAGGACACCACCCATTTTAAATTGTATTGTCCATTGAAACAGTGGCTCACCTCCCAACTCAACTTACAACTACATATGTGTATTTATGCTATCCCCAAATCTAGTTGATGGCCTTCTATCGATTGATTTCAGATTGTATCCCCCAGAGGTGACTGCAACTGGTATCAGATCTTTTGAATTTTGTAAACGGTCTATAGCACTTGTGGTCTGGTATAGTGCCAATAGTCGAGTTCTCAGCAGTCCTGCAAAATCAAATACCCCATGCCAGTTTGGTCATACTTCACTGGAAAAATTCCATCCACGGATTTGGAGTCAGTAGATTGACTGGGAGGGGAGTCTATTCATCACATTGAAGCCAACTGCAGTTACAAAATGCTCTCCTGTAATATAGCAGGGGTTAATAGACACTTGGCAGACCCAACCTGGAGTCCTTATTTCCTTAACTATCAAATTATAATACTGCAAGAAACTCGGGCTCTTCAACCTGCTTTCCTTCATGGTTACCAGACTTTTCATTTAGCAGCTACCACAAAGTACAAAGACCTTGTGGGAGACAAAGCGGTGGTCTTCTGGTATGGGTGGACATTTCACTGGGTTGGCAGATCGAAGTCAAGAATACTGGTTGATGTGACCTGCAATTATTATTAATCTGGCCAAAGAAGATGTGAGTTATTTTAACAATATCTACAATAGTGCAACCGTAGGGATGTTAACATTAGCCTGTCCCCAGAATTCAGTAAACAATATGCATCCTTCATCCCTCTCTCAAATTTCATCCTTGTAGCCGGGCCCTTCAATTTACAGTTTGAACTGTGAAAGGGCTCATTGATTTGTGGGAGGACCAAGACATGGCATGGAATATCCCCACTTTCATTGCCCTGGCTTCTCCACGAACCTATCAACTGGCCATTGACTTAACTTGCAAATTTTTTAATATGAACCTGAGGGCTTGTAATGGGCGGTGGGTTAAGGACCAGCCAGCGCGGACCACCTTACACAGCCACAATGGTCACACGCTAATTGACCATCTGTTGATTTCGGGAGAGCATTGGGCAAAGTTGGGAGATTTTAAGATTGGTGATCGGTTGAAAAATGACAATTTTCCCCTAGAGTTTGAAGTTGTGTGTAAATCTAGAGTGAAGGGTAATCCCAGATTGCATTCCTTTGCCCAACCTCTGGAGCTCTATGTGGTGCAGTTTCAATCTTTCTTTAGGCGTAGACTAAAGATCCTTCTGTTTCAATAACCTCACTATTCCTATCTAGTGCTCTCTCCCTCTGACTCTCTGACCTGACTGAGATTGTGTTTCTTGTTTTGTGATTTTTGTCTTGTCTCTGCGCTTCTATGCCCAAGGGCGTTGTTCCAGCATGCTACAAATAAACGAAATAAATATAGGCATTCACGAACATCGTTAAAATGGTCTAATATGTTAAAATGTGCAGTTAAACCTGATATCTATGCATCAATTTTAGATAACCTTTCTGTTATTTGAAATGAGCAGACAAGTGTTACATCCATCCAGGAAGAATATACCAAGTTAAACATGAATCTGATTCCGTTCATTTCTGCCAGCCCTAGAGAAATTAAGAAAAGGTTAAACCACAAGTCGAAGTGGTATGACCAGGATTTCCATATGGCAAAAAGGAAACTTGAACTTTATCTCACAAATTCTGAGGCAGTTGACAAATGTACTCTCTGTAGACTGAGATGTAATTATAAACTGTTAATTTGTCAGAAAAGAATGTATCCTTGTCCCTTTTAGACAACGCCTTGAAATCTGGGGATGTATGTCTTTTCTGGAAAATGGTTTCCAGAAAGACACTGAATGGGGATAGAGTTCTATATTGCACTGTTAGGAGAATACCTGGTGGACCAGTTTCTCAAGACTCTATGGCGCTAAGCCTAACCAAAGCCCAACCCAGGCTGCTGTGAGTCTACCTCCCTGTACTCATTTTGTATTTTCCATTAGCGAAGTTACTGTTGTTCTCAAAAAACAGGGCTAGAGTGTGCTATGGACTTGGTGGCGCAATGACAAAGGAATTTGATGTCGGCATGGGCGCAAGGCAGGGTTGTGTCCTGGCACCAATCCTTTTTAACGTCTACGTTCAAGAAATCATCTAAGCCTTATTGGACGGGCGCCAGGATCCCCCCAAGATCGGCTTCTGGCAAATTCCCTGCTCCTTTTTATCCGGATGATGCCGTGTTACTTGCCACTACTCCATCAGGCCTTTGTCTATTTTTCAGAATAAGTGCAAGTCCCTTTGTTTAACCTTGAACTCTGACAAATCCAAAGTGATGGCGTTTAAGCCTCCTTTTACGAAGAAGAGAGCTATAGCTTTAATTGCTGGCAAATCTGTCTTTGAGCAAGAGGAGCTTTTCGATTAGCTGGGCGTGTGCTTCCAAGACAATGCTGGGTGGGAAGCGTAGTTCTCTAAGTCAGCACTCATAATGGAAAAATATAATGTTGCCATCCTGTCGTTTTTTTGTAAACCTGGGAGTGGGCCATATTACTGGCACTGGACTAAATACATTTCTTAAAGAATTATTATTGCTTCCTGTCAGTGCACCTTCCTCATGCTTCACCTAGAACTTAATCATATACCAGTAGAAACCCAGATCTCTTTCAAACCGGCCCTTTATTGGCTTAGAGTGTGGAATATTGAGGGTTTGGCAAAATACTGTAAGGGCTAATCCATAGATTGAGTTTAACCGGAGGAAAGAGCCTAAAATGGTTTACTCATGTGAAGGCATCCTTTGTGAATTTAGACAGATCTGATCTTTGGGAAAACCCACAGTCTCCCTCCACCCAGGAAAGTAAGCAATTGAAAGCCACCACGATTTGGAGACCTCTTGAGATCCTAATATTGACGCTGCTAGCCTAAAGCAAGGATCTGACTATTTCGAACTTAGGTGGGAGCCTGGGTTCAAAGCTTATCTGGACATAGTATCTCCACCCCTAGAGAGATCTCTGTTTTTACGTTTTAGACTTCGTATTTTACCGGTTTTAGTTTTTACCTCATCATGGAGATCTGTTGCTTCTGCAAGGTGCCCTCTGTGTGGGCATTTTAATGAAACACTACTACATTTAATGTTGACATGTGAGAAAACAGTTAATCTGAGACAAGTTTATTTGCACCCAATATTTGTTGACCGAGGTATCCGTCATGTTGGTCCTGCATTGCAGTTTTTAAGGCAGTGATTATTTTTAAATGTCATCTATGCTACTGCACGTTACATTTTTAGAGCATAGTGGCTGAGGAAGAAAGCATTGAAACATGACAGTGTTACTACTGGGACTAACTGCTGAACATGCCTCATATAGAACGTATTTATGCTCAATTTGAATACTCTGTACTTCCTACATTTCTATTGATGTGTTTTAACTATCCTTTTGTATTTGTAGTTGTAGTTGTTGTCAAGTTGATGGTCTTCATTTGAATAATCACCTATGCACTTTATACTGTTACACGCCATTTATTCTGCTGCTATGGACACATTTTGTATATTTATGAACGTTTATGGCTTTTTGCCGAAATAAAGTATTTTGACTGACATGGTTATTGCCAGTAGGGCGGTCATCGTACATAATTACTGCTGTTTGGATTTTGCCACTGGTCTTGCTGTCGTTACAACCGCGGACCAGAGTTTGGCATGTGGTACTCTACTGTCCTTGTTTTCTATCGCAACCTTGATGCTGGAAATCATTGCAATAAAAACTGCAAGTCAACTAACAAACCCCAGGGAAGTGACCATGGAGTGGACCTTCTGTTCCAAACAAATGTTGCAATCTCTTAGGTCTCTTTAAAGGTTCCATTACCTCATAAAAATGTCCACAGTGCCGAGATGACAAATCAAGCACCCTTTTCTGCACCAAAGCCGATACAGAAGAGTTTGCATTCGTCCTATGGGTATTCTGTGGGATATATCTCCACCCAGTACGTTTACGAAGTCTGCTGGTCTACCCAAACGTAAAACTACCAACGAGTGTTAAACAAATCTAACTGTGCAGAATACCTTTGGTGAATGGCTTAGACAGAACAGATCTGACAATTCCCATGGACGACATGGGTGGTCCCAATCAGGTTCCAACAGCCTCCAAAACCAATCTACAGTGGCTACCCGTCAAACAGAGAATTACACTGAAATCACTCGCCCTTACACACAAATGCTTGGCCAACAAGGCCCCACCGTACCTCTGCAATCGGCTATCCCACCATGTGCCTATCCGACCTCAAAGAACCGCCCAGACCTACTGTCTATCGATCCCTAGGTTCAAACTTCAAAAAGCAGGGGGCACAATCTTCCCTGTCCTTGCCTCCAAGCTATGGAATGCCCTCCCCATCTCCATCAGATCTGAAGATTCTTTTAACGCATTCAAGTCCAAAACGAAATCATGGCTCTTCAATCAGCACTGAAACATGCTCTGCACACCACAGCCCTACTAGCATCGGCCCACTCTTTTCGCCTGTTGTACATTTTCATCTCTTTGTCCCATGTAAAATATTTTTTACTATATTTTTTACAATATATTGCTTTGTAAATTATGTATATTGATATTCCCTTGATTATTATTTATGTACATTCGCCCGTGCTTAAAATTCTGTATGTATATATGCTCTGTATGTAACTCTGCACAAGTTGCGCCCTGATGCCTCCGGACATGATGGCGCGCGTTACAAATAAAACAAATACAAATACAAATAATTAAACTAACATTTTATGGAATGTGGTATTCCTACTCCATTATTTGAGCAAAACCCTTTATTGGAAAATGGAAAACTTCCCACCTACTAGACTAAGCCCTGCCGTGCTTGCATCATTTAGCGCATATATACTGCAGCCAGACAAACAATAGCTGCTTTCACACTCTGGCATACCACCCCTGCACTCTCGATTCAGGTTGCACCTCTCACTCCTCCACGCAGCCAGCATCTGTCTACCGATCCATCACCTTAGACATACACAAAGTAGGATGGAGCACAGTTGATCCTTAATTGGTAACAGAAAAAGGATTATTTTCAATCTTTGGTAGGAGGAAAAACCTACAGTTGCTGCTTCAGTGGCTATCTTTTCAAACGTTTCCTGTTGGACTACAAACCTCAGACATCAAGAGCAAACCCACAACAAGCAACCTCTCATAGGGAGAAAATATCAGTGTTCACGTCCAGCTCTGTCACGTGTTTCGACACTCTCCTTCCCAATGGCTATAAGATCCTCTCCGAAACCAGAACCAACCATCCCGGTGGGGGTGGATCCCTGCTTCTGACATTCCAATGCAGCACTACTCCTCCTTTAAATGTCTTTAAATGCCTGGTCTGCAGGCTCTCTATCGCTCCTGGTCTCTCTCTCACTGTGGCCACTATCTACAGGCCGCATGGCCAGGTCCCCTCTTCCTCTCCGAGTGGGCAGACCGCTACTCACTCCTTGCCTATACCTCTCAACTTCTCCTCCTCAGAGACTTGACCATCCACCTGGATGCTTCCAGCCCTGCTTCAAGACTCTTTCGCAACCTCTGCGATTCTCTCTCTATTCTTCCCTCTGGCCATACTCACTCTGCAGAGCACACCCGAGATATTCTGATCTCCTCAGACCTCCCCTTCTCTAACCCTCTCACCATCACTTTCTCATTTCTTCCCACCTCTATCTCTCTACCCCGCAGGTCAAGCTAATTCCAGCCCTTCCACCTACCTTCTCGGTCATCCGACCCATGAAGCGTGTGTCATTAGAGGCTTTCATTGCTACTTTCTTTCCTCCTCCTGCACCTTTGGCTGACTCACAACCTGACACAGCTCTCTCTAACTTTCCTCTTCCTATCTCTAACACTCTGGATGTCCTTGCCCCTAGTGTAGGGTGGCAGAGAGGAAGTGGAGGACATCGGGCGCACCACCTGACAAACTGGCCTGCCACCTCCTCCAAAGGCAGTAAAGACTCTCTGTCCTCTGTAAGAGGAGAGCCTACATCCAGGCCTGCGTCTCTGCTGTTTCTAACAACTCTGCAGAACATTTCATAATCTTCAAGGAGCTGGCCAGTCCTACTGCAGTTTCTACCTCTCCTGTTCCCTCCCAGGTCCTCTACATGACGTTGGCCTTTCATTTGACTACTAAAACTCAGGACATCCTGTCCACCCTCTCTTCCTCTACCTCCTCTTCCTCCACCTCTACCACTCCTGGCCCGTCTGAGGCCGTCCCACCTCCTCCTTTGCCCTGTTCACCACTGACAATGTTTATAGATATTCCTTTTCTCTTCTGCGTTCTCTTTTCCTCTCCCCTGCTGATGCACCTGACTGCTCTGCGCACTAGTCATCTAGTCACCCTCTGAATTCCTGCATGTCCAGTTGCTCTTGCACTGCCTCCGGGCTCCCCAGCATTTAAAGGTCTGTATATGCAACCCTACAGTCCCTTCGCTCTGCCCTTATGAGCCACCCCCGCTGGATGCAATTCTGAGTTAACTGCACTTCCCCCTTTGCATTCCCCCCTAGCACTTCTCTCCTTCCCTCTTCCCCGCACTTGTGTGATCTGAATGACACAAGGCCTAGTATGATTGTTATTTTGTCCTCCCTTTGTTTCCCCCTCCTTGTCGTGTCGCGCCTAGAAACCCTTGTATAAAGTGTGTAATAAATGCCACATCATATCATATCAATGCCTAAGCATTGGCAGTGACTCGGCATCAACAGTACCTAACGTCAACACTTCCTCGACTTTAATAGTAGTTCAGACATCAAGCGAAAACCCATGCGAACAAGCAACACCTAAAGGGGAGAAACTTTGGTGTCAGAAGTGCCATAGCACTGACAGAACCTCAACATCAACAGCACCCAACGTCAACATCATCTCAACTTTAATAAAACTTTGGAGGCCACGCGCAAATCCATGACAAGAAATATCTATAAAGGAGAAAATCTCGGCATCAGTGATGCCATATCACTCACAGTACCTAGGCTTCAACAGTACCCAACGTCAACCCTAACTCAACTTTAATAGTAGTTTAGTATTCAGAAAACCTCAACTTGAAGAGCAGGGCACAGCAAGCAGCTCATCAGGCATAGCAGCAGTTGGGATTTTGTCCTGGTTAGCTGTCCCCATCTGGCTGGAGGGAGGGAAGAGGCCTGAAGAGCATAAATATTTTTCGAGTTCTCACGGGCCACTGTGCTAGAAAAGGCCTCGAGCTGCATTTCGGAGAGAGGGCTGTCAGGAGTTCTTCAACTAACCAAATCTAAGCCCTGGCCTTATCTTCCTGAGAATCTAAGGGGCCGCGCCCCTCACCCCGGCTATGCCAGATAGATGAACATATTGCAGGAGCACCAAGCATTCAATAAACGTGTCTCTGTAACTTCCATAGCCCTGCCCCACAGTGAGTGCAGTATGGAAAGGCAAATATCAAGTGCATAAGGGAGGTTGCTCCTACCATAAATAAATCCAGAAGCAATAGACCTCCCTTCCAAAACATGTCTGTTCAGGGCCAACAGCTAAAAAACAGGCCACAGCAGGTCGAAGGGAGGCACAATCCATAAGAACTAGACCGCCCTGCTAGAACATGTCTATTCCGGACGAAGAGCTAACGAACAGGCCACAACAGCCCAAAGTGAGGCAAAATCCAGAAGAATTGGACCTCTCGACCAGAACGTATTCAGAACCAAGAGCTAAAAAACAGGCCGCGGCAGGCCTAAAGGAGGCAAACTGAAGGAAACGGAATGCAATATTAAATAGAAATATATTTAAAAAAAGGGGAAAGAACTCCTTAAAAATCCATGGAGCGTTGCGAGAACGTGTTCTGGCACAGCTTGAATCATTATGCATTGCATTGCATTGCCCTGCCCATAAGCAGGGGAATGCAAAGTTCTGAATGGTCACGCTGTGCCCTTGCCGCACACAGCTTTAGCAAGGCAGCGGGCATACGCTTCAGATTGTCTTGCATGCAAACCTTAACTCCGGTATCTTTCCCGACGCATTCAAAATGGTCCATGTCAAACCTCTAATTAAGAAACCTTCACTCGACCCTCTGGAGCCCAAAAGCTACCGCCCCATCTCAAACACCAGGTTCCTTGCCAAACTCATTGACCAAACAGCCTACTCCCAACTAAATGCCTTTGTCGAAGCCAACAACCTCCTAGACCCCGCACAATCAGGCTTCAGAGCTTGACATGGAACCGAAACAACCCTAACCTCAATCTGGGATGACCTTAAAATGACAGCAGACTCTGCAGGATGTGCCGCACTAATCCTTCTCGAGCTATCCGCCGCCTTTGACACAATCAATCACTCAATCCTCCTAGACCGCCTCCACTCGCTAGGAATTCGTGGAACCGCTCTTAAATGGATAGCTTCATTCCTCAAAGATAGGCACCAAATAACGATACTCTCCACCTATACCTCCCAAGCCCGACCGGTCGACACGGGAGTCCCACAGGTAGCATGCCTATCCGCCCTCCTGTTCAATCTCTACCTGATCACCCTCCCACCAATAATTCGTTCACACAACATCCTAAATTACAACTACGCCGACGACACTCAACTAATTCTTAAACTCCTGATAGAAACCCAACTCCCGACCGGACCTGGCATCCTGCTGTCACGACTCGCTCCCTTCGCTCCCGTTCCCACCACTTGGGGGCATGATTGGGGGTTTATTCCCTACTGGACCTTTCCTCCGAACCTTATGCTACAGTGCTGTGATGAATTGGGAGCGCTAAATCCCTATTTTCCAAGCTACTTCCCTTCCGGATCCATTCCAGGTTTTTGGCAGCCAGCATGCTTCTTTAACCAAATGACTATGCTTCCCAGAATGCCTGGCCCACTGCTCCACCTCCACCCTTGCAGGACAAGGTTGGGTGGAGGATAGGTAACAGCTGTGGCTGCAGGTGCAGCAATCAGCACACCTGAGGCGTGTGCTCGTTAAGCAGCTTTAAAAGCTTCAGTCCAGCGCTGGTCATCGTTTGCAGTGTTCCTGTTGTGACTAGTCCCTTGTTCCTTGCCTTTGTACCTAGTTCCTAGTTCCTGTTTTCTTGTTCCTCCGCCCTGAATCTCGGATTCATGCGCTAATTGATTTCTGCTCCCTTGATTCCCTTTTTGTCTTCCTCTGTTTGCAGGCAGCATTTCTCAGTGCTTTCCCCTTTTAGATGCAGCCCAGTTTGTCTGTGTTCTATATTTCTTTGACTCTGTCCTTTGCTGCTGTAAACCCGTATGCCTTAGCCTTCCTCTTAGATTAGCTTCCTGTCTTTTCCTTGGAGGGGTAGGGAGAAGTTTGCATTGGTTATTTCGTTTTTCTCTGCTCCTGATCCTTACTTTCTATTGGGATCCATTCCATGTTTTCCATTGCACTTCTGCATTTATTTCCCATTTGATTATTAGGTGTGGTGTGCGGTTGTAGCTAGCTCCTGTGTGAATGCTTATGTTTTCCTCACTAATTTGTAATCACTATTCCAACTTAGGTATTTAGTTTTCCTCCCATTGCTGTTCTAGCCTTTCTGGGTCCCAGTTTCATCACAGGATTCGTGGGCTAGCTGACATTCAAGAGGTTTATCTCGTCCTCGTGAGTACAGTTCTTTAGTTCCCTTATTTAATACCATCAAGAGTGTTAGTTCACAGATCCTGTCATTGCTTGCCCTCCACGTGGGTTTAGCGCTGTCAGTACCTGTAACAGCAATTGGGGGTAAGGCGCTTGCCGACTTTCCTCGCGGTCAGGTGCTTACCCCACATCCCTTTTCATATATTAGTTTTGTTGTCTGGGTTCTAGCATACATAAGTCTTTGTTCCTGTGTGCACGTAGTTTAATTCGAAGCTATTCACAGTGTGATTTAGTGCACATTTCCCTTGCCATATTCGCTGCCTTTGTACTCGCCTGACTAATCCTGACACCTGCCTCCTTGACATAGAACTCTGGATGACCCAAAGCCACCTCTTGTTAAACCCCTCCAAAACGGAAATCATGGTTTGCGGAACTCCAAACTTCTTCCGCACCCACTACCCTGGCCACCCGCCATGGGCAACTCACCGACCCCCTCCAACTCAGTGAAAAATCTTGGATGCACCCTTGACTCTGACCTAACACTCTTGCGCCAAGTCAACAATGTCTCAAAGTCCTGCCACTACCACCTTAAAAACCTTAGGCGCATCTTTCCATCTCTCTAATTTCCCAACAGACTCTCCGCAGTCCAATCAATCGTTATATCAAGACTGGAGTACGCAAACCCCCTATACCTTGGAATCCACGCCTACCAACTGAATAAACTCCAAAGAGCACAAAACGCGGCGGCCAAAATGCTACTTCCGCTCGGTCCAAGAGACCACGTTTCCCCAGCCCTTAAGACACGGCACTGGCTTCCTGTAGCCAGTAGTGTGGCTTTCAAAACCTTATGCCTCTCCCTTCGAGCACTGCATAAAACTGGACCTCAATATCTTCAAGACAAACTAAAACCTTATCATCCCACTCGCACCCTAAAATCAAGCTCAGCCGGCCTCCTAGTAATTCCTGAGACAAACTCAGTCAGGTTAGACTGATCATCATTCTCAGCCCTGGCCCCAACCCTGTGGAACTTGCTCCCACCCCACATCCGCCTAACTGAGAATCTAGCGTCCTTCCGCAAACTACTGAAAACCTGGCTCTTCCCCTAAAACCAACCGTTTCCAAACTAACAGCATCACAATGACACCGACCCAACAAACTACCGGATGCGAGAAATTGACAGCTAATAAACTTGAATGTAAACTAGAAAGACAAACAGAACTAAACGAGTAAAGTAGATCAAAACAGTGAAGTAGATAATATGAATAAATCACTGGGAATGTAAGGAGATCCATACTGCGGAAATGGAGATAATGATTGATAATGACAATGAAGGTGCATAGAACTGATGACTATACAGAACGAATGAACGTTTAGACCAGATGAACGTTTAGACCGGATGAACGTGTAGAGCCGATGAGTGTGTAGAACGTATGAGTAGGTAGAGCGGATGAGTTTGTAGAGCGGACGAGTGTGGAGAGCGGACGAGTGTGGAGAGCGGACGAGTGTGGAGAGCGGACGAGTGTGGAGAGCGGACGAGTGTGGAGAGCGGACGAGTGTGGAGAGCGGACGAGTGTGGAGAGCGGACGAGTGTGGGGAGCGGATGAACGTGTGGAGCGGATGAACGTGTGGAGCGGATGAACGTGTGGAGCGGATGAACTTGTGGAGCGGATGAACGTGTGGAGCGGATGAACGTGTGGAGCGGATGAACGTGTGGAGCGGATGAACGTGTGGAGCGGATGAACGTGTGGAGCGGATGAACGTGTGGAGCGGATGAACGTGTGGAGCGGATGTGTGTGAAGCAGATGAGTGTGTGGAGCGGATGAGTGTGTGAAGCAGATGAGTGTGTGGAGCGGATGACTGTGTGGAGCGGATGACTGTGTGGAGTGGATAACTGTGTGGAGCGGATGAGCGTATGGAGCGGATGAGTACGTAGAGCGCATGAGTAGTATATCGAGCGGACGAGTAGTATGTTGACCCGATGAGTGGGAGGACCGGATGAGTGTGTAGATTAGGATGAGTATGAGGACCGGATGAATGTGTAGATTGGATGAGTGTGTATACCGGATGAGTGTGTAGACCGGATGAGTGTATAGAGGGGATGAGTGTGAGGAGGGGATGAGTGTGTAGAGCGGATGAGCGTGTGAGAGGGGATGAGTGTGTGAGAGGGGATGAGTGTGTAGAGCGGATGAGCGTGTAGAGCGGATGAGCGTGTAGAGCGGATGAGCGTGTAGAGCAGATCAATACAAAGAACCGATGAGCACGAAGAGCGGATGAGCACGAAGAGCGGATGAGCACGAAGAGCGGATGAGTATGTAGAGCGGATGAGTATGTAGAGCGGATGAGTATGTAGAGCGGATGAGTATGTAGAGCGGATGAGTATGTAGAGCGGATGAGTATGTAGAGCGGATGAGTATGTAGAGCGGATGAGTATGTAGAGCGGATGAGTATGTAGAGCGGATGAGTATGTAGAGCGGATGAGTAAGTAGAGCGGATGAGTAAGTAGAGCGGATGAGTAAGTAGAGCGGATGAGTAAGTAGAGCGGATGAGTAAGTAGAGCGGATGAGTAAGTAGAGCGGATGAGTATGTAGAGCGGATGAGTATGTAGAGCGGATGAGTATGTAGAGCGGATGAGTATGTAGAGCGGATGAGTATGTAGAGCGGATGAGTATGTAGAGCGGATGAGTATGTAGAGCGGATGAGTATGTAGAGCGGATGAGTATGTAGAGCGGATGAGTATGTAGAGCGGATGAGTGTATAGGTAGGATGAGTGTGTAGATTGGATGAGTGTGTAGATTGGATGAGTGTGTAGATTGGATGAGTGCACAGAGCGGATGTAAGTACAGAGCGGATGAGCGTACACAGCAGATGAGCGTACAGAATGGATGAGTGAATCCCCTGATCTCGAACGCCTGAAACGAATAAAAGTGCATAGAACGGACTTGATCGCATAGAATTGCGTAACGTACATAATATGCCATGGAATGCTGGGGACATTTGAAAGAGCATATATCCCATCACACCACACCCCACGCTTACTCTCTTCTTTACACCACCACTCAACTAGAACACAGAGATACTATGACACCATTCGGTATAACTGTTCTCATATCAACATCTCCCGCTCACTCCCCATCACTCTATGTAAACACTGCTGGTTACACACCCCCCCCAGCACAGCGTTTTCCTCAGGCCTAACGCAGCCACACTCGGTCTGGATAAATCCTGCCAGAGCAAACACATACTCCCGATCTCTCAACCACCACACCAACCGCTATGAAGCAGCTACTACACGAATTCCGCACCAGCTGCACACATACCTGGTGCGCACACACACCTTTGGACTCTCTCGACTCTCTCTACTGACCTGAACTTCGGTTCCCAAGGGCGTTCAACCTACCAGCACCGTCAGACCATACCAATGGTATATAAGGCGCTATATAAATGCAAAATAACATAACATTAAACGTGTGGGCCTGGGGTCCTGGGATCTCCCGGAGGGCGGGCACTGTTTTTAAAGGCTCAGAGTCCAGTACCATCGCTGTCAGAGACTTTGTGAGGACCAGCAACATCAGATTAAGGTGCGTACAAGAAGCAGGTCAACGGCTCCAGCTTAAACGCTCAGATTTAAGTGATGGAGACAGGAAGCAGTAATTAAGAGCATGTACTCAGAGACCAAGAGCAGCGTCAAAACAAACATGAACACAGGCTAATTTGCTGGGGATGGGGAGAAACAGGCCCACGCTTGGACTGGCCTATAGGGCAATCGGGCACCGCCCGAACCAAAAACAGAAAATGCTAGCGTGGGCCAGGTTATTTGGTGAAAGTGGGCCACTTCTTTGGTCAATGTGGGCAAGTTTGACGCGTTACTTCACCATGCGGCTAGTAGTTTTGATCAGTGTTGTTGAATAAATATTGTTTAAAATGAAAAGGGTGCATCACATTTCATGAAAAATCTCCCCCTTGGGTACTAGTCAAACAGTCTTGTCACAAAAGGAATTAATTGCCATTTGCAACTGTGGGACACTTTTTCATTGGTGCCTGAGACAATGTTCTGCCCCAGTCCGACCCTGAACATGTGGTACTGTCGAGCCTCATCCTGTTTTATTTCAATATGAATGGCCTGTCTATCACTTTGAATGCCCCGCCAGCCCCATGCTTTTTAAAGGGGATGCAGAGATAAACTGCCTCCTCTATTCTGACAGTTTAGTTCCCCTGTCACCAAACCAGCAAGGCCTACAAAAATACTTGGATATCTAGGTTACCCCTCCCCCCCCCAAAACGCCTGAATCTTTAGTAAGCAACATGTGTAGCTCACTGGTGACATATTAGAACACACTTAGATCCCAACACACCTGCAGATTGTGCAGTGCCTAAGGAGGATTCCCACCGCCCACAAAAGCGCTACACGAACAGGCGTTAGGGATGGCAATTTACAAGCAACACAGATAGGCATAAAAATTGAGATATGGATCGGGCAGGTTGCGCTCAGATAGATTAGTCCAGGAGTAATGGATAATATAACAAATAACAAAGTTCAGTTGTGTAGAACAGTGGTTTAATTCACATATCAATTGGTTAGTACAGCCTGGTACAGCGGATACGTGTTTGAACCCTTACATGGTCGTTTTCAAGGCTGTGTATAGTAAAGATATAACAATGCCAAAATACAGTAAAGTACATAAGTATTTTAGTAACAACAAAAATTGTCAATGGTTCCATTTCATGACATTGAAACCAATAGATAGACATTGACAAACAAAATAATGTTTTGATAATAAGTATTGAAAGAAAGAAATATCACACATACCATATTTCAGGATGGAAGAGGATTGATGATTCAAAAATATGGTCCAAAAGAAACAAGATACAGAAAGTGAAGGTAGATTATAAACATTCCACTATTGTATCAGAACAAAAAAAAAAACACACACCCAGTGAATAGTAAATCAAGCCATCGAAATGTGTAACCCATGAAACATTCAGCAGTTACTAATTCTGTCATGCGGTACAAAGGAAATGTTACACAAGGTAAAAGAAAAGAGATGAAAGGGGAGAAAGCAAAATTGTGCTGCGTGCAATGCTTCCTGGTGTAATTAGATTCGAAAATATGTGCTGATTGTGCCACATGATAGCAGTATGGGGTCAACAGTTAGAATCTGCGCTTATTACATGGGCTCACCCTATTCCGGAAATTCAAGTCATAGAATCTGCAAGATAAATAAATCGCTACATGAAATTGTAGTCCTAAATTCAAGTACTGGTGATATTACTATATGTTAGTACGGATGCAAGTATATGCTAAAAAGTCATACCTTAGTAAATGTTATATATTGGAATAGTATGGTGTTCACATGGTAATTCTTGCTAAGATACTCTTTTACCTGCAGGATTTACAAGTTTGCCTTAAGAATAAAAGAAGTAAATATATGTTTGGCCTGACAGTCAAGATTGATATATACTGAAAAATATAAGTCCTACCTTAAAATCAAAAACAAAAAATGCTGCATATGTGGCACCAGCAAATTCCCATTCAGGTAAGCTGGTGTTGTTGTACCCTCTTCAAATTGCATGGGCAAGTAGGCTTTGATCAATGGGATTGCGTCTTTAATCCAAAAATATATATAAAACAGACCTTAATAATGAAGTGCATAGACTACCCTCTTCAAATTGCATGTGTAAGTATGCTTGGATCAAATGGACTGCATCTATAATCCAAACATGTATATAAATCGGGGCTTATAAATAAGGTGCATGAATGCGTCATTGCACCAAGCATAATAAACCTCCTCTGTTTTTCATGCCCGAATGGAGTGCAAAGGGCCAGTTATGGGCCTGGATCACCGTGCCCCCGATCCTAATAGCATCTACATGATCGAAGAAATATATGTAAGTTCCTGACATTTACAACAATAATCATTTAATTTTAATACGCCCAATAATCAAAGATTGCAGCGCATCACTAACGTGATGGCCTAAATAAAAACAGAATTAGCTCATAACTCTATAATTATATGTTTTGTTGGTCAAGGAGGGCCTTTAGGTAATACAAAATAATAGAATACACATCACTGTTTACTTCCCCTCTGACAAATAATGGTAAAGTCATGGTTCGTGAGAGCTGTATATATACTGCTTGAATACAATGATAATCTGATGCCTTACCTATAGTTCATTCAGCTGGGCACTGAGAAAGGCAAACTAATGCAGAACGCCAAAGAGGGGATATATATTATGAACAGTCAAAAACATACCCCACAGGCAAAGGACCAAGTACTCAGCGTGTGTGGCTAGTGTGTAAACTGGATACTAGAATATCATAGAGCCAGAGTTTTCCTCAATGATGCTCTGGCAGATGAGTTCACTGTTACAAGTGGGGTTCCACAAGGTTCATGCGTGGCAACGACTCTTTTTAACATCTTTATGCTCCCTGTGTTTGAAAAGTTGGATGAAGCAGGCATTATATATGCTAATTATGCAGATGACACGCAGTGCCTTGTCCTCCTCAGGGAATTATGCCACCAACTCCACCACACTGAACTCTACCTACGACCAATTTCAAATTTGGATGCAAGCTAATAAGCTAGCTCTCAATGATTCAAAAACAGAACTCCTGGTTCTGGGCACCAGTTCACAGCTACGCAAGCTTAGTCCAGAATATCGACTATTTAAAGTTGCAGGTTGTAGGTTGTATTATCTCTACTCAGTCGAAGGTCAAGACATTGGGGGTCACATTGGACCAAGAACTCACTATGAAGGCCCAGATTAATAGTCTTGTTAAAAGCACTTCATACCAGCTAAAATTGCTTGCCCAGCTTCGCCCATTTCTTAACACCTTTAACTGTGCTACAATCGGCAACATAGGGGAAACACTTGACTATTCCTCCAGTTTACTGCTTGGCATCTCAAAAAAATTAACTTACTCGCTTGCAGGTTATTCAAAACAATGATGGTCGCATCGTTGAGGGATTACAGAGAACCGACCATGCAGCCAGGAGAAATCTGCACTGGTTTCCTGTCTGCAGTAGGATCTCTTTTCGTGTGCATTGTATTACGCACAGATGTCTATACGGGCAGGTGCCTAGGTATCTGTCCAAATGCATTTCACTCCTGGATATACCATGGACGAGACTCTACTATGTGGCTCGGAGATCATTCCCATATGCTGCAACCAAAATCTGGAACGATTTTCCATTGGATCTGATTCTAGACCTGTTGATATTGCCCTGATTTGATTTGGTTCTGCGCTCCTGTTTTTTGCTGTATGTCTTTGTCAAAGCGTCACTCTGCCCCCGGGCTTTTGTTACACACTGTATAAATAAAAATTTAAAATAAATAAAAATTAAACCCCCTTCTTTATTCACGACACCAATTACAAAGATACAAGTCTTCACTACACTTTATGATGAACAAAATAATACAGATCCTGCAGGGCGACATCTACGAGAAGGCAGAAGAAATTGCTAAATACCAGGCAGCATGCCACAATATTACGCTTCGATAAATCACCAGAACCAATGAAGACGTCCTATCAAGGAAATAAAATGTGTATATATATATATATATATATATATATATATATATATATATATATATATATATATATATATATATATATATATATATATATATATATATATATATATAGGATACATTACTCACCGTAATCGTATTTCTGATGCTTGTATCTGCTTAGATTCACATGCTGTGCATAGGCCGACATCTAGTGGAAGCTGCGGAGTATTACAGTTTGTTTTTCGAAACTCGAAAATGGGCGTCGACACAGGCGTGCCAGTAATACTATCCCTAGTGTGACGTCCACTGTACCCAAGATCCCTCATGCGTCTGGGATCCTCAGATTGTATTTTTTCTGACATGAGGAAGCATGAGGAGTAGCGTGAGTACAGATAATCCAAGCAGATAGACAGAAAGGTAAGACTACAAGCAATCATGCGCCTTCTCTCGGAGGGGAGGAAGGGTGGGTCGCATGTGAATCTAAGCAGATACAAGCATCAGAAATACGATTACGGTGAGTAATGTATCCCTTCTGAGGATTGTGGAGTCTGCTTAGATCACATGCTGTGCATAGATTAGCGAGCAGTACCCGAAGAAGGAGGTGGGATGTGAGAAGGGTCATGAGCAAACAGGTGTCTTAGAACCGCTTGTCCCACTTGTGTATCTGTCTTGGAATGAGTGTCAATGCAGTAATGCTGAGTAAAAGTGTGAATAGAGCTCCAAGTAGCTGCTTTGCAAATGGTGTCGAGGGGAACATTTGCAATGAAAGCCAGAGTGGCACCAATGCCTCTAGTAGAATGGGCCCTTGGCGTAAAAGGCAGAGTCTTTTCAGAAAGAGAGTAACACAGCTGTATACAGTTGATAATCCACTTCGAGATCGCGCCTTTAGAGACGCGATCCCCCTCTCTGCCTGTAGCTACGGGGACAAACAGTTGATCTGTTTTTCTTAGCG
Source organism: Ambystoma mexicanum (assembly GCF_040938575.1). Classification (NCBI taxonomy): domain Eukaryota; kingdom Metazoa; phylum Chordata; class Amphibia; order Caudata; family Ambystomatidae; genus Ambystoma; species Ambystoma mexicanum. The sequence continues at coordinate 1,223,415,057 of NC_090926.1, read as the reverse complement.
GTCTGGTCTTATTTACATAGTAGAGGACCGCCCTACGCACATCAAGGGTGTGTAGTTTCACCTCAGCCGAGCTTTGCGGGTTCTGGAAGAAAGCCGGAAGCTCGATGGACTGGTTTACATGGAATTTAGATATGACTTTAGGTGAGAACCTAGGGTGTGTGCGTAAAACCAGTTTGTCTTTGTGGATAATAAAGAAAGGATCTTGCACTGACAGAGCCTGAATTTCACTGACCCTTCTTATGGAGGTAATGGCTACTAAGAAGGCCGTTTTATAAGTCAGGTGTTTGAGACTACTTTTATGCATGGGTTCGAAAGGGGGGCCCATGAGCTTAGCTAGCACCACATTGAGGTCCCATCCTGGCGGTGGGTTCGAAATAGGAGGGTGAAGTCTCTTTACTCCTTCCATGAAGGCTTTAACTACTGGTACTTTCCACCACGATACTTTGTTATGGGATGTGGTGTAAGCCGAGAGGGCTGCCAGGTGTACTTTCAGAGAGTTAAAAACTAAACCTGCGTCCAGCAGGTGGAGCATGTATGTTACCACGTTGGAAGGAGTGCAATCAACTGGGTTGATTTGTTTATTCTGGCACCAAATAACGAATCTCTTCCACTTGTCAAAGTAACAGTGCCTTGTGTTTGGTTTCCTGGATTCTTTTAGGATGTCCATACACCTCTGTGGTAAATTGAGATGCCCAAACTCTATGACCTCAGGAGCCATGCTGCTAGGTTCATTGAGTTGGGTTCTTGGTGCACTGTTAGACCTTGTTGCTGGGACAGTAGGTTGTACCAGGCTGGGAGTTTGATGGGCTCGCACAGCGCCATCCTGCGTAGGTGTGGAAACCATGGTTGTCTCGCCCACATGGGAGCAAGTAGGATGAGCGTCATCGATTCCTTGTTCATCTTGTACACCACCTTTCTGATGAGAGGGGTTGGTGGAAAAGCGTACGCAAACATCCCTGACCAGTTCATCCACAGGGCGTTCCCTTGGGAGTCTGGCTGGGGGAACCTGGATGCAAATCCTGGGCATTGTTTGTTTTCGCTTGTGGCGAATAGGTCTATAGTGGGGAAACCCCACTGAGAGAAGAGATCTTGACCCATTCGTGTTCTTCTGGAAGGGAGTCTCTGCTTAGGGCATCCGCTAGGGAATTGAGCTCCCCTGGAACATGTTGTGCTGATAGGAAGATGTTCCGTCTGAGTGCCCATATCCAGATTTTCTGGGCAAGCTTGGACAGATTTGGAGAACGAGTCCCTCCTTGTTTGTTCAGATAGAACATGGCTGTTGTGCTGTCCGTCCGGATCTGCACCGACAAGTTTAGTAGAAGGGGCTCGAACGCCCGAAGCGCTCGGAATACTGCCAGAAGCTCTAGCAGGTTGATGTGGTTCTTGGCTACTGAGTGAGACCAGAGACCCTGAGCTGTGTGGTGGAGATGGTGAGCTCCCCACCCAGTCAGGCTAGCATCTGTAGTTACCACTGCTTGTACTTCGGGATCGTAAAAGGGTTTTCCCCTTGCGAGATTCTCCTTTGTCCACCAGTGTAAGCTCTGTACGAGTGTTGGCGAAACGACCACTAGATCGTCCCACTGACCACTTGCCTGAGACCACTGTTTCGCCAACCATTCCTGCATGGGACGCATGCGCAGACGCGCGTGGGGGACCAGGTAAATGCATGACGCCATCATGCCCAGTAACCGCATTGCTTTGCGTACCGTTATTTGTTGACCTGACTGATAATGTGGAATTTGCAGTAGTATATTCCGAATTCTCTCTTCCGAGGGGAAGGTCAACCCTTTCTGAGTATCTAGGATTGCTCCTAGGAACTGTTTTGAGGTGCTTGGCACCAGACTTGACTTCTTCTCGTTGATAGAGAAGCCTAACTCGTGGAGGAGGTCGATAGTCCTCTGAATGTTTGACCTGCAAATTCTTGGGGTTTCCCCCGTTATGAGCCAGTCGTCCAGATAAGGGTACACTGGGATTGCCTCCCTGCGTAGGTGTGCAGCTGCCACCGCCAGTACCTTGGTGAATACCCTTGGTGCTGAAGCTATCCCGAAGGGCAGTACCTTGAATTGGTAGTGGCGACTGTCCACTTTGAAGCGCAAGTATTTTTTGTGCGCCGGGAGCATGGAAATATGAAAATAAGCATCTTTCATATCCAAGGTTGCCATGTAGTCCCCCTTTTTTAGGAGGGGGATTACCTCTTGTAGCGTGGTCATACGGAATTTTTGGGGCTTGACATACTTGTTGGCAGGCCGTAAGTCCAATACTGGGCGCATTGTCAAATCTTTCTTTGGCACAAGGAAGTAAGTTGAATAGATACCCTTGTTTACCTGGTGTCCTGGGACGAGTTCTATCGCGTCCTTTTCTAGCAGAATGGCGATCTCCTCGAGAAGGATCTTCTGATGTTCTAAGGAGTGTATTCTTTGTCGTGGAGGGTGGTTCCGGGGACGCTGCAGTAATTCTATACAATATCCTGTGGACACTGTTGACAGCACCCATCTGTCTGAGGTGATCCCTTCCCAAGCCTGGGTGAAGTTGGAAATGCGTCCCCCTACTGGGGTTGCGTGAGAAGGCACCCTGAACTGAGCGTCACTGCTTTGGCGGAGGCGTGCCACCTCCCTTGTTGGGGCTGCCTCTGCCTCTTCCACGACCTCTCTTGTTACCTTTATTGTAACTTTGGGTAGACTGCTGGTTGTTGTTCCATTGTGTACCCTGTCCTTGGGCATAGTTGCCTCTTTGTGAATTTTGGCCGCGTGGGCGACGAAAATTACTGTTCCCCCTCTGGTTCGGGGGTTTGTTGGTAAGCTGGCCAAGGGATTTGAGAGTCTCGTACTCGTCCTTGGCATTTTTAAGTGCGTCTTCGACCGCTTTCCCAAACAATAGATCTGGTTCCACCGGCTTGTCTATTAATGAAGCCTGTGTTTCTGTTTTGAACCCCGACTGCCGTAACCACGCATGTCTCTTGATAACAGTTCCTTCTGCTATCAATCTTCCTGCGTTGTCTGCAGCGTCGAAAGTTGCTTTCAATATGCAACCAGACACGGCTCTCCCTTCTGCCGAGATCCGAGCCAACTGGCCCTTTAACGGTTCAGGAGCAGAGGCTATGAGCGCCGCGACCTCTTCCCATTGATGGCAGTTGTAACTTGCCAACAGGGTGGTGGAGTTTGCAATCCTCTCTTGGTAGGCGGACGTTGAGGCTACCTTCCTGCCAAACCCGTACAGTCTTTTGCTCTCCTTGTCGGGAGGAGCTTCTGACGACGATAAGGGTGTCCCAGCCCTCTTCCGAGTGTTGGTAACCACTAGGGAGTCTGGTTTAAGATGACCTCTTATATAAAGAGGGTCAGACTGGGCTGCCCGAAAAAGTTTTTCGACTCTGGGGTTGACGGCTCTGGTGAGGTTAGGATTCACCAGGGATGGATCTATTCTACGTTGGATGGATTTAAGGATAGGGATGGTCTGAGCGACCGGCCTCCTCTCTCCCACCAACTCTTCTGCGAAGTCCCTTTCCTCCTGTACACCGTGGGTGTCGATGTGAAAATGTTCTGCTGCGCGAGCAAGAACTTCATTAAGGAGGGGTTGGTTATCAACTGGCGAGTCGGTAACTGGGGCTTCGCTCTCTACCGGGGAATCTACTCTGTAAATTTCCTCATCTTCTACCTCCTCCAGGTCCTCATCCTCCGCATAGTATTCAGACCCGGTTCGTTCCTCCATAATTGAAAACTCCTGGTCCCCTTCAGGGAAAGGTTGTCCTTGGTAACTGGGGTGTGGAGTAGAGTATGGAGTAGAGTAAGGCTGCACCTCGAAGGGGTCAGGTCTTTCGACCCGGGCCTTTTTACTTAGGGGGATAGGATCAGAGGAGCCTGAGGGTGTGGCCCCTTGAGGGTCATACGAAAGGAAATGTTCTGGGTTTTTGTCATAAAAATCCGCTAAGGAAGACATCCTTGACATGACCCTGTCTATGTCCTCACTGGACCATACTTTGGAACAGGGTATGACTTTAGTAGGCAACTTAGAGGACTTATCAAGGGTACCCTTGCTGGATGTTGATGTCCCAGTAGATTTATGTTTACCTGTCTGCTTGGGGTGGAAGGATGGTCTTACAGGAGTGGAAGGCTGAGCTTTCCGCTGTTTCCCTCCCTCCCCGTGCGTGGAAAAATGTTTTCCCTGCCCTTTAGAGGCCCCAGAGACTTTCGACGCCTGGCGCCGAGGGTCGGGAGAGGTATCTTGTTTCGCGCGTGGGGCCTCGCTGGTGTTAACTGCGCTCTCGGTCTCTTGGAGCGCGGCCTGGGGGTGGAAGTCGTCTTCGTCTTCCGACGATCGAACTTCCGTTAATCTAGGGAGCGAGGCACTCTTGGCAAGAGTGGATGATTGCCTTGCGTCATGAGGCGATCTCGATCGAGTGCGCCCAGAGAACACCGAGTCGGACCGTTCTATCCGTGCCTCTTTCCGAGAAGTCGACGTCGTCGAGGTTCGGTTGGACTTAGTGTGCTTAGTGTGTGTAGGTGTAGCGCTTGCGTCGCCGGGGGTCTTCCCCATAGCCGCCCTGCCGGACAACCTTCCGAGGTCGGGGACCTGCGCTCGGCAGTCTTTCGACGCCGTAATGCCCTCGCCGTCCGAAAGTACGGCGTCGCTGCCATCGCTGAAGGCGCCCTCCGCTGCCATGGCTGCCTGCCTGGCGTGGTGGGCCCAACGCTTTGTCGAACGGTCCTTAAGTGTTTTAGGTTTAAACCTACTACACGCTCTGCAGTTCGCTTCGGGGTGGTCCCTCGGCAAGCAGAGATTGCACGTGGCGTGCCTGTCGACCCAAGGGTATTTGCGATTGCACTTGGGGCAGAATTGGAAAGGGGTACCCTCCATACGCACCTTGAGGCAGCGGGCTGGTAAGTGTAGGAAAATATAGTGTACCTATATACCAAGAGTGAAGAGTATGTACCACCCCCCACTCTCCCTACTTGCAGGGCCGAGGCCAGCGGCCTTCCGAGGCCCAGATCCGTCGTGCAGCAGCCGACGGTCGATGTCTTCTCCAGCCGTCGTCGAGATCGATGTTCGACGTTGGGGTGGGGAAGGATGTTAATAAATAATTTTAAATTGCAATAATAGCAAAAGTATGGCTAAGGCCAGGGGACTCCGCAAGATGCTTGCGACCAGTATGGCGGAAAAAAACAATCTGAGGATCCCAGACGCGTGAGGGATCTTGGGTACAGTGGACGTCACACTAGGGATAGTATTACTGGCACGCCTGTGTCGTGCGTAGGGCGGTCCTCTACTATGTAAATAAGACCAGACCGCTAAGAAAAACAGATCAACTTTTTGTCTATCTGCTTGGATTATCTGTACTCACGCTACTCCTCATGCTTCCTCATGTCAGAAAAAATACAATCTGAGGATCCCAGACGCGTGAGGGATCTTGGGTACAGTGGACGTCACACTAGGGATAGTATTACTGGCACGCCTGTGTCGACGCCCATTTTCGAGTTTCGAAAAACAAACTGTAATACTCCGCAGCTTCCACTAGATGTCGGCCTATTATATATATATATATATATATATATATATATATATATATATATCCCTCCCTCCCCCTCTCTTTCTCTCTCTCCCTCCCTCTCTCTTTCTCTCTCTCCCTCCCTCTCTGTCTCTCTCTACCTGTCTCCTTCTCCCTTTGCCTCTCTCTTTAGCTCTCTCTCTCTTTTCTCCCACTCTCTTTCTCTTTCTCTCCCTGGAGCATATTGGGAACATAAGATGACCACTGATAAAGATTATATAAACGATCTTTATATTAGACAACATACGTCTATAATAAAAGGGTTCTATAATTGAATCCCTAACAATATATTTCACAATGCGCTTTGTGCTCATTTAATTTCTCACAACATTCATCCTAACATTAAAGTGTTTATAACAATGGGCCATATGTACTCATTAGGGTCGCTTCCGAATTTGTATGCAACTATAAAATGGCTGACACAATGGTCGGTCATGTTCACCCATGGGGGTTGAACAGCCATCCAGAAATAATGTTTCCTTTCCTGAGGACAGGTCTTGGCTAAGGAGGGCTGTGTTCATAATTAATTCCAATGCAAACAATATTAGACAATTATATGTAAAGGGTATTATGTTCTGGGCAGTGACATGGCACTCAGCCATTGGCCAATTTCCAGGCTATACAAGCCGGTATGTCTCTGGAAATCCATATTGCCTGAATATTAGCCAAATTTGGAAGGCTCGCCATTCCCCCGGACTCACTAGTGGAATGGCTGCCAGCGAGGTGCCCCCTCAACACGGGAGGGCCGTGCTGCCAGTCATGCTGCCAGTATTCCATGGTTCTCAGTACGGCGCTCCTGTGAAAAAAAGGGGCACCGCGCTGACAGCCATGCTCCAAGCGCCGTATGGCTGTTAGCAAAGGCTCCGTCTCATCACGGAACGCCGCGCTGAGAGCTGCCATGGCTCTCAGCACGGCGCTCGCATGATTATAGGGAGTGCTCTGCTAAGAGCCATGCTATCGAGACTTGAATGTCATGTAGATAGAAGAGACCTCCGCCCCCAAGTGCCACACAGAGAGACCCTGAAGCCACTCTCTGTGCCGCCCTTGAGGCCACAGGTGGGAGATGTCGTACTCCGGAACCACGAACCTCTGGAGACCCCAAAACCGCTGTAAAGGAAATGGCAATTAAGTACCAGGCAATAGCACTTAACAATAGTACAGAAGAACCAGGAAAGGGCTTACCAGGAAAGGGCAGTGACGCTCCTGCTAACCCTTAGGGGTCGGGGTTCCGGGACTCACGTGGGCAGCGGTCCCCACTTTGGTGTATGCTGTGGTAGGGCCCACTGAGTGGTGTGGTGTCAAAGCCCACCTGATAGAAGAACCAAGATCCAGGTAACTGTGGAGCACTTCAGAGGAAGCCAGAAGAACAAGGTGCCAACCAAAAGGGTAATCCAAGAGAAGTCCAGAAGGCAGTCCGAGGTCCTTTACCAAAGAGCATCAAAAGTTTGCCAGTAGCCAATAAGGATAATCCCAAAGAAGTCAGTGAGTCCAAAAGCCAAGGTCGAGTTAACGAATAGATCCAAAAACAGGTATGTGATGCCAAACAGAGTTGCAGGGAACAGCTGTGAAGCGGCGACCGTACGAACAAGCAGTGTTTAAATGCTTGCTACTTCCTGGTCACGTGACGCGCGACCGCATCACGTGGGCAGGATCTTGAATCACGTGAGCAGGAGGCTGCAGTCAGGCGACGCGGAAGTGCACGGCTGCTTTGCCGGTCTTTCAGGTGCCAAGGCAGTTGCCAGTGACGAAACGGGCGCAATCGGGAATGCGCGCTGCTAGTGGCAACCCGCGCTTGCACACGAGAGGCGACATGCTGCAGACGCGAGTCCCGTAACTTGGGAGGGGAATGTGAGGAGATCGGGGAACAAGGGCGGGCCAAGGGGACCTCAGGGTTACTGACAGAGGTACGTGATGCAGTGTGTGTGGTGCGGAGTGCATGACGGAGCCCCGACCCCCAAAAGGCCAACGGCCCCGTGGGCAGGACGGATTGTCCCGATGAAAGCGGGCCACCAACCGGGGGCATGGACATCAACAGCAGGGACCCAAGACCTCTCCTCCGGGCCATACCCCGACCAATCCTCCAGATACTGCAAACGACCCCTACACACACGGGAACCCAAGATGCCAGAGACTTCAAACACATCGGGAGCATCCAGGGATACCGGGGTGACAGGGGCACGGAAATGGGAAGGACCGGGACACGGCCTCAGCAGGGAGGCATGGAAAACGGGATGGATCCGCCAAGACCTTGGGAGCACAAGGCGATAGGCCACCGGATTAATCACCTGGGAAACCACACAGGGCCCTACAAAACAGGGCAGGAGTTTGCGACAACCCACCAACCGCAGATGCTGGGTGGGCAACCAGACACGAGAACCCACAGGATGAACCGGAGCATCCACCCGTTTCCTATCCGCCAGGGTCTTCATGGATGCCTGAGCCTCACAAAGGTGAGCAGTGGTCTGAGAGTGGACAGAGGATAGGTCCCTAACACATGCATCCGCAGCCGGATTGACAGAAAGAGAGGTCAAGGATGGGCAGGACACGGGGATGTTGACCATAAAGGGCATAGAAAGGGGAGAAACCAGTGGAAGCATGAACAGCATTGTTATAGGCGAACTCAGCGAGGCGCACGACGCGCAGCCAGGTGGTCTGTAGCTGCAGCGTTAAGCAACGCAGGTATGGTTCCATTGTCAGGTTAACCCTCTCGGTCTGACCATCCGTCTCCGGATGGTAGGCTGAGGAGTACCGGACGTCAACACCAAGCAATCTGGTTAATGCCCGGCAGAAGCAGGATGTAAATTGAGACCCCCTGTCAGAGACGAGAACAGAAGGCAACCCGAATAGACAAAAGACGGTCTCAAAAACAACTTGGCCAGCGTAGGAGCGGAGGGGATTCCCTTACATGGAATGAAACGGGCCATTTTTGTGAAGGAGTCTATAACCACCCATTTGGTATCGAAACCCTGTACCCAGGGTAGATCTGTCACACAATCCATGGTCAGGGTGTGTCAGGGCCTTGTGGGTACGGGTAATGGATGCAAGAGGCCTACGGGCCGTCCCCTGCAGTGTTTGCATTGAGCACAAATCGTACAGGTATTAACGTAACAGTCCACGTCCCGCTTCATGGAAGGCCAACAGCACCAACGTTTTAACAAGGCCAAGGTACGGCGCTGGCCAGGGTGACCATTAATGGCAGCATCGTGGGACCATTCTAGGGCCATATTGCGGGTGTCGGTGGTGGGCAGGAACAATCGGTTTTGCACGAAAGGTAACCCGTCATGATACACTGGGTCCCAGTCTGTCAATTGATCGGGGTGAAGAGTTACCCAGTTCTGTACCGCGTCCAACAACGGTAAGGATGGAGTACATAGGCAGACAACATTTCTCTTGTCCAACAGCGTGTCAGGAAAGACAGGCAAGGCAACCCCCCCAGGAGAACGTGATAAGGCGTCAGCCTTTCCGTGGGCAGAACCAGAGCGGTGCTTAATCTGGAAGTCAAATGTCGTAAAAAACAGATGCCACCTAACCTGTCTGCTGTTGACGCATTTGAGGGAAGCCAGGTCTTGCAGGTTTTGGTGGTCCGAGAACACAGTAATCCGATGCTTGGCACCCAAGAGGTGGTGGCGCCAAACACGGAAAGCGTCCATTACTGCCAAGAGTTCTTTCTCGGTTACCGTGTAGTGTTCTTCGGTGGTGTTGAACTTGCGGGAAAGGAAGGCCACATGGTGTAATCGACCCGTGCTGGGACAGGCTTGCGAAAGCACTGCTCCTAAGGCAAAGGATGAAGCATCCGCCTCAACAATGAAGGGGGGGTTCCGGGTCAGGGTGTTGGAGAACAGGGGCTGTGGTGAAAGCCCTTTTTTAATGCATCGAATGCTGTCTGATGTTCCTCCAACCACCAAAATGGTGTGTGAGGGCTGGTTAGAGCAGTGAGGGAAGCCACTATAGAGGAGAAACCAGAGATGAAACGCCTGTAGAAATTTGCGAAACCCAGGAAGGACTGCAGGGCCTTTAAAGTAGTAGGAGTGAGCCAATCCAACACTGCTCGCACTTTCGAATGATTCATAGCCAACCCACCAGGCGTAATATGGAACCCCAGGAACTCAACACTATCCACATAGAACTGGCCATTTTCAGGCTTAGCAAACAAGGAATGTTTCTGTAAATGTGCAAGCACCTCTCGGACATGCTGTACGTGTTCGTCCAGATTCTGAGGAAAGACCAAGATATCGTCCAGATAGACGACTACGAACACGTCCAGGATGTCGCTGATGATGTAATTCATGAATCTTTGAAACGTGGCCGGGGCATTGCACAGGCCAAATGGCATGACTGCATACTCATATAGACCATACCGAGTACAGAAGGCGGTCTTCCATTCGTCTCCACTGCAGACGTGACCAGATTATATGCGCTGCGTAGATCCAGCTTGGTGTATATGGATGCATGTATCAAGCGGTCGAGTAGCGGTGTTATGAGGGGTATAGAATATCGGTTCTTTTTCGTGATTGCATTGAGCCAACGATAGTCCACACATGGACGTAAGTCTCCCTCTTTTTTGGGAACAAAGAAAATGGGACTAGCAGCCGTTGAGGTGGAAGGGCGTATGTGACCTAAACGGAGGGATTTCTGAACGTATTCTTTCAAGGCTAGTTTCTCTGAAGGGGAAAGGGAATAAATCCGGCCTGTAGGAACAATGGAGTCGGGGATCAGGTCAATAGGACAGTCGTAGAGGCGGTGCGGTGGGAGAATCTCAGAAGACCCACAATCAAACACCCTTGCATAGTCCTGATACTCCATAGGAACACCCGCGGCAACCATCCCTACTACGTGAGATTCTGCCTATGGGTCTTTAACGTCTTCTAGGGTCAAGTGGGCGATAGTCCCCAAAGCCTGGGCTGGTGTTTCGTCCCCTGTGACTGTGGTTAGGCAGCCATTTTGACAGATATCCAACTCGAAATGTACCTGACCTGACTTCCAGTCGATGAGCGGGTTATGTCCCTGCAGTCAAGGTATCCCCAAAATAAGACCAAACTGAGGCATGGATATGAGATCAAAGCTTATTGTTTCTTTATGGACAGATTGGATCGTCAAGAGCAATGGTGCAGTCTGCTGTTACACTAAGGCGGTACCGTCAACCGCTTGCACGGGTTCCAGCTGTGTCTTGGTCAGTAGGGGCAGGTTCATAGAACGGGCCAAGGAAATGTCAATGTAATTGCCGGTGGCCCCCGAATCAATTATAATGGTGACTCGGTGTGTGATTCCTGGTGTGGGTTGTAGGACAGCCTGGACATGGATGGGCCTGATGCGACCAAAAGCAGGAATGGGGTTCAGGGAGTAACAAGAGGTGCTCAATCCAGTCCCCGGTTCTATGATCGAGCAGTCCGAAAAACCTGCGTCTTGGGCTTTGGGCGACGAGGACACTCCTTAACAAAATGGCCACTTAGCCCGCAATAAAAGCAGGCGTTGTCTACCCTCCTGCACTCTCTTTCAGTTGGGGTGATAGGGCTCCTTATTCCCCCCAATCTGCATGGGTTCGCCAGTGGTGTCAGAGGACGGAGGAGCAGACAGGCCCGTTGACTGAGTAAACCCGGCCTCTGCTCTGCGTTCGGACCTTCGGGCATCTAGCTGGAGGGCCAAATCCACCAGGTCCGGGAACTACGTTGGTAATGATGGAACAACAGAGAGGGCATCCTTCATGGAATGGCTTAAGCCTCTATAGAATACCACTGCCTTCTTGCTCTCGGGCCAGGACGTTTCCGCTGATAACTGATTACATTGTGTTATGTATTCAATAAGGGACCCCCTCCCCTGGTTCAAGTCTAGGAGCTCTAGATCCCGGGACTGGACTTTGTGTCTGGTGTCGAACACCAGGGACATTTCTGTCACAAGTAGATCAAAATCATAAAGAGTGAGGCCGTCGTTCTCCAGTAGAGGGTTGGCCCATGCTGCGGCCGTGCCAGTTAAATGTGACAGCATAAATGCAGCCTAGTAGTCGAATCAGGAAAGGCCAAGGGTCTGCACAAGAAATGCAGCTTGCATTGGTTAAGAAAAGTCCTACATTTTCTAGGATCCCCATGATACCTCTCAGGGGCCGCTAAGGGAAACGGAGAGGGAAGGACCACAGGGGCGGGATTTTGGGGATGTGGAACAGAAGGCGAAATGGGTTGTGGGGCTGGGGTTGTGTCCTCAAATTCCGGATCTGCAGGTATGGGGGAGTCTTACACTTTGTATAGTATCAAGGCGCTGATGGATGGCTGTGTTAGCAGCGGCCATATCAGCCCGTAGCACTGTGATAGCCTGGACCATAGCAGCCATGGGATCGACCGTGGCTCCCTCTATCATATACACGACAAGAAGGCTTCACAGAGAGACCCTAAAGCCACTCTCTGTGCCGCCCTTGAGGCCACAGGTGGGAGATGTCGTACTCCGGAACCACGAACCTCTGAAGACCCCAAAACCGCTGTAAAGGAAATTGCAATTGAGTACCAGGCAATAACAGTTAACAATAGTACAGAAGAACCAGGAAAGGGCTTACCCGGAAAGGGCAGTGAAGCTACTGCTAACCCTTTGGGGTCAGGGTTCTGGGACTCACGTGCGCAGCGGTCCCCACTTTGGTGTATGCTGTGGTAGGGCCCACTGAGTGGTGTGGTGTCAAAGCCCACCTGATAGAAGAACCAAGATCCAGGTAACTGTGGAGCACTTCAGAGGAAGCCAGTAGAACAAGGTGCCAACCTATATGGTAATCCAAGAGAAGTCCAGAAGGCAGTCCGAGGTCCTTTACCAAAGAGCATCAAAAGTTTGCCAGTAGCCAATAAGGATAATCCCAAAGAAGTCCGTGAGTCCAAAAGCCCAGGTCGAGTTAACAAATAGATCCAAAAACAGGTACGTGACACCAAACAGAGTTGCAGCTGTGAAGCGGCGACCGTACGAACAAGCCGTGTTTAAATGCTCGCTACTTCCTGGTCACGTGACGCGCGACCGCATCATGTGGGTGGGATCTTGAATCATGTGAGCAGGAGGCTGCAGTCAGGCGACGCGGAAGTGCACGGCTGCTTCGCCGGTCTTTCAGGCGCCAAGGGAGTTGCCAGTGACAAAAAGAGCGCAATCGGGAATGCGCGCTGCTAGTGGCAACCCGCGCTTGTACATGAGAGGCGACATGCTGCAGACGTGAGTCCCGTAACTTGGGAGGGGAATGTGAGGAGATCGGGGAACAAGGGCGGGCCAAGGGGACCTCGGGGTTACTGACAGAGGTGCGTGATGCAGAGTGCGTGGTGTGTGGTGCAGAGTGCGTGACACATGCTGCAATTGCTCTCAGTGCGACGCTGCCTCTCTGACAGGAGTGTCGCGCTGACAGCCTGTTAGGCTCCCCACCTTGCCTGGGCCGCACCTGGCAGACGAGGCCCGGCTAACCTAAATAACCCAACCCCTCTCCCCAGCTCCTTAACTGATTATTATGGTGGGCAGAGGCTTCCTGCCAGGGCCTCTCACCTTCATGCCTGGACCACACCCTCCAGATGCGGACCAGGCATCACTCGCCCTCTTTCCCCACTCCTTATCTTCTTGATGGGGTTGGGGGGCATCACCCAACCCCCAGTCTTCACCAGGCCGCAGTTGGCAGTAGCAACCTGGCTTTTTCTAAGCGTTGCCCCTCCCTCCTCAAACATGGTTGCTTGGAACTAGCCAATCCCAGCAACCACTCCAGGCACATTGTTTTTGTTTTTATTTCTTTTTATTTGCAGGGACATAATAGCTTTATAGACTGCACCCTCAGGCCTTACCGGGATTTATGAGCCCCTATACCTCGTTAAATGCCCTGCTGCGCTTGTGCCTGTAACCTGGTCTACAGGACCCATAACTCCGGGTTTTGCCTTCGGGCTAGGTCTATAAAGCGTAATCATAGACCAGATGTAAACAAAACAGGTGGGCCAATGCAAATAATACTGGATAAGGAGGGATTCCCAAATAACCACGAATGTGGTCGCTCAATCCTGTTCTGGGAGGTAGAGACTATTTATACAAGAGATAGATAGCTAGAATTTACACAACAATTATAATCATTAAACTTCAACTGTTCATTAGACACATATAATATTTAATTCAATAAAGACATAAAAATTACAAATTCATCAATTTTCGCATTATAAAACACTGTATAAAATATGTGACAAAACATGACCTATTAGGCTAAACAAAGATCAATGTAGATCTAATGATTAGTAGTCTAGAGGACTATAGTAATAGTCTCTAGATTAATATTGTCCTTATCTTGACATTTATACTCTATCAATGGTTACTACATTAGCCATTGTAGTGTCTCAACATGTTTCAGTTCTCTTTCGATGTATACGGAACTTTCTTCAGGGGTATTGTCACTTCATAAAAATAAAAACATCCAATCTATACTTTAAATCTATGAAGTTTAAGTTTCTTCCAACTGATTGTAGGCAGTGTACACACTATTTATTGCATGGTATCAGACTGTTGTAACTGTTGGTAAAAAACAACAACAAGAAAGAGAAAAGCTATTATTGCTGTAGTCTGAGAGTAAAATGATCTCTGGATTAGGCTAAGGAATGAAATTACCTTGTCTAATCTGTGGAGTCAATTTAGAAGCAAACTTGAAAAAAGCAAGAGGAGGCTTCTCTAGGTGAGGATTCCCAATTGTGGGATAAACGACCCTGCAAAAAATGTATTGCAATCAATTTAAGGTTATCCTGAGAGATTATTAGAAGGACCCCAGAGTGGTGAAGTTGCTCTGGTGGCATAAGTGTATCTAAATATTTAAAAGATTTATTTAAAAAGTTTTAGATGGGGAGTCATTATCCGAAATATAATTACCTTAAGTGGGCATCGGTTGGCTAGGTCTAGGAGCCTTAAAACGATTGAAAAAAGATAGATTCAGGTAGCATGCAGTGTCGCCACTTTTCGGCTTGGCTCTACAGTAGATACTAAAGGAAAATAAGGCCCTTAAGTATGTTGGTTAGGGAAAAAGCTCTTGTTGCCTTATAACAATCAAAATGGTCCTTTATCTTACCATCATAGTAATCTATGAAGACACGCTACTGCTAGTAAATGGTGGGTATGTTGTAGAGTCCAAACATCCTTCCTATGGAGGAGCTTAGTTGTTCCTGGAGAGATAGACAGGGGGAACCTCATTAATTCTGTCCTTTCAAAGTTAAGCTATTCATAAGACTTGCGTTGTCCACGGCGTCGTTATTATCGTCTTTTAATACTAATGCTTGAATTTTATACACAGATAAGTTCTCTTACCTTCTTGTCGGTACCCGAGTGTACAGAATCCTAATGGAATCCTTGTGCGGTCTGCTAACGCTGTCTCTCGCAATCTCGGGGGTTAATCATCGCTAGCGCGCACCATCTTGAGTTGGGGCATTTATACGCGCCTGTAGTCCTTTCTTTGTATCTATTGCACTTTGCCTCGAAAGTGCTTGCGAACTGAATTGGTTCTAAAAAAAGTCTAAAGAAAGAATACAGACCTAGCAGTCCAGTGCTCGATAGAAATATGTATCAATTCCGTACCTGAACGGCGAGATTGACATCCCAATTAGTATTGAAGAAACGCCATTTTAGATAGGTCTAGTCTGACGTTTATGGCTATTGTTAAAAAAGCTTCCTGAAGAATTTAGTCTTGCTGACATGATTAACCATAGATGTGTAGAGGTACGCATTATCGCCGTTCAATTGAACTATATGGGTATTAGTGCCATAGAGAACAAATAGTGCACCGTATTAAAATCGTGAACTACATGAAAGGTGTCACTAATAGTATGATGGGAGAAACTAAAAGTTCATAGTTATATCTAGTAGATCACTTAATCATTTACATATTAAGATAGACAGAATCCTGGGTAGTGGTCATAGATACTACTGATCATACAAGAGGTGCCAAACGGCTCTTTAAATTTTATACCACTCTACTGCTTCATTCAGCCCCTCTTTATCTCTCTGAGTCAGAAAAATTAGTCTTTGCTCCTTTTCAATTAGGGCTCGTTTCTTTTTGTTGGTATTGGTGCCCATCATTGTAAGCAAGACTGTCCATCTCAAATCTTCTCCGGTATGGTTATTGTCTATATAATGTTTAACCATAGGAGCTGTTAGTACTTTGTTATTTATACAGCTCTGGTGTTCTATAATCCGGGTTTTGATCTTTCTGTTCGTTTTACCTATATATCTTTTACCACACGGGCAGGTGATCATATAGATCAAATATTCTGTGTTGCAGTTAGAGAATTTTGTCTGTTGCCATTTTTTATTTAGGCCTATCTCTGAAGAAAGTTCTGTAAACAACGAAAGAGAACTGAAACACGTCGAGACAATGCAATGGCTAATGTAGTAACCATTGATAGAGTATAAATGTCAAGATAAGGACAATAGCAATCTAGAGACTATTACTATAGTCCTCTAGACTACTAATCATTAGATCTACATTGATCTTTGTTTAACCTAATAGGTCATGTTTTGTCACATATTTTATTCAGTGTTTTATAATGCGGAAATTGATGAATTTGTAATTTTTATGTCGTTATTGAATTAAATATTATATGTGTCTAATGAACAGTTGAAGTTTAATGATTATAACTGTTGTGTAAATTCTAGCTATCTATCTCCTGTATAAATAGCCAATGTAAATAATACCACACGAATATATCATATCACTAGGTTTGGCAATACAAGCCAATCAAGCACATTGTGCTTTACTGTATAGCCTAGAGGGACATATCTTACTCTGATACAGTAGTTAGAGAAAAACAGATCACTTGAGGGAGGGTGGTGTTGAATGCCTGGCCTCCACTTAGGACGTCAGCCCAGCGCTAAAAGGTTACCAGATTAATGTCCTGGCTTAAGGAACTGGACCAATCCTTGGATTAGCCTGAATCAAAAGTGGTTCAACAAAAAAAAACAGACTGGCCGATAAAGCCATTTACCTGATGTTACTCTAATGGGCACAGTCTAGGCTTGGTGCCACTATTGAGCTGAGATGGACATTGTGCAGGAAGGACACTCCCCGCAAATGCCCTCGCACCACCCAGGAAATGCCCCCCAAACAGTATATAAGAGTAAAATACACACACAATAAATTGAAAATCGAAACACTACACTAACTCAAAAAAGCAGGTAACACGTGACCTAAAAATAAGAGGACTACAGCCTCCACATCTTTTAAAAGTAAGTGTTGAATCATTGGGAGAAAGCCCCATATCTGTAAAGCACAGGTCTTCTGCTTACCTGAGCTTTTCGTAGTGGGCTTTGCCCACTAACCTGGTCCTCTATGTGTCAGTACCACCCTCTGGCCTTGCCTTCACGTGAGGTCAAGCTAGAACTCACAGAATCCCTTGGTACCTCAGCTCGTGCAAGTTTCTCCAGTCCATTATATCTTTTTGAGACCCCTGACATTCCATGAGATTAAGCTGAGGAACATTTGATTCTGTCGAGGAGCGGCCGGACCCGTTCCAACTGGGTTGTGGGTCACTCCGTTGGGATTTGCTGCTTTATAAAAATTGACTCTTTGCCATTGTTAGGTCTGCTAAGAATTTGTGTAATCATAAAGGGAGATGGAAATCGGTGGCAATGAGTCCGTTGAGGTGACAATTTAGAGACTAAACTGCCAGGATGTTGTGATTGAGGCCACTTAGTGCAGCAGTCTCTCAAAAGATGGTGAATAGATAGTTCCTTCCTTCCTTTACAGGAATAGGAAAAGAGGACAGATTGCTGTATATAGTAATAGTAGGAAGAGAGAGTGAAAGAAGGGACTTAGATAGTAGATGTTGTGCCTGTAGATAGCCAGGAGGGCCATCTATTGTAAGCGAGTAGGTGACTAGAAGCATAAAGGCCCAGGGATGGAGCACTAAGATCATTGCTTCTTCCAGCAAGTTAGATCCCATTAGAGAGGAAGTGAGTGAGAAACGTTTAAGTGTACGAGTAGTGTAGATTATGGCTACTAGTCGGGCACTGTCAACTTATCGAAACAGTAAATATGAGCTTCACAGTTTCTCGATTTATGCTATTGGAGCTGTAAAAGCAACTCAAGCATTTAACAATAGAACAGGTCTCGGCTTTGGCTAGCAGTAAAGTCAGCAGTACAAAAATGAATCAAATGTTGCAAACCAAGTAAAACATTGAAAATGAATTAATGGATTTAATCATTTGGTGTGCACAACACTCCTCCACAGAAATGACTTGTGTTTAATCGGCAGAGATATGTGTTGTAAGTTTATATGTTTATGAATATATGTAGTTTGGAGATAGTGGCGGTTGAGTTGATTCAGTGAGCAAAGTTGTGTGGTAAATGGCATAGGAAGGTAGGTGAGGTATGAGTGATGTAGGGAAATCAGCGATCTGGAGGTATGCAGTTAATAAGCTGAGCACAAGGGTGCAAGAGGTATTTTGTGTGATGGGTGAGCATGTGAGCGGAGGATACAATGGAATTCTAGCACAAGTGCACCGCAGTACGAAGGGACTAATCTAAATAGTTGACAAAAAATTGCAATGCGTTGCATAGTACCGCACTGCACGGCAATACAGTCACAATGCAATTGCAGCTGCACTGCACTGCAATCCGCAGTTGTACGTTTACAGACATACTGTTATAGTTTTAAAATGTATACGCAGTTGAAGCCATAGAAGCAATTTGCGTATATAGCAATGCACGCATTTAATAATAAGAGAACTGGTTCTGGCATTAACAAGCAAGTAAAGGCAACTGTACATTAAACAACCAATGCTGTCAACGCTTGTTGGACATGGTAAGTGACTTAATCTGTTTAGTAAACAGTGCAGATAATTTGGGACTGCAAAGAAATGTACAGGATTTCTAGTGCACTTGCACTGCAGTGTGGAGATGCTAAACTAAGTAGCTGACAATATCCTACTTTGTAATGTAGGCATGCAGTTACTATAGATACAGTATGGCAGTATGGCATATTAAAGTGATATTGAGATTAGTGGCAAGATTATAAATCTAGATGGCATGAAGGGAATACATTTGGCGCACCGTGTATCATCATGCTTGTTTTATTACTTGTTTTGTTTGTTTTATTACTTATATTGCGCACCAGACCCAAGGGTATTAGGGCGCATTGCATAAGAACGGTGATAGACTGTAAGTGGTTGGGAGATGAGGTAACTACGTCAATATCAGAGAGACAGATAACAGAGCACAATTTCTTCTGAAATACCAATTAATTTGTGTGGATTCTGTTCAGGTATTTGAAGATGGTCCAAGGAGTTGGACTGTGGGACAACAGTGGTGCACTTGCTTGCGTCTCCATTTCTTCAGTGAAGAGATTATCCAGGAAGCGAGAGGTCGATCAAAATCCATAGTTCTGTCAGTGTGGGTGATTTTGCATCTAGCAGGGTGCAAAATCCCGTAGCAAATGTCTAAAGTCCAAAAACTGTTTTTTCCTACCCGCAGAGGCCCTCTAGACGTCTTGCGAGAGATAGAAAATCTCATGGATGGCACATAACATCTTTTTCCTCTTTGCTGCCTCGAAGACTAGCATAGTCTTGGTATACTATAGGAAGAACGTGATTGGACCTCTGGGTCTTGAGTTTGAGGAAACAGAAGAGTTAGGTTTCTGTCCTAGGTGATGAGCACGTTGAATATTTAGGCTAGTTTTGGAGTACAAGTCTAATAGTTTGTGAAGTAGAGACTGCAGGAAACCTTTGTCTTTTTCAGCCCCTTCCGGGATTCCATATAGGCGAATATTGTTTCTCCTATTACGATTTCTGCTACCTTCACAACACCTTTGTATATTGTAGATCTCCTGCTCCATTGATCCTATTTTGGGTGGGAGATATTCTAGTTTTACAATTCTCTTTTTAAGTTAGTTGGGCTTTAAGATCCATTTTATTTAGTTTCTCTTCAATGGCATCCAGTTTGGCGTTGGTAGCTTCTAAGAAATGTAAGGAACTCATGGTGGCAACAGTAAAGACAGACACAAGAGATGACAGTTCAAGGGTGTTTATTAAACTCTATAAAGGGTGAAGAAAACGCCTAACCTAAATCTAAGCTGGGTTCAAGCTATGGCCATCAAAGAATAATAAGGGAGTCCTAGTGGCGTCTTGTCAAATAAAAAGGGCCTATACTAATAAAGGTTCCATGTGTTAAAATCGCAGAAAAATGGCAGTGGACACAAAATATCACAGCAAAAAGGCTGTGGTTTTGCCGCCGCAATCCATGTAAAGGATGCAGGGGACACCTCTGCACCCCTTTACCCATTATACCATTTACGGGGAGCGGGCGACCCCTTAAATGGTGTAATGGGGTACACCTTTAACGGGTCAAACCACATCATTTTTGCTGTGATTTTTTATACAGGTGATATTTTTGCTGAGATTCTATCACTGCATACCCTAATAAAAAACGATTGCCAATCATTACAACTAAATTACAAAGTAGTGTGGGATAATGTTCACAAGAAAAGAAAGAAGTGTTCACCAAATCATAAAACAGGATGGTAGGGCTGGGGTCTCCCTCCTCCGCTTTTTTTTTCTCCACAGGATAAGGCAGGACCTTTGAGTACAGCACACTCGTGGGCCTCGCCAGCACTATGTTACATTTCCTTTCAACGATGCCAGGACCTTCTGGGTCTCTTGCCTTAGAAGGCCTGCTGAACGATAAACGATAAACAAAACAAAAGTTGCTTTGGTAATCTTTCACGTTGGGCGATTGCTCTTTGCCCTTTGGATCCCCCTCAGCCGGGCTCTGATCATTCGTACAGTGTTAGGCTTCCTTAATAGGGTTCACTAGGGCCTTTCACTCAAAACGCATAATTCGCCAATCTCAATGTTCTTTTGAACAACTATCCATTGTGGACATCCTTCAACCGAGTTCACACTTGTCGTCACAATGTTCATGTGTATATTCCGATTTTCCCTAAATATGCAGGCATCCCTCTGTCAGGTTCACATTTGCAAGCTTAAACTATTCATTGTGGACATCCCTCAGCCGGTTTCACACTTGTCGTCACAATGTTCATAGGTGTTAACACTATGCAGCATTCACTACCCTTGGTTTTCCAGCCCCCAGTCAGGCTTTCTCTTAGCCCCCAGTCAGGCTTCACACATTCACTGTTCAATCAGTTTTCTTCAATGTGTCAAAGACTTTTGAATGTACAAGGGGTTCTGCTTGTCCCTCCTAGGACCATTTTGACACTTCACACTGGCCTCTCCTAAGGCCTCTTGGTTCTCATAGTTTCAACACACACAACCCACAGGGTTTCGGTCACCGTCCTTCGAATGAGCGCCCTGCGACGCCTGACCCTTCTGCTTCTGAACCTTTTATTAGGGTTTCTTTAAAGCTCATTCACACAAGTTCTTTGTTCAACAAGGTTGCCGCCAAGGCCTCTTGGTTCTCATGGTTTCAACAAACACAACCCACACCCGTCACACCACACGCCAGCTAGTCTTCTCAGTCTTACGATTTCCACTTCAGAGGCTTCGCAGATCTGAGGTGAAAAGGGCAAGGGCAGATCCCCCTTTGTTGTCCCTCCAGGTCACGCTGCATGTCTCCTCCGCTTGAACTGCCGGTCCGGTGTGGCCGTTTCCTCGTGCGTGCGGCCTTGCTCGTATGGCGCTCTCATGCTCCGCCTTTTATCCTCGTTGGGAAGGGGAAGGGCAGACAAGTGTGCATAGTTATTGGTATTTGCCGGACTCTGCCTGGCCCTTGGGTTGGGACATGTCAGGTAAACAGTTTTGGTTTTAGTCTGTTGTTTGTCACAGTGTAAGAAAGTGTTTGTGTTGGAAAAGGAGGGGGTTAGAGTTTCTAGATATCCTACGGGGTAAAATGGGGAAAAGATGTCATAAGGAAGGGAGTGATTGGTCAACTCAGAAAGGGGAGATTTATAGGGTTTGTAAAATGAATATGGGGGATTGTGGGAACAGTAATGTTTTATCAAAGTATACTGGGAGTTTGTGAAAGAATAATCAGAGGGACGTGGAGAATGACTGGGAGCATTCGGGTAGGAAACAGAGATTCTGGGAGATATGGTTTTCGAGTGCAACAGTGTTTCTAATGGATTTACCAGATGCAGCGGGAATGTTGGATTCTGGTAAAGGAGGTTCATTGGGTGGAAGGAAAATCGAGTTGGTCCAGCCTATAAAAGCCTCAAGGACCTCGTCTTCCTCGTCCCTTTCTCCAGTAAAATACCGTCCCTGGTGCATTCCCCTCGGCTCCCCTACCCATGTGATCCTCCCTCGCCCATCCCCCCCAGATTTGCTATATGAGAGCACCAGCCCTTCCCTGGCCACCTGAAAAGGGGATTCTCGATGTCTGCTTGTGAGAATACCCTCAGGTTTCTCACAGAAAGGTCTGAGACTTTTAAGCTCTGACATAATTAAATCAAGTACAGGGTCTCTCTGTGCTTTATTAGGCAATGGAGGGTCAACCTTGGGTCTCTTCGAGTTGCTGTTGATTGATTCTTTTTTGAGTGGTTGTTTTCCTTGCTTGTTTTGATGAGTATGTTCTGGTTTTGAATGTCTAGGAAAGATGCTGGTGGAGATCCTTGCGCAATGCTGTCTGTAGAGTAGGAGTGGTCGGAGGGTAGGCCATCTTTAGTGCCAGCTTCCCTTCTTTTGCTTAGCTCCTGCTTACTCTGTAGGAAACACTCACACCTACAAAGGTTTACAGAATAGGTTCTTGAGATGCAGGTCTGGTAGGAAATACTTCTATGACTGATCTCTGCCATTTCTCAAAGTGGTTGTTGAACCAGAAGATGTGTACTAATATGAAAGTAGAACCACTTTCCACTCTTGCAACCCTGGCTGAAATGCACTAGGAATCCAGAGTTTACGCTGGGAGTGCCAGCAGTGCTTGTGGTTCCAGGCTGCAATCTTGGATAACATGAGGTGTGTTGACACCCTTTACTCAATCTTACACAGTCTGGCAGCTGATTGCTGTATCGTTTCCTCAGTTAGGATGGACGGACAGACTGGGAATGAATTTGGAGGCTGCAGGGATCGGTGCCGAGGAGGAACAAGTGATAACAGCTTGGTACCAGTTCACATCACATCACAGACCTCACGAATAATGAGAACTTTTAGACCACATGGCAGTGTTAGACATGGTAGGTTTAGAAAATCATAAGGCTTATTAGGATTCTTAATTAATATTCTTCTCCGTAACCCTTAATATATGACTCACCATGTAGCTGATTCATAAGTGTGAAGAGACTGAGCGCCTATGCAGTGTATTCCAGACCATTGCTGAATACCAGGGTTTACTTTGTGTCTTTGCAGTGCTTGGGTGATGGATCAGCGGGAGAAAAGGATGTAAGACACACCCCAGCTGTGTTCATGGGCTTGTATTTTAGACGCTTTGCTCCTATGGCGGCAGCTGTAGTAATCAGGATCAATAGAGCCCTCGTGTTGAGATAGCTGAGAAAAGGTTAAAAAAAAAACTAAAAAAAGTCTGTTTTTTAAAAAAAATACTACTAGAACTGCATTGCGTAGAGCATCCTTTGAGATTGGCAAGATGTGCATGGATTTAATGTACAGGCCGTGTCTGCAGCAGCTCCGGTAATCCAGTAATTAAATATATTTAGCTAACTGGTAGGCACACCTCCTAATTATTACGCGTGAGAGAGTAGTGTTTATCACTGTGAGGAGGTGGCAGGCAAACTCGCTTTTCTTATTGTTCAAATGCGGGAACGGTGCTTGTATTTACCTCCTCCACCAGCCTCTGGAATACAATCTTAAACTTGCGGCTTGACGGCGTGCGCTTCTGGCATACCTGCCTACATTTGAAAATCAAAATTCCTGAGATGTATGCCCCACCCACAGCCACACGAGCCTCCGCCCATTTGCACATGGCTCTCCCACACACCCTGGCCACCAGTCAAAAAGGTAAACTCGGTTGTTGTAGCTGTCATTAGAAACATTTTCTCCGCCTTTATTTTGCTTACTATAGCACTGAAAATCATTCATTCAATGCTAGTAAGCAAAATGAAGGCGGCGCCGCCACCGAAATAATGCTGCTTTCAATCCAATGGCATGGATTGTAAGCAGCATTATTACGGTGGTCGCATTGAGGCAAAGTGGGCACGAACATTTCCCGCCGTTTCCGGGTCCAGCGGCAGCCAATCAGGTGGAGAATATGACGGGACCCGGAAAGACTGACAAAATTCCTGAGATTGCAGGGTCTTTTCAGGAGACGGGGAGAAATGCCTACAATTCCAAAGTCTCCAGAAAAATTCCGGGGGTTAGGCAGTTATGGCTTCTGGGGGTTATGCAAGGTGGGAGACCTATGCAAACAACCATCCTAGCATACCTGCCCACATTCCCAAAAGCAAAACGTGGGGAATGAGGTCACTGATGCCACGCCCTTTCCCCCAAGACCCTGCCACCCGTCGCGACCACTTAAAGAAAAAAAATATATACAAATACGGCTGAGAGACACCCAAACATACAAATAAAATAAAAAGAGCAGTCTTTCTTTTCTTTTTTGCGTGTGCGCGGGTCTCACTCTTCATAATGGTGCAGGAGATGCTGCTAACTGGGCACCGGCCTTCAGATCTGTCACAGATCCTCAGTTTCTACCCTCACCTCGATGTGCTAGGCCACAAACTGTATTTGCATTCAATCACATCGAGGTGTGGGCGGATTTCCTTGGATTGCGGGAAACCCCAGAGACTCCACGCTCTTCCCCGGAGACCCGGAGAAGAGCGTAAAAACCCGGAGTCCCCAGGGTAAACCCAGAGACTAGGCAGGTATGATCCGCAGGCATTAGGCAAATCGGCTTAGTGATGAGGGCAGGAGGGTCCAAGACCTGGCTCTATTTCCAGACCTTGTATGCATTATATGCACTCACTCGTTGCTTATGTGGGTTCAAAGTCCAATGCTTTTACCTTTTGTTGGAAGTATGTTACGCCACCATTTCCTTTGTCTGTCCCCCACAGCACACGTGGTCATCCGAACACGGGATGCAAAATGCCACTTTTCGTATTCCTTTTGTCACATAAGCTTCTTCACTTATTCTTCACTACTTCTGACGTCCAGAGATGCTTTTATATTGTTTTTAATTCATTTATTACGGTTGTGCTAGTCTTTGAAGACTGGACAGAGCAGAGCAAAACGCTCAAACGTCCATTTTCAGTGGTGCCAAGCCACGCCCCCACTTCGTGATTTCTAGCCACTAAGCTATGTCTATCTTCTTCTTGCTGATAGATTTTATCCATCAGCTGTGATTTTTGGATACCGAGGCTTGAGCCTCATTATTCCAATTTCCTGGGTTGAGTATGTGGTCAGGGGTTAGGATTCTTCTTGATCTGTGTGGACTTGTCACAGAAGGGCTTGTTTCACAGGTTCTTCGTCGTGATGGGCCACAGGTAGCGATCAAAAGGGTTTGCAGTGGTGGCAGTGAGTCTTCTGATCAGAAGGTTCAGGTGCTGATCCAGTCCTTGGCAGAAGTTCTTACTCAGGTTCGCTAGATGTTCGTCCAACATCTCAATGTCCAGGTCTCTGTGAAGGTCTGCTATCCTTGTGCAGATTGGAGCTCCAGACGATATTCGCAGGGCCTTGTTCTGGACTATCTGAAGACTCTTCCAGTATCGCTCATGGCAGGTCATCCAAGCTGGTGTGGCATACGTCAGTGTAGGTCTGATGATCGCCTTGTAGACGTTGATCTTTGTCCGGAGGGGCATGGACTTGATCTTCACAAGTGGGTACAGCACTGCCATCTTTCCTGTTGCCTTCTGCTGAGTATTCTTGATATGGTTTCCCCAGGTGAGTTTGCTGTTCAGGATCACACGAAGGTAGCGGCTGCTGCTCCCACTTGATGGTCTCCCCGTTGAGGCTGATGAGCGGGCGCTCCTTGATCTTCTTTCTAGTGAACAGTGTTGCAGTTGTCTTGCTGGTGTTGAGGTCTATCCACCAGTCGCTGTACCATGTCGAGATGGTCCAATGAAGTTTGCAGGTTCTTTACCACTTCCTTTTCGCTGAATGACTGGGAGATGAATGCAACATCGTCCGCATACAGTGCCAGGTCGGTCTTGTGGAGATCTGTCGGGATGTAGTCGGTGAACATGTTGAACAGGAAGAATTCGAGGTTCTATCCCTGTGGCACGCCTGCTCGGAGGGGATGTGATGATGACATCTCAGACCGTGTGGTGACATGGAAGGTGCACTCTCCCAGGTAGCTTGCAATCGTCTTAACCAGGTACTTCGGAAATCCCAGGCCAATCATATTGTGCAGCAGGCCCTTGTGCCAGACTCGGTCGAATGCCACTAAACTGTGTGTCCTATGCCCTTATTGAACTTGTGGCGTGAGTTCAGGGTTGTGACCTGATTCAAGGGCACCGTCCTAGGTCAAAAGCAGTCTTCAGTTGCCAAGTGTGGCTTGGACTGCTAAAGATGCACTTTGGGACCTGAATCTGCTTCTGATTGGCTGAATGGGATACTAGTCTTGATGTTGCGGTACCAACAATGTTAATTAGAGACCCAACGTCAAAGATAAGGGCATGGATTGGCTATGTTTGGGGACGTCTCTGTTGGAATTGAAATGCAGGGGAACCCCATGATCAGATATCTTAGGTCGTTTCCAACTACTATCTGTCAACGCGTCATGCCCTCCAATGGATGGCAGTCGACAGTGACAGTTTCCAGTCTCTGGTGGAATAGCGATGACTCCAGTGGCAATGGAGAAGATCAGCAGGCAAGCTGATCTGTGTAATAGCCACTGGAGAAGGTTAAACTGCCTGAGAGTGGAGCAGCTGTCTGGGGCAGTCATCCTGGTTACAGTTAATGGAATAAGCAGTCAGTGTCTAGCAGCTGCAGTTTAGATGGATGCAAAGGATCTTAGAGCCCCAACAGTTCTTACAAAGGTTTTCTACTGATTGATGCTTCATATTGACAGACCTCAGACTTTGTACAGGGTCAATACCCTGAGTGTCCAATGCTTCCTAATCTTCATGCCAGAAAATTGCCTGGATGAGCAGCAAAGCTTTCATAGGAGCACAGGACTTTTGGATCACAGATCCTGACTTGGATCACTGATCCTGACTCTTCAACAGCTTTCCGCAACCTATGCATCTCTCTCTCTCTCTCTCTCTCTCTCTCTCTCTCTCGCTCTCCATTCTACCCTATGGTCTGAAGCACACTGCTGGCCACACCTTAGATGCTCTTATCTCCACAGACTTCCCTCTCTCTCTATCCCTCTCACAACCCCACTCTCACGGACTGATCACTCTCTTATTTCCACTCACTTGAAGCTTTCCTCTCCTTTTGCACCGGCACACCCTGCATTGCCTCCGATCTTCAAGGTCATCCAACCCATGAAAAAAGTGTCAGTGGCTGCCTTTGCCTCCACCTACTCTCCTCCTCCTACTCTTGCGTCTGACTCCCACCCTGATACAGCCCTCTCTAACTTTTTCCTTTCCAACTCCAAGACTCTCAACATCTTGGTCCCTCTTATGAGAGTCCGACTGAAGCCTGCCAAAAAGTGCAACTCTTGGTATGACTCTGACCTGGCTGACCTTAAAAGCAAGTGCAGGGCAGCGGAACGGAAATGGGGATCTTCAGGTGGACCCCTGCCCCTCCAAAACCATCAAGGACAACATTGACTCTCTAGCTCCAGCCTTGGTAAACCTCTGCAACCTCTCCTTCGCCACTGGAGTATTCCCCACTTCTCTCAAACAATCTCTTGTGCACACTCTGCTTAAAAACCCCTCTTTCGACCCCATTATTCCGGCAAACTATCACTGATCTCCATCACTTTCATGGCCAAACTCCTGGAGAAGGTGTCCATCTCTCAGCTTACCCTCCACACTGAATCTGTTGGTTGTCTCCATGACAAGCAGTCTGGCTTTAGAGCACCAAGAGGCATAGAAACTGTTCTTCTGAACACCTGAGAAGACCTGCTCTCAAACCTTGACTCTAACTCTCCCATTGTCCTCATTCTTTTTGACTTCTCCTCTGTTTTCGATACGGTAAACCACAACATCCTGATCTTCTGTCTCTGTGAGACCCTGGGCATCACTGATCAGGCCTTGGTGTGGCTAGCATCCTTTCTCTCGGACCGTCCTTGCCAGATATAACTCCGCTATCACTCTTTCTACTTGGGGTGTCCCCCAGGGATCTGATCTTTCCCCCTGGTTTTTCAATGTCTACATGGCCACTTTGGTCAGCATGATCTCTGCCATTACCGCCAACTTTCAGTGTTATGCGGATGACACACAGCTCTCTTTCAGGCTACCCTCGGCCTCTTCCTCCTCCTCGCTCATCCCTGACTGTCTGCAATTCAGTCCTGTGCTGCTAGTGATCTCTGCCTTAATGCCAATAAGGCAGAGATCATCCTCATTGGAACCCGTGCTCCTACGTTCCCACTTTCACTCTGACCAGCCACTCTTGGGCCTGCGCACTCACCCATTAGTGAGGCAATACATATGGGGGGGGTCATCTTCAACTCTACTCTCCCTCTCTTCGCACATCTCAGACTTGTCCAAAAAGTCCCACTACCAGCTACACCTCCTCAGGAGGTATTTACCTTTTCTCACCGTTCCCAGAGGCTCACCGTCTCCAGAGCCCTGGTTCTCTCCAGACTGGACTATTGCAACAGTCTCTTCCTCAATCTTCCTACTTCTACTCTCCAACCTCTTCAACTTCCACTGGCTCCCTGTAGCTGAAAGGATCAAGT
The DNA here is from genome assembly GCF_040938575.1 of Ambystoma mexicanum. Classification (NCBI taxonomy): domain Eukaryota; kingdom Metazoa; phylum Chordata; class Amphibia; order Caudata; family Ambystomatidae; genus Ambystoma; species Ambystoma mexicanum. The sequence goes on along the minus strand of NC_090926.1, from coordinate 1,223,386,867 downwards.
TCAGGTTCCTCTGTATAGTACACAAGGCTCTCCTTCCAGAGCCCTCCACTCGGCCTCCTCCAACTCTCTGCGGGTGAGCCATTTTTCCAAACAGAGATTTGGGGGTAGATCCTTATCCTCTGCAGGTGCCTGCCACTGGAGCAGCCTACCTGCCTCTCTCTGTCTTGAGGCAGACCTCCTTGAGTTCTGGAAACTCCTCAAGAACTTCCTCTTCTCTTCCTCTTTTTCTCTCCCTCTCCCTCGCTAACCTCCTTTCTCTTATCTCCTGCTTCCTGCCTTCCGACCTGCTCAGTTCGGTGAATGGTCGCCTGGTGCACCTCCAGAGCCTCACAATTCCCAGGCTACCCTGCCAGTCCTGCACTTGCCTCCGGGGCAATCACTCTGCCTGCACTACTGCACTTGGAATACGTTCCATTATAGTGGCAACCACTCTGCACTTAACCCTGGCCCCTGCTAGACTAGGTGCACTTGTACCCCTCCCTCACACTTCCTGTCTGTGCACAAGCACGACTTTGAATGTACTAGGCTAAGCAGGTATGTCTGTCCTATCCTCCTCTGTCCCCACTCCCTTGCTTGGTTGTGCCTGAAATACTCATCCATATGCGCACTGATAACCAACATTTTTGTATTTGTATCTCCTCCCTCTCTCCCAACCCTCTCTCCCCACTCTTTTCTCATGCACTTATATCAGTAGAAAAGCCTCTGGCCTAGTATGCTAGTTATTGTGGTTTAGATCATTAGGATTATTGAAGACCTAAGAATGAGGTTGATATCCCCTTGTTCTCTTCCCGCCTTGAAGGGCTTTGAAGCATTTCACTTGTGTACAAGCGTTTTACAAATAAACAATTACAATTGCAGGCGAAGGGAGTGCCTGTTGCTCAGTTCACTATGGTCTGTTGAGATGTCTGGTGTACTCAGACACTGGCAAGGTTTACCACCAGATTGGTCTTGGCAAGGTACTGTCCAGCAGACTATATCGGGACTCATCGACAAGGTAAGGAGGCAAGCTCTTGAGTTAAATATGGAATTTGGAAGCTGGATGAATACTAAGCTTTCAGCAGAAAGATGCATCCTACAAACCTTTTGGTTGCCGCCCCTTCACTGCAGGGATGACAAATACAATCATTTGTAGGCTATTTTCCAGGCGTTATCTCAGGTGTGGATTCCAGCAGGATGCCAGAAACCTGTTCACTCAACCATCCATTGTTGAGGTTTTTCACTATAGCACTCGCTCTCCGAGTCAGACAGTGGACATGACCCTGTTTGGCTACTCACTCTCTCATAGGAACAAAGTAAAGCCACTGCACTCTGTAATTAACCAAGTCGAGAGGTTCCCAGTAGGGGAAATCTTCGGAGTACAGCAGGTTGTTCCCCAGTCAAGTTGTATACATATATCGCAAGTTGCCAACACCAGAGGAATCCAAACAGCTGAGCGTGTAGGGTTTCTCACACATAGAACAGGGTGCCTTTGGAACACCCCAACGCTGAGAAGCTCAGGCCCTCTCACTCAGGGGCCAATCATAGAGTAAACTCCCTAATGAGACCCCAGATTAGGACTCGAGTGAAAAAGTTGATAAATTAGTGAGGGAAAAAAATCAAAAAAGTAAAGGGACCTCTCACCAGAGATCCAATTTTGCACTTTGCGTTGCTTTATCCCGACATTGTAGTAATATGCACAACCAGGCTCTATTGCACATGAAGATGGTCAGTGTTGTGTGGGCAAATGCCAGCTGGCTGTGCCGGCATATGAGTCAGGCCTGTGCAGACAGGCCACCAACCGGGTTACCACCTCTAGCGACTGGCTTATGTGTGGGGCATGACAGGTCTTGCGGACAGACGACGGGCTAATATGGGCATAGGCTTACCTTTCCTTCAGCACAGGGTGCTCCAGAATCACAGAGAGGTTTGCAAGTGCATGCATTGAGCCCAACTGGGTGAGCCGATGCATACCAACTACGCAGCACTGCACCGGCAGCAGCATAACAATGTAGGGTACATTCAAACTGCGCACATGGAAAATGGCGAAAGCAACCTTCTAGAAAATGGTGCGCTTGACTTGACTGCCTATTGCAACCTGCTGCACACCAGCAAAGTGTCTGCTTTCTGCTGCACTCTATCAACTGATTGCTTTATAAAGTGCACTGCGCAGCATGCCCTGAGCCGGACGTTGGAGCTTAGCGCATGTTCTGGCCCTTCAGAGCCACCACAGGTATTGACCTCACTAAGTTGCACGACTCATAATAATAGAACCTTGAAGGCGAGGCAGAGGGTCATGCAGTGGGATTTGTAATGGCATGCCACTCAACCAGAATATGTTGGATTTCCAAGAAAAGAGTAATGTCAGAATTTGTTTTGGGGGGTTGATGATTAGATGCACACCTCTCAACCTACTGCTTTACCAAAGGGGATGAAGTCAGATGTTTCTGTAGGGGAATCCCCTTGAAATCAACAAAAATGAAAAATACAGTAGAAGGGGGATTGCCATTGTGAGACACAGGGCTTTTGGAGAGGGTGAATATTAGTCGACTGTGCAAGACCTTGACACCCTCCAAACAAGGCTAATTTTAGTGATTTCACGGAAGTCAATGGACAGTCTCAGTTTCACTGAAAGGTGATGAAGGTTTGCTGGGAGGGTGATAAACTGGGAGGGTGATAACACTGAAGTCTAAGCTGGGAAGGTGAAGATGAGTCCAAGGACGGTGGCCCTATTAAAATAAGGATGTGTTCAGACTGGGCATGGATCTGCGGTGAACTCATGGTGAACCCATGGATGAGAACTATCATGGCAGGCGCCATGGATGAAATGAGGCTATGAGGCTAAATGCCACTGTCACTTAATTTGGTACACTTTATTTTAACAGTGCAGCGAAAACCACGTGTTTGTTGAGCATGTGTGCCTTCGCCGTGTATTGAAACCGAGCTACATTTTTTCAAGTGGGTCATTGTCACCATGAGTAGGCCTGTGCCATTTTGACCATGTACAGTATTTGGGAGTAAATACCAACCGTGTGTCTTGTTTAAAACATCTTTTTTGCAATGCTGTATCAATGGGTGTGTTGTCTTCTGTGGTGTGTGCTTGCCCTTTCTCCAATAGGTTTCTCAGGACATTTCTCACTGAAAGGTAATATGGTTGTAAATACTGCAAACATACCTCCTTCCAGTATTAATCTGAACATCTCTTCCTTGTAAGGTTTGCCAACGGGTCTCTCTCTCGATGCCATGGCCTGGCCCTAGTTACTTTATGTTGAGGAAAACATTCTTGTTTCCCTAACGGGTTCAGCCGCTGCTGATCCAGAGCGGAAAGAGCACAGATTTGATGGGCAGCCATCTAGCGTCAGTGGGCATAGGTGATCGTATGGCTCACTCGGTTTACTAGGTGTCAGAGTAATGCTCTTTTCTCAAAATAATATAGTTGATAGGTTCTATATCAAATAGTTTTTCACCCAATTACTGGTCGTGCATGGAAGAAATTGACAATACAATATGAGTAGTAAGAACATCATGTAATAACACATGACATTTTTACTTTGTTTGGTGAATTCAGTGTGAGTCAACTCTTTAACCAGTGATTAAGGTGATGTTTTGAGTTTGATCAGTCTTTTTTTAAATCAATGAATCTGCTTCATTGAATAGAACATATTGTTTTAATCCATTTGATAGTCCTCGATTGATACACTCAATACCAAATGTACCAAAAGCCACGAAAATGCTGAAGCAGTGTACAACAAAAAACTGCCATCCATAAAGACGCAATCAAATATATTCCTTTCAGAAAAGAAGTTGCCCACAAGTGCCTTTAAAACGCAGATTTTCTAGAAAATCTTTTTAGGGGATTTCTTAAACCTCCTTGTCAAGTGTTCCCTTTAAAAGAGCATTACATAATTCCTTCTAATGCCCAAACCTATCTTCCAGCTCTTCCAGCCACCACCAGTTGGCAAGAGAGGCGGCTGAGGCAGGGACTATTGCAACTCTGTGGGTTGCAGCAGTTGCCGGCATTTGCAGTGTGGGTAGGGTGCACCAGCAACAGCTGCTAGAAAGCTAGAAAGCCTTTGCAGAATTAGCTTTTAAAAAAAAAAAAAAAAAAAAAAAGAACACAAATTAACCACTGACTGACGTGGCAGAGTTCAGCTTGCACGAGAGGCCATCCGAGAGTGTAAACTAGTTCTCACTGAGGCGGCTCATGCAATGGTGGCCAATTTCTCAACATTCTAAGCAGGGGGAATGCCACTAAAAAACGGCAATAAACAGCTTCTGCATTTGCTGTGCCGCGCGATGCAAGGGCCGAATCAGTCTTGGGACACGTGCAATGTGCAATTTAATAACTAAACTCTTTACGCGCGCGACCATGGAGTGCAAAAGGGGTTGGGGGAATGCAGATACGTTTTCTGGTGCGTGTTAATACTTTGTTTGTTTTAATATCTGTGCAAGAATGGCGTAATGTTTGAGAAGTTATACGTGAACTGAGCCGATTTCTTGTCGCACGAACCAGGCCTAACCGTCTGCATGTTTCTCTTGCGCAGGTGGCCATGACCCCCCAGCGAAGAGCTCTGGGAGCAGCTTGGACGATCACCCTGCTCTTCGCCCTAGTGAAGGCCCAAGAAGACAGCTGCCTGACTGGCGGGAAGCACAAGTCCTCCCCAGGACCCGAGCCCCAGCTCTGGGAATGCCAGATGTACTCGGACAGTAAGTGGGACTGGGGCGCGGGGGAGGGGCACCTGGGCACAGCAGTACTCTGTGCAGAAGGGGACACAAAATGGCGGTCGTGGGTTATTAAGCAAAGTCTGACCATCTGGCCTACATACGCCAAGTATGATTAGCGGGCCGTGTGAGCCGCTAATCTTGGGCCTTGCCAACCAGCTTTCCGGGAAGTTAACCACTTCCCTGCCGGAGATGCGCAGCTGCACTGAATCAAAAGCCTGAGCACACACATAGGGACTGCTGCTTTGCTCTAGATGTAAAGGTGAAAGCAAAAAGAACTTAATGATGGAAAAAATATCCGGCTTTAATATTTAATGGAAATTCATAAAGTAGATCTAAACAAAAGCATGAAAGCTCTGGAGAGCATAAGTATGGTATTGGGCCGGTGGGAGATGATTGGACGAGTGCGTGGGTTTACCATGCTTTTCCCTATTTGAAACTATTCCCTCACAGACAGAAATAGGGTACGGGCAATTATTATTATTATTATTATGGTATTCATTCAGCTTGGACCTAGTTTCAAGAAGCATCCGAGCGCTTTACAGAGGTATACACCAATACAGATACATAAAAGAGCGCTTTACAGAGGTGTACAACATTACAGATGCATAACGGAGCGCTTTTCATTGATAACCACAGAACAACTATACAGCGGGTGGTAGGATACAGAGGAGGGGTACAGTTGTACACAGCAGAGGCGTAGACAGGGTAGGACCTGAGCGGGCAAGACCCACCCAAAATCTGTAAATGCCCACTCAACAGCGCTCTGTGGGCATTTACAGGTGTTAATGTCCCTGCAGGGGGCCCAAATATATTAGCTTCAGACCCAACTTGTTAGACAATCCTGGCTACGCCTCTGGTACACAGTGGCGCGAGGAGAGGGGCAGACGGCATCTAGCGCGTCAGGTGGCGCGGGGGCGACATGATGGTCTAGGTGTTGAGGAGGAGAGACTCTTTGAAGAGGTGGGTCTTGAAGAGGTGGGCAATTGAAGAGGCCCCGAGTTGATCTGGGGCATTCCGGACAGATCCCTCCATACTACTAAATCAATAACAAACTAAAGATTTTAAAATAAATACTTACATTTGGACACAATTTCCATACCTGGAAAAAAACGAAGAAAAAGATAGTAACATTTTTACTTTCTACAATTGCTTGTGTTATTTATGCTGTTTGAGATAATTTGTTATTTCAACCTCTTCATCTTTACTGCTACATTTTCAGCCAGGATATTATGACATAGAACCGCTGTATCTTTTCTTCGCCACTGTGCATTGGTCCTGCACGTGAAGAGTATCCCGCACTGCTGTCACTTTCACCCCTTGACCTCACTAGTTTGTATTCAGGAACAGATGAAACTGCCATAATAACCACCCCTGCGCCCGTCTCATAAATCCATGTAAACAGTATGATCAAGTAAAAGCTACTCACCATAGTGACTACTGTACTCCTGGTCCATAGTGCTATTTCCTGCACACTCTTACATACCTATGGCATAGCTGACTGATGTCAAAGTAGAGCAGGCAAGGTGGGACGGCGTATTGAGGAAAGACTAGAACTACTTTAGTAACTTTGGGTACCTACTCCTATGTCTTAGCTGGTAAGATTAGCTCAGTGGGTGGAGATCTCGCTGCTGCAATATGTTTGTAAATGTAGGTCGCAGGTTCGAATCCTGGCAAGGCCAACTCAGCTTTTCATTCTTCCGAGGTCAATCAAAGATTACCAACTCCGTTACGTGATAATTGTCTGTTAAATGTTCTACGCACAGCGCTTTTGCGAAAGCGCTATATAAAATCATTATCATGTCCTGTCCTCCTCCTTAAATACTCTTGGGAGACTGCCATACACAGCAAACCTAGAGAGGTGAAGGACCTAGCTTGAACCAGCGAAATATATTCTACAGCAGCGTCGGACCAAACTGGCGGCAGCCCTAGAGCTGGTATGCATCCTTAAGTATTTTCAGAAAGCAGAAGGTGAAGCCCAAGTAGTGGCATTGGCAATGATGTACTAGGAGAAATGAGTCTGAAAAGTCTCTGAAGCCACCATAGTGCTGACCAAGTGGGCCAATAGCTTTTAGGAGGATGTCATTTCTGACACGCTTAACTCTACAACACGAAGGGAACTACCCATAGGGTTATGGTGGCTTTAACAGCCAGCTATAGACGAGGGGCACATTCATAGAAAAAAAAAAGGCATGGAGATGGACAAAAGTTCTTAGTCCTATCAACACTCAATTGAAGCACTGAACGTAAATTAAAATTATGGAGAATCATATCCGCTTCATAAGAAGGGTTTGGAACAAAAGGTAATTAACAAGACTTCCTTATTAATAAAGAAGTCTCAGACTACTTTGGGAATAAATGAGGGGTGGGTCCAGAGGACCACATTGTCGTCATGAATGATTGAGTAAAGTTACGAGGCATTAAATACAAGCTTGCGGACTCAACGGCATGGTGTCACTCCCACAAGGAGAACGTCTTAGACGTAACTAAGCTAAATAGTTAGCATATCCTTGTAGGGCCTCTGAGCCAAAGTTGCAAGGCTCAGTTTGAGGTCCCATCAGGGGTAAGAAGGCCGCACTGGAGGGAAGAGATGGATTACTCTCTCAAAACTCTTGTATGCCATTCGGACAAAAGTTAAGATTGGCAGGAATCAATTGACAAGCCAGAGCTGGGCAGCTTAGAGATAAAGGACAGAACAGCATCTAGAAAGGAGGGTAAAGGCTTACCTTTACAATGTAGGCACCAGTGGCAAAAACAAGACCACTTGCTCCTGTACTGATCACTAGTGGATATCTGTGGGCCATGATATACCATATACTGTGATCCGAGAGTCCTAGAGCACCAAGGGTTAACTTCTCAGGAAGCAAGCTGACAAACTCAAAGACTGAGGGGAGGGATGGCAAACTCCACTCTCCCTCTGAGAGAGGACTCTCTGCCTCGAGGAAGGCACCCCCAAGGTTAGTGATGACATGCTCGCCAGATTTTAAAACAAAAATCGCTTAGGCCACCAAGGGACTACAGGTATTTTTCCTGGAAGAGATACCCTAGGACCACCCGAATCACCCTGTATATCTCCAAAGATATGGGTATGCATACTCCAGAGAGTTATGACATTTCCCAGATGAGAGGCGAACTGAGCACATCTGGAATTGAGACGGGCCCCCACAGTCCCTGAAACGTCCACTTCGTGGCCTGGTCATTATTGAGGAAAACATTTTAAGTGATCAAAATATCCTGAATTCTCTCCAATATGGGAAAGACCTGGGCTACTTCCGTGCCCCATCAGAAACCAATGACAGTCAGGTGCTTAAAGCATTAAATGCTGATTTCCCGCTCTCCCTGGGTTCACTGAAATAAACAGACGAAGGAGGTACTGGAAAAGCTGAAAAGAATTGGCGCCATCCCGGAGAGGTCAACTAACCAGTCTTCTAGGTAAGGAAACATTTGCACTTTACTTGTAGTCGAGAAGGGTGCAAGATGTAAACGCTATGGTATTCTCTTTTACACCATCTTCGTGCATTAAAATCACTCCTCATATGCTTCTGTGCACTGTGAGGAACTTGAGGGCGTACTCACTTCTTTTCCCCCTGGACCCCCCTCTCAGGTGGCCAGGGAAAGGCCATCGCTTTTGGATCCTGACCCTGGGGGTAGATATGCAAGGGAGTCACCTGGGAGGGGGGTACTTGGGGAAGAGGACGTCCTTAGATGAGACATGGTATCCCCCAATCCCTTTTCAGAATGAACCCTCTATCCCTCAAGCCTTTTCAGGCTGTCAGCCCTTTCCCTTTTCTTCCCTCCAAAATGTCTGCCAGAAACACTGTATCAACACTGGGAAGAGGAAGAGTCCAACTAGGAGGGCACATCCTCATTTGGGTGGGACAAACATATATCTCGTTAATACAGACACACATTAGTCGGGTACCAATACGAGGAGGAGACAACAAAGAGTTATACACAGTTCCTTTAAGTCAGACCTCCCCAAACACCATTCTGGTACTGAGACAAAGAAGAGGGCTATGGGGGTATACAGGTGGAACAGCCAGGCACGTCCACCTAATGGGTTTCGCCATAGTCAGGCAATTGGACTTAATGACCCACACCTGAGGTCACTTGACACTCCCAATGGATATAAAAATCCTTGCCGCACAGCAAAAGAGGGAACAGGTTGGAGAGAAGGAAGCTGGAGACACCGGAGCCGGGAGTCGTGTCAACCTAGAGAGAGACACACTGAGGAAGAGGCCGGCCGAGAGAGGGTCTGGAAGTCCTGCTACCCTCCATTCCCAGTAGGCACAGGAGGAACTGTGGTACGTCCGAGGACCGCAGCTGCCACGGGAAACCAGGAGAGTGAGTGGTGCTCTCTAAACTGCTGCGAAAGAGGCAAAGCTTGTGGAAGCCGGAGAGTCGAACGAGGACTGAAAGAAACAGAAGGGAGCTGCTGTGTGCAACTGGTGAGTGGAAACAAGGCAACACTCACACTGCGGCGCTTTGGGAAGTTGAAACAAATACTTTTGAATACCGAACAAACTGAAAGACATTATAAGCACTTTTGAATGCCGCCCAGAGCACGTTTTGAGCACTTGTGAATGGAGTAAGAGAAAACCCGTCATGTGGCAGATACCACAGAAATGTTGATTTTGAGATACAAGTATTAGCCAAGCCAAGAGAATACCAAGAAGGGTATGAGATGAGAAACCAAGTATCGGGCAAAGCTGAAAGAGTTCAAGGAACTGCAGGTTAAGAGGAATCCTGTATTGGCAAGAGCCAGAATACAGAAAAGGGTAACCAAGTGTATAGTGGCCAAACACGCCATAGAACAGCGTTAGAAGAGTGACACTGATGAAAGAACCAAGATTCACTGTTAAAGGAAAGAAGTGGCCAAATGTTGATGGAAAGCAGTCAAGAAAGGGTGTCGGGTGCGTGACCTGTAATGGGTGGACCATGTGGTCTGACAATTGCACCTAGACAGAGTACCCCTCTAATGAATGTCTCCAGAAAGAAGCTTGTGTTTTGCAACAGCCGCTTATGTGATTTTGAAGTTAACAGAACTATCTATGTGAACCAGTGAAAAGTACTGATGTCAAAAGAGCTTGGAAGTATTCAGAGGAATTGTGTTGTTTTGAACTGATGTCAAAAGGACTGTGAAGGATCCAGAGGAATTTTGTTGTTTTGAAAAGCTGGAAGATTTGAACTCTAGGGGGGAGGAAATCCCTTTTGTTGTTTTGATGAAAGCTGGAAGATTTGAACTCTTGGGGAAGGGACCCCCTGTGTTTTATTAACTACTTTGAACTTTGGGGATGGGAAGCTGACAAGGAAAGTACTGGAAGGAGCTCTGAACTTTATTTTGAACACTATTCATTTTGATGCTGACGTCCCTACACATTGAATAGTTATTTGTGGGGGCAAGTATAGGTTTTGGACACAGATAGACATTTGATTTGGACTTCCTGACCCAGACTATCCTTCGTTTTCTTTTAGGTAGGAAAATCCCATTGGGCAAGTTAGGCATTACCCCCTCCCCTGCATTTTGAATTTAATAAAAGTTTAACGAACTTGAACCTGCTGTCTGTGTCTTGACTCATGATGCCTTCACAGTACACAGTTTTCTTTATCTCATCCTTGAAACCTCTCAGTATGGGCACTTTCATGATATTCTCTTTCACACCCATAAATTCATTATCACACTCCTTTGACCATACAAATTTCACTCCTATTCTGGTAACTTCTCTCTGGTCTATGGAAATTCTTACTGTCCCATTGGCCTTACTCTTTACAACAATAGGACGGACCCATTCTGTAGCATCTATCTGCTCAACCACTCCTTCACTCACCATACTATTCAATTATTTTTCTACTTACTTTCTGGGTGCCAAAGGACTTGTTTTTACTTTGGCCACCACAGGGATTGCCCCTCTTCTCAATTTGATTTTATGAATAAACCCTTTAAGTCACCTTACCTTATCTTCAAACACACCCAACACCCAGTTATGTACTCCAACCTCTCTTAACCCGTTCTCTGGATACCTCTGTTGTGATGTGCGCCATTGTAATGTGATGAGATCTGGAAGGAAGGGGAGTGTTGTATAGTGCTTGTGATGGATGTAGGTACTTGGTGATGCAAGGGAGGGTCAGAGAGAATGTAATGCTGTGAGTGACAGAATGCTTGTAGTAAAGGTTCCAGTTGGAGAGCCCCTGCCTGGGTAACGGGTGCCAGTGCTTCTCACAGAGTCATCTTGCTGTAACTTAATATGATCAGAATAAAGTAACTTGCTGGAACCTAACCTATGTGTCAGAGGATCCTGCTTCACTTCACTGGCAACGAGTTGGTCTTCCTGAAAGACTGGAAGCGGACCTGCGTGGGAAGAAAATACGTTTAAAGGTGACCAGTCTGCTGTGGGGGGTATAGAAGAGAAAGAAGAGGAATCACTGCCCCCGCAAGTAAGTCCCATCACACAGGTTAAAAAAAGGGAATATCTGTGGCCCATTTGATGACCCTGGAGGGAGTCGCTGCCCATCAATGAAATAGGGAGAAGTAGATTGGGAGTTGTACCCCGTCACAAGAAAAAGAAGGGGGTATGGTTCTGGGAGAAAGGTATGTAATGCTGAGTGTCAGAGCACGCTACTTGGCAAGGTTTCGGTAGCGAAAAGTCCACAGTAAATGGCACTGATGAACTCTTGATGGGACCATCTCTGGGAGGCGCTGCCCTAAGTGAGGATACCGGCTGCATCAAATGGCCCTTAGCAAAAGGAACTATGCAGGGATGCGTTGGCTGTGATCCTCAGGAACTGGAATGGACTTGCCGTGTGTCCGGAGAGAGTATTTCCCACTTACCAGCTGTGCAAGGGTAAAGAGGTGGGAGCCGACCGTTGGAGTGCCGGAACTCTGTTGTGCTCCAAAGTGTGTCCTGGAGTGGTGACGTCATGACTCTGCTGGTTGTGATGGTGGAGCCATGAAATACAGAAGTCGGACACTGTTAAGTAACGTAGAGGTTGACCGGCACAGGGTTCGAACAAAGGACCTTCGGACGCTACACGCTGGTTGTGAGAAAGCGCCAGTCGGGTGGAATTTTACCAATCCAGTATTGAAGTTGCAAATCCGTTTCTGCAGGTTTCCCACATTAAAAGATGGTGAGAAGCACAGAACATTTATAAGGTTAATTCTCTGGAAGTCATGTGAGGCTTATGTTTCAGTGACAGAGGAATGCATTTCTCGTGTTACAACCATGGTCTCTCTATTATTTTGTCAAGCTAAGGGAAAATATCACATGACGCGTATTAACAAAGCTACTCACGGTAGTGACTACCTTACGCCTAGTCCATTTTCCCTTTTCCATAGTCCCTGGCCACATCTGGCAATGACTGTAGATTTTTCTGACTCTGCTCCTTGCCTAGCTTTGTGACACCTTGTGCGGCCTTCGGATCGTTGAGCCCGTAGCGCCACAAACTTGCTCCTGTTGCTGTGTCCTAAGTAGGATACGTCACACAGCATCCCCCATTGTCACGCGACAGGCACGCAGTTGGTTGCTGTTGGTTCATGTGATCTCCACGTCACTGAGCATACGCTCAGGACCCAAGCGGAAACAAAGCCAGGCTACAATGCCCTGCTTACTCAATGCCAAGCGCTCGTTAGCTCAGCACTGACAATGACACAGTCCTCGCCACAGTGCTCTCCTTCAGCTGACCCTCACACTACAATGTCAATCCTCATCGGCAATCCAACGTTCAGCTTGTGAGCTGTCCTCGCACCCAGGTTCAGCGGTGTGGCCCTTGCCCCGGGCTGTCTAGCACAAATGCCAGATGGAGCCCAAGCTCTGATCCCCACAAGATGTTCCAGTGAAGGCACCTGAAGGAAATAAAACACCAAGGCACTCAGGGTTCATGTGCCCATTTCTGCTCTGCCGCAGCTGTCAATGGAAGTCAGCCCTCATTGCCAGTATAATAAAGTGATTATTCACCATTCTCATTAAATGTCTTCTTTATTCAAGATGATATACAGCTGCAGCACATCCACCTTCCACGGGCTCCAATCCCCAAATAACCTCCCTCTCTTCATTCCATCCCTTCTAACATTCTTGTGCTTGAATGATAACAATTCTATATGGAACACCACACACAAGATGCTACAGGAACTCTATATACAAAGGTTCTTTTAACAGGATCAGCTATATAACAATTCTCTCGACAAATCACTGATAAAAGTTAGAGACTCCTCAAATCGCTATAGTTCTGTGAGATTGGTAGATGTGGGCAGCACAAGGATAGCTTACACCTTCCTGTGATCCATTTCTTCCCCATAAGCAAACCATCCCCAGAATTCCCTGTGGACCGGCAACATTTATTTATTTATATATATTGCGCCGACTGCCCGCAAGCATTGGGGCGCATACACAGAGACAAGGACAGACGAAGTAGTAGCACAAAGTGAGACAGGACAGATCACAGTACAGTAGATTTAGGGCATTTTATTTACACCAGGAGTCTTAACCGGGTGGTTTACTTAAAGAGCACAGTTTTAAGCTTTTTACGAAAGGAGGAGTGATTAGTCTCCAGCCTAAAACAGATCGGCAGTTTGTTCCAGCTGACTGCCACTCGGTTGGGGAACGCTCTACCCATACCAAGTTCTTTTTTATGTTTCAGGGTGGTTATCAGGCCCTTGGCTTCTGATCTTAGTGCCCTGGTAGGGTTATAGAAGGTGAGTTTGGACTTCAAATAGGCTGGTGCTTTGCCATAAAGACACTTGTGTGTAAGGCATAAGGACTACACTGATGTTTCATTTCTTGTATTTTGCTTAATCGTTCTGATCGCATTATTTTGGACCAGTTGGAATTTGTGCATGCTTTGCTTACTCGCACCTACGAGGAGTGCGTTTCCATAATCCAGGCGCAACAAGATGGTAGCTCTGGCTATAGTAGCACAATTCTTTTCACTAAGTAGGGGTCTGATTGCTTTAAGAAGTCTGATATAATAGTTACAGTTTTTACTAAACGTACATGGCTTGAGCAACTGCATTAATGGAGGCTTCCAGGGTCATGCCGAGTGTTTTAACCTTGCCCACCACTTCAATACGGGATTCGTTGATTTGAAATGCCTGATAGTCGGAGGCGAGTTTGGCTCGTGCCTGGGTGGACCCAAAGACCATTAGCTCGGTCTTATTGCTGTTGAGGCACATGCAATTGTTGCCCATCCACTCTTCAATATTCTTGTAAAGTGTGTTCAATGTCCTACTGTCTTTCGCGTAATCCCCACTCAGTTCCAGGACCAGCTGGGTGTCGTCAGCGTAGTTGATAAAGAACACCTGGAGTTATTCTAGAAGCTCACACAGTCAGCGGATGTAAAAGTTAAAGAGCAGTGGGGACAGACTAGCTCCCTGAGATCCTGTTCTCAAGGAAAGAGGATAGCCAACTTATTACTTCCTTGGAGCAGTTCACGAGTGTTCACGAGTGTTCACGAGTGTCAAGTGCTTGTTTTAGTAGCTGGTGGTCTAATAGGTCAAAGGTGGCACTAAGATCTAAGAGGACTAGTAAGCCGGTTTTATCCTTATCCATAATTTCCAGCCTTTTGGTTTGTAAGTCCAACATAGCTGTCTCTGTGCTATGTAAGGCTCTAAAACCAGATTGTTGTGGGTGTAGTATCTCATGCCTTTCTACGTATTCCGGAAGTTGTGCATTTGCTATCTTGTCCATGACTTTAAGTGTAAAATTGCAATTCGTGATAGGCCTCAAGTTGTTAGGGTCACGTTGGTCTAAGTTGGGGTTTTTTAAAAGCGGTGTGATGGTGACTTTTTTCATGTTTTCCGGTACTTTTTTGTCACGGAAGGATGAATTTACAATTTTAGTGAATAATGGGGAAAACATGTCTGAATGTTCAAGAATGATCTTGAGGGAAGTTTATTTTCGGCACAGGAAGATGGTTTCATAGACGCCAGTGTTTTCTTCATGACATCAATAGAGATTTGTTGAAATTGGAATTTCTCCTTTCCCTTGGTGGTCGTCGGTTCTACATGGTGACTTGGTTGGGAATTATTAGCTTGAGAAGAGGCAATGCATACTCTAGCTTTTGTGATTTTGTTAGCAAAAGCTATCTGAGTGTTTTCGCATTCCGTTTGAGAAGGAATAAAGGCAAGTGCTAGAGCCTGGGGTTTATCTATAGCATTGAGAAGTTTAAAGCGGATGAACGCCTGATGATCTTGGATTCACACTTGCAAAGCAGTGGTTGCTTACGTTGTGACTCCGGGTGTTAAGGGAGAACCGTCTACGAATGGACTGCCAAAGGATGACCATTCAAATGGGTATTGAGTGTTGCCTGGAAAACTGTACATCCCAGGGGTCGTAAAATCATCTTGCCCACTATCATTGGCGAGTACCATTTGCATGATACTCAACCTTACTGGCGAGTATGGGGATGTTAGAAACTTATTTTTAATTTACTGCAAACACACTTTGTAGTAAATGGAAAATACAGGTTCCAGTGTGAATGCTTGACAGCACTGCAGCAAATGTAAGTGTGCTCATGGCGACATGCACCAATTTACAAAAAGCACCGGTAAATATTTTGTCACCTTTCACCTTGGGTCAAGTGCATTTCTGTTAGGTCGAGTATTTAAATTAATGAACTCGACCTGCAGGTTTAGTGGGATTTTTAAGAATTTGCAAGGCCTGATATAGTTACCCATTACCCCAAAGACAACAAAGGTGGTCATTTTCACTAGGGCGGCTGTTCCTGGAAACTGAAGGGGTATATAGATGTGCAAAGACGAGGTAGTCAGAGAAGAGGCACATGGGGAACACAAGAGAATAAGATGCGCTCAAAGAAGAGTTCCCCATTATCTTTGCACTTTCTTATTTCCCAAACTCGATAAGAAAAGTCCCATACAAAGTTGTACTTGTTTCCACAGTAAAAGCACAGGACATCTCAGCGTCACTTACTCTGCCCTACCAAAGGAGGCAGGCTGCATAGTCCACCAATCTCTAAAGGGCAAATGTTCAAGTTGCAAGCTAGTAGGCAAACATTAAAAGTCACTTGCCACTACAGTTCTATACATACAGACATCACAAAATGTCTTACTTGCCAAGAGTCAATTATCACCAGTCAGTTGCTAGTAGTGATCAAACATTTTGTGCCCTGAATCTCCATGGTGGTATGTTCTTCGGTTACGTCTGTCTTTCATTCGGACGAGCAGTGTTATATTTGGTGATTCATTTGACATGACACTTTAATAAGGTATTCAATAGTGGTCGGGGCAGAGATTGGAAGTGTACTAAAGCACGCTGAAATGTATCCAGGATTCCATGCTGAAAAATCGTCATCTGAGCATTTACAGACCAGAGGAGCTCTGAAACTAATTTCTGGAACTGTGCAATATAGCAAAGCAAGTCCTGGGCACACTGTTTCAGAGTCAGCATTTTCTGTCTTCAGCTACCAGTAACTTCCTATGATAATGAAATGAAATTAGTGACATTGCTAACCAAATACATTTTATTGCTACTAGAGAAACAAAATCAGTTCGCAAAATCTGCTAATTTGTTTTTTTAAACAAAATGTCTCGCTTAGCATTTGTGGGAGACTTTTGCCAAGTAGACCTATTTTTTTGGAACAGTCCAGCCTTTTGTGGGTTAAGGGGGCCAGACCATGGATTTGACTCCCTGATAGTCTCGCTTGAAACATTCATTTGCCCAGATGAAATTTTAGCCTAAAGGTGTGTGAAAATACATCTAGCCACTTATTGGCAGAAGTGCCAGGCTGGCTTCCCTACAAATAATCAAAAACACAATGTAACACGTTCAGCAGACCTGTACTTTCCTCCACAGAGAGGAGTGTTCCCGATGCACAGCTATGTGTAGTGCTTTAAAGATTTGAAGTTGCTAAGTATTGTCTGGTCAAAATCGCGATCAAAATCTTTGTGGACCTACTAAGCGCAGTTGCCGGAGAAGAAGCAGAATGACAGGGCTCGGCGGAAACAGCTCATTTTAATGAAATTAGCAATTTGGCAGCAGAGAGCTGTTATTTGTTGACATACACATAGACAGCTCCCCATCACCACATTTTCATCATTCGCACAGCAGAGTGCAAAAGTGTCGGGCAAAGAGCAGCGTACACGTGTGTATGCTGCCTTTTGCCCTGCTCGTTTGCACTCCGACGTGCTGCCTTTTAATCGTGAGCAGTGTACGCAGTGTTCACGATTACAAACGAACCCTGCCCGACATGCAAGCAGGTCCGGCGGGGTTTATTTGTAATTGTAAGTACTGCCTGCCATGCAAGCATACAATGAATCCCTATGGAGTTTGCCTGCTTTATGCTGGTACTTAAAGCAGGCAGACTCCATAGAGATCTCCAGCATTTGTGCCGGCATGAAAATCCATGAAATTTAAGTTGCATTCTGCATCTCCTCTCTGCCATACAAATGATTGAAAATGTGGTGTGCTGTGAACGGAAGGCGTTAAAGCCTTTCTCAAGACTTTTACGCCTTCCACTCACATTACGCCACTATAGAAAATGAGCTCCAAAGAGGAGATTGAAGTCCCACTCGACTCTCAATATGTCCCCCAGAGCTCTGTGCCAAGGAAATCCCTGGAACAGAACAACTACTACTTCCTGTTTGCAGTGAAAGCAAAGAGGTCTACTTGAGTAACCCCCTATAATGATATGATATGATATTTTATTTATATTGCGCTCGTACACAAGTGTACATAAGGAGAAGATCCCCATTTCCCCACAACCTCCTGGCAGAGCTCCCACTTACGGGAGGCCGACGTCGGGCTGAGCAAGGTGTCCGCTATGACGTTCTCTGCCCTGATTAGATGGGCAGCTGTTCGGGACACGCCGGTCTCCAGAGCCCAAAACCACAGCCACATTGCTTCTCTGCACAGAGAGAATGACCTTACACCACTTGTTGAGGTAGTGCATGGCACTGTATTGTTCGTTAGGACAAGCACACACTTGCAACGCACCAGGGAGAAGAAGGCAACCAGGATCAACCTGATCACTCGTAACTCCAACAAATGCATCTTTTCTCTGTTTTCCGCTGGAAACCGATGTCCGCTGAGTAACAGTTGTAACATGTGAGCGGCCTTGCCTTTCAGGGACACATCAACGGGCACTGTCACTTGGGCCTAGGTTGCGGAGCAATTGCCACCTGAGAAGGTTGTCTCCCAGGTACCACCATAAGAGATTGGGACATACAGTCCAAGACTGGGAAAGGGCTGACATGCTGCCCTGGAACAGAGACTACCGGAATGCATCAGGCAATGAGACCCAGTAGGCACAGAAATAAAGAAACTGAAAGTTATTAATGTGATCGGAAGACATGAATCATCTGGAAGATGTTAGGCACTCAATCGTTGGGCAGGAATACGCTGTGCAGACGAGCGCACAGAACTGCATCGATTAATCAGAGACTGAGACAGCAAAACATGGGACTTCTTGAAGTTGAGGGAGTAGCCCAAATTGTGTAATAGGCTGCACATGCAGTACAGATTTGTGAGACACAACCATTGCCAGATGTTTGGTGAAGACAATGGGATACGAAGAAAGACTGTACGGCAGAACTTTGAATTGGTAGTGATATGGCCCCACAACCAGATGGATTGGCACATGTAAGTAGGAGTACTGGAGTCCAGTACTAGAGTCCAGGGGCACCAACCAGTCCTGCAGATCGAGAGCTCAAAGGATCTGAGCCAGTGTCCATCTTAAACGTGTCCTTGCGTACATACTAGTTTAAGAGCCACAGATCCAGAATGGAGGGCAGGCCCCCGTCCTTCTTTGGAACCTTAACGTACAGAGAATACCAACCCATGCCTCATTCTGAAAGGGGCACCAGTTAAATGGCACCATTCAGCAGAATCTGACAGACCTATTCGAATAGGAGAGGGTCCAGAGGCACAGAGGGATTATTAGGAGGATGGCCTGGTCGGACATGGTACAATGCCTGTCCTTGCGAATTGCAGTGAAATGTTTAAGTTCTTCTTCACAGCGGCTTCATCTTTGGAGCTGCAGAGAGCGCTGCTGAGGCAGCGATAACCCACTCTAAGTTCTATGGCCTCACCCATATCAGGGGACAGGGGGTGCATAGTTGGTGCTTGTCCGAGGGTGCCTGACCCTGCAACGGTGGACTTAAGAGGGAAATGTTCAAAACCCCCTTCATCTTGCCACAGGCGCTGAGGGCTGTTGGAAAGCCAAGCCCCGGGACTTCTTTGTGGCTTTGAATGAGTGGAGCTTTTGAAGAGAGTCGTGAGCGTTGGCCCCGTAGTAGTTGGGCCCATTGAAGGGCATATTCAGGAGCCACCAGAACGTCTGGAGCAAAGCTGGAGTTCTTCATCCAGGAGTGCCTATTGATGACCCTTCCTGTGTCCATGTCACATGCTACAGCATCCACTGCGTCTAGCCCTGATTGCAAGAACTGCCGTCCCGCCTCTCTACCATCCTGCAGTAGGGCGCTGGAGCCCTCTTTCCTATCTCCCAAAGGGTTAAATCTCAGCTGCCACTGACACCATAGTCCAGGGGTCAAATGAAAATGTGGCCATGGTGCAAGAAGCATTAACTATCCTCACGGCGAGGCTGCCTGGTGCAAACACTCAGCATTCCCAAGCGTCCAGCTCCATATACTCCCTGTCAGGGGGCAAGGAGGAGAAAGAGGTTGTCTTAAGGATGGCATTCTCGGCTTGAACCACCAAGCTCGGCGAGGAGGCATGGGTGGAGAGGAAAGCTAGATTCTGGGGTGCCAATTAGTGTTTCTTGGCCAGGTATCGGTCTTCCTCGCTCATATGCTCCATGCACAGTGACTTCCAAGAAGTACTTTTGTCACCTCTCTTGGAGAAAGGTAAAGAGTTTTGGGGTCTGGTCCCTTATGGCCTTTAGGTGCATGGATTGGCACGACCAGAAATCCTGCATGTCTTGTTCCCTGCACTAGGTATTCCGATCCTGTGGGGGGGGGGGGGTCGGAGACAAGCATCTGTCTCCCGCAATCCATGCAGGGCTTGAAGCCTGACACAGTAGAAAGAGTTAAAGATTAGCAGCTTTCCCAAAGCGGACAGAGTGCACAGAAAAAAAGAACTGGGTGAAGCAGCTGCATATAAACTGGCCTAGATGTCACATCCGATGCGAGGAACGAAGAAGAACCAAGATGAGCCGTGCAGCTGGGGGCGAAAACCTTTCCAAAGCCAGCTTGAGATAGAATAATATAGATGAGGAATCTGTGGGAGGAAGGACTGCACTAGAATTTTTGTTTTCATTGGTTGGTGCCAATCACTGAAAAACCCTCCCAGTTGGTCTTGCAACGAAAAAAAACATTGCCTGTTTGTGAAGGAACCAAGAGCCTCTGTTTAGTATTGTCTTGTAAACTAGACCAAATGCAAACTCTGGCCCATATTTTTGTAGCCCGGTATAAGCAAAGCACTCCCATGTATATCTATATACAAAAGGATGCTCATTACTCAACGGATGAAAAATGAAACTGCAAAATGTTACTCATCTTATTTATTTGACATCATGATCAGGACAGGACTTTAAGCAGCTTCCCAAGGTCAGATGGGGCCAGGGAAGATCCCAGTAACTTGGAAATAGTACATGAATGCATATTGATGTTGTCATCTGAGGTGCAAAGGTGGGAGTGGCAGAGGCAAAGTGTCATGCAAATGGTACATAGAATCCCTCTCACTACATTATCAAGGCACTCGTATTCCTCGCCGACTGGTTCAAGGACTTGAGTGGCCATATATGTAAGTTCAGCAGCTCATTCAGAGTGAGGCGACAGAGCGTCAAAGTCCTGCGGTTACGTGCCCTTTGCCCTAGAAAGACCAGCTGGCGTTGGGGATCAGGAGGGGCAGCAAGGTGGTCTTTAAGCCCCATCTGGGTTCAGGCCAAGCAGGCAAATCCTTGTGAGGGATCAGTGAGAACCTGATCCAAAGATGGACAGGTCAGGGGGTTGGAGTCAGCACCTGTCCGGGCTGACATCAGCGCCGTTTTTAATCTCAGTCTTTGTCACCTCAACAGCCACCCCCACCCTGGGCTTTAGAAGCTCCTACCTGAGCCCACCCGTAGCTTCAATAATGCACCAATATATTCCCCTGTAACACTTCCATTACAGTATGTACTGGGACCCACATGCAGCTCCACCAATGCACATGAATTATCATGACCTGCCGTCCTCTACCCCCCTGCAATTCCAGAAGAAACATCTCTAATATTGCAGCTCCCAGCCTGCTATTCCAGCAGGGACATCGTACTCTGGCTGTGCACAGGGCCTCTGTTCTCCCGGGCCGTGGTCCAGCTGGCAACGAGGCTAACTAGGTTAAGATGTAACAGAAAAGCATCATGGGAGTGAGGGCGGTTTGTAATGGCTCACTTAAGCTGCTTTTGTTCATGGTTACACCGATTATGGGATTCAAATGAAGTAAATCGGATGGAACATGGACTCAGAATGTTAAGTTGTAGGGCCAAGTGATGACAAGCAGTGTAGGGTCATCAATGGAGAGGTTCAAACAGGAACACGCGGTACAGCAGTGAAATAATATCAGTAGAGACTGGTTTAATTTGAGCATAATTAACGACATACACCACAATCGGAAGTATAAGTAGAGAGTGTAGTTATTACTCAACTCAATTTTACTACCAGGATTTGAACCAGTGCTTAATTTGTGGGGGTGTTTGCCAGGGCTCAGCCCTGGCACTTATTTTTGAACCCTTTCACTTATTGTCCGTTTGATTATGATGTGTTGTTTTTGGCAACGTTATTGTTTCAGTTGTCAGTTGTTAGTCAAACAACAGTGTGCAATAGCCAGGGTCTCTGCATCCTGGGCAAGCTCATTGGCATTCATGAGCCTGCTTCGCAGTCAAACATCAAGCAACTACAGTGTGCAATAGCCAGGGTCCCTGCATCCTGGGCAAGCTCATTGGCATTCATGAGCCTGCGTGGCAGTCAAACATCGGGCAATTACAGTTTGCAATAGCCAGCGTCTCTGCATCCTGGGCCGGCTCATTGGCATTCATGAGCCTGCGTCGCAGTCAAACATCAAGCAACTACAGTGTGCAATAACCAGGGTCTCTGCATCCTGGGCAAGTTCATTGGCATTCATGAGCCTGCATCGCAGTCAAACATGAGGCATCTACAGTGTGCAATAGCCAGGGTCTCTGCATCCTGGGCCGGCTCATTGTGTTAGCTTGATTGATTATCTCTAAAACGCACATATGCCGTGGGTAGTGTATCTGTCATGCATGCCAGATGGAGGCATTGGCACCGATATAGGTGGGGCGGTCATTGAATATCCCACCACGTGTGTCCTTTCTAGTTAAGGTGGCGGTCTAGTCTTTTCACTGCTTTCGGTTCAGCGTGCGGACTGCCGGGAAGTATTTAGTTTCCTTGCTCCCAGCATTCCACGCGTTGCAACGTCAGAGTTTCGCTGTGCCGTTTTTCCTGTGCCTTGTTACAGCGCTCTCGTTTCTTACGTGCTTTGCACTATTCGTGCTTTCTCACCGCCGTGCCTTTTTCCACAGCAGTTCCTTTCTCGCTCATTCTCTCTCTCTTACCTGCTACTTTTCGGCACTTTGCCAGGCGGTCTGTCCTCTTGCTTTCCTCCGCTCGGCGGCTGTTCTCTTGTTCCTCTCTTGGGAGTTTTCAGTATACTTACGTTTCTCTGTTTCATAGTGTTCGGATCCTTTCCGAGCGGTCTGCTCTAATTTGTGGTACCTCTTCTATCTGCCTCTTGCGGTCGCCCTGCGGCTTCCTGCCTACTGCTCAGAAGGACTTTGTTTACCTTTCTCCATTGTGGGCATTTGTCGGAGCTACGGATCCTGCAGTGGTGTGAACCGGAAATTGTCCCGATTCTTCCACCCGCTTCTGAGATCGCTGACCAGTTCCTGCTCTTCCATATCTTCTTCAAGCACCAAACTGATTGGACTTCGGGTTTTTTTGTTGCCAAAGGCTTTTTCCCCCGACTTCTTACCTGTTTCGGTGGTGGAGCCACAGGAGGCTACAGCTTACAGGTGGCAACTGTGGCTTCCCATCGAGGTAGGTTTCAGTCATCCGCTTCACATCTATATCGTGAACCAGTGGGATACAATACGGAGTCCAGTTCCACAGGTGAGGAGTCGGGGGAGGGTAGTGGATCAGAAGAAATTGAAGTGTATTGTGATAGTTGTGACAGTATCCATCAGCCCCGATGAGCCGGTGGGAGTTACAGCTTTACCCCCAAATATCCTGACACTGTGGGGAGCAGCCCATGCGTGTTGGCAACAGTTGACGCAGAACTGCCCGCCCTGATGTTTAACAGGCGTGTTAAAATATTTGGGCCCCGACACTTTTTTTGTGAAAATTAAGCACTTATTCGAACATGTGAACCTCCGGGCTGCCAAATGCAATTAGTTATTTTATCATTTATCAAGGACCTATCAGCACCAATCCAAGGCCCAGGTCGAGGTGTGGTACTGATCTACCCTGAAATAAATTCGAAGTCATATGCATCTGGCTTTGCAAACTGAAACCCACTAAAGAAGGGGACAAGTACAGGCAAAGCCAGCCACCCAGAGAAGTACGGCAAGATCTGGTCCCTTCCAGAATAAAGTGTCTTAGGCCAATTCTAGTTCCCAAAATAAGAGGCCATTGGGTCTGAGGCTGGGCGCACTGTGGGGGCATTGATGGTAGAGATCAAATAAAGCAGTCAGGGTGCTAGTTCCCCCTTATGCTATGTTCATGACCCTGAACCTGTTTATAGAGGTGGCGTATTCATATGGGACATTTAGTGCCATAAGTATCACAAACATGGTTTTAACAGAAGATGGCGTTTGCGCTGTTGTCACTGAGTCCTGGAAGTTTCTTGCCCATAAAGCCTCATAAATTTGGTGGTATCTTGGTGGTAAATCCGCTGAGATATAACCAAATGTAATTACCATGACCATCACTTTGTCCGGCGGTATTACTGCCGGATTCCAAGTGACGGTAGGCAGTGTTAGTCCCCATTTGTTGTGAGTCCATAGGACTTAATAGGGCATTTCGGCAGAGTTACCACAGCAGAAATTCTGCCTAAATTGGTGGAATGTTGGCGGATTTACCTCCAGCTGTTAGCTGGAGGAAAATCTGCCAACTTTCCACCCAACTCATATTTGGGCGTTAATGCGGATGTATACAGTAATACCGCCACATTTAACCTTCACCGCCCAACTCGTAATGATGCCCATGCCGCCCCTGCCGTAACTTGCTATAACCTTGACATAAAGCTTACATCCATGTCTACAATACCTTGGGCACACATGGGACATTTCAGTCTAATTTGGGAATATGTTATGCACCTTTCACACAAGAGTAGCTGTCCAAACGTTACTTCAATGGACCAACATGGTTTTCCTATTTCTCCTCTTATCGTTTTCCTATTTCTCCTCTTCTCATACAAGCAGTTCAGAATATCTGCATTTAGGTTCAATATACTAGATACGTACCATTTCTACATCTCCACACTGGTTACCTTTAGGTAGTAGTTTCCTAGGTTTCTCCTATTCTAGCTCTCAATGAAACAGCCCCATAATTTCTCAAGACGCTATCCACCTCCTACTACCTCTATCCTTGATGAGCCCCGTTACCCATGAATAACTGGGACAGAGTTTATTCCAGGTATGTAAGTTAAACTATATAGACCGTTTCTTCCGAGTCTGGTAATTTTAGGGATTTAGCCCTCTGCTCCCCTCTTAGCAGTCCTACAAATGTAGCGCCCTGTTCACCTCTTGGTAGTCTCAGGGATATAGCACCCTCCTCACGTCTTGGCAGTCTCAGGGATATAACACCCTCCTCACGTCTTGGCAGTCTCGGGGATATATCAGCCTGCCTGCTTCTTGGTAGAACTAGGGATACAGCGGTGTGCCAATTCTTACTGGCTTTGCCCATATGTATGTATGGTCCATTTTGGCATAGATATACTCACCCTCTAGCTTGAGGTTGCCCTCCTAAGCCAATGACGAAAAACCTTGTACATACTCCTACCAGCAAATATTTCCATCTCACCCTTGCTTAGGGTGTTACATTTGATACACGTCTGTCTGTCTGTCTGTCTGTCTGTCTGTCTGTCTGTCTGTCTCTCTATCTCTGTCTCAGATAAAGCCTTCAGAAAGCTGATGGATCTCTCTCTTTCTGTACCTCGCTCTCTCTGTCCTCTCACACTGCAAGGGATATTGATACCCCAGACTCTACAGTCTCTCCAATCCTCTGACCAATCTAAATCTTGTCAGCTCTCCTGATCTTCCAATTGGCA
The DNA here is from genome assembly GCF_040938575.1 of Ambystoma mexicanum. Lineage (NCBI taxonomy): Eukaryota > Metazoa > Chordata > Amphibia > Caudata > Ambystomatidae > Ambystoma > Ambystoma mexicanum. The sequence continues at coordinate 1,223,361,941 of NC_090926.1, read as the reverse complement.
CTGCGTTCCCACTGCTCCAGCTTACTTTGGTACTCCTGCTTCCTTTTTCCAGCGGCTAAGGAAACAGAACCATCTTCATACCGTCTGGGCCAGGTGCATACTCTCTGACTGCCTTGTGGTGGTTGGATGATTATCTGCCATGATCTGATTGGTAGCTCAGAAATGGGGGTACCAGGAAGGGGGAATGCTTCAAAAAAGCACTCATGGCTGTTTGGCTTAGCTACTTGTTTCCCTCGCTCCCTGGTTTATTGATACATTCGTAGATAAATGGATTTAACCTGGGAATCACAATGTTCTGGGTGCTATGTACTTACCTTTTATTTGGGAATTTCGAGTTGGAGTTTCCAGAGAGTTCTTGGTGTCATGTAAGTGCTTTGTGACTTCTAACTCAGCTGCTCAATGCTGGTGGCCCACTATGATATGATATGATATGGCATTTATAACATGCCTATACACAAGTGTTTCAAGGCGCGACGAGGCAAGGGAGGGGGAACAGAGGGAAGACAGAGACAACGATCCTACTAGGCCAGTGACATTGAGCTCGCGCAAGTGCAGGGGAGGGGGAAAGGGAAAAGTGCAGGGGGTAGAGGGAAGTGCAGTACATAGGAAAACAGTAAAATAAATAAGACAATAAATAAAAGTGCGGCCAGCTGGTGGCAAGGGCAAGTGCAGACATCAGGTGTCAAGTGCTGGTAAGGGGCTCTAGGGATACAGAAACAGACCCTGAATGCAAGGGTTGGCAGGGGGGCAGTACAGGTGTGCAACTGGCGGGGAGGGGACTTGTGCCTGAGATCAGAGGGTGGCCATGTAACCTGAGCAGTTTCAGTTTCAACCAGGGGATCAGCAGGGGAGAGGAGGATAGAAAGCAGCAGCAAAGAGGTAGGTCTTGAGGTGCTTCTGGAACCGGATATGGTTCTCCTCAAGTTTCAGGGAGGCTGTTCCAAAGGGTGGCCCCAGAAGAAGAAAGATCTACCACCAACTTGTTGCTTGGAGAAGCGACTGACCCTGAGGGAGTTGGAGGCGGAAGAGCAAAGAGCTCGAGAAGGAAGATATTTAGGATGTGAGAGTTGAAGGTATTGAGGCCCCAGGTCGCAGAAGACCTTGTGGACAATGCAGAGGGTTTTGAACTTAATCCTTGCTGCCACTGGGAGCCAGTGCAGAGATTTCAGTCCTGGAGAGATACGATCCCTGGGCCTGAAGCCAAGGACAGGTCTTGTCTTGCAGTCCTGTTTTGGATGAGCTGCAGAGGGCGGAAAGCAGAGGCAGGCAGATTTAGAAAGAGGCTGTTGCAGTATTACAGCCTAGAGAGAACCAGAGCTCTGGAGACAGTGAGATTCTGGGCAAAGGAGAGGAAAGGAAGAATACCTCTGAGGAGGTGCAACTGGTTGTGTGACTTCTAAGAGACGTCAGAGATGCGAGGAGAGAAGGAAAGTGTGGAGTCGAAGATGACCCCAAGGATTTTAGCCTCACAGGTTGGAGCAGGAAGAGGGCCAAGAGAGGCCGGCCAGAGAGTGACAGGAAAGCAGGGAGTAGGTGTGCCTTTGAGGGGTATCTCAGTCTTACTGGTATTAAGGCAGAGATCACTGGCGGCACACCACTCCTGGGTAGCAGACAGTCGAAGAAGGAGAAGAGGTGGCAGAAGGGAGCCTGAAGATGAGTTGAGTGTCGTCCGCATATCACTGAAAGTTGGGGCAGAGAGCGGCAATGCAGTGGGCAAGAAGTGCCAGGTATTGGTTGAACAGCAAGGAAGAAAGGTTAGAACCCTGGGGAACACCACAGGAAGAGATATAGAGGAGAGGAAGGACCCAAGTTGGACTTGGGAGGGTCGATCGGACAGGAAAGAATGCCCGTCTGGCTAAGTGGGGTGGATGTACTATTTTGGGTTGTGTTTTCCTTCCCTCCTGTCCAGTATTTGGTGTACCTCACTCCAGGTTCTGAGGGAGGAAGGCTGCTGGGACCACGATCAGCAATGACACAATGTGACTTGGTCACACATATCACTGAAAAAAGGATTCCCTCAAATGCCACTGCCATTCTTGCAGCCTTCCACAATAACTCTGCTACCATTCTTTACCGTCCTTCCCTATCCATCTGTCCCCCCCGAGCCCCAGCCAACCTCGGTCTTTCTCCTCTCTTATTTCACAAACATTGCTGTTCAACCTCTCAAAGCAACCCCTCATCTACCAGCCCCCTGCCACGCACAACCTCGTTTTCTACTAAATGGATATCCTCCTCAAATCTCTTTCCCCTGAAGTACCAGGCATACGCATGGGGGCTTCAACTTCTCCAACATGACCATGCCCGCAAACTCTAGATGGACTCCACTTTTGCTGACCATATTTAGGTCTCCTATCACAAAATGACAACGCACCATCAAAGCAACTCACACAATCTCTCTTCTTCTTCTCCTGCACAGCCAACGTTTCAGCCCCCTTTATTGACCCATAACCCTCTGTTCAATCTTATATACATTTCATGGTTTCTATCCCTCCATCACCGTCCTTCTAAAATAACGAAAAGGAACTTCAGTTCTAATTTTATGGACTCCTGCCTAGACAAAGTCAAGACTTCCCCCTTCAAACTCTCTCTCCAATTGTTGCCAACTCATTTAGTTACCATTTCTAGAGTTCAATCTGACACTGGAATCTCCCTTTGAGCACCACTGTCTTGCTCGCTTCCTCACTCTCTCTTGCACAGACTCAACTATGGATCTGCCCAGCCATGCAACAACTGAGGGTAACCATGCGCTCAACATGCACAGGTGGCGAAAAACCCACTTTCCTTGCTTCCTATCCAGGATTCCTCCCTTGCTCTTATTATGACACATTGATATTGATATTTTATTTCTATCGCGCTCGTACACAAGTGATTCAGAGCGCGACAAGTCAAGGGAGGGGAACAGCAGAGAACAAAACAGCGATCTTACTAGGCCCAGTGACATTGAGAATGTGCAAGTGCATGGGAGAGGGGAGGGGAAAAGTGCAGAGGAGAAACAGATAAATAACAATAAATAAATTATAAAGGCAACAAACCGTTTTAGTGCAGCCAGCAATTTGCAAGTGCTAGATTTAAGGCAGCAGACAGGGTAGGTCTGATAAGTGCAGGGAGAAAAAAGGGGGGATGTATGGGTACAGATACAGACCCCAGTGTAAGGGGTGGCCCTGAGGCAGTGCGGGAGGGTGGCAGGGTAAGCAGGTACCTGGGCCCGGAGGACAGAGGGTGGCCAGGTGCACAGTGCCAAGAGAGAACAGTTCAGCAGGGGCGAGGCGGAGCGAAGGCAGAAGAAAAGAGGAAGGTCTTGAGGTACTTCCGGAACCAGAGATGGTTCTCCTCAAGTTTTAGAGTGGCAGGGAGGCTGTTCCAGAGGGAGGCCCCAGCCAAAGACAGATCTACCGCCAGCTCGTTTCTTTGAAAAACCACTGACCCTGGGGGAGTTGGAGGTAGAGGAGCGAAGATCTCGAGACGGGAGGTATTTACGACGGGATAGCTGAAGGTATTTTGGACCCAGGCCCCAGAAAGCCTTGTGGACAATGCAGAGTGTTTTGAATTTAATCCATGCTTCCACTAGGAGCCAATGGAGAGATTTCAGAGCTGGAGATATACGATCCCGGGGATTGAGCCCAATGACAAGTCTCGCAGTCCTGTTCTGGATTAGTTGCAGAGGGTGGAGAGTAGAGGCAGGTAGATTTAGAAAAAGGCTGTTACAATAGTCCAAGCTAGAGAGAACCAGAGCTTGGGATACCATGAGCTTCTGGGGGAAGGAGAGGAGAGGCAGAGTACCTCTGAGGAGGTGCAGTTGGAAATTTGACTTTTTAGAGACCTCAGAGATGTGGGCGGAGAAGGAAAGGGTGGAGTCAAAGATGACCCCGAGGTTCTTAGCCTCGCAGGTGGGAGTATGAGGAGGGCCAAGGGAGGCTGCCTGAGAGTTAGGGGAAAGGATGGTGAAGGTGTGCCGATGAGGAGGATCTCCGTCTTGCTGGCATTCAGACAAAGATCATTGGCGGCACACCAATCTTGGATGGCAGTTAGGCAGTCAGAGATGAGAGAGGGAGAGGAGGTGACAGAGGGCAGCCTGAAAAATCAGTTAAGTGTCGTCAGCGTAGCACTGGAAATTTTAGCAGAAAGTGGCAATGCAGTGGGCGAGAGTTGCCAGGTATTGGTTGAAAAGCCAGGGCAGGAGGTTAGACCCCTGGGGAACACCGCAGGTAGAGAGGAAGATAGATGAAAGGAAGGACCCAAGTTGGACCTGGGAGGGTCGATCTGAGAGGAAAGAGGTCAGCCAGGCCAGAGCCTGATCAGTGATACCCAGGTTTTCACGGAGATGGTTGAGCAGGATGGTATGGTTGACCGTGTCAAAGGCAGAAGAGAGATCGAGGAGGATGAGGACAGATGGAATGTTAGAGTCAAGGTTGGAGAGCAGATCTTCACGGATGTTCAGGAGAGCAGTTTCCGTGCTTCTGGCAGCTCTGAAGCCAGACTGGTGGTCATGGAGACAGCCAACAGAATTGTAATGAAGGTTAAGCTGAGACATGGCCAACTTTTCCAGGAGTTTGCCAAGAAAGGGAGTAATGGAAATTGGGCAATAGTTAGCTGGACAAGAAGGATCAGCTGTGGGTTTCTTGCGAAGAGAATGCACAAAGAAGTGCTTCAGAGGGGAGGGGAAAGATCCCGAGGATAAAGAGTGGTTGCAAAAATCAGCAAGGGCCGGAGCGAGGGTGTCAATGTGGTCCTTTATGGTTTAAGAGGAACAGGGATGAACCTGTTTTGACAAAGCTTTCATAGATCCGACTTGTCTAGCGACCTCGTCAGGGGAGAAAAGAGGAAAGGACGAGAAGGATGGTGGGGGCGGGTGACTAAAGGAGGGTCAGCAAGCACAGATGGGGCGGGGAGGGAAGGGGTGTAGGTGAAGAGGGTAGACAGGATGACCTGGCTTTTTTAAATGAAGTGAGAGGCAAGGGCATTGCAAAGAGCCTGGGAGGCAACAGGCGGGGTAGAGACTGCAGCAGGGTTGGCCAGCTCGTTGCAGATTTTAAAGAGTTCGGCCGAGTTGTTAGATGCCGCAGAGACACAAGCTTGAATGTGGACTCTCTTCTTGGTGAGGACAGAGTCGGTATTGCCTTTGTAGCAGGCGACAGGCCAGTTTGTCAGAGGATGAACAGGAAGTCCTCCATTTCCTTTCAGCCGCCTTACACTTACGTTTAAGTGTAGCTAGGTCAGAGTCATACCAGGAATTGCACTTGGCTTTGGACTTCAAACGGATCCTCATGACAGGGGCAAGAGCATCACGCGTATCAGAAATTGAAGAGTAGAGCACAGACAGGGCTGTGTCAGGATGTGAGACAGCCAAAGGTGGAGGCGGGGGAGAGAAAGTGGCGGCACAAGCCTCAACTGACACGCTTCATGGGCCGGATGTCCGAGAAGGTAGGTGGCTGTGTTGGGGTAGGCTTGGCTTGGGGGGAAGAGAGGGAGAGATGAGAGGAGGGAATGATCGCTCCAGGAGAGAGGAGTGGTCAGAGGGATGGAGAGGGGGAGGTCAGAGGAGATCAAGACATCAAGTGTGTGCCCTGCAGAGTGAGTCAGGCCAGAGGGGAGGATGGACAGGGAGAGGGAGTCGCAGAGGTCATGGAACAGTACAGAGGAGGAGCAAGGAGAGTCTAAATGTATATTGAGGTCACCGAGGAGGAGGAATTGAGTGGTAGAGGCCAGGAGGGAGGAAGAGAGGTCTGCCCACTCAGAGAGAAATGAGGTGATTTGACCAGGAGGCCGGTAGATGGTAACCACAGTAAGAGAATGGGTAGGCGAGAGAGAAAGCCTACAGACAAGGCATTCAAAAGGGGAGTAGGTCTGAGTGGGAATGATAGAACCCACTCAGGAAAGATCAGGGCTAAACATCCCCCTACCCCCACCGGACCGGGAGGATCTGGGTGCGGAGAGGATCTTGTAGCCATCAGGGAGGAGAGTGTCAAAGCTTGTGACAGAGCTGACCGTGAACCATGTCTCAGTAAGACCAAGGACATCAAGGTCTAGTTCTTCAAGGAGGTGGCAGATGTCAGAGGAGTGTTTGACAGCAGAGTGAGAGTTGAGAGTGGCAATATGAAGAATATGAAGAAGGTTGCCAGCCTTAAAGACCTTCAGGGGAGGGGTACAGATCAGAGGTACACCCTGCGGAGGAGAAAGAGCCATAGGAGGGGCAGAGGATGAGGAGAGAGAGGGCAAGGTAGCCAAGGGCGGAGAGGAGGGGACAGCAGGAGATGAGAGGAAATTGATGAGGCGAGGGAAGCGCCTATCAAAGAGGAGGAGATTGGCCTGAGGGCCTTCGACCATGACAGTGCCATTTAGGTAGACATTAATGATGACTTTAGAGGAGTCGAAGGAAGCCATAAGAACTTCCCAGCGAGTGCCACCATTAATGGGAGGAGGAGGAGATTGGGCAGAGCACAGAGACCATATGAGTAGTCCATAGATCTGGCGAAGGAATGACAAAGAGGATGTTGGTGAGGGTCTGTCTGGCAGAAGCATTGGAGTAAGTGTCGGGAACATCTAACTATTACACTGACATAATCTCCTCTCTTTTCGTGCCCATTCTCTAAAGCTATCCATTACTCTCCCACCAGTGCCCGTCGCCACTCTCAATTATGCTAGGATCCCGACCTGAAACTCCCTCACTCTTCCCTTCAACCTTTTGCATTCCCATGGTATCTTTCCAGCCTGTTTGAAGATGACCACCACCCTACCCATTTTGAAGAGATCACCATGGGCCCCAAGAACCCAGCCAACTATCAACCCATCTGTAGCCTTTCCTGTTATTCCAAAGTATTAAAATGTAAATTCCTCAGCTGCATCACTGACTACCCAGAAATCCAATAACTCAGTGCATCCTGCCATTCTGACTTCTGTATTAGGCACTGCATGTAAACAGTGCTCACACATTCTAAATTCCTCACCATGGCATTCCGCTGACATCTGTCATCAATCCTCATTCTTCTTGATCTCTCTGGCGATTTTTACACAGCGTGTCATTCCACCCTTCTTCAGACTCTCTCCAAGGACCAAAAAGCATTAATACCTTTGGATGTATGAGCCGCTGTTGAGGCAATCGCATTAACCGGCCTTGAGAGCGACAGGGTGGAATCAAGATACACACCCAGAGTTTTGACATTGTTTGATACCACGATGGTATCACCCTCAATGCTGAAGGATTTGTTGGATGGGCCCAACTTGCTCAGTGAGATTTGGGAGCCGATCAGGCGAATCTCAGTTTTCTCATTATTGAGGCAGAGGAGGTGGGAGGCCATTCAGGCCCGGATGGTATGGTAGACTGAGCGCAGGTTCATGGTATCAGTCTCATAGTTTCCTGTGAGTTGGAGAAGAATCTGCGTGTCATCCACGTAGTTCGTGTGCGATATTCCTTTGTCATCAAGTAGGTCCAAAAGGCGTTTTGTGAAGATATCATAGAGGGTTTGGGAGAAACAATAGCCTTTGGGGACTCCGCAGGAGATAGGTGCAGGAGGGACGATGGCAGTCGCTGAGAAGACTCTCATAGATCTCTCCGAAAGGAAGGAGGAAATCCACAAAATGCCATCTAGGGAGAAATGTGGTGCAGATGCAAGGTGACGCAGAGGATTTGGTGGTCCACCAAGTCAAAGGCCACCAACAAATCCCACCGCAGGAGCAAGGCTAGGCTACCCGCGTCTTTGATCTCATCCAATTGGTTCTTAAGATCAAGGAGGGCAGACTCAGTGCCATAGCCAAGGTGGAACCTTGATTGGCGCAGGCTTATTAGGTTGTAATATTCCAAGTAGAGTGGGATCTGAAAGTATGCTGCGCAGTCCAGGATTTTGAGAAGGAAGGGGATCCTGGCGATGGGGGCGGTATTAAGTAGGTATGGCAGGGTCGAGGAAAGATTTCTTTAGAAGGGGGAGCATCCAGACGTTCATGATGCTGGCGGGCACAGTACAAGAGGAGAAGGAGGCATTGATAAGGGTGGCAATGAAAGGTGTCAGCGAGGCGGCACAGTCCTTAATAACTGCTGCTTGGCAGATGTCTCCTTGGCAATGGGAAGGTTTAAGGCCTTAGATGACTTGGAGGACTTCAATTACAGAGACAGGTTGAACTCAATAAGTGGTAGATCATGTAGGCTGGAAAGGAGAGCCGGGGAGGCTGTAGTAGCCGTAACACTGCTCAAGGAGTCCTTTTTAATGAGAATCGTTTTTTGGAGTGTTTTGATTTTGAGTGTAAGGGCATTTTGTATGGTGGCACACCAGGCGCTATCCTCTGTACAATTTGTAGGTGTGGACGAAGGTGACTCAAGGTAACGCAATATAGAGAAGAGCTCCATGGTGGTGCAGATTGCCTTTGTTATTCTTGAATTATAATAGGAGCTTTTTTGAAGTATAATAGCCTTCTTATATTCATTTGCAGCCAGTGTAAAATAGGCTTTGTTTGATTCGGTGGGATTGTTATTCCACTTGGTCTCCGAGTCACGTTTGAGTAGGCATAGCACTTTAAGTTCAGGAAGAACCATGCGTGACAGTGTGCAGCAGCTTTAGGATTCCACGGTATTAGGGGTGCCACAGAGGTTATAGCCTGTGTGAGGGAATGGTTATACAGGTCCACCAAGTAGGCAGAGTCAGCGCTTGATAGCTTCAGGTGGACTAGCTCATCCAGCAATGGCAGGATGCTGGTTGAGGTAATGTTTCTGGAGCTCCTTGTGGCTATAGGGGGAAGGGGCATGGAAGAGTAAGATGTTGGGTTAGTAACAGGTATGGAGAAAAGGATAATGTTTATCTTTTATTTATTCATTGATCGCTTGTTAGGCGCTTATACAGCAAGTACATACTATTAAAGGACGAACCTACTATGCCTTGTGAGTCATTCAGAACGTGCAAGTGCACAAGTGCAGCAAGGAAGAGGGCAGAGGGGGTAGGTGCTGGAGTATCCGTGCTTGTGAGTGAGCAACAGATGAAGTGCATGGTGTGGTAAGTGCTACACAACCTGGAGCCGTGTCAGGTATACGTGCAAGCCTCCAAGGTGGAAGGAGTGCCAGTGCACATGCTGAGAGTAGACAGAGACTGGACGATTGGGTGTGGTAGGTCAGGGGCCCTGAGGATGCATAAGGGCCCAGGACACCAATTGCAGCAACTGTGAGATTAGCAGAGGAGAGAATATGGGAAGGAGGAGGTAAAGAAGAAAGTCTTGAGGAGCTTCGTAATTTAAGGAAGTCCTGCTCAAGGCGCAGAGGGAGGCTGTTCCATAGAAAGGAGCCAGCTGAAGAAATCAATCGACCTCCTGCCCTCTGTTTAGGCAGGCCAGCCTTGTGGATGCAGCAGAGGGATTTGAATTTAATGTGTGTAGCAACCGGGAGCCAGTGAAGACTTTTTAGGGCAGGAGAGATGCAGTCCATCGGCTTAAGTCCAAGGATAAATCTTGCTGCCCTATTCTGGATTAGCTGGAGAGGTCACAGAGTTGAGGAAGGTAGATTAAAGGAGGAGCCTATTGCAATAGTCAAGCCTAGAGAAAGTCAGGGCTCGGGTAACGTTGCCTCTGTCAGTCCATATGCAAGGCTGATTGGCAGTAATGTTTAGTTGTCTAAGGATAGGGCATTAGTATCGATCTCGTCATTCAGTCCCAGAATAAAGTCACCAAGGAGTAAAGTGTTGGAGCAGGGTTCAGCATTGGAAAGAATGTGCACCTTCTATGACAGGAGGAAATCCCAGAGACAGAGTTTTATAGTGATATCATCCCACCAATGGTTCTCAATCACCATCAGCACTGGAATGCTAATTCTCGAAACGTGCAGCACACCATTTCTTACTCGCTAAGAGTCAATCATTATTTGCCAAAAGCATGTGGCAAGTTCACATATTGAGGCCTATCTGTATATGTCTGTACAGGGATCGAAATTGCTGGAAGCTACTTAGCTCCTGTTTGCAGCCTAGAAGAGCCTGGTTAGCTTAATACCAACCGCTACCAGGCGCTACATTCGACTCACCAAGCCAACAGTTGCCATGAAAACCTTCTTATATACCAGAAACTCTGGGCGTTGTATGTAAAGAAGCATTCAAACACATCTAGACAACAGTTAAACCGTAACTGGTGCTATATAACAGACACAGATTTGCAGATTGCCTCCCATGTAAAAGGTGGATTTGCAACTCTCTGTGCATCAACAGCTTGTTTAGAAAAAAGCTAATTTACCGGCTAATGTTTTATACCCAGGAGGTGCGTTTAGCTCCTGCTCAACAAATGATTCTTGGTTTCAATAAATAAACACAGAAATAAATACAAATATAAAATCACAGTATAGACACAGCCGATGCTTTGGTGCTATAAAAGATTGATTAGGTTATGTTAATGGGTTTTAGTAGCTTCAGGGCGCCTAGTATTTATGCTGGCCTGACAAATCAATCCATGACCTAAAAACTGTCCAGACAATGTAAACGTGAGAGTGGACTGCTTTAAACCCTGGGAAAAAAAGCCACCATGGAATAAACAAATCCCCATTTGTCTTTTTGCATCTCAGACAATAAAATACAAGTCATGTTGAGGGTAGATCGAAGTATGTCACATTTTAATGTATACAAGCAAATTGTCAATACTTATCCCTGGTCTTAATTTGCCGTCATTGCATGACCTAAAAATGGTCCAGGACACAGCAGCATGACTGATCCTTAACCTGAAAAATCAAAGACCATACATCAGAGAGTCGGATATCAGAAATAAATGTCTACAAAGTCTAGTGCAGCACTCATACCCAAGAGTCATTATCTATCTCCTAAAACAATGCAATCCAGCAAGAACCCTTCTACTGTCATGCCTGCGCCATGGGCGCATCCATTTACGCTCAATTTGGACTATATGTTTATCATTTATTTACAACAGACTCTTGGATCCATCTATATTTACTTTGGGAACTTTATTTCCCATTTGCGAGACTTTGCTGCTTTATTATTATTTCCAACAAACTACGCATACCATAATGCACCTGGCTACAAGCATAGATTCCTGGCTGTTCCTATTGGTTATCAAAGGAACTACACCCCCCCAGAAGCCCTAGAGACTTGCCCTGCTTCCACCAGCCCAGGAACAGAAAGGGAGGTGGCCGATTGCCTGCAGGTGTGCTTAGCCAGGTGCAACCAATTAGCCTGCCTCTGTGCTGGGCTAGGCAGTATAAAGGCTCCTGCCTGCAGTGGCTCAGCCTCTTGCATCTGAGAGTCCTTCCTCCACCTTTTGCTTCTTTCTACGGATCTTGTATGCTGCTTACCTTAACTCCTGCTTGGACCCTGCCTTGTTGCTTGCTCCACCCTGCTGCCTCCAGCCATAGCCTTCCAGGCTCCCTGCCTCACAGCCCTGCTCCTCTGGGCTCTCCACACTGCAGCTGATCATGCTCTGCTGCCTTCCAGTCTCCGCCCTTGCCCTGCCGGGCTCTCCACATTGCAGCAGATCACGCTCTGCTGCCTTCCAGCCTTCGCCATTGACCGCCGGGATCTCCACATTGCAGCGGATCACGCTCTGCTGCCTTCCAGCCTTCGCCCTTGCCCTGCCGGGCTCTCCACATTGCAGCCGATCACGCTCTGCTGCCTTCCAGTCTCCGCCCCTGCCCTGCCGGGCTCGCCACATTGCAGCCGATCACGCTCTGCTGCCTTCCAGTCTCCGCCCTTGCCCTGCCGGGCTCTCCACATTGCAGCCGATCACGCTCTGCTGCCTTCCAGCCTCCGCCCTTGCCCTGCCGGGCTCTCCACATTGCAGCCGATCACGCTCTGCTGCCTTCCAGTCTCCGCCCCTGCCCTGCCGGGCTCGCCACATTGCAGCCGATCACGCTCTGCTGCCTTCCAGTCTCCGCCCTTGCCCTGCCGGGCTCGCCACATTGCAGCCGATCACGCTCTGCTGCCTTCCAGCCTCCGCCCTTGCCCTGCCGGGCTCTCCACATTGCAGCTGATCACGCTCTGCTGCTTTCCTGCCTCAGCCCTTGTCCTCTGGGCTCCCTGCCCTGCAGCCTGCCTCACTCCGGCTGCCTTCAGCCCTTGTCTTCTGGGCCCCCTGCTCTGCAGCCTGCCTCACTCCGGCTGCCTTAGCCTTTGTCCTCTGGGACTCCCTGCTCTGCAGCCTACCTCACTCTGGCTACCTACAGCCCTTGTCCTCTGGGCCTTCCTACTTTGCAGCTTATCACGCTCCGCTGCCTACTACCTACCTTTTCCGCTGGGTTCTCGGCCTAGCAGCCCTCTACAGTCCTCTGCTACCTTCTACGTTCAGCGGCCCGGTCCCTCAGGGTTCACTCCTTACTGCCCGGCCCTTACGGGATCCTTGCCGTGCAGTCTGCTTTACTCTGCTGCCCTAAGCCCTTTTCCTCTGGGCGTTCTACCTTACAGTCCTACTCTTGTGGGCTTACTCATTGCTTTCCTGCTCCTCTGAGCTCTCAACCTTGTTCCTTACTGTCCACTGCTATCCTATCCTGTTACACAACTTTCCTTTCATTTCTTTCTGCTAGTTTGCTATCACCTCCTTTTCTGGATTTGTCTGTAGTATCTTCTCTTGTTCTGTTTGTAGACCCTTTTGTACAGAGCTTGTCTGTTAGTTCCCATCAGTCAACCTCTGCCCCTTCCCTTGTCCTGTTTCTACATTACAGACACCCAGAGCTGCTGTTCCAAGTCATGGGCAAACAGCGTGGGCCTCTGTTATAGCAAACTGTGCAGAAGGCTAGAGTATTTCCAAGGTTCGTGGAATACTCTTTTCCTATATCTGCATACACCCCAAGAGGGTATTCATTCTGTATCTTTTCCCTTGCTACTCTTGCTTACTCTTCGTTCTCTTTCCTTTCCGCTGTGTGTGTTCTTATCTGTCCACTTTATTTGGCACAACCACCCAAACCCTTTCTGGGTGTCCTGTGCCACTCTTTATAGAGTGCCACTCCTGACAGAATGCAAGAGCCAAAAATGTCTTGTTCCATAGGCCGGAAAGGCACACACAGAACAAAGATGCTTTCCTTTCGGGTTAAGAAACCTTTGCATAAACCTATGGTTTCCCTAAAGACAGCAAACAAGAACCTTAGTCTAAAGGACAGTCTCGCCTTAGTAAACAAAGATTTACAAGCACGGTATTATACTCACTGGCTAGCTGACCCTTCTTCCATGTACAATTATTATGACATTTGCGACTATGACCCGCAGTCCTTATCTGTTGCAGAGCTACAGCAAGATAATGAATTCTTACAGATCTTGTTAAACCAAACAGTGAAAAACACTCCCGCGTCTTCTGACAAGCCTTCTAACACCGCAACAGACAAGGATATAGCACTCATTGTGGGAGACTCTAAACCAGAATACGCTGTTGCCAGAGTGATATGCGCAAGATCAGCTTGGCAAGCTCCCCAGAATGCTGGAAACCCTTATTTGACAGGACAAGGCAGTCATTATCCTGAGGTTTGTGCATCTGGTCCTGGGTACAAAAGACCTATACTAACCATCGGTTGTCTTAATGCTTCCACAGTATCTACTAACCACAATAACCCTAAGGTCAGTCTTCCCATTGCTACAACCGAATTTTCTGCCACACCAGCTTCTGAAGCTTTAGATCAAACTAATGATACTTACCTGCTACACGAACAACTCCTACGCCTTAAAAGAAAGACCGAAGACCTCTATGATGACTTTGTTTATTTGCATTATAAGAATCTTATGAAGGGACACAAGTCACCAGACCATCTGACACTATGTCCAACACCTGACATCTTATCTTTAGAGATCGACATGATAAGGCCTGGAATTGCCATACAAAAAAGTATACAGACTTATACCAAGCAGATGGAAGACCTAAATATAGCATATGTATCCCTTCTAAAGACTGACACAGCTCTTTCACCTTCCAGCCACAGAAACTCAGGTTGTTGTACTGACAGAAAAGAATTAACTCCTCCGGTGGGTCAAATCACGCACACAGCCATTACACCACAAAACAAGGGTGGTCTTCTGATTGGAAATCCCTCTGAGTCAAAGGATGGTTCCGCCCTCACCCTTGCCTATTGTCCAGTACTCACACTTACAACCTCTTCTGAAATGACAATGGCAGCTGAAGAGACTGGCGCAGTACACACCGAGCATGCTGAGTTGGCAAGCGGGGCTTGCCAAGGTGTGGCTGTGCTATCAGACAACACTCTTGAGCAATCAACATCTTCAGTTTCTTCGATACCCCCAGAATCGCCAGCGGTTGTGGTACCCGATCCACCAGTAGTTGCAACACCTGAACTGTCTGTAGCTGCTACAGCACCCGAACATCCAACTGCAATTCATGATCTTCCTGCTGCTGTGGTTCCTAAACTCCCTGCCACATTTGAGACTCCTCAAGTCTCTGCTGCAAATCTTGAGGTTGCTATAGCTACTGTGATTCCTGAAGCTACTGCTAATTCTGATGCTCCCGATGCCCAGATTTCTACTTCCTTCGCAGCTGTGCTCGCTGCAGCAGAATCCTCTGCTACACAACCTGATCCCTCAGCACCTTCTCTTCCTGATCCTACATCCGCCATGCTAACTGTTGCAAAGTCAGCAAAGGGTTTTCCTGTTAAGACTACTGCTCCAGTTGTTCCTGCTAGTGTATCTATGGCACTAAGACTGCCAGACTCTACTCTACCAGTCTCAGGTGCGTTCCAGCCCGCTGGCTCTCTCATGACACCGACACACCCAGTTGCTACAGCCTTGATACTCTCTACAGCCATTCGAGATCTCACTGCTGCTGTAACCTCTGATCTGTCTACTAATCATGGGAAAACCGCCGCTGTGACTCCTGAACTCTCTGCGGCTAACCCTAACGTTGTCATTGCTGCTCCGGATGTCTTGGAAAGCCTTCCTAAAGCTACCAACTCTGCTGTACCTATGGCTCCACTTTCCAGAACCATATTGTTGCCCGTCAAAGCAAAATCTATCATGGAGCCTGCAGCAGTTTTTCACAGTTCCTCTCTTCATGCACACACAGTTGGGGTCTGTGTTCCAAAGACTTTGTCTATTCTGATTTCTACATCAAAAGTTCAGAACTTTGGTACTATCTCCGTCATTTAAGACTCTCACCTTGCAACCCGTTTCTGGTGCTTCATGATGTGCCTTTTCGGAGTAAGACTCTTGTACGGTGTGACAGACATTCTTCCTATAGGTCGGTCTTCAGGGAGCCTGGAGAGGGGCATGGAGAGGGGCATACTGTCATGCCTGCGCCATGGGCGCATCCATTTACGCTCAATTTGGACTACATGTTTATCATTTATTTACAACAGACTCTTGGATCCATCTATATTTACTTTGGGAACTTTATTTCCCATTTGCGAGACTTTGCTGCTTTATTATTATTTCCAACAAACTACGCATAACATAATGCACCTGGCTACAAGCATCGATTCCTGGCTGTTCCTATTGGTTATCAAAGGAACTACACCCCCCCAGAAGCCCTAGAGACTTGCCCTGCTTCCACCAGCCCAGGAACAGAAAGGGAGGTGGCCGATTGCCTGCAGGTGTGCTTAGCCAGGTGCAACCAATTAGCCTGCCTCTGTGCTGGGCTAGGCAGTATAAAGGCTCCTGTCTGCAGTGGCTCAGCCTCTTGCATCTGAGAGTCCTTCCTCCACCTTTTGCGTCTTTCTACGGATCTTGTATGCTGCTTACCTTCACTCCTGCTTGGACCCTGCCTTGTTGCTTGCTCCACCCTGCTGCCTCCAGCCATAGCCTTCCAGGCTCCCTGCCTCACAGCCCTGCTCCTCTGGGCTCTCCACACTGCAGCTGATCACGCTCTGCTGCCTTCCAGCCTTCGCCCTTGCCCTGCCGGGCTCCCCACATTGCAGCAGATCACGCTCTCCTGCCTTCCAGCCTTCGCCCTTGCCCTGCCGGGCTCTCCACATTGCAGCCGATCACGCTCTGCTGCCTTCCAGTCTCCGCCCTTGCCCTGCCGGGCTCGCCACATTGCAGCCGATCACGCTCTGCTGCCTTCCAGCCTCCGCCCTTGCCCTGCGGACCCTCTACATTGCAGCTGATCACGCTCTGCTGCTTTCCTGCCTCAGCCCTTGTCCTCTGGGCTCCCTGCCCTGCAGCCTGCCTCACTCCGGCTGCCTTCAGCCCTCGTCTTCTGGGCCCCCTGCTCTGCAGCCTGCCTCACTCCGGCTGCCTTAGCCCTTGTCCTCTGGGGCTCCCTGCTCTGCAGCCTACCTCACTCTGGCTACCTACAGCCCTTGTCCTCTGGGCCTTCCTACTTTGCAGCTTATCACGCTCCGCTGCCTACTACCTACCTTTTCCGCTGGGTTCTCGGCCTAGCAGCCCTCTACAGTCCTCTGCTACCTTCTACGTTCAGCGGCCCTGTCCCTCAGGGTTCACTCCTTACTGCCCGGCCCTTACGGGATCCTTGCCGTGCAGTCTGCTTTACTCTGCTGCCCTAAGCCCTTTTCCTCTGGGCGTTCTACCTTACAGTCCTACTCTTGTGGGCTTACTCATTGCTTTCCTGCTCCTCTGAGCTCTCAACCTTGTTCCTTACTGTCCTCTGCTATCCTATCCTGTTACACGACTTTCCTTTCATTTCTTTCTGCTAGTTTGCTATCACCTCCTTTTCTGGATTTGTCTGTAGTATCTTCTCTTGTACTGTTTGTAGACCCTTTTGTACAGAGCTTGTCTGTTAGTTCCCATCAGTCAACCTCTGCCCCTTCCCTTGTCCTGTTTCTACATTACAGACACCCAGAGCTGCTGTTCCAAGTCATGGGCAAACAGCGTGGGCCTCTGTTATAGCAAACTGTGCAGAAGGCTAGAGTATTTCCAAGGTTCGTGGAATACTCTTTTCCTATATCTGCATACACCCCAAGAGGGTATTCATTCTGTATCTTTTCCCTTGCTACTCTTGCTTACTCTTCGTTCTCTTTCCTTTCCGCTGTGTGTGTTCTTATCTGTCCACTTTATTTGGCACAACCACCCAAACCCTTTCTGGGTGTCCTGTGCCACTCTTTATAGAGTGCCACTCCTGACATCTACATCAAGATTCCTTCAGATCCCAATGTGCCAGAGGAAGGTTACTGTTGGGATCCGACCAAATTCTGGAGTAACTTAGCCATGAAAATTAGATTGGAAAACAATCAGCAATAAATCGGTAAGCTCCTGGTAGGAAGAGACTACCTGACGGGCTAAACATAATTCGGAAGTCCTTTCAAGATGTAATTGGAAAGCAGCGTTGTCTGCTGGGAATTATATACTTTCGTAGCCCCATTCCACTGAAGGTCCACAGACACCAACCTGTACCTCAAAACACTATAGATCTTCAGAGACCTGGTCATCATAGTCGGATAAGGGGCATGGTCTAGGAGCAGGGTGTTCCGGCACCTACCCTAAACCGTATCCATGTAGCTGTAGCATGTAGGCCTTGACAAGTCAACTTTCCTGGGTCGCAGAGTCCCCTCTAAGCCCTCCAATAGGTTGCAGGCACCTGACTTCGTCAAACGTTATTCCATTCCTAGAGCCCGCTATGCTGCCAATATAATCAACTACTTGTTAATTCCTTGCCCTCTTCCACCTGACATGTCTGCTTGTATGTCTACCCTTCTTGCCCAGGCTCACCCGGTTCTCTGAAGCAATATTATTACATGGTCAATAACCCAAATCAATAACTGCATAAATAAATCAATAGTCTTATTGGAATAACACATTACCACATTCCTTTTTAATCCATTCTGCCCCACATTAACACCCCACCCAAACTGGGTGTACATGCAACTCGTGCCAGAGGACAGCCGCATCTAGACGTCGATGTGGATTGTGGGTAGAGATGGCACAGTTGTTTGTGTGGCTTAGTAGTATGAAACCCAACTGAACCCTGTTCCTATCTGCTCTCGGTAGATGCCTGCTGCTCCGCGGACGTGGCTCAAGAGCTATCCAAGACTCCAGTATCCAGCGTCAATGACATCCACTGGAACCGCTGCAGAAGCCTCAGCGCCCCGTAAGTGAAACCGGTGAAACTGGCAGGGGAGGTAGGGTATGTGGACAATGCTTGAGGAGTACCTCTAGCGAAGTAGAAGGAGGTGACAACTAGGGACTGCAGTAAAGTACGTTCATGTTGAAATGTGGAGGTGGGTCGGTGTAATGTGCTGGAGGAGGGCGCCCAATGAGATAGGTGGAAGAAGGGTCTGTGGGCTAACCTTAGCAAGACAAATTGAAGATGTATTGGCAGGGTTTGATGAGGAAGGATGGGGTCTGAGGATGTGTTATGTTGAGATGGGTGCTACAAGGTGTGCTGATGGGTCGACCGATAGTTAGATATGGGTGAATGTGGGTCTGTGGATAATACTGGTGATGCTCCCCTAATGATACAGGATGATGTGGGTTACCCAGAGTAACACAGGGTCAATGTTCTGTATGCTTCGTTGGTATGGTTCCCAGAGTGGACAGGGAGGAGGTGGGGTGTGGTCTATGCTCGCGGGATATCCTTACAATGGATCCAGGCTGTATGCGATCCCATGCTGGTTAAGTGGAGTTTTCATGCGCCCATGTTGGTGATGTCCCATGGGGTCTATTCGACTGTGTTTACATATGTCTATCGTGGCTGTGTCTCCATGGTGTTTTTTTGTCCCTAGGTCTATGATGACTCTTTGTGGTTCTACACTGGCTTTATGCCTGTGTGTCTATCCTAGCTGTGTGGCCATGGGTCTATGCTAACAGTGCTCCATGCCACCATGTTGACTCCTCATAACTGGTGTGTGTGGCTTTACAATAGATGTGGGTCTGTTGTGCATGTTTAGAGCATCCATAAGTCATTGCTAGCCAGTCACAGTCTTCTCTGCCCCTCTACAGGTGTGAAGGTTTCCTGAAACGCATAGAGTGCTTTTATCGCTGCTCACCCCACGCAGCCCGCTGGCCACACCCGGAGCGCCCAACAGCCATCCTTGGAGTACCCCTGTGCCTTCACTTTTGTGATGAGTGGTGAGTGTCTCCGGTGTTGCCTGCACACTAATAACGGCAGAGTAAGTCACAAGATATATTAAGGAAGTGTATAACTAGTACATTAAAATGCTCTCTACAACCTAACATACTCCTAGTACTCCTGTTTCGTGCCCCCAAGAGAAGCCTACCAAAAAAACCAGCACGAGTCGCAGACAAGGAGAGGCTAAACTGTTTTTATTCTGAAAAGGATTGGTATTCCAGTACTGTGGGGTTCACAGTCAGGCTTCAGTAAGCACCAATGTTGGCGATTTACAGCCTGACAACAGTACTAGCAACCGTCAGTAATGCAGTAATGCAGGGCAGGCTTTGCGAGGCGATTCTTCTTGCAAAGTCCTGCTTTTGCATGTCAGAAAATAGGAGTTAAAATACGCTACCTCTGAGGTCTTGTTAGCATCTACAGCACACGTTTTTCTGATGTAATCAAGGAATTTCCCAGACTGCAGCACCACCTTTCTGATTAACTAAAGGTCCAGTGACATTTTAGTAAATAGTAAAAGTGGCAGACTTTTTAGCAATGTTTGTCGTGACACTGGTGCGCATACTGCCTCCACAGCAACAGTTCACGTGACTTAACAACTATCCCATCCTAGAACTCAACATCAAAGAAAGAAGAGAAAATGAAAATTCCAAAAATCTTTGAGGGATCACGGTGCAACCAGTGCTTAATTTGTAAAAAAAAAAAAAGCAAAAATAAGAGGCAGGGCTTAAATATTTTTTAACACGCCAGGACGGCCAGCTCCAGGCCCACTACTGCAACCACCCATGGCTGCTCCCCATACTGTCAACAAATATGGGATAAAAGCTGCAACTCCCACCGCCATATTGTAGTAATGGTGTCACTACGGCAGATGGGTGATTTACAAATATCAATCAACATACACATAAAATAACACACTCGCTGTGTCTTAATGTGAAACAAATGTTTAAGTGTGTCTTTTAACACACTCGTCATTTACATTTTGCTCTGATTCTGTAGGTGTTTATTATGTGAATGCCAGTTACAATAATGAAGATGCCAAACACCACATCATATTCAAACTGAGTCTGACACAATAAGTGCCGGGATTCAGAATGAATTGCCAGAGCTGCAAATTAAGGATTGCGTGCCACTGGGGATAAAAAAAAGACAGATTAAAAAGACTTTTAGACGTTTAGCTCCGACTTTGTCTTCTACCTAAACTTGGGGAACCCATTTTACAGATTGGGGAACACTGGGACTAGCACTGCTATCTACTCTGGGTTTCCAGACATGAATCTTGATCAAAGCTTGGAGGGGTGGGCAGGTCGTAGGTTTTTGACCAGTTGGCCCCTAAGTGATCCTCTATCTTGTGAGAGCAAAGCCAGCAGTGGGCACAGGGTGGGGGCAAATTATCCACGACACAGGGGGTTTTCAGCCCACGATTCCAGTGCAGCATTTTATAGATTGAAAAAGTAGGTAAAAATCAGGGAGCACTATAGGACCTATGTTCACCCTGTATGAGTGAATAACTACATCACCAATTAACCTGTTAATCAACAACGCAAAAGTCACCTTGTGTGATATTATCCTTTTGCAATGTCAATTAACTGTTACCCATTGCTGCCTAAAAGTAATGAGTGGTTTCAAAAATGTTTTAAATCAGTATTTAGCACAGTAATCTATCTGAAAAGGTCAGCAGGCCCTGCTTGCGACCACGGTGCCAAACAAGAATCTTTGTTACGAAGATTGCGGCCCCACCCATCACCTAGCCTTAAAAACGGATCCTTCTTTTCTCAGGTACGACGCATGCAAGGAGGACCTGACTTGTGCCCGCAACTGGGTCTCAGATTGGCAGTGGGGCCCAGATGGAAATAACTGCACTGGGGACTGCATCAGCTATGCACAGGTATTTTACTTAGTTTTCTTGTTCTTTAAATGTTATTATTGTCCAACAAACAAACAAACAAACCAACATTAGACAAGCGTAGCCATATCATTACAGTGGTTGAGGTTCATGTCTATTTCAGTATCTGCAATGGGGTGTCTGCTTACATTACATTGTATTATGGGTTCTCTTGCTTGCTTTCCCAGTGCTTACTCCAATTCTCTATTCTAGTATGTTCTATGAACCTGGGTTATCTGCCACAAGCTGGAACATGTTCCATGTCATGGTGTTCCATGCTTCAATCCCCTCTCCCTTTTCATGGTCTCCTTTCTGTAGCGCTCTGAGCCACACCGCTGTTTCTGCCAATGCCCATCTTTGCAGGTCTGCCCACCAGGCTTGTAGCCTGCGGCCCTCAGTCGATTTCCATGCCATGGTGTTCCTGTGTTTTGCTAGTATGCAGATTAGATCTTTCATTTTGGCGAAGTGGGCATTTGGTCTCACTCCTTAGGGAACAGTTCTAGCAGGTGATACTCCAGGGGCCATGTCTGCATCTGAACACCCCCACGTATTACTCTGTTTGCTATTGCCCCCCAGAATCTTTGGATAACCGGACACCCCCAAAACATATGCTTCAAGTCTGCTCCTTCCTGGGCGCATCTCGGACAAACCAGGACACCCATGCCGGTTATGAGCAACAACCTGTGTGGGTCATATATGCTCTGTGGGTGACATATAATTGGGTATGCTTTTGAGACTACTTTCGTGTAAAGCAGCGTTCTACCCCACTCTGCGTCTATCAGCTCTCTCCCAATGTCTGCCTCCCATTTGTAGCACACCTTAAGTTCTGCTTCCCCCGCCTTGTTTAAAAACAACTCAGTCTGGAAATCATGTATCCCCCTTCAGATACATCATACATGGTATCCAGTATCGCGTTAAGCTCTACTTCATCTTGTGGACCAGACCATCTCTTCCTGATTCGTCTGACCATGCCTAAATGTAACAGGAATTGTCCTTTATGTATGCCATATTCATCTATCACAGCCTCGAAGGTTATCAACTCACTGTCCCTCACAAGGTCCAGGATAGTAGCCACCCCTCTATCCTCCCAGTGTCTCCTGTATTGCGCCCGTGCGCTTTGTTGTTCAGCTATTATTGATGTCAGTGGGATGTGCACCGAACAGGGATCCGGGCTGCCCAGGAGTTTCCAGGTTCTGTCCCATATATCCTTACCTAATTATAGCAACTGGGAAGGTCGCTCCAAGACAAGCTCTTTTACCCAAAGTACTTCCTTCAGGAAGAAATACTTCAACATTGGTTGTAGCAGCAGAGTTTCAAGGGAGGTCTCATCTCCCAGCCATTGCACTACATGTTGCAGCTGCCCCACCAAGTAGTAGCTTTCCAAGTGGGGCACCTTCATCCCACCCTCAGCATAGTCCCTCTGCAGCGTACTCAAGGCTATTCTATTTCTGCCTCCGTGCCACAGGAATTCCATGACCTGCTTGTTCACTTTTCGAATGAAAGGTGCCGGTATGTTGTACAGCACGTTAGTAAAGCAGTATAGGAGCCTGGGGAGTGCAACCATCTTCAGAAGAGCCGCTCTCCTTGTGACTCTGAGGAGCAGCTTCCTCCAGAACTTTATGGAGCTGATTACACCATCCACCGCCTTCTGCATGTTGCTCCTATGTGAGGTCTCCGGGCCGTGTCTAGCTGCGATGGCCAGGTAGCGAAAGGTCTGCTTCTGCCATTTGAGGCATAACAGGGGCAACATGCTCTTCAAGGGCTCTAAGCCCTGCGAGTGGAAACAGGCAGGATTTTTCTCGGTTCACTTTAATTCCTGAAACCCTGGCAAACTCATCTATGACATTCGGCAAGTGTGGTAGATTGTCCGCTGGCCTGTTTACATACAGTAGCATGTCATCCGCGTACAGGAAAATCAGATGCACCGTTCCATCTAATGCTATTCCTGCCACCGCGCATTACTTTCTGAGGAACACCGCCAGTGGTTCAATAGCCAGGACATACAGCATTGGTAACAGTAGGCAGCCCTGCCTCATTCCTTTTTGGACCCCCCATGCCTTAGAAATCTGCCTGCTTGTCTTCACCCTGACTACGGGCACTGTGTTAATCAGTTTAACCCATCGTAAGAAGGTCTCCCCTATACAATAATGTGCCAGGGACTTCAACAGCCAGTCCCAATAAACTGAGTCAAAAGCTTTGCACTGGATGCAGTCAAACTGCATTTGACTGCATCCAGTGACGCAACTGCGCATTCCAACAGGTGCTATGTAGTACATGGTGTAGTCTACTCAGGTTCCACCTGGTGTTACACCCTGGGACATACCCCATCTGGTCTGTGTGTATTAAGTCTCCTATGATTCTTTTTAATCTATATGCTAGGACCGCTGTTAGGATCTTACAATTCTGGTTGACCATAGAGAGGGGCCTATATGATCCACAGCTCTGTGGTGCTTTGCCTGGTTTGAGGATCAGTATAATGGTGGCTTCTCTCAGGGTGTTCGGTAGTGTTCCTAGTTCGTATACCTCCCTGAAGACACTCAGCAGTGCTAGTATATCTACGTATGTTTTATTGAACTCTCCTGGGAGTCCGTCTGGTCCTGGGGTTTTGGAGGTGGGTAGCTTTCTTATAACTTCCCCTATTTCTTCTAGCGTCAGTGGTGCATCCAGCTCGTCTGCCTGATACTCTGTGAATCTCTGCAAGTCTATATTTGACATGGCTTCGTTCACGTCACTCCTATCCCATTTTGTCTCATCTGCGTATAAGGATTCATAAAAGTCGGAGAACACCTCGTTGATTTCTACCTGTGCCCTAACCAAGTTTTTTGGGTGTATTTGGCAAAGTCCAGGCATCCCAGTTTTTCTCATTCCCCCATATATTACTGTCTTCATTTGATCAGCTGTCCTAATTCAGCCAGTGTCTCCTTTTCTGCATCTTCTGCTTTTGCTATTTCATTTTCGATGTCCTCCCAGGCATTCAGTGTTTCTTCACTGGGAACTTCCATTTTCCCAATAGCTTTCCCACGCACGACCACTTTGAATGCATCCCAGACTGTACCTCTCTGTGCTACACTGTTTGTGTTGGTGGCAAAGTATTCCTCTATCTGGTCTCTCAGGTAGTCATTGAACTCCCCTTCCTGTAGGGATTCCGCTCTCAGGCGCCAAGTGGGTATTCTGGGTCTCTGGGCCTTGTCCTGCCATGTCGCTATCAGTGGAGCGTGATCTGAGAACATACTGGCCTTGTATTCTATGTGTTCATAATTCCTCAGTGTTTCCGTCCCTGTGAACATACAATCTATTTGTGTATGCACCGCATGGGGGGTTGAGAAGTGCAAGTATATTTGTTCTGCTCCATGTCTTTCCCTCCACATGGCCACTAGTCTGAAGTCTCGAAACAGGCCTTTGACGGTTTTGGCCAGTAGCGCTGTTTTTTTGTATTTGGTATCTGACCTATCCAGTACTGGATTTAGTGTGCAGTTAAAGTCTCCTCTCCACACCTGCGTTGCCTCCTTGTATGTGGACAGCCTAGTGTATAACGATCTGAAGAAGAACGTGGCGTCATGGTTTGGAGCGTATTTATTCACAAAGCAGACCTCTCCATTTTCCCACCATCCATGTAAAACAGCCATTCTCCGCTCATTATCCTTTTTTGAACTCCAGGAGCTGGAACCGGGCTGTTGGCACGATCCATACTTGGACCCCTTTTGCATATGCCGAAAAGGGTTAGCCATATATTTTGCCCCCCCCTCCCATTTCCTATTTAGTGTGGCCTGCCTCTTTGCTGTTAGGTGTGTGTCTTGGACCATTGCTACTTGGATGCCTTTAGTGGGTAGGTAGGTGCGTATTCGCAGCCTCTTTATATAATTGTTCAGGTCCCTCAAATTCCAAGTGATTATTTTAACTCCTTCAGGTATCTGCATAATGGATTGTGCCGGTCCTCTTGGCTCCCCCTGCCCCACCCGTCTGCTAGGTATTATTACACGCATCCTTACGCTCCTCTATGATCTGTGTCATGGAGTGCTCTTATGTTTGTCATGATGTGTTCTAGTTTTGTCTCTAGTCTTCTCCCCTTGGGGGCCCCATTCACTCCTGCTCTCCACAAACTTGCATTCTCCTCCTGTTTCTTCGTGCTTATGGTTCCACTTGTCTAATGACCAAACAGTCCCTTTTAATACGCTCCTCCATGTGTCTGTCTCTCCTTCCCCCCTCCCATTTCCCCATTCCACTGGCAACTCCCTAAAACAGTGCCTAACCAAACAATGGCTAAGCGTTAG
This sequence comes from Ambystoma mexicanum, assembly GCF_040938575.1. Lineage (NCBI taxonomy): Eukaryota > Metazoa > Chordata > Amphibia > Caudata > Ambystomatidae > Ambystoma > Ambystoma mexicanum. The sequence continues at coordinate 1,223,336,864 of NC_090926.1, read as the reverse complement.
TGTTCTCGCTTAGGCCTAGCTGCTTCTCTCGCTCCCGTCTCTCCTCCATCGTGCCACGTGCGGCAGCTCGACGTCTTAGAACTGACGTCCGAAAGTTTCAACTAGGGTTTGCAGCCACTTCCCGAGCCGCCGTCTGCGACTCCCACTGTTACTGCTGTTTCTGTTTCCGCGTATCCGCATTATCCTCATTATGTCCTCCACCCTTATTTGTGTCGACAGTTCTCGGGGTCTGCGTCCAATTATGTCCAGAGTTCATCTGTTACGGTGCATTGCTATTCCTATGTGGGAGTTGTGGTATTCCTTGCGGGTCCATCTAGGCTTGCGCTTCTTCCATGTCATCAAAGAAATATGTTCTCTCATTGTGCAGTATTTTGAGTTTCCCCGATATATTAACATGTATCGTAAGTTCATGTTTCTCAGCCGCTCCTTAACCGGGCCAAACCGTGCTCTTTGTTGTTGGACCAGGGTGGTGTAATTTGGATATATTGCTAGTTTTGAGGCTCCTCTTCTAATGGTTCCCCCTTTCCTAGAGAAGGCAAGGACTGATTTCCCTGTCTTTGTAGTTTAGTATTCTGGCAATTATCAATCTCGGAGGTGGGGGGGGGCACCTGTCGGGGGTCTTTTCCTTAGCGATCTGTACGCCCTCTCGACCGTAAATCCTTGGGACATGGTACTTGGGCCCACTTCTTGTAGCAGCATGTTTTCTACATATACTGTGGGGTCTCTCCCTTCTTCTCCCTCCGGGAGTCCAAGTATTCTTATGTTATTCCTACAGGCTTTTCCTTCCGCATCTTCTACGCAGTGTTCTAGGGTTTTCACCTTTTCTGTCAGTTCTTCCAATTGGGTCCTGGTGCTGGCTATGGTCGTTGTATTCCCTTGCACTTGTTGTTCTGCTGTGCCCAGTCAGTCTGCGAGTGCTCTCACATCCTATCGCAGTAAGCCTACATCCATGATGACTGAGTCAATCTTGTACTTCAGTGCCATCTTTAGGGCTGCTATAGACACCAAAATTGGGCCCTCATCTTGCATGGTCACCTGCTGTGCTGAGGTTGATTCTGGTTATTCTCCCTGCTGATCTGCATTGGTGTTCCCCTTTTGTGCATAAGTCTCCATTCCAGTTTGCTTGCCCTATCCTTTTTTGCCTTTGTCTGCCATCAGTATACTGTGTGCATGTGAGGTCCTCCTGCCGCTGTGGTGTATCGCTTTTGATTGCTTGGGTTAATTTCCACCTGTGCTCATTCAACCATTCTGTGTGGGTTTTATTGTCACCCTCTCTTCTAGTCAGTGGGCGCTCAGCACCCTCTGCACCCCTCTAGTTATTAGCCTGCAATATCTGCACTCGTGCCAGACCGCTGATGCAATCCTCCTCAGTGCTTGTATCGGTGTCACACTTCAGGGTCTCTCGTTTGGCTGCGTATCGCTGCATTTAGGCTCCCTGCAACAGCCTCCGCCTGCCATGATTCACAGTCTATGGGCTTTTCTCATGTGTGCTTGGGGCCAAGGCCGCTCGTTAAGTTATGCATATGGGGTGGTGGAGTAGCTCCAGTCTTCCTTTTAGGTCCTCTCCCTGGTGTGCTCCGTATCTGTTCTTCACGGCATCCGGGGGGCTCCCACCACTTCAGCTCCTCAGCTGTTGTACAGAGCGTTCACCCGCTTGTCTGCCACCCCAGACAGTCCGGATCACGGCCTTCAGCCTTCCGCTCCTCATTTTACACTCACCAGGGGCCCAGGTGTCTCGCGGTCACTTGCTTCTTCTCTGCTTCTGCTGTCATCCCTTCCTTCTCCGGAAGGCGTGTCGTTAAGGTGGGGCTGCGCTCTATTCCACCCACAGGGCTTCCCTCAGTCTGCTGCTGGTCTTCTAGGGCGACCTTCCTCAGGAATCCGTCCCTCCTCACCTCCTTGCTTCCTCCGTCAGTGTGCGGTCAGCATCCCAAGCACAGGGGTCGCCCGCCACGTAGCTTCAGCGTCACTCTCCTTCTATCCCTCAAGCTGTGGGCGCCATGTTGGGTGTTCGGCATCTCGGAGGAATACATCTCTACCTCCTCACCCAGGACCTCCCGAGCCGCAAAATTTTCCCTGGTGTCTCCTGAGTAGTTCCGGCCCCTGATGCTTCTTTTAATGCAGCGTATAGATGGGTGGTAAGCTTATCTTGTAACGGGTCATGCAGGAGATCGTAGAAGGCTCTTCTTTACTGCATGGCTGATGGCCACAATCCCAGCTATGCACAGGTATGGTGCAAAGAACCTCTAGGGAGTGGAAATATATGGATATGCAAAGTAAAAGAAATCACTTAGGGTGGTGTTGAATGGAACTTTATGGGGGAGTCTAGTGGGGAAGTGGTTGAATTTTTGATGTGTTCTAGTGGAGCTTCCACAACACTCTACCCAGTCACTCTCAAGCAGATGCAAGCCAATTGTCTTGACAAAGTACCATTGCCTCACGTATCATTAAGAAAGACCAAGTTCAAGACTTAACCCCACAAAAGGTGCTTGGAAAATGGAGGTTTCACATTCACAACTGTTGTAGAGTTTAAAATAAAGAACTTAAAGCTGATGCTGAGACAATAACATGCATAGAAAAGTTGAATTTTATTAACATGGGATGACAAAACACGGGGATAAAAAAATAGGTTTAAAATGGGCTTGCTCGTTTATTGGACCACTATATAATGGGTTTAAATGGGTACACGTGCAAGTCTATTTGAGGTTTAAAAAAGAAATTCAGTAGCACCACAGACTTCAGCATAAGCTAGTCACAGACACCGACAATAATGAGCTCCTCCAATGGGCTCTGCATCCTTGCATAGGACCAGCAGGAGCCTGCAGAAAAGACACATGGCAGAAGTTGTGAAGGAAAAGGCATCCATCTCTAGAAGCCAAAGCATGATACATAACTGTTGGATCCACAAATGGGTTGTTTTTGGTCAGTTCTCTATGAGAAAAATTCCTAGATCTCAATAATCAGCAGTGAATGCTGTGATATAGCAGAGTAGGATCCACAAAGAGGCCGATCACAATTTCTCAAGTAAAACAAATTTGATTAAAACACACAAAAGTTCCCTTCTGGATTAACTCAAAATGAAAATGGCCCAGAATAGGCTCTTGACGACATTTCTGACAGTTTCAGGGTTTCCTGATACATTTCACGAGGCTGATATACTTCTCATCAACCATAGTCTAAAGGCTATTAGCTCTCGGCTTCATGCTGATTGACTTGGTTGTTGATCGGTAAAACCACCTCCAATGTGTCCTGTAGATCCTGTAGCCTCTGCTGTGTCTCTGCTTTGGGATATAGGTAGTAAAAGACCCTTTCCTTCACAAAGAAATAGAGCCAACTGCGTTAGCTTCCAGAATTTCCAGATGGGGTTCACAAGTCTTGTCACCGCTCTCTTTGCCACCTCTCTACTCCTGTGCTGGTCCTGCACTTCATTAATGCCACACCATGTTCTCCTTACTCCCTTCATCCTGGGCATGGCTCCTTCTGTTTGGTGTCTCACCACTTTCTCATATTGAAACTGATCATTCTACCCTTATCTGGGAAAGTCAGCAAATGGAATCCAATCCACGGATACTGTCAAGAGGGCAACATATATGAACTTTGAAAGATGCCAAGAAGGCAAACTAAAGAAAATAAGAAACTACTAATACCAAAAAGGATTGGTGTTACATATGAATTTTGGAAATGGTCAAGAAGGCAAAACAAAGAAAATAAGAAACTACAAGTACCAAGAGGCATTGGTGTTGTAAGAGGAGGACGCAAGTGGTCATGCAGAGGTCTATGTAAAATCCATGCAGTTTCTAAAGTCTTTGACAGTGAAAAGAAACTTGAAACAGAACGTGGAGAAGGTATTCCCCACGAAGAGAAAGACAGGCTCGAGCCCAGCAGAGAGAAGCCTGTGCAGAATTGCGTGGTAAAGTAAAAGGTGAAAGACAGGCTCAAGCTCGGCAGAGGGAAGCCTGTGGAAAACTGTGTGATAAAGTGAAAGGTGAAAGACCGGCTTGAGTCCAAGCCTGTGCAGAACTGTGTGATAAAGTGAAAGGTGAAAGACAGGCTTGAGGCCGGCAGAGGGAGGTCTGTGCAGTAAAGGTCAAAAGTGCAACTATATTTATGACAAGGCGAACAAGGACTAAGGAAGTGATTAGACTACCAGAAGCTTGATGCCGAATCCTAAACTGTTCAATTGTACCAGTAAGCCAAAGTGTGCAAGACTCAGAGAAGTGTGACGTCAACCTATACTCTGTAGAACCTGTGGTGTTTAACGTGAGGAAGGGAGTTCTTACATTTCTTTTGACACACTATTTTCCTTTTGTATTCTCTTAACACATTTGTCATTTTGCGAAGGAGGGCAAGGTTACGTTTTCATAGTATAGGCCTTGATATTTTGACTAGACTGACTTGGACTGTTTGTTATTCGTGTAATGGTCTAAATTACTCCCATTCTAGAGTTAGGGTCAGTTAAGAATTCTACCAACCCAACCAAAATAAAGGTTTTCGGAACTAACTTATATCCATTGTGTCTGTGTCTACTTTGTTTGTAGGCATCAGGGCACGTACATTTAGACACATACAGATTTCAACGAGACAATCGGATTCCTAGCATTTGCTTCTCCTATCTCACTTTATTTAAAAATAGTGGTTTTTAGCTTTTTCTGAAGTTCATGTAGTTTTCCTCTACTCTGAGTTTGATCAGCAGACCGTTCCATGTCTGGGCTGCTCTCACAGGGAAGGATCTTCCTAGTCCATTCGCTCTTTTAGCTGTGATGCATGTGATTTGTCCTTGTGTCTCCGATCTTAGAGACCGACTCGGGGTATAATGAACAATTTCGTTACTTCGAGTAAGCGGGGGCATGTCCAAATAAGCAACGATGTACTAAGGTCATAGTTTTGAAGAGGATCCTGTCTTCTAATGTTAGCCAGTGCAAGGCTTTCCTGTCTGCTGTAATGTGATCTCTTCTATCTTTTTGTCTGACGATTCCTACAGCATTGTTTTGGAAAGATTGGCATCTGCTTATGCAACCTTTGCTTACTCCTAGTTGGAGGGCATTCCCGTAATCTAGCCTGGAAAGAATGGTGGCCCTCGCAATGGTAGTGCTATTCTTATTGCTCAAGTACAGTCTGATGCTTCTTAACAGCCTTAGGTAATACTGGCAATTTCGGTTTAGATTGTTAACGTGCGCATCTGCGCCAAATGACGCCTCCATGTATATTCCCAGTGTTTTGACCTTATCTGATACCTGGATAAAGGTGTTTTTGATCTTAAACGCGTGTATTCCTGGTTTAGCTTAGCCCGTGCCGGATCTGATCCAAAGGCTATCTGTTCAGTTTTACATCCATTTAGACACAACCAAATGTCCTTCATCCTGGCATCGATGATGTTGTACAGGTTTGTCACTCTGTTGTTATCGGTGTCATAGCATCCACTCAGCTCTACCACTACCTGAGTGGCATCGGAAAATTGGTAAAGTAATCTCTGAATTCCTCAAGCAGTGTGCAAAGACACCTCAAGTACAGGTTAAACAGCAGAGGGGATAGACTAGCCCCCTGAGGTACACCACAACTAATGGGGATTGAGTCCGAGAATTGATCCCCCCCAAGTGGATTTTAGATCTACAATCTGATAAGAAGGAAATCACCCAACTGAAGGCTTCTTTAGAACAGTTGCCTGAGTGTTCTAGTGACTGTTGGAACTGTTAGTGGTCCAGCAGATCGAACACGGCTGTAAAATCCAACAACATCAACATGCCCATTTTACTCTCGTCCATGATGCTGAGCATGTGTGATTGAAGATATAGCAATGCTGTCTCAGTGCTATGTGACCTTCTAAACCCTGATTGTTGTTTATGGAGGAGATTGTTGGTGTCTACAAAGGATTGTAGCTGTTGGGTTGCCACCTTATCCATAGCTTTCAATAGAAAGTTTCAATTTGTAATCGGGTGGAGATTGCCTGGGTCTTTCTCGTCCATACCTGGTTTTTTGTCCAGCGGTGTGACTGACTGTTTTGATAGTCTCTGGAATTCTATTGTCTCTAAAGGATGCGTTCACCATCCTTGTGAGTAACAAGCAAAACATGTCCTTATTTTCCAGGATCAGTTTGGATGGTAAGATGTTTTCAGCGCAGGATGTCTGCTTCATGCTAAGTGAGAATGTTTTCATGTCGTCTGTGGTGATCGACCTAAAAGTGAATTTGTCTTGTCTCATTCTGTGTTTGTGGAATATCTGTTAAATTTTGTTGGTCAGACCGAATCACTTGGGTCGCTCTTTTCGTCTCTCTGGCTTTTAGAATTTTGTTACTGAAGCCTCCTCCACTACGTTGCAGTCTTTTTGGGTTGGTTGAAAGGGGGGGGGCAGGGCTTTTGGCTTTTCTATAGACTTTAGGATCTTAAATAATTTATTGGTAGAGTTGGTGGATGATGGTATCTGCTCCTCAAAGTAATTTATCTTTGATTCCTTGATGTTCTTTGTATTGTTTCTCTAGCTCCTTCCATTTGATCTTGTTAGCTTCCGAGGGATGTTTGATACTGCTATTGATACTATGCATTCCTTACATATGGTGTCAGCCGTGGGATACAATTCAATTGATAAAAGTTGAAGGCCTCATGTTAATTTTTGTTTTACCACCATTCGTAGAGAAACTAATTGTTGATGTTGAAGCCTCAGACGAATACATACCATAAAGAAGGCCCTTTTCTACAAGTTCTCATGCCTATTAGATCTGTTTGTTCAGTCCCAACAGTTACTTGATACGTTACCTATTTCCGATTATCATTTACAGCAATGGGCCTGTATGGTCCTGAAGATTAGAGAAGATTAGATCACCTCATACTTTTATTAGACCTAGTGCCCTGGAATCCATCCTTAAAGGGAAGTCCTTCCTTGCAGGTAGTTCCCCTTCCACCTCTGCCTTACCAGTAACAGATATAAACCTCCAATCCGCTATACTCCAATCTGATTCAGATACCGAAGAATTAGAATATGTTTAAATTGATTGTGAAAAAGAAGGTTGAATCCATCTTTTTCCCCTCAGACTCAGGAGAAGAATCAGATAGAACTTTAATACCCCATATAAATATGGCCTCTGTTGAAGACGCATTAGCCCAATTAGCTGCCCATCAGATGCAGGCAGAAACCCGTCTCCAGTCAGGTTTGGAACAGTTCATTGCCATTCATGCCAGACTACTGTTGCCGCAAGGTATTCTGCAGCCATACCTAGAAGGTGAGGACTTCAGGAATTTTTTTCTCAACTTCAAATTGCAGTACAGTTTGGGTGCGATGATAATTTAAAAATCTATAACCCAGGACCATTACTCAAAGATGAATTATAAACCTTTCATCAGTTACTCACTCTCTTCAAGGAGACACTACTGTTGCATATATTAAGCAAGGACTTCTGCAAACAGTAGGACTAACTAGCAATTTGTATAAACATACATTAAGGAACATCAAAATTAACCCTGGAGAAATTCCTTTACAGTTGGGGGAACGAATAAAAAACACTGTTTCTCTATGGACTGCTAAAAGAGCTTTATCTGAACTGATAGACATCTTGACCATAGAACAATTAATTAATTCTTTACCTCCCTCCCCACAGAAAGCAGGCCTACAATTGAGCAAGCCTACCCTTGCTTTGGCCACTGAAACAGCACAAAACTACTCCGAGGCAAATAAATATTTTCACTCTACATAAATTTGATGTGAGAAATGATCATAAAGGTTCCTCACGTCCAACACTATTCATATCAGAACGAGGGGGAAATCTTCCAAAGACTAGAGAATGGATAGGAAAGGATAGAGAAAAATGTGAGTTTACAAAACCAGAATTCAAAATCAAAGAAGAGGGAAGGAAAAATATCTCGAATCCAATTGCCCACCTGTTATTCATGTAACGAGGTTGGTCACATAGCTAGAAGCTGCCCCAAGAATCAGAAAGAACAACCCCTGGAAATAGGATATATGATGGGAGAGCAATAGAAGGAACCAGAAGACGATATTAAGTCTGTTAACAAATGTTTTTGTCATTCGCCTATTGAATTTACCAATAAAAGGGCTTCCATTAATGAAGGATAGTAAACGCTTTGATAGATTCAGGTAGCAAGTAACCAGCAGTCTGTGCAGACCTGATTGCGCAGAGAGACAGTGAAAATCAAAAACTAGTCAGAGTTACCTGCGTACATGCGGCTAATGAAATATATCCCAAATACCAGTATCTATCAACATGAAAGGAAAACAAATCGTCATACCCTCATCCATTATATCAGGTCTTCAAAAAGAGGTAATCTTTGCTAGAGTTTTCCCAAACTTCTCTACGTTAATACAAAATGTCCAACCACAGCTCCCTCAATTTTCCCACACTATAAATATGCAATCAGATTTTTTTTCTCCTCCTGCCCTGAGATGTGATTGGTCAAAATATCCACCCAATGGCATTAATATGAATAATAAGACAAATGTCCCTTCAATAGGTTGCCAAAATCTTAGGGGAAAAATATATGGAAAACTTGAGGGGGATTCCACCTCTGGCCTCACGGGATCTTCAGTCCTGGGGAATAAGATGGAGTCCTTAGGGACCAAAAACAAAAACTTTCAGGCGAGACATGTCCTAAAAAGGGTAAGGAAATCCTGTCAGAGGCCTTCATCCTACACAAACGAATACACATGATAATTAATGGTTTCACTCTGGTGCCTGAACCCCCGAAACACTTTGTATTGACTGCTGATTGACATTATTCACAAATATCTATTGTACTTTAAACTACATATTAATGTCGGATGTAATTACTGTGGACCCCAACGAACATGTTTTTTTTTAATCTATACTATGTCACCAAACTACTCACCTAATGCTTGTCCAATATAACAAAGCATTGCTTGAACTGTAGTCAAACCTACAAATCACAATACTTCATGTCACTTACCTTACTCAATGTCATGTAACCACTCATCTGTTCACATTTTCGGGTTTTAGCACATATTATACCACACTGGTTCCTCTATATGTTTCACATGGCATCCCCTGTATGCTTTTCACAGCCTTGAAAAAGATCCTGGTTGGGTCGAAACACGTGTCGGCTAATCTGTGCTATTAAGAATCACCAATATATACCACAACATTGAGCATTTGAACCTATGGGGAGATGTTCTCTAGTGTGACGAGGATGACAACTACTAAACAAAAGTAGTTCCTATCTGTTGCTTTGTGAAAAGGTTTCACTTGCAGTGTGTTATTGGTTCTGTCCGCCAAGATTGTAATAACCAAAACATTAATTTCTGATGAGCTACATACAGATATACATTTCAGAAACTAATTCTGCTCATTGATCCATGCCATACATTTTTCAAACAATATGGCATCACCATTCCAAACAATTAGGATGTCATCAATGTATCTCCTCTATAAATTGAGGTTCGGCAAAACAGGATTCAGATCACTATAGATTTTTGATATCTCAAACGATTCAACATAGAGGTTGGCCACAGAAGGGGCCACAGGCAAGCCCATTGCTGTTCAATGTATTTGATGAAACAACTTGTTGTTAAAGCAGAAATAGTTCTCAGTTGAAGCCATTTCGGCAAGCCACAATATGAAGCTATTGGGTGTAGTCTCATCTTTTCATTTAGACAGAAACAAATCCTCAATCACTGCTAGGGTAACTCCTTGTGGAAAACAAGTGTAAAAAACACAATATCCAGACTAATCAACAATTGAGTATTACTATCAAAAGGAAATTCCTCAATTATGTTGATTATCTCAGTGGTGTCCTGCACAAATGAGTACATCCCCACAACAAAAGGTTTAAGATGCTTGTCCGCAAATTTGGATAGAGGTTCGAGCAGGGACACTGTTCCCGATACAATTGGCCAACCAGGAGGGTTTACAAGTGATTTGTTTATTTTCGACAAAATATAGAATTTTGGAATACTGGGTGTCTTGGCTTTAGAAAATCATGTTCCTGTTTACAGATCCACCCACAAGTAGATGCCTTCTCAACCTTTGTATTAATTAACATTTGTAGTCACTGAGACCTGCTTTCAACATGTTTGGGAATGCACCTTCACTGAGGGAGGCGTTCACAATACCAAGGAGTGTGTTAAGTGTTGCACCAGTGAGTTGTTTAATGAGGTAGGCTACAAGGAAGTCTTCTGTGAAAGTAGTGGATTTGAGTGAAGTGTGTGTGTCTTAATGATACTTAGGCGAGAGGGGGGGTGAAGTCTGTCAAGTAGCAGAGTGCCCGGGGGGAGGGTGGAAAGCAGATCTCCATCTGGCTTTGAGGCATCGATGTGACCTCATATTTCATTTAAGAAAAAGGTGTTTATTCCGTTGAAGCTGGCACCTCTGGGACAGTTGTGGGCTTGGGGCAGTGCTTGATTACTTAGAAAAAGGCTTTGCTCCAGTTTCAGGCTGCCTCAATGATGGAAGTGTAGCAAGCCAACTTAACCTCAGAGATAGTTTGCCTGCATTGGGCATGCAGGGATTTGAGGAATGAGAGATACTCTAACCTACAGTCCTTGTACCACTGATTTACAAGGGATCTAATAGAGCGTTTCTTTTCGGCGAGCTTAGGTGTATAGTAGAGTACAAACACTTTGAGCCTGATTACAACTATTGCGAAATGCGTTTAACGGCGCCGGTAATGGTGCCGGCGCCGTTAAATGCATTCCGCAATATTACGAGGTTCCCTCGCGGGACCCGCTTGCTGATTTTCTTTTGAGCTAACAATGGGCCGGTCGTAATCGGCCCGTTGTTAGCTCCCGCACCCATTCCCATTGAGCCCTATGGAGGCTCAAATTGGAATGGGGAAGGTCCGGGGCCGGGTTCCCTGAAAGAGGAATTACCGGGCCTTCCAAACTCGGAATGGCTCTGTAATTCCCCATTCAGGGAACACGAACACTGTTTTGGAGGCAACCATGCCCTTGTTAAGGGCATGGCTACCTCCAAAGTCGTAATGAGGCCTCTTGCCTTTGGTGTGGCTACACTATAAAGGTGCGTGGGTATCCACTAGTTCTTTGGCAAAGTGGTTAAATGTATCCAGAAGGGCTGAGGATTTCCCTGTTGTTGGGTATGTTGTGAACAACGTCTCTAATGTGTCTAGCGGGAAATTCTCGAAAGATCGGCGCTCAATAATAGGGTGTGACCTTTGTGGGTCAGCCTTGCGTGTGATCTGAGAAGGGGGATTGTGGCTTGATTGGTCCAGTTGAGGAGTAGGGGGTAAGAGGTGAAGACTAGGTTGCGCATGTGATCTTTGACATGCATGGGGAGAGTACGATGAGTTTAAAGTCCATGGAGTCGGCCAGAGAGAACAGGGAGTCGCATATGTGTTTAGCTGGTTGGGACTCGGGATGGTAAAATCTCAAGAGGAGGATAACAGGAAACTGTTGCATATGAGAGAAAGTAGGTCATCAATGAAGTTATGACTCCCTTGAGGTGGCCTGTAAATAAGGTGGCATGTGAGAGCGAGCGTTAACACTCATAACCGGGCCTACGTGAATAGAAGGTGTATGGGGGATATTGATGAGCTGTCCGGGACTGCGTTGGGCGTTTGGCTGTGGGATCCCTTGATGGGATGGGAATGTGGCCTAGATCCAGTTGCACCCGCTCACCAACAGCAAAAGGAAATAAGCTGAAAGACTGCTTACATAGAGGGGAAAAGGGTGGCAAAACAATAAGGCACCAAAAGATTAGCAGTGATTGACAGGTGGGTGGGGTTTAGGTCATGTGGCCTAGATCCACTTGCACCAGCTCACCAAATACAAAATAAAAGAAGCTGGAAGGCTACTTAAATAGGTAGGAAAAGGGGTGGAAAAACAAGAAGACACCAAAAAATTAGCAGTGATTGACCTAGCTCCACTTGCAAAAACAAACCGAGAGGCCTGTTGGGCAAAAACCATATTTCCTCCCTAGCGCCCAAAACTCCACATGTAAACACTGTGAGCAGAGGAACCTTCTATCTGAACCTAGGTAAATGTCCCTCAAAAGATCCCAAGTATCCCTTCTGCACAAGTGTGCTGTCCCTAGCAAGCAGTAATGGGCCGCCTATCTTTATGAAAGAGAACTATCGCTATCTGAACTACCAGGTTTACAAAAACCAGCCACTCGTATAAGACTTGTAAAAACGGTTATACAAACTAATCTAAATGTACTTTATTCTTGACTGTTTACCCACCAAACAAGAAAAATCAAAAACCTTTTCCAAGGTTAGAATAAGACTGCTGTGTAATCCAACTGCACTGTGTCTACTGCTTGTTTATCCCATCTTCATTCATCTTACTCACTAAATGGATTGGCAAAGGAAACAAGTGAGGCGTAACCGTCACTTGGAACAATTCTAAAAATACAGTTTTCTCTGCTGTGTATCAGTATTTCACACCCGTTTTTATCATCAACCGGTTTCAGTGGAGAACAATATGTTATACAACCTTCATCAGGAATAATAGGCTCAGCGTAAGGACCACTACTCACCAACATTACAGATAACAAGAAAAACAGTACAAGCATGACAAAACATACAATATTGAAGAAGCTGTATAAAACAAAATAAAAGCAAACACACTCATCCATGATCATATAAACATCGCTAAGCATTTTAGATACTAACAATGAGTTGAAAAAGTAGAATTGATGAAGGTAAAGTCACTCACTAAACTTGAAGACATTTCCCTCCCATTTTGTTCCTGTTTATCAAAAGTGTCACAAACTTGTTGGTGAATTCTGACCAGAGACGAAATGGGAATTTGACTGCTAGTGCTGAGAACAAAAGTGGTCCCTGGAAGCATAAGGGGTATCCAGAAAAGTGTGCCCACATTATGGGGCTGATTCATGGAATTACTTGTGCCATTCTTCCTGCAAATCCCTGTTCAACAAATGGGGATTTGCGGGCAGAATGGCGCACAAATCCCTGTTTTTTTGGCACAAATAATTCCTTGAATCAGCCTCTAAGTTTCACCTGTTGACAAATGGTTACCCACCCCATTTTACATCGCCAAGATTATCGTTTCCCCGAAGGCGCTAAATGATTCTAATGACACAACACTGTAACCAGCTGTAATTTATCCAATAGATGGTTGGTGATCCCACAGTAAACGCTATTACGCTAGGAGAGCCGAGAAAGTCACAGCCTGGCCAAGTGAAGCCTATGGACTATGCTAAGCAGGGGACAACGTTTGACAATGAAGCTAAGCTGAAAATGAGCACTCTGCATGGCAGCATAGACACGAGAATCAAATGAAATTGCATGTTGGAATAAGGCTCACAGACTGTGAACCCGCTCAACTGGTATAGGTGCAGGAACACTTGGAGGGCCTAAGTCTTGCCTGCAAGTAGGCAGAGAGTTGTCTGCCATCCATGCCTGGAGATGAATCAGAATCTGCTGCTCTAGCCGTATCCCCTAAAGCCAGGCCAAAGTTAATCTGCTGCCTTAGCCGTATCCATTGAAGCCAGGCCAAAGTTGATCAACAGCTGGGTGCCGTCTGCATACATCTGAAAATCCAGACCAACTTCCTGATAAACCCTGCAAAGGATTGCATGTAGATATTGAAGGGCAGTGGTGAGGGTGCCGAGCACCTGGGAATCACTAAGCGCAACAGAGTCAGTTTTGTCCAAGCCTAACCTGCTGCACCATGTTCAACCAACATTTCTCATCCATAGCAATGCCCAAGAGACCAAACAAATGAGGAGGCAATCAAGGAGAATCTTGATATCTATGGTATGTCACAAGAAAATGTGGAAAAACAACTGCACACTTTAAGTAAGGTTTAAGCATAGAAGTTTAAGGAGTTTATAACAGAGCTTTGAGATAGCATTGAGTTTGTGTGAGGGTTTGTAAGAAAGATATCCACTTAACACACTAAGGATTAGCTCTCTACACTAAGGATTAGCTCTCTACTGTGTTCTGCAGAGTTCTCTTAAGTTCAGGTTTTCTGGGTGGTATAACATAAAATAATAAATCCTGGCCTTAGAGAGCCTGCCAAATTGCCTGGCCCCTGATGTGTCTCCCTTGTGACAATAGAGTCCATGAGCCAATATCTATCCAGCAGCTCCGGGAGACTGAAGATAACAAAAATCCACAAGTTTAGAAGTCGGTTCTTTCTATGGCTCCAGGAAGAAGAAAGCCAACCACAGACTTCCTCCGTAGTAGTCTCCCTTTCAAGGTTTCATCCTGGAATTACTCAATCTCTGGGGTAGCAGTTGGATGGGCTGAAAGATGCGAGTTCTGGTGGGATTACTCCAATAGCCAAAGGCCAAGTAGTGTCCTTTGGGTGAAGAAGACGCTCTTACTGAGGATCCAGCCTTATCTATAGTAAGGTCTGCAGAGTCTCACAGAGGTGCCGCAGGTTAGTAGCTCTAGGTGCTTTGAAAGGCACACAGTGCTTCCGTCTTCCAGAAGCCTAACCCTGTATCCCAATCCGTTCATGTTGGTCTCTACTCCAACCAGATGTTCGCTTGTGTCTGGGGACATGACTCTCGACCTCAGTGTTATCCCTCGAGCTATCTGCTGGGAAACCTCCACACCACTCCACCATTATCTTGTTACTTCTCTCACTTACGTCAGACAACAAGTGGTCAGGCATTGTCTTTCTTACTTGACTGGACATGTACGTAGTGAGAACTTTAGATTGTTCTTCAAGCTGGTTCTCTGCTTCTCTTCTTCTCCAACTAAGGAGCTGTTCCTCTGTTCTCTCCTCTGCTCATCTACCTCCACAGATCCTGTCTCCTCCCTTTCCACTCAGTCTTTCTATCTCGTTCAGTATTCTCCATTTTAACCCTCTTGACCCACTCATATGTTCCTTGTTTCTTTCTTCTGTTCTCAGCTGTATAGTCTTCTTCTATTTCGTACTCTCACTGTACCACCTTGGTGCTCTCTACCACCTATGTTTCCTCCTCATCAAACCTTTGCCCGTTGCTCCCATCTTTAAGCACTACTTTCAATGTTTTACCTTCTCGACAATTGGATCCCCTTCGCCATTCCTTACTTTTATTTCCTGCCTCCTCAGCTCTTTCCACATTGCCACCTCCTCTTGAGCTCTGTTCACTTTCCCCCCCTTCACCTCCCACTCTCTTCCCGTCCTCTCCTGCACCTTCAGCTCTCTTCATCTCCTGCACATTGAGTCTTCTCTGGACTGACAACTCCTGAGCCATCAGCTCTCTCTACTCATCCGTCTCTCCAATGCTTTTTTCTCCAATACCCCAAACACCCACACTCCCTAGAGCTTTCTCAGGGCTTTCATAGGCACCCAATCGCTCTACGTGCACCAGGGCAATCTGTAGCACATGGACGTTTGGTTGGTATTGGATCGTGTGTGGGGATTGACTGACGAGTAATATACTTGCCTAACCGTGCATCCTGCCCTGCAGGCCAAGCCTTCAATCGGCAGGTATGCCATCTTGGAACTGGGCACCACACACATGTGCAGGGAGGCACAGACATGTTGACGTGTGCGCTAGAGCAGAAACAGCATCTCTCCTCTGCTCGTGAGTTCTGCGGCCCACTGTGGTTTTCTATGCACACATTTAAATGGCCAGCAGGTGCAGCAGTGCCTGTGTGTGAACCCCTGCCCCACGCCCTTGGTGTTGCAAAGGATCCTCCACATGCCATCCCTGGCCTCCACACCTCACCTCATAGCAGGTAGTGGGGGCTGCATCCCCGCCCCCCACTCAGCATGGACAGGCAGTGGACTTTGTTACAGGTATCAAATGTCGCAAACAAATTAAGAAACATCAGGGCTACGTGCTTTCATATGTCCCTCTGCTTACAAAGGTGTGTGTGTGTGTGTGTGCAAGAGGATTGTCTCGGTCCTCCGCCTCAGCCAAAACCTTGATTGCAGATTGTGAAAAATATGGGCTTCAAAGAGATCTTGACAAATCCAGAATACGACCTACCAAAGATAGTTGGGTAATTGCCCGATAAATGTCAGGCTGTGTTGGGTCGCCTGAGGCTTTTTTGATTACCATTGTACAGGGGCTGGGATCAATGCTAGAGACTTATTGATGATGCTGAGCAACTGTTTTTGGGACACAGATTTAATGATAATGAAGAATTGCCTGGAACCGAAAAATGTGCAAAGAAAAGCAGAATCTAAAAGATAAGAATGGGAAAAGACAGGAGTAATAAATGTGGGCGCTGCGGGTGCCCCTCTGACATCTGCCCAGTGTAACTAAGATGAGAACCATGAGCAGCTCTAATCTTGATCCTAATAGTTGAGGTTTTGGAGATAGAAAACAGCGAACCTTGTGAGCAGAACTTTTGAGGATTTGTGTGTGAGTGAACAGAGGGAGGGAGTGAACTTAGTAAATTACTTACACGGTTCAAAATGGTTCCTAGTGGAAATATGAACCTATTCTATGAGCGTTGCAGAATGAGTCTTTTTAGTGTTTACAATGGCAACCTTACCGACTTTGCTATGGGCCCTGCACACGTACCAGAAGGGAAGATGAATGATTGCCAACGGTTCTCCAAACATCTCCCGTTTTGTTTCTAGGTGTAGGAGTCGAAGTGTACCGACAATAACGGTGCTTCGGTATAAAGGACAAATCACCTCCCTGGTCTGAGTAATAACAGCAAACAGAGTAAAAAGATAACTGAGTGTTGGCTTCATTCCAAGTTGATGATTGCCAACCTTGTAAGTGGTATAAACCTTGTGAACATTTAAAAAAGGTCAGGGAGGTGAAACTCCTTGAATGAAATGTCTGCACACGGGGAGGTAGTGGAGATCGTTGTTTGCAAAAAAACAGCCGAGTGGGGAGCGAAACGTGAACTAGAGAATGGTCCATCCAAGCCAGGAGGGCTGATATTCAAACATAAGGGGAATGCCTGTTCAGAAACATACGCATTTGCAGCAGAAGAGTAAGGACATCCAATTAAAAAGGCTAAGGGCTGCATTATGTGTTCAGTGGTAACATTAATTCCAGCGACATTTCAAAAACCGCCAGAATTACCATCCACCGATTCAGAGTTTGGAGGACTACCACCAGCACAAACCACAGATTTATATATAGGTAACGTCCTCTTGAAGATTTTCAGCAAATTCCACACATTTTTACCTCCACCTAAAAAGTGGAGGTAATCCTTTTAAAATATCACCAAACATGCACTATTTTACAGTACAGAAGGGAAGCACAAGCACTTCCCTTCAATATAGTAAAAAAAAAAATCGATTTGGTGCATAGTAGTGCGTTGAAAATGAAGGTATCTCTGATGCCCCCCTCTTCAACACCATACCAATGGAACACAAAAAGGGTCACTAGTGATCAATTTCTGTATTAAAAAAGGACAGTAATGCTATGAAGCAATAAGCCCCAAGACGGCAGGCCAATACCGCCCAAGGGAATGCCCCCGGCAGGCAGTATGGGCCCTCGTCTCAGGTCTTACTGCCATTAGTACCCCGGCCCGTTAGACCAGGGTACTAATAGCATTTTTTTCAGTACCAAAACACACCAAAAAAGTCAAAAGAAAATGGGCGCAGAGAAAAGGAAAGCGGAGTCCGTTTTCCCTTTCCATGGCGGCCATCGGGAGCGGATGCGCTGTGAACAAAAGTGTTCTCAGTGCGTTCGCTTCCGAGAAATGAAGAAAAAAGAAGGTAAGTGGGATTTGGAGGGGATAGATTGCAGGGAGGGGGCTGGAGGAAAGAAAAAACATACCTGAGTCCCCGACGGGGGACGAAGGCTGCCTCCAGCCATGGAGAGGCTCGAAGCGTGGATTGCCGATTTCGAGCCTCCGCATTGGCTAAGGGGCTGCCACAGCCCCCGCCGGGAAGAAGCGCAGGCACGTACATGCGTCCAAGGGATTACACTGTGGTATGGCTCGGAAACGAGCCAATCACGTTAAGTGTATCCTGTGGATGCGCGTACGCCGGGTAGTAATGTACATTATCGATTTGCACATTCACGTTGACAGTAGGAATGGGTAGAAATAACCTTTAAGGATACCACTGACATAGGTGGTATGTGTGCTGTAACTCCAGTGGTATTACAGAAATATAACCTTCCCCAGTGGTAAACTCTGAATAGGGTGCACTTGCAGAAGTACCATCAGCGTAGGTATTTCTGCTAATACGTCTACCATACCTGCACTGATGCCATAAGTGTGGATAGAAAGCAGGCACATCAGCAGCACTGAAACTGAAATCACCACGAATGTGCAGTGGATATGGCAACTGTAAAAGATCTTCCCACAAGAACTTAAATTCAGTGAGAACATTTGAATTATTTCTGTAAGCATTTTGAAATACTTTGAATTGTAATGATCAGATATGCAAACAAATCAAATCTGAGATATGAACATACATGAGCAGAAAACGTCATTATATAAAACAGACCCGACTTCCTCCTCACCCAAAACTATGCGGTAGCTAGCAGGGAGAGATTCTTGAAAATTCACGAAATAGAATTTTGTCATCCATGTCTCAATTACAGCCATAATGTCCAATAACTCCTCATGAATCTCTTAGCTATCGTGGAACACATAGCTTTAGAAGAGTGTAAAGCAGACCATATTGAAGAAGAAGTGATGCTCGCACTGTGTCAGCAGGGAACTGACGGTCAATGTAATAACCCTTTTCAAGCCTTAAAAAAGTCTCACAAGACCCGCAGGTCAACTTCCTTGGTTACATACTGGACCTAAGAAAGATATACTTGTCCCATGGAGATGATTAACACAAGATTTACCAGTACTTTCTGTAAAATGGTGCATGCCACCGCAAACACATTTCCTATTTGGTGCAATGCTGCCATCCAGAGCCCAGCCATTCACAGTGAAACTTATTTGCCATTTGCTGCAAAGCATGTTTGTATCAAATTTCAAATAAAAGTGTCTAACATCACTGTGCTCCCCAACAAGGTTGGGTACCAAGCAAATGGAACTCTACCTTCAGAGAGAGGAAAGAATACAACTTGGGGCCAAAGGGGATACTATATGACGACATATACTGCAATGATAAAACACCCCATGACAATGCAATAGCCGTAAACACTTAGACACAATAAATTAGGTTGATTCTTTTTTTTCCCGCTTGATAGTCTTAAAACTAGAAATGTTGTGTAGGCTGAGGATCGAACAGAGGTAACAACTTCCACCAGTCTTACAAGGGGTCCAATAATCCATGATCTAAATGGAGGGCATGAGAGGTTGACTGGATAACATAGCGCCACCATGGTACTGATCTAACCTGCCTAATAATTGAAGCAAATCTTATGTTTGGAGTGAGTGTTTATATATGAAATTTCATGGTTGGATTTGTAGTGGTAGAAAGAGTGTTTGTACCTTAATGTTGTTATTCCCAATATTTGAAGACTTTACTTTTTGTTAGATTAACCTTAACTTTTTTTACAAGTTTGTTTTATATGTAATTAATGTTTTTGTGGAAAGTATGGCATATAGCGTTTGAATGTATGTTGTGTAAGTAGTATGAGTATTTGGCATAAGAGTGCTGCACGTATGGCATAATTAGCCAAACGGTTTACATTTTATACATGTATACAATTTACATCTCGTATACATCTTATATCTACTTGAAAATTCACATAAAATCTAGTACTGACTTCAATGTGAGTTTTTGTACATATATCAGTGCATAGGTACCCATTATACGCCTACATAGCCTGTTTGATAAAAAGGTGTCCATTCATTAAGTGTGTTTCTTCGAGACTTTCTGCATGTAGGCGCAACTGGATGGCGTGTGTGTTATACGTGTGTGTGTTGTAAAAGCATGTAAGAGCATGCGTCATGTTTGTGTGGTGTGTATCATAAGAGTATGTGTGGTAAGAGTGGTTTGTGTAAGAGCGTGGGTGGTAAGTGTGTGTGTGTCATAAGTGCATGTATCGTAAGAGTGTGGTGTAAGGCACATGAGTGTTTGATTTGTAAGTGTCTGGCATTTGAGTGAATGGCATATAAAAGTAGGGTATGAGTGTTTGGTATAACGTCATGAAATGCACATGGACTATACACCAATCATAAATATGAAATCTCATATTAAATGAGGTTTGACTTTGCTGTGAATTTTTATATGTTTGGGAGGCATATTTGTTGTACAGATCGTGCATGTACGCAATTAACATCTCCTGAAAACTGATAAATATTAGTTGTGACTAGTCACTTCTCCCCTAGAGGGAGCCAATTTTGATGAGGACAGGGAGATGAGGCTGCTACCAAGAGTCCCCCTGGGGGTGGCACTCGGTGCATGGATCTCATGGGGAAGGAAACCCCCTATGGGATTAGTGATGACCTGGTGCAAATTGGGATCCCTGCCACTAACCTGATCATTGCGCCCCTCCCTGCATCCCAATATCAACCCCTATTCAAATAACTCCCTGTGTTAATGTCACCATTCTTCACAGAGTACTGAGACGAGGAAGAATAGGGGCAACTATCATGAAGATCCAAACCCAGAAAGGACTGAGGAAGAAGGGACGCAGATCTGCAGGGATCACTCAAAGGAACTCACCAGAACGGTCTAGCTTCCAACTGCAGACCTTTATAGGAACAGAAATAAAAACTGACAACAGACTTACCCAGATGTCAGATGCTATGGTATTACAGAAATACGGTGAGAGGGACCGAAGGCTCACAGAGGTAGCAGGAGCACAGCCAAGCACAGAGAGGATGAAGAGGCAGTCTCGCAAGAGGCTGTAGCAGCACAGCACTGCAGGGACACGCGGTCTAGCGAGAAGGAAGAAAATGGAAGTGGATCTGAAGCCACACAGCCGCTGCAGCAAGCCACAGAGAGTCCCAGAGCTGACGAATTAGAAAAGGACACTGGGAAGCCCGCGACTGACTGGAGGGCTGCAGCTGGTACTTATGGTTAGGGGGCCCCAGAGGGTGCAGGAAACCCTGAGAAGCATATTGAATAAAACTCTACCAACATATGGTAAGAAGGGGACTAGGATCTGGGACCCTTAGAAGAAAAGGACATACCAAGTAGAAAGCTCTGGGAGAGAAACATATGAAGACAGTACTTGGCAGGGAAGTAAACCAAGTCTGCATGCAATATCAAGATGCCACAAAGAGAACTGTGAGAATAATACAGAGTAATACAACGCTTGGCAGGTGAGTAAACCAGTCTGTGTTTGAGACTAAGAAACCTGATAGAGAAGGAAACCAGGTCTGCAAACCAGGGCCAGGGACCCGCCACAGCTTGGAGGAGCACCCAAACCACTGTTCTTCGTTGCAGTGCCTGGTAGGATAAAACCAGGTAAGCCAACCAAGGTCAGGGAGTGCCCTGTAGGATAAAACCAGGTCAGCCAACCAGGGTCAGGGGCCCACCACAGGCTTGGAGGAGCATCCAAACCACTCTTCTTCATCTTAGTGCCTGGTAGGAGGAAACCAGGTCTGCAAACCAGGGCCAGGGACCCGCCACAGCTTGGAGGAGCACCCAAGCCACTCTACTTCGTTACAGTGCCTGGTAGGATAAAACCAGGTCAGCCAACCAGGGTCAGGGACCCACCACAGACTTGGAGGAGCATCCAAGCCACTCTTTTTCGTCTCAGTGACTGGTAGGAGGAAACCAGGTCTGCCAACCAGGGTTAGGGACCCACTAGAGTTTGGAGGCGCATCCAAACTCCTCCTCTTTGCCACAGTGCCTGGTGGAAAGGAACCAGGTCTGCTGATCAGGCTCGGGGACCCAGAGACAGAGAAGAAGCCTGAGAGGGCCCAATTGGGGACAGAGATATTTCACCACCAATTATTGAACTGTGTTACAGCCCTGAAGAAAGCTGAGTAAGGGAGACATCCCCCACCAGAAGCCAGAGGAAGACTGGGGAATCGCCACATCACCCCAAAACTTGAGGAACTGAAAATTCCAGAACTGTCTTTTTTCCAGGGGCAGAGAGTCACTCCTTTGGGCTAGGAAGACCTTTTTATTTAGTTTAACTTAGAGTGTGAGGGACAGAGCTAGGATTCTGACATTGGGGCTTTTGCTTTGGACATCCTGACTGTGGCGCTAGGTATTTTAGCAGAGGCAGGGAAAGCCCTCTTAGAGTTAAGGCAAGATAGGGCTTTCTTTTCATTTTTTCACTTGAATAAATGTGTATGCCAACCACCATGACCCCTGCCTGTGAGAGTCTTACTTCTGCACCCTTACATACAATGTCAGATGTGGGATCTGTCCTGGTTGACACGCACTGGGGACCCACAAAAGTAGTAAGCAGGAGCACATGTTCTCTAGCCCCATGACTGATGTACCCGGAGAAATTAATTAACATCATCTTTCCCCGCCAGTATGTTATCAACCCTAAAACCTGAATCCAGTCAACCCCACAATCATCCAAACCCTAGGATGGGAGTTACCTTCCATCCATCAACCTCTCAGACCCTTCTTCCGGTAAGGAACACCATAGAGGAAACAGCTATCATCTTTTATTGCCCCTGAATGTATCTGGTTTCTGCCAGAGACAGGATTTTCAGCTCTTTGGACCTGCGGGTAGACCTCCCCACTACCTTAGCCATCAATAGTATGCCTTCTGGGGGATATTTTTGAAAGAGAGAGAAGAAATGACTACCCCTGCTATCTTGTAGAGAGGAAATGAAGTTTGCCCTCCTGAACTTCTTTTCAATCCCGGTTAAACTCAAATGGGGTGGGTTGGTGGGAATCCTGATTAGAGGAAGAAGGGGAGTTCACCCTGAGAATCCATCTGGGGAGAGTGGAACCCCAGGAAAATGTTTCTATCCCTTAGAAGGTAAGGTTGGCTGTGGTCAGAACAAGAGTGAGTTCTTGTTGGAGAATGCCAAACTTCCTAATCCCCTAATATCTTAGGAAAGTGCCTCCCGTCTGAAAATATAAAACCTGGAAACTCTGGAGCATAACATCTCGAGGTCCTCCCGTAGGGGCGATCACCTTATTGGACCTAGAGGCAATGAGAATGCCACTCTGTACCCTGAGAAGAGTAGAACACCAGAGCAACGACCTCCAAACCACTGAAATGCTAGTCAAGACCCCTACCAGGGAAAATAACAGCCTTACCGATTCCACACCTTCTTTCGAAATATCTTGCCCCTTCAAGACAGAAGACTGAGACTTCCAAGAACTCATCCATCCTGTCCCCCACTCGGGACGATAATCCCATTACATCCAGAAGAGAGAGGGAAGATATTTCTCACCCTAAGAAAAATACCCTATTAGAGCCATCTCCTCTCCCTGGCAAAAAGGAGACCCTCGAAATACCCCCTTCTAAAATCTGGTAAAACTTCCTGATAAGACAGGACAAGAAGGTAGAAACATCTGTTCTAAAAAAAAAAGACTCTTAAGGTCCCCAGGAGATAGAGATACCTGCAAAGTCCAGGGATAGTGAAAAATTGGCCAACACTCTTGTGGTAAGAGATGAAGATCGAGATATAGCATCATCTTTACCCCCATCTCCGAACCGAGGTAAGTTATGTTAGTCTTGCGTTGAGTCTGGTCACCTGGCGAGACAATGCCCTTCTAATAAAATGGGTTTCCCAACCATACCACCATTAAAAGAACAAAGCCAGACTGGGGGGAATTAGGGAACCGAGAACTGAACCATTCCATGTTAGTATCCTCTATGCCACCCAATGAGATAATAACAAGTTGGAAGGAAAATTGGAGGGAATCTCCAACGTAAGAGGAAGAAAACTAAAAGTAGGAAATAAAACTCAATTTCTCTATGTAAAAGGGAACACCATTTACTGGGTACCCGTTACCATCCAATAAAAACAGCTGTGAGCCGAATTAGATACTGGGAGTAAAAGGTGTGCCATCAGACCAGAGTTCTTATCTCAAGACTAGAAAGGGGTTAAAATGGAAGAGGTTTTCTGCATCCATGGTCACACACAGAGTTACCATTTGGCTAGAATCCTGATCACCATCTTTGGGAAGGAAACCTAGGTGACAGCAGCCGTAATTCCACAGCTACCAGCTCAAATATTCCTGGCCAGTAACCTACACTTTCCCAATGGGTGTCCAAATAGACCTTCGAGTAGGATCTGGGGTTTATCAGAGATCCCTGTCAACTATAAGAAACCATCCATGGTGGAAGGAAGCAGATCTGAAATCCGGAAAGGGAAAAAGGGGTACCAAAATACTCTGGTTCCAGAGTATTTCCGCCACAACCTTTGTTCCAACCCCGATGGGAAAGGCACCAATGTAAGGGGAAAGGTATGTGACAAATCTCCTGATGTCGTCACTTCTCCACTAGGTGCAGCCCCTTGCCATGAGGCCAGGGACTTGCGGCCGCTACCTAAGACTCCCCCAGGGGGTGGTATTCAACAGCTGGATCTCATGGGGAGGGAAACCTCCCTATGGGATTAGTGACCACCTGGAGAGAATGCGGTATCCCCGCCACTCACCTGAACCTAGGCCCCCTTCCTACATGCCTAACATCAACCCCTATTCAAATTCCTCCATGTGTTATTGTCACGATTCTTCACCCAGTACCGAGACAAGGAAGAATAGGGGTAACTATCATGAATATCCAAAAGCAGAAAGGACAGAGAAGGAAGAGGATCCGCAGAGATCCCTCAAAGGAACTTACCTGAATGGTCCAGCTTCCAACTGCAGACCATGTTATTATTATGGTATTTATTGAGCGCAGACCTAGCTTCGAGAAGCAACAGAGTGCTTTCCAGAGGAATAAAACAGTACAGATGCATAACGGAGCACTTTTCAGAGGTAACAACAGAACAGATATACAGCGGGTAGGATACAGAGGTGCACAGAGGAGGGGTCAGCTGTGGCAGGGAGGTGGGTTGCATCCAGCGAGTCTGATGGCATAAGGGGCGACGTGATGGATTAGCTGTTGAGGAGAGATTCCTTTAAGAGGTGGGTCTTGAGTTCTTTTCTGAATTTAAGACCATGGGGGAGAATCTGATGCTAACAGGGAGGGGGTTTCATAGTCTTGGAGCGTAGGTAGAGAAGACTTGTTTTCTGGTCCTTTCCTTTTTGCAACGGCTGATTTTCAGGTCTGCACCTGTCCTGGCTTCTGAGGGTGCACTTTCTGCCAAAGATGTCGAGTTTCCCTGCAAGGTAGCTGGGTGACTTGAGGGTGACTGCCTTATAGATGATGCAGCAAGGCTTGAACGTGATTTGTGCGTGCAGTGGGGAGCCAGTGAAGGTCGATTATGGCCAGGGTGATGTGGTCATATCTGCGCAGACCCTTGATGAAGCGTGCAGCCGCGTGTAGGAAATTTCTCTGGGGCATAAAAGAGGATGACAGGAGGCCTTCGACCTTGATAGGAACAGACATAAAACTCTACAACAGACTTACCTGGATGTCAGATGCTGCAGAGAGGAACCGCAAGAGGGACCAAGGCTCGTAGGCGGAGGCAGAAGGAGCAGACCCAGGCGAGGAGATGCTAAAGAGGTGGTCTCCACCGGACATGCTGTGAAACCGTGAGGCAGCCGAGGGCTCTAGGAACGCAGCACTGCAGGGACATGCAATCTGGAGAGAAGGAAGACACCGAATGTAGGTCTCAAGCCGCAGAGCCGCTGCGGCAAGCCAAGGAAAACCCCCAGAGCCCTGGTGAAGTATAGAAGGACACTGGGAACCCCGCGACCGACCGGAGGGCTGCAGCCAGGATCCAAAAGGTACTTGATGGCTGAGGCTATCCTATGGATGAGGGTCTGCAGAGGTTGTAGGAAACCCTGGGAAGCATAGTGAATGAAACTCTACCAACATATGGTAACAAGGGGAATAGGGTCTGGGACCCTCACAAGAAAAGGACATACCAATTGAAAAGCTGTGAGAGAGATACATATGAAGACAGTACTTGGCAGGGAAGCCAACCAAGTCTGCATGTGAAATCAAGAAACCATAAGGAGAACTGTGAGAGTGATACATATGAAGACAGTACTTGGAAGGGGAGTAAACCAAGTTTGTATGTGAAAATGTGAAATGAAGAAACCACAAACAGAACTGTGAGAGAGTGAGGAGTGAGATATGGGATACATTACTCACCGTAATCGTATTTCTGATGCTTGTATCTGCTTAGATTCACATGCTGTGCATAGGCCGACATCTAGTGGAAGCTGCGGAGTATTACAGTTTGTTTTTCGAAACTCGAAAATGGGCGTCGACACAGGCGTGCCAGTAATACTATCCCTAGTGTGACGTCCACTGTACCCAAGATCCCTCACGCGTCTGGGATCCTCAGATTGTATTTTTTCTGACATGAGGAAGCATGAGGAGTAGCGTGAGTACAGATAATCCAAGCAGATAGACAGAAAGGTAAGACTACAAGCAATCATGCGCCTTCTCTCGGAGGGGAGGAAGGGTGGGTCGCATGTGAATCTAAGCAGATACAAGCATCAGAAATACGATTACGGTGAGTAATGTATCCCTTCTGAGGCTTGTGGAATCTGCTTAGATCACATGCTGTGCATAGATTAGCGAGCAGTACCAGAAGAAGGAGGTGGGATGTGAGAAGGGTCATGAGCAAACAGGTGTCTTAGAACCGCTTGTCCCACTTGCGTATCTGTCTTGGAATGAGTGTCAATGCAGTAATGCTGAGTAAAAGTGTGAATAGAGCTCCAAGTAGCTGCTTTGCAAATGGTGTCGAGGGGAACATTTGCAATGAAAGCCAGAGTGGCCCCAATGCCTCTAGTAGAGTGGGCTCTTGGCGTAAAAGGCAGAGTTTTTTCAGAAAGAGAGTAACACAGCTGTATACAGTTGATAATCCACTTCGAGATAGCGCCTTTAGAGACGCGATCTCCCTCTCTGCCTGTAGCTACGGAGACAAACAGTTGATCTGTTTTCCTTAGCGGTCTGGTTTTATTTACATAGAGGACCGCCCTACGCACATCTAGGGGTGTGTAGTTTCACCTCAGCCGAGCTTTGCGGGTTCTGGAAGAAAGCCGGAAGCTCGATGGACTGGTTTACATGGAACTTTGATATAAATTTAGGTGAGAACCTAGGGTGTGTGCGTAAAACCAGTTTGTCCTTGTGGATAGTAAAGAAAGGATCCTGCACTGACAGAGCCTGAATTTCACTGACCCTTCTTATGGAGGTAATGGCTACTAAGAAGGCCGTTTTATAAGTCAGGTGTTTGAGACTACTTTTATGCATGGGTTCGAAAGGGGGGCCCATGAGCTTAGCTAGCACCACATTAAGGTCCCATCCTGGCGGTGGGTTCGAAATAGGAGGGTGAAGTCTCTTTACTCCTTCCATGAAGGCTTTAACTACTGGTACTTTCCACCACGACACCTTGTTATGGGATGTGGTGTAAGCCGAGAGGGCTGCCAGGTGTACTTTCAGAGAGTTAAAAACCAATCCTGCATCCAGCAGGTGGAGCATGTATGTCACAACGTTGGAAGGAGTGCAATCAACTGGGTTGATTTGTTTATTCTGGCACCAAATAACGAATCTCTTCCACTTGTCAAAATAACAGTGCCTTGTGTTTGGTTTCCTGGATTCTTTTAGGATGTCCATACACCTTTGTGGTAAATTGAGATGGCCAAACTCTATGACCTCAGGAGCCATGCTGCCAGGTTCATTGAGTTGGGTTCCTGGTGCACTGTTTGACCTTGTTGCTGGGACAGTAGGTTGTACCAGGCTGGGAGTTTGATGGGCTCGCACACCGCCATCCTGCGTAGGTGTGGAAACCATGGTTGTCTCGCCCACATGGGAGCAACTAGGATGAGCGTCATCGATTCCTTGTTCATCTTGTACACCACCTTCCTGATGAGAGGAGTTGGTGGAAAAGCGTACGCAAACATCCCTGACCAGTTCATCCACAGGGCGTTCCCTTGGGAGTCTGGCTGGGGGAACCTGGATGCAAATCCTGGGCATTGTTTGTTTTCCCTTGTGGCGAATAGGTCTATAGTGGGGAAACCCCACTGAGAGAAGAGATCTTCTACGATATCTCTGTGAAGGACCCATTCGTGTTCCTCTGGGAGGGAGTCTCTGCTTAGGGCATCCGCTAGGGAATTGAGCTCCCCTGGAACATGTTGTGATGACAGGAAGATGTTCCGTCTGAGTGCCCATATCCAGATTTTCTGGGCAAGCTTGGACAGATTTGGCGAACGAGTCCCTCCTTGTTTGTTCATATAGAACATGGCTGTCGTGCTGTCCGTCCGGATCTGCACCGACAAGTTTAGCAGATGGAGCTCGAACGCCCGAAGCGCTCGGAATACTGCCAGAAGCTCTAGCAGGTTGATGTGGTTCTTGGCTACTGAGTGAGACCAGAGACCCTGAGCTGTGTGGTGGAGATGGTGAGCTCCCCACCCAGTCAGGCATGCATCTGTAGTCACCACTGCCTGTACTTCGGGATCGTAAAAGGGTTTTCCCCTTGCGAGATTCTCTCTCGTCCACCAGTGTAAGCTCTGTACGAGTGTTGGCGAAACGACCACTAGATCGTCCCACTGACCACTTGCCTGAGACCACTGTTTCGCCAACCATTCCTGCATGGGACGCATGCGCAGACGCGCGTGGGGGACCAGGTAAATGCAAGACGCCATCATGCCCAGTAACCGCATTGCTTTGCGTACCGTTATTTGTTGACCTGACTGATAATGTGGAATTTGCAGTAGTATATTCCGAATTCTCTCTTCCGAAGGGAAGGTCAACCCTTTTTGAGAATCTAGGATTGCTCCTAGGAACTGTTTTGAGGTGCTTGGCACCAGACTTGACTTCTTCTCGTTGATAGAGAAGCCTAATTCGTGGAGGAGGTCGATAGTCCTCTGAATGTTTGACCTGCAAATTCCTGGGGTTTCCCCCGTTATGAGCCAGTCGTCCAGATAAGGGTACACTGGGATTGCCTCCCTGCGTAGGTGTGCAGCAGCCACCGCCAGTACCTTGGTGAACACCCTTGGTGCTGAAGCTATCCCGAAGGGCAGTACCTTGAATTGGTAGTGGCGACTGTCCACCTTGAAGCGCAAGTATTTTCTGTGGGCTGGGAGCATGGAGATATGAAAATAAGCATCTTTCATATCCAAGGTTGCCATGTAATCCCCCTTTTTTAGGAGGGGGATTACCTCTTGTAGCGTGGTCATACGGAATTTTTGGGGCTTGACATACTTGTTGGCAGGCCGTAAGTCCAATACTGGGCGCATTGTTAAATCTTTCTTTGGCACAAGGAAGTAAGTTGAATAGATACCCTTGTTTACCTGGTGTCCTGGGACGAGTTCTATCGCGTCCTTTTCTAGCAGAATGGCGATCTCCTCGAGAAGGATCTTCTGATGTTCTAAGGAGTGTACTCTTTGTCGTGGAGGGTGGTTCCGGGGACGCTGCAGTAATTCTATACAATATCCTGTGGACACTGTTGACAGCACCCATCTGTCTGAGGTGATCCCTTCCCAAGCCTGGGTGAAGTTGGAAATGCGTCCCCCTACTGGGGTTGCGTGAGAAGGGACCCTGAACTGAGCGTCACTGCTTTGGTGGAGGCGTGCCACCTCCCTTGTTGGGGCTGCCTCTGCCTCTTCCACGACCTCTTTTGTTACCCTTGCTGTAACTCTGGGTAGACTGCTGGTTGTTGTTCCATTGTGTACCCTGTCCTTGGGCATAGTTGCCTCTTTGTGAATTTTGGCCGCGTGGGCGACGAAAATTACTGTTCCCCCTCTGATTAGGGGGTTTGTTGGTAAGCTGGCCAAGGGATTTGAGAGTCTCGTACTCGTCCTTGGCATTCTTAAGTGCGTCTTCGACCGCTTTCCCAAACAATAGATCGGGTTCCACCGGCTTGTCTATTAATGAAGCCTGTGTTTCTGTTTTGAACCCCGACTGCCGTAACCACGCATGTCTCTTGATAACAGTACTTTCTGCTATCAATCTTCCTGCGTTGTCCACGGCGTCGAAAGTTGCTTTTAATATGCAACCAGACACGGCTCTCCCTTCTGCCGAGATCCGAGCCAACTGGCCCTTTAACGGTTCAGGAGCAGAGGCTATGAGCGCCGCGACCTCTTCCCATTGATGGCAGTTGTAACTTGCCAATAGGGTGGTGGAGTTTGCAATCCTTGCTTGGTAGGCGGACGTTGAGGCTACCTTCCTGCCAAACCTGTATAGTCTTTTGCTCTCCTTGTCGGGAGGAGCTTCTGATGACGATAAGGGTGTCCCAGCCCTCTTCCGAGTGTTGGTAACCACTAGGGAGTCTGGTTTAAGCTGTCCTCTTATATAAAGAGGGTCAGACTGGGCTGCCCGAAAAAGTTTTTCGACTCTGGGGTTGACGGCTCTGGTGAGGTTTGGATTCACCAGGGATGGATCTATTCTACGTTGGATGGATTTAAGGATAGGGATGGTTTGAGCGACCGGCCTCCTCTCTCCCACCAACTCTTCTGCGAAGTCCCTTTCCTCCTGTACACCGTGGGTGTCGATGTGAAAATGTTCTGCCGCGCGAGCGAGAACTTCATTAAGGAGGGGCTGGCTATCAACTGGCGAGTCGGTAACTGGGGCTTCGCTTTCTACCGGGGAATCTACTCTGTAAATTTCCTGCTCGTCTTCTACCTCCTCCAGGTCCTCATCATCCGCATAGTATTCAGTCCCGGTTTGTTCCTCCATAATTGTAAACTCCTGGTCCCCTTCAGGGAAGGGCTGTCCTTGGTAACTGGGGTGTGGAGTAGAGTATGGAGTAGAGTAAGGCTGCATCTCGAAGGGTTCAGATCTTTCGAACCGGGCCTTTTTACTTAGGGGGATAGGATCAGAGGAGCCTGAGGGTGTGGCCCCTTGAGGGTCATACGAAAGGAAATGTTCTGGGTTCTTGTCATAAAAATCAGCTAAGGAAGACATCCTTGACATGACCCTGTCTATGTCTTCACTGGACCATACTTTGGAACAGGGTATGGCTTTAGTAGGCAACTTAGAGGACTTATCAAGGGTAGCCTTGCTGGATGTTGATGTCCCAGTAGATTTATGTTTGACTGTCTGCTTAGGGTGGAAGGATGGTCTTACAGGAGTGGAAGGCTGTGCTTTCCGCTGTTTCCCCCCCTCCCCGTGCGTGGAAAAATGTTTTCCCTGCCCCTTGGAGGCCTCAGAGACTTTCGACGCCTGGCGTCGAGGGTCGGGAGAGGTACCTTGTTTTGAGCGTGGGGCCTCGCTGGTGTTAACTGCGGCCTCGGTCTCCTGGAGCGCGGCCTGGGGGTGGAAGTCGTCTTCGTCTTCCGACGATCGAACTTCCGTTAATCTAGGGAGCGAGGCACTCCTGGCAAGAGTGGAAGATTGCCTTGCGTCATGCGGCGATCTCGATCGAGAGCGCCCAGAGGACACCGAGTCGGACCGTTCTATCTGTGCCTCTTTCCGAGAAGTCGACGTCGTCGAGGTTCGGTTGGACTTGCTTAGTGTGTGTAGGGTGTGTAGCGCTTGCGTCGCCGGGGGTCTTCCCCATAGCCGCCCTGCCGGACAACCTTCCGAGGTCGGGGACCTGCGCTCCGTAATGCCCTCGCCGTCCGAAAGTACGGCGTCGCTGCCATCGCTGAAGGCGCCCTCCACTGCCATGGCTGCCTGCCTGGCGTGGTGGGCCCAACGCTTTGTCGAACGGTCCTTAAGTGTCTTAGGCTTAAACCTACTACACGCTCTGCAGTTCGCTTCGGGGTGGTCCCTCGGCAAGCAGAGATTGCACGTGGCGTGCCTGTCGACCCAAGGGTATTTGCGGTTGCACTTGGGGCAGAATTGGAAAGGGGTACCCTCCATACGCACCTTGAGGCAGCGGGCTGGTAAGTGTAGGAAATATATAAGGTGTACCTATATACTAAGAGTGAAGAGTATGTACCACCCCCCACTCTCCCTACTTGCAGGGCCGAGGCCAGCGGCCTACTAGGCCCGGGCCGAGGCCAGCGGCCTTCCGAGGCCCAGATCCGTCGTGCAGCAGCCGACGGTCGATGTCTTCTCCAGCCGTCGTCGAGTGTTGAGGGTCGACGTTGGGGTGGGGAAGGATGTCAATAAATAATTTTACTTCAATAATTAGCAAAAGTATGGCTAAGGCCAGGGAACTCCGCAAGATGCTTCCGACCAGTATGGCGGAAAAAAACAATCTGAGGATCCTAGACGCGTGAGGGATCTTGGGTACAGTGGACGTCACACTAGGGATAGTATTACTGGCACGCCTGTGTCGACGCCCATTTTCGAGTTTCGAAAAACAAACTGTAATACTCCGCAGCTTCCACTAGATGTCGGCCTATGCACAGCATGTGATCTAAGCAGATTCCACAAGCCTCAGAAATATATATATATAAATAAAGGCAGTACTTGGCAGGGGAGTAAATTACGTCTGCATGTGACATCAAGAGGCCATAAAGAGAACTGTGAAGATAATACAGAGGAACACAGAGCTTGGCAAAGTCTGTGTTTGGAACTAAGAGACCTGATAGAGAAGGTCTACCAACCAGGGTCAGGGACCCGCCACAACATGCAGGAGCATCCAAGCCACTCTTCTTCGTCACAGTGCCCGATTGGAAGAAACCAGGACTGTCAACCAGGGTCAGGGACCCAGCGACAGAGAAGAAGCCAGAGAGGGTCCAATTGGGAAACAGAGATATTCAACCACCAATTGTTGAACTGTGTTACAAGTCTGAAGAAGGCTGGGGAAGGGTGACATCCCCTAGTAGTTAATGAACTGTACAAGAAGCCTGAGGAAGGCTGGAGAAGAGAGACATTCCCCCAACACTTGAGGAACTGAATATTCCAGAACTGTCTTTTTGTCCGGGGGAAGGGAGTCACTCCTTTGGACGAGGAAGGGAGTTGCTCCCTTGGGCTAGGAAGACTTCTTTATTTAGCTTAACTTACAGAGTGTGAGGGACAGAACTAGAATTCTGACATTAGATATTGGGACTTTTGCTTTTGTCATCCTGACTGTGACACTAGTTATTTTTTTTGAGGCAGGGAAACCCCTTTTAGAGTAAAGGCAAGATAGGGTTTTCTTTTCATTTGTTTGTTACTTGACTAAAGGTTTATGGCAACCATTCTTACATAGTGCACATGTACAAAATGTACATCAGTCATATGTACGTGTGCAGTTAATATATAATATGTACATTCATTTTGCGCCTCATATATGTGAAAAAGCTCACTATCAAGTGTCCCTGAGCTGTCATCCACAAGATGGTCTGAGAGAGAGATCTGTCAGATCTCTCATGAGTTTGATTGGAGCTCCCAGTGAGCCCCAAAGAAGGGAGTTGGACCTTTTTGTGTCAAACTTACTTTTTAAATCCCTGACCACCTGTCAGTGGTCTGGGCCTTGCCATGTTTCAAATCTTGGCAAGGTAAACTATTCTCAAGGCTTTGGTGAACCTGGACAGGATGCATGCAGTTTCCTGGGAATAATAGGGAGGATTGTATCTTGAGGGGTATCATTGGAGCCCTGCTAATGGCTATAGAGTGGGAGCCAGAGAAATGTGTGTCTCCCTGCCCTGTGCCAAGCAGTCCTTCTAATGGCTCCAGAGAGGATGGCCGGGTGTCTCCTCACCTGAACCCACATCAGCAAGGGGAGATGGAGAGTTTGCTGAGGAAATCTCCCCCCTTGATGTCACTGACACCCTTTATAACAGGATGGTGTACACCAGACTGTATTCTGGGAATAAGTGAACCCACCAAGATTAGGTATTGTGGTGGCTCAGAACCAAGAGAACGTTCTGACAGTTAGTGTGAGATCCATCCTTTGTTGGAACAAAGAGTGTATGAACATTCTAGCTGTCAAGAGTTCAGTTTAGAGGAACTTGAGGGATATACAGGTAAAGCCAGCTTTGGATTCTATATGGACACTAGAGCTCTGTATTCTGTCCCCAAGACAGAGACACACTCTTCACTAAGAGGTAACACCTTAGTGGATCAGCTCTGTATTGGAAAGTACAGTTGCTGTTATGATCTCTCTGCAGGGTATGGCAACATATCCCTTGCAGTCTGTGCTGAGGAGGGGACAGCAGTTTCGGCTTTTTCAGAGCCTTACATCAGTGCAATACTGCTTCATACCCCTTTAATGTGGAGGGATGGGTATAATTCCCGCACCAATACCATTTATTGAATTGCTTCTCGAAGGATTTCTTTTCAGATGGACATATGACATATTTCTGTTGTGCTCAGCAGTCCAGCCAATCTCCATCAAGAGCGTCTCATTTAGGGTCTTATAGTTCAAACCCCCTATGTACCCTCTCTGTATCATAGTTCTGCCCTATGACTGCCAACAGCTTACAAACTGGGTCAGAGCAAGATTTTAAGTAGAAGCACCCCTTTGCCCTGCCCCTAAGAGATGTTAACCCCAGCTCTAGCCAAAGGTATTCCATTGAGCAGGAGGGTCCCAGGCCCAGAAATGATTGCCAGTAGTGTCCCTCTAGCCTGTTTAGCCAGGTTAGATCCTGAATAGCTGATGCCTCAAGGCCATACAGGATAGATGGGACAAAACATTGTTTATACAGCATGAAGATCCCTGTCATG
The DNA here is from genome assembly GCF_040938575.1 of Ambystoma mexicanum. NCBI lineage: Eukaryota > Metazoa > Chordata > Amphibia > Caudata > Ambystomatidae > Ambystoma > Ambystoma mexicanum. The sequence goes on along the minus strand of NC_090926.1, from coordinate 1,223,302,573 downwards.
CTGTATCCTGCTTGTCCTCTAGCAAACATGCACACCTGCAGAGTAAAGCAATTTGCGTTCCTTATTCTATGGTTTATTATCAATCTATAATCGGCCCGGGCATCGAACTCTAAGCCCAGATTGGAGTAGGACAAGGTATAGTCTATTCTGCCAACTAGAGTGTCCATCCTGGTCGTATTGCCCTGTTTCTAGAGACTAGTATTACACTTTTATTCTCCAGATTGATGGTTAGGCCCAATTGGGAGGCATATTTGGACAGCTCATTGAGCATGTTTTTCATTCCTGTGATAGTCCGGTCAAACAGGACCAGGTCATCCGTGTATAACATGCCCACTAATGGCAGACCACCTATTCTCGGGGGGGGGGGGCAGTTAGATTTTGCAGACAGGCAGGGGAGAAGGTCAGCAATATATAGATCATACAATACAATATAGGGGAGCCACGCACCCTTGTTTGACACCCATATTTATGTGTATGGGGTCAGAGACCTCCTCCTACCCCCCGTTGTCCAGCTTTACCCTGGTGTAGTTGTTGCTGCGCAGAAGAACTATGATGTGTATTAGCCAGGTTGGGCACTTCAAGTCTCTAAGCTTTGCCTATAGTGTTTTCCAGTCGACCTGGTCAAGGCCCTCCTAAAATCAATGAAGGCGATGAATGATGTAACATGCCTTCCGCTGCGCGCGGTCTGGATAAACTGATCCAAGACTCTGATGTTGTGAGAACTGCCTGAGCCAGGTCGAAAATCAGTTTGTGCATGGTTGAGGATCTCATTGGTGGTTGCCCATGTTTATAGTTTAGCCCCTGTTCTGAATGGGAAAATGGATCTCAGCAATACATGTCTGGATGACATGGCAGATTCGACCCCACTTGGAAGGACCTATGACTGACTCAAGAGGCTGGGTGTCAGGACCGTCATCAAGCCAACTTGTGCTGGAAGATAGCCAAGTGTCAAACCGAACAGGAGCCATTGGCCTTCCTCATGCATGAAGATGGTGTATGTGGGGACAAGATGCAACCTCTTGTCAGTGAAGTACTCCATGTACAGAAATGGGCAATCCCCACTATCCAAGCCCAAGTTCATGGGCCTCACTGGGAAACACAGGAGCAACGTGGCAGCCTATAGAAACATAGCTGTCCCTCTGACTGCCCTCACTCACTACTCACAGAGGTCCTAAAGAGTTATTATGGACTCTTGAGTGTGAGAAGGCCTTCACTGGCCTGAAAGAATCCCTAGATCAGGCCCCTGATTTAAGGGCACCTGATTGGAAGAGACCTTTCTTAGTGCAGACAGATGCCTATGACACTGGGATAGTTGGAAATCTTTCACATCTTAATGACAAAGGTGACGAACATCCTATATGTCTAATCAGCTACCAGTTTAGGAGTGGAGAACTCAGTTGTCCCCAGGTGGGGAAGAATTGTTTTTCACTGTATGGTGCCTTAGGAAGTTAAGGTCCTACCTCCATGGAACTCACTTAACTGTGTATGCTCTCCCTAAGCCTTTGAAGTGGTTGATGGATGTAAAGGGGGAGAATCCAAAGTGGCTCAGGTGGTTCATGAGTCTGCAGGCCTTGAACTTCACTATCGGGCATAAACCACTTCCCAAATGTAGCAATTTTGATGAGCTGTTCAACAAGGATAACCGACTGGAACAGAGGACCCATCCAGGGGTGGATTAGATCCCCCTGTCCCTTAGTCTGAGGGTAGGGGGGTGTGTTAGGAAGGATTTCTCTTTGCTGCACTTTTCCTTCCATCTTTGTGGAACCCCCAAACATTTTGCTTTTATTTTTGAAACGGACTTGTACTTTTTGCAGTACATTGAAGCCTTAAGTTTTACTGCACTGGCCTTTGCTCATATGTTATGGGGAAACCGATATGTCCTTCGGTCTGTCAGTACTGGGAAACCTTAGTCGTGTTACTGTGTTACTACTTTTGGGTACTTTTCTATCACTTGTGGTAACTTTTTATCATTGTACAATGCAGCTTACCCTGCAGCACGATGGGGGAAATTTTGTTTTGCCCTAGACTAACACTCAGGGGATTTTTGGTTACTGTAGGTGTGCTGAAAGTATAGCCTAAGGCAACAGTGACTTTTCCCCACTTTCGGGGGATTTTTGTTTTAGATTTACCGCGTTTACCCCGTTTGGCTACTAACTGTGGTTACTGGCCAAACATGGCCGTGCCACGAGATTTTTCGCCTGTTCTTTTGCCATCTTGTCTTTTAGCCTTCTTCCTGGACTGAGAGGCCAGGAAAATCATTATAAGGACTTCCAGTGCCAGGGAAAGCAGAAGCTTTTGGCGGGCCACTGGAGGCCTGTATGTGTTTGCTGGCAGGATGTGGGCTGAGTCTGTCTGAACCCAATCCACAAACTGGTTTCAGTGTGTCTGAGTGGTATGCATGAATGTTCCTGCTAGTGGTCCTGATTGGACCACTGCTGGGGTGTGTGTGTGTGGGCTAGTCCTGCTAGTGGGAGTTTCTGCTGTTACCTGGCTTTTAGGATAAGAAGAGGACCCCTTCACCTATTCTTCAGAGATCCTGGAGAAACCAGAAGGAGCCAAGTATCCTGCTAGCTGTGAGACCCCTGAAAATACCTGAGACTTGACTGAAGGAGGCCTGGCAACCAGGTTCTGCTGCTGTCCAGGAGGAGCCCTGTCTTGCTCGTGATCTTTATTGGTCGTGTGAAGGAGCTACGACCCTTGGATTGGAGGGACTATATATTCCCGACGGCAGCTCGGTGCCTTGCCAAAGGAATCCTTCGGAAGTGCCCTGGAACACGTCCTGTGGCTGACCAGCTTTTTATTTGGGCTACCGTACTGCTCGCGTCACTGCACCGAGTTTCGGCCTGAAACTTGGGGGATCCTCAGCTGGCCCTACGTGGCTACCTCCTGTGAAAATTCAGTGTCCTAGCATCAAGGGGACCAGAGATAGGAGAGAAGGTCTGACCGCGGCTGCGGAGTCCTTTCGCGTCACCGTGCACAGTGTCCACTGTTCCGAAAATTGCTTACCTGTCCCAAGTTCAGTCTTGAGAGGGGTGCTACATCGAGTTTTTCTGCATTCTTCGGCCGAGAGTCCTTGCAACAGTAAAAGACACCAACCAGAGATGAGCTCGAACCTGAAACCCCTGGGAATCGAGGACTGCGACTTTCGGCAGGAAAAACAACGTCGGATCCTTTGTTCTGCCAAGTCTGGGGAAGAATCAGAGTACGGCCCAGGGGTACGTTACAGAGTTTCTAACCTACTCCTATACTCCCATTATAAGTCTATGGGCTTATAATAAAGCTCATTTATAACATAACAAATATCTGCATACATTGCTCAAACTCTGACCAAACACAACCACAAGCCTACAACACAACAATCCGCACAAACTTCACTACACTACAACAACAAAACAAACTACACATACGCACAACAGCACACAACGGCTACCGACCGTAAAACACCCCATGCCCAGCCAACGGACTTCCGGGCTGAGGCCGCCAACAGCACATCACTGCTCTCTTGCACTTTTTCAGCCTATTACCATTAACTCACCCCCACCCATTCCTTTTCAGAGCCGTCAGAGGTCCACTCCAGTGGTGATAGTGCGCGTTACAAATATCTTTTAAGATGAACAATATTGGCTATGCCATTGCTTGCTTGGGCAAGACATCTGACTGTTGGGGCTACTTTTGGGCATTAGTCTAACTTGAAGCCTAACTCTAAGAACCCTTCACTGGACCCCAGAGACCCTAACTGTATGTTTTCCTGCACCCTAACTTCTGTGGAACTGTAACTTGAACTATTGGGCACAAGGCCCCAGGCAATTTAGGGCTGGACAATTTTAGTTAGGGATCATCTCTGTGGACTTTGTTGTGAATAATACTTGTCTAACCTTTCCTTTGCAGGATGTTTGGTATATAATATGCCTTAAAACAAAATGAAGTTATATATGTATTTCATTTGATAGTAGGTAGACTTATCACACAACACTAATAGTCATTTTTCTGTAGTGTGTTTTGGCCATAAATAAATATACATCCTGTCTAAGTGTAATCTGTGATTCCCATTGTGTGACGTCTTTGTGAACTCTTTCCAAGTACACCCCCTCTGAAGAACTTAGCCTAGACTGCCTGTCACTGCTACCTAAACTGGTTTGGCTAAAGCTTTCCAGAGTTGTTCCTTCCACAATATAGGTTGGCCTTCTATACATCTGTCCACCAGGCCAGAGTATTGAAAATCAGGCCTAACCGTGATATAGGATTGAGAGGGCAGGGCACCAATAATGCAATTCTAGCAGATGACTTTGGGAGCCCCTAACGGAGGAGAATGATGATACACCATTTTGTTCATATTAATTAAATCTGTCCCATTGCAAGTGTATTTTTCAAATAGATTGAAATGTACCACTTATAAGGACTCCCTTGAAAGGCTCCCCCGAGCCAGCGCCCCAGCAATTACGTCACAGTAATATTAAATTATTTGACCAGGATCACACACTTTGGCTAAACAGTGAAGCAAGGATTTTCCCCACTCTGCCAATTTGCCAACCTACCTTCTAAGCTTTATTGGGTACAAATATTTACATTTTAGATTTCAAGGCCTACAATAATACTCTCTTAAAGGGGCAGTTCACTCAAAAATGTTATGGTTTAAAAAGATTGGCCATAATGAAAAATATGTATAAAATATTTTTTTATGAAAAGTTCCTATGTAAGGTTTTGGGGAAGTTTTTCCTTAAAAAATGCACACACTATCCATATAGCAACGTGTTAAGTTAAAAGAATATCATTGTAGCTTTATCTTCCACATCCTGAATGAAAAACTATGAGTCCCAGAATGCAAAATAATGCAAGCCTCAAACATCTATTTAACCGCACTGTACTTACATTGCTGTAAAACACACAAAAAAGAATTTGTGCAATAAACTCAGTTAGATATGGAGATTTATTGTCACAAACCTCCAGCTCATTGATATACATATGTTGAGAACATTTGAATACTGACATAAAAATAAACTTTATCAGTATAAACAAATCTCTAAAGGGGTGCTTTGTGTTACTCTCTAACTATAATAAATGAGCAAGGTAACCAGTGCTTCATAGTTGCCAACATGATCCATTCAAATCTGTAGGTGCTTATCCAGTCCTAGTTTTTTTCTTTGCATTCTGGGACTTGTGGTCCGAATGGGAAATTGGAACTACAAATCCCAGAATGCAAAGAAAAACCCAGGACTGGATAAGCACCTACAGAATGGAATGGATCATGGTGGCAAATATGGTACTTTGCCAGGTCTTTCAGCTGGAAATGTGACATCCTGCACATGAAAGGATCTGATGCTGATAAAGTAGATGTGTTTGCAAGCCCAACGTTGTGTGCAGGACTGGCCTTAGGGGTGGGCCGACCTGGCGACCGCCCGGTTCACCATTAGCTTCCTGGGGCGCTGGCTCGGGGGAGCCTTTCAAGGGATACCCCGAGCTGGCATGGTGGGAGAAGACACCCTTTTCAAATTAAATGTGCTTTCGGGCGCATTTAACAAAAGGGTGCTGCAGCATCATCACACCCATAGCTCTTAACTCACACACTTTTTGCCTCGGAAAGGGCTGACTCACCCGCCAAGCCTCCATTCATTCCAAGGGCCTCTCATCTGCCAAAAACAAAATCGGGAAATTTCACCCGCCTTTGCGACACAAATGGTTGAGAACTATGCACACCTCTGTAACTATACCTAGTAGCCAAAGTAAAATTTTATATGTGTTTTCGAAGTGCAAAAAAATTCTAGCTGATACCGTTACATTATTTGACCACAAGTAATGGCATGTCCTTGCACTACGAAATCAATTCAATTTTTGGTAGCAAGTGGTAGACATACATGTAATGTACTACATTATTACTGCATCTTTGAAACCATATGAGCCGTAGTTACAATAGTTAACCACGTTTTATTTATTTTAAGGGAGCAATGCGCCTTTTAAATGCTCTCTGCTATTAAAAGTTTACAATCACCCCATAGTCCGCACCATCTTTTTTCAAACCTCCACCTCTGGCCGTACAGCTCCTCGCTACCCAGTTGGCCTGCTTGGCTTGGCGTTTTTTTTTTTTTTTTACTTGGGGTTTATTTTTTCCAGTCACTTTAATCTTTGCTTTTGTGATGTGGGAGGTATTTCAACTTCCCGCTCTTTTTCCAGGTCAACACTAGCCAAGGCCTCGTCATTTTATACGAGTGTGCCGTGACGAAAGTGGCAAACATAGGCTTGTAATTATAAACGTATTAATTAAAAAAGCGTCACCACAGATCCGTCCTACAACTTGCATAGAAACTACTCACTCTAAGCGCCAGGTTTTGCTACTTGAGTTGACAGTGAATGGCGCCCCCTTCGCCCGCCATTTGCTTCCTTTCTACAGTGTATTACGTTCCGCGCACGCGCAGCAGCTCGGCAACGAAAGCACGTGTGTCGTGCGTGGTATTATCATCCATCTGTGGCGCGCAAGGGTCGCTGGGACAACGTTCACTGACTGTCCCGCCTTTCCTAACGGTCTTCCAGCGCGGGCTGAGGTAGGATTGCTCTCGCGAGACTGACCCGTTATGAATGGTCGCTCTCCTTCAGCCAGGGCGCTTCCCCATTCCACACAGACTAGGCCATTCTGTCTCTTTGAAGTCCGGCTTTAACCATCAAGAAAGTTGTTTTAAATGAAAGCGGAATAAGGCGCGTCTCTTCCAAGTCACAATCCTTACTCTGTGTCCAGGACTGTGACGTGGAAGACCTGGACTCGGATTTATGAAGATTACCTGAACGTAATTAGTCCATTACCTCCTTGACATTCGTCCATTAAATGACAATAAAAAACGCGTTTTAGGCATTTCATAAAAACGACAGATTAAAAGCAGGACCAGTCCAACAAAACCGTGCAAAGTGTACAATACGCAATTCAGGCAGTATGGGAGAACATGTTGTAAAGTAAATCTTCTATTTTCTGTAAGACACACAGCACACACGTATCTCCTGCGCCTGACATTCTCGTGTGCACGCACGGTTATTGAGCCAAAGTGTTCATTTTCATTCTTCTGATTAGTTCCCTAAGAAAATAAGACACTATGGTCACCTAAATAGCTTTCTGGGGTGCTCAGTGGTTTGAGCTCACCATGGTCACAGGCCGGAGTCCCTTAGCATACTCCCAATCTTCTGTTCTATTTATCATGCATTTCCAGTTTTAAAATGCTAAGAAATTGTCATAGATGTCCTCCAATATTATGAGTTTTGGCACACTAGAATCCCATATTTTTTGGCACATTTGATGCAGTATTATAGTGCAAATGTAGTGTATTTCTTTCACTAGGGGTTCAGCATTCCTGGTGTTTCTCGTTAGATTATTAAATAACCACTGCCCACCTGTTTCTCTCCTGCAGATGTATGCCAATGGACGGGAACTATGTGAGAACATATGGGGAGACTCCTTCACGGCTGCGCAAGAGCCCTGCCAGTGCCTGACGCTGACCGACTCTGATCTGGTCCCCCGCGAGTCTCTCACTGAAGAAGGGGAGAGTGCAGAGGAGCCGGACATCACCAAGGAGGGAGTGTCGGGGGATCCCGGCCCCTGCCAGGGGACCCGCTCCCCTTTCTTACAGAAACTCCAACAAGCATCCAGGCACAAGCGTTCTGTTTTCATCGAAGATGTGGAGGGCAGCGGCAGTGGCTTCTAGCCACTGGTCCTGACCCATTTGAGCCCTCTACTCCCACCCCCTCCACACCCGCTTCTCCCTAAGCAGGGAAAGTCCCTCTACCCAGCCTGTTAAAAACTGCTTCTGAACTATGCAATCCTTCAAACCCATCACCCTAACAGCCACGTCCCTCCAGTTGGCTCCTGAGGCCCCGCTGGCCATTAAACAACAAATACATGCATTTTCCAGACAAACCAAAAATCAGAGATATTAGCCTTACCTTGAAGGACCATCATCACTAGATAATAAAATTCCCACATCGTACAGATCAGTGGCCAGAGACAATAGAATCCCCACCTTTCAGACCAACGGGCAGATAATAATGCAATTCAATTACATAATACTCACCTGGCTCCAGCTAGTTGCATATTTGAGGCCCCATGTGTCCTACAACCCCAAACAACCATTGTTACTAAAGGTGGACGTCCACCTCATGCAACTGGACGTGTGAGAATGGGATAGACAAGAAGGACTGCGCCGATCCCACTGCCCCCAACTGCTAGATCCCAAGATAGCCAACACTGGCCACAAGACACGTTTTCAACCTATGCTGACAGGCTGCAGAATTGGAGATTAACTCTACTGTGGAGCAAGTGATCAGAGACACAATTGTAGCCCATCTCTATAGGCAGAATAACATTCCAGTGTTATAAAGGGTACATTTAGGACACACATTTGGGGTTTAACACCATTCTGGCCCATCCAGTGTGCCATCCTCCCTGCCTGCTTTTAACACACAAACCCCATGTGATTACCAGCTTTATTCTTGCTTTCTCAGTATTTTTGCCTATTGACCCAGATGGGCTAGTTGGTCCCCGGTTTTACCATTGCTTACCCTACAGTTTCGCTCCCCAGTGTCAATCAGAATGTCTTGTTGGACTCATATATGTATTTTTGTTGTGTCTATTCCTAGCCATTTACTACACTGTGCAAGAATATGTGCTTATGTGACTCGGGAACTCCCCGGCCCCCACCTTTGCATTTTGATCCCTGGGCCCTGTAGATTTAACCTTTCACTAAAAAACATATTCCCCAACAACATTGAATCGTTGACTGTTCCTACAGACTGTCGGAAGTTGAATGTCACAGGAAGTTGAATGTCATAGTATACTGTTGGGTAGTTCCAATCTCAAATCCCCTTCAATTAAGACTCAGGCTCAAAAGGGCTCTGTTTTTGGGGTGCATGAAAGAGATCATGGCAACAGAGCTGGATGGATAGGATTATCAATGTACAATTCCTTTTAGGAGCATCTACGTGAGGGTTTTCATGTAGTACAAACCTAGCTCTGAAGCAACGAAACACTGTGCAAGGGGAACAGTTAGAAAGGGTAATATCATGGATACACTTACGAGGATAGACTTTTGAATATACACTCAGGAGGACATGTAGAGTGGGGATGGTGTACCAGGATACTGACTGGAGGTACACGTTAGGGAGTCAAAGACAGACCCAATGTGAATTCATTAGTCGATGGATCTACTGCTGTGCTCCCTTTATAGCTATAGTTCTGTGAGTTTCACACAATATGACCATCCCAATTGCACTGTCAAGTTCCTGGGTCTGCATCAAAGATTCCCTCCCTTAGCTTCGGCAACTAAGTGATAAAAAGACAGAAAAACAGACTAGAAGGATGAAAGGAGAAACGTACTCAAAGAGGGGGAGTTTTATGAAGCAGAGGGATTGTGTCTCTGAAACAGTAAGATAATTATGGGCATTGATTACATGGTAACCGCACAACAACAGGAGCTGCGTCATCTGGTCTGCTAAGTGGGAGAATGGAGACCACTTCACAGGTTGTAAGACAGTTTGGAGTGCGTTGTGAGGGCTCCCCCAGGCCTGACGGTTCCAAGTAGCTCTGATAATAAGTAGAAAGTTCATTTAGAGGAAGAGTGCAGGTTTAGAAGCCATGCAGGGGCAAACAGAGGAGGTTGCAAGAAGGTTGGGTAAATTGCAATCATGCAAGGTACTGACATTGCAAGAAAGTATCAGGGAATATGTCATGAGAGGGATGGAGGAGAATACAAGACGGAAAAGTGTCTAAGTGATGTATCGTAATGGGTATCCATTAATTATAAACGAATAAAAAAACGGAATTAATTTAAAACGAAAACAATTACACCGAGAAAATATGCATATATGGGGATGGGTCAAGGGATTAAAACGGTTGGAGAAGGAGTTTGGGCGGTTTTAAAAGCATGGGGAAGTAGGGGGTTTAAGGGCTACATGCCCAAAATAAAAAAAAGAATCAATATTTTTTCTTTATTAGTTTCGTTGTAAATTCATTCTCTGTAATTTAATTCGTTAAAATCACATAGAACCATCGTAATGGAGGTAAATAGCAAGTGGGATGGTGAATTCAGTGAGTGGGTGAGGGAAAGGCAGTGAAGAGAATACGAAAAGGAGAAAGTGAGGCTTCAGAGAGTCCAACGAGAACGTGCGAATCAATGAGACGTTAAGAAGAGTAGGAGTGGGCAAAGTACTAGGGACAGATTGAGCCAGTGAGAGAGGCATTACAAGGTCTCTGCGACAACACGCCCCCCATTGTTACGACTGCTGTTCTACACCACAAGTTCAGGACATTCGGAGACCTTTAACCTAGTCCTCACACTCAAAAGACATGGGAAGTATCCATATATCCATACTAACACATTCATGCATCCCTTCTTCCTCACTTACCATGAGGCCTTGGTCCTGAGTCACAGAGCATTTTCCAATGGGATTGCACCATTATAAAATACTCAGGCCCCTTGTGTCGTTGCCCAAAACCATGGCTCATGTTTTTGGTTCTCAACAAAAATAGTGATGCCCATCTTTGTAGTGTTCTAGAGGGGTTCCTGATGAAAAAGAAGACTGCTATCTTAGAGCCCCCTTCTCCCTTGACTTCCAACTGGGGATCTTTAGATGTGCAGCGCCTGGTGCCGATGGATCATCCTTGGTCACCCTCCCGCCCGCCTCTTGTCGCTTTTGGTGTCTCTGCTAATGTAAAATGGTGATTGGTGGAAAACGCCTAATTTCAGACAGTGATGAAAAAATAAACCTTTAAAACTAAGAATATCTCTGAGTCATGTGTATTTTGTTACCAGTAAAAGGGGGCGGCTGATTTTAGGAGACAAACGTAACCTCTTTCTAGTTCCCAAAGACTGAGGAGTCCAGTCTATTCAGTGTGAAAACAGTTATATGTGCTATCCTCCATATGGTCTTCAATGTATTTCATAACTCGTAGAATAAACCTGACTGATTCAGCCGATCACTGAGACGCTCAGTTCTTTTCAAATTCCAGCCATTTAAAAAGTTCCCTTTTCTGATTCATCCCGGTAGAGCAGGGTTGTGAATAAGGTGATTCTCTGCCGTAAAATCGTTGTTTTATTTAATAACAAACTGAAAAGAAAAAAACAGTTATTCATCATGTGCCTACGAAGCAAAGTTCTTTAGAAAACAAAAGTAAACAGAGTCCCTCTAATGGAAAGGTTTCTTATCGTGACTGGAGACAACTAAGAGAAGGCCTGCTGTCCAAGTCTTTGCAGTAATGACTGCATAATCACAATATGATAGTATATCACATTTCTGTCATCGAAATGTTGCCCAATAAAGCTGCGTAAATGTGCCCTAGACCAACCAAATAAGCTCTGTTTGGTTTTTTCATAACAATCTAATTAAGGAAAATATCCAAGTAGAAATTAATTGGATGCAGTCATATTCTCTCCTTGACGGACATGATACAAAAGAGCTACCTGCAATGTCCTCCATATGAATTTGCAAGAGAACTTTATCTCATTAAATAACAGTGTAGAGTTCATTTGAACCTAATACTGGGACCCACTAACTCTTATAGATTCATGGATAACTAAGTCCCTCAAGCTACAGGTTTGTATACCTTTTATTGGAATATTACTATGCAGGGATGGGGCAAAGCATTAGCTTTCAAAGTCCCACAGATGGAGCAGATTGAGATGTGTAGTAAATAGAAAGCCACAGCACAGTACATTCTCAAAACGAAGAAAAACATAGCAGAACAGCACAGAGCAAAGAGTTTCACTCTGACTTCTGTGAGGCAGTAGTCTGCATGGCCAAACCGACTTCTGTGAATTATATATATATGCATGTTAAATCAATTGATATAGGACTGAGGGAGGGCCTTCATTGGCTGAAGGAACTGTATGCACAGAAGGAGGGCTGTAATTGCTGTCTTATCGAAAAGATCCGAAAATTTCCTGGAAGCAGGTCTCACATAACGGTTTGAAAAAAGTACACATTTTAAGCTGTGAATTTCATTTAAAAAAGTCCTTTTCACATTTAACTGTTAGCTTAGGCCCAGGCAGTCTTAAAGTGGCTCCCTGTCATTGGCTAAAATGGGCGGTGTTATTTTAAAAGGTGTAATGAACTGAAGGGTCTAACAACATAATTGGAAACAGTATTGCAATTTCCTCAAACTGAGTCTACAGATGTGTGCTGCAGCCTCTATGTATATTTTATTTCATTTCAATTCTTATAAAGCGCCAACATGCCTGTAGGCCTCAGGGCGCACATAGAAACTTAACAGGACCAGGATTACATTGTAGTACCAGTACATTGTAGTCATTTCAATGCAGCTGTTAAAAGAGTTCCTTAAGGCATACATGTCTAGCTGCTATTTGCACTTAAAAACTAAAAGTACAAATCATGTTTAGATATAATTCTTAATTTAGGTATAGGTCGTCTTAAAGTGTGCCCTTGTAATTTCCTATAATTACTGATGTTATTTATAAGGCAAATTGAACAAAACACATAATTAGAATACAGGGACAGTATTCAGTATGTAATTTTCCTCACTGAGTCTAAAAATGAGTTTTGTAGCCCATATCCAGTTTCAGGACATTGTAATGATTTAAATGCATAAACTAAGGTTTTCTGGCTGGTACACAATGTGATACTTCAAAATATGCTCTGACTGTAAAACTGTTGCAGTCTCCAATGTTACCTCAGTATGCCTCTAGCATCACAAAGTTTTCCTGGCTTGCCAATGCAAAATACACTACCCATTTTCTAGCTGCAGTGTCCGCTGTTATCTCATTGCATCTAAGCTCAAGTGGGTATCACCCTTTTGATATTAGATGCCCAAGATCTCCATTATTAGTATCCTGTGCCCCTCACCCATTAGGGGTCCAGAACAGTAGTGTCCAACAGCTGTTGGTAAGAGATGGGACTGGATGGTTGTCTTCTGACCTTGTTGATGTGATTGCATTGCTGAAGATTGCCATAGTATGTCATAAAACCACTGTCTTGTTGGTAATAGGTGATAGCTATGTGCGATTGAATATGTATATTGGCACAAACAGGGGTGCTCATCAATGAACCCCAAGGCAGGAGCAGGTTGCCCGACTCAATGGAACACTTTCCGAGACTCTCCAAATAATCTTTTCCCACCAGCTTGAGAAAAAGGGCTGCCTGGTTAGGAATCTTTCTATGAAATGTATAAATGTAAAAATTGACAGATGAACTGTCAAACAAGACAGTGTGAAGCCGACCAAACCATGTGTACAATATGATGGAAAGTGGTTTCAGATAGAAAAGTAAGAACATCATACCTGTTTCGGAGACGCCATACACAACAGCCTTTCCACCAAAATGAATAAATACCCTTGTTTTCTAGTTGGAGGGGTAATGCTTCTGTCCATATTGCTGGAATTCCGGTTTCCGGCTGCGAAGTTGAGTGAGGTCAGGTTGTGATGCTAAATTATACCATTAATTTAAAGGAAATTAAAGTCTGGCCTGTTTGGTAACCTCGGATGAGTACATTCTAATAGTTGTAGAAGGCTGAATTGCTTGATTTTAGAATGTATTGCAGCGCACAGTTAGAATGCCACAATGCAAACTAAATGACATCCAAGCGTGAGCTCAGGTTCTAAGGACCCACAAGCAACTGAAACCAGAGTCTACACTGCCTTCTGTGGTGAACCAGAAGAAGGAGTCGGACTAGGAGTTGGCACGTTCAAAAGGTTTTATTTAAATAAAAAGAAAAGCGCCTATCTAACGCTAGTGCTATAAGGGTTCCCTACCTAGCAAACTAAACTAAAGGTGCTTGTCAAATGTCCAAATTAATACGCTGTTGAAAAATCTATTTGCTAACTGGCCCCACCACTTAGATAAAAACGTAACAAAAATAGACAAGAGCAATAGCTGCTCCACTCAGGTTTAGCTTGGCCAAAGTACTTGGGTTTCCACCAAAAGAATGGGTTTTCAAATTTTCAAAGTTCACAATACAGCTCTCCAGCCTTTTTGCAGGCCTTTCATAGCAAGTCGTAAGTCTTCACACACATCCAATACCTTCCATTCTTTAAAGGAAAAAAGGATTTATTTAGTGTGGTTCCACCATTTTTGATCCTCTATTTTATAGTTTACTTGTTTATCGCACTCCCAGTGAGGTCCCACTTTCTGAGAGCCCTAGCAAGGGTCTTTCTTAGCAGACTTACCTCCTTAACCTCAAAGGAAGTGCCTCCCCTGTGGGCATAAGGGATGAATAGTGCAAATTCTTCACACTTTCTAAATGCTGACAAAATGGAAAGGAGAAGATATCCAGTCTCCTCGTGCCTTTTATCTAAAAAAGTTTAGGATTTAGGAAATCTCAAAAATATAGGATTCCCCCAAACATCGAGTTCTCATGGGATGGTTAAGATGGAGTTTGATGGTTAAGATGGAGCTTGGTGGAAAGATAGGCAGAGGCTATGCCACAAAGGCACTTAAACGCAAAGCAGCAGCCTTTAAAGACAATTTTCCTGTGGACTGATAATAAGCAAAGCTCTCTGGGGAAGGGGAGTTGGTCGTCTCCGAAAAAAAGTCATAAAGTAAGCCTCACCGCTGAACCGGATGTACAGAGAGGCCTGTGTAAATCCAATTGACATAGTCAAGTTCTAATTCCATGAGATCACCCGCCACAATGTGCTGACGATGACCCAGAATATAAGGGAGGGCACGTCTGAGTTCTCAAAATTTAAAGAGCAAACACTACCACAGCACCAATGTGTGCATCCACACTGAGCTGCCCATATCACTCCCAGATTTTCAGCTTTTTGTGCAAACTTTGAGTAGTGGCTGAGAAGAGATGGGGAAGCAGGAAGGCGGCTGGGTCTGAAGCATATGTAATGCTGTAAACTTTTATAGCGCATCAAAACACCATCATAGTGGCATAAGATCGCCTGACTTTTCGGGGAAGTAGGCGTATTCTTCCACCGCCCGGTATGACCGGACCTTATATGAGGAGAGAAGAGGAGTGGGGATAAGAAAAGGAGTTTGGAAAGCCAGTAAAGTTGACAGATAGCGGGAGGATGTAGGGGGATGATGTAGGCCAGAAGAGGTATCTTTGTAACAGTGTGGGTCCGCGTGAGGGCGGTATATTAGCACTTAAGAAAGGTGGTGTCTGTATGTTGTGTAAACAATTGGTAGATTGATTGGCAGTTATCTTGTAAAGCAGTTGAGGCCCAAAGTGTAGTCAAGCCACTCAGTAAAAAGAGAAGACCTTAATCTGAATTGGGTTTATCCTTGTATCACATGGGATCCCAGAAAGACGGATCTGGGCTTCCAAGCCTGGACATGAGGGAGCCTCACCTAGGGTGGCTGTAAAACTGACAAATTCCATTGAATAACAATCACGGAGAGAGGGGAAGTATTGTATATGAGTGCCATGAGCTATGGCACACAGAAGTACAGTACAGTACAACTACCACACAATCACCCCTAACTGTTAAGCTGCTATAAATGCCCTCCGATATGGCATTCTGAAGCACATGGCACCTCCCCAAAGTCAGGCATAACTGTGCAGTTTTGTATGTGCACTATGGTATAGCACCCAGAAGGCAGTAAAAATACTCCACACTCCCCCCTCATTGGGTATGAGGAAAAAATATCCCCATACATAATGTCACCGGGAAAAGCCATTGGTGACATTATATATTGGGACACTATGTATGGGGACGGGTTGCGGGGATGTCCCCTGCTCCCATTAAAAAAATATACAGGGATTTTGGGGGTGTCACCCGCATGTTCAATGTAATAATGTCTACGCTAAAAACAGCGACTTTTTTGTCAGGGGACATTATTACATGGAACCCATGATTGTGCATCTGCTGTGTATGCCCTGTGTGACAAGAACAGCAATGTGACATTGCACTCTTGCTGTCCGGTGGTAAACTGGCTGAGAAAGTAAGAAATGAAGACCCTAAAACAAGGACATTGGTTTTGGACGTATTTAGTTTGAGTCTGTTACCCCCCATCAATCGACTGATCAATTCGAGCTCGAGGGGTGTGGGGGTATTGGAAGAGTCAACACGGGACGTTTGACGCACCGCAAAATCCGCATGCAGCTGTCTCGGGAGGATAGCTCAGCGGCAACGTGCTCGCCTTGAAAGCAAGACGACACGGAGCAACACAGGTTCGAGCCCCAGGTCAGCGCTTAGAAACCTCTGGGTATTAAGCGCGTTATAAATAACCTATCATACCTATCATATCAGTAATGAAGAAAACTACGAGTACCAAGGAGTTCAAAAGTGCACACATGTACATTTCGAATAATGGGCGGAAAACAGTGAACCGTGAGCAACTCAGCAATCCAATGAAAAAGGAGTACTATACTGTCCCAGTTGGAGATATGGCTCCCTCTCTCACAAAATGAACACAAAACTAGTCCAGCGAGACCCTCTGCATAAAGGCCACCTACGATACCCGTTCCAAGGAGAGGTTTGCGGTTCACACCATTAAAGGCCGCAGCGAGGTCCAACAGAACGACGAGGGAGAGATGACCACTTTCCGCCTGGTTGAGTCTATGATCCCAGACCGTTAGAAGAGCAGTTTTTATGCCATGTGTCAGACTGGAAAGTATCTTACAAGAGAGTGTGTTCCAAAAAGCATGAAGCTGGTGCATCTGCACCTTCTCCAATACCCTGGCCATCCCTGGAAGGCCGGCAACAGGACACAGGTTGCTTTAATCAACAGCATCTGTAACCGTTTTTAAATAGAGGGGACATAATCAACTGCCTCACGGCAGGTGGAACAGCTCATGTAAAAAGAGATTGGTTCAGAAACCCGATGAAGAAGGGCATCAGTATGTGATTTTGACACAACAGTGGGCTGTGGCATCAACAGGGCTGGAGGTAATCAAGGGCAGTATGTTGCGTAAGAAATTCATGGTGGTAAACAGTAAAGACAGACACAAGTAATCACAGTTCAAGGGTGTTCATAAAACTGTAAATGCAGGGTGGAAAAACGCATAATCTAAACCTAAATTAAGATGGGAGCAAGCGTTGACCATCAAACGTAAAATAAGGCAGTCCTTGTGGCGTTGTGTCAAAATAAAAGGGGCCTATGCTAAGAAAAACCTATTGCCAATTCTTTACAACCAATTATACAAAGAGTGTGGTATAAGGGTTCAATAAAGAAAGAAGTGTTCACAAATAATAAGTTAGGATGTGATTGCCAGGGGTCTCCCTTCCCTACGTTTTCAGCACCGGACAAGGTGGGACCTTGCAGCACAGCACACGCTCGAGCTTTCTCAGCACGAGCCAACAGTTCCGTATCAGCTATCAGGTTCTTCGGTGGTTAAAGTCTCTTTTCGATAAAAATCTCTTGCCCTCGAGTCCCTGATAGTTTTCAATAAACAAACACAAGGGTTCTGGTCCTCGTATGACTGCTTCACCCCTGGATCCCCTTACTCTCGGCACAGACCCATCGTTCCTCGACAATTCTATTAAACAGTTCTTTTCATACGATAGTTATGATGATGACTTTCCACCACTGGATCTCCCTCGGCCAGGCTCAGACCCCAAATGACAAGGGGGACACTTAAATTCCCCTTGTCTTGCAGGATTTCCTGCTTTCACAAATCTTAATGTCCTTTCAAACAATGCAGTGTGAATCTCCCTTGATTTGGTTCATGCCTGTCAACATACCGTTCATAAGGACTTCAAGCATAGCACCTTTTTGTTAGCATCCATCCGCCGGGTTCACTCTCACCAACCTTAGTAAACTTTGGGTGGTGACTTTCCACCCCTGGATCTCCCTCCTTTGGGTTCGGAACCCCTTTTGATTAACAGTTTCTCCCTTCAGGTTCACTTTGCCAATTGTTTCAAACCAGCTCACTGTGGACATCCCTCCACCGGGTTCACCTTTGCCAACACAATGCTCATGTACTTTTCATATCATGCGGGATTCGGTTCTCTTAGTTTTCCATTCATCTGCCGGTCAAAGACTTTCGACGGTATGGAAGGATTTGACAAGACACCCGTATGACCGCTTGGACCCCTCTTCGCCTCTTCTCAAGATCTTCTGGTTATGGTAGTCTCTACCTTCGGGTAATCGGCCAGAGTTTTCTGCGTGAGCACCCACTTGATGCCAGACGCCTCTGTTGCAGGCTTTTCCCCCACTTTCTCAATAGTTCCTTTGTTTACTCGATTTCAATTAACCGATTGCTACATTCATTCAACACAGTTCGGTTTCTTTATCGGTTTCCCCTCGACTAACCGGCTGTGATGAATTGCTTTGCTTTCTTGTCTGTAGAGTCAAGGCCGGTACCATTGGGCCATGTGTCTCTCCCTGGCGTGGCTGTCAGTGGAGGAGGCATCCAGGCACCGTTGACATCTGCTCAACACACGCTGACTATTATTCGGGGTCTTACGATTGCTTCTCTTGAGGCTTTCACGGGCCTCTGTCTATGAGGGCAAGGTCACTTCTTCCCTTGGTGTCCTCTCGACTTGCGCCATCTTTTGCCTCCTCTTGAACTGCTGTGCCGTGCTGACTTAGCTCTCACGTTGTGTGGTCTGCCTTGATGGTAGTGTGCTGTCGTGCTCCACCTTTTATCCCTGTGGGGAAGGGAAAGGTCCATCAGGTGTGTGTGTGATTCTGGTCAATTGCCTGACTTTGCTGCCTGACCCTTGTATTGGGATATGTCAGGTAAACAGCTCTGGTGTTAGTACACTGTCTTTCGTGTTGTGGGAAAGGGTTCTTGTCTGAAAAGGGTGGGTAGTGTTTTAGAATATTCTACGTGGTAGGATGGGGATAAGGTGTTTAAAGAAGGGGGTTACCGCGTCTCACCCGTCGGTGTCGCACTCCCCAAGGACCCCCCATCCAGGTGATCCTCCCGCACCGGTCCACCTCGAGCAACTGGATCCAAAAGCGATGGCCGTGTCCCGGCCACCTGGATGACAGATCCCCGGGGACTAGACAGTGAGACAACTTCAGGTTTCTCACAGTTGTCGCAAGTAGTCTCTTTAAAAGCAAAAGAAGGGGAAGACGAGGTTATGTCCATATTGGGAGTATAAAAAGAACAGCAGCCCAGCCACTGATACCCTGCTTATGACCACTTGCACATAGTAGTAGTAGTTGTAGTCATTAATATGGTCTCAACGTGCTTTGTGGTGGGAACGCCCTTAGTGACAAAAGGTCCAGGTATGTGAACATTCTCAGAAATGAGCTTTCATATAGTTGCAGAGATACTCCTTGAGGACCACCCGGTCTGAGTCGGGTCTGGACTTCCTCCATCTTGATTCCAAACATCTGCAGCAAAGGTTTAGACGTAGAACTTAGGGGATTTGTTATGTTTGAATTTAGTTACAGATACCGAGTGATCTTATCAATCACCAAGTGAGAACCGAATGAAAGGCTTCAAAGAAAATCTAACAAAAGAAACTATTTGAGAATTATAGATCTGGGTCTTAGAATAACCTGGAAACAAGGGTGGAGGACAAACTGTTTGTTGTCATTTCAGGATTATTTCAGGACTCAGCCAAACGAGGGCCAGCGAGGGGCTTATATGTAAGATCAAACTTTAAGAGGAATGATCTGACCAGACAACGATGCAGGTGCCCTTGAGAAGGAGCATAACATTTCTTGACAAAATTAAATTCAAACAGTTTAGTATGTGAGGGAGAAGGTGTTAATACAATATATATCACTGTATAGATAAGCACCAGGAATTTAGCATGATCTGAGCTCTGGGGGACATCCATCCAAAGATTGAAGTCACCCAAAATCAGTAAATGGAGAACACCTTAACTGTAGAGAGGGAATGTTGGCAACACTTGTTAAATAATTGTATCCTGGGCCCGGGGGACAATAACGCAACATGATTTTAATGACAAACTTAGTAATCTTAAAATGGAGCACCAATAAGGCCTAAAAAATAAGAGAGAAGGACAGTATAAAACGTTCCTGAAAATAAGACTGACAATGTCAAACCAGAGCAAATATTATCAACATGGCGTTCAAGAGTTTTTTGGTCTTTGTAAAGACTGGAGGGGGGGTGTCTGTACTTCCGCTCTCTATATGCTAGAGGAGAGGCACAGAGGACCCCAGCCCAGATTCTCTATTATTGGTATCATGGTCGAGCAATCAAGGCCTAGCTTCTCAGGAGGTGATGCGGGCTGGTTCTGCACCCACAAAGGAATGTCCGCACACTGTATTGGGTAAAACACAGTCTTTATAAAATTAATATTCAAGGTCACATACACTATCACGATAACTCATTTTGTACTCCGAAAATCAACAATGGTAAATATATACAGTTCTAAAGTGGTACCACTAACGTTATCAGATCTCATTATAGTGCTTACGGTCAGAATGACACAAAGATCAAAATAAAGAGGAAACCAGCAGTAAGGAGAGGAAAGAAAGCAAGATGGTTGAACAATTGGCAGAATACTGGTCCCGCTACCTAGACACAGTTCTGTGTGGAGATCCCCCCACCTGGGCAACCTGTAAAGCAAAGATGTATCACAAGCCCAATCCATATATTGTTCACACTAGACTTTCCAATAGTTCTGCAACCCCAAAGTACCTTGGCATTGTAGCGTTCCTCGTCGGGGAATCGACAGCCCTTCTTGAGTGCCCTCCCTTTAGGACAGGAGTCACGGGTCGTCGAACGTCCGACGGAGAACAGGTCGAGCTACGACATTAAAGTGGCCGCGTCGTTCCAGCGGTGCTCGTTAACGGGGAAGCTTAAAAGTCCTGCAAGGAAGAGGCGTGCGGGGCACCTCGGTGTCGATAGTTCTGGACTGCAAAGAGTTTGAAGAACTCTGGCCCAGCAAGGGCGTCGAGTCGTCGGCGTCTCTGTGGTCTTTGGGTGGCGGGAAACCCACCGGGTGGATGCTCCTCGGCGCGTCGATGGTCAGGCCTTCTCCGGCAGGATACAGCGGCGACGATGCAGACGAGAGCGTCCTTGGATCAATGAAGTTCTTAGGCAAACGGGAGCACGGCAGCTCCAGTCGGCGACGGTGGTCGTCGACAGTGGCGGACAACAGTCCAGGCGCTTCTCCTTGTGATTCCAAGGCGGTCCCCATCTCGGGTCGGCAGCCTATCGAAAGTCTGTCTACCAGGGAGCTTTGACAAAGATCAGCTGGCAAAGATAAGCCTTGTAGACGGAAGATGTCCCTGAGGAATACCTCAGCCATTCTAGATGCAGAAGGGATACCAGTGAACGGGGAGAAATGGGCTATTTTGGTAAACAAGTCCACGGTCACCATAAGGCACGTAAAACCTCGGGATACCGGCAAATCTACTATGAAGTCCATAGAAATCAGAGACCAAGGACGAGTGGGTATCTCGGGTTGTTCCAACAAGCCGATCGGTTTGTTAGTGAGAGTCTTGCTTTGCGCACATACTGGACAAGCCTTGCAATACTCCTTTACATCACCTACCAAGGTGGGCCAGAATAATGAGCGAGTGACCAGCTCTAGGGTACCCCTTTGCCCTCGGTGGCCTGCAGTGGCGTGATCATGGCACCATTTCAAAATCTTCAACTGTAGAGCTCGGGTGGGTACGAACAGCCTTTGGTTAACTAATAACAGGCCTTCCGCCCATTGTAGATTCCATGGATTCTTCTGGGGCACCTTTTCTTCTAGGTCTGTAGTGGTAGCAGACTTTACCTACTGCAAAAATGCAGACACTGTACCTACAATTCTGTTACGTGGAAACAGGTATTCGGTGAGAGGAGCAGACCGTACAAGAGGAGTGTCTCTCCGGGATAAGGCATCGGCTAAGCTGTTTTGGGTACCCGGGATGTATGTGATGACAAAATCATACTGACTAAAGAAATGTGCCCAACGGGCTGTCTGGAGCTGACACATTCCATTCCCCGGAGGACCTTCAGATTCTTGTGATCCGTGCGAAGTATGAATGGATGAGCGCTACCTTGTAGTAGGTGCCTCCTTTCCTCACAGGCAGACTTGAGAGCTAGCAACTCCTTCTCTATCACAGAGTAATTCTTTTGGCTTGTAGACAAGGTCTTTGACAGATACGCTACAGGGTGCTCCTTGCCCCCACTTTCCTGAAGTAAAACAGCTCCCACTGCTTCACGGAAGCGTCTGCCTCAACAACAAACTGTTTGCCTTGGTCGGGCTGACACAGGATAGGAGCAGAACAAAACATCTTCTTAAGTTGTGTGAATGCGTTATTAGCTTGCACTGTCCATTCAAAGGGTTTGGCCTCTTTCTTGAGTAGAGCGGTAATGGGCAACACAGTTTGAGAGAAGTGGTCAATGAATTTACGATAAAAGTTAGCCAAGCCTAAGAATCGTTGGACTTCCTTCAGGCTGGTGGGAGTAAGCCATTCAAGTATGGCGGAGACCTTCTTGGGTTCCATTGTCACTCCTTCCTTAGAAAAGACGTATCCCAGATACGGAACTGAGGTGGACATGAAGACACATTTCTCGGGTTTGACCAAGAGGCTATTAGACTGAAGCCGTTGTAAGACTGTCCTGAGATGTTGGGACTGTTCTTGTAGGGTACGGGAAAATACCAATATATCATCTAAATAGACAATAGTATTGAGGAACAGGACATCTGAGAACAAGCGGTCCATAAACCGTTGAAATATGGCCGGTGCGTTGACAAGAACGAAAGGCATCACTCTATACTCATATAGCCCAAAAGGGGTTCGGAACGCGGTCTTCCATTCATCCCCTCCGCGGATGCGAAGGAGATGGTAGGCACTGCGTAGGTCTAATTTTGAAAAGATTGTAGCGCCTTGAACCGCCTCCAAGATATCACTAATAAGGGGCATGGGATATCTATCCCTAATGGTAACCTTATTGAGTCCTCGATAGTCAATGCACGGCCTCAACTCAGAGGAATCGCGCTTGGGAATGAAGAGTAGTAGGGCACCCGCTGAGGGTTGTATCAAGCCATTGGTCAAATGGGAGTCGAGGTACAAGCGTAAGACCTTCTTTTCTGCAAGGGACAAAGGAAACATTCTCCCAAATGGTACCAGGGCATCTGGGGTAAGGTCAATGGAGCAGTCCTCAGGTCTATGAGGAGGCAGTTCTAGGACAGTCTTGTCACTAAAGACCTCTTGAAACTCTGAAAGCTCCGATAGAAGGTAGCAAACATTGCACACTTTAGTTGGTTCTGAGGAGATGACTCTTATAACTTCTTGGGGTTGGTGTGGTAGGCAGTGCTCCTTGCAATACCCAGATTCGAAAGCCATGGTGTTTCTTGCCCAATCGATGTTCGGGTTGTGCTTCCTCAACCAAGGAATGCCCAAAATTATTGGGAAGTGGGCTGCACGAATAAGATCGAACTTCAAGAATTCCGTATGCTGCTGTATCCTGACGGTCAGCTGTTCTGTGGTGTGGGTAATAGGACCTGAAGACAGCGGAGAGCCATCGACACCCTCCACCTTCTGAGGATCGTCTCGGGGTACTAAGGGAAGACCTTGATGTCCAGCCCACACTGTGCCCATAAAGACTCCCGCGGCTCCTCAGTCAACCAGGGCCAGGGTGGAGAATTGTTTTTGAGGTGTTTGTAAGTTGATTGAAACAACCATTAGGCGGGATTCCATAGCATCAGATTGCGGTGTAATGGCTAATGTAACATAGGGACTCGGACCTAAACCCCCGAGAGCGCGTCCCCCCTAGCTCTGAGGTCTGTTGTTTCCCGCCCTACATGGAGGAACTTTGGGACAATTGCGGAGAAGATGAGTATTGGACCCACAATACATACATAGTCCCGTGTCACGGCGTCTCTTGCGCTCTTCTGGCGTCAACGGAGCTCCGGCAGAGCCAACTTGCATGGGTTCTTCTGTATTGTTGGTCGATGACTGCGAAAAGAGAGGGGGGGCTGAATGGGTCTGTTGAACCGGGTTGCGGTGTCTTTGCCTTTCGCTCCGCCGCTCACTCAAGCGATACTCTATCTGGAGTACCATGGACATTAGATCAGCGAGGGTCGAGGGTCGAGGGTCGAGCAATGCGTGCCAATTCATCCTTTAGTTCTTCTTTCAAGCCTCGGCGAAAGATAGTATACTGCGCTTGTTCTGGCCACCCTGCATCGGTGGCCAGGCGTTTGAAGGTTGAAATGTAGGTGCGCAGGTCATTACTACCTTGATGGACATCGAGCAACTCTTCCGCAGCGACGTGAGTAATCTCTGCTTGTTCAAAAGTTTGTTTCAACAAGCTCAAAAAGGCATTATAATCCTTGAGTAACGGATTGTTTTCCGTCACCAGAGGGGAGGCCCAGGCTAACGCATTACCCGTCATATTTGAGATCATGAATCCCACCTTCGTGTGACCACTAGAAAAGGTGCGGGGACGAAAGGTAAAGTAAATAGCACAAGACTCCAAGAATTCCTTGAGTCGTTTGGGAGAGCCGTCAAATTTGCCTGAAGACAGGGCCATGGGAGGGAGATCTGTTTCCCGGGGTTCACGAGACAAAACCATTTGTCTTAGCTGCGCATTTTCAGCCTTTAGATTCTGCAATTCTATATTCATTCCCTGTACGGCTGTAATCGGCTCCTGGATTTGCTCAGGGGTAGCCATGATCCTTTCTGGCCGTTGCAAACTGTCACGTTTAGGCAACTGGGACCCCTCAGCCCCCTCCTCACCTGAAGGTTCGTGATCCGCAGGAAGGTTGAACTTCTTCTTCCACAGGGACTTTTTCTTTTGTGGAGGATAGGGTCTGCCCCGATAGGAAGCCACCCTGACCTAGATCAGAGAGGTCTGGGGGGGGCCTCTCTACCGGAACAAACTGCTTGGGGGAAAAAGCCTCACGGCATAAAAAAAAACTCTAGTAGTCTTGAGAGGTGACCGGGATGGTGCCTACAGGTAAAAATGGTCCAGAGGCAATGTTGGTAGATGTGCAGAGCAAAATGGGAGAGGGGGAAAAAAAAGGGAGGAGGCAGCGAAACCAGAGGAGGCAACTGGAGCAGGGGAAACGAAGGCAGGGAAAAGAATAACAAAAAGCACGAAACCAGAGGAGGCAACTGGAGCAGGGGAAACGAAGGCAGGGAAAAGAATAACAAAAAACAGAGAAAGGCAAGAAAGGAAGAAAGCCGTAGAATGAGGACACGGAGAGAGAGTAAACATAGAGCGTTTCACCCGGAAGCCTGACGCGAAGGGTTGCAACGCGCAGTCTTCTGGGTGGAAACGAAAGATGAAGACCATTGGCTGTCCCGTCTAGAAAGACTAGACCGTCAATGATGTACGAGAGGAGAGTGTGGTGGAAAGCTCAATGGCCGCCGAGGCGCCATCGAGCCCATACTCGCCACGGTCTCCGACGTGTGACAGTACCCTGCTCTGTCGGTCACACACAGGTGCCCAAAAACATACACTCGGGGCACGGGGTTGCATCCCTACCCATGGGTGCCATAAGGGTATCCCATGGGTCCGGTCACCAAACCAAGAGAGAGAGCTGCACCGCCAGGAGTCCCACATGAACTCCTGCACGGAAAACACAATAGAACACACGATAAGAAACAGTAAAGGACTAGGTTACGGAGGCCCTGTCCCTCCGATGCATTTTTCCAGCATCACAGTCTTCTTAAAATATATTTTGTCTGTATCTTACAAAGATAGAATACGTATGTGGGAAGGGACCACCGCACTGCATTGACAGTAAAGATTGAAAAATCAGAATAACACATATGTCCCTAAAATCTATACCTCCCTCCTTTTCGCCTTTACCCGTAGCAGTTTTGCAACAAGATTTAACTTTCACAATACACCATTTTAAAGAAGAGTATTTAATCTATAGCTTCATACACAAAGGATGCCCCTTTCGGCTAGAGCACAAAATCATTTTAGACATAGCTATGCATGGTATCATTAAAACAGAGACCTATCCTATAGTACCGAGTAAATATTCCCCCCAATTTTTCCAAAATCATTTGTCCTTTCCTCAAGACACAAGTGTTTCTTTTTCCATTGGTGCCTCCAGTGTTGGATCAACGAAGACATTTCACATTTTGCCTGCCTTGTTCGATTTTGCATTTCAGGGCGGATGATTCCATCCAATATCTGTTTGAAGTATTTCAGCCGAGTTCACTGAACTGGCTACATACAGACATTCTGAGATAGGCCTTCCCCCGCGTCCATGAAAGGCCAATAATTGTCACTCAAGCTCTAGTCAAAAATATTAGAGACCAATCATTTACCGTTCTGTGTGCTTCTTAAATCTATAAAGATACTTCTGATGGTATAGCAGTGCAACACACCAACACCTTATGGTAATTTGCATTGCTGAAATTACCTTCCAACGGTAAAATAGGTAAGTGTAGGTCCAGGGGTTCAGAGTATAAGGGGATGGTAAAGGTAGGAGAAGGGCAGGGAGCAGGTGTGTAAGGAGGACCCATCAGTAAAAGAACAAAAAAGAAAATGCTATGAGGTAATTTCAGCAAGGTCATTTATAAGATGAAACCACATAGAATTGCAAAGGCACAAGAATGTTCATACAGGGCCCAACAATGACCACATTTCTGGTTGCAAGACATTGGAAGACAAGATTTTCAATGCAAAATGGCGAATGGCTAAATGAAAGAGTACTACAGGACTATTAAGGATTTACAAATATTTACTTACAGGTTCACAGTCTCATCCTATACCAACAGACGATGGCTCAACGATGGAGAGATCTGATGTTTAGCAACTCAAGATGTTCTGAATAGTGTCTCTCATCTCATCCCCCCCTTGTTTTGTGATGTGTCACAGGTGTGATTCCCATGTGAATGAATGCAGATTACCTTCTGAGCACCAGTAAGAATAGCTACATTGGAAAACAACTCAAATATGTGGATTTTCTCCTCTGTTGGTGTTTAACGTTCACAAGCTGTGAAAGCGTACAGCTGAGCCTTCAGCCCTGAAGTTTTCTATGGATTGCCTCCTGATTCTCGCTGGGGATTTCACTGGTGTTCACTACCTCCTTCAGTGCTTTATCCTTCTCCTGAGGATTATCAGAACACTCTTTCTGATAATCAATGAGCTCCTTGTTCTCAAATGTACCAATTTCCTCATGCCGTTCACCTTCCTCATCCTTATCAACTTCAACGATTCTAGTCAACCCTGTTAACCATTTCCTGAGGCTCAACCTCTCGTCTTTACCAACTTCTCCAACCTCCTCTTGATTATTGAACTCCTTACCAACCTCCCCCTCATGAACCTTCCCCTGATATTCAACCACCTCTGCCTTTTCCATCTGACCAACCTCCTCCTGATATTTAACCACCTCTGTTTTACCAGCCTGACTAATCCCCTGTTGGTAAACCACCGCCACTTTATCAATCTGACCAGCCTCCTTCTATTTCTTTACCTCTTCTAACTTATCAACCTGACAAACCTCCTCCTGATGGCTGATCAACTTGCTCCTGAGGTTTAGCCTCCTCTCCCTTATCAGTTTGGCCATTCCCCTCTTGATGTTTCCTAGCTTTGGCCACCTCTCCTTAACTCATTGCCTCCCGCTTTCCTTCCAACGTTTGGGCTCCTGCTCTTGTGCACACTCCTCTTGGTCCTTTCTCAAGCCTTCCCCAAAACTGCTCCCAGCTCATACTCTGAACATTTGCACTGATAGGCTGAGGCTGTGTACTTTTATAGTGCAGCGTTCCTGCCTTCCAGCCTTGCTCTGTTGAAAGAGGAATCAAGTTTGTTAGCTGGGATGCGGTTTGACTCTCTGGCTCCATCTTCTGGGTGTGACATACACTTCAGATATGGGACTTGTGGTTGGCTTGCCCCTCCCCTAGTGAGGTGTTCTTTTTGCCCGCAACACCCTAGAAATGCCTTCTTGGCTCCCTGTGGGGTAAGGGAACGTAGGTGTGTCTGTTCAGTGAGCTGCTGTATGAATTGGGTCTTGGGCCTGTCATTTATTTATTTATTTATTTCAAATTTTTATTCCATCGCACCACATGCCCACCAGCCTCAGAGAGCGCAAACAACAGAATAAAGACAAACAAACCTGACAAAGAGTACAGAGCAATACGCTTAGGAGGCCAGGGACGGAACTCAGAAGTCAGAGGAAGCAGACCACATTGAGTTATAATAATAATACATTTATTGTGAATTTGTTCATATTGAACTTTACACAAACCATACAAATACATATAACTAATACATACATACATACTTAATGCATACATACTTACAATCAGAACATTAAATATACCACTTATATAAAAATTATATAAAATTATTTAAAATATATCTTTCATATGAATACATAAATACGATCACAATACATATCCAGGTGTCAATCATAGTCATCATACTTGTAATCATAAACATACTCATAATTGTAATTGTAATCGTAAGGGGCCATGCCACAGGGTTCCAATTTAGGAGCAGGTTCCGTGAGGCCCCCTCATAATGCCGATGTAACCGGCTGATTTTGGAATAAGCTTTTAACTTTAACCCAAACCCTGTAGAGGGCCAACTGAGTCCTAATTGAGTCCGAGTTTAAACAGTAATCCCAGAAGGCCTCTCCCTTAATAGTCTCGTAATTGTTTACCAGTTTTTCCAATAGGCACATATACAACGGACCCAAACGAGGGCACAAGGTCAGGACGTGTCTAGTAGTTCCTAGAAGTTCTTCCTTCTCACAGATGCGGCAACACCTATCCTTTGATGGAATGCCCAACTGTGGTCCAGTGACCGCTAACACCTGAAGCTGGTTCGTCCGCAGCCTTAGCATGAATTGACGCACCTCAGGATCTGGACATAATAACAAATATTGTTGAGGCTTTCTATATCTATGTATTACATGCGTTACCGCTTCATACCCCTTCAAAGTAGCCAGGTGGATGTAGTTCTGAGTCCAATCCCATCTGTTCATTTTTTGTATAAAAGATTTTTTTTTGTGGATAAATGGCATTAACCACTTCTTATCGTGGGACCAGTCTATAGTAGCAAAGAGAGACTCATTTACCTGTTTATAACTGTTCCCTTGAGGTGACTTTTCTTTATCGAGGTTAGCACCAACCAATTTGAGCAATTTACACGGTGGGGAGGACATAGCTTTCAGATAAAACACACCTCGGGCTCGCAATGCCATACCTTTCAATGATGTTAAACCCAGTTCTAGCCTAAGGTACTGAACTGAACACGCCGGGCCCATGCCCAGTACCGCACGCCAATACTGCCCCTCTATTATATTAAGCCAGTTCAGATCTTGTATGGCGAGTGCCTCCAGGCCATACAATACTGCGGGGACAAAACACTGTTGGTAAAGTCTAATGATCCCCGCAATGCTAAACCCTGCTGATCCTTTGGCAAATTTACATGCCTGCAATATAAGAAGTTTTACCCGTCTCTTTTTTTGCGTGATAATCAAATTCTAATTGGGTTGAGTATCAAATTCTAATCCCAAATATGTGTATGAATGTTCAATGCTTATTCTACCCAGGCTTGTCCCGACCCCTGAACGACTTGGGCCACTTTTAGCTAATGCCAATATCTTTGTTTTCCTTAAATTAATGGAAAGCCCCAATTACTTCGAATATAGGGAGAGCTCCTCGAGCATGCTCTTTATTACAGACAACGTACGATCAAACAATATTAAGTCGTCTGGGTAGAGCATGCCTATAATAGGGGTATCCCCCAATTTTGGGGGGCAATTAGCTTTAGCGGCCATTCGGGGTAACAAATCGGCTATGTGCAAATTATAACACATGGGTGCACCAGTGCAGCCCTGTTTAACTCCCATATTAATAGGAATTGGATCGGTGACCGCTCCCTCGTTGTTGAGTCTGACCCTAGTACTATTATTACTATGTAAGCTGGACAATACATGTAATATCCAACCTGGACACTTTAAATCGCGTAATTTGTCCCATAAGATCTCCCTCTTAACTTGGTCGAATGCGCTACAAAAATCAACAAAAATTATGTACAAGGTGGCATTTTTGTTGCTCAAGGTGTTATTAATCAAAGAGTCTAGGACTCTGATGTTATGTGTGGTCCCAGAACCCGGTCTGAATCCCGTCTGTGCATAATGCAAGATGTTATTTGTTGTAACCCAAGTTTCAAGTTCCTTAATGACAAGTGTCATAAAAATTTTACTAGTTGCGTCGAGCATAGAGAGGAGACGGTAATTACCGGCGTCACGTCGATCTCCCTTTTTATGTACTGGTATATGTACCGACCCTCTCCATGAGGACGGAATCACCGCCAACCTGCAGATACGTGAAAAAAGAGTCAGTAATACATGTGCCCAGTTATCCGGGTCGCCTTTCAGTACAACATTTGCCAACCCGTTCGGACCCGGGGCTTTAGAGGCCTTAAGTGCTACAATAACCTGCTTTATCGCCTTATGGCTTAAGGGCAAGGGCCAAGGGTTTGTGCTTTGTATAGTGGGTGGAGCGGGAATATTTGCATCAAAGAACTTATGTTTAATATGGACTACCCACTCTT
This sequence comes from Ambystoma mexicanum, assembly GCF_040938575.1. Taxonomy (NCBI): domain Eukaryota; kingdom Metazoa; phylum Chordata; class Amphibia; order Caudata; family Ambystomatidae; genus Ambystoma; species Ambystoma mexicanum. Next base: position 1,223,272,248 of record NC_090926.1, on the reverse strand, counting down.
CCTTACCAATGGGGTTCACTATTCTTAGACCCCGATCCCCTCCAGCCTCTCCTAATATTTGCCAGATTCTTCGGGAGTTTCTACTCATGAGAATCTGAATAAAACTCTCCCATTTTTTGCATTGTAAGGATTTACGATAGTGATGGAGCCATGTGCGGTACTGACGTTTTATATATTTAATCTCAGTCAGTCTCTCCTGCTGGCTCCTGTTGCTAGTGGAGGCCAATCTGCAGCGTCGAATTTCTCGCAGCATTAGCTTTTTACGGTCCCGGATCTTAATATCAAACTTGCCCCTTTCGACTGCTTTCCATTTGGTTTTAGTAACTTGGGTAGGCTTAAAGAGGGTCTGAGTGAGAGAGTGTATCCATATCTCAATCTCATCAGAGGATTTCCCCCTTAGAACACTCTTCAAACAACAGCCCTCAGGGAAGATCAAGACCCTCATTCTTTCAATATTAAGCTGGGACCACCGTATCCGAGTCCCTTGATTGTTTGTGATCACATCACTACAGACCTTCCCGAGGCCCTCAACCCCTCCCCCTCTCAGGGTCAAAGTAACAGGAGCATGGTCACTGTAGAGATTAGGGGCAATATGTATACCAATGACATTACCCAGAACACATTCAGTAACCACCATATAATCCAAGACGGCCCTCTTGGTGCCCATAGCCCAGTTTGGTTGGCCAGGGTTATCACCAGTTGTACGACCATTCAGTATTGTACACCTCCATTCCTTCAAGTAATCTACCCATAACTTGCCTTTGGCATTAGATGTTGTTTGAGGCATTTGGCTGTAATCATAAACATTATCATATTTACCACGTCCTACCAAGTCTACACATCTAGCATTCAGATCCCCACACAAAATAATGGGATTATTTTCATGGTCAGCATCCCAGTCCGTTAGTATGGCATCCAATTGCTCGTGGATAGACTCAGTCTTCAGTGTACCCGGGGGGTCATAGATATCAATGATTAATAAATCTTGATGCTTTCCTCCATTCTTGGCTATAGTCAATGCTACAGCTAGCACATTGCTTCCAGGCTTGGGATCATTTACCAGTCTCGGGCTGTATGTCGACTTTATTCCTATTAGTAGGCCACCCTTTGGGCGTCCACAATCCCCTTTAGTAGCCTCTGCTTGGAAAGTCACATACCCATCAAATTCCACCTTAAACGTGATCCATGTCTCTTGCAACACGAACATTTCATGGGAGAACAATACTTCCTGCGCGCTGCCCCCGTTAAGCCAGTGATTGAACCCCCTGGTATTCCAACTAACAACTGACCAATTTCAAGACGAGCAGCTGTTTGCCGCAATCATGTTTTTTAGCCACTCCCAGCCTTGCTTGTCGTTACATGTGTCTGTTGGCTTCGATGCACTTGTAGCGCCTGGTGTGTTAGTTTTTGAACAGTTACATTTGAGGCATCCTTCTTCAGGGATATCCAATTTTAGCGGTATATCTAAGTCATATCCCAGGTATCCCAGGGATGCAGAATGGGATCTAATAAGAGCTATGGTCTCAGGTAAACTGCAGTGTATTCTAGTAGTCATGTTATTCAGATTTCTCAGAGGTTCACCAAAGTCAAAGTCTCCACTGTTGAGTATCCTAAGGGAGGGGACCTTGTTAAACAATGACATAAGTGAGGCACGATTCAGCTGCCGCCCCTTTACGACCACCTTAGGAGCGATGGTCTGCGTTCTCTGGGGTAACACCGCAATGGAAGAAAGGGCAGATTGTACAGGAGAAAGGTCAGTAGGGGAAGCGGCAGAATGATTGGGAGCCGTGTTATTAACTGCCGGTCGACACTGAGGCTCATTTAAAGGGGCATTTGATCCAACAGCATGGTTATAATCTGTATAGACCTGTTTAGTAGCTGTGGCCGCCTCCCGAGGGGGCGTTACATCAGCCGGTCCTTCCTCTATAAGCCAACTAGTGTGTGGGCCCACGGTCTGTGCCAACCGTCTTTTACGCCTTGCTGCTCTTTTTCGTTGCTTTTTTGACATATTGGCACTACAAGGCAGTAATGTTGAATTTAATGCAGGGCGATTCACTTCCTGATTGTCTGGCAATTCAGGGGAAATCTTTCTTTGTGTCATTGTAGCTTTCTGTTTAATCTGTCCCCCCTGGCATTTAGCTGCACCCGCCTTGTCCAATGCCCCCTTTATTAGGTCTGCAAGGGACGGGGGAGGGGTCATGTCCAAATTCCCAGTCCGCGGCTCCACTATTGCACAATCTTGTGACTGGCCTTTTGCCGCAGATGATTTTTGAGGGACATCCTCCCGCAGGTCGATAATTGCCCTTTCTTTAGATGGATTTGGAGTCTTTAAGTGCTCTTGTATACTTGCGATCGCAACCCCCTGAAGCTTCAAGTCTTCATGAATTGTACCACACAGTTTCAATAGTATTTTTACTGCAAAGTTTAAGATACTATTATTATGATTTACAGAAATCTCATGGGCACTATACTGCTCTTCAGTGAGAGTGCTTGAAGGTAGCGCGGTGCCATAGAACATGTTTGGGCTAGCAGATAATCTAGCTGCCCCCCCTACATTTGGCTGGGAGGTTTCCTTTATTTCAGTGGCTACAGAAGTGCTCTCCGCCAACCCCGCAGGGGGGTGTAGGTCCCAGGGTTATCTCGCTCCTCGGTGATGAAAGAACTTGGACCTCCTTCATTGATGGGGGCTCAGGTAAGGGAGGCTGCGACTGTGAGAGTACTTTTTCTGTAGCCTCTGCTTTCTTTCCCCCTACAATAGGGGACGTGCGATCTTGTAAGGCATAGCATAGTTGTAATAGTGAGTCGTTGTCCAGATCTAATGGTATGTAGCTACTTTCAGCCTCAGCCAGTGGGGGAATTGAATCAAGTGATGGCAAAGAAATTGCCTGGGTTAAGACTTTGGCAGGGAAGAAGGAATCCAATGGGCCTTTCTTTTTACCCAACTCCTCTTTTGCTATCACGCCTAACTCCCCCTCCTTGCTGTCTTTCTGTGTTTCAACACTAACTTCCTGGTTCTGTTTAGTGGAGCGTAGGCCGTATGGTTTCTTACCCCTGTTGCTCACTGCATTACCGCGACTTGCGGATTTGCCCGGCATTACCGTTAGAAATGTAATGGGGGCAAGAGAGGGGGAGGGAAAAAAGGAGGGAAAAGGGGGGAGAGAGGGGGGCAAGGAGAGGGGGGAGTGTATAAGGAAAAGGAGAAGGAAAAGCGGAGCTGTATGAAGGTAGGTTCAGGCGTAAGTGCCAGAGCAAGTATCTCCCCCTCTGCAGCTCGCTATAACGGCTTACTTCTTTGGTGCCCTACTTTTAGCCAGGTCTAAGGTATGTGATAATACAGATAAATAAATAGCCAGGACAGCCCTTTCTAAAAGGGTAACAGGCTCCCCATACTGGGATTAAATAAAGTTCAGAGTATTGCCCATGGGGTGCCAGTGCCTATAACGCCGTTACCCCCAGCCACGGGCCGAGCTGTATTCAGGGACCGGTCCACAATAAAGTAGAGCACTCAACTCGGAGCACTCGCCTTGGACTCACCCGCAGCCTCGTGTGCCCTGCGCGTCTCAGTGCCACTCTTCTTGCACCGTCTCGCCAGTCAACATGCTGGAAGGTATACGGGTGTATCTCCCGGGCCGGCTTCACACGAGAAGTCTCCCTCTAATTAGGGCACTCGAGGTCCAGCGGTGATCTGCTTATGCTCGCTCGTCGCTCCTGCTCGCTCGTCGCAGGAGTTAGAGTAAAGGACCCAGCGGAACGGCGAGAATGCGATTCTAGCGTGTCCGTCAAGCCGCACTGTCTCGTTTACCAGCAGTTACCATGTAATCACAGACAGCCGCTTCCGACAGAGCACCAGATCTGAGAGATACATTGAGTTATAATGTTGGAAATGGGATTGGCTAGTCTCTCCTTTTAGGTGGTCTTCCCTCTGGTTGCCACAAACCCATCTTCTCCATGACAACTCCAACAAGTAGGGGATTCTATCAGTCTGGCTTCAAACATCTTGTCAGCAGACCAGTATTGATGAAAAGTTATTCCATGCTGAGCAAACCACAAGGATAAGACTAGCATCATGGTCACTGAGACAGCACATATTATTTTCCAAGATGTCTGGGAGACAGAGGGACCTACTTCTGTTTCCCACTTTACCTAGTAAGAAAGAAAGGTAGACAGATTAATTTGTGTAGATATTACCTTGTAGATTGCCAACACAGAGACAGGCTGGAGTGCCTCAATAATGCAAAGAGTGGTGAAGGGCCCTGTATGTGAAAGTCATAAATCTCAGTGTGTCGAAGATACTCCATAGTGTATCGTATTTACTTCTCTCCCTGTTGTCAAGCTCCTATTTACTTTTCTAGATTTTACAGGCAGTCAGGGCACCTCCATTCCAAAAGTCTTTTAAAGTGAAGAGATTTGCTGAGATTCACCCTTTCCAATGTAGAGTGTTACTATTTGTCACCTGTAAGGAACTCATGGTGGCAACAGTGAAGACAGAAACAAGTGATCACAGTTCAAGGGTGTTTATTAAACTGTAAATGCAGGGTGGAAAAACTTCTAACCTAAACCTAAAGCTAAGAAGAGAGCAAGCTTCAACCATCAAATGAAAAATAAGGCAGTCCTTGTGACTTTTTGTCAAAGTAAAAGTCCTATACTAAAAAAAACTATTGATATGACATGATATGATATGATATTTTATTCATATCGCGCCCATACACAGGTGTTTCAAGGCGCAACGAGTCAAGGGAGAGGTACAAAACAATGATCTTACTAGGCCCAGTGACATTGACTATGTGCAAGTGCAGGGGAGAGGGAAAGGGGGAAGTCCAAGGGGTGGGGGAGAAGTGGAAAGTGCTGAACACGTGATCAAAACAACAACAGTAGTGCGGCCAGCAGGTGGCAAGTGCAAGAATTAAGTGCAGCCAACCAGTGTCTAATAAGTACAGGTAAGGGGTCTGTTGGGTTGCAGATACAGACCCAAGTGCAAGAGTTGCCAGGAAGCAGTGCGGGTATGCAGCTGGGTGGGTATTGCTCTTGGCCCAAATTCAGAGGGTGGGCAGGAGCCCAGTGCAGAAACAGACAGAGATCAGCAACTAATTACAGAAAGAGTGTGGGATAGGTCTTCAATAAAGAAAGAAGTGTTCACAAATAATAAGACAGGATGTGATTGCCAGGGGTCTCCCTTCCCCGTGTTTTGAGCATGCACAAGGTGGATCTCCTGAGCACAGCACACACTCAAGCTTTCCCTAGCATGAGCCAACAGCAACACACGCTGGCTATTGTCTACGGTTTTATACTTCCGTCTGCAGAGGTTTCACAGGCCTTAACCAGAAAGGGCAAGGTCGCTTTTCTTCTTGTCACCCTCTCGGTACGTGCTGTCTTTCGCCTCTTCTTCAACTGCTGTGCTGAGTTAGCTCTCACTTCGTGCAGTCTGCCTTGCTCTTCCTGGGCTCTCGTGCTCCAGCTTTTATCCCTGTGGGGAAGGGAAAGGGCCGTCAGATGTGTGTGATTCTGGTCAATTGCTTGACGTTGCCTGACCCTTGTATTGGGACACGTCGGTCAAACAGCTCTGGTGTTAGTTTGCTATCTTTCATGTTGTGCGAAAGTGTTCGAGTCAGAAAATGGTGGGGGGGGGTCAGTGTTTTGGAATGTCCTATGTGGTAGGATGGGAAAAGCTGTTTAATGAAGGGGATAACATGTCTCACCTGTCCGTGTCCCTCTGCCACTACCCAAGGAACCCCCATACAGGGGGATACTCCCTCACTGGTCCACCCCAGGAACTGGATAGAATAGTGATGGCTGTGTCCTGGCCACCTGGATGACAAATCTCTGGTGACTAGCTAGGGAGACACCTTCAGGTTTATCACACACCCTAGATTTCAGGGTTTCTCCTGAGGCTGGTTTTGCTGTGGAGCAAGTAGTTACCATTCATAGAAGGTATACCATACTGCCATGGTTTGATATGAGTTGGGACAGAAATAGTGTGGGCAGAGTAATGGTGGAGGGGTAAAACATTAAACATCTCCTTCATATAGACCTGCCTCTTATGAAGCGCACTTGATTCCCTTGAAAAAGCAAAGGCATAATGTTGTCTGGGTGACTAACAAAGATGATTGCCAATATCTTCACATCTGCGTTAAGTGTTGGGATTGGGAGGAAATTCCACCTGTCCAATGGATTCTTCCCAAGCTTCCAAATTAGAGTAATAAAAAGGTAAATTCATGGAGGCTGGGGTGGCCACTCGAACCATAATATATTTGAACAAATCTGACAAAACAAGGAGAAGCATCTATTGAATTGGGCCGTAAACAATTCAACTGGGAGCCTGTGGGGCCTCACAGCGTCGGGAGACTTAATGCCAACAATAGCTTTGGCTATTTCTCTCCCTTGCTGTTCTCTATCTGCTCTTTCCCTATTTGCTTCATTGAGACACGGCAGTGTAAAGTCAAAGAAAAAAGTGTTTAGATCAGAGTTGGGAAGATGAAACAGGGAGTGACAGAACCTCCCAAAGAAGGAGCAAAAACTGTTGAGTATTCTGACCAGACAAATGGAACCCATTTCAACTCCTTTTACCTCTTAAGCCCATTCACAGAAGTCTACCAGCTTTCCCCCATGCTCCTAAAACGCCTGAGGAGTGAAAAAGACCTCCCAAATCTGCCTGCTGCATAAGTGCAAAATCATGAGTGCTTCTTGCAGGGGCACCCAGATAGCCATCAGTGCTTGAATCAGCATATAACCTTCTCGCTACCTGCATAGCCGCTTCTGATGCCAAAATGTTCCTCCTGAAGGCACACCCCTCCAAGCTCACACCAGAAAAAATACAGCCCGATAGGGAAAAAGCCCATGACACGCTTGCAAGGATAATAAGTATTTATGTCTACAAAATAGAAGTGCATCAGCAAAGAACTCTGCTGCCGCCGAGCGTTCTGAACTCTGTAGGCACGTGTCATGCCTGCGCCATGGGCGCACACATTGGCAACCATCATGGACTATTTGTTATTCATTTATCTTCAGAATACTCTTGGAACAACCCCTATTCACACTTTGGTACTTAATTCCCATTTGCGTGACTTTGGTGCCTTCTTATATAACTCAACTAACTACATGTACCACAATGCACCTTGCTACAGCTATCAATTCCTGGCCATTCCCATTCGTCAGCATTGGAACCACAATCCCCAGACGCCCTAGGGATCAGTGCTGCTTCCACCATCTCAGGACCAGAGAGGGAGGAGGCAGATTGTATTCAGGTGTGCTGCTCCAGGTGCTGCCAATTAGCCTGCCTCAGTACAGGGCAGGGCGGTATTTAAGCAGCTGCCTGCAGGAGCTCAGTCTGTTGTATCAAGAGTCCTCCCAGCCTCTTTTTGCCTTTTGTCTCGAATGTGTATGCTGTTCCTGCTGCTGCATTTTCCTGCTTTTGTTCCAGTTCTCTTTCTGGGCTTCCTGCCTTGCAGCCTGCTACACCGTGCTGCCTACAGCCCTAGCCTTTTGGGCTCCCTGCCTCACAGCCCTGCTCCTCTGGGCTTCCTGCCTTGCAGCCTGCTACACCCTGCTGCCTACAGCCCTTGCCTTTTGGGCTCCCTGCCTCACAGCCCTGCTCCTCTGGGCTTCCTGCCTTGCAGCCCGCTACACCCTGCTGCCTACAGCCCTAGCCTTTTGGGCTCCATGCCTCACAGCCCTGCTCCTCTGGGCTTCTTGCCTTGCAGCCTGTTACACTCCGCTGCCTACAGCCATGGCCTTCCGGGCTCCCTGCCTCGCTGCTCTGCTCCTCTGAGCTCACTCCTTGCTTCTCTGCTCTGCTGGGCTCCCTGCCTTGCAGCCTGCTACTCTCTTCTGCTTTCAGCTCTGACCCTCGGGTCTCTCTACCTCTACGCCCTGTTCCTTTGGGTTCGTTCCTTGCTGCCCTACTCCTCTGGGCTCTCTGTCTGCCGCCTACTACAGCTCTCAGTCCTGCTCCTCTGGACTCTCTGCCTAGCAGCCTACTACAGTCCTCTGTAATCCACTACAGTTTTTCTGTACCTTGTACCATTTGGTACTGCAGCCCTGCTTTCTTGTTTGCAGCCCCCCTCTTTCCTGGCTGCTGCTCGCTTGCTCTCTTCCTTGTTTGCAACCACTTGTTCTTGATCCCTGTCCTTCTCTTCCTTGAATCCTCTGTCCTCCCCTTTAGTTTACCCATTTCTATTGTACTGTTTCTTCCTTCATTCCCTTCTCCTAGATTTCTCTTAGACTTCCTGGTTATTTCTGTTCTTGTCTCTCTTGTTGTCTTACGTTGATCCTTTGTACAGAGCTTGACTGTTGGTTTCCGGCAGGCAACCTCTGCCCCTTCCCTTGTCGCGTTTTCTGTTTAACAGACACCCACAGCTGTTGTTCCCAGCCATGAGCAGACAGAGTGGGCCTCTGTAATAGTAATCCGTGCAGAAGGCTGGAGTTTCCAAAGGTCCGTGGAACACTCTTTTTCCATATCTGCATACACCCCAAGAGAGAATCCAGTTTGTATCTTTGTATTTCCTGCCCCTTTCTGTTCACAACTAAAGTTGCCTACTTTTATTTCTTGATGAGTGTCCTGCTGTGTGTGTACTTATCTGTCACCTTACATCAACACAGCCACCCAAACCCTACCTGGGGGCTCTGTGCCACTCTTGACAGAGTGCCATCCTTGACAGCACGTGCAGCACATTATAAGCACAAACAATGTCACTGATGACGTAATCATATATAGTACAATTCTACAATCCTAACTGGACAAGCTCTATACATGTAGCGCCTGCTCCATATGGGATGCCAGCCCATTGGTCCATCTTGATCTGTCTGTCTCCGGCCACTTGGGCACTGCTGGGATTGTCATCCGAGGTGAAGTCAGCCTAAAAATGAATTGGCTACTAACACACAAACAATGTTATTTTACAGTTGTAACAAGCACCTGGCAGATACAGGGAAGGGCCTGGGGGAGAGCCGAGGTCACACTAACTCACACGATTAACTCACTCCCAGACATTTGAGTGCTCTTGTTAAGGTTGTCAAATAGTCTTTGAATTTGTCACCTAAAACAGCTGCTGCACTATGCACGTCTGATGCTGCTCTCCTAATTGGGGATATTGGTGTGTGAATGTGCATCCAGTTATCACCTGATAAGGCAATGGTGCTCTTTGCCGGGCTGTGTGCGCAAACTTAACTGGGCCAAGAGTAAACAATGCTCCAGGTTTTTCTTCAACGTGGTGCAAAGCTGAGACAGTTTTACTTTTGAGGAGTCCGTTGATCATCTTCACAGCTCTGTTGGCCTGGGTGTGATAAATTGTACACATTCAGTGTTTAATGCCAAGTAGTGCAGTAATGTCCTTAAAAAACTAATTGAAAAAGTGTATGCCGGAGGCCACCAGAGGGCGCACAGGTAATGGCTGCCTAGGTGCCGTGCTCCCGCCGAGGCTGGGCCTTTCATGGGGATTGAGCCCCCCCTGGGACCCCACAGGCGGATTTGCCGGGCTTTTATGTGCCGGTGACCCCCCGTGGCACCCCTGCTCGAAAGAGCGGAGCTCGAGGCCCTTGGGTTACCAGAAAACGGGCCGTGACGAAGGTGCGGCAGAGAGAGAGCATTTGGCTTATCGACCAGGGAGGAGAAGCGGCCCGCCGGAGAGAGGAGGTCAGCCGGCGAGCCCGGCACCCGAAAGGCCGCGGTGCCCGGGAAGGCGGTGCGGCCCGCCGAAGTGAGCGAATCCAGCGGGTGGACTCGGCCCCCAACGTGCCTCGGGAAGAAGAGACGGCCCGCTGAAGCAAGGAAGCCCGCCGGCTGGTTCCGCCGCCGGCAGGCCTTGGGACGCGGGAAGAAGAAGCGGCCCGCAGAGGCGAGGTAGCCGACCGGAGGGGCCGGCCCCCGTCATCACCGGTCTCCCCACCCCTGGGGTGCGAGCGCCTGCTCCCAGGACATCGGCCCCCGATACGGTACTTGGGCCTTCTCCGCCCCCTCCTCTCCCTCAGAAATGGCGCATTTCCCCGGCAGAGCGGGCCCGGTGGGAGGAGCGGTCAAGCAGCCCCGGTCCTGGCATCCGGGTCTTGGAAACTGCGGTATCGGGCCCCGACATCTCCTGGAGCCAAGCACAGTGAGGGGAGGGCGCGCCTGGGGGCAGTGGCCCCTGCGGCCCACCACACGGCGCTCGCCGCCCCCCCCCCCCCGTGGCCGCAGCTCCCCCCTCTACAACGGGCCCAACCCCAGCAGCATAGGCCAGCCGAGGCCCCCCACAGTGCATCCGACCCCGGAGTGGACTCTCCGTTGAGGTGGGATTGTGCCTCCCCCTCCCCTGAGGGGTCCCGAGATCCCTGCAGCCCACATCGGCACCGGGGCTCAGAAAAGAGATGACATCCATCCGCTCCGGCCCAAACAGGTGGTGGCTCCTGGGTCTGTCCCCACGGCGTGTGCCCGCCAGTCACCTCTCGGGAGGAGAACAGAGACAACGGACAGAGGCGGGTGAACGGCACCGGCGGACACCCCGCCCCGCAAGACTACACCGAAACGAGGAGAGGCACAGGTGTGAGCCCGCCTGGAGGACGCCCCTCCCTGCACAGGGGCGCCTGTCCCCCACGGGCTACCCCAGGAAACCTCATCCCGGCCACTACAGGGAGGGGCCCCGGGGAGACCCCCCATAGCTCCTGGCCAGTGGCGGACCACGCAGGGTGCGCAACAGAGGACTGTATGCACTGGCTAGAGACCCTACATGCATTCCGCTACAGGGAGACGGTGAGTCCAAGCGGCAGCTTCACTGGCTCTGGTGCCATGGCTCACCCGGAGGCCTCGACAGAGTCAACGACAGCGATGGAAAGGGGCTTTGCCTCTATCCTATAAGAAATTAGGGATATGCGGTCAGACATCACCCAGAAGTTTGAAAAGATGGACCAAAGGATGGACAAAGTTGAGGATAGGCTCCTACAAGTGGAAACCAACCAGTCCACATCAGCAGCCCAGGAGGTCCAAATAGCCATGAGGCTATCGACCCTGGAGAAAAGGGACGAGTAGAGAGCCATGCAGATGGATGACTATGAAAACAGGGAGCGGAGGAATAACCTAAGATTTTACGGGATACCGGAGACGGAGGGGGAAACGGAGAGGGACTTAATCCGAGTGGTGAGAGACATCATTACCCTTCTGTTTGCAGAGGAGATGACCACAGAACTTACGTTTGACCGGGTACACAGAGCAGGGGGCAAGGCGGGGAATCCCCGGTCTGTCCTTGCCCGGTTCCACTACTACACGGTAAAGATCAAGGTCCTGGAGGAAGCAAGGAAGGTGGGGGTGATCTCCTATAACAACGCCCAGATCACCATTTTCCAGGACCTCTCCGCTTACACCATGGCCAAGCGCAGAATGTGCCGCCCCCTAACGCAGATACTCAAGGAAAGGGGGGTGCGCTACAGGTGGGGGTACCCTTTCTCCCTGTCCTTTGACTATATGGGCCAACGGACAATGCTGGTCACCGAAGAGGATATAAGAGGGGCCATCTGGGATTATGTGGCGGAACCCACCCTTCGAAGAGGCCCAGTCGGCCCAGAGGCGACGGATAGGGGAGGCCCAGGCCAGTCGGGATCCAGGAGAAGGAAAACCGGCTCGCCGAAATACAAGAAACTGAATACGCCGCCGCCCGCACTGGAAGGAGAGCACATGGACTCAGAGGGCTGACGGCGAGGGAGTCCCGACCAGCCGCGGGGCAGGAATGGAAGTTTATGAGGTCTCAACGAAGACAGTGTCCCTCTGAACAGCAAGTATAATTTGGGCAACCGATGGGATGAAGCAGTGGGGGGAAGGTGGGGCTCAAGGAAACGAGCATTGTACTGTGTGCCTGGCTGTAGGCGGCAGGCTGGTGTTCCGGCCAAATGCCAGCAATGGCGGAACTAACTGGCTGGACGCCGGGAAGGGGGGAGGGGGGCCACCATAAGTTGGTTGGGGTTGTTCTCTTAGGGAGAGGGGGGGAGGGCAGTTGGGGTCAGTTCTAGGGCCCCTCGGGAAGGAGGGAGAATCCAAGCAATCAAGATGCGAGACAAAGAAAGCGAGACAGGAGTTTCAATGTGATGTGGGTGGCCAGGTGGGAGTGTCGCATAGACTATGGCTGATGGTTTGCAGGCCCTGGGGGTGGGCACCTTGAATGTGCGGGGTCTGAACACCCCCACCAAGAGATCTCTAGTTTGTAGAGAATTCAGAAGGGCTAAACTGGACCTGCTTTTCTTGCAAGAGACACATTGGGCTTGGGGGAAGGAACCCAAGATGAGGGGAGGAGGAATTGGCGAGATGCTCTGTGCATCACACAGGTCTAAGAAAAGGGGAGTGGCTATCCTACTAGTGAGGGGTGTAGGCTTTGAGCAGGAGGCCACAGTGAAGGACCCTAAAGGCCGCTATCTACTGGTAAGGGGTTCTCTACAGGGCGCCCCCCTAACTCTCGCGGTCGTATATGGCCCGAACAAGGGTCAAGCTCAGTTCTGGGAGGAAGTAAGGGACAGGCTTAAACATTTTGTGCACGGCACAGTGGTGGTGGGCGGAGACTTTAACATGGTTCTGGATCCGTCCTCAGATAGGAAACGTGTGGGTCCTCCAAACATAAGGCCCGCGGATGAGGCCATGGCGCGTAACTTCCAGAAGGTCAACTCTGAGCTGGGCCTGGTAGACACAATCCCGACTCCTAGGACAGACATCCCCTCATTTACATATTACTTAGCCATACATACCTCGTACTCTAGAATTGATTATATCCTGGTGGACGAGACCCTCTGCCCATGTATCTCTGGCCACAGGGTTGACCCGGTCCCCTGGTCTGACCATGACATGGTCCATATCACTATTGCTGAGGGTTGGCGCAAGGAGCGCAGAGGACGTTGGAAATGCAACAACGCCCTACTGAAAGACAAGGTTCTTGCTCAGGAAGTGCTAGAGGCCATAACGGAGTTCTTTGAGCTGAATGATAATGGAGAGGTTGGCATACACACATTGTGGGATGCCTTCAAGGCAACCCTACGAGGTGTTCTCATCAAAATAGGAGCCCAGAAAAATAGAGAAAGGGAGGCCTGGGAAAAGACTCTGAGGGAAAAGATAGCCCGACTCCAGCCATGTGGCTCTCCGGAACGGCCTCTCGAGCGTGACCGGGTCTCCGCCCTGGAGAACTACAGGCTCCAACTGAAGGAACTCCTCCTGCACAAAACAGAGAGAAGTCTCCAGATGGTTAAACAAAAATATTACGACAAGGGGGACAAGGCAGACAGGATCCTAGCCTGGAAGTTGAGGGAGGTCCAGCGTAGGAGAATGGTGAAAGCGGTGAGGAACGCTCAGGGGACAATGGGTTACGACGCTCCCCACATAGGGGAGGCCTTCCGCCAATATTACGAAAATTTGTACTCGTCAGAATATGACGAGGTCGATACTCAGATAGAGGACTTCCTGGGGTCCATTCAAGTCCCGGCCTTAACGAGAGAGATGTCGGAGGGGTTGGAGGGCCCGGTCACCGAGGAGGAGATAGTCAAGGTAATTAGCGGGATGAAGGCGGGAACCTCCCCGGGGGAGGACTGTTTCACAGTGTATTTTTACAAAAGGTCCGCTCTACCCTAGCCCCGCACCTGGCAAGGGTTTTCAACTCTGTACTGGAGGGGGGGCATTCTCCCCGATTCCATGATGGGAGCCATTATAGCAGTGTTGCCCAAGGAGGGTAAGGACCCCGCAGAGTGCTCCTCTTACCGCCCAATATCATTTCTAAACACGGACGTGAAGATCTTGGCCAAGGTGGTGGGGAAGCGGATGGAAGGGATAATGCCGAAACTGGTCCATGGGGATCAAGTGGGTTTCATAAGAGGGAGGCAGGGGTCAGACAACATCCGAAAAACGATAGACCTGTTTCATTATGCACAGGAATCGGAGCTGGGCGCATGTGTGCTTTCCCTTACTCGGAGAAAGCCTTCGATAGGGTGGAATGGAAATATATGGAACTCCTCCTCCAAAAAATGGGCTTCGGGTCACATATTAGGAGCTGGGTGTCCACACTCTATAGAGCCCCCACAGCAAGGGTCCAAGAGAACGGGCGGTTGTCCGAGTCCTTTCCTCTCTCGCGGGGGACCAGGCAGGGTTGCCCACTCTCCCCTTTGATATACGTCCTCACGATGGAACCACTAGCCATAGCGATCAGAGCACATCCGGGCATTAGGGGGATCAGCAGAGGTGAGGTGGAATTCAAGTTATCCCTGTTTGCGAACGACGTTCTGGCTTATATGGTGAACCCTGCCTCCTCGCTCCCCCCCTTCTTGTCCCTGGTGGCTACGTTTGGGCGCTTCTCGGGGCTGAAAATTAACACAACGAAATCAGTACTGCTCCCAATGAAAGTACGAGACCCTGAGTTAGACCCGCTGGAGAGGTTGGAGAGGATTGAAGTGGGAAAGGTCTCCATGCGATACCTGGGCGTCCTGCTTACCAGGGACCTGGCTAAACTTGCTATTACCAACTATGACCCCATAATAGCATGGATCACATCGGACATGAGGAGATGGAGCAATATGATCCTGTCCTGGTATGGCCGGATGACAGCGGTTAAGATGAATGTCTTACCAAGACTTCTGTACCTATTCACGGCGCTCCCCACCTTCGTCCCAGAGCAGACCTTTAGGGATCTACAGAACGCAGTCCGAGAATTCATAGGGCAATGGAAAACCCCGAGGACTGGGAGGGTGATCCTGTCGCTGCCGAGGGAGGAGGGGGGGTTTGGGGTTCCTGATTTCCGTCTTTAGTTCCGAGCTGCACAGTTCAGAGTCCTCCTGGAACATATGAAAGAAGGGATGGGGATGTATTGGTCATACATAGAGGACATGGACACCCGCCCCCTGAAGGTTAGGGACCTCCTGTGGGCCCCGCGTAAGTCTATCCCGGGAAACCTGAGAACCCATCTGACCCTGGGAGTTCTTTGGGAAATTTGGAAGGAGGGCCCACAGACGGCTTATCTCACTTCATGGCCGTCCCCGATGTCCTCCCTCTGGGGACACCCCCTCAACCTGGGTAATAGGGGGTTTCGGAACTCTCAGATCTAGTCAGACATGGGAATGGAGTGGGTGGGGCAGATGTTTAGGGAGGGAGAATTCCTAGTTTACGAGGATCTGAGGGATGCACTTGGTCAAGGGTCCTTTACCATTTTTGAATACCTCTGCCTCAAAGGCATACTGTGTGACCAATCATGGGGTCAAAATCTGAGGAGGCAGCTGACCCCCTTTGAAAAGTTCCTGGACACGGTGACCTTGAGAAAGGGCACGATCTCTAATATGTACAGAATTTTGAACACCATTAACCTCCACGGGAGGCGGAGCGTCCGTTCATTCTGGAACGATCTGGCAGGGGAGGTTATCTCAGAGGATGCTTGGTCAAGGATTTTTAAAATTGCCTTCCACGGGAACTTATTCACCTCGGACATGGAACATAATTTTAAGATTTTGCAGGGATGGCACAGGGACCCAGTGAAACTGTCAAAAATGTTCTCAGGTGTATCACCGAGATGCCCAAGGGGATGTGGCCAGGTGGGGTCCAGGAAACACATGTGGTGGCTTTGCCCTAAAGTTCAAGATTTCTGGGGGAGGGTTCGGGCCTGGTTTGCAGAGGCTTCTGATGAGCCTCTTCCCCTGAACCCTCTGTCGATGCTGCTGGGCCTCCCCCCGGAGGACATGGAAATATATAGATATCCAAGGATGACAGAAACAATGTTGCGGGGGGGGTAAGGGTGGCCCTGGCACAGAAGTGGAAAAGCCCGGAAACCCCCTCCAAGGAGGAATGGTTGAAAAAGGTAAATAACATGTTCTTGATGGACAAACTTACTGCAATGGTGAACAATGATTCAGGTTCATTCCTGGCAAACTGGTATGGAGTGCAGCAGTCCTGGGGATGGGACGTCCACTAATACCAAGCACGCGCCTATGTCCGGGGGTGGGGGGGTGGGGATCAGAGATGTGCCGTAAACAAACTGAGTGTTCACAGCCCGGGGGATGGCAACTTTAATTCAGCTGGCAAAAATGGTCACTAACCACATCATCTCCAAAGTACAGGATACGAAGAGAACATTTAACGTCGCCCGAGATCGAAGTTTTAGTTTGATTATGGGGGGGGGGCAGAGTTGAGGAGGGGTGAATGGGGGAGGGGAGGGACAAAGGGTTGAACGGGTCAGTTGATTGCATCTTATGTATTTCTGCTTTGCCCAGTTTGTTACAATAAAAAAATCCTAATAAAACCAAAGGTTAAAAAAGGTTAAAAAAAAAATGAATAAAAAGTTGTGTGCCATTATCTGATCTTAACACCTCACAACGCCCCATCAGAGGAACACTTTGCAGACAAGAAATGTAGCTGTGCATTTGGCATCCGGCTATGCACAAAGACCCGCCTCCACCCAATGTGAGAAGGGGCAGATAACAACAATCAGATACCGGGACCCGCTGCATCTCTAGCCCATGTCCGCGTAGTCGTCATGCAACTTGCAAAATGTCCCTTTGGGGCGGAGAAGAGTGCCTCTCAAAGACGTTTTTATGGGAGGGCAAAAGGGGCACTTGCCTCGGGCCCCCACCTTGGAGGGGGCCCCAAGAAGGAGCCTTATTAAAAAAAAAAGTCAGTTTCCCTAAATCAACAAAATTAAACATCACACATCAGGATTTTCTTTGGTGTGCTGCTAAGGCTAACCATAATTTCTGTCGGTTGTTGATAAGTACATTGTGTTCTGATCTTTTCACCCTGTAATGCTATGTTCACTGTGGTATAGATAGTTTGCGTGGCACAACACCTGTAGAATTCTCACCTTTCTGTGGGGATTATATTGATCATGTGCAATAATAGCCAAAGTTGAAATACATATTGATACATGTGAGTGTCCCGATGGTTCAGAGGATAGCTCAGTGTGTTAAGCACTCATTGCAGAGATATGCGTTGACGTGCAAGATTACAATACCAAATTCCAGCTAGGCCTACTTAGCATTTAGAATGTATGAAGTTGTTAAGCCTACATGCATATGTACTTTATTCTGTAGCACTCCACGTGTTATGGCCAATGCACCTGCACTAGATAGCGGTTGCTATAGAAACTAACATAGTGTCAGTATGGTGATGGTCTAGAAATTGGTGTGTTTAGATGGGGAGTTGTAAAACCTAGGCAGGCACCTCCAATGATGACAATAAAGTGTTATAGGTGTTTATGTATCCAAATTCCAGACTGTGGATCCAAAGCGTTCATGCTTGGATCCTGGCTTTGCCAGCAGACGATACAGTGATCCTGGACAGATCTTATATCACTGACAGTACTGCACTGCCTTCTATGAAAAGGTTTTCTTCTCACATACTGGTGGCATTGTTTGGCCAATTATCTGATCGTTCCTATCATGTAGGCCATTTGAGTGTAAGGAGTTATAGACAGAAGAGAGTAGACCAGATATTGCAACTTCTTACCAGCATATGATAAAGTCTGCTTATGTGACAACAACATGGTTTGCTTTTTTGTACAATTCAAAGTTTTTTTGCATGTTTTTAAATACCATTGCACAAGCCTGTGTTTGGGGTGTATTTAAAGCTTTACAAAAGAGAAACCTATCTGAAATCTTTTAAGATCACATTCATTAGTATGCTGGTATTTATATACTTTCCTTGATGATGGAGACAATGGGCCTCATTACAAGTTTGTCGGTCCGGTAAGTGTGCCGGTAAGCTACCGCCACCTTTGTTACCGGACTGGCACACTACAAGGGCTGCGAGCGGGTGCCTTTCTGCCCGCCAGGTCTGACCTGGCGAGCGGACCGGCACCCGTGCGCAGACACTGACGGTAGCACCAGCACCATTCCGATTGGTGCCGGTACCGTCCTCCCCATTCCCATAATGGGAATGGGGACTAATAATTACTGGCAATGGGCAATTACTGGGTCCGCCGGGGCTGGTAAAATCATTTAGCGCCACGGCTACCGGCAGGGTCACAATGAGGCCCAATGAAGCTAGAATCATTCTCATTTTTAATAATATGTTTCTATACCGTTTTGTTTTTTAAAATGTTTATATTGGGTTATGTGATTTTCATATTTTCCAAGTCCGTTCTGTAAAATGGGATTATTTTAGTTCAAGGTAAAAATTGGAAAATAAATTGGTAAAGAGCAGAAATTGTGGGTACGAATCCTAGCTTCACCTTTTAATCAATGTGTGATCCTGGGTATCTCATTTAATCTTGTATTTCTTCACCTGTCAAAATTTCAAGTCCCTAAACATTTCAAAATTGTCAGTCCTTCAGAGTGATTTTGTTCTCAGGGTATGACCTTTAAGAAAGACTCATTCATGGTTTCCCTGGCTATATATAGTGTTGCTTCCTCTATAATGATAGTGAGCATTGATATATTACACACCACAGCCACCTGTTTCTATGCTCTCGAATGGCAACACTACTTGAAAACAATGTCCCGATTCTTATCTAAGTCTGTCTGGATACAGACACCTTTCTGGTATCTTCAAATCGTTATCTACTCTGTATGCCATGGTATGTATAGTTTTATCCTTCCCATTGGTCGTCTGTATCCATGCTTGAGCACTTTTGCTGTCTCGGAGGCAGCTTATCTCAGACTTTTCTGGATTATGTGTACCTGTGTCATAAAATCTGTGTCCTGCAGTTATACTAAATCCAGTATAGCTTCCACGTGGCTGCTATTGATGACATGTTTGCTGTATCTACGCTTGAACACAAGTACCCTCGCGTAGACTGCTAATGTTGCCCTTCAAATGCTACTTGTTTATCACTCTTATTACAACATGAATGAAGAGTGTAAGGTATCTGAATGGGAGTTTGCCATGCTTATTTTGATCTCTGCGAGGCAGCATATCAAGCTATGGGTTGTTATCATGATACAGGGTGTGGCGGAATATCCCTTAATTCCTTTGGTCTGTTGGAGGCGGGCCCCAGAGGTGTCCGGGCCCACGCCCCCAAAGTGCTTAAGATGGCTCTGGTGCCTCTCAGTGTATGTAATGTGATGCCTGTACTTACACTTGTGCATCTAATAACCATACTTGTCAAATGTTCCTGGATGTTTGAGATGAACAAGTCCTCTTGTATATCAGAAGCAATGTGGTGTTTGGAACTGTGGGATGGCTGATGGAGATGATCAAATGCTATTATCAACAGTTTCTGTGGCATTACTGCTTTTTCTGTGCACTCTTGCCTCCACAATAAATCAGTGGGTGATTGTTTGCACCTCCTTCTGACCCACAACTGTTTCTCCTCATTCGGGGCCTTTCCTTGTAATTCAATATTTTGCGCTATGGGCAGGGCATTGTATGAGACAGGGAGCTGGTCAGTGGCAGGTGTTGTGATTATATATTTAGCTACAGTGGGTACTAGGAGATATGCTTCTATTTTGGCTGCGGTTCTGCAGAAGCGTTTCTGAGTGACACTTTCTCAGTATTTTTAGTGTGGGTGGCACATTTAATGACCGTCAATGCAGAAGGCGAAAATGAGCTTGTCTAATAACGTGGCATGCTGCCATCCGCTCTCCTGAAGCCCCTCCTTTTCCATCTTCCATCGCGAAAGGCCAGCGTGCACTGTGGTACTGGCGAATGCTGAGTCCGAATAAATGGTCACGTGGCACCCCTGCGATGACTGTAGCGATTCAATGAGCGCAATGAGTTCCGCTGCCTCTGCGGAATTATGCATTGGTAGTTTTTTTTAAATCAATTCTCTGAGGCCACCAGGGGGTGCACTTTTGATAGCTGCCTAGGCGCGTTATTCCTGGATCACTGGGTTGCAAGATGGAGAGAGCCCCCACTTTGGACTCCCTCCCACCCCCAGCAGGGTGCCAACCTGGGAACACATGTGGAAAAAATCAAGAGGGTTGGTTAATTTGGTGCAGAGATATTGCGAAGTGAAGATCTCTTTGGGAAAGTGAAAGTACTCTCCCGGATGCAGCGTTCCACGCTGAAAGTGTGCAACGAGATCCTTGGAGTGGTGTTGGGCCTTTAAAGTGTGGCCTAGTTCATCGCCAGGTGTGGAAGTGGTGCCACTGGGCTCCTGGAGCCAGAGGAGTGTCCCGGTGTACATACGGAGGGCTACGCTTCCCCCCATCGGGAAGAGGCCAGAATGCTTTTAAGCGCCCTGGGGCGGTGCACAGCACAGGAAGTCAAAGGACCCAGACTGGTTGACACTGGGGCTAGTCAAGGAAGTGGAGCTACGATTGGAGGCACAGGGGATGGGGCACCGGTGGTCCCAGGAGATTCTAAGTGTAGCAGAGCGGATTGGCTCCCCTGACTGTGTGGCCACTATAAGTGTGGTGGGACACCATTGTGAGCAGAGAGGAAGGCGGGGAAGGCTGTGGGCCCCTGACAGAAAATCCAAAATGGAGGAAACCCAGGCTTGGAGGCTGAGAGAAGAGGTGAGGGCCCCCAGGCCACAGCCAGGGGCATGTGTCTGCCTCGTTGGACACCTGTGCAAGGTTAGTGCCAGGGTAGAGGTTCGGTGACAGGTGAAGGTGCCGATAGGATGCACAAGCTCCCATAAGGGTCGAGTGAGTGCCCTGGTGACCGGAAGGGGTGCCAGGTCAAGCAGCAGCCTCCTGCCAGATGGTTAAAACAGGAGTGTAAACCCAGGCTCTGAGGCTGAGGGATAAGGTGAGGGCCTCCAGGCCACAGCCAGGAGCATGTGCCCGCCTTGTCAGAAGAATACCTGTGCAAGGTCAGTGCTCTGGAGCTGAGGCCAGGCACTATTTGAGGGTGCGGACAGATTGCACGGGGCCCCCTAAGGGACACATGGGGTCGGCTGACTCCCAGGGCCAGTGGACTGTCTGGGGGTGCCTGGAAGTGAGAGGAAAGCGGGCCGTGGTGGTGCCCGCAAAGGAGAAGTCTGGCAGTGCTAACTCCTGCAGTGAGCACAGGCCGGTTGGGGGGGGGCAACCCCAAGGCCAAAAAGAGGTCGGTGAAGGATTGGGAGACAGATGAACTGTGAAGCAGGCTGACTTAAGGAGTGATCGAGTTGGAGCAGTGACCCATATCATTTGGCATCCTTAAGGTCCACCAGAAGGGGTCATCTCTTGAGGGGTCTTGAGAAGGTATTGGGGAGATCAGGAGAGGTCTCCAGGCGTAGAGAGCTAAGAGGCTGCGGTTGGGAGGTGATAGACCGTGTCCCGGACAGACTGCATATGGACTGGAAAGAGAAATTGGAGCAATTTGAATACCCACGGAATTGGGGATCAAAGAGCGCTAACCCAAAATGAAACATGCAGGAGGGAGGGGAAGATCTTGTTTCTACGAAGAGAGACATTGCCTCATTACTCAAGGAGATTTGAGGGATGAGGGTGGATATTGGAGGTAAAGTGGACAAAATTAATATCAGGATTGATAAAATGGACAAGAGGTTACAAGCAGTGGAAAATAACAAGTCATCCATCGAGAGACTGGAGATTCAGATGGATATGAGGATGGCAGAGCTGGAGGGAAGAGAGGGGGAAATCACATTTAAAATGGACGATTTTGAAAATCGAGAAAGGAGGAATAACCTGAGATTTTTCGGGGTGCCTGAGAAGGAGGGTGAAACGGAAAGAGACCTGCAAAGCGTCATCCATGAAGCAGCAAAAGCTCTGTTTGGGGACGATACCATTGACAAGCCTAAATTGATAGGGTGCATAGAGCTGGTGGGGCAGGCAGGGACCAGAGATCTGTGCTGGCTCACTTTTATAATTATCTAGATAAGCAGAAAATCCTGTAAAGAGTGAGAGGAGTAGTTAAGAGTGATTTTGGGCACTGAGAAAATCACAATCTTTCAAGGCTTGTCTTCATTCAAGTTGGCGAAGAGGCGCCTATGTATGTCCCTCACGAAATGGCTGAATGAGAAGAGAGTAAAACATAGATGGGGCTTCCCCTTCTCCATTTCCTTTGAGGTAGATGGTTATAGCTATAAACCGATTACGGAGGATGATATATATATAGGGTAACAAATGAATTGACAGGGGAAGCTGAGTGTGCACCGGAAGGGGGATCAAAGGGACACAAAGACAGAAGGTGGTGTATAAACCGGCCAAATAGGCGCAAGGTGCCAGGCTCGAGGACATTTAGAAATTGAACTCTCCTTCGGCAGGGGGCACCTGATTTGAAACCTGAATACCTTTTTAGAGGCCGACGGTTGTGGGCAGGTTGGACCAGAGGTTTGGGTATTTCTTGTTTGTGATGCGGGCACGTTCAGATCCTCAAGAGGGGGGGTTTCATCGGAGAGGTGATCCTTGAAGGGGAATGTAATTGATCCCTAGTTGAGTGCAGTTGACGAATTTGGTTGCTGAAACTGGTGGTGGGGGGCATTTATGGCTAATGTACGGGAAAGTAGGGAGGCATTGGGGGAAATGGAAAAGATGGGGGCCTCTTGTTTTGGAGGGGTATGGGGTGGCCCGGTGGTTCGGGTCCTATTGGTCTGGTGTTCGTCCAGTGATGTTAACTGGCAGGGACTCAGCACTGCAGGAGGGGAGGGAAGGGTGATTATGGGGGCAGGACGGAAGGGGAGTCAGGGAGAATGAGAGGTGGGAAGGGGGAGTGAATAAGGTGAGTTGTTATGACACATGGTGAAGTTGATTGGTACTGAAGGAGGTCGATCCAGATGGAGATGTATGCGGTAGGGGAATGGTGGACCTAAATTTGGGGGTGAAAGGGGGTGATCGTTTTCAAGTTTGCATGTTGAATGTTAAAGGGCTAAATTAATGGACTAAAAGGTCCTTAGTGGCCAGAGAATTTCAGAGAATGGGGATGGATGTTCTCTTTCTCCAGGAAACCGGATCTTGCTCCTCAATGTGGATGCGTTCACACAAGTCCTGGCATCACGACTGGATGTCCATATGCCACGGTTGGTGCATTCGGATCAGGTGGGCTTCATAATGGGATGACAAGGAGCAGACACGATGCGTAAATCCCTGCACCTCATTGAAGGGGCCCGGGGCAGAGTTGGAAACCCCACACTTCTGTCGGTCGATGCAGAAAAGGCATTTGACAGAGTGAATTGGGACTTCTTGAAGGCATCTCTCGTTAAGTTCACAATAGGGGCCAATTTCTTGCAAGGTGTCATGGCACTGGTATCAGGTAATATTATCCGCATAAAAAATATCGCCATATGTATGGTCGTCGGGATCGGCCATAGGTGATATTTTTAGTGGGGATAATATTAGGGTTTTCTGGGAGCGGGAGTTGCAGGGGTATTCCGCTGCTCCTTTTTAAATAATACAGGGATTGCGGGGGAGTCCCCCGCAGGTTCCATGTCTTAATATAGCCACAAAAATATGGGAATATGAACACAGGCAACCATGTCACTGTACTCCGAACCGAAGGCCTGTGTGGCTGCAATTGGGAATTTTTCACGGTGGTTTGGGTTGGGTCGGGACACGAGACATGGTTGTCCCCTTTTCCTGTTACTCTTCGCTCTATCCTTGGAGCCCCTAGCTCGGAGGCTGCGAGATGACCCCCGGGTAGAGGGTATTCTCGTGGGAGAAGCGAATACAAGCTGGATTTATACGCTGATGAAGTTTTGTTGCACCTTAGAAACCCAGAGTCTTCGGTTCCAGTGGCGAAGGAGATAGGTGAACAGTATGGTGTGCTCTCAGGCTTTAAAATTAATAAAGGAAAATCCATTCTATTTCCATTGGACCAGAAAGGGGACGACAACAGGCAGAGATTAGCCGCGTTGGGAATGAGGATTGAAGAGGATCAGCTGCGCTACCTAGGTATAAATGTCACTAAGGAAATGAGGGGACTATACAAAGTGAATTATTTGGAGACCTGGAGAAATTGGGTGAATTGACAATTTCATGGTTTTTGACAGGTGAATGCCATAAAGATTATCTTCCACCCCAGAATACTTTACTTATTCCAGATGATCCCGATTCAAATCTCAGACTCTATGATTTGTAAGGTTATGGGGTGCCTCCTGATGTTCTTGTGGCAGGGGAAAAAAGCCAGGGTAGCGTATGAGGTTCTGGTCCTCCCAAAAGAAAGAGGTGGAGTAGGCTTCCCAGACATGCATGGGAGTAGGACATGGGGAGGACAAGGGGGACAAATCCCCCCCACAATTTTAAGTGGGGGGGATGTAATGTCACTTATCCCCCCCCAGAATATGTCTTTGGTGTGTCGTGTAGGGATCTTTTTTTGAAGTGGGGGGAGGGGCTGTTTACTATGTAAGCTGCCCTCTCCCCCCTGGCCTCCAAAGCATGAGGGCAATACCCTGGGGGCAGATGGGTGATCATCTGCACCCAGGGAAGGGGGGCAAACAAAAAAAATATATTTTTTTTAAATGTAGTTTTGGGTGGGTGTGACCACTAGCCACCAGGGATTTTTGCAAGGGGGGTGGCCCTCTCCATTCCCACCTTAAGTGGATAGGGGGCACCTTAGGTAGCCCTCCCTGGGGGCCGATTTCTCCCCCTAGGAAGGGGTACATGAGATGCGCTCCATCCATTTGGGGCGGGGGGGAGAGGCCACTGCAAATATTGGCAGAGCCACCGCTCCCAAGCCTGGGGCCGTACGTTCTGACCCCACCCTGGGGGCAGATAACCACACACATGTGCCCATCAGCCCCTAGGGAAGGGCAAAACAAATATATATATATATATTACAACTTGTTTTGGGTGGTGGTGGGAGGGCCCACTAGACCACCAGGATTTTTTGTGTTTGAAAGGGGGGGTGGCCCTCCCCCCACCCCCAAGTGGATGGGGAGCACCTTATGTAGCCCTCCCTGGTGGCAGATTTCTGCCCCTAGGAAGGGGTACATGAGATGCCCCCATCCATTTTGGGTGAGGGGAGAGGCCACTGCAAATATTGGCAGAGCCACCCCCCCTAGCCTGGGGCAGTACATTATGCCACCCCCCCTGCGGGAAGATGGTCACACACATGTGCCCATGTGCCCATCTGCCCCTAGGGAAGGGCAAAACAAATATATATATATTATAACTTGTTTTGGATGTGGGTGGGGAGCCACTAGACCACCAGGATTTTTTGTGTTGAAAGGGGGGGTAGCCCTCTCCCCCACCCTAAGTGGATGGGGGCACCTTATGTAACCTTCCCTGCGGGCAGATTTCTGCCCCTAGGAAGGGGTACATGAGATGCCCCCATCCATTTGGGGTGGGGGGAGGCCACTGCAAATATTGGCAGAGCCACCCCCCAAGCCTGGGACAGTACGTTTTGCCCCCTCCTCCTCCCCGGGGGACAGATGGCCACACAGATGTGCCCACCTGCCCCTAAGAAAGGGGCAAAACAAAAATAAAACAAATTATAACTTGTTTTGGGTGGGTGTGGGGGGCCATTGAACCACCATGGATGGCCCTCTACCCCCCACCCCAAATGGATGGGGGGATTTCATGTAGCCTTTCCCCCCTAGGAAAGAGGCAAAAACAAAAATAAAAGAAATGATAACTTGTTTTCGGTGGGTGTTTTTTCCACTAAACCACCATTGGTGTTTTTAGTGGAAAGGGGGGTGCCCACGGGTATCTTCTTTTCGGAAATGCATGGGGTTCTCTGCTTTCCTTGGTGGCTTCGACACCCTAGGCCCAAATCTGTAGGTTGTCCACATGAGCAAAATCTGCTTTGCCGAAAGGCTTGGGGTTATCAGTGGTTTAGCCTTTTCCCTTTGCGCCGAGGTAGGTGCATTCGCACATGTGAGGTACCGTTTTTGTCAAGACACCTGTGGGAATGCGGGAAGGTAGGACATCTGTTATTGGTGGCGTGTTTTGATGGATGGGCAGAGGGAAATGTCTCTGAAATATGGTGGAAAAAACCCACAATTTTCAGACATTTTACTCTGGCCACTGTGGACAACATACAGATTTGGGCCTAGGGTGTCGAAGCCACCAAGGAAAACAGGGAACCCCATGCATTTCCAAAAAGATGACACCCGTGGGAATCCACAGAGGTCTGACTTGCGCGAATCGCCCCAGAATGTATTACCCACAATCCCCGGCAAGGTCTGAAATTTGGTGAAAAAACTACAATTTTCAGGCATTTCCCCTCTTGCCACCCACCGAAACACACCGCCAACACCACATATCCTACCTTCCCGTGTTCCCACAGCTGTCCCGACGTAAACGGTACCTCACATGTGCAGATGCACCTACCTCGGCGCAAAGGGAAAAGGCTAAACCACTGGTAACCCCCAAAGGGTTTGGGGAGACAACCTATAGATTTGGCCCTAGGATGTCGAAGCCACGAAGGAAAACAGGGTACCCCATGCATTTCCGAAAAGAAGACACCCTTGGGAATCCACAGAGGTCTGACTTGCACGAATCGCCCCAGAATGTATTACCCACAATCCCAGACAAAGTGAAAATTGTGTTTTTTTACACCTAATTTCAGACTTTGTCAGGGATTGTGGGTCATAAATTATGGGGCAATTTGCGCAAGTCAGACCTCTGTTGATTCCCAGGGGTGTCTTCTATTCGGAATTGAATGGGGTTCCCTGATTTCCTTCGTGGCTTTGACACCCTAGGCCCAAATCTGTAGGTGGTCCACATGAGCAAAATTCCTGAAAATCTGCTGTGCGAAAAGTCTTTGGGTTACCAGTGTTTTAGGCTTTTCCCTTTGCACCCAGCAAGGTGCACCTTCACATGTGAGGTACCATTTCCGTCGGGAAACCTGTGGGAACTTGGGAAGGTAGGCCATGTGTTGTTGGCTGCGTGTTTCGGTGGGTGACCAGAGTGAAGTGTGCGGAAATTGTGTTTTTTTTTCTGTCCTTTTCCCGATTCCCCCCAAACTATGGAATCTTTCCCTGCATAGTTGTTGCCTGACCGGCGCAAATCGCCCCTTCCTAAACTTGGAATATTGTCTACTTTTCAGAAATGTATGCCTTTCTGGCTTCCCATTCAGCTTTCCTACCCTTTTCTTCCATTCCGTCCACGCATGTCCTATTGGATAAAAAACGACAAAATCGCCTACCTCTCACAAAACGGCCGCTTAGCATATCAAAATATGTCATTTTGGTATCCACTCAATCTGTTCTTGAAACCCTGGAAACCATGGAAAATGGCAAATCCAGCACAGCAAACCATTTGTTCCTAGCTCTTACAAGGAAAACACCAGAGGCTTCTTTGTACAACATTTTATTGGCATTTTCTGAAAAAAAAACAAATGTTCTACTTTTTGGTTATTTTCTCTCAACCCCCTACAGCAAGCTAAGATTCCTGGGTGGCGTTACGACCGCCTACATGTGGGAAAAAAGGGGCGATATACCGAAATCACCAAAAAAGGCCTTGGCACTGGGGGGAAATACCCATGGCAGTTAAGGGGTTAAGACGGTAAAGGCACAGAGGAGATATCATTTGTAAGGTAGCTCAGTTAGTTAATGCTCCAAATGCAGATTGTGCACAGGAATATGTAACACCTGTGTTCAGCACCTGGCTTAATCTTCCAGTGGAATAATAGGCAGATTGAATGCATTCATCTTCCGTTGAAACACAGCATTTTCCAGGTCAATTGGTTCAGAAAAAGTGGTGGAAAACACTATTACTGTCGCTTTTTCTAATTGACCAGATTGTCATGCATTTTCTGGGTGGAGTTCGCGAGCCGAGTGGACACACCAGGTCCCCCTGTATTTCCCACTAAACCAGACAAATGCGGCCTTACTGCCAGCATGGATTCTCATGCTGGAAATAAGGAAAGGGATTCCTCTGGGATCTGCTTGGAAATGAAACCTGGTAAAAAGCAGGCGGAGTCCAGAGGAAGCCATTGTCAATTCCGCCAGCAATTGCTAATTGCGCGAGGTATTTACACTCTTCCAATGTGGAAGAGCAATGTGATATCACCTGCCTTTTACGCTAAAATCTTCCATTTTGTGGCGGATAAGTAAAAACGTGCGCCAATGGAAGTGGTCCACTCCATGCAGTTTACTTTGTGCCTTGATGCTTGGGGGTTTTGCGTGATGCTACACATGTAATAAATAAATAAATACATTTAACATGACCCCAGATAAATGGCAATTCGTGATCAGAATGAGTAAGCATGGCATGTCGCTGGTAAGAGGGTTTCCTGTGCTTCTTGAGTGCTTTGGCAAATGCCCTTAATTGCCATCTTGCGTTAAGCAGGTGCTGAAACCCATCAGTGTGGATTGCGCAATAATAAGTCGACAGAGGTATTTCAAATGGCCAATTTCGCTCTTTGGGTGACATTGTCAAAGTGGGAGAATGTTGCCCAGCATGTGCCACTTTCTCTGCAGAGTGAATTGTGCCCACCCCAAGGAAGAAGTGTGAAAAACCCACAAGGTCACTGTGCCCTGCTCTTTCTGTGTGTATCTTCCCCACAGGGCGACAGATGCCGACTCAGACATGGGTAAGTCTCAGGTGGCAAGTCTGTACCCTAGTTGATGTGACAAAGGATTCCAGACTTCTGAGGCTGATAACATTAGTAGCATTGAGTTACATGCAACCTGGCAGGTATGTGTGATAAAGTTGCAAAGCAGAGCTGTTAGTGGGCTCTTTGAATAATGTAACAGGGCAGAGGACCCATGCTCTGCCGTCCTAGTAACATATGAGAGAATCACATAGATCAGGCTTTGCAGCAAATGTTAAACGAAATAGAAACAGAGTCCAGCTCTGCATTCAGAATAACAAAGGCAAAGAAAGGCTTGGCTCTGAAGCCAGCATGAGATGGAATAAGAGGGACCAGACTCATCGGGTGAGGCTAGCCCGCCCCTCACCGGTAGGGGGGTGCCCCTCTGGCCAGCCCCCTGGGTCCACATACACCCCACCTACTAGGCATCCCCCGGGTCCGACACATCCGCTGCGTGCCTGGGGAGTGCTTATAAGGGGGTGGGCTTGTGATCGCTCATCCTCCTTTTTTGCTGTGCCCCCCACCCCCGGAGGACAGTCAAAGCAGCAACATCACACACCTGGTCCCTCTACTCCCATAACAGGGCTTACTCAGAGGTACAAACAAGATTTCCTCTTTCTTTGAAACACCCATCCTTCCATTCCAAGTGACACACACACGTCTCCTTGCCCCACACAAAAAAGTAGCAACTTGCAGTTGTTAGAAAAGGCTTCAACTCCTTTATTTGGCAGGAGTCCACTTACAGGTGATCTGCCTCTTAACAAGCTGGTGTCCTAGCTGTGGCCCACTGGAAGTAATTGTTATTTCCTCTCTCTTACCATGAGCTCATAGTCCGATGACAAATCCAGAAATGCAACATACAAAGACATGTTAATATTCTTCTGTTTTCTTTTCTTCTTTTCTCTTGTTTTATACAGTGATATTTGTAATTTAATACGTACTGCTATTTTATTTCTAATTTTGTGAAAAGTCGAGTTCTTTGACTAAAACACAATAAATAAATAAAGCAAAGTTCCCAAGATGTCCCCCCCAGATTTTATGTGTCTCCTACGCCCCTGCAGACATGCACCTGTACTACAAGGCAGCACAATTTAGGGTCCTGGTCCCGCATCTGAGGGACCAACGGGACTGTCAATGCGTAAAGCTAGATAATGTTCATCTTAGACCGACGATGGTAGGTGAATGAATATGGGTGCTGAGAGATCAAATCCCGAGAAGAATTAGGGAACACCCTATCTTAGGGGACATTTGGAAGAAGGGGCTGAAAATGTGGCCTTCACCTCTGAGCCACCTGTGGGCCCTAGGGGTGAAGGATCAGATCCCGAACCTAGACAGGTTTCAGACTTGGCTCGAGGCAGGTCTGACAAGGGTTGGCCAGTTGTGGAGAAAAGGCCAATTCATCTCATTGGTGGAATTGGAGAGGTGATTGGGAATAGGAAATGTGTCTGTGTTCTCATACCTACAGTTGAAGGGGGTGATCACAGCTGAACCCCGGAAGGAAATAATACAGAGAGAGTTAACTCCCTTGGAGAAAGTCTTAGACTCAAAAAGGGAAATTAAAGGGTTGATCTCCTCCCTCTATGGGGCACTGGTGGAGGCGGGACAGGGAAACACTAGAAGCTCCAGAGGAAATGGAAAAGTGAGCTTGGTTTTGAAGTGGATGAACAGCTGTGGCATAAAATGTGTTGCAGGGCATACAAGGTTTCAGTTGCTTATCAGTATAAACTCCAGGTGAATGAATTACTCAACAAATGGCAGTATGACCCAGGGCGACTTTCCAGGATGTTTCCGCCGGCAAGTCCTCTTTGTTGGCATAAATGTGGGAAGCAGGCCGACTAGTGGCATATGTGGTGGGGTTGTGAGAGTGTTCAAATTTACTAGGATGAGGTGCTCGGGTGGATTAAGGAGCTGGAAGGGGTTCCCCGAAAAAAGACACTGTTTAATTTGGTCTGGAAGGCAGTGAGCGGCAATACAGAAGTCTGCCGCACCTCCCGCATTCCCTTTTATTAGCAGGAAGGGCGTGCTTGGCGATGTACTGGAAGAGGTTGTCACTTACAGGGAAGAAGGAATGGATAAATACGGGAAAGAACATATATGTGATGGAGAGTATCACAGCATCCATACACGGTAGAGGGACGAGTGTTGAGGTTGAATGGGGGTAATTCCAGACCAGGTATATGCCTATGGATGCATGAGCTGGAAGACAAAGGGTTTGTAAAGGGACTGCAGTGTGGGCGATAGAAGTGGTGTAGGGACTGTTCTCTACAATGTGCAAGTGTGAGGGTGGTCAAGGGTAAAGGGGAATGAAAGAATGGCAGGTTGACATGGGGGCCGGACTGGGCAGACCTTAACGTGGGCGGTTTCCTAGGGTCATGCCTTAGGCACAACATGAGCTGGGAGGGGGGTAATGAAGACCTATCGGGATGAGGTTTTTGTGGGCTTTTGGTAAGTGGATGTTTTCGGTTTGTTTGGTATTTGGCTGTATCGTGTTTTATAATATTGGAAGATATTCAACGTCCACTAGGCCGCACCACCGCTGTACCAGTGTGGTTGAGATCTGTGTTTTGGTCAATTGTCGCTGACCCATCAACGAAAAGGACTGTCCCCCCCTTGAGTGGCCTGTCCTTAGCCTTGGGGATGTTATCTCCCCACTCGTATGTTACACAGTTGTGCCAGGCCAAATCCTCTTCAGTGCACATTTTTGTTATGAATGTTGCAGGGTTCACTGTTTTACATCGTTCTATGTGGATATTAGTGCTGGAAAGAATAATTTTGTATGCAGATGCTCTTTGGATAGACAAGGTAGATTTGGATCTCTCTAAAATGGCAAAAGACGTGTAATATAACAGCCAATCACAATTGTTGAACTTTTCGCGATTGCAAATGCCGCTGCCACAGTGCCTGCTCGCAAGCTAACTGCCCTTGCATTACTGAATCTAGTTTGCCACTATAATAAGCCAGTTGCTTGTGGCCCATTGAGCGTTTTTGTTTCAACACGGCAGTCATAAACTGGCCGTTAGAGTGTGAGAATAAGTAGAATTCCTGTGTATAATCTGGGGTCACTAGCAAGGGGCAGTTGATATTACTTCTTTTAGATCATTGAAACTCTGTAATATTTCTTCAGTTCAAACCACTTTATTGTTAGTCTTTTGGGCTTCTTTGAGGCCCTGTATGAGGGTCTTGTGTACCGTTGACATCTGCTGCAACACACGCAGAAGGCTATTATTCACAGTCTTACGATTCCTTCTGCAGAGGTTTCACAGGCTTTGGTCGGAAAGGGCAAGGTTGCTTCTCTCCTTGTCACCCTTTCGATTTGCGCCGTCTTTCTCCTCTTCTTGAACTGCCATGCTGAGTTAGCTCTCCCGTTGTGCGGTCTGCCTTGCTCACATTGCGCTCTTGTGCTCCACCTTTAATCCCTGTGGGGAAGGGAAAGGGCTGTCAGGTGTGTGTGGTTCTAGTCAATTGCCTGTCTTTGCCTGACCCTAGTGTTGGGACATGTCAGGTAAATGGCTTGAGTGGTAGTCCATCGTCCTCCGTGATATGCTAAAGTGTTTGCGTTGGAAAATGGGATGGTAGAGTGTTTGAGCATCCTACGTGGCAGGTTGGGGAAAAGGTGTTATAAGAAGGGGGATACAGCATCTCAACCGTCGGTGTCCCACTTCCACTTTCCGAGGACCCCCCATCCAGGTGATCCTCCCTCACTGGTCCACCCCCAGGGCGTGTCCTAGCAACCTGGATGACAAACCCCCGGGGACCAGTCAGGGAAACACCTACAGGTTTCTCACAGAGGGGACCCCCCCATAAAAAAATATAATAAACATTCTGGTATTTCTTTGGTATTTTTTACCTCTGTCAAACTTACCACTCTGAATTTTACTTTGGTAAAATCCCATATAACCCTCTGGTACTGATGCGCCTGGGACTGGTCACTGCAGGTGGGTGCGGCCCCTTCGGAGAAGCGGCCTGGAAGCCTCCACCAGTGTGAGGGTCCCTGGGATCATGTCGGAGCCACCAAATAAAGGCATGCCCCTGCACGCTCACACCAGAAAAAATACACCCTGATAGGGGAAAAGTCCCAAGACACGCTTGCAAGGATAACAAGTATGTATTTCTACAAAATAAAAGTGCATCAGCAAAGAACCCTGCTGACGCTGAACGTTCTGAGCTCCGTAGGCATGTGCTACACATTATAAGCACAAACAATGTAATTGATGACGTAATCATATATAGTGCAATTCTAAAATCCAAACTGGACAAGCTCTATACATGTAGGCCCTGCTCCTTATGGGATGCCAGGCCATTGGTCCATCTTCATCTGTCCGTCTTCATCCACATGGGCACTGCTGGGCTCGTCATCCAAGGTTAAGTCGGCCTAGCAATTAATTGACTACTAACACAAACTATGTTATTTTATCGTTGCAATAAGCACCTGGCAGATACAGCGATGGGCTTGGGGTGAGAGCCGAGGTCACACTAACTCACATGCTTCACTCGCTCCCAGACAGGTCAGCAACTCCCAAGGTCTTCCACCTTGGTTTTGGGCTATCATTTTGATGCTACCCTGCACCTCGCTGCACAAATCACGTGACTAATTTCTGAAGACGTGATAGCCTTGCCTTCTGATCTTAGTGATCGATCAGGGGGTGTAAATGTTTTATGGTCTGGGTTTGGACAGTGCCATGGCATGCAAGGGTCCTGGGATGAAAGCATGTCGAAGCTGCATTCCTCATGTGGGGATCGTTGGAGCAGGAGGGACTTACTATCTGTCCCATGGGATGGTACTGCCAAGAGGCGCTCTGCTCCCTTCTCATGACCTTGCAAGGCACATTCTTTCCAGGGCGCAAGGGCATGTAACTTTCTTAGAACAACAGAGGATTTCATGGACTCTGTGAGACCTGGCAGGGGTCAAGGTGGTTTTAAGATGGCTGCCGCTCGCCAAGATGGCGTGCACACCCGCATCTACCATATAACTTGCACTGCATGCACTAAGGTGATTGTGCACCTTCCTCTATGCGCCTCATCCTCCTCCCTGCTCTCTGGATGTGCTCCCTTAGCGTTTATTTCTCATTCGGTATCGCCGTGGGCAGTGGGAGGACCCTCTCTCCTTCCCAACACTCCTCTGAACCTTATTCCTATTAGAGGTACAGGCTATGCTTATTCCACATACAGCAGCCTTTTGCGCATCCCAATAGCTAAAGAAGTCACCCTCTGATCGTGCACTTTCACTGATATACATTTTCGACGAGGGCTTGCTATGTTCCACAAAGTCATCTATCTCATAAAAGCAAAGATGCTAATCTCCATGATCAATTTTATTTTTGGTTCCCTTACGCGGAGTGGGCAATATCACCTCTGGAACTAATCTATGCACAGAAAGTAGTCTATGCAGGAGTGGGATGTGTCCGCTGAGGAGAAGGATTTGTAAATACTCCCCCCACGTGATGTAAACATTAGATGATATTCCTCCATTCACCGCTGGGTGGCTTTTCCTTCATTGGTGCTGTACGCGGAGGACGGGGACCGGAGACCAGAGCAGGAAAGCTGCAGGGAAGCTGCAGCTGAATCTCGGCTGGAGGAGCCCGGAAAACCTAGAAATAAAACCGCAGCTTTAAAAACATTGTATTTATGTTTTCGGTCGCTTTTGAAGCGAATGCAAACATAAATAAAACGTTATTGTGTTTGAAAACGCTGCGGTTTTTCTTTCCAAGTTTCTCAGGCTCCTCCGGCTCGGAGGAGCCTGAGAAACTCAGAAAGAAAAACCGCAGCGTTTTCAAACACAACCGCGTTGTGTTTCTGCCTGCTGTTGCTATCACTTTGGGTCTCCGGTGCTCCCCCAGGGGAGCACCGGAGACCCAAAGTGAAAGCCAAGGCAGGCAGAAACACAACTCAGTTGTGTTTCTGCCTAAATCTGCTTTCCCATTTGGGGCTCTCTGGCTCCCCCCGGGGAGCCCGAGAGCCCCAAATGGGAAAGCAGATTTAGGAAGAAACACTGCAGCATTTAGCATTTCCCAGTTGGGGCTCTCGGGCCCCCCGTGGGGAGCCCGAGAGCCCCAAATGGGAAAGCAGATTTAGGCAGAAACACTGCAGCATTTAGCATTTCCCATTTGGGGCTCTCGGGCCCCCCGTGGGGAGCCCGAGAGCCCCAAATGGGAAATCAGCTGTAGGCAGAAACACTGCGGCATGTAAACACAACCGCGTTGTGTTTCTGCCTGCCTTGGCTTTCACTTTGGGTGAGGCAGGGAGACGAGAGGGTCAGGGCTGAAAGCAGAAGAGAGTAGCAGGCTGCAAGGCAGGGAGCCCAGAGGACCCGGGCTGTAGGCAGCGGAGGACTGCAGGCTGCAAGGCAGGTAGCCCAGAGGAGCAGGGCAGCGAGGCAGGGAGTCCGGAAGGCTATGGCTGTAGGCAGCGGAGTGTAACAGGCTGCAAGGCAGGGAGCCCAGAGGACCAGGGCTGTGAGGCAGAGAGCCCAGAGGGCTAGGCCTGAAGGCAGCGGAGTGTAACAGGCTACAAGGCAGGGAGCCCAGAGGACCAGGGCTATATGCAGTGGAGGGTTGCAGGCTGCAAGGCAGGGAGCCCAGAGGAGCAGGCTGCAAGGCAGGGAGCCCAGAAGGCTAGGGCTGTAGGCAGCAGAGTGTAGCAGGCTGCAAGGCAGGCAGTCCCGAAAGAGCACTGGATCAAAGCAGGAAAATGCAGCAGCAGGAACAGCATACAAATTAGAGTCACAAGGCAAAAAGGGGCTGGGAGGACTCTTGATGCAAGAGACTGAGCTTCTGCAGGCAGCTGCTTAAATATAGCCCTGCCCTGAACTGAGGCAGGCTAATTGGCAGCACCTGGAGCAGCACACATGAAGGTAATCTGCCTCCTCCCTCTCTGGTCCTGAGATGGTGGAAGCAGCACTGATCGCTAGGGCTTCTGGGGATTGTGGTTCCAATACCGATGAATGGGAATAGTCAGGAATAGATAACTGTAGCAAGGTGCATTATGGTATATGTAGTTAGCTGAATTAAATAAGAAAGCACCAAAGTTGCGCAAATGGGAATTAAGGACCAAAGTATGAATAGGGGTTGTTCAAAGAGTATTATGAAGATAAATGAATAACAAATAGTCCATGATGGCTGCCAATGTGTGCGCCCGTGGCGCAGGCATGGCAACGTCTCTGAAGGAGAAGAGTGCCTTGTCCGGGGGGGGGGTGACGGTGGAGGGTGAGCTGGGTGGCTCAGGACTACTCAGGGAGTTCTAGTGAGAACACATTTTGCCCTGCAGGAGATCTATTTTATTGAGCATAGCTGATTGAATATTTTCGCACCAGGATTTATCTATGACTATGTCTGGGGTACTAGACGTTGGGGTAGCTAGTTCCCTGAATATAGCAAACATCTCTTTGGTTCCTGATTTTGCGTTAGAGATTCTCGTTTTTGAAAGAGTTGGATTTGGATAGAATAATAGCTCTTTTGTACATAGTAGATAGATTTTTTAATTCCTCTTTAGTGGTGAATTTAGGATTGGTTTTCCACTTAGTAAGTGCGATATGTTTGAGCTTGCATAGTTCAAAAAGTTCCTGGGTATACCAGGAATTAGTATGCCTGGTGGTTTTAGCTTTCATTCTTTCTAGGTGGGCTACGGTTTCCACCGCATTTTTGAGCATGCAGTTGTATATTGCATCTACGACTTCTGGGTCATTGGAGAAGGGGGGTTTGAGGGCTCGAACCTCCAGATAAGGTAATAGGTTGTCTTTGGTTAATTTGTGGGTGCTCCTTGCTAATGTTGGTGGTGAGGGTGTGGAGTGCTTGGTGGCACTAATGGGCGTTGGGATGGAGAATTGAATGAGGTGATGGTCGGTCCACCGACATGGGGTTTTGGAGCTGATGGTGGCTGAGCAGTTATGGTCAGCTACCCAATCTAGGATGCGTCCTTTGATGTGCGCTGGGTGCAATGTAAATAACAAATGTTGTGTAGGAACACATACCAACAGGAGATATGGGTGTAATATAAATAACACATTTTGTGTAGGAATACAAGAAGGACACCAGTCAGAGGTGTACCCTTTCTGTGTTGTGTTGTGAATTTTGGCACTGGATGTGCATGAGAGTGTATGGGCATGAAAGGTGGTATTTGTCGATGTAAAATGTGTAGGATTTTTAAATATTGTGGTACTTTGTGAAATAAATTGACGGTTTTTGTATTGAATATAAGTGTGAATTTTGTCTTTCCAACCTCATTACCAAGGTCATTTTTTAATACTACCATATGATTTACCTGAAGGACCTTTTGGTGTACAGGTACCCTTATAGCCTTCAGGGCATGTCTTCAGTCTAGAAGGACACATGGAGCCCGACACATATAACATTCTGTAAGAGGATTCAATTCAACACTACAGCTAAGTCAATGCCTAGTCTGGGATACTGAATGGAAACCCTTATGGATATATCTTTATGTCCAGTTCATGCGTTCTGGATGACTACCCCTATATAACACCCCTCTCTTGGAATCCCCCTGACCCCACTGAGCCAAGAAGTAGATCTGTTTTGCAAGTTAAAAGGTTTATTTGATAATTTAAACAATAGATATATATATCACACTTTATAATAATTTAATAATTGAATATGACACTTAATCTGAGCAGTAATCAATAATGGATAGTCTGGCACTGGCACACTTGTGAATAGGAACAGAAGAATAAGGTGGTAGAGAATGCTTTATATAAGTTCAGATGGATGCAATGTTGAATGAAATGCAATACCGAAAATACTCAATATGATTTCAACAAAACAATGTAATCACTTTTCTCTGGCAATCCACTCCCCCCCTTTATGCAATGCAAGGAAATGGAAGAAAAGCACACAGTTCTCAGAAATGCAATCAAATGTAATTCAGTTCACCCCAGCAAGCTTAGACCACAGAAGTTGGAAACACAGGCCCAAAATGCTTTTATATGTGCTGGCAATGAAGTGAAAAATATGCAAAAATGCTTTTAATTCCCTCTAGAGGTTCAGGGTGAGTGGTATCTAGTTAATATTAGTCCAGGCTCACTCTAGCAATGATTCAGGGATGGTTCTTAAGAGGCAAACGAATTTTTAGCAAGGAAAGCAAGGAAGCTGCAAATCGCGGCAAATTCGCGAGTGCGTTTTTCGCGATTGCGACGAATTTATAGGGAATAGGAATGCGGTTCTAGGTTCGTTGAAAAGCCAAGATTCCCAGCTTTCAGAGGAAAGTTACTGCAAGTCTCTAAGACAAACGGTCACGGAGATATGAGCGATATGGTAAAGGTCGTTTTTCAGATTTGAAATTTTAAAAGTTCAAAGTGACAAATGACAGCTAGCAGCTAGAAATGACAGGTGACAGCTTTACAAAATGACAGGTGACAGTTAGGAGGCAGTTCTACTTAGATTAAAATAGCTTGAATTATATTATTTTAACTAAGAGATTGGTTCTGCACAGTTCTGCTAGGTACTCACAATATATTTTAAAATAGAATGGGCCTCGCCACGGATCTGGTCAACAGGTTTTCTTCACTCGCCACGGACGGTCTCTGCGCACAGCGTCGGGGTCAGCTCTACTCTGCTGGTCTGGGTCTCTGGTTCTGATCAGGTCTGTGGGTCCGGATACAGAGGTCTCCGGTTCAGCTGGTCTCTCTCTGGATACAACACTGCTCTCTGGCAAATGGCAAGAGTTCTTGCAAAGAATTCAAACAGCTCGCCTGGCTGTGATAATGGCAATGATTTGAGGCCTGCTAAAGAGGGATTTAGCTTGTAGTTGACCTCTCTGCTACAAATTCTGAAGTAAAGTCTTGGTCTCTGAAGGTGGATAGATTGAAGTCTCTATGTTGGCTCTCTGGAGGTTGATGGAGGTAAAGTATGGATTTTCCCGGCAGAGCGTCCTGCAGCAGATGGAATTGAATGTCCCTATCTGTCCTGACTGTCTGCTTTTATGTGTTTTGAAAGTGGGTGTGTGTGCAGCATCACTAGCCAGCCCCTCTCTCAACTGCCCATTGGCCCAATTCTCCCCTCTCCCATGATTGGGGAAGGAACTGTGAGTCAGAGTGATGCTGTAGGTTTTATGGGTCAGAGGATCCTCCCCTGGTCAGTTTGCCCACAAAATCTATATTTGATGAAAATGCACACTTCATAGATACACAGTGGTTTGAAATTACATGCATCCATCATGCATTTACTGATGGTAGCCCCTGTTCAAACTCTGCTCTTCCTGGGGGCTTGCATTCAGAAATGGCAATATTTTGTGCTTTTGAGTGGTTTTGCAACATCAGATTTTTCTCCAGATTTGTACACATGTACACGGCCTGTCCATACATACTCCAGTAAATTAACATGTCTCTAGCTTAAACACAGAGTCTGTAGTATACATAAACAGCAGGGTTTTGCCCCAGAACATCACACAAATTGGAATTTGGGCTTGAATTGAAGGTACATTTTTTAAATTAAGGCTCTCAAAGTTATACATTTCTGTCATTTGATTACAAAGAGTTATCAGTGTTTCTGTAAAATATATATTTTGCTTTCAATTCAGTTCTCAGAGTGTTGGAGTCCGCCTCCAAGACTTGGGTGGGTCAGTCACATGTGTCTTCTGGCAGGCAGGCCTTTGTTGACAGGAAACAGTCAAAATCAACATATCCTATTCAATTGCAAGAGCCTATTGTGTGGTCTCCAGGAGGCTCCCAGCCAGTCTGCCTTCTATCAATCAAGAGGTCATGTGAGATTCTAACTCCTGGTGTGAATCTCTGGAGGTGAGAGGGTTTCCCAGGCTTCAGGCCTCTGGGAACAGCATGTGGCTAATTTTTAATTAAAATGCAGCCTTTGAAGTCAGCTGAGTCAAATCCCTTTGTCAGCAACTGCACTCAGTTCTCCTGTCAGAGTTTAGACCGCTAGCGCCGCCTTGAGGATTTTGTTGGTACTGCATGCAATTTTGGGATCTTTCTTGGATTAATGCATTCTAAACAGGAATGGTTCTTACATGGTAGTAAATAATCCTTGCTTAACATTGTTTTGATGGGGCTCCTTACAGTAAGATGGTTATGTGGAACCCCACAAAAGGGTTGAATCTTTAAAGTGGTCCAATGAGTCACGATTTCAGCAACTTTTTGACATCAGTAACAGTGGATTTTGTTAACAAAGATCTTTCTTTACACTGGTGGGTGGCAAGTTAGGTAACCATTTTGGGTGTGCGCACAAACTGCGTGGTTCTCCTGGATTCTGTCGCACTTGTGGGCTTTTTGGCCATCTTGGATTTTCTAAGCCCACAGCACCAAATGTTGCAGCATGATAGCTCAAACGTGGGTCAGGACACCCAACAGATCCCCCCACGTGACTGCCCTTTGAATTTGAGTCGATGGGGGGTCGGGTGCACAAGGGTTTTGACCCACGCACTGGTCTGTCCGCAT
Organism: Ambystoma mexicanum; assembly: GCF_040938575.1. NCBI lineage: Eukaryota > Metazoa > Chordata > Amphibia > Caudata > Ambystomatidae > Ambystoma > Ambystoma mexicanum. The sequence continues at coordinate 1,223,232,577 of NC_090926.1, read as the reverse complement.
AATCTTCTTCCAATTCTGCAAATGGCACAGTTCAGCATCTTTTCCTCCATCCAGTACTGATCGATCGGTTCTCCTCGCCGGTCCTGATGGGAATATTGGGCGGTACCCTGGGCCCCTTGCGTCTCTGCTCCCGGTCTCCGGATCATCCTCCTTGGCCAGTCTCAAGGTTTTCTTTCTCCTAGGACGACAAAGGAAGAGCGGCAATACCTATTCATAGACATTTTTCCCCCACCATTGATATAGTGGGGTGGCATATAAATTTATAGTCAAAACATATGGACATGCACATTTCTTTTTGCATTCAAAAACGAAAACACCCACATTGAGAAACTCAGAATTTGATAGGCGATATGTAGGATATTTTAAGTTAGAACTGAATTAATCTGAGACAGTACCCTCTAGGATTCCACAGGATTCCTCCAGTTGTTGCAGAGTGTGCCTGGGATGGCAACACTTCAACTGGTTTATGTGGACCCACTTGTCTTCCCCCTCTGCCAAACCGCCTTTGGGGATGCGGATCTTGTAGGCCACAGGGGAGATTTTGTCTATAATCTCAAAGGGTCCCTTCCATGTAGGCAAAAATTTTCGCTGTTTGGCCTGGTTTCTTTGGAAGTTGTATAGATAGACCCGGTCCCCCACCTGATATTCCTTCCTGGAAGTCTTCAGGTCATAGTGGGTCTTCATGCTATCAGCTGATCTTTCTAGATTCCGCTGAGCATAAGCAAAAGCATGCTGCAGGTGTTTCCTTAAATTCTCCACATACTCATGAGTTGTGGAGGCATTTATCAGTGTCTACTCTTGGGTCCTGTAGAGCAAATGCTGAGGAAGCACCATCTTGCGCCCAGTCATCAACTCGAATGGTGACATTTTGGTTGCAGATGAAGGGGTAGATCTGATGGCCATTAGGACCAGAGGTAATCGGATATCCAAACTTGGGCCAGAATCTGCCACAAACCTTTTTAGTATGCTCACAATGGTTCGGTTATATCTCTCTACTGCCCTAGAGGAAGCTGGCCGGTAAGCAATATGCAACTTCCTTTTGACCCCCAGTATCTCCCACATCTTTGTCATTACTTCACTGGTGAAGTGGCTACCCCTGTCTGACTCAATCCTTTGAGGTAGACCGAAACGGGAAAAGATGTGGTTAATCATCAGGGCAGCTGCAGTTTCTGCCTTGCAGTTTGGGGCTGGGAGACATTCCACCCACTTGGTAAACAAGCATGTCACAGTCAACATGTACTTATTCCCCTTAGCAGAGCGAATCACGGGGCCTACAAAGTCGATTTGTAAATCTGACCATGGCAGTGTCATCCCCCTCTTTTGGAGAGGCGCACGGTGTGTGAGGGATGTTGGCTGAAATTGTGCACACACAAGACAACCCTTCAAGTATTGGTCGAGGTCCTGCCCCATGTGTGGCCAGTATGCAACCTCTCTTAAGATTTCCAATGTTGTGTGAAACCCCCTATGACCGGCGGTGGCCGCATCATGGGCGTGACTTAACATCAGGCGTCGGAATGAGGTAGGAACCACCCACTGATCGTGGCCAGCTTTGGATTTCCTTACCAGCAAACCGTCTTGGATCCGGAACATTTTTGGACATTTCATCAACACCCTTAGGTCCTCTTTCCCAATGTAATCGGTATCCGTCAGGGGAAAGTTCTCAGGGTCCTCAATGTGCTGGTAAAATTTACCAATTATTGGATCCCCCTTCTGAGCGGTAATCAAATCAGCATCAGGGGTCTCCTTACTCCATTGTGCAATTGAAAGGTCGTTGTGAGCATTTGTCTGGGACCTAGTGATAGCAGTGACCTGGATTTCCCCCAACAGGGACTCAATCTCAATTAGATCTCAACAGGGACTCAATCTCAATTAGATCTCAATTAGATCCCCTGGATGGCCCCGGTTTTGGCCAGCTGATCATTTCCAGTTTTGTCTGGTCCCTCTACTTTGGAATGACCCTTGATCTTTTTCCAATAGATGGTCATCTCATTCGAGGTGACCAGATCATCAATGTTTTGGATCAACTTCCCATGTTTCAAGGGTTTAGCACATAACATGCCTCTGGTTTTCCAATTAACCAGGTGCTCCACGAACCCGTTCCGTACATAATCCGAATCTGTGATTATGACCAGCTCGCGGAGTTGATGCTGGACAGCAGTGAGGATGGCCTGATGCACAGCCATCAATTCTGCCACCTGACTACTTCGGGGACCAATTTTGTATCCAGCGGAGGGTCCTGGGGACTCATTCACCCATGCATTCCCTACGCCGGCCACCAGTTCTTTCTCCCAGTGGTTGTCAACATGGTAAGAGCATCCATCCACATACACAGTGGGCATTCCCTCACACTTGTCTTCTTCAAAGACTTTGTGGGGGTAATTAAGGTATGCCTCCATGTTGTCCTTTATTTTTAGACTTTCGTCCTCGAGACAGTTTTCTCTGGCACAATCATGCAAGTCAGCCAGACCTTGCGCGAGGGGACTCTTCTTGTTTTGGCCATATCTGACCTCCACAGGAAAGCCTTGCATTGATAGAATCCAGGAAGTAATTCGGGAATTACTCACATTTCCGGCCCGGATTCTGTCACTTTGGAGATATTGCAGAGGCTGGTGTGGAGTCTCCCTATGATGTGTTCCCCCTGGATAAACGGGCGGTAATTCTTCAATGCCCACACCGTTGCCAGGAGTGCCTTCTCACAATCGTTGAATTTTTCCTCCACAGAGGATAAAGTTTTGCTCGCATAGGAGATTACTTTATTGACCTTGTCATGCTTTTGGTATAATACTGCTGTCAAACACGTATTAGAGAACCCCGTCTCCAGGAAGAACTCCTTGTTTCTGACAGGGTAAGCTAGGCAAGGCGCTTTTGAGAGGCTTCTTTTGAGTTGTTTTACTGCCTCGGCTTGTTCTGGACCCCATTCCCACTTGACCCCCCCCTTCAGGAGATGAATCAGGGGTCTGGTGATCTATGCGTAGCCCTCAATGAACTTTCTGCTGTAATTAGTCAGTTCAAGGAGGCTCCTTAGTTCCCGCAGAGTTGTGGGGTCTTTCAGTTTCTGAAGTGCTTCCACTTTCTTTTCCTGGGGACAGAGACCCTGAGGAGTAATCTCATGCCCCAAGAAATTAACACGGGTTCTGCACCACTGTGCTTTTTGAAAGGAAAGTTTTGCTCCGGCGGCCCTCAACTGTGTCAGAACATAACGGATCTCCGCTATGTGTTCCTCCACAGATGAACTTTTGATGAGGACATCATCTACATAAGCCAGGTTACCCCTCGCACCCAGGTCGGGCATGGCCTTATGCAGGAAAATGTTGAATTCATTGCCGGAGTTGAGGTATCCGAAGGGAGTCCGGGTCCATGTGTACTGCTGGCCCCCAAAGGTAAAAGCCAGTTTGTATTGGTCCTCCCTGCTGACAGGCACGGTCCAGTATCCATTGGTCAGGTCTATTGCAGTGAATACCTGTGACCCCTGAATCTGGGCCAGCCCTTGGTCAATGTAGGGAAGAGGCCATCGGGAAGTATGGACCCGTTTGTTGAGCTCCCTGAGGTCGGCGCAGAGTCTCCACTGGCCGTTTGGCTTCAATATTCCCAGCACCGGATTATTGAAGGTGCTGTGGACTGGACGGATTATTCCCCGGGACTCAAGGTTCTTAATTATTTCAGTAAGGGACTCCATTGATGCGAGAGGCAAGCGATATTGCTTCACAAACACAGGAGTCATGCCAGGGTCTGTGGGGATTGTTGTTGTGTGGATGTCAGTGCGACCACAGTCATATGAGTCTACCGCAAAGAGATCTTGGAAATCCAAGAAAACTTGTTTCAACTTTTGCTTTTGTTCCAGAGTCACACAGGCATCAGCTAGGTTGACTCTCTCTTCCACCATCTGCCTGAAGCCTGGAAAGACTTCTGGTTTGGCTATCTCCGCGGCCTCCTCCAGCTGGGTGGAGAAGTCCCTGGTCAGAGTGCTGATTTGGACTGGAGGCTTCAGGTGGGAAAGGCAGCCCTCATGGACCTGGTAAATCACCTCATCCCTCCTGAAGTCACAAGTCACATCTTCCTTACCATAAGGGCAAGAAGTGTACACCAGGAAGTTCCCCCCATGCCGGGTAAAAATCTGGTCTGGTGTTGTATTGTCATCACTGTCACTGTCAAAGCAGTCCTTGGGGATTGGCCCTAACAGTTCATTACCTAAATCGATTGGAAAAATGTCGGTCATCAACCGCCATTCCAATAATGGTGCCTGCGGCTAGAGTAATACTCTTTAAGTCGCTGTTATCCACCTCTATTAGAATGGTGTCATGTTCTATGTTGACTAATGGAGTTGGGTTTACCCCCAACCCTTGCTGTTGGAGAGAAGCGTTTAGATGTATGTAAGCATCAGGGTTTTTCAAATGTTGTCCTCTTTTAGCTTTCACTTCCAGGGAGAATTGTCGGGTCCTTTCTGGGATGGTGACTTCCTCTTTGATCTGAATTTCAACTGCATAAGGTAGCAATTGAGCTGACCTAAATGCTTTTTCTGGATCATCAAAGCCCATGGGATTATCCGCTAATCGGGACCAAGCTTTGAAGTTTATTAGGTCCAAACTAATGGCAAAGCGATTGAGAATGTCACTGCCTAAGTAAAAAGCGGCAGTGACGTCTCGCACGACCCAACAATTGTGGACTATGCTCTTGTTGCCACTGGAGATTTTGAGCATACACCTGCTTGGCAGGAGATGTTTGGAATTGGGTGCTTCCAGGTCCATTTCCCATTTGTCTATCAGTTTGAATGTGGGAATGGCTGGATCTTTTGGGAGTTGGCGGAACATGGCTTCGCTGATGAAGCTCTTACCGTTGTTCACACACACTCGAGCGAGAACAGAGTCCTTCCCATCATTTAACTGAACAGGGATGAACAACTGCTCTCCAATTTGCTGAATATCAGCCAGGCTCTGAGCTGATTTCACATCTTTCTGGACTATAGGAGTGGGAGTTTCTGATTGTGGATTAGTATAGAATCTCAGAGTGTTTCCTTCCAGCGTGGAGTACCACTTTAGACTGGAAGGAAGGTTGATTTTCAGAAATAGAGAGGACCCTCCATCACCAGTCTGTTGTCCTACTGCTATTACTGTCACGTCTGGAATTTGGCTATTCTGGAAGTGGAATTCTACTTGGTCAGATTTTTGTTCAACCATGTGGCAGGTGCCGTTTAAACTAACATGGTTGACACTCTGTTTTAATTGTATTGGTCGGCTAGTCTGGGTCCAGAGGACCTTGTTTACGCAATCTATTAGGGGTGACAACCTTCTCAGGAGGTCATTCCCTAGTAAACAAGGGGTGCCCTCTGGAGTCACAACTATGACTGGGTGTTTCAACTTGTGTCGCCCAATTTTAATGTCCAAGTCTGCCGTCCCCTCAACGGGAATTTCCTTCCCGTCAAAGTTCTGCAGTTGTCCAGGAAGAGAGGTGAGAGGAATTTGGTCATTCTCTCCCCTTCCTGCATTCAGTTCGTCAAAGGCCCTTCTGGACAGAAGGGTAGCTTGAGATCCAGTGTCCACCAGTGCCAAAATTGTACCCTGCCCCTGTACTTGTACCGGGGCATAATATCTTCCCTCCTTCTCCTCAAGGGGGCACAGATAATGCACATTTCTGGACAACTGGTGGGCTAACTTTCTGGTTTTGGACCTTGCAAGAGAAGAAATTTGGGCATACTTCTGTGGAGAGCCTTGGGAATCTGAAAGAAAAAGTTGGCAACTGGAGATCAGAGCCATTGTGGGTTCCCCTGGTTCCGGTTCTGGGACGCCCCGCCCTTTTTGGAGGCAGTCATCAGGATGGGTTTGAACCAGGGGATTTTCTTGCGGTTGGTTCCGGGGTGAGATGATGGGCGGCGGTAGCTCAGTCTCCATATCTCCCCAGTCTGGATTGGAATCCCCTGGGGCCCATTTTTCCTTGGGAGGAGTTCCCCCCTCTCTGAAGGAGAAGATCCTTTTCCCAGGATCCTCTGAGGATCCCTCTCCCTCAAATTGGAAGATCTGTACCTCCTCCTCAAACTGAGTCTGTTTGGGTCTTTTGTTTCTCCTACCCCCCCTCTGCTCCTTAGGAGGCAGACTTTCAGGGGGAAGAGATTTTGTTTCCGGTTCCTGGGTTTCCAGGGGCTGTTTACAAGTGAGGAAGGAAGCTTCCTCCAAGGCTTTACACCCCCCTTCCCTTTGTGCCTCCTCCCTGGGAACCGGTGAGTTATCGGGGTGCTGCCCCCGTCATTGTTCTGGAGCACCAGGTCCAGAGTTGGGTGCGTTCTGCGCCGGCATGCCGATCTGAGGGTTCTGCTGAGCCCTCAGTATGTGACCCAGATCCCACGCCATGTTTTGAACCTGGCGCTCTAACTGGGAAACCCGCTCAGGCTGATACGGGGCCCTGTTTTCTCCCCTGGGCTGATCCCGGGAAGGGTAGCTATCCCTTCTTTGATAGTACCCCTGGTTGGGAAGATTTGGATACCCCTCCACCCTTGGCCTTCCCTCTCCCGGATTCGGTTGTCTGGGCTCAGGGAATTTGGGAAAGAAGGGTGGAGGATTTTGGGGCTGGAAGTTGGGTGGATACCTGGGGAAGAAGTTCTGCCCAGGGTTGGGTGAGTTTCTGCCCTCCTGTGAGAAGTTGGGAGGGAAGTTCTCTGGGTTAGGTGCTTGGCTGGATCCCCCCCCTTGGGCTGGAGGAGCCCACACATAACCCAGGATGGGTCTGTTTCCCTTGTAACAGGGGCTTACATAATCAGGAGAGCGAGGGACCCCATTTGTGGGGCTGCCTCCCTGGCTCCCTGTCTGTGACTGGCCCGAGGACCTTCTGGGCCTAGCATTATGAGGTGCAGGTAGGTTTTTAGGCCCCCCCATCTCCAACTCTAAAACGGGGGTGACCTTTACCTCTGCCACCTTGGCAGCAGCAGGGGTGTTGTTGGCTTTGGGGTTTTTGGGCGCATTATTTTTATTTTCTATTGGCTTCTGCACCTCATAGATCCGGGTCGCCTGTTCAATGACCCAGTCTAAAGATCTTTTCTCGTGAAAATCCCTCACGAGCTGGGTCATTATGTATTTGGGCAAGGCATGGAAAAACGTATTAATAAATTCTCTGCTATCCGTGCGCACCCTTCTTGTGGTCTGTGCAAAAGCACGCTTTAACTCCTGCACAAATTCTTGTGGGGCCTGATCCTCCCCACATTGTAAATTGTAGGCTGCCTTGCGAGCCTCTTGAGGATTTCTATAAGTAGAAAAATGTTTCAAGATGGCCGCCTTATAGGTGGACCATCTTAAATGATTTTGGTCCTCCAGCCCCGCAAAGAAACTGGAGTATTCCGGGGAGAAGGTCCACTTTACATATTGAATACAGCTTTGGCTGTCTTTCAAATGGAAAGTCTCCATCATTTGCTCAAACAACTCTAAGTGCTCCCAAACAGAATACTTGGCGTTCTTATGATAAGGCGTGATGACGCTCCTGATTGCCTTAATCTGCTTTAAGGGGCCCTTAAGCAAGGCCCTTTTTGTCTTATTGGCCCTTTTGGTCCGGGTAACCCTGGTCCATTCATCTTCTGACTCAGAGGCACTGCTCCCAGAGGTTCCCGTCTGTTCTTCCAGGTTTTCCCGGATTCTGCGAGCCTGGGAATGGCTGGCAGAATGTGGGGACCTGGTCTCCTGTGTCCTGTACCGCTCAGAGGAGTCTTCAGATCCCTCCTTGCTGCCAGGATTTGATGGGTACCCCCCCCACTGACCTAACTGGGCAGAGGTTTTCAGGATGCCCTTAATGGGCCTACTCTCCTGGGGTTCCCCATTAAATTGCACTGTGCTTGGGTGCCCATACCCGGATGCCCGCCCCTCCATTCCTGGGTGGTACTGGCCTATGAGCCCCATGCTTCTGGCTGGATAGTAATCTGCCATCCCTGTGGCCCTGTGCTCATGTGCGCCAGGGGACATGGGGGTGGCAGAGTCCAGGGACTGAGAGAGATAAAGGCCTCTGGTACTAGGGCTCCTGGGGTTATGCTCAGGAGTTTCTCTTTCCCAGCAAACCTCATCTCTATCCGCCCCTGCTCCCTGTTGCAATGCAAGAGCCTGCGCCTTCAGTTCCTCAGTTAAGTCCTTCCTAGACTCTATCAGTCTCTCCTGCATCGCTACCTGTTGTTGGAGTCTATCATTGTGCTGGCAGAGAGCCTCATTCTCTCTCTGTGCCTCCTGATTGGTCCTGGAGCACTGGGCCAGTTTTTGCTGCAGGAGGGTTACCTCCTGAGCTGTGTCCCTATGGGCCTGCTCCTTTCTTGCCACAGCATCCTCCACCCTCCTGGTGTGTTCTAACAAGTTCTGGTGTTCTTTTTGGAGGTCACCCAGCCCCTGGAGGGCCAAGTGATTTTCTTCTGTTTTTCTTTTTAAATGGCAGACTTCCTGGCCTAAGGCGTCTCTTTCCTGACTAAGAGCCTGCATTTGTGCCGCCAGGTCATCCCTCTGCCTTTGAAAGGCACCAGCTTTCTGGCGTTCTTCATCAAACTCTGCCTGGGTATCCAGGTCTTTCAAAATCAGCTTGTTGCTCTCTGCCTTCACTCTATCTAGATGACTTTGCAGGGTGGCTACCTGCTCCGTGCATGCCCTGTTAAAGTCTAATTGTTGCTCCAGCTTTTTCTGGCTCTGCAGTAAGGAGTCCAAACTGTCTTGGTGCTCCTTCTGCAGGGCCAGAAGTCTAGTATCCTGGTCAGCCTTTTCCTGTTGCAGTATATCCATGTCCTCTTTTATTTTAATGATATACTGCCTACTATCATTTTCTGACTCCTGGCTCCTCTGCAGCCTCTGCTCAGAAGAGTCCAGATCAGATTGGGCCTTCTGTAATGCCAGCAGTTGCCTACTCGCCAGATCTTGGCCTTCAGCACATTTGTCCTGCATGGCTCCCATATGTAAATATAAATATGCCGCTACCCTGGCAATCTTGTTGTGCTCATCCTTGGCCTTAGAGGACATATATAGTTCACTCAGGGCCACATGTAAGGGACCCTGGTCTCTCCATATATCTGACCCTGTTTCCGTGATCTGGGGTGCGATTGCTTGCAACCAGACCGTCTGGTCCTGATGAGTCCACTCACCTCTCACAAATAACTTATGTAAGAAGTGCTCTCTGGCTATTTTCATGTCTACTAAGGTCGTCATTCTAGAGATTTGAGTTCCTTCCTGACGTACAGAAGTTTGTATTTTATTTTTGCAAAACAGACCTTTTCCTTAGAGCGTTCCTTTGAGGAGTGATTTACAGCGTAACACAGCGTGGTGATCCGACCGGATATGTGTATCTGGTCAGCTGGCACACTGTATTAATCTGCACAAGTGATAGATCTAACCCAAATGTCCCGCTCGAGCCCGCAATTTGTAAGAGGATTCAATTCAACACTACAGCTAAGTCAATGCCTAGTCTGGGATACTGAATGGAAACCCTTATGGATATATCTTTATGTCCAGTTCATGCGTTCTGGATGACTACCCCTATATAACACCCCTCTCTTGGAATCCCCCTGACCCCACTGAGCCAAGAAGTAGTTCTGTTTTGCAAGTTAAAAGGTTTATTTGATAATTTAAACAATATATATATATACCACACTTTATAATAATTTAATAATTGAATATGAGACTTAATCTGAGCAGTAATCAATAATGGATAGTCTGGCACTGGCACACTTGTGAATAGGAACAGAAGAATAAGGTGGTAGAGAATGCTTTATATAAGTTCAGATGGATGCAATGTTGAATGAAATGCAATACCGAAAATACTCAATATGATTTCAACAAAACAATGTAATCACTTTTCTCTGGCAATCCACTCCCCCCCTTTATGCAATGCAAGGAAATGGAAGAAAAGCACACAGTTCTCAGAAATGCAATCAAATGTAATTCAGTTCACCCCAGCAAGCTTAGACCACAGAAGTTGGAAACACAGGCCCAAAATGCTTTTATATGTGCTGGCAATGAAGTGAAAAATATGCTAAAATGCTTTTAATTCCCTCTAGAGGTTCAGGGTGAGTGGTATCTAGTTAATATTAGTCCAGGCTCACTCTAGCAATGATTCAGGGATGGTTCTTAAGAGGCAAACGAATTTTTAGCAAGGAAAGCAAGGAAGCTGCTGTTTTCACACGTGGAGAAATTTGCAAATCGCGGCAAATTCGCGAGTGCATTTTCCACGATTGCGGCAAATTTATAGGGAATAGGAATGCGGTTCTAGGTTCGTTGAAAAGCCAAGATTCCCAGCTTTCAGAGGAAAGTTACTGCAAGTCTCTAAGACAAACGGTCACGGAGATATGAGCGATATGGTAAAGGTCGTTTTTCAGATTTGAAATTTTAAAAGTTCAAAGTGACAAGTGACAGCTAGCAGCTAGAAATGACAGGTGACAGCTTTACAAAATGACAGGTAACAGTTAGGAGGCAGTTCTACTTAGATTAAAATAGCTTGAATTATATTATTTTAACTAAGAGATTGGTTCTGCACAGTTCTGCTAGGTACTCACAATATATTTTAAAATAGAATGGGCCTCGCCACGGATCTGGTCAACAGGTTTTCTTCACTCGCCACGGACGGTCTCTGCGCACAGCGTCGGGGTCAGTTCTACTCTGCTGGTCTGGGTCTCTGGATCTGATCAGGTCTGTGGGTCCGGATACAGCGGTCTCCAGTTCAGCTGGTCTCTCTCTGGATACAACACTGCTCTCTGGCAAATGGCAAGAGTTCTTGCAAAGAATTCAAACAGCTCGCCTGGCTGTGATAATGGCAATGATTTGAGGCCTGCTAAAGAGGGATTTAGCTTGTAGTTGACCTCTCTGCTACAAATTCTGAAGTAAAGTCTTGGTCTCTGAAGGTGGATAGATTGAAGTCTCTATGTTGGCTCTCTGGAGGTTGATGGAGGTAAAGTATGGATTTTCCCGGCAGAGCGTCCCGCAGCAGATGGAATTGAATGTCCCTATCTGTCCTGACTGTCTGCTTTTATGTGTTTTGAAAGTGGGTGTGTGTGCAGCATCACTAGCCAGTCCCTCTCTCAACTGCCCATTGGCCCAATTCTCCCCTCTCCCATGATTGGGGAAGGAACTGTGAGTCAGAGTGATGCTGTAGGTTTTATGGGTCAGAGGATCCTCCCCTGGTCAGTTTGCCCACAAAATCTATATTTGATCAAAATGCACACATCAGAGATACACAGTGGTTTGAAATTACATGCATCCATCATGCATTTACTGATGGTAGCCCCTGTTCAAACTCTGCTCTTCCTGGGGGCTTGCATTCAGAAATGGCAATATTTTGTGCTTTTGAGTGGTTTTGCAACATCAGATTTTTCTCCAGATTTGTACACATGTACACGGCCTGTCCATACATACTCCAGTAAATTAACATGTCTCTAGCTTAAACACAGAGTCTGTAGTATACATAAATAGCAGGGTTTTGCCCCAGAACATCACACAAATTGGAATTTGGGCTTGAATTGAAGGTACATTTTTTAAATTAAGGCTCTCAAAGTTATACATTTCTGTCATTTGATTACAAAGAGTTATCAGTGTTTCTGTAAAATATATATTTTGCTTTCAATTCAGTTCTCAGAGTGTTGGAGTCCGCCTCCAAGACTTGGGTGGGTCAGTCACATGTGTCTTCTGGCAGGCAGGCCTTTGTTGACAGGAAACAGTCAAAATCAACATATCCTATTCAATTGCAAGAGCCTATTGTGTGGTCTCCAGGAGGCTCCCAGCCAGTCTGCCTTCTATCAATCAAGAGGTCATGTGAGATTCTAACTCCTGGTGTGAATCTCTGGAGGTGAGAGGGTTTCCCAGGCTTCAGGCCTCTGGGAACAGCAGGTGGCTAATTTTTAATTAAAATGCAGCCTTTGAAGTCAGCTGAGTCAAATCCCTTTGTCAGCAACTGCACTCAGTTCTCCTGTCAGAGTTTAGACCGCTAGCGCCGCCTTGAGGATTTTGTTGGTACTGCATGCAATTTTGGGATCTTTCTTGGATTAATGCATTCTAAACAGGAATGGTTCTTACATGGTAGTAAATAATCCTTGCTTAACATTGTTTTGATGGGGCTCCTTACAGTAAAATGATTATGTGGAACACCACAAAAGGGTTGAATCTTTAAAGTGGTCCAATGAGTCACGATTTCAGCAACTTTTTAACATCAGTAACAGTGGATTTTGTTAACAAAGATCTTTCTTTACACTGGTGGGTGGCAAGTTAGGTAACCATTTTGGGTGTGCGCACAAACTGCGTGCTTCTCCTGGATTCTGTCGCACTTGTGGGCTTTTTGGCCATCTTGGATTTTCTAAGCCCACAGCACCAAATGTTGCAGCATGATAGCTCAAACGTGGGTCAGGACACCCAACAATTCCCATATTGCTGACACTGCTATCCCAGAAGGAGAGGTGTGTCACAATGGACATGCACCAAAGGCAGCTAGGGAACTCAAAACCAACCCTATGCACAAAACAGTTACGTTCGAGATGTTTGCAGCATATGCCACGTGTTGCCATGATATGCCTAGCTACTCTCCCTAGGTCAGGAAATGCAATGAATTACCCAGCTAATCACAATACATCATTGCATAATTGTTGCCAATGGTACAGGTACTGCCAAAAAAATAGCCAGGTGTTGCCAGAAAATGGCCTGGTATTTTAAATTACTCTGTCCTCACACCATTGCCAGGGATTGTCAGAAAACGGCATGTACTAACACCATTGCCAGGATTGTCATGAAATGCCCATACGCTCATCCCATTACCAGCAATTTCCGGCATCAAACGCCCACGTACCTCTCACATTGCCAGGCCCTACCATCAAACCCTTGTACTGCAACCACTGTAATAGATTACCATGCATTGCCTACTCGACTGGCCCAAAGGGGAGGAATGGGGTTCTCTGGGGAACAGGAGAGCCACCCGATCCATGACAAAACCCCTAGAAGTGGCAAATGGAGTCCCACCACCCCCAATTTTAACCCAATCATCCCTGGGGCAATTCAGGTCTTTAGCAGCTGTCCAGATTAAGGAAGGGCCTGTATAATGCTCAAGGAGAGATGTGTCTCTTGAGGCATATTTATTGGGGTTCTGGAGTCTTGATCATGTTCAAGTTGCCGTGTGTCCCCTTAGGGGAAAAGGTCCCATAGAAATCAACCTCCAAGAAGATTTTGTAACTCTCAAAAGTGAGTGAGTGGTCCCCCAAATTATTATTTTATTTTTTATTGTGCAATGGTTTAATACACACACCTTTCACGAGTTAAAACTAAGTCACAAGGCTTAGGTAAAGAGGCCATTCCATATCAAAAGCAACAGGTTGTATCAAAATTAGATTCTTAATTTTTCATCTACGGACATAATATCGTAAAATCATCGATAGTACACATTTTCAAAAGCCACCTAATTCTTGAAGTTAAAAATAACCAAAGAATCCAAAGAGTTGGGGACTTTTAGCAAACATTTCATAAAATTAAGCTAGGAAGTGAAGTGGAGTGAGTATCAATGAGACCTGGTCCCTAATCATCAGCCTGGACCGGAGGGACTCTAAAGAGAAATCGAGCCATCAGGTACCTGCTTAAAGAAATGGAGGCTTCTCAGATCTCTAAGAGCTGAACATGAAATGAAAAGGTGGTTCAGAGTTTCTGGAGAATTGCAAATCTTGAATACACAAATTCCATCTACTCCATGTATGGATCCTTGCACAGACCGGATCTGGGAACAGAGGCAGAGCCACGATTGTCTAACAAGTAGGGCCCGACGCTAACTTAGTTGGGCACACCGCAGTGACATTAACATCAGTAAATGTCAGCACAGCGGTGCCTTGCCCGCTCAGGACCTACCCTATCTACGCCTCGGTTTGGGGATCCAGTGCATGTCGGGTGCTCTATCCCCTGCACATTGGAGCCCCAACTAGAGCCCAAAGCACATTTTATGACAGTGAGGGAAATGACAGAGCTGGGGCCTGTGAGTTTACAGCACAAAATGCCAGATATCCCACTTACCCATGGACAAAGAACTTTGAATGCCAGAACCATAGGCTTCCATGACGCACTCACCTGACCTTGCAGACAGAGGTTTGGTAACCTTGGCCACATGGCATGCACGAAAGACATCATACAGTGCATTAAGAGATGCATCACACATGATTGGGAATGAAAGAAAGGCATGCAGGGGTAGGAAAGGTCCACCCAGGACCAGCAGAACCAATGGGAAAGCAGCCCACAAATCAAACCCTTGTTGTTCCAATCACTCTATCTGCACTTGTATAAACGAAGGCCAAAACCTCCTGACTGTGCAGGAGTTAGGGCGGCATTCCAGAGGAGTAGTAGCGAGTCAGTGAGTAGAGAGGTAAGAGCCTGTGTTGGCAAACCGAAGTACCCCAACACAAAACCAAGAGAGATAGAAGGAGTTGACGTTGGCAGATAAAGGGCAGATTGAGAAAAACCAGGGTGCAAGGACCGGCTACGATAGGAGGTCTGCTGAAAATGAGGGTCCAGAGTCTAGCAAGAGCCAATAACTGGAGAAGGCAGATGGGTGCTGTAGTCCAGACTGTGGTCATGGCTGCAAGATAACCAGGCCAAGCCAAATAAACTACAACATTCTTATGCACCCATAAAATAGGACTGGACGGCCTTCTTGTGCAAGGCAAGGGGAAATTTGAGAGCCTGACTTAGTGAAATGCCCCCTCCACTCACTCCACTCACTCCACAACGTGCATGTACCTGACCCAAGTTTCCCAATTCCATGCGTGAGAAAGCTACCCAGTCCTGCTTTCTTTTCTAGGAATTCTGGAACTTGTCGTTTTTTTCTTTTCCATTTTAAATTACTACACATCTCAGAATTTCAAGAAAAAGAACACTGGATTGTCTGGCTTGCTGAATGGGAAAATTGAGAGCTCTGTGATTTCTAAAAGCTGTTTTCAAGAAGCAACAGAATCCTCTGCATCTGGCAACAGAGGAAACAAGGGTGAGTCAGTTGAGTGCTGTTGCTTGTGTTTGGCACCACCATGTGCATACATGACAACATTATCCGTTTCATTCAGCCCTGTAAGGCTTAATCGGGCAACTGGGTGATGCATGTGATCATCACCTACTGTTAGTCATTGTTTGATGCAGGCATGAAGCTTGTTGCTATGTATGATGGACTTACAAGCAATAGGCTGTATAGCTTTAGCAATAAGGCATCACTCATACTTCAACAACCTAATAGTATTGTTGGGAAGGAGACGGGGCGGAAGCATACAGGGACACCAGTGGTACGCGATAAAGGGGGGGAGAAATAGGGACCACCCCTGTAGAAAGCGAGACCACACTTCCATACACAGCATTGCCCATATTACAACTGGACCATTATTAATGTCCACAGGGGATTTTAATATGGCTTGGGATTCCAGGGTAGATAGGACCGGTGGTTGGGGGAAAGGCACAATACAACCCTCGCTAGCGCTGAAGAGAAGCTTTGAGAACCTGACATTGCTGGATAGATGACAAGGGATATACTTGTTTTTCACATATTTACTATTCTTTAGCTGAAGCCCCTAAATTGATACAACAAATAACTCAGTCAGATGGGTCGGTGGTTACGGGAACGGCAGAGATAACCGAGGCATTTGCTCAAAATTATGAAACATTATATGCGCCAGAATACCCGGGGGATCAGGAGATTCAAAATTATTTGTGTGGGATGAACTTACCTAAAATAACTCCTAGAGAACGGGAGGACCTGGATAAGGAAATAACAGAGGAAGAAGTGATGACAGCTATAAAGGCTTTGCCAATAAATAAGCTCTGGGACCAGATGGATTTCCAACTATGTTTTATAAGAAATATGCTATGGAACTTGCACAACGCTGAAGGAATTGTTTAATGTAATAGCGATTAAAGGGGCAGTGATGCCAACGATGTTGGAAGCTAAGGTTGTGGTATTTGGTAAACCTGGAAACAAACAGACGAGATGTGGTTCCTACAGGCCTGTAGCTTTGTTAAACATCGATGCAAAGTTGTATAAAAGTATCCTGGCGGTGAGATTAGCACTTTGTTTACCTACATTAACACATATGGACCAATCAGGGTTTATAATGGGGAGACAAACCTCGGACAATATTAGAAGAGTCGCTCATATATTGGAAAAGGTCCAAATTGAACAACAATAGAATGGCCCTTTTTACTTACAGTGATGGGACAAATGGGTATGGGAAATGTGTGCAAATGGTGCAAGCTAATTATAAATCTCCCTCATTACGATTGGCGATCAACAAACAGATTTCACATAGTATCAGAATAAGTAGGGGCACCCGCCAAGGTTGCCCACTATCGCCTCTCTTATGCTATATATCTGGAATCATTTCATAGTAAAATTAGGGCGAGAGAGGAAATACAGGGTATAAGGTTTGGGAATGGGGTACATAAGATTGCTGCATCCCAGACAATCAATTCCAGCTCTATTGGAGGAACTGGTGGGAATAGAACGGGTGGCAGGGTTGAAGGTTTACATGGGGAAGTTGGAACTCTTGGAATTAGGTTTACCTCCAAGTCAGAAGGAGGCGTTAGGTTCCTATTCGCCTTTCGTAGAGGCAGATACCTATACAAAATACTTGGGGGTTAATATAACAAGGACGGTTTCCCAGCTGTATGAATGTAATTACCTGCAAGTGTTGCAGCCGGAGAAAATAGATCTTGGGAGATGGAACCCGTTGCAAATTTCGTGGCTGGGAAGGATAGCAAAGATTGAGATGGTGACTCTTCCCAGATTACTATATAAGTTTCAAAAGCTTCCAGTAAAGATCCCTAGGTTTTATTTTAAAGAATTTAATGAAGAAATTAGGAGATATATTTGGCGGAGTAAAGTTCAGAGAATGGCCTTTCATATTTTAATGGCTTCTAGAGAAAATAGGGGATTTGGCTTACTGCATTTTGAAAAATATTTTGAGGCTGCACAATTACGGGTACTCCGAGAATGGTTTAAGGGTCATACTAGGAAACTATGGGTGCAAATGCACCAAGCAGTGGCAGGATGCCCGCTAGAAGGGATGCTATGGTTGAAACAACAAGACAAACCTCCAAATATAAGAGCTAGTTGAGTATTAAGAGTAGTCACAGAGGTGTGGGACCGCCTGATAGGTAAAGGTGCCATATCCACACGTCCGTCACCAGTTACCTATTTATTTGAGAATCCACAATTCTGCCCAGGTACAGTGAAGGGATCATTTAAGCCATGGCGAAGTGTAGGCTGCATAAAGATGGGGGATATGGTGCAGGGAGGAGCCTTAAGTACATTTGAAGAATGTAAACAAAGAATGGGGCTAGAGGAAAGAGACAGACTGGAATATTATCAATTACGACATTGGCTAACTAGTCCAGGGGTGGGGGAACCTGCAGGGAGAGAGGTTACGCTATTCGAGAAATTCATTACCACCCATTCAGGAACCAGACATGGTGTCAAATCTGTATTTGATTCTCCTAGAGGTGAAAAAGGAACAGAACTGGGGATTCCTGCACAAATGGGAGAAAGAATTGGGGACAGACCTGCCGAAGGAATATTGGGAACTATTCTGGAAAAAATCCCTAAACTGACGAGATCTATACAGATAAGGGAGGCATGGTATAGGGTCATGTACCAATGGCACTACACGCCTGAGAAGCTCCACATAATGTTTCCAACCTCTTTGGAGGAATGTTGGTGAGGGTGTGGAACGCAGGGGGATTGGTGACATATCTTGAGGGATTGCCCAAGACTGGGAAATTATTGGGGGATATTATGGAAAATGTAACCAAATTGTTTCCTAAGGTGGATAAATGGCCTCCTAAAGTGTGGTTATGTGGTTTATTTGACCCAGAGAATAACTTACTTACTAAAATGCAGAGTAAGGCATTTATGCTGATGGTGATAGCAGCATGGTAAGTTATAGCAGCCGCTTGGAAGCAGAAGAAGTCGCTGGGGGTTCGGGATTGGTTGATTAAGCTATGGGGGTTTGTTGCCATGGAATGGATGACTTATAATGTGCAGGTGGGACAGGGAAAATTTCGAGAGGACTGGGCTGTAATGTTGGAATATCTCAATGGGGACTTTGTATAACAATGGTGTCCAGACAATTTGAGGATTTTGAATATTATGTAAATGAAGGTGATGATTGTAAAAGTGAATGTATAAATCCTAAGCCCTTCTGTCCGGAAGGGGGGTTAAGGGTATGGGGTGGGTTGGGTTGTGGTGGGCGGGGGGAAAGGAATAAAGTTGTTTGATTGAAAAATGCCAATAAAAATATTTTTAAAAATAAATAAATGTCATTTGTTCTAGGAATTATGTATTATGCTTTTTTGGTTGTGCTTGTTGGAGTGTATGAAGGTATGTCTGTTATATGGGGTGGCCATATAAAGGGGGGATGGACAGTTACATAATGCTAGTATGAATATGTCTATGATAAAAAAGAATCAAGCTATGTCTCACTTTTTGCTGCCCACCCTTCAGATTTTCTTAGATGAATGAAACGGGAAGTACGAAGGACGTATATTTCATATAAGGGGTTGGGCTTTGACAGTATTTCTGATATTCAGTATTTAGAATCATCCACAGCTGGTACTCCGATATGCGTATTGCAGGAAGAAATGTGATAAATGAAAGTTGTTCCGTGTGTGCACTTATCCCGCACACATCAGTGGCTCAAAAGGTTTTAGTTCCACATCCAGTCCCAATTACAGAGACACAATGCCTGGTACAACTTGCACTAAGTAGGATAGAGAACACATTCCAGGGACACACAGTGCAGTTGAGAAGCATTGATTTATGAATCATGAAATACCGCCAGTGTCTACAAATACCATATTTTTTCTTGGGAGGTCACTCACACATCAACAACAAATGGCAGGGTACCACAGTGACGTGCCCGGCAGATGGACTGATCGAATACAGCAAAGCAATGATAGCCCAAGTAGAGCCGATGTGTGCGCAAATATGGTCTCAAAACATCACAAGGCTGACACGTATTGCAACAACGGAGAAGCCAGTACGAACACATAGAGACATGGACTCTAAACTTTGTTTAAGCAATGAAGGCACAGTTCCTGTTGGCACAAACACACAGTGCAACCACACTCTTGTGATCCCTGATATGACGAAAAGGTACAGCAGCAGTGATGGTTTACTACTGGGTTTGTGGCCGACAAGCCTACTTGCACCTCCAACCATCCTGGAGGGGCAAGTGTTTACTAGCCACCTTGCATTCAGTACTACTAGTAATCCTGGGAGAACCCCTGAAGGGAAAAGAAATGCTTGTCAAGGTGCCAACAGCCACTCCAGCACCTAAAGAAGCAGAAAGAAACCTGCAGATTACACAAGAATTTGGTATGCTGGCAGAAAAAGAACGATTTCAACAACTTGGAAGAAAGAAGAGATCAAACTAAGTCTCGACAGACTCTTCCGCACTGCTAAGAGGAATACCAGACACGTATCGACTTTTTAGCCCAGCAGAGACTTTCTTTTGGCTCCTGGGGTACAAGCAGGTGCTAACGCCAAGTGGATTCAGATCATCAATTGGGAGCTAGTCCAGCTGGCCAATGACTCTGAGAATGGGTTCAATGCCATCAAAGTAGAGCTCCGTACATTGAAACTCATGACGATGCAAAACCGCTGCATGCCCGGATCTGTTAACAGCCATAGAAGGAGGAGTGTGTAAAAAGTTTGGAAGCAGCTGCTGCACTTTTGTACCCCCGGATGATGCTGAGAAGGGGTCACTACACCATATCATCGAGGTGGTGCACAATCTAGGTGTTCAAATGAAGAAAGAAGGTGGCATTTAGAACACGGATTGGCTATCTCTTGCCTCTGATTGAGGCGCGTCATGGCTGGGGGCAGCAGTAAAAACATTCGTGCCTGTTATCGTATTCTTTTTGGTCCTCTTCTGCACGTGCCAATTGGGTCTCCAATTTTGTGTCAATATAGTTAATATGATATAATATAATATATAATAGTGCAACAATGGGGGAATCTAAAATACCTTGCCATACAACAAACAGCAAAACTCAAACTAATATTTCTGGTGTTGTAGATATGTCGGGTAGGGATGAGTTTGTTACTGTAGCAGGAATGAAAGGGGGGATGTTGGGAAGGAACCAGGGTCTTCCCGCACCCTCAATCGCTTTAGAATTAGGCAAGTCTTTTCTAGGTGCTATAATGGACTAGGAAGGGCACTGGGTAGGCCCTCTAATGCAGATATAATCACATACACAGACATCAGCAGTCACTGAAGAAGGACATGGGCAGGCACTGAAGAGGGCAGTTATTGTTGAAATATAAAGCACAATTAACTATTACCTGGATACATTTGTAATGTCAATATCCTGTGCATTGTAAAATCTTAGCACGGTAGATGCAACCCCCCCCCCCTTCACAAGAATGTGGCTTGTGCTAAAAATGGACTACAGGCTCCGCAGTGTTCGTCACTAGAGCCAAGCACTCGTAGCACAGGGTGTGACTCATCAGCTGTCTACTGTCCGCCAAGGGCCCATGCAGTCTAAAAATGGGATTTGTATGTTCCGTACGAACAAAATGCAGAAGGGGACAGATTATGAAAATAAGGTGTGAATGAGACTACAGGGCCCAGATAACATTAGCAGGAGGAGTGAATTATGGACAGAATTAATGAAAATAAGTTATAAAAATGTTTCATTTTTCCTATTGCCTAGCCTCAAGCTTTGTAAAAGTCTGCTGGGCTGCAGTGTGTTTTTGTATAACTTAGCAAAATGTAGAGCAGCATCTTCTGACAGAAACTGCTGACAATTATGAAAGGAAGTTCTTTGGAGCATCCCTTGTATGGATGAAGGATGGATTGGGATGGAGCCATGGCCCTGTATTTAGTGACATCACTACAGCAAGACAGGACTATATAAATCCCTGCCTGGGACCACTTAGGCAGGAGAAGGAACGGTAGAGGGACAGAAGAAGACCATTCAGGCAGCAGATTTCTTTGCAACCATCCTCATTTTTGTAAGATTAAATTTGTTATCCTTGCAAAATAGACGTTTGGCCTTATTTCCCCAGAGGGGTGTATTTATTCTGGTGTGAGCATAATTAGGGACACCATTACAGTATGCACTTGGCAACAGACATTGGGCCTCATTACAACCTGCCAGTCCGGGACCGTGCAAAATCCGTGATGGCGGTAAAAACGTTTCCGTGTCCGCAAGGGTGCGGAAAAACCGCACGATTACACGCTGTCGGTCGCGCGCACCACACGGACTCGGAAACGTTGTTACCGCCGTCACGGAATACCCCACGGAAATGAAAATAACGAAGCCACAAGTGGCGCAAAACCCGTTTCCGCCTCCGCCGCCACGGACACGGAACCGGAAATACCATGATCGCCAAAACAGGAAACAGAGAGGCGGCCATCATATAAAAGCACAATCCATTGCCATCCAGAGCCAGCACAAGCACAATCCTGACTCTGAGAAGCCAAAAGGGACCACCAGCATGTCTGCCAGGATTCCTGCTCAGAGGCAGCGCAAACAGCGCTTCAGCGAGGCGGAGCTAACCGTCTTGGTGGAGCACATTGTGGACAATGCTGAGATGCTGTTCAGCGCCGACCAACGGCGTGCCACACAGCAGCGGAGGAAGGAGGTGTGGGCCGAAGCTGCACGCAAGTGCACCGCTGTGGGCGTGGCAGTGAGGAGCGTGAAGGACTGCCACAAGCTTTGGGACGACCTGAGGCTGAGGGTACGCAACCTCATTTCCACGCACCGCCAACGCAGCAGTGGGACAGGCGGAGGACCCCCTTCCCCACTGAGGCTGCAAGCATGGGAGGAGCGTTGCAGCAGCGTCCTCCACCTAGAGGGAATCCATGGGATTGGGCAGGCTGAGGCAGGAGTGAGCCCACCTGCAGATGCCGGTAAGTGCCCAAACATGAATGCCACATGTAAATATGCAGTTGTGAGTACTGGGCCAAAGGACCCATTAACAACCCCCCCCCCAGGCAGTGCATGTGTGGGCCAAAGGACCCATTAACAACCCCCCCCCCCCAGGCAGTGCATGTGTGGGCCAAAGGACCCATTAACAACCCCCCCCCCCAGGCAGTGCATGTGTGGGCCAAAGGACCCATTAACAACCCCCCCCCCCCAGGCAGTGCATGTGTGGGCCAAAGGACCCATTAACAATCCCCCCCCCCCAGGCAGTGCATGTGTGGGCCAAAGGACCCATTATGATCCCTATGGCAACCAATATCACTGAATGCAGACACCAGCAATCAGATGCATGTGACTAACACTATCCAATGTACAATCTTAATGACGCATGTGATGCACCCATCTGCCACCACAACAACACTAATTGCATGCCCTTTGTGTCCCCACAGCCGTTTCAAGTGACAGTGATACTGCACAACAGGCCAGCCAATCAGCATCGGCAAGTACACTAGCCACCGCCACCACACAGGAGGATGCTGCCGGCAGTTCTGCACCTCTGGCCACATTACCAGCCACTACAGATGTGCAGCACACCACCACCACCACCAACATCCCCACCATCTCCACACTGGCTGAGTCCAGACAGGTGCCACAGGAACCTATCATGGCCACCCAACAAAACACCGAAGGCAGCAGCACTGCAGAGGGGGCGGCCTGCAGTGATAACAGTGCCCCGCAAGAGCACTCGGAAACGGGGCCACAGGGGGAGATGCCCACATTGGAAGACCTGGGCTCCTTCCATGAGCTGGGGTTCAGCCCCACTTCACTGGGGAGTCCCATGAGGTCGCCCACCCCATCCATGGCCGAACTGAATGCCCGCATGCAGCGGATGGAGGACCAGCAGGCTACCCTCACCCAGCTGGTGGAGAGGCAGCTAGAGGAATCCAGGCTGCAGAGGGAGAGCTACAGCGCCTCAGTGCGTCGCCTGTCGAGGTCCATTGGACGCTTTGCGAGCACCATAGTGACCCTTGCACGCCATGTGCGGGAGGGCAATGACCACACCTCCAGGCTTGTGGAGGCCATGTTGGTTGGCCAACAGGCAAATCTGGCACGGATGCCCTCAATCCCTGATTCTGGCCAATCAAACACTACCACCCCATCCAGCTCCACTACTGCCAGTCCAAGGAGGCGCTCGAGTAGGCTAACGGGTCCCTTGGGCAAGGTTGCACAGAAGCGCACACGGAAGTGATGGCATGTGTGTGGGGCAGTGCAGGACACATGTGGACTACAAGGGTGTGAGAGGGGTGGTCACGTTTGGGTGGTGGGGTAGGTAGTTCTGGGGGTTTGGACAATGGGCTCTGGGTGGGGGTGGGCACGTTTGGGTGGTGGGTGGCCCCGGGTGTACAGCTTCCCTAACCAATGCACCTTCTTCCCTGTTGTTATTACATCAATACATCACCATTTCAAATCAAGACATACATGTGTGGACATTGATCATTTATTTTGCAGTGCAACTATTAATTCATTGTCGTCACCATGTTTGTGCATTACTGTGAATGTGCTGTGACTCAAAAGTAAATGCGAATCAGGGCATCCCGTGCTCTCTGGCCATCATGTGCACCCCCAGGGGGAGGCGGTGCCATCCCATCCCCATCTCCATCTCCATCCCCATCTCCATCCCCATCTCCATCCCCATCCCCATCCCCATCCCCATCTCCATCCCCATCCCCATCTTCCTCATCTGCGTCTGGTGGCATTGGGATGTTCCTGCGCAGGCATATATTGTGCAGCATGGCACATACCAGCGTGATTTTGCCCGTCTTCACTGGGCTGTACAGCAGTGATCCGCCAGATCTGCTCAGACAGCGGAAACGGGCCTTCAGCAGTCCAAATGTCCTCTCAATCATTCCACGTGTGCGGATATGTGCCCTATTGTATGCCTCTTCATGCCTGTTCCTTGGTCTCCGTACAGGTGTCATCAACCATGGCGTGAGTGCATATCCCGCATCACCTACATGGGATGTAGATGGGGGAACATGTCAGTGTTTGTGGCATCATGTCCTCATCTACTGCTGTGCATTCTTGTATCATCATTCATTCATGCATATGAACCATGCAGTGTCTGGAGGTATGTTTTGGCCATCACGAGGAATGTCGCTGACTGCATATGGGCCTACACATTAACTTGCATGTTTGCTGTGCCCTGCGGGTGACATTTGATTGTGTGCATGTCATGGTGCAGTGCTGTCCACACATGGCAGAGTGACTCCACTGTACGGAAGTAGTAAATACTCGTCGTATCATTTACACGCCTCTCGTGCTTTTTGGGGCAGTGTTTCAATTGAGGGTGGGTGTCTGCAGTGGCACAGGGTTCATGGGACAGTGACGGGATTGGCTGTGGCAGCGTGTGCACGGGCACATTGTGGTGCCCTGTCATGTCTTCCTTCATGATGTTTGGCATCCGCTGTGTATTTGGTAGATGGAAGGGGGGTGATGCATGTGCGGTCACAGCGGCACACTCACAATGCTCATTGCTTGGACACACACACACCACTCCGACAGGGTTGTAGCATCGTCAGCTGTACTCACCCAATAGCCACGTGCTTTGTCCGGCATAGCGTTCCATGTACCGTGGCAACGTGGAATTCCGCAGTACCATTGAGTCATGTGATGAGCCTGGGAAACGTGCGCAGCAGTGTGTAATCAGTTGCATGGCATCACAAACCATCTGGACATTCAAAGAGTGATACTGTTTCCTATTGCGGAACAACGCCTCAATTGCATGTGGTACTGTCAGCTCGACGTGGGTGCAGTCAACTGCGCCTATGCAATTTGGCATGCCTGCTATGGCATGGAAGGCCAACTTGGTGGCAATGACCCCGGGGAGGGTGCGGGGTAGGGCTATGTGTTCCGACACATGGCGCAACATGGCATCCAGTACCTGTACCAGGACTTTTGAGAAACACGGTTGTGATATGCCGTGCAGCTCACCAACCGTGTGTTGATAGGTGCCAGTGCCAAGGAAATGCAGAACTGAGACAACCTTCAAGAGGGGGGGGATGGCGGTGGGGGTGTCAATTAGGCTGCTGATGTTGTCCTCAATCATGGCGGTGATGTGCATGATTGTTGCACGGTCCAGCCGGTATAGGGTGTGGATCTGTCCTGGGGTGAGGTTCCAGGGTGAGGCCCTGATGCGTGGTATTGGTGGCTGGCGGCGGGGTCGGGCTGGCTGGGCAATGGGGTTTGCCATAGCTGCAGGGTTGGCTGGTTGCCGCCTGCGCCTCCTCCGCCTACGCCTCCTCCTCTGCGCCATTGCTGCCACCATGTGCAGTACTGCCTGTTGGTTGAGTAGGCCCAGTCCCAGTGCTACTAGCCCTGCTGCCTGCATGGTTCTGTGTTGTGTTGGGCTGGGTGTGGCCCTTTTGTAGGCTCCCAGTGGCCTGCTAGGTCCAGCTGGGCTGATTTGGTGCACCTGTGCCCTGATTCAGTTCAGCCGGCAGTGTATAACGCCATGTTCGCGGTGGCGGCGGTTCCGCCACCGTGATCACGGTATTTCCGCCATTTTTTCCCCGGTATTTCCGTGTCCGCGCTAGTTGTGATGCTCACGGTGTTTCGTGTTGCCGGTAACGGAGGGGTTTCCGTGCAGGCGGAATTAAGGGGAACCCTATTTCCGCGGTGGCGGTTTAGGGTGGTGCTATTACCGGGGCCGCGGGTCATGATTGCGCGGACATGCAAACGGTGCCGGTATGGTTTTACCGGCAGTGTTAATTCCGGACCGGAGTACTTGTAATGAGGCCCATTGTGCTTTTAACTAAAACAGACACCACTCCCTGCCCTACTTCAAATAATATGTAGTCAAAGAATTTGTTTAGCAGAAGAGACGTCAGCTTAAAGTAATATGTAGTCAAAGAAAGTCTTAGTTACTTACCTATAACTGTGTTTCTGCAGCATTACTATCTTTCAGGGATTCACATGCTTCAATATTCCCTGTCATCAGACTGGGAATCCTCAGTAAATTAAATAACAAAAAATAATATAATCAAAACTTTCCCTTGGGAAAGAAAAGGAAAGAAAGCTACACCCGTAAGGCCCTATAGGGCTTGTGTAGCATTTCACTTGTGGATCCCCTCCACCTCCTTTTGGTCCTTTTAGGCCCCAACCAATGAGGTGGCAGGGCTTAGGTACCACCCCAGTCAGCCATCTTCAGATTTTGAACTGTCAGTATTAAGACCGATGACTGACTGGTGGAGGTGCAGCATCTCCCCAAGGGAGGAGGACGGACGCATGTGAATCTATGAAAGATACCAATGCTGGAGAAATACAGTTACAGGCAAGTAATTAAGACTTCTCCAGCATTGGATCTTTCATAGATTAACATGCTTTAATAGAATACCTAGCAGTAGTAGACCTCATAACATGCTTGATAGCCAGAGTGTAGCACCAGCTGCGTGTGCTATAAATATAAATATGTATATCGTGTAATAAAACTGATAGCATGCAAAATGAGGCTACCAGCAACACATGTTATGGGATGGTGGGAACAGATAATCAATAATCAACAAAGAAACAAGAGGCTGCTCCTACCTTAGGCAAATACATGCTGGAGTACTCCTTGTCCCACCGCAGATTCATTTTTGCTGTCTTCTTCCGAGCACGAAAGGAATTTAAAATCACATCTGTGTATGGGTTGATATGGTGCTCTCATTGACGTAACAAGGACCATGTTAAGACTCCATATGGGAGCAATTTTCCTTCGTCTGGGGAAAGAGCGGGTGAGTCCTCTGAGAAAAGCCTTAACTGCTGGGTGCGACACTATGGAGCACTGATGGGGTTTGATTGTGTAAGTGGCCACAGCTGAGGGATGGACCTTAATGGAAGATATTGCTAGATCTTCTTTAGCTAAGTGTAAAAGGTAAGGCAGTATCTGCTCTGCAGATGCCAAGAGGGTGAAGAGGGAAAATGGGACGCTCCCTTCCCCAGATTCTCATCCAGACCATGGCCTAGAACATCACGACCCAAGCAACCTCCACGAGAGGAATTCGACCCACTCACAGATGCCCCGGACGTCAACATTCACTGTGGCTGCGCCCCACACGGCCAGAGGAACTGCCCGTTAATCAAACCACATGTCGGAACCTCAGGTGACGCCGACATCGACCATATGGATCAGATCGATTAAACAGCAACAATGAAAACCACCATCGTTAGAGATGCCATGGCGACATAGCCAATGAACGGTAACACATGTGCCACCATGCACACTGGTCATACCCAAACCAATCCACACAAAGAACATACTCAGCACCATAACCTAGGGGACCGTCACATTCATCCATGCATTGTTGTTATTTTTCACATAGGCTAAACTACAGCAATGCAGAAACGCAAGCCACAAGAAGAGCTCATGTACATGCTTGCAAACGCTTCCTTGCTACTAAAACCACGGTGACGTAAGACACCTATATATAAGGACCCATGTCGCCTGCGCGCCCCCCGTGTCGTGAGCCATATGCCTCCATCCATAGACAAGACCAGAGTAGGCCTCAGCACCAGAGTAGGCCGCAAAACCAGAGCCACAGACGGAGCTGCAACACCCTGATCGTGCAGAATGAGCCCCGGCGAGGGCCTCACAGCCAAGGCCACGAAGTTGCAACTACACGACGCACACCCTGAGCCAAGATTACACCTGCCACAGCTAACCCCCCCTCTCCACCGAAATACAAATCAAATGCTCATAGTTCTGCTCCAGCCACGGTCTCACAACACGTGACTAGGCCGACCTGATGCGATGTCAAGTACCAAGGACCAGGGAAACTCTGGGGTCTCACGTTTGGGACACAGACTGCAACAATAAGGTGACAAATTGGACGCTGACGGCAGTGAGAAAGAAGCGCTCGTGCAGCAAATGGCATACCTGTCCATTGTCCACCACTGACACATAGTCATATATTGTTTCTAACACCAGGTACATCGTGAGCTGGGAACAACGATGGTCCCAGGCTTGGGGGCTCATGGATGAACCAATCAGGGTATGGGGGGCTAACCACTGACGGCATCACAACCTAGCCAATCACTAACCTTCCCTATGTAACCATTCTGTGTTAACAATTTCTAGGGACGACCCAAGCGTACCACCTGACCTCTTCTCTACCAATTTCTAATGATTCTATATGTGTCTATACTAACCCTATCACTCGGGGAACCAACCCGAGGTGGCGTTAGGTTTTGGGGGAAGTTTTCCCATGTGACACACAGTGCGGCATCACGCAAGCAGAAAAAGGGCCTGCGAGCCCACTCTTGTGAGAAGTGTTCCCGGATGACCTGTGATCCCAGAACCTATCCCTGCCATTTCATCTAATAAACAGCAGTAACGCCTTGCACTTGCATGTGTCTCATATTCATTGGGGACTGTGGGAGGAGTTGGGGCCTCCTCACCCCGGAGGTACGCGGACGGCCCTGCCGACCCCTGGGAAAACACCCCGACAAGTTGGAGGCACTGCTGAGATCTGTTGAGATCTGACATTTGGGGAGAGGCAAAAGAGAGACGCAGCCTGCGCCAAGGTAGCCCGGCAAGCCCGGCAACGCGGCTCCCTCCGCCGTTGCCCCCTTTGGAGGACAAAAGGACCATTGCGGAACTGCGAGACGATCGGACTGCGCAATCCAGAGAGTGGTCAGAACTCTGTCCACCTTCCCAAACCCCCTCCTCACCTGAACCTTCGGATGACTTGTCCTTGGTTGTGAAAGTTGTTTTCTTGCAGGACTTCTTCTTGTCTGCGGGCTGTTTCTCTTTAGACCTTTGGTCGTGCAAGTAGGGTCTGGCTCCCTCAGAGGCCACCTTAGCAGGGATTGGCACCTGACCTGGGGGGACCCCGAGGAGCCAAACCCCAGTTCAGGGAAAAAAGCAGATGGGCAGAAAAAATCCTGATATCCAATTTCACTGGATGGTTGTCTGTAGTCTTGGGTGTGCCAGATCTTGTAGAATAGGCACAAAAACCCGGAATCCCAGCACGGGAACCTTCAAGGGTCAAGACCCTCAAGTAGTAGGTAATTGAAATGAAAAAAAATGAAAGTAAGGGCAGCACAGAGGTTAGAGAAAAGTAGGAGTCAGAAATAAGAAAAAAGGCTAGAATTGATAGTGTGCGGCAGAAAGTCTGCTCCTCCAGGGAAGAGGAGCAGAGACTCCATGGACGAAAAATACAAGAAGGAACAAGAAGATAAGAGGTAAGAGAGAAGGACTGCTGAGGTATATTGTAAATACTAGAAAGAAACCGAAACGGTAGAGAAGTGACCAGAAGAGCTGTAAGGCACACAGCCCCTCCCACAGATGGAACCCCAGTGAGCCGTGGAAGAAACCCGATACCAGAGGAAGGTGTCAGGTAAGAATGAATGGCGGTAGAAAGCCAAGCGAAAGACACACAAGCAGTGCCGAAACAGAAGACGCTGACACGTACCAGATAGTATCGCGGAAGAGCCGCAGAAAGTACAGAAGGGGAGCGAGGGCTCAGGAAAGCGGTTGACAGCTTAAGAACGCCAAGTAAGATTGAACGAAGGAAAACAAAGAAACAGTAGTGGGAGTCAAGTAGAAAGTAACCCGCAAGGGCACAGAAGTGGAATTACCAAAAAGAAAAGGAAAAACACAGAGTAAGAAGGAAGGCACTGGTAATCTATACCGAGTAAGCTGCAGAGCACTGTAGGGTGAAAACAGATACAACGCACAGAGCAGGGGGCGGAGTCTGCTTAAATACTGAAGTCCACCATCTTGAATGAGGACTAGAGCGGAGAAAATGTTCATTGGGCTAATGCTTCCAGCTATGCCACAGCTTCCACCTGCGATTCCTGACACCGTCGGGAGCCGACTTGAGAAGTATCGCGCCCGCGGTTGGCAAGTGTCCAGACGAGGGGAGGTGGTGAGCAGATTGGGAGAGGCACCCGCAGCCAAGCGGCATCGGCAGGCGAAAGCCGATGTGAGTATGGCACACGCAAGCAGCAATGTAAAGTTGTGTGGGTGGTGGGAGGAACTGTAACGAGGGTGGCGGGTGGCTTTACGGTGTGTCCAAGGTTTTGGCAACTGAGTGGTGGTTGATGTGTGAAGTATTGCGGGGTCGGGCACGAAGGCCGCCCCGTATAGTGTTGCAGAGTGAGTAGTGTGGGACTTGAGGCACCCACATGCGACCGGTGAACCGCGCAATTGGTTTTAACCGTGGGTACCTGTGTAAAAAGGGGGTGTGGCATTCCTACGAGTTGGCGTTTTTGATTGCTGAGTAGATGAGAATTCCTATTGGTTGAGTGTTATAGCTCGGTGAATAGATGACGTATCCCTGGCTGAGGTAACGTGGTTGTTCTCGGTGCAGAAGATAGTGGGCTGGTTGAGTTCCCCTGGTGAAGGAACGTATTACATGCGAGGCTACGCAGCGTGTGCAGTCTACTATAACGAAGTGATTAATTAATACTCTACTCCAGGCATGGTGGGAAGACAGCTGTGGGGATTGTGGGGAATAACATTGTAAAGTAGCGGGCACTTCATTTTTCTTGTCATGCTTTGTACGTACCTGTACCCAACTGTCTTAGAACTGGTGACGTCACCCATAGAGTTGCATAGGACTATGCTGTGTTTTCTGAATTGCGACCAGAACAGGGATACGCGGTGATGGGAGGAGTGAAGGGGAGGGGCGGCAGCCAATGGAGAATGCCGACCTGTCTCAATAAAGGGATAGCTCCCGGAGGAGAAGGTGAAAGAAGAGGGCGGGTGTAGCACGCCTCCAGCACCTCCCAGCGCAGAGGAGAGCGAGGAAGAATCGGAGGGAGCATACCCAGTAGCAGAGGTAAAGCAGGAAAGCGAGGGTGAGACACCTATAAATAAGGAGATAAAGAAGGAAACAGAAGGGCAGTACCCCATGAGAGAATTAAGAGAGGCGGCACGATCACAGTTGACAGCTGCAGAAGGCTATTCAAACCCCACGTTCAGCCCGCCGCCGTACGCACCAGCAGACAGTTACCAAAAAAGGGCAGGGTGTGGGGAGCGCCTCAGATGCACAACAGGCACAGATGAGCACGGGGAGTGCACAAAAGACACAAGTGGACTTCGCAAGCATAGAACCAGATGAATGGATAGCTGCACAAGCGTTACTGAAATTACAGGGGCAACTAACAGAAGAAGAGGAAGAAGCAGTCAGCAAGGTAGGAAAGGAGGAGGAGGGAAGAGCGCAAGGAAGATGCGAGGTAGGCACAACAGAAGACGGAAGAATGACAAGGGCAGAGGAGGCGGCGTTAGAGGAAAAGCTGGCGGAACAGAGGGAGGCACGGAGTGTGCTGATTAGGCGGGAGGAACGCGCGAGACAGGAGGTAAGGGTGATAGAGCGTGGGCAAAACAACAAAAGATAGAGAAGAGGAAGAAGGAGGAAGACCGCCTAAGGGGGATTGCGGAAAGGGTAGCACGTATGGAACAGCGGGAATTTAGGAGGAAAGAAGAGGAGTGAGAAGAAAATGACAGGCAGATGACGCTATGGAAAAGGAAGATTATAGCAGAGAGTGCACGTAAGTATGAGGAAGGGAGAATACTGGAGAGTTTACTGGAAAAGGAGGGCGGGGTATGGTATGGAAAGGATAGAGATGCCAGGGCACTCAAGCTGGTAAGTGGCACAATAATGAACGAACTTTGCAGAGTAAGGACAGAAGTAAAAGATGAAGGGAATAAACAGAGAAATACGGGATCCAGAGGATCAAGTAAGACACATTAGGTTAAGACACCTGTGGGTAACACGGGGAGCGGCGATGGCACAAGCAAAGTGGACAGGTGAGTACACGGACATAGATCTGGAAACAGTTACAGTAGGAGGGGAAAATATAACTACGAGGTTGACATTCTCGGACAGGTTTTGCAGTGAGGAAGAAGAAGAAGGATTGTGTGAAGGACAAAGTGATGGAAGCGGTGAGGGATTAAGCAAACTATACATAACACACACAGACTGCGGATCGTCATGGGAGTGCAGGACATAAGAAGGGGGAGAGGTAGGAAGGGCGAACGAGAGACAGCGAAAAGGAAGGGCTCAAAGACAACCAACACCACCAGCACAACACACGCCATATGTCAACAGATTTAGGGACCTCCCAGGGCGTAGAATGGAGGAATCGGCAACACCACATAACAAGAAACAGGTAGAGAAACGAAGGGGACATGTGGCCGGGGGAGAAAATAGACTTACACAATACCTTACTGACTATTGAGGAACTTTCTGACATGGAGGAGGAGGATAATGAGTATACACATACAACACCACACAAACACACACCAGAGGAGGTGAGGGAATACACACAAATGCCATTACTAGAAAGAGGGGGAGCAAGGCCACAATACGTTCCTTGGAAGCATGTGGATAAGGAGAACATTAAATGTAGACTGCCATCATTGAGCGGAGGAGCTGGGAAATGGATATACAAAATGGAAAAACAAACAGCTGGACTAAAGCTCGCAGTGGGCGATGTGAAGGAGTTGTTAATTTCCATATTGGGTGACGCAGCAGATGACATTTGGAAGAGGGCGGGGTTCCTAGGGGTGACAATTAACGATACATCACATGATGGAGCACCATTTAAGAATTGCAGACACGCATTATGGCAGGCACTAAAAATACAATGCCTAGACACGTCAGGCATTGGAGCAATAACATCACGCAAGATGCGTGAGAATGAAGACCCTGTTAGTTACATCCAGGAAATCCAAGAGAAGTGGCGCTTGGAAACGCGGGACAAGACGCTAGCAATTTCTTACCACATACTGGTATAGGGCCACCTAGAGCCGGTACAAAGGCAGCTAAAGAAACTAGTAGGAATGGAATCAAAGGCATGGCCAGAAATACAACTAACAATAGTTCACCATTGCAGACTATGGCAGAAAAAATGAAGCAGAAAGAGGAGGATAGGAAGGCAGAGGAGGCAAAATTGGTACAAAAGAAACTGTCCAAATATGCAGTGGAAGGTGCGCTAATAACAGGCACAGCACAATTAACACAAGCATCAGACGCGACACAACACCACCCAGTAGCACAAATGCAGCCAGCACAAATAAGAACACAACAAATGCCACCACCACCACCACCATACACAGCACAACACTCCTATGCTTCTCAGGTGGGGGGTGGATACACACAAATGGGGAATGGACAAGTGAGCAACTATAGAGGAAGGGGCGGGGTAGCAAGAGGGCGGGGATTTGGACCAGCAGCACCACAGCAAGGGGGAGGGTTCCGAGGATACAACACATATGGACATCAAGGGTACTTAGACAACACTGGGGGGTACCCATGGCAAGCACGAAAACCGCCAACATGTTGGACGTGTGGGGTGGCAGGGCATGTGTCACGCACATGCAGGTCTAGACCGGCACAAGCAGGATGGGGAGAGCAGCGGCAACAAGGTTACAATGGGGGACAGCAGTATTACCAACAGCCACCGCAACAACAGGTGACAAAGACACAAATACAACAACCAATGTCACCACAGCTTGAATACACAACGTCCCCCACACAACTGGTGCAACATCAACCAGCACAGGAGCAAGCACAACAACAAATGACAACAGCACAATAACACGTCCAGATGGTACAACAACTAACACAGATACAGGACAGCAAACAATCACCCGCAGAGGAACCAATGCAACAAACATATTTGGGAAGGGTGACAATATTGGGTCACAACCCATACACAGGGAACGGACAATCACTATACCCCCAATAGGACAGCCCACAGACATCCTTGCTGTGTCCCATCCTATCGGTAACACCTAACCGTTCATAGGACCCACGCATAAAGGTGGCAATAGGTGACAAAACATTTTCCTTTTTAGTAGACACCGGTGCAACTAGGTCTTGCATCAGGGAAGGGAAGTTTAAATTGTCAGGCGATGCCATGTACACTCAAGGATTCTCTGGGGCTAAAGGGCTGGTTCCTTTTACTGATAACATCTCCCTATCTGTTGGGGAGCACGACTTATCTCTATCCTTGTTATACGTAAAACAATCACCAGTAAACATCTTGGAAGAGACATCATGAGGAGATTGATCATGACTATCTCTTTCACTGACAAGGGAATAGTGTGCTCCACACCAGGCATAAACATGCTCACAGCCCGACACATACTACAGGCTTACAGTGGCAAGAAAGTGATAAGGGCAGAGCCAGTGTACGGGGACCTTTTCCAATACAGGACAGACATGGCAAAAGCGTGGTTACCAGGAATAGAGGGCAAAGTGTGGAGGAGACCAGCAGCATATCTTTTCAGGCCAGACACATCCACTGATGAAGAGGAAGGGGCAATAATATAAGTAGACGTACAGGATGGGGAAGGGAAGGCATGGAGAGCAGGGATAGCATTGGCAGAAGGATGCAGGCTTACACAGATATCAGATGACAAGATATTTTTTGATGAGAAAGGAGATGTGGAAATGGTGTTTGACATGAGCGTTTACATTTGGCTGAAGGTAACATTCAAAGACGTAGCTCAAAAGATGGCAATGGCGCTGGAAGCACCCTGCCCTACCAAAGTACCATTCTATGAGGAAGACGTAGCTGCTGTACCCGCCTCTTTATAGACCACTAGTCCCTACGACATGGGTTGCATCAAAAGCATTGGAGGAGTGAAAATTAGGCTAAAGAAAGGTGCAATGCTGCCCAGGGTGAAGCAGTACCCACTATCAAAGGAAGCTGATGAGGGGATATATGAGACAATATCTGCTCTAGTGGATAGGGGAATACTAGTACCTTCAGAATCACCATGCAACATGGCAGTGTATCCTGTGCGTGAGGCAAAGGGAGGGTCCTGTTGTTTCATCCAGGATTTAAGGCCTCTCAACCACATTGTGGAAGAAGAGTACCCTAATTGCAGCTAATCCAGCAACAATATTATGCGGGATTCCAGCAGAGGCATCACGGTTCACTGTGATCGACCTCAAAAATGCTTTTTTCTCCATTCCACTGCATCCAGATTCACAAGATCTAACAAGTTTCACATACCGCAACACGAAATGGAAACACACTAGGCTGCCCCAAGGGTACTGTGAGTCACCGTCCATCTTTAAAAGAGTTATACAAATGGATTAGGGAACATAGAGATGGAAAGCACTGTGCTGCAGTATGTATATGACATAATAATATGCAGCACCACTGAGGAAAAGTGTAAGAGGGACTCTGTGAAATTGCTTACAATACTAGCTGAAAAAGGATACAAGGTTGACAAAGAGAAACTGCAATTTTGCCAGGAGCAAGTACTCTACATTGGTCAGATAATTTCACAGGAAGGAAGGAACATTGCACCACAAAATGCACTAGCAATACGGAACACACAACAGCCGCAGACAGTGAGAGAACTGCAGCAGTTTCTTGGGCTGTGCAATTACTGCAGAGCAGGGGTTTTTGACTACAGCTCATACATAGCACCATTACTCGAGGCACTCAGGGAGGCACAGAGGGGTCATGGGAAGTTGGAATGGACACGGGAAATGACAGATGCCTTTAATGAATTAAAAAAATGCTATCTCAACTGCACCAGTATTAGCCACCAATTATGAAAAGGAATTCTAGATTTTTTCACATTGTGACACTGCAGTAATGAAAGCAGTACTGACCCAAAAGTCAAGCACGGGGCACAAGCCAGTGGAGTTTTACAGTGGCCATTTAGACGCAGTAATGATGGGACATTTCCCGTGTGAACAAAGCCTAGCAGCTGTAGCATTTGCAGTGGAAAAATATTCATTCATCACAATGGGATGCAAAACAACACTGTATGTGGAAAGAGCATGCCCTCTTTGCAATAAGAACAAAACCTAAGTCAACACTGACAACCCAAAGAGCAACTGGGTATGAATTATTATTGTCAAGGCCAGAATTGACAGTAGTGAGGTGCACTAATGTAAATCCAGCACGATTTATAGCAGAAGAAGCAGTAAATGGAGAATACTCACATGACTGCCCAGAAGCTATTGAAAATTACTCAGGAGCAAGGAAAGTGGAGGAAAATGTATAAGAGGGGGTGAGGTTGTGTACATAGATGGGTCATCAACAATTGACCAAAGTGATGGGATAAGAAGGACAGGAACAGCTGTAGTGCGGCTAAGAGAAGACTGGACTTTCGTTCCAGTAAAATGTGTAAAATTACCCCAGCACTACTCGGCCCAAGATGCGGAGCTAGTAGCACTTATCTTGGCACTAGAAGAGGGAAACAACACAAGAATAACAATATACTCAGATAGTGCATATGTCACATCAACAGTACACTCAGGATTAATAAAATGGGAAAGAAGATGATTTAGAAGAGCTGATGGTACTCCGGTACAGCAAGCTCTCCTACTGTCCAAATTAATTGAAGTAATGAATTACCCGATAGAGGTAGGCCTTGTGAAGTGTCAGGCACACTCCAATGGTGACAACCCAATATCAAGTGGTAACGAAACAGCTGACACTCATGCCAAATATGCAGCATACTTTGGCCAAATACGGATCCTCCCAGAAAAACAAAAAGAAAAGGGGGGGTAAGGCAAATGTTAATGAAGGATGGGTATACACATATCCCACAGACACAAATAATGGAATTGCAGGCAGCAGCACCAATGGCAGAAAAGGAACTGTGGGTAAAAAGAGGGTGTACCATGTCCCCCACAGATGCATTATGGCGACAGAACAACACAGGGAAAGTGGTGATGCCCCTAGCACTATTGAAAATAGCCCTAACCCAATTAAACCACCCCACGCATACAGGGAAAGAGGTAATTGCAGCACAAATAAAAGAAAACTGGTTTTGTCCCGAGCTAAACTCACAAGTTGCTAATTTCATCAGTAGCTGCCTTACATGCCAGCAAATTACAGCCGGTCACACGCTGCAAGTGATAAAAGGTACCATAGCCCGGCCTGAAGGACCCTTTCTACACTTCCACATTGACTACGTTGACATGATCAATGTATGTCAAGGCTACAGATACATGATTGTAGTGGTGTGCCCATTCTCACGCTGGATCGAGGCTGGTCCATGCTCCCATGCTGATGCATTCAGAGCAACGAAGTTCTTGGTGAGGGAGGTCTTCCCGAGGTGGGGGGTATGCGAGGTATTGCAGTCAGACAATGGCCCCCACTTTGCTACCGAACTGTTCCAACACGTAACTACCCTCTTAGGGATAAAGCATAAGTTTTCATGTGCGTGCCACCCTCAAGCAAATGGCGTCTGCGAACGCCTCAACGGACTCCTAAAGGAAGAAATAGCAAAAATCAAGCAAACAACAAAGAAGAGTTGGCTGTACTGCTTTCCTTTGGCTTTGTTTGAATTAAGAAATAGACCAGGGTCAGATCACCACCTCACACCCCATGAGGTGGGGACGGGTCGTCAAATGAACCTCCCACTCATACCACCACCACGGGCCACAACTGACTGCCAAGCAACAAGGACTGTTTTTGGTGATGAAATGCACAAACAGTTCTCTTCCTTGATTACTAGTGCCGCTTTTATCTCTCAACAGATCAAACGGGCACAGGGTGGGTCGAAGAACGATCAGCAAGGAGAAGCCACCAACGAGGAACAAGAGCAGACTACACAGTGGATAGTGAAAAATGGAGACAAGGTACTCCTGAGGAACTTCCGACAGACTTGGAGTAGTCTGAGATTCACAGGTCCGTATCTGGTAGAGAAGGCAGCCCCCACGGCAGTGACGCTCAGGGGCAAGGAAGTGTGGACGCATATTCACGACATCAAGCCCTACAAAGCACAGACCCACCCTCTCCTCAGTGAAGGGGCCAACGCTTCAGCAATGACACAGGAACTCGACACAGCGCAAGATCAGAATGCCCCAAATGACACAAACAATCAGCGCCCCATAGGTCACCCCATGATTACAAGGTCCCAGCAAAACAAACAGACTTAGCACTCCCCGGTCACTAGCTAATAAAGGATGTTGACAAGATTATCTACAAATATACACCACACTGTGTAAACACGTACATGCTCTCTTCTTTTTTGTCTTGCACATGCAGGTACTGCGTACTGTCATAATATTTGCAATAAAAGACAAAAGTACATACAGAACTATAACAAACATCACTGCCCAGGGGTAAATGCTGCCCGCAGACGATGATACTCCAGAGGCACTGTCACACCAATTTGTATATGTTATAAAAAGGCCAAAACATTTAAAACGATGAAGAGTATGTGTATATTATAACACGTTCCTTATGATAATTACTCAATCATTTCCACACCTCCACGAAGCACTACCAGCCCTACGAAATAGGATGGTAAGGAAAGCATGGGAAGAGCTTTTTGCCTGGCCATTGAACGATTACCTAATACGCAGGGCTTGATTAAAAACACTAACAGTAATAACGCATAATTTTAGGGATTTTCAGGCGTGCACCTATATCATATAAAGTAAAGTAGCTGCAGGACCGGTAAGGCAAAGGTAAGAGTGAGTATGCCAGTGGTATTAGCAACTGTAATTAAAATGGTAGGAATATTTTTTACCACTGGTCTGGTTACTGCCGCTGTCTGGCAGGCATACTGTGCTTTCCATGTGGCTGCAGTTCTCACTACTAATATATCCCCCGCAATGCCTGCAAGGAGCACTGTGCCAGGTGGTACAACTAGCACGGGGAAAAACATTAAGAGAAACAAACGTAGCGTATCAAGTGATGTAAATGGGGTGGACACATATCTCACAGAATCTGCACATGTCTCTAACAACATGTGGTATAAACACATGTCAAAAATTGGTAAGGATACGACAAAGGACAACTGCTATGTGTGTTCATTGATCCCATACACCATGAGCACCTCAAGAACATTTGTTGCAACTGAAATTCCTGCAACAACTACGGAATGCTTGCTATATCTAGCATTGTTCCAAACGAGAGGAAGGTTCCAGGGGAAAAAGGCCCCACTCCGGTGGAAATCAAGATCGACGTTCCCATATGAAAATAACTTCATCAAAACACTTCCCATGTATGATGACTCATGGCAGCAGACGAAAGGACTCAAGTATATAGCAGAAGGACCAGAAAAAGGAGAAACACAAGAGGTCACACTGGATTACCTACCATGCGAATGGTAGGAAAAAGAAGTTGCAGAGGAACCAGGATGCTGGGAAAGACCACTGATACTGATATATGGAAAAGTATACACGAAGGATGGATGGGTGGACGGGGTTGTAGGGAGCAAAATGCTGACATTGGCAAAGTCATCAGTGATGAAAGTACAAGAAGAAAACGACAACAGACGTTGGAACAAACGAAGGATGCAAGAGAACAGTAAATCTTCCTGAGGGGGGTGCAGGAACAGCTGTACTGATGGACCACTACTGGGCCTGTGGAGCAAGGGCATACCACAGTTTACCGCCAATGTGGGATGGAGTATGTACTATGGTACACATCAATGTACCATCCTAGTGGTACCAGAGAAGCACGTTAACGTGGAACATTTCCCTAAGATGGACGAAGGGAACAAGACGAGGAAAAGGTCACTGAAGATGGTGGAAAGAAAACACTGGAATGACACCACTCACTTGTCAAGAGTAAAGAGACAAGGAGAACCACTGTCAGGGAACTAACTATGGGGAAAATCAGAGGCAGCCCTGAGTGTCATTCCACCCGCACATAGGCTATTCAGCAGAGCAGCAATGTTCTTCTCCTCAATAATACATCCAGGAGTGCAAGCCTACGCTAATCCCAAATGGCTACAGATCACCAGGTGGGAGCTCATGATGACCATTAACTCCACAGTGAACGGATTCAAAGCAATAAAAGAAGAATTAAGAGCAATAAGGATGGTAGCCCTACAAAACAGATATGTACTGGACCTTTTGACAGCAATGGAAGGAGGTGTTTGCGTGAAAATTGGAAGCTCGTGTTACACATTTACCCCTGCCAACAATTAAGAGAACGGTACATTATCAGAAGCAGTATTGCAACTCGCTCAGATGCATGTCAAAATGGAAGACGAAGCAAAAGGAGTGAAGAAGGATGGCAGCTGGTTTTCCTACATATGGTCATGGATGCCATCTTGGCTGTCAGACGGCCTCAAAATAATAGCAGGGTGCGTGATACTAGGAATGGCTGCTATAATGGGGATGAAGGTATGGAAAACAAGATCTAAGCGCACTGCTGAAGAAATGATAGGCATGCAGGTCTTAATGCCAGCTGAAGATGATAAGAATGCAGACATTATCATTAAGGAACGTGAACGGCTGGACCAACAAATAGTAGAGGCAGACTTGTACACCCCATCAATCAAAGTTGAAAAACCAAGGAATCTGAATAATTACGTTGGGAAATGGGTTTATTGCAAACCCAGAGGAGGATGTGTTTATATGTATTGGTCTTTCGAAGATCATGTGGACCGATACAGACACTTGGCAGGAATAACAAAGGTATGGCGAGTGAGAGGAGACAAGAGAGTGGTCGACCAGATGGGGGACTGAAGAGGGAAAATGGGACATTCCCTTCCCCTGATTCTCATCCAGACCATGGCCTAGAACGTCACGACCTAAGCACCCCCCACAAGAGGAATTCGACCCACTCACAGATGCCCCAGACGTCAACATTCGCTGTGGCGGCACCCCACACGGCCAGGGGAACTGCCCATTAATCAAATCACATGTCGGAACCTCAGGTGATGCCGACATCGACCATATGGTCAGATCGATTAAACAGCAACAATGAAAACCACCATCGTTAGAGATGCCATGACGACATAGCCAATGAACGGTAACACATGTGCCACCATGCACACTGGTCATCCCCACACCAATCCACATGAAGAACATACTCAGCACCATGACGTAGGGGGCCGTCATATTCATCCATGCATCGTTGTTATTTTTCACATAGGTAAACTACAGCAATGCGGAAACGCAAGACGCAAGAAGAACTTGTGTACATGCTTGCAAACGCTTCCTTGCTACCAAAACCACGGTGACGTAAGACACCTGTATATAAGGACCCATGTCGCCTGCGCGACCCCCTGTGTCGTGAGCCATATGCCACCATCTATAGACGAGACCAGAGTAGGCCTCAGCACCAGAGCAGGCCGTAAAACCAAAGCCACAGGCCCAGAGCAGCTCAGACGGAGCTGCAACACACTGATCGTGCAGAACGAGCCCCGACGAGGGCCTCACAGCCAAAGCCACAAAGTTGCAACTACACGCCGCGCGCCCTGAGCCAAGGTTACACCTGCCACAGCTAACCGCCCCTCTCCGCCGAAATACAAATTAAATGCTCATAATTCTGCTTGAGCCACGGTCTCACAACACGTGACTAGGCCGACCTGATGCGATGTCAAGTACCAAGGACCAGGGAAACTCTGGGGTCTCACGTTTGGGACACAGACTGCAACAATAAGGTGACAAATTGGACACTGACGGCAGTGAGAAAGAAGCGCTGCTGCAGCAAATGGCAGTCCTGTCCATTGTCCACCACCGACACATAGTCATACATTGTTTCTAACACCAGGTACATCGTGAGCTGGGAACAACGATGGTCCCAGGCTTGGGGGCTCATGGATGAACCAATCAGGGTACGGGGGGCTAACCACTGACGGCATCAAAACCTAGCCAATCACTAACCTTCCCTATGTAACGATTCTGTCGTAACAATTTCTAGGGACGACCCAAGCGTACCATCTGACCTCTTCTCTACCAATTACTAATGATTCTATATGTGTCTATACTAACCCTATCACTCGGGGAGCCAACCCGAGGTGGCGTTAGGTTTTGGGGGAAGTTTCCCATGTGACGCACGGTGCGGTGTCATGCAAGCAGAAAAAGGCCTGCGAGCCCACTCTTGTGAGAAATGTTCCCGGATTACCTGTGATCCCAGAACCTATCCCTGCCGTTTCATCTAATAAACAGCAGTAAGGCCTTGCTCTTGCGTGTGTCTCATACTCATTGGGGACTGCGGGAGGAGTTGGGGCCTCCCTCACCCCGGAGGTCCACGGACGGCCCTGCCGACCCCCAGGAAATCACCCCGACAAGTGGATCTGTGTTAGACTGTGGACACCAGGTTCTGATCTGCTTCCACTTTTTGGAATATGTTCGTCTAATAGATGGAGCCCTTGCAGCCTGTAGTATATCCCAGCACTCAGGATCTAGCGTGAGGTTGTTGAACTGTTGCTGCTAAGGAGCCAGCCCCTGAGGGATAGACGATTGTAGAAATTGCCAGCTCAGCTTGTCTGCTAATATGTTGTCCTTGCCGGGAAGGTGCTCCACTCTCATGTGAATTTTGTGATGAAGCGCCCAATTCCAGAGTAGTTGTGCTTCCTGTGAGAACATTCTGGACTTGGGGCCTCTTGTGTGTTTATGTAGTGCATCAATGTGGTGTTGTCTGTCTGCACTATCACCATCTGGCTCATCAGAACTGCAAGGAAGGACTTCAGAGCCCACCGAATGGACCTGAGTTCCAACACATTTCTCTGTAGGTGAGATTCTTTTGGCTGGCCATATCCCGCTGGCCTGGTGGTTGCCTAAATGAGCTCCTCATCCCAAGAGGGATGCGTCTGTCCTTGGTAGCAGGGTGGACATCGGGGTTTGAAAAGGGATACCTTGGAGAAGAGTGGGGCAATTAGCCCACCATCTGAGTGCCTTGTGAAAACTTGGAGTAAGAAGAACAATGTCTTCCCATGACCCGCTGTGTTGAGCCCATTGGTTGTCCAGCTCCTCCTGAAGCGGTTGCACCCTCAGCATGCAGTATGAGGAAGATAAAGGAGGACATCATGCCCAAAAGGGACTTGAATTGCCTGACAGGAGAGTTTGTCCTGTCCCCAAACCATGCAATGAGATTTGGCATTGTCATCACTCTTTCTGATGAGGGGCGTACACTGGGGATTGGAGTGTCGAGGTCTGCTCCTAAATAAATCACTGTCTGCGCAGGCAGAGGCGAGGACTTGTCCTCGTTGATTGAGAACCCTAGGTCCTGCAAAAGTGTTGTTGTTCTTTGCACTGCTGCCAACGCTGTGTTTAAGGAGGTTCCCTTCACTAACCAGTCCAGTTAAGGGAAGACCTGCATTCTTGAACGCCTGAGATGAGCGGCTACCGGCGCTAGGCATTTCGTGAACACTCTTGGTGCAGATTTTAACCCGAAGGGCAGCACCTTGAACTGGAAGTGTTGGTTGCTGACTGTGAACCGGAGGTATTTCCTGTGTGTTGGATGGATGGGAATGTGAAAATACACGTCCTCCAAGTCTAGAGTGGTGAGGAAATTGTCCTTTTTGAGCCAAGGGAGAACCAATTGTAGGGAAATAATTTTGAACTTTACTCAGCGACAAATTTGTTGAGGGCCCGCAGATCTAGGATTGGGTGCCACTGGCCGTTTTTCTTTCGCACTAGGAAGAAGTGGGAGAAGAAACCCTTTCCCTGCTGAGAAGGGATTATGCTCTCTATGGCATCCTTTCACCTTTAACTGTTGCAGCCACATAACGTTTTTCTTTGGTGGTGGGCAGGGTGGTGGTTTCTGTATAAATTCTCTGGGGTGTCCCCCTTTTATCACTTGGAGCACCCATTTGTCTGACATTATGGTGCTAAACTGATTGAGGTGCCTTGAGACGCGTCCTCCTACCAGGGTTAGGTGCAGGAGGAGCATTGGGTAAGGGTCCATTCATTTTGGTCTGGCTCCTGCCTTGTCCCGAGCCTCTCTTGCCGCACTGATTTTGGTACCTGTTGTAACCTTGTTGATGCCTGCCCCCCGACTGGTAGGAATTTGATGAAGATGTTTGACCCTGGAAAGATTTTCCATAAGAATTTATGTTTGTTCTGTTGCCTGAAAAGTACGAAAGGAACGTTGGCCCTTGTCTTTGTCGATTAAAGAGCTAATCACTCTAGCTGTTTCCGTGTCGGCCTGGATTCCCTTTAAACAATCGTCAATCTTTTTGCCGAATTGGTCTTGACCATTGAAGGGCAAGTCCAAGATCTTCTGGGCTTATACTTCTGGACTGAAACTGGAAGCCTTCATCCAGACCTGGCGTCTAAGTACTGTTCCATGTGCTATCTGCCTGAAACCGCAATGAGCAGTGTCCACTGAGGTATCTATCATGTTGTCCGAGACTGCTTCGCCATGATGGCCTGGGCCTCCTGTAGGAATTCTTCCGGGAGATGCTTTGTCAGTTTAGACATGCGAAGCCATAGCTCTCTGGGAAACCTAGACATCATGGCCATGGCGTTGCTGCCCTTACCGTAAGCGATGCCGCTGTGAAGACCTTGCGATAAATCGCT
This sequence comes from Ambystoma mexicanum, assembly GCF_040938575.1. Lineage (NCBI taxonomy): Eukaryota > Metazoa > Chordata > Amphibia > Caudata > Ambystomatidae > Ambystoma > Ambystoma mexicanum. The sequence goes on along the minus strand of NC_090926.1, from coordinate 1,223,188,476 downwards.
TCTAGCTTATGTCCCTCCTTAGCCGGTGGAGCAGTGAGGGGGGAAGCCAGGTTCTGCAGTCTTTTCCTTGCTGCTGCGGTAATGACAGAGTCTGGTTTTGGATGGCCTCTGAGACATAAAGGGGCCGAGACTTGGGCCTTGTACTTTTTTTCCAGTCTAGTTACTAGTGCTGGGGCGGAGAGTGGTGTGGCGAGGATCTTTACACCTGCATCCCAGATGGTTTCCAAAATAGGAATTGTAGTGATGGTGAAGCGCCTCTTGTCCCTGTGTTCATAGAGAACTGATGCTTTGTCTTCTGTTCTTCTGTAGCGACCTGAGTCTTGATAATGTCTGCTGACTTTGTCATGACTGTGTGAAAAGACACCCACCCCACCCCCCCATGAGTCTTGTTTCTTTTGTTTCTGAATGGTCACTGACCCCCTGTCATCTGGGTCTGTGTCTGGCGAGTCCTGTTGCAGCCCACCATCCTCAGGTTCATCTTCCTGCCTGTCGGAGAACTCCCTAAAGGGGTCATCAGGCCCCCCCTCTTCCTCTTCAAAGTTGTTAGCTATGAGCATTATATTTGTAGGCTTTGCAAGTGTTTAACATAAATTCTCTTCTGAAACAGTTAAATGTTAACATGCTTTAAATAGCTTCAGCCTGCAAACACATAGAATTTCATTGCTAGGTCACAGCTGTTGGGTCTAGGGTTTAATGCACGTAGGAATAATGTTAAAATAGCTGGAAGCAGCTCTAGAGGGAAATGTGAGATCCAGGCTGCAGTTCAATGTTAGCAACGGTAAAGGCTGTTGAAATGTAATCTATGTTATAACTTGTATATATACATGCTTTATCAATGGAAGGATAGACGAGAGAGAACTCAAATGGTGTCTAGCCCACACTGAGTAAAAGCTGCAGCTGTTAATAAAACTACTCTCACTCGCTGAGCATAGACTCAAAAGAAAATAGAGTTATTATTATATTTATATTTTACAAAGTGAACGGGTGGTTCCGGGCCCAATATCGAGGGAGCTGATCTTGCTCTTAGTGGCGAAGATCTGGGGGGCGACAGCGAGTGTTTCCTCCTATGAGCTCTGGGACCCTCACAATGGCATTTGCGCCCTTGGTGGCTGTCCCTTGAAGTGGGCTGACGTGGTGGTGAGTGGTGAGGCGTGCAGTCCTTAGGGAATCTGCTCAGGTCGTGGTACACCAGTGATGTGCTTTGTAGTTGTCTGCCTGCTGAGACTGACCGGGTGGATTGTCTCGCCCTTTGTCTTCTGGTGATTTCTTCCATCATCCTGCGCATTAATTGTCAAAGCGCTGGGTCAAAAGGGTCTGCAGCATGCTCCATTGTAGGTTGCCAGTGAAGGCTATTCTCCTTGGGCTGAACTGGCAATGGTCCCTCCCCCTCTGAGAATTCCTCCTGTAAAATGATATCTGGGAACTCATTCATTTCAGTGATTGGCGAGAGAGAAACAGTCATTTATAACGCTCCTGTACACTAGTGTTTCTAGGCGCGACAAGACAAGGGGAGGGGAGACAGAGGGAGGACAAGACAAACGATCCTATTAGGCTTTGTGTCATTCAGATCGTGCAAGTGCGACAAACCAAAAGTGCTGGGGAAGAGAGAGGGGGGCTGCTAGGGAGAGGAAAGGTGGAGTGCAATCAGGGCAGCGTTGTTCTCAGTAAGTGCAGCCAGGGGAGCTCGGCTCTGGGTAAGTGCAAGTCAGAAAGTTGGAGGCAGCTGAGCAAAGGGCTCAAGAAGGAAGGTATTTTGGAAGAGAGTGTTGGATGTAATGTGGGCCCCACCCCAGAAATCTTTATGGGCAATGCAGAGGGTCTTGAACTTGATCCTTGCAGCCACTGGGAGACATCGAAGAGATTTCAGTGCTGGAAAGATACGGCCCTGGGCTTGAGGAAGAGGATAAGTCTTGCAGTCCTGATCTGGATTAGTTGCAGAGTGGGGAGAGTGGAGGAAGGCAAATTGAGAAAGAGGCTTTTGCAGTAGTCCAGCATAGAGAGAACCAGGGCTCTGGAGACAGTGAGCTTTTGGGGGAAAGTGAGAAAAGGAAGAATACCTCTGAGAAGGTGCAGCTGGTAGTGGACATTCCTGGAAGGGTCTGTGATGTGAGGAGAGAAGGAAAGAGTGGAGTCAAAGATGACACCAAGGTTTTTTGCCTCACAGGAAGGCGAAGGAAGAGGTGCCAAGGAGAGCGGGAGAGGGAAAGCAGGAGCCGGAGTCCCAATGAGAAGGATCTCTGTCTTACTGGCATTAATGTAGAGATCATTGGTGGCGCACCAGTCCTGAATCGTGGATAGACAGTCAGGAATGAGTGAGAAGAGAGAAGAGGTCAGGGGTGTCTGAAAGAAAGCTCAGTGTCATCTGCATAACACTGAAAGTTAGAGAAGGTTGAGATCAAATGAGCAAAAGGGGCCAAGTAGACATTGAAAAACTAGGGTGAGAGGACACAGCCCTGGGGAACACCACATGTGGAGAGAGAGGTGGTGTAGAGGAAGGACCCAAATTGGACCTGGGAGGGTCGGTCCAGGAGGAAGGAGGTCAACCACTCAAGGGCCTGATCCGTGATGCCCAGGTACTCACAGAGTCGATTGATCAGGATGGCATGATTGACTGTGTCAAAGGCAGAGTAAAATTCAAGGATGATGAGGACATAGGGAAGGGTGGAGTCAAGAGTAGAGAGCAGATAATCATGGTTGTTCAGGAGAGCAGTTTACATGCCTCTGGCTGCTTTGAGGGCAAATTGATGGTCATGGAGACCATTGGACCGCATGCTTGGGACCCTGTCCCAAACTGACGTTTGTTGTTAAAAGCGTGGGAATTAAGATCATGACGTCAGGATCCCGAGAGGCGCAAATCTCGGCGGTCTGCCATAGTGGTTTTCTGAAACTCAGGGTTTTGAGGAAGGTGCTCCCATTTCCAACACACCAACTCCGTCCACGAAACTATGCAATGACCTTGCTGACCACTTCAAAAACAAAATCACCAAGATCCAACAAACCATACAAAGCAGACTGCCTGATCTGACCACGATCCCCACCTACACCCAGGAGGAACATCCAAACAAACTGCGAGGCTGTCCAGAAATATCAGTGGAGACATTCGTCAAACTGGTGAATGAAAGCAATAACTCAGGGTCTCCCTAAAACCCCTGCCCACAAGATATATACAAATCGATTCTTAAACAAGGAACGCCCCTGGAATATCACAGGAACATCCTCAACCTTTACATTGCAACTGGGAAAGTGCCATAAGCCTTCAAAACTGCATACATCAGGCCACTACTCAAAGATACAGCGGGAAACGTTGAGGACCTCTCCAACTACAGACCCATCTTCAACATACCGTACACAGCCAAACTGCTGGAAACCTACATATACAAAATGACCCAAGACTTCATAGAAGAGCAGGGCCTACTTGACCAAGCACAAGTTGGCTTCAGACCAATGAGAGGAACGGAATCAGCTCTACTCTCAATATGGGACGATCAAAAAAACCTTCTGCATACTTAAACCACACAAAACCACACAACCATCTCTCGCCAAAGCAATCCGCCCGCACTTTACCACACCGCAACAACAACACATAAACATCACCTACAGCACTCGAGGTCTCGCCCGGTCCGATACTTGCAGCAAAGCCCAGCACTCGGTGTATACTGAGCTGAGGCTGACAACAGCGCATCACTTCTCCCACTCTCCTGCTCCACTCCTCCAGACTAACCATACCAGTCCTTCCTGTTTGCAGATCCGCCAGAGTGCCTGGGGACCAATTCCATTGGTGACGGTGCGCTATATAAGTACCTTTAACATAACATAACATAACAATTCTCCCTAACACAGCTAGGAGCAAAATTGTTACGCCGTCATTATGGATGCCATTGACTACTGTAATGATATCTACTTGGGCCAGCCTGAGGCGTTGCTTCAACCATAGCAGTGTCACACTCACCTGGGTCTCTGCGGGAGCGATGAAGTCTTCCGGACCCTTTCCCAGGAGTAGTGGAGTGGTACTACAGGTATCTGTTGAGAGAGATGTGAGCTGCTTAGTTTGCTTGGATGTGGGCCCCAATCTCCCTTTCTCCCTTTCTCCCTCCTCCCCGTGTGTGTACTGTGATGGAACTGTAGGAGTATGGCTCACCTTTAAGATAGGTTGGGCAAGCTCTCCATCCTGAACTAGGCAGGGGCGCTGTATCTATGGGACCCTTGGAACTCCCTTAGGCCCTGGTTAAGTCTCTGTTCTGCCACTCACTGTGTTTCTTCACCCAGTGATGAGTTCTAGCTCCAGTTGCTTCACTGGTTCGAATTAACTTGCAGGTGTGTTCTAGTTCCAGATTGCAGGTAAGTTCTAGCTCCAGTTGCTTCACTGGTTCTGATTACTTGCAGGTGAGTTTTAGTTCCAGTTTGCAGGTAGGTTCTAGTTCCAGTTACTAGTTACTTCACCGGTTCGGATATATTTGCAGGTAAGTTTCTAGTTACCGTTTGCGGGGTGGTTCTGCGCGTCACTAAGGGACCTTGCTATGCAGCGAGTTCTGCGCGCGGTAGACAACAGTGATTACCAGTTCTAATCCTGTTCTTTCTTTCTACACAGGTGATCCTCAGAGAGATCTGCCGAAGAAGACGTGCACAAGAGCTCTGAAAGCTACCTTAAGATCTCCAAGAAAATTCAGGTAAGTGATGCTGCTAACTGCGCATGCGCTTGCTGAAAAAGTTGGATTGCAGCGAAGGCGCTCACAGGTACTGCTTTTCTTATCCCTTCTTTCTCTTCCAGATGCTGAGATCCAGAACGTGCGTGCGGATGAAGCCGAGGAAGGAATAAGTCGAGGATCGCAGTAAGTGTGTTTCTCGAAGCCACAGTTGCAACACGAAGCACGGATCTGCCTTTGGGCTAGAACCTGCCTTGCATTCACAGGATTCACAGGAAGTCTGCCAGGGGCCATCTTGAGTGCATAGGAAGTGTGCCTGAGCCAATCAGATTCCCCAAAAGGGGCCAGGGCTAACTGTAAAATGCACCTGATTGCAAGAGTGTGGTAAATGGATGTTGGATGCCTGCAAGGCGTGTTTGGTCTGCTAGGCTCTAACCCATCTTGCCCCTGCCTGTTCTCCAGCATATATGACAGTCTTCCCCCTCAAGGCCACCCCTAACGGTGTACCTCCTGGTGGGATTGTGTGTGGAATTTGCGGAGTAAACGAGGGGCTTGAATGTTCTCCCTGGGTTCCCATTATATATCCTGGGGTCCATACCCCTTCCAATCTATCAAATAGTATAGGGACTTTTTGATGATCTTAGAGTCCAGGATACGTTTTACCTCATATTTGGGTTCTTCTCCTTCGACCACCATTGGTGTCTGGGGAACTTTCACTTGAGTGCCTGGATGTACAGGTTTTAATAAAGAGACGTGAAATACTGTGTGTATTTGCATATTAGATGGTAGGGTTAGTTTCATGGCTCCGGGATTGATTACTTTTGCAATGGTAAACGGCCCGATGTATTTTGGCTAAAATTTCCTGGGCCCTTTCAGGGTCATATATTTAGTCGCCAAGCACACAGAATCCCCTGCTTGGTAATCTGGAGCTTTCCTCCGATGTTGGTCTGCATATCGCTTCTGTGTAGTCTTGGCTGCTAGTAAATGTCTGGTTGCTTCTTGTGCTGCTTGAGTTAATCGCTCATGTAACTTTTTTACCTCAGGCATTTCAATCGTTTCCAGTGGGTTGTACACCAAGGTTCGTGGATTCCGGCCATACAAAGTATAAAAGGGAGTCTGCTGTGTCGAAGCATGGATTGAGTTGTTATAGACATATTCAGCCAGCCATAGGAGTTTGGTCCAAGCATGATCGGTCTGATGTAAGAGGCAGCGAAGATACTGTTCGATGGTCTGGTTAGTGCGTTCAGTCTGGCCATCGGTTTGGGGATGGTCACTGGTTGACAATCGGATTTCGGTCCCTGCCAGAGCGCAGCATTTTTTCCAGAAGGAAGACACAAATTGACTTCCCCTATCTGAAATAATCACTGAGGGGAATCCATGTTCACTTACAATGTTCTCAAGGAAAACCTGTGCTAAGGTTGACGCTGGAGGGATTCCTTTTAACGCTAGGAAATGGGCCATCTTGGAGAAGAGATTGACGACTACTAGTATAGTATTATATCCAGAGCTCAAAGGTAGATCCGTAATGAAGTCCATTGAGATGGTATGCCAAGGTGCCAGTGGTATTGCCATGGGTTGTAACAGACCAGCTGGTTTCTTTCTGGACGTTTTGTATTTAGCGCAGATCTCATAAGAGTTTACAAACTTAGTCACATCTTCCTGCCATGTCGGCCACCAGTAATGTTTCTTGACCTTCTCAAGGGTCTTTGTAATCCCTGGATGGGCTTCCAGAGGTGAGTTATGGTAGTTGCTTATAATTTCCTCTCGAACAGTACAAGTTGGGAGGAAAAGACGACCTTGGTAGTAAGGTAGACCATTGTGTATATTGAACTGTTCTCCTCTTTTGTCCTAGGCCTTCTTTGCGTCTTCTGGGAAAGTATCTTTAATGGTTTGTTGAAGGAGTTTCAACGACGTGGGAGAACCCCCACAAAGCCCCAGCATTTTATAACCGGGAATGATATCCACCGGATCGGGGGTGATGTAAGCGTCTTCGCCCTTGCCTATGCGAGAGAGGGCATCAACCTTGCCGTTCTTAACTCCAGGTCATTATGTAATCACAAAGTCGTACTCGGACAAGAATAGGGCCCATCAGAGCTGCCGGGATGACTGTGCTTTTGCAGAGCGTAAATACTGTACGTTTTCGGTGATCCGTTTTGATGGTGATGGTGTTCTTGGCCCCAAGTAAGTAGTGTCTCCATTCAGACAGCGCGTCTTTAATGTCCAGTAGTTCTTTGTCGGTAACTGCGTAATTAAGTTTTGCTGACGTAAACTTCCTGGACTAGAAAGCTACAGGATGTAAACATCCCATTTTCTGAATTTGTTGGGATAGGACAGCCCACATAGCCACACTGGATGTGTCTGTTTCCACAATGTAGGGAAGGTCTGGTTGTGGGTGTTGAAGCCCCTGGTGCCGAGATAAACTTGTCCTTCAAGGCTCAGAAAGCTTCTTCTGCTTCTAGTGTCCAATCAAATTTTCGGTTTTTGCGTAGCAGGGGGGTGATTGGATGAACAAGATGCGAAAATACAGGTATAAACCGTTGGTAAAAATTTGCTAAACCGAGAAAGCTTTGCACTCCCTTTACTGATGTCGGTGACGGCCATGTGACGATTGCCTCCACTTTTCGGTTGTCCATTTTAATTCCACCTGGTGATAATACAAAACCAAGGAATTCTACTTCGCTGATATGAAACAAACATTTGTCGAGTTTGGCATAGAGGTGGTTTTCCCTTAACCTTTGAAGCACAGCTCTTACGTGCGTCACGTGTTCTTGCACATTGGTCGAATATATAAGAATGTCGTCAATGTATACGACTGCACAAACGTCCAGCAGTTCTCTGAGAACATCATTCATGAAGTGTTGGAATGCTGCTGGAGCGTTGCAAAGCCCAAAGGACATCACTTGGTATTCAAATAGACTGTATCTGGTCCGGAAGGCGGTCTTCCATTCATCGCCCTCTTTGACGCGTACTAAATGGTAGGTGCAGCGAAGGTCTAATTTCGTGAAAATCTTGGCTCGTCGCACTTGGTCAAGTAGTACTGGGATCAATGGTAATGGGTACCTGTTCTTTATTGTTACTTGGTTCAAAGCCCTATAGTCGATGCATGTGCATAGGTCACCCTCTTTCTCTGGAACAAAGAAAAGCGGCGAGGCTGTGGGAGACTTAGAGGGCCTGATGAAACCGTTTGCCAGATATTGGTCTAAATAGGTCTTTAAATGAGCGCCTTCCTTTTCGGTCAAGGCGTAAATCCGGCTACATGGTATCTGTGCCCCAGGTATCAGATCAATTTGGCAATCATAAACCCTGTGAGGAGGTAGGGTGTTGGCTTGCTCCTTGGCAAAAACATCCTGGAATTCTTGATACTCCGTAGGTAAGGTTCCAATCATACCTAAGCCTGATATTTCCTTAAAGGATGCTGGCAGTGGGCGTCTCACTTCCCAGTCCTGGTGATAACAGTGGTTACATTCCCTGGAGAAGGTTAAAGTTCTGGCGCCACAATCTATAAGTGGATTGTGCAGTTCCAACCAGGGTATGCCGAGTATCAACTGGAACTGTGGAGCAGCGATAAGATCAAATGAAATGCTTTCCCTATGACCATCTTGGCAAATTAATGTGATATCAGGGGTGCATTGAGTCACTGGGCCTGAATGCAATTGAGTTCCATCCACTGCTTTCACATTCACAGCGTTCCTCTTCATGCAAATGGGCAACCCTATCCTGCCTGCAGTCTCTAGGTCCATGTAATTCCCGATTGCGCCACTGTCAAAAAACCCTTTCAGTGCATTGCCAAGTCCAATTTAATTGCAAAATGGGAGGTCAGATGAATCTTTCTTGTGCTCGACAAACCGACCTCTAAGTCTGCCGGTCATCAGCGTTTCCTGCCTCATCATCTTTCCCTTTCGTACTGTCCATAGCACCTACTGTCTTTCGTGGAGGCTTTGCGGGACAGTTTCGAAGAAAGTGACCTGATTGGCCACAATACAAACATAGTTCTTCCTGGCCTCTTCGTTCGCGTTCAGCCTTAGTAAGAGGTCCGCGAAGAACCCCCAGTTGCATGGGTTCGGACGTAATTCCGTATGTTGCCGGGTCGAGTTTTCTTTAGGCCGCATGTAAATTGTACAACTTTCCGTATGGGCCCGATCTGCCTTACGGTTCTGTAGGCAGTGGTCTAGTTGCATAGCCAAATCTATATACTCAGCACAGTCATCCAGAGGATTAACTACTTGGGCAAGGACGTCATTGATTTCTCCTCGTAAACCCCGGTAAAACAACCTGATACGCTTTTCATCAGGCCAGTTCGATTCAGCAATCAGGCGACTGAAAGTGGCAATATAAGCAATAGGTTCCTGGCTACCCTGCCGGAGGGACAATAATTCCTCATCAAGTGCTTGACCCTGTGTGCGGTGGGCAAAGAGTTTCTCCAACTCTTGTTGGAAACCAGCATAGTTCCGTAGTAAAGTCTTCTCTACTGACCAACGGAACCGACCAATCCGCTGCATGACCCCCTAAATACGAGGGCACAAAGGCTACCTTTGACTGATCCGTAGGAAAAAGTCCGGCCGTGCACAAAAAGTGTAGACAACACTGATTCATAAAAGCTCCAAACCGTCTGGGATCCCCTTTGAACCTTTCTGGGGAGGCCAAGGGTACATTCCCCGGGATGACTACTTGTACAGGTGTTGCCAATGATGGTACTGGGCTCGGCCCTTGAGGAACCCCACCCGGAAGAAGGGACAAATCTGCCTGAGTCTGCAATAACTGCCTAGCCAAATCCTCTATTCACCACCAACTCTTGTCGCAATGAGTTGGTCTCCGAACGAGCCGCATGCCCTTCAGCCCGCAATTCCCCTAACAATTGCGCCAACTGGTCATCCTCGGAAGTCTCCATCGCTCAGGCAGAGTGTTTCAAAATGGCTTTGTGTTCTGTCACACTCACCTGGGTCTCTGCGGGAGCGATGAAGTCTTTCGGACCCTTCACCAGGAGTAGTGGAGTGGTACTACAAGTATCTGTTGAGAGAGATGTGAGCTGCTTAGTTTGCCTGGATATGGGCCCCAATCCCCCTTTCTCCCTCCTCCCCGTGTGTGTACTGTGATGGAAGTGTAGGCATATGGCTCACCTTTAAGATAGATTGGGCGAGCTCTTCATCCTGAACTAGGCAGGGGCGATGTATCTCTGGGACCCTTGGAACTTCCTTAGGTCCTGGTTAAGTCTCTGTTCTGCCACTCACTGTGTTTCTTCACCCAGTGATGAGTTCTAGTTCCAGTTGCTTCACTGGTTCGAATTAACTTGCAGGTGTGTTCTAGTTCAAGATTGCAGGTAAGTTCTAGTTCCAGTTACTTCACTGGTTCGGATTACTTGCTGGTGAGTTCTAGTTCCAGTTTGCAGGTAGGTTCTAGTTCCAGTTACTTCACCGGATCAGATGTATTTGCAGGTAAGTTTCTAGTTCCCGTTTGCGGGGTGGTTCTGCATGTCACTAAGGGACCTTGCTATGCGGCGAGTTTTGTTCGCGGTAGACAACAGTGATTACTAGTTCTAATCCTGTTCTTTCTTTCTTCATAGGTGATTCTCGGAGGGATCTGCCGAAGAAGACGTGCGCAAGAGCTCTGAACGCTACCTTAAGACCTCCAAGAAGATTCGGGTAAGTGATGCTGCTAACTGCGTGCGCGCTTGCTGTAGAAGTTGGATTGCAGCGAAGGCGCTTACAGGTACTGCTTTTCAGATGCCTTCTTTCTCTTCCAGATGCTGAGATCCAGGATGTGCGCGCGGATGAAGCCGAGGAAGGAATAAATCGTGGTTTGCGGTAAGCGTGTTGCCCGAAGCCACAGTTGCAACACGAAGCACGGGTCTGCCTTTGGGCGTGGCTTATATAGCCAACCACGCCCAAAGGCTACAACGGGCCTTGCATTCACAGGATTTACAGGAAAGGAAATCTGCCAGGGGCCATCTTGAGTGCATAGGAAGTGTGCCTGAGCCAATCAGATTCCCCAAAAGGGGCCGGGGCTAACTGTAAAATGCACCCGATTGCAAGAGTGTGGTAAATGGCTGTTGGATGCCTGCAAGTCGTGTTTAGTCTGCCAGGCTCTAACCCATCTTGCCTCTGCCTGTTTTCCAGCATATATGACATGCAGATCCTTCAGAATGCGGCAGCTAGATTGGCTTTAGGTGCCCCTAGACTAGCCCACTCTCAGGACCTCCTTCAACGACTCCATTGGTTACCCGTTAGGACACGGGTAAAGTTTAAGATTCTCTGCTTGGTCCATGCCATCCAATCCATGGGTGCCCAATTTCTTCAGTTTCTCAGTTTCCCTGTTTCTTCAGTCAAAGCTGTCTCTCTATCAACCTAACAGAGACCTTTGCTCAGCTAATCAGGTCCTGTTGACTGTCGCACGGTTTTGACGCACCCCTTCTGGGGGCAGATCTTTTTCTGTGTTGGCCCCTTCCTTGTGGAATGCTCTCCCCCCACATGTTAGGAGCATCCAGGCCATATCTCTGTTTCGGAAGAAGCTAAAAACCTATTTGTTCTGATTTTAGTTGCTTCTACCTCTCTCTCTGGTGGCTTGCCACCTCTAGCGCCTTGATGCCTTTGGGCCTTTGTTGTGCTCTATAAATTCTGCACATACAAACATACATACATATAGGACAAACGGAGGACTCAATCAACAGCAAGTTCAAACCGTGGTTTACTACAGACAAAACCAATAGGTATCAGCACAGGGACAGAAGAAATCCATGGACATCTCAACTTCTCCTGGCTTGCAGGGCAGTTTTGATGTAGAATTACATCACTGCACAGTCACTACGTCACTGCATAGTCAGTAGCTGGGCCTTTCTCCATAAACCTATCGACATCTGAGATTGGCCGCCAGCCTCACAGGAAGGCGCAGGAAGAGGGCCCAGAGTAGGTGGCCCGAGAGAGAGGAAAGCAGGGAGCAGGTGTCCCAATGAGGAGGATTTCAGTCTTACTGGCATTAAGGCTGAGATCATTGGTGGCACACCATTCCTGAAATGCAGCCAGTGATTGGACCACATCTGGGATGGTTGAATGTGAGCAGATCTATTGGTTTCACTTCATTTTGGGTAGAAGGATATTCTGGATAAGAGAAGGCACTCTACACCCATTCCGGGTCAATCCTCTAAGTTCACACCAAACTTAGTAAAGGAGCCAAGTATCCTGAACCGAAAAAGCAGATACGTGGAACCGCTGGCGGCCTTTCCGGAAGGCCTGGCACCCTGACCCTGCTGTTGTCCTGTCGGAGACCCCGTTTCTCATCGATCACAGAAGGCCAGCAAGGACGCATTGACTCGTTGGAGAAGTGGGACTAACTACTCTCTGCACCTCCTGCTTAACCTGCAAAAAACCCTTTTTGGAAGTGATCCTGGACCGCCCAGTGAACTGACCAGCTCGTACGGGACCTTTGCCTAGGATCCGCCGCCTTCTCGCCGCCCAGATTTTGGGAACCGTAAGCTCTTGGTAGAAGGCACTCTCCCACCAGGTTTCGTACACCTAGCATTCCTAGGAATTAGGAGAGTACACATGAACCCAAGCCTATGCGGTACCTGTGTCGTCACTCTGTGGTGAAAAGCTTTGTGGGTGCCTTGCTGCTGTGTCCAGCTGTGCCCTAAGGTGAGCTGCAGTGGAACTGGCCCCATCCCTTCACCAGAAGCGGAGAAATCGCCAATGTCCCACCACGGACTGAGGTCCCGGAATGCAGCCCCTGAAAGCCGGAGGGACACGCAACTGCTGGACCCGAACCTGCAAGCGAACTGGACTTGACTGGTGAAGTTTTATCCAGAGTTCGTCGATGGCCGGTGAGTACTTGCATCACTTACCGGTGGCCCCTGGCGCATCCATAGACTTTTATGCATGAGTGTCCCCCCAAGGGCCACTCTCCTTTGTTAGGGTAGCCTGTGCTACCATCCTATTCCCGATTCCTGGAAACACATCTGTGCCCTTTTGGAGACCCTCATTGAATAGTGGAACTCTATTCTTCATCGCCTTACCCGCCTTTCTGTGAGACTACAGCCCCTTGAAGAGACCCCTTGTGTCATTTAATGCACGATTGAGTGCTGCCGCGCTAAATGTACTTTTGAGCACAAGGCTCCACACTTCGTAGGGATTGGACTGCCTACTAGCTGGGGTTGAGACTCTTGAATAATTGCCTAATGTATATTTTCACTGACCCTCTTCTGTTAAAGGTTGTGGACCTGCCCTTGTTTAATATTGCTTTAGGCCAATCGTTACTATCTATATGTTTCCTAGTATACAGTTGTGTTAGTATTGTTAATATTGCTGTGGTTTTACCTTGTGTTTGATTTAAAAGGCTTTTAATAAATGTATATGTATTTTTTATATACAAATGACTGAGAGTAATTTGTGGTGTCGTTTACCGGGTGTGCTCATTGTGGACTTTCGATCATCCTCACCCCTCCTGAGACCTAGTCTTGACCGGCGGCAATGCTACCTTGATTGGTCAGGCTAGTCCAGAAGGTTACCCTGTTACAAGAAACTAGGCTGGCCTTCTGAACCTCTGCCCACCAGGACAGAGTTCAGAAATCCATGTTAACACTGCAGAAGCTCGAGTGTGTGCTGTGCTCCAAGATCGCACCTTACCCCATGCTAAAAACATGCAGAAGGGAGACCCAAGCTACCGCATCCTGACATATTATTTGGAAACACTTCTTCCTTTTCTTGAGAACTATCCCACATTTCCTTTTGTATTAGCTGTAAGGTTTGGTAATAGGTTTCTTAGTTTAGGCCGTTTTATTTTGACACAACGCCACACGGACTGCCTTATTTTCATTTGATGGTCGATGCTTGCTCCCATCTTAGATTTAGGTTTAGATTAGGCATCTTTCCACTTACATACAGTTTAATAAACACCCTTGAACTGTGATCACTTGTGTCTTTCTTTACTGTTGCCACCATGAGTTCCTTACATAGTTTAGTCTGTCAAAATAAAAGGCCCTACACTAATAAAGCTATTGTCAATCCTTACTTCTAAATACAAATAGTGTAGGAAACAATGTTATGCAAAAATTTTATGCCAGGATGTTTAAGCCATTGGCTTCCCTGAGCCACATTTTCCGCACAGGACAAGGCGGCACACTCGAGCTTAGCACAATCTATGGCTTCTCTAGCACGAGGTTGCAGTTCAAAACCTCAACATTAGGGCCTTCTGTGCCAAAGTCTCTTATTTCAGAGGACCTGATGTAGCACGACAAATATTAAAGTACCTTCCTTCTTAGTATTTCACATATACTAATTCTCTGTTGATTTTTGATTCACCCTGGGTCCCCCTCAGCCGGGTTCAAACCCACTTTAACACAAAGCTTTGAACTGATCTCCGTCCACCGGGCTCGGACCAACTTTATCTACCATTCCAAGCTTTCATTACTTTAAATATCGACTGTGCACAGGATTTTGCTAAACCCGTCGCAGGACCACTTCAATTTACAATTACTCGTTCTCTTCTTGATACAACCTTTTTCTCACGTTCACTTTTGTCACTTCCCAGCTGGAGACCTTCGATTGAGCACCCACGCGTTGCCGGACCACTCTGTCAGAGGTATTATATCTTGCTTTGAAAGTTCAATCTCTCATCAGCAGTTCAATTTTACTTGCGTCCTTTATCACACGTGTTTTATCAATGTTTGTCCCAGCGATCGCCATACAATGTTGCTGCTTGCAACCTTGGCTTCAACACAGACCGGTCTTGTATCGGTCTCCACAACTAACTGACTGTGTTGATTTCACTAACGCTGCTTTGTTCTTGAAGCCAAGGTCTGTACCAGAGCGGCTTGTGCTTCTCCCCTCCTTGATTATAGACGCGGGAGAGCCCCGGGTGTCTCCAACACACAATGCAGGATTCTTCAGCCTGGTTTCCTGGTCTTACGCTTTCTATTCTCGAGGGTTCAGGAAAGTAACTGTTCCTTGTCGAAAACTTTAAGGGAATGTCCCTCCATCTGTTTTGCTGTCTTTCTTCTCTCGTTCAGCTGCCATTTTGAAACTGCTGTTTCCTTGTGTGCTTTGCCTCGCTCAGAGTGTGCTCTCTTGCTCCGCCGTTTATCTGTGTGGGGAAGCTTAATGGAAGTCAGGTGTGTGTGATGTCAGTAATTGCCTGACCTCGCCTGACCATTGTATTGGGACAAGTCCGGTATATGGCTCGGACGTAAGTCTGTTTTCTCTCATAGCGGGCTGCCCATGTGAAAGTGTTCAGGTTGTAAAAGGGGGAATTACTAAATATCCTACATGGTAGGATCAGGTAAAGGTGTTACAGGGAAGGGGATATCCCGTCTCCCCACCCAGTGTCCCACTCGCTTTCCCCAAAGATCCCTCACCCAGGTGATCCTCCCACACTGGTCCACCCCCATAACTGGATCCAAAAGCGATGGCCATGGACCGGCCACCTGGATGACAGATCCACGGGGACTAGCAAGTGAGACACCTTCTGGTTTCTCACAGACATCAGGATGCTAATGTGGAGAAGACTGGAATATAAATTCAACAAGGTGATAATAACGTTACTGGATAAGAAGGGTGCTGGATACTACGAGAGGCCCGCGGGAGGCGATGGCCTCAAGGCAAGCTCTAACGTTTTGACTGTAAAGCACACATTCAATTTCCAGAATTAAAGAACCATGTTGCTGTGCCATAAGACTGCCAACACGGCGCCCTCCTGAGGCTCAGGGCTCATTTCAACTGAAAATGGTGAAAGGCCCTGATGCTGTCCCTGTGATCCCTCCTAGAATATCTGGCCATCAGAGTAAGTTTCAGCAGTTTAGGTGAAGGAGAGCCTCAGAGAGACCTTGTGCTTCAGAAAGCCTGTGGTTCTGCAGCACAGTTTGGAGGGTGGCAAATCCCTTCCTGGATTCTTGCAGCCTCTGCAGGGGTTGGCAGGGGGTTGAGGTCCACACCATAAAGGGCCACTTTGCATATAGACACTACATCCGCCCGTCGCACTTGCATTTCCTTATCCCCTCCCATATAACTCCTCCTTCGAATATCCCTCGGTCCTCCCACAGTCTTCCCTCTATCTTTTCCCATCTATCACTCCCTCTTCTTCCCCTCTCTCCATCCCTCAAATGAATGCTTAATTTTGCTTCCCTTTGCTCCTTCCATCCCTCCAACTCTAACTCTCTCAGTCTCCCTCCCTCTCATCTCTCACCACATAACCTGATGCCGCCCTCATTCTTTCTTCCTTGCTCGCCCTTCCCAAACCCATCTACCCACACTCTTTCTCTCCTCCACCCTGGCACCCTGCAATCTCTCCCGCCTCTACTCTCCACATTTCTATCTATAGCCCACTCTCTGCCTTTCTCTCCATCCCCCCTCTTACCTTTCTCCCCCTCCTTATCTCCATATTTACCTCTCTTCCATTCCTCTCTGCCAGTCTCTTAGGCAGCTGGACCCTATGGTTGCACACAGTGTTCCATGGCAGGTGCATTAACATTTCAAGCTACCTTATTGGAGATTGAATCAGTTGCCCCTGGTTTAAAACAGCTGGGGACATGTGACCCCAGAGTGGGTATGAGCTGACTCACCACTTAAGAGAGAGAAGGAGACCGAGACAGCAGAAACATCATGGGTGGGGGTGTGGGAGTCAAATCAAAATGGAGGGTTGACAGGTGAGGTGGCTAGAAAAAATATTCAGACAGAAAGAGAAAGTCGTGAAAGAAATAATGCGAATAAAGTGAAATGCAAAAACGCAAAGCAAGAAAATGTAAACACTTTAAAGAGAAGAAATAAATAGCAAACGGAGAACAGCGAGCAAGGCATGTCCTCTGTCCCCACAATCAAGGCTATGGTGATGGTGAGGCGACCTTCCCACTGTGGAAAGAGCAGCTCTTGCTAGTTTTGCAGATGCATGCTAACACTTCACCACCACTGAGCACGGCCTGAGAGGAGTCAGAAGGGGGAGGGGTCAGAAGAGGAGTCAGAAGGAGGAGGAGTCAGAAGAGGAGTCAGAAGCCATGCAGTGCCGACTGAGGGTGTAGTCAAAAGTCCCCTCTTGCTTGCTTTTCAAGACTGCCTTTGCTTGATGCAGATTGGTCGTTGTTTTCGTTTTTTGTCGCACTTACAAAGACATCCCAGGTTAGAAACTGCCTACCACATTATAACCGAATGTGAAAGTATTGAGGGAATACATAGAAGATATTTAATGAAATATAACAATGATACATCCATGTGCAAAATGTCTGAAATATCGACGAGTCTTATGGCCGGAAAAGACATGAATTTAATATTTTATATGATGAAGTTTTTGTGAAAATTTTAGAGATTTTAACTGAATTATCAAATGGTGTTTTTTTTTTTTTGCAACTTGTATTTATTAGTTTTACATAAATAACACAGAGTATACAACATTAAAACATTATAACTTTCCCTTCTCCCTCCCCCCTCCCTCCCTTCGGATCGGATGAGTCGTATTGTCCCGTGTTCTTATTATGCGTTGAAAAGGTCTGATACTTTGATATTATGGGGGCACCATTGTTCCATAAAGTCTGACTGGAGATATTGCAAGTTCCCTTCCCACTCTTTTACAAATTTGTCTCCAGTGCCTTGAATTTTGTGGGTGACTTTCTCCATTGTTATATGGGTCCAAACCTTCTGTAGCCATGTATAGATCAGGGGGGTATTCTTATTTTTCCAATTTTGTGCTATGGTGGTCCATGCCGCTATGAGTAGTCCCATAAAGCTTCTCCATTGTGATTTGCTGTATAGCCTTGCAGTATCGTCTCTTATTCCGCAGAGCCACACCTCCTCCCCCATCAACCCCACCTCCGGGAACATTTTGCCCATTTCGCTTTTCACTTCTTCCCAAAAGGGTATTATGCCTTTGCAGTCCCACCATATGTGTCTCCATGTTCCCACTTCGTCACAACCTCTCCAGCATTGGTTTGTTGTGTTTGGGTACATTGAGTGGAGCCTTACTGGAGTGTAATGCCACTGAGTCATAATTTTGATCCACATCTCCCTGGTTTGTGCCGAACGGGTCATTCTGGGGATCTGTTTCCATAGGTCTTCCCATTGTCCATTCGTTGGTTCCTCCCCTAATGTTTTGCCCCATTTAATTCTGTATGACCATTTAATGCTTTCCCCTTGCGAGTTTATGAATTTGTACAGAGTTGATACCCACTTTTTTTCCCCCGTGTTGGAGATGATGTATGTCTCGAATCTTGTAAGGTCCCTGGTTGCTGCCTCAGTGATAATCGGGGAGTTTAGCCAGTGTTTTAGCTGCTCGTATCTATATCTATCACTTTTGGGGATATTCATGCCTACAAAGCAGGATTCAAGGGAAATGACTTCCTTATCTGCGAACATCTCGCCTATTTTAGTAATGCCCACCTTTTCCCAGTTATCATATGCCCCTTGTTCCATCCCCGGTGGAAATTGTGGATTTCTGCAAATGGGCGTAAAGGGTCCTAATGCCGTGGTCACTATGCCTTTTCGTGTTTGGTAGTCCCATGCTTCCAAGGTGGTCTTCATAATTTCGCTTATTCCTAAGTTTTCATGTCTGTGTTGCCTCTGTTTCCAGAGGAGTTCTACCAGTGGGGTCCTCGCTACTGCTCGGTCTTGTTTGGCCCATATCTGCTGCGTATTCTCCCCCACCCATTCCCTCAGGACTTTAAGCTGTGCTGCGTGGTAGAATTTTTTTAAATGGGGGAGCGCCATCCCTCCTTCTCTGGTTGGGGCTGTGAGGACCATCATGGCTATTCTAGGCGTTTTCCCCTTCCATACAAAGGATGATACCACTTTTGTTAATGTTTTGAAGAACGTGTCTGGGACACCTACCGGGAGAGCCTGAAAATAATAAAGTACCCTTGGGAGGATGGTCATCTTGACAGATTGAATTCTACCCCACCAGGAAATCTGTAGTGGGTTCCATCTGCCTAATTCCCTTCGGATGTTTGTAATTAGTGGCGGGTAGTTTTCCCCATAGAATTGCTCTATTTTTTGGCGTACAATTATTCCCAGATACTTTATACCTCTCTGTACGATCTTAAGGTCCAGTAGTTTTGCTTCCCTTTCTATGTTTGCTCTATCCCCAGCCAGAATCAGGATCTCTGATTTTTTTCTATTAATTTTTAGGCCAGAGATGGCCCCGTAAATTTCCAGTTCTCTCACTGCAGCTGATAATGTGGATTCTGGGTCCTCTAGGGTTATTAACATATCATCCGCATACGCGATCACTTTGTGTTGCTGACCTGCCATATCTATCCCTTTAATGAGTATTGATTCCCGTATTTTAATTAGGAGGGGTTCTAAGAACAGGGCGTACAGCAGTGGTGAAAGGGGGCATCCCTGTTTCGTTCCTCTCGATATCTTCACCATGTTCGTAACCTCGCCATTAATGACTATTCTACTGGATGGGGTATTGTAATTCGCTCTAATGTATGCAATATATTGGTCCCCGAGCCCCATTCGCTCCAGAATTTTGAAACAAATTGACCACTCCACCCTGTCAAAAGCTTTCTCGGCGTCTACCAACAGTAGTATCGCTGGGGTGTGGGTTATACCTATTTTTTCCACTAAATGGGCAAGCCTCCTTGTGTTGTCGTGGGTCTGTCTGCCGGGAATAAAGCCTGATTGATCTTCACTAATCAGTTTTGGGAGGAGCGGGGATAATCTTGTTGCCAGAATTTTCGTATAAATGTTTGCATCTAGATTAATTAGGGAGATTGGTCTATATGATGCTGGGCTATTTGGATCTTTACCTGGTTTGTGGAACAGCAGTACCTTCGCTTCATTCATGGTGGGGGTCACATTACCACTATTCTTGAAGGAGTTCAGGAGCCTCGTTAGGATCGGGGTCAAGATGTCTACATATTTTTTATAAAATGGGGCCGTAAACCCGTCTGGGCCTGGGGCTTTATTACTCGGAAGTCCTTTTATGGCTTTACTGACTTCCTCTTCACTGATAGGGGGTCTCTAGCGATTGTTTGTCCTCTTCTGAAATTTTTGGGAGCTTTAGGGCTTCTAGGTATGAGACTTGGGCGTTTGCATCGGGGAATTCTGTGGAGTAGAGAGTTTGATAGTATTGCCTCAATGCTTCCCCCATGTCGCGTGTGCGTGTTTGGAGATCACCCTTCGCATCATATATGGCCTTAATCGTTGTTTCTTTCTGCTTTACCCTTAGTTGTCTCGCCAGGAGTCTGTCTGCTTTGTTCGCTCTCATGTAATATCTCTGTTTCAGATAGAGTAGGTTCTTCTCTGCGCCCTTCGTGCGTAGCATCTCTAGTTGACCCTGTGTATGTTTCAGTGATTTTTTCAGTGTCTTAGTGGGGTGTGTCAGTAATTTCGCTTGGATATCTTCAATTGTATTTTCCAGCTCTTTTCCCATTGAAACCTTTGTTTATCTCTTGTGATTTTCATCGCTATGATTTTCCCCCTCAGGACTGCTTTAAACCCGGCCCAGACTGCGCTCAATGCGACCTCCCCGGTGTCATTTTGTATGAAGTATTCCTCTATCATTTCCCTTATGGACTCCCCTGTAGTTGGGTCCAAGAGCAACTCCTGCGGAAGCTTCCACCTCCAGAGCCCATTCTTCCTCCCTGGGAGAGTTACTTTTAACCATAGCGGGGCATGGTCCGAGAGAGCTATTGTGCCTTTATCAAGCCCGTGTATCTTTCCCAGTAGGCCCACCGAGACCCAGAAGTAGTCAATTCTGGACATGGTGTTGTGGACATGTGAGAAGTATGTGTACCCCCTCTGTTCACCCTTCAGTTCCCTCCAGACATCATTCAGGGCCAACTGGTCCATTTGTTGTCTCAGACGTTTTGATGGCGCCCCCTGGCCATGTGTGTTCCCTGTACTCCTGTCTAGATGTGGATTCCGCGCCATATTAAGATCTCCTCCCAAAATCACTTCCCCTTTAGCATATTCTTCTAATTTCGATAGCACCTCTCCGAGAAAGCCATCCTGTCCCTGATTGGATGCATATATTGAGGCGAGTGTTATGCGATATCCTTCGATTATTACATTGGCAAAGGCATATCTCCCTTCTTTATCTATGCTTGTATCTAGCAGTTTAGTGTCCTTTCCTGCTTTCGCCCAAATCAGCACCCCAGCTTTTTTCTCAGTTGCCGTCGCCAGTGCCCAAATATTGTATCCTTTAATCCGTATTTTCTGTTTATCCCTTGTTCTAATATGGGTTTCCTGGAGAAGTAGTATATCCGCATTCCCCCTATTGAACTGTTTCTCCAGATTCGCCCTTTTTGTTGGGTGATTCATGCCCCTAATATTGTAGGACAATACGCGTATCATCCCCATTGCGTTATGATTAAGTGCCGTTGCATCGGGTCCCCTTCTGTTCTTGTTTCATTACTTTGGTCCCTCCGATCCCTTCCCCTCCCTTAAACTACCCCAACCCCCCAACTTTGAACATTAAACCAACCAAACTGTCCCTCGAGTAGGGCGAGGGTTCCTATTGATGCCAGGGCGTTGCGCCCTTTGCTCCCTGCCCTCCATACCCTTGGGGGGTCTGTTATGGGGAGTCCTAAACCCCATTGACCCATTGGTCTTTGCTGAGTCCCAGACCGTCGGTTCTAAACCCGACCGCCATCTGTGTGTTGTCCGTTCCGCTCCGCCCTCCTCCCTCACCCCGACCGGGTTTCAACCGCTACCTTTCTGTGTCCGTTCCCCAATATTGTGTCTTCCTGGGTTCTTCATGCTGATTTGCATCGAAGTGAGGCACCTCCATACCAAATAGGGGACCAAGTGTGGCTTGCGACCAGACACTTATCCCTCAAAGGACCGCAAACTTTCAACCCAAGATATGTAGGGCCTTACCCAATCAAAGCTATAATCAACCCGGTGGCCATCAAACTCGACCTACCAGCTAACATGCGGATTCATCCAGTTTTTCACGTGTCACTGTTGAAACCAGTGCAACCTGGAACCAGGCTAATCAAACCGCCAGAACCAGTTCAAATTGATGGGGAGCCTGAATTCGAAGTAAAGGACATTTTAGATTCCAAGGTGTCAAAATCAAAACTCTTCTATCTAATTGATTGGAAAGGATATGGGCCTCAGGAGAGATCTTGGGAACCTAGCGACTATGTACATGCGCCTCGGTTGGTAAAAAAAATTCCACCGGAATTTCTCAAACAAACCAAAACCCCCTGAGAGAACAACCTTGGGAGGGGCCTTGGGAGGGGGTACTGTCATGATGCCTACCCCCAAGGAGCCAGATCGGATCCAGCGTCCCCGGAAGCAGACATCATGTTCTCGGGGGGGGGGGGGGTCCAGCGGCCCCTGGTAGGCGCCTAGTGGACTCAGTCCTGGCGCCTTTGGCGCCAGGCTCATATTGGACATCAGTCCTGGCGCCATAGGCGCCAGGCTCATAACAAGTGAACTTATGTAAAGAATGATTTTGTGTAAACTTACCTGATGCAGACCATGCTGCAACATCCAGGCCTCCTTGAGGCCTGAATGGGACTACTTTACCTGTGGGACTATTTTGCCACTCGGGCGTGGTCAGGGAAGGATACATACCTGGTTGGGGAAGGATATATACCTGGAACTTCTTTGGAGGCTATTTAAGCCACGCCCAGACAGCAGCTCACGCTTTGCGTTGTTCTGCTCCTAGCAGCTGGACGCTCACCGTGTCAGCTCCTGCATCCCGGCTCCAGCCACGCCTGATTAGATCCTGGAACACCTAGAAGGAGAGGAGAGAAGAGAGAAGGTGAGAACAAGAACATTGCCAGTTGCTTACCTGTGTCCGGAGATGTCACGCCGGCTACCTGAAGAAGAAGAGTTTATTTTAAACGCTTTGCGTCGCTCGTTGCAGCGCCGCGCTCACTCACCTGTCCACGAAACATCTTCATTCTTCATCGCGACCCTCTGCATGGTCCACCGCATACCTGCACCTAGGGGAAGAAAGACAAAAGGTGAGCAGCAGGATCGTTATGATGAAACCTGGGTTCCATCTTTAATACTTACCTGTCTGTACTAGGCGGGTCCTGTCAGCATCTCAGGTCGGCGCTGCTTCTTGGGCAGTTACCGTACCCCGGCCCCTAAGGGGAAAAAAGACAAAGCATTACTGGATGTATTTAAAAGACATTTTCAAGGAATCATCTTACCTCTTATCCACCTGAGTTATTTCCGGCGATTCCATTCTTCACTCCTAAAACTCCCACATTTTCTGTAGTAAGAAACGGACTTCAGATTTCGAAGACAGATGAAAGGGAGATCATTTTCTTGAACTTTTATGAACTACATACTCACTGCGCTTGCCTGGAAAGTCAGGTGAACTTGAACCTCACGTTTACAGCTAACCAGTGAAGTAACTGGATATACACGCACCCCTGCACCAGAAGCAGGATGGAGAGTTCATCCTTTCAAAACCTAAGGTGAGACTTAGCGGGGGAATTTTAGGAGGCGGCCAACGAGAGTGAACTGGGAGGTGGGAAGCCAAAGCGTCACTCCGTAGATAGCTAACCCCCTTTCTCCATCTGCAGAAGGATTCTCCTGCGGATTAGACAAGCAAGATTCGGGGGTCCTGTCCAGTCGGTCTTCCGAGTTCTGCGCATCACCCTAGAAGAGGCCACAGCAGACCAGATCAGCGCCTCCGTGGGAGTCAGGTGAGCGTTACAATATCCTCCAAACTGGAAATGTCAGAAAATAACTGAAGCATGCTCAATCAGTTCATAGTGTATGAAGGAAAGGAGCCTCCCCGGCAACTAATGAACACTGAGTACATTGTAGGCGTCTTTATATTCCTAGCTGTCCCCTTAAGGCTCCCCTCCTTCTTCCTCAAATTGCTGTCTCGGTGCAAGCCACAGTTCTCTTCATCAGACGGCAATTTGAATGAGACATTCTTCAAGGTCCCTTTTTCCTCATGAACATTTGAAGAGTCAGGTTTGTTATCTAAAAGCGATTTCATAGAGGATTTAAGTGTCTTCTGTTCTACAGTTAGGGCTACTAAGCAATCTTTGATTGTATTTAGAATATTATTTTGCAGATTGTCCTGTGTGTCAGGAAGAGAAGATTTTACAGTTATTTTCCCCTCTGTAATTTTGGCTTGGCTCCTTGACGGACGGCCCATCAAATTTGTTTTTGACTCATTACCTAAATCTGTCTTAGCCTTGATTGAGGTAGTTGATTTAGATAGAGGATGGCTCACAATCGACTCTGCAGGGGCTTTACTCATATATTCATCTACCGCTTTCCTAAGATCTTGTCTGTTTAATATTGTTTCAAGTTTCCCTCCCTTGCTCTTTATGTTATTTACAGGCAACAGGTCTGGTTGAGTCTCTACCGCTACACTCACAATGCTATCATTCATCTCCTCTGCAACCTGTACCAACTTATCCAATGGGGAATGAAATAGCTCATCTTGCGGGACGTTCATACCATTCTTTGTATTCTTATCTCTTTCTAAAGTTTGATTTAGATATTTTTTAGTAATCGCATTTGCCGCCAGAGTGGAGCCGTTCACTGGCTTAGATAGTGATTTAAAGAACTGTTTGTCCACTCCCATTCACCCCCTTGGCTTTTTGATTTTTTGTTTTCTTCATGTTGGTCCAAAGTTCCAACTAGGATTGGAATTTTTGGTCTTATGCAAAACTACCTCCGGAGGCTTACTTGCCTCGTTAACACCACTCGATTGTAAAGCCTCTTGGGCCTTTGTTGCAACATCCAGAGGTAATTCACATATAATACCTTCCAAACATGGAACTTCCGATTGCACACGTTTTTGATTTTGCACCTCCTGTCTGATATTCCTCTACAGATGTAGCTACAAACTTCGAGCATTTTAATTTTTCACCTGTTGTTTGGATTTCTGGCCGTAAATCCAGTTGGTCAATTAATTTATTATACAATGACGCTATGTCTTCGAAGTGTTTAGAAGAAGGGCTAATTCTTTATCATCGTACACTTGTTTCTGTGCCAAGGAAGCACCGCAATTTTTTTGCCATAATGCTACACTTTCCAAATTAGTGTGCAGAAGATCTACTTTGGAATTTAGGACTTCAAATAGTCTTGCAAGAGACATTAGTGCCGTATTTATGTTTTGAACAGTCATCACAGCCGTCTCTTTGAATTGCGAGCCCCTAGTCGTAATCAACTCATTCCTAGCCTGTCTCCTAGGGGTTGGAGGGTTATATGAAATAGAAGATTCTGAGATATTCCTGTCCTGAAACATTGCCGGTGATTTGGATAAGTCGGATTCACCTTCCTTGGCTAAAAAACAAGAGTGCGAGGATTCTAATTCTATAACCGCAGCATCTGCCACCATATCCGAATTAGACTAATTTACCAAGGGTACAACAGTTCCAGAACGAGCATTCTGCAAGATCATGCTTTCAGATAGAGAAATATTACACAGTTGTTTATCATCATCAATGCCATCATTCGTCTCCGGACAAGTTGGTGCACTCATTAATGGTTGCTGAGCTACAGTACCTTCTTGCTTATTTGAAATTGGTTGTGCCTCAACAGTCGAGACACTCAGATTTATCGGTTCTGTCTTCCGTTTCCTATGACCAGGGGAAGTCAAAGCAGCAAAACCAAAGTTCCGCAAGTCACCAGTTGCAATGATGGAGCGAGTTCGCTTTCGTGTAGGTCGATTGTCCCACGGCGCACTTTTTACACGAGGCCGTGCAGATTTTGGCGTCGAAGCAGGGCTTTCTTTTAGCGTGGTGTTGAAAAGAGCACGTAGTCTTTCATGACTGGGCATATCCGTGGAAAGTGTGAACATTTCCGTTCCTTGCATCCACACACTATCTCACAGTGAGAGCTTACAAAACTTTCCTGGATATTTAGAGCAGTGTGCCACCCCACCACTCAACTGATAGAAGGAAAAAATTGCATTAATTTCTTCTTAGCTATGCTACCCGCTGCGCCGCGGCGAAGCGGCAAAGCGGGACCTATCGCTGCTTCACAGGCGCGCGCTGTGCTCGTACAGCCTCGTTTTTAAAGCCCATCCCAGCAGAAGTAAACAAAAGTGCCTAAAATGGATAGAAAACAATGTTTTAGCATATACTTATGCTCGTGCTATAAATGTATAGCTTTTCCTCCCCAATTCTTCACCTGCTGGTTATTGTAGTGTATAGCAATCCACAAAGCTCAAGAGCATTTCACAGCAATCCAGCAATCCACAAGTCGACCGTGGCAAAGCGGGATTTACCGGGGCTTCACGGGTGCGCGTGCGCGGTGCGCGCGCAGCCTCGTTTTTAAAGCCCCTCCCAGCAGAAGTAAACAAAAGTGCCTGCTGGTTATCGTAGTGTATAGCAATCCACAAAGCTCAAGAGCGTTCCACAGCAATCCAGCAATCCACAAGTCGACCGCGGCAAAGCGGGACTTACCGGGACTTCACGGGTGGGCCATTTTTCGTGCCCATGCCACATCTGTCCGGTGCAGCCCGGGCAGGTAGGAGAGCCGTGCTGGCAGCCACACAGATAACCATGGGCGGGCGCAAGTCTCTTGGCGCGGTGACGAGGATGTCATCACGGGAGCACCGCTCTGAGCTATGTGGCACTGACAGGATGGCTGTCAGCGCAGCAACCTGGTGATGAATGAGCGCTGCACTTAGAGCCATGCAGTCAGTGCAGCGAGCTCGGAGAATGCAGAGGCTTCCCCCATTGGCTAATCTCTTGAGAGCAATAACTGCTCGTATAGCCCGGAAATTGGCCAATGGGGAGGAGTGTGACGTCACTCCCCTGGGACATAATGTTTGTTTTATGGCCATCAATTTACTGAGAAAAGTACCAAATGTCCCATGCTTGACAGAACAGTGTTTGATGTGCTCTACCTTTTTTGCATGATGTGTGTGCCTCTTTTATATGTTCACCTTTATTGATAATTATCACTTATAATGGTTAAAATATTTCCCTTCTACAATCTCCAATCCCTCAGTCACCTGCACCGCTCATACTCCCCAACACCCATCAGACTCTCCGATTCCCCATCACAACTAACACTCCCAAACCTCTCTGTATGCCCGACATGCCCATACTCCCTTGCACTGTTACACTGCCAAGTCACAACTTGCACTATCTAGTCCCTGCCACACTCCCCACCGGGCTCGCAACTCATACTTTGCAACTTGCGCTCTCAAGTCCTTATTTCTTATACAGTCTATATCTTGACCCCAGCCTCTCTCTCCTTACCCAACCTCCTGCTTCTTCTGCATCTGGCCTCTATTCTTCCAGGCTATCATGCTCTCTGTCCCACCCGCTCTCCCAATCTGCTGCACACTCCCTCGTTACCAGCAGTCATCTCAGTTGGCCCATCGCTCCTTCTCTGGCACACTGCTAACTTTTTGTTTTACAGCCTTCTTCTCCCTCTCCACGCCCTGGCCCGCCACTTCCTCTCTACTCTCTGCATCATTGCTCCATCTCTGCTTTCTGGCCCATTGCGCACTCTCTGCACTCTCGCTGCTCAATTGGCCCTTCGCTCCCTTCTTTCTCTCTCCCCCTCTACTTGATCTCCAGATTTATTTCTTTTTTAAATGGTAGTTTTTCTATCTATCTATGTTAATTTTTGTATAGCGCTAAATCTCCCATAGGCCTCAAAATGCTCACAGAGACAGAAACACAGGACATGAACACATAGAAGAAGTAAAAAGGAGGTTGAAAACCAGAAGAGCAGGGCAGAGAGGTTGGAGACTTACTCTACCCCTTCATCAAATAGCCAAGTCTGTACTGCTTTTTAAACAGTTTTATCGATACACAGTTTTTTAGTGACAAGAGGAACAGAGTTCCAGAGTGTTGGTGCCCAGAAGTTAAAGTTAGTTTTACCGGTTCTTTTTAAAAGTTGACAGGGTTGCAGCACCTGAAAGACATTTAAAGATCATCACTGCGCTCTTAAACTTAATTCTTTATACAACTGGGAGCCAATGAAGGTTCCTCCTGGCGGTAGAGGTTCTAGAATGTCGGCTAAACCCGTTAACTGCTCTAACCGCACCATTTTGGATGGTTTACATATTTCTTATGTTAGATTTTGCGGTGCACATTAAAAGACTGTTGCAATAATCCAGTTTATAATGTATTATAGCCCCAGCAATTACAGCGAGATTGGGTTTAGATAAGTAAGGACATATTTGCCAGAGAAGGCTGGAGAAGAAGGCGCATGTAGATTTAAGATATGAGGCAATCCAGGAACACGCCCAGTGTTTTTACACAATCAGACACCATGATAACGCTATTGTTAATTTTGAAGCTTTGGCATATATCCTTTAGTGTTTTTGTCTCTGGGGAGTACCCAATATCATGAGTTCTGTCCTAGTTTCATTGAGGGCCAGGGAGTTTGAAGTCATCCACGTTTGTATGGCTGAAAACACCTCTCTGACTCTCTGAGAGTCTTTTTCATAATCTTCTGACAATGGGAAAACCAGCTGGGTGTCATCAGCGTAGTTCGTAAACCCATGGTTCGTAGCATGTCGCATGATAGCTTGGAGAGAATATTAAAAAGAAGGGGTGATAAGCAGGACCCTGGAGGGACACTGCAAAGCAGTAGAGTTTGTAGGGAGGTAAAGTCCCCCTTGACAACGGCTGCCATTCTCAGGCCAAGGAAGGAGTTAAACCAATCTGCTGCAGCAGGGGAGCCGGATGTTTTTCTTTCTAAAACTGCTGTTTTTTATTGCTATAAGCTGGCGGTCGGATTCTGACCTAACAAGAAATGGTATGCAAGATGAACGCGTTCTTCCGTGACAACATCTGCTGTTGTTATGGTGTGAAGGGTTGAAGAGTGAGAGACATAGAAAAGCCATAGTGCCTTGCCTCCTCTTATGTGGCGGGCAGGAGGTGGGGTAAGTAGATGTGGTTTAGGATTTGGCCAAAATGAGCATCTGTCTAACAGGCAAGTGCGTTCTTAGACTGTTTTGGTTTGTGCCGATTCATTTACAGGTCAGTCTTTCATACATGTGACTACCCCTGCTTCAACTCTATCTGCCTCTCTAGGACAGACCGCTTCCACGCTAGACCTATTGGGGAGGGACGCGCCTCTTCACAAATAGTAGAGAGATGGAGTCGACTCGCCTCACTTGTAATTTCGACTTGTGTCCTGCATGAATGGGCAGGAAACATTTCTACATTTCTATGTGAGCTGCAAGGATGGTTAAATTCACAATGGCCATTGCAAATAACAGTATCCATTTTGTTTATTGCAACCTAGCACTTTGCATTTGTGAAGCTGCCAATTTACGTAGCCCCAGTTTTGCAGATGCAACATCATTCCCTATATCCTTCCGTATTCCTGAGCCATACTTTTTCATTAATGCGTTGTTATACTGTAATTAAGGTAGATATGTTGATTAAAATGAAGAGAAATAAATTACACATGTGAACTAATTTAAAATAGTAACATGATTTACTAAATGAAACAACTATTCAGCTTCGGCCGAATACTTTGAAAAAAAAAATCTCTTTATTGATTTTATAATAACCTAACAAACAAACAAAACATATAACGTATAACATAAAACATAACCGGCTGTTCGGCACTCTGCGTGGGTGTCTTTTCTTATCTTCCATCTCAGAGTGATCCGGAGATCGTGTTGTTGTGGGCTAACTCTGTGCCCGTGGCAGTCTTACACATTTTCCAATTTATGTCCACCTATTCTTGGGGACTTCTCAAGTGTCTTTTTGTCATTGTTCCTCTTCCCCTCTAGGGTCATCCCCTTCACTTTCCTCTCTGTGTTCAAACAGGTCCTGCATTAGGGAGTTCCATGCTGTTATTTTTTGTCCTGTTTCCCCTT
Source organism: Ambystoma mexicanum (assembly GCF_040938575.1). Lineage (NCBI taxonomy): Eukaryota > Metazoa > Chordata > Amphibia > Caudata > Ambystomatidae > Ambystoma > Ambystoma mexicanum. Next base: position 1,223,159,131 of record NC_090926.1, on the reverse strand, counting down.
CTCCTTTCTGCACTGCTCGTATCCACAACGTCATTTGTGCCATTGCCCATTTCCTGAGGTCTGCCCACCATGAGTCTGTTGTCAGCCCCTCCTTTGTATTCCACGCCATTGCTATCCGTCGTTTGGCTAGTATGCATATTAGATCTTTCATTTATGCTAGATGCGCCCTGTGTATGCCTCCTCTTGGGAATAGACCCAGCAGGTACAGCTCAGGATTTTCTGCTTGTATTTGAAGTCCACTTCTGGCCACTTCATGTCTGATTGTATCCCAGAAGACCCGTATCACTGGGCAGGTCCAGAACATGTGTATCATGTCTGCTTCTTCGTCGGAGCAGCGGGGGCATGGGCGGGGGTCTGCCAGGTCCATTCTGTTCATCCTTTTGGGCGTGAGGTATGCCCTGTGCGTGGTGTATAATTGTGCTTGTCTGAACCTTGCGTTCCTCAATACTTTTTTGGGATATCTCAGTGCTCTGGTCCATTCCTGATCGTTAAGGGGTCTCCCAAGTTCTTCTTCCCAGCGACCTCTTATATGTAGCTCTTGCGAGTTATTGGATCATAGCAATTGGTCATATAGCCTGGAGGTTGTGTGCCCACCTTCCGATATGTCATACCAGGCATCTAGTTCTCCTCCTGTATCCTCTTGTTCTGGCCATTCCGGCCACCTCTTCTTAATTGCCAGTATTATTCTGTTATGTAGGAGGAATTGACCTTCGTTTATGTTGTATTCTTCCACCAAGTCTCGGAATTCCATCCATTGTTCGTCCACTCTCAGATCACCTATTTGCGCTACTCCTTTGGTTTCCCAATGGGATCTGTATTTTGCGAGTGTACTTGCGTTTGTGCCTAGTAATCCCGCTAATGGGATCTGTGTTGAGCAGGGATCTTATGCCCCTTGGAGTCTCCACGCCCTCGCCCACAGATCCATTGCAAGCTTAAGCATGTTTGGCAGTGTCCTGAGCAGGGATTTGTCGATCCATGGTAATTCTCATAGGTAGTATGATTTCAGTGCTGGCTGGAAGAGTGTTTTGTCTATTGACTCATCCTCGCCCAGCCATTTGACCACAAATTGCAGTTGCCCTGCTAACTAGTATTTTTCGAAATCCGGCAACCTGATGCCCCCTTCTTCATACTCCCTCTGTAAGGTTGTCATTGAGATCCTGCACCTCCCTCCTCCCCACACGAAGCTTTGTGTTATTATGTTCAACTTCATGAAGAAAGCTCTGGGTATGGCGTGCGGAATGTTTGTAAAGTAGTATAGCAGTCGTGGGAGTACTACCATCTTCAGAATGGCCGCTCTTCCCATCATCCCCAACAGGAGTGTGCCCCAGAAGTCCATGGCTTTTTGTGTTTTCTCTAGGGCTACCTGTGTGTTGCGTTTGTGTGAATCTGCAGTGCTGTGGTGTATCTCTATCCCCAAGTATCGGAAGAAGCTCGGCGCCCACGCTAGTCCCATGTCTGCAAGTTTGTCCCGAGGGACCCTCTTTAAGTCAGCCAGAGGAAACAGGATGGACTTTTCATTATTAATGGCATTCCTTAGAGCCTGGTGTATGCGTCCACCACTTCTAGGAGGCAAGGTAGGTTAGCGCGCAGGTTCTCCACGAAGAGAAGGATGTCGTCTGCGTACAACCAGATCTGGTGTACCACTCCATCTATTTCTATCCCTGTGTCCCCATATTCTGCCCACGGTTCCACAGCCAATATGTATAACATTGGTGAAAGTGGGAAGCCCTGTTTGGTTCCTCTGTATATTCTCCAGGGTTTCGAAATATGTTTTCCCGTTTTCACCCTTGCTCTGGGATCTCTATAGAGCAGCTTAATCCATCTAAGGAACCCTTCCCCCATACCAAAGTGGGCCAGGACACTCAGCAACCATTTCCAGCTGACGGAGTCGAAGGCTTTAACAGCGTCTAGTGACACTACTGCGCATTCGCCCCGTCTATGATTCGTCTGATCTAAGACATGATGCAATCTGCGAAGGTTCCACAAAGTGTTGCATCCTGGAACATAGCCCGTCTGGTCTAAGTTGATCAGCGTGGATATTACGATCTTCAGACGGTTAGCCAGGACCGCGGTAAGTATCTTGGCGTCTTGATTAATGAGGGAGATCGGCCTATAGGAGGCGCACTCTACTGGGGATTTCCCTGGCTTGAGGATTAGTACAATTATTGTTTCTGACATGCTGTTTTGGTAGTTGTGTTGTTTCGTATGCCTCCTGGTATGTTTCTAGCAATTTTGGGGCTGTAGTGCTCTTATATGTCTTAGAAAACTCTCCCGGAAATCCATCCGGGCCCAGAGATTTGCCCGAGGGGAGCTCAGAGATCACTGTCTCGATTTCTTCTACAGTAATAGGGGCATCCAATAGTTGGGCCTGTTCAGCTGTTAGTTTCGGGTGTCTTATCTCTTCTAGGGCGTCTACAATGTCCTCTGGCTCCACCTCTGGGTTAGGAGCGTAGAGCCGTTCATAAAAATCGGTGAATAGATTGTTTATATCTTCCTGGTTCCTGACTTCTGTCCCTGTTTTATCTTTTAGTATGACTATGGGATCCCTCTTGTTTTCCTGTTCGGTGAGCCATGCTAAAAGTCTGCTGGGTTTATCTCCTCTGAGTGGAGTCTCTGTAAATATTTCCCATAATTCAGCTTCCCTAGTTTCTCACAGAGTTCTATGCATCTTGTTCTTGACTCCAGCAGTTTCCTGGGTTCCTCTCCCACCCTCTCTGCCCTCCGTTCCTCCATTTTTATCTGCCTTTCTAGTTTGTCCAGTTCTTCCATGATTGTTACTTTTAGCCCTCCCGTTTTCCCTATTGCCGCCCCTCTAATCACTACCTTGAATGCATCCCAAAGTGTAGCATTACTTTCTACGCTACCTTCATTATGTTCAAAGTAATCTTCTATCACCTCTTGCAGATGCTCTTCCAGTTCTCCCTCCCTTAGGGCCTCAGTTCGGAGGCGCCATGTTGGTATTGGGGTTTTCCTATGGGTGTGTGCCCATGTTGGCACTATCGGAGCATGGTCTGAGAGTGTGCGTGCTTTTATGTCAATTCCTGTGAATTCTGTCAAAGATTCGGTCCCCATAAATAGGTAATCTATTCGTGTGAATGTGCCGTGCCGTGCGCTATAATGTGTATAGCCTCTTCCGGTTCCGTGTACCTGCCTCCAGATGTCCAACAGCTGCATTCGTGCGAGGGTCCTTTGGAGCTCCTTAGCGTGGGGGTGCTGGCTTCCTATGTTTGTCGTCCGACCTGTCGATAAGCGGGTCCAGGGTGCAATTAAAATCTCCTGCCCAGATGAACATGGCCTTCCTGTATTGAGCCAGCCTGGGCGCCAAGCCCCTGAAGAATTCTGAAACATTGTGGTTTGGGGCGTAGGTGTTAATCAGACATATTTCCCTGTTTTCCAGCATTCCGTGTACCAACACTAGTCTTCCTTCCGGATCGCTTTCCTGCTTTATTAATTGGAACGGTACTCCCGGCGCTATCCAAATTAGCACCCCCCTTGCATAGTTCGAGTATGTGGTGCTGTATACTTGCCCCCCTCCATTTCTTGCCCACCTTGGCCTGCTTTTCTGATGTTAGATGAGTCTCTTGCAACATTGCTATCTTGACTTTCATCTTGTTCAACCAAGCATACACTCTGAGTCTTTTGACGTAGGCGTTGAGTCCTCACACATTCCAGGTTGCTATCGTTATCTCATCAGGGTAAATCTATGTATTGTTTACTCAGGCTCTGCTGTCCCATAGCCTTTCTCTTGTTTCTCGCCCAGTTTCCTCTCCTTTTGTCTGGCTCTTGGGACGTGCCCCTCTCCTCTTGATCTTCTCCGCCTTTTCGTCTGGGGCGTTTCCCCTCGGTTGTTTGCTGTGTGCTTCCCCGGTCTCCTCTCATTCGAGCTGTTCTGTGAGTGCTTAAGTTGTCCTTCCCACAGTTAGTGCCTTGTGCCAGCCGGCTAAACTTATTAATAACCAACACATAAACCAAAACTTCCAAACTCGCTTCTCTTGCTCTGTCTGCCGAGGTGGAACAGGCTCGCCGCAGCGTGATGCCTCCAAACTGGCATCCAAACTTGTGAAACGTTCATTTTGGGGTTGTGGTTTTCCTTAGCCATCACAGCTGGATTGAAGTAGGTCACTCCTTCATGCTCTGCATCTGGCTTAGTGGCCTTACTTTATGTTGACGTCTTGTTTCTAAAGTCAACGTTTCCACTCACAGGGGCTGGTTCTCGTTGTTATTCTGGTTCCTTTGTCTCTGCTGGGGGATGCCCTACTGGTCCATCCATGTATGAACATCTTCAGTTGAGTCAAAGAACCATGATTTCCCTTGATGGGTTACCTTAAGTTTGGCGGGTATAGGAGCATGTATCGCACTCCTGCTGTCCTGAGGCACTCTTTCGTCGGGCCGAATTTCGCTCTCTGTTTTTTTACCATGACTGTATAATCTGAATAAATGGTAATTTTGGAGGTGTTCCTTGTAATCACTCCCCTTTCTCTTGAGAATGATAGTATCTTCTCCCTATCCTTCAAATTCATGATCCTGGCGAGCATCACTCTCAGAGGGGCGCCTGGCTGAGGTCGTTTGGTCAGTGCTCTGTGCGCCCTCTCCACCGTGAAGCCCTGGGACAGAGTTCCTGCTCCAATCTCTTGGAGCAGCATGTTTTCAATATTTTCAGTGGGATCCCTGCCTTCTTCGCCCTCCTGAAGCGCAACTATGCGAATATTGTTCCTTCGTGCTCTGCCTTCTGCATCTTCCGCCCTTTGTTCGAGGATGTTGACCTTTTGTATCACCTCTGACATTTGTGTTTGCGTGACTGCCACATCTGTGGTGTTTTGCTGCACTTGCTGCTCTGTTGTTGTTACTCTGTCCGTCAGGTTTCTGGCGTCCTGGCGGAGGAGACCCACGTCCACCATGACAGTGTCCAGTTTATTTTCTAAGGATGCCTTGAGGGCGCCTATCGCTGCGTCCATTTTGGCCTCATGGGACGCTTTCAAGGCACCTATTGCTTCTAGGATCGGTCCTTCATTTGTATTTCCCACCTGTTGTGTTGTGCTTGAGGTAGCCATTGCTGTGTCCGGCTGGACAGGTTGTTTGTTTCCAGGTGTTTTAGTGAAGGCTTCTATGCTGGCTTGTTTAGATTTTCCCTCTGTTTTCTGATTTGGCATTATCTCTATGGAACTCGCCTTTGTACCGCTAGATGGTCAGCGGATCCGGGTCCGTCCGTGCCCTGGCCCTATCAGTCTCTCAGTATCTCGAACTCCATTCCTGGGCTTCCCCGCTATGGATTTGTAACCATCCTGTGAGTTGTTGTGCGCCCTCTTTATCTGCCGGGGGAGCTTGCTGCGCTGAATGTTGTGCCTTGGCTTGTTTTGTACCGACCCTCCTTTAATGCACTTCAGTAGTTCTTGTGCAGCTCTGGCCTCTCAGGCCAACAGGATGGGTGGCGTTTCACGTTTTGTTTGCGTGGATTAGCTCGTAGACAATATTGCTCCGTGTGCGCCGGTTCTCGTTCCTTGCATGCTCTGTTTCTCCCAGTCTATATCTGGTCTGCCTGCTGGGCGCCGTGCGGTCTGCTCCGCGTGTGCTTTCCGTTCACCGCCAGTCCGGGTGCTACGGGGTCCATTTCCCCTTATATTGTCTGCCCCTCTCGCTTGCCTCCGCTTCTCTGAGCCTCTGGGTATGTTGTCTCCGCCGGACGCGTGCGTTTCTGGTTAGCTATCTTGACCTGCCTTTATGATCCTTCCCGGCGGAGTGGCTCCGGGGGGAGATGGGGCCTGTGTGGCCGAGCTCGGGTGCGCTCTCCCCGCTAGGCTTCTTCCAACTACGTACCTTTATGGTGTCCGCATCGACTCCTGGGCTCCCTTTCCTGGTCCACTTCTGTTCGTCTTCGGGCAGCCGCGGGTGTTTGTGGCCAGTTAACTTAACCCGCCTTGGCTTGTTGATCTTGCAGGCAGGGTGGCTCTGGAGGGAAATGGGCCCACATGCGCCCGCGCCAGTGTCTGAGTGGAGCTCGGGCGCGTTCTCTATACTGGGCTTTCCAGCTCCGTACCTTTGTAGTGCCCGTTCTTTGGACCACCTTTGTTCGTCTTCTGTCGCCTCTCCAGGAGGGCTTCTACTGTGCAGGGTGTTGTCTGTTCCCCACCAGCCGCTCCTCGCCCGTGGTTATGAAGCGCTGACTTCCTCTCCAGCGGTTCGGCCGCTCGTGCCCGCCATTTTGTTTCCTGCGGGCGATGTCTTCTTTCGCCGTTTTCTCTTCGATTCCTGCTCCGATTTCCATCGGGAGACTCAGCCAGTGATCTACGGATGTTCCAACGTCTATTTATGTTAGTTTTAGGTGTTTTTAAGTCGTTTTGCACCAGTTTTGGCTGGATTTGCTTCAGGATCTCGAAGAAGCTTCTCGATCGTGCTTCCAACTGCATGGCCGCCAAGCCACGCCCACCCTTCGGCCGAATACTTGACAAGCTATTTGCTATTCGGCCGAGTACTGAGCATGCCTAATTATAACCGAACTGGTGACGGTCGACCTCTGGGTCTTGAGCCTACTACAGGCTCAGGTTCACTCTGCTTGCACAGGTGCACTGCCATGCATCTAAGTTGGACCCCAATAAAGGCTCTGCTTTGCTCTTTCTCCATGTGGATCTATGGTTTCTGTCAGGGCATGGGCTACAGCAGCCAGCAGGCTTGTAATCAGTAGCATTCCTCAAGATCTTCTGGCCTTTGACCCACCCAGAAGGCTCTTGGTAACCTGTCTGCAAGTTTGGCTGCACTGCCAAGAAATCTCTCATTGCTCCTTCACATCTTCTCTTTTCCTGCACCTGTTCTCCAATGCTCCTTTTGCCTCCGTGTATATTGGGCTAGACCCCTTAATAGTCTTAGATAATGGTCAGCATCACCTAGTCCTGTTTTTCCAATATGGCTTCTCAGAGTGATTACGGGAATAATGGGACTGCAGCAAGCAATTTGAAGGCACAAAAACAACAGCCGCCATCTTGAGTCAGGCTGCCAAATGATATGTGTGATGGGGCTTCCCGTGCCTCGGGCTGCCCTGTATTAGCATCAAAGCATACGCACACAATAAGACTTGCACACGCACGTCTGATCATTCCAGGGTCCCGGCGGCATCTGCCCCACGGACCGTCTTTATTCTCTACGCGCATGCGCGGCCATAACGAGGCTCGCGCATGCGCACATGCATTACGGACGTAACATCCCTTTTTTTCTTTAAACAAAAGAAACAACAAGTTACAACTGCAACATATTGACATGTCAACCATGAACGTTACCAACATAAAATTTCTGAATAGTGAATCAGTGACCAAGGACAGTCACCTATTAAGTCTCCTGAGTCTAGAATGTAGTCCTTGAGCCGAACAGGTATGGCGCGGCCTGACGCGCCGGGTACCGCCATTCCGCCTGCGAGCTGAGCGGTGGGGTCCCGACTATTGGTGGTGGACCCACGGATGGGTCATCTTCTGGAACCTCTGCATCATTCTCTTTCTGCGTAGGACTCGTCGGATCAGCGTCTGGTGGCCGGCTGTCAAATTATTTGAAAAAGGACTGGTTGCGGGTGATGGTTCCCCTTGCATTTGCCGCGGTAATCATAGATCCTTTGACACGGGTGATGAACCACGGTTGGGGTTCATATGGCAGTGACAGTTTTCCCTCTGGCCTGCGGCTGCGTACCAGTACCGAGTCTCCAACCGCTATCTCCTTTTCTCGCAGTCCTCTCCTTTCGTTCTCCTTGGCATTGTGGGCTTCTTGTTCCCTTCTCACCCTGTCATTGTCTATGAACGCCGGCTCACGATCTTCCACTTCCGGGAGGAGTCCTCTCAGGCATCTCCCAAACAGAGCCTCGGCCGGCGCCACACCTGTAGATTGATGCAGTGTCGACCTATATTCTCGAAGAAACTCAAATAGGGTCCTCTTTAGTTCGACCCCACTGTTGGCCGCTATGTGGAATACCTTATTAAGTGTTCTCATGAGACTTTCGGCCTCTCCATTCGCCCAGGGCCACAGTGGCGACACCTTCCGATGTTGTATGCCCCTTTCTCTCAGATATTGTGCAAATTGGTTGCCAGTGAATGGCGGCCCATTGTCCGAGCAGAGGATTTCAGGGAGGCCATGCGTGGCAAACATCTTTTCCAACGCAAGGATTGTATGATCTGTGGCATGTGAGTCAACAAGTTCCACCTCCGGATACCTCGACCATTGGTCTACTGCCACTAAAAAGTACATGCCCCTTCCAGTTGACCCAAAGTCAGTGTGGATTGTGCCCCATGGCTTCTCGCTCCGTTCCATAGAATTGATCGGGGGTGCTCTTTCTACGGGGCTGGCAGCCTGGCACGACAAACATCCTTTTACATGCAGCTCAACTAGGGCCTCCAGATCTGGGACCAAACTTTTGTGCGCAGCCTCGCCTTCGTCTTTGCCACTCCCTGATGTCCGGTGTGAGCCAGTTCCATGACTCGGGCTCTTAGCGACAGAGGTACCACTATCTGCCGACCTCTTAGTAGCAACCCATCCTCCGAAGTAGAGAGTTCATCGCCGATTTTCCATAGTGCTTGAAGATCCCTCTGGGCTCTTCCTCCCTCCTTGTGTTATTCTGCAGAATACTTCTCCAGTCACCATTCTGAATTGCAGCTCTGATGATTTTAAACACCTCGTCGTTTTCCGACTCTTGTGCCATCTGATTTCTGTCCAACGCCACCGGCATGGAAACTGCCACGACATTGTGTATGAACTCTTTGCACTCTGCCACATCTCCCTGATCACCTGCCCTCTCCATATTGGGATGACGGGACAAGTAGTCCGCCGGATTGTTCGTCCCTGGTTGGTACACCAACTTGAACCCGTATTCAAGGAGGGTGAGCATCCACCGTTCTATCCTGGGAGGAGGTTTTGAGGATACACCCGCTAGGATTGGAAGAAGCGGTTTGTGATCCGTGATGACAGTAACCGGTTTCCCAAGAATGTACAACCTGAAATGTCTGCAGCCCCATAAGATGGCCAGGGCCTCCCTCTCTCTATCTGAGAGTAGCGATGTTCAGTCTCCGTGAGGGCTTTACACGCATATGCGATCGGTAGCATTTCGCCTCTCGCATCCTTCTGCATCAGCACAGCTCCTAAACCCACCGGACTTGCATCTACAACCACCTCAGATTCGGCTGCGGGATCAAAATACGCCACTGTGTCCTGATCTGACAATGCCTTCTTGATCTCATCGAACGCATCTTGTTCTTTGGTACCCCAGACCCAAATAGCGTCATTTTTCGTGAGGGCCCGGAGGGGTTCAGAGAGGGACGCCAGCCCCTTGATGAAGCAGCCACAGTAATTCACCATCCCCAGAAAACTGCGGACTTTTGTCGGCGATTGGGGGGTACAGCTTCGCAGAGGTCTCTGACCTTTTCCGGATCCGGGGATACACCTTTGCCATGAAACACAAAGCCAAAAAACCCAATGCGATCCCTGAAGAACTCACATTTCTCCCGATGTAAGGTGAGTCCAAGATCTTTCAGTCTCTGTAGGGTTGCTTCTAGACGCTTCAAGTGCTCGGCATGTGTAGTGGCAAAGACCAAAATATCGTCACTCATATTTATTACTCCCCTTAGACCTGCCAAAGCACCCCTAATGGCATTCTGAAACACCTCCGCTGCTGAGGATATCCCGAAGCTGAGGCGCTTAAACTGGTACAGACCCTCGTGCGTTGTAAAAGAAGTAATGTACCTTGAGTCCGCATGCAACTCCAGCTGGTGATATCCCGCTCTTAAATCTAGTTTCGAGAATATCTTGGCACCCTGCAGTTCATTGATGATATCATCTATAGTGGGGGTTAAGTGGCGTTCTCTCTTAATAGCAGCATTGGGCAACCGCATGTCCACGCAGATGCGAACCTTGCCCGGTTGTTTGGGCTTAGGTGCCACCACGAGTGGCGAGACCCATGGAGTCGGCCCTTCCACCCTTTCAATGATATCCATACTGATCAGTGCTTTCAGTTCCTCCTCGACCTGGGACCGAAGATGGAACGGAATTCGTCGGTGTTTCAATGCCGTTGGGCGGATCGTTTCAACTATGTGCCGTTGCACTGGTTCTGCTTTCAGTCGGCCAATCCCGTGAAACGTACTCTCAAATTTCTCCAAAAGTGAGTCTATGTCCCCTTGCTAAACTGCACACGCAAAGTGGACCAAATCTAGTGCTTCCGAGGCCGCACAACTCAACAGGGACCGCGGGCTCACATCCGTGACGAAAAACCTTGCCTTAATCGTCTTTCCTTCACGGGCTACAGGAGCTACAAACACCCCTTTGATTGGTAGGGGAGTGTCACCCCCGAACGTGAAGATCTTCGCCCTCGATTGGTCCCAACGGAGGGGGGCCTGGGAAGGCTTCGTAATGTTCGGTGGCCAACACACATACTGAGGCACCAGTGTCTATTAGTACCTGCGTAGGGACCCCTTGAACGTTTGATTGATTGATTGATTTATTTATTTATAGAGCGTTTTACACCAAGGCGCTGGTGTATGTTAACAACACACATCGGTTGTCTGCGTTTCCTCGCCCCGGTAGCCAAGTTTGAGATGAAAAAGACCTCTTCATCCTCTTCCTCCTCCTCTGCGATGTTGAGTCTTTGGACATCCTGTTCCACTGTAGCGGCACTGCGTTGTTTTCTATATCTGCCGCTTAACCTCGCGGGTCCCCGCTGTGTGGCAACTGGGGCAGTAGCTCTGCACATTCTGGCATAGTGCCCTGGCGTGTTGCATCTTCCGCAGGTCCTCGATTTGGCTGGACAGTCCTCCGAATGCGGCAAATCGTATCCACAATACTGACAAATGACCGCATTGCCTTGTGGAGATGTAGGTTACTGCCTCTTCTGGCTCCACCTCGACTTTGTCTGGGACTGTCTCCCAACAGCAAAAGCTTCCTTGAGCTTGCCTGGGCATGCAGCAGCGTCCATCTTAGCCCCTCTACTCTCGGCAAGTTTGTATACCCTTCCGCTGTCCAAAATCTGTGCCAGAGACATACCTGGCTCTCTCAAGACCTGCCTCTGCAGCTTCCCTGAGCTGCACCCTTGGATCAGTTGGTGGTGGACCATTAACTCAGCATCCGTCCAACTGCACGTGGTGGCTAGCTGTCTCAAACGTGCACAGAATGGATCTAATGACTCATCATCGTGCTGCTTTTCTCCACACATGACAAACCTGTCAAAATTCACGTTGGATAAGGGGATAAAATTATCTCTTAGTGCGGTTTTGACCGCATCGTAGTTTACCATAGTTAAGGTGAGAGACTCATAAATGCGCAGCACCTCTGTGCCCGCCGGGTACAACAGCGTCGCCACTTTGGCATCATCATCTGTTTCTCCGGTGGCGGCGAAAAACATGTCAAGTTTTTTTTATCCAGAGGAGCCATCTCGGGCCCAGTTTCGAGGGGGGACCCGAGGTGTCAAATTCTTGCATTGGTTGTAATGAGCCATGCTGCCTTCTCACCACCCTCACCATTCCAGAGGCCTCTCCGTCGCTGTCCGTCATGTTCACAGGTCGCACAGGCACCTCAGACCGTATTAGAGGCCGCAAACCTGGCTATATCCGTGTCCGACGTACCTGACTTGGCAGAAAGGGCAGTCTTCCTTGCTAGGAAGACTGCAGAGTGTTCAAATATTTAGGGATTGTCTACCTCAGTGTTTAGACAGAGCACGAGCACCCTCGCGGGCCGCAACCGCCTTAAACACCATAAACAAAATGGCCGCCATCACTCGTGTGAGGATTGTGACACACCTGAGATGAAATGCCCATAACGACACATTTGTACGTGCCGAGCGTTTCTCTCCCCGTATCCCGCCTCGTCGCTAGTGTGATGGGGATTCCCGTGCCTCGGGCCGCCCTGTACTAGCATCAAAGCATACGCACACAATAAGACTCGCACACGCACGTCTGATCGTTCCAGGGTCCCGGCGGCATCTGCCCCACGGACCGTCTTTATTCTCTACGCGCATGCGCGTCCATAACGAGTCTCGCGCATACGCACATGCATTACGGACGTAACAATATGGTCCTGTGGCTCTGCAGCAAAGCAACCTGCACATACGAGTGGAATGGCTAGTTCATCTCCCACTGTTTGTGGGGAACATGTGCCTCTGAATCAGAGGCGTAGCCAGGATTGTCCAACAAGTGGGGCCTAAAGCTAATGTAGTTGGGCCCACCGCAGTGACGTTAACATCTGTACATGCACACAAAGCTCTGCTTAGGGGGCATTTACAGATTTTGGGTGGGCCTTGCCTGCTCAGGACCTACCCTGTCTACGCCTCTGCTCTGAATCCAGCCCTGTTTCTAGGGGCGGCCCGAGTGGGCGGCTGCGCAGGATGCAAAGGGAGGGAGAGGCACAACAAAAACAATTGTGAATGTGCCTCAGAATGTCAGCGAAAAGAGCGCTCTAAAAGCATGTGCACCTTCGATGTCCAGGGGCTGTGAAAGGCGAGCAGCATGCCACTGAATTGCCTGGTAATGTAAACAAAAGGAAAGCAAGCACACGCTGTGAGGCTAAAGCTCCATCACTTGCAGGAACAAAAGGCCAGAAATATTATCTTCACTATAGAGCCAATCAGCAGCTGGTGATCTATTCCCCATTAACTCTCTAGACAGGAGTCTTCAGACTTTGGCCGTTCTTGTTAAACACAGTTTCTTTGTTCATGTTCCTGATGAAAGCCAAGAATTTCGCAGCTCGGGTCCTCAAAGCCACTTCAGTTCACAGTTCATCCACAGGAGTGCAAAATCAATAAAATAAAGACAGGTTCAGAAATGCACACACCGCTGTGAGATGACAAGATTCCCCTGGCTATGTGTGAGAAGGCTATGCAGTCCTGTTTATTTCCTTTGCATTCTGGGACTTGTAGTTTTCCTTAATTTCTAATGGAGGAACCTACAAGTTCCAGAATGCAAAGCAAAAACAGGACTGGCCATCATTCTCATGCATGGCAATGGGAAACGTGTGCTCTGCACTTTTTTATGTATTATTTATTTATTTGTAATTTTGACCAAACAGCAAATAACAATCAATGAATAGTAAAACAATATAAAGACATGCAGATGAGAGCCCACATAATTACAAACAGAGAACTAGTATATGGTTAGAAACTCATCCCAAATTCTAGCATACAAGTTTAGCTTCTTTTGTTTCCTGTAGATTATTCTATCCATATTGGCAAGACAATTCATCTCCTTGATCCACTCCACAACCGTTGGTGCTGTTCGAGACTTCCAACTCCCCAGTATCATTTTTTTGCACATACAAGCCCCCCTGAATAGAATTTTTTTCTGCGAGATTGAAAGATCTTCAAGTAACTCGTCACACCCTAAGACCATCGTTTTGAAATCTGGAGCAATATCCTGATGTAAAAACCATAGGCATATGTTACACACATCCTGCCACAATCCACGGACACGTACACAGTCCCAAATCATATGCTCTAAGCTTCCAACTCCATTTCTACAGCTCCAGCAGTCATCCAAATCCAACATACCTCTCATCTTCAATCTCTCTGGACTCCAGTACACTCTGTTGAGGATTTTAACTTGCCTTGAACGTTCTTCTAAGTTAATTGAGCAAGGTTTAATGTTAGCACACATCCCCATCCACATCTCACGAGAAATGTCACAGTCCAACCTCCTGCCCCATTCTGCTCTTAGTCCTGTATTCTCTCTATAATTGGACACAATCCGATTGTATTTTCTGCTGGTAATGGAACCGCAACCTGGTTCACTTTTCTGTAGAAAGAGGTCCACAACAGTATCTCCTTGCTCATCCATCTCTTTTATACATCTTTTTAATTTCCTGAAATCCCCACTGAAATAGCCGGATATGGTAAATTTGGCACATAACTCCTCCTCCTCAATCCATCTACCTTCCTTATGAACATCACCAATCCAATTTATTCCAGTGAGGGACCATTCCGGCCAAAAAAAGGTTTACCCCTCTCAACTATTCCCGGATTCAACCAAATCGAAGCATGGGAAGTTTTCAAAGCCTCTGAGCCCAGCATTTCATGTATACTCTTCCACGTGTCCCTCAAGAACACAGTCAATTGACATTTTTTACAATGTTCTTTGTGGCCGTGAGGATAGCTTTAGGGGGAAGTGGACCCAATAGACTTGCCCCAGCCATAGCCCACCCATCCGGTGATTCCTCCAAGAATGGGACAACAAAGCAGCTAGAAAAGGCCAAATGGTAAGCCCTTAAATTCGGCACACCAAGTCCCCCTTTTTCCATGGGTAATTGCAACTTCCATAACTGTAGTCTTGGTGGCTTATCATCCAAAAGAAATGATTGCAGCAAGCCATCAATTTTCTTCCCATAGAAATGACTTATTTTCATTGGAAGCATGCCCAATATATAATTAATTTTCGGAACTGCAGTCATCTTGAGAGAGTTCACTTTGCCCCAAAGCGATAAACGTAACAGAGACCACCTCTGAACACTCATTTTCAGATCCACACACACATCCTTCATGTTCTCTCCCACCATATCTTCTATCGAAGGGGTTAGCCAAACACCCAAATATCAACATGTTTTGTCACCCCACTGAAAACCCCAGTCAGACACCAAACGTTTATCACAATGTCGTATCCAAATCATTCAAACCCATCAGCAAATCGTCCGCATACAACCATACCTTGTGTTCAGCACCCTGGAAGCTCAGTCCTCGTATCCCAGCATCATACCTCAAGGCAATCGCCAGCAGCTCAATGGCCAGAACAAATAACAATGGCGATAGAGGGCACCCTTGTCTTGTACCCCTATGTAACAGAATAGAAGTTGACAATTGTCCATTAGTCTTGACATTCGCCATTGGACACGCATATAACAGGGTAATCCATGAAATGTATTCCTCACCTAAGTTCATAGCACGCAAGACAGAAAACAGATACTGCCAGTTAACCCGGTCAAATGCTTTTTCAGCGTCTAGTGAGAACTCTGCGACGTCTTCCATAGAATCTCAGGCCTGCGACATTAACATCAATAGATTTCTAACATTACTAGAAGTCCTACAATCGTGAACAAACCCAGATTGATCAGTGTGCACCAGTTTTTCAAGTATTTTTTCTATACGAACAGCCAGTAGTTTCACCAATATTTTATTGTCCGTATTTAACAAGCTTATCGGGCGATAGTTAGACGTCAAACTACTGTCTTTGCCCTTTTTTTAAAAAACTGATAGAGTTGCATGATTGGTAGAGGTCGGCAACAAACCCACTTCTTTAGACTCATTAAACATGTCTCTCAAAAGTACCACAGCTGACTCTGGTAAAATCTTATCAAATTCAGCAGGTAATCCGTCTGGTCCGGGAGTTTTGCCTGAATTCAGTATACCAACTGCAAACCTAATCTCATCAATAGTCAACACTCTGTTAAGATGGGATTTTTCCAACTCCGAAATTTTCGGAATTTCCAAACCTTCCATAAAAGTATCACCTAAACCACTGATAACAGGCTCATTCTGATACAACTCCATATAGTATAGGTCCTATTAATCTCACTAGGGTTGAACGTTATGAGACCATCTCTCCCCTTAATAGAGGTTATAGCCCCTTCTGTTTGTTGTTGCCGAAGTCTATGAGCAAGCCAACGGTCGCACTTCTCCCCCCGTTCAAAATATGCACATTTTAATCTGTATAGGTCTTTCTCAGCTTTCATCGTCAACCTATTATCCAACTCTCTCTTTAATTTTTTAAGTTTCAATCTCTTATCAGAATCACTAGGATCACATAACAAATCACTTGTAAACTTTTTGATGCGTTCCTCCATATCCATTCTCTCATTCTCCACATTCTTCCTCTTATTACTAGATAAACTCAGTAAAATACCTCTCATAGTGCATTTGAAGGCCTCCCAAATAGTCTTAACACTCATTCCATCAGTTCTGTGCACTGTCACAAAATGATCTGCTTCTAATCTGATTTTTTCCACCAAATCCGTATCCTGCAAAATAGAGGTATTCATTTTCCAACGGAAGGATCTGCGAGTATCAAACCCCAATTTCAAATCTAAAAACACTGGTGCATGATCTGTTACTGCGATACTGCCAATTCTACAATTCGCCAGATTCACTGTCATTGAACCCGCAGTCAGGAACATATCAATACGGGAGTGTGTGTTGCGAGAACCAGAAAACAAAGTGAACTCTCTTAAATTTGGATTCTGTAACCTCCAGCAATCTTTCAAATCAAACTCAGCAATAAGTGACTGGAGTGAACAAAAGGTAGGATCCCTCCTTCGACTCATTCTTGACCCAGTACGATCCAAAACTGGATCGGGCGCCAGATTGAAATCCCCCCCCCCCCAGAACAATATTAGGAAAATCTAAATCTTACAGGATTTGAGCGACTTTACCAAAAAAAAAGGCCATCATCCACTGAAGGAGCATAAATATTGCAAAGGATCGCCTTAACCCCCTGAATGTCCACCTGCAGGGCAATAATCCTACCCTCATCATCCGAACAAATTGTTTAATAGGAGCATGTCTCTTCACCAAAACAGCAACCCCTCTACTTTTGGTGGTAAAGCATGAGGCATAGAAGTCACCTACCCAGCGCCTCTGCAATTTATTTATCTCATCCTTCACCAAGTGTGTTTCTTGCAAGAAAAACACGTCACTATGCATATCATTTAAACAATTGAAAACTTTTTGCCGTTTAACGGGGTTATTAATACCATTGACGTTCCAAGAAGAAACAGACAAAAGAGCTCCTTTGTCTAAGGACATCGTGAAAGCTTGTATAATAAATAGAGTGATAAGTACTAGTTCAATATTTCTGCATGCAATTGAAAAATCCCACCTACTCCCTCTGAAACAGAAGTTTGGATCCAACGTAACAAGAACCAAAAAAAAAGAAAACCACATTACCCCCGCCCCCCCAATCAAATGTATGAATTCACATATAACAATTCCAACCAATAAATCTAAAATAAATCCAGACCTCAGATAAGCCCAATAAGGTTGAAAGCACGACCACTGTATATCCAGCCTGTATAAAAATAAACACATGCCCAAGATGGCTATAAAATGAGTCAAACAACATAGCCCGTAATGCACCGTGAGTATTATTTGGAGTCATATCCAACACCCATTAATCCAATACCCACCACCCGCTGAATTGGCATATGAATAAGTGTGAAATATATATAATCGGAGCATCTTAACCCAAGTAAATCCCACATTAATTAAGTCCACAAACGCGAAAAACCATCCCCTATAACCGATATACAAATTGGTGCATATAACTCAAACGGATCATGCATCTCCTACATGCATATCTGACCATAAATATGCGTCAGAGAAACCACCACCACCAAGAATGTGTAACAAATAAATATCGTCAACTGAACATATCAATATATTAACTAGAAATAATAAAACTATACTAGTATATAATTAACCTATTTCTCACATGCCATGTAAAAAAAAAAATTTAAAAAAAGGGGGGAAAATAGTCAACATGTAATCAAATTGCCACTAACCCACAGCATATTAGAATGGAGTGATATAATCATTCCTTAGAAGAATTTGAGAAAATAGATATAGCCACACCAAAGCAAAAGTAATTACACATCAGAAGCACAACATAGTCATTAAGTCATCAGACAATACCATATCTCTAGCACTTGAGCCATGAGTACATGCATTATAAATAATAGGGAACCAGAGTCTTAATCTATCCCATATCTCCCACCCACCCCTCAGCATTCCGGAAATGTCTCACACCAAGAATCAAGGTACTAGAAATTCAAAAAATCCACCACACACAAACCATCCGGGATCTGTCACCAAAATATAGGACAGGACTACGCGTGAAGACGGGTGAGAATAATTGTAAGGTGCAAGCACAAGAGTCTACACCATATCTGTGCCACTATACATTAACCCCTGACCAGAGTGTGCTACAATACATTGAGAATAGCGTAAGAAAAGAAACAAGTAAATACAATTTTAAAAAATAAATAAATATATATATATTATATATATAATTTTCAACCAAATACCATCCATTTTTGATGAGCAGCGAGCTTTGAAAATGATGCAAATAGTTTATGGGGCACGGATATGATGAAGGGACAAGTATTGTGCCTGATCAGGGCATTCTGTCAGCATTTGTAATACAACTAAGTGACTTTGATGTAAACTCCATATAATGAACCATTGCCTCCATGTCATCCTCTTCCTCGTCCCAGTTCTTAACTCTATGAAGGAGTTAGCCTTCACATCTATCCCTTTTTGCATTATTTTGTTAACACCACCCCACACCCCAGCCCGATATAAATATTACGCAGCACCTGAATGCCTCATGTTTGCTCATCTGCACTTCATCCTCCTATGGTATTTTCAGGGACCTGCTGTGCTGCGTCTGTGAACGCCGATTTAGGTAGGGTTTGTACGGAGTCAACGTTTGCGTCATGGCAGTGTTCCACAAACTCATGATGGCGGAGGGCACATTTTTGCTGTTTGCCCTGGACACCGTATTGCCTAGAAAATGCCCCGTCTGAATCCTTGCCCAGTCTCTCCCTGTGCGAACAGGCTTCTGAGCTCCTCACTTGTTTTCCTGTATTATTTTCTTGTGCTAATCTGCGAGTTGTAGCGCCTATTCTTCCAGTGACGCCTTTGGGCTCCTGCAACATATCCCCCTCGATTATTTGCACCTCCCAGTGCGCTACTGTGACACCCTGTGATTCATGGAGACCATTCTGCTGATGCACCAAACCATGGCCCGGGGTACAATGGCAGATGAATCAATGCAGCCAGAAAAAGCGAATTAATACCATCCCCATATTACTCTCAGCAGGTGAGGATGACGAGGGAGCCCAATCTTTTCCGTGGAGGGCACTCTCCCACCAGAAAAAGAAAGAATTGGTAGGGCCAAATGGTGCCACACACATGTCCAATAAATAAATAAATAAATAAAATACATAGTTCTATCTATAGTACAGGGTCCTCCAAGGTCGGAATGGCCCGGTAAGTCCCCTTTTGCAGGACCGAGACCCAGACCCGAGTTTCGAGGTAGCCATGCCGCTAAAAATGGCATGGCTTCCTCCATACTCGTAATGAGGCCTATTGTGTACAGGCACAATATAAATATACAATAAATAAATAAATAAATGATGCTGCTGTCCTGTACAGCACAAGGTGCACTCAATGAAAAACACAACATACTCACAATTCATAGTTCCCTCCTTCTATATAGAGAAACAGCCTCCCAATCACATTGAGGAACGAACACACATTCCTGTACAAAGTTTGCGGTCACCTAATGGAGTCGGAGAAACTCTCCTCGTGAACAGTAAAGGTGGTGAGGACTGGAGTAACTAAGGCACTAAGAGCACTGAAGCATATGCACAGTGTAATAACAGAAGAACACTTTTTGGTAAGGAAGAGAGCCAAGCTGCAGTGCCGCAAAGATTGCAGGCATTATTTTTAAGCCCTGAGCCAGCTGAGCCTAAGTCACCCAAACAATAATGATTACCCAGACTAGAATAGTGCAGAGAGACTTGATTCTATTAAAAACACAGAGAAAGGTATTATCCTTTGGATAAAAGCTGTGGTATGTGCTTAAAAACAATGAAACTTATCCTGGCAGCGGCAGCAGGACCTATCCATCCCCTTCTTCAAGCCCTTCTGATTTGTTTGCCTCAACTCCCTGTCGAGTGGCTTGCACAGTTTAGCGCTCATGGGCCACTCTGGGTGTGGGTGTCCGGGCAGAGGACCTCAGATGGCTAATGGCATCAGGGTTAAACATGCCCTCGTCTTCGGTGACCTTTTCCTGAGTTTTCCCATTGCTCGTCTCCATTTTGCAATGCTTAGAGATCCTTTGAGGAAACCTGCCCCTCAGATGCAGGGCCGGCCTTAGAGACAGCAGCGCCCTGGGCAAATTGGCACCCCCCGCGTGCTCCTGTTCAACAGGGGGAGAGGTCGCAGGAGTGCCACATTTGTTTTGTCTCTCCCTGCTTCGGCACCTGGCAGGGGGTTAATCACTGGAATAGGATGCTCATGCAGGCTAATGCATGAGCGTCCTATTCCAATGAAAACCTCCTTGCCCTGGGTCGGAAGCAGGGAGGTAATCATCATGGGAATAGGGTGCTGATGCTTTGCATCAGCACCCAATTGTTATTAAATGCACCCTGCAGTTGCGGGCGGATTTAATAACAAAGGCGCCTTCCGTGCCTTCTCCCACTACGCCAGCTCGGGGGAGCCCTTAAAAGACTCTCCCGAGCTGCCGTGGCAGGGGGCTAATGGCGCCTTGCAGGGGCATTGCAGCCCCGGGTGGTCGCCCATCCCCGCCCTGCCGTAAGGCCGGCTCTGCTCAGATACAGAGTTCACCTCTAAGCTGAGCATCCCTGTTTGTTGACAATAAACCTCCACTCCCATATGTTTGTCCCCGGGTCGGAGGTCAAGAGGATTGGCACATGTGCGTCATCAATCGCGCTCTGTGTCTTGGAAAGCCTTGTCTTCCTATGGTATTCATGGCACGGGGGTTAGAGATGCGTCTCTCCAAGACTGGCATACTCACCTATGAGGTCGAGCCTCTTTTGAACAAGGCCAATGCAGTCTATCAGTGCTTCCTTTTGCAAATCACTCTTGGGAAGATGAGAGAGGAACGAGCTTTAGGGTAGTCATACTCTCACTCCTTCAACTCTTACTCCTCTAGTGCTGCTGCTCCTTCTCTGACCACAGGCTAGGGTCCCTCCTCATTTCTTTCTTTGATCCCTTAGCCTTCAATATATGTTTTTCTTTTACTGTCCTAGCTGTGCTCTGTCCGGTCCTGTAATCTTCGGTCCACAGAAGTGCTGAACCCCACAGTCTCTCAAGAAGGTGTGAGCAACAACTGACCTAACTTACAGCTGAAGTTCCAACCCTCTCAAGGGAAAGGGGAAGTGGAGAAAATAAAAAACGGCACAGAACTCTTTCCTCATTCCGGCATCAATCTGCAGGGAAACAAACAAACAAACAATTATTACTCACAAATTCAATATCACTGTTATCCTCCCTATCCCCTACAGAGAATTCATATACCTGTGCATCCTCTGCCACCAGCCAAGAGGATTTTGAAATCGCTGTGTTGAAAATCATCTGACTTGCTTATAAGCTGAACCTCCAAAAAGGATTGCCTTCACAGTTGTGAAAGTCTTTGTAGAAGAACTGGTAAACTGGTAACTGGGTTTCATTTCTTTAAAGTAAACTGGTTTCTATAGACAAAGTTCTGTAGCATCAGTTTGCAGATCATACATTTATAAGACTCCCTCCTGAATTCTTTAGTGCTACTTCAATTAAATTGGATCTGTGGATCTGAAATGTTCTTAACTGTATTGAATGCAAGCAGTCTTCATTGAAGTCTTTTGTGTTGCTACGCTCTCTGGTCAGTGCTAACAAACTTGGGAGGGCTCATACCAAACTTTAAGCAACCACGCGTGGAGCTAGTGAACCCAACATTTACTTATACTACATGCGCTCCCCATAACCTATTACAGAAAGCTAACGAACCGCCGCCCAGTACAGAAACGTCATCCTATTCTGCTGCCAAGAATCAAATAATCAGACACTATTAAATTGAATCCGTGCACACGCACTTGACTATTCAGTGCCTGACTTTGCTGGAAGAACTACATCAGGGCATGCTTAAAATATGATATGGCATTTATAACACGCCTATACACAAGTGTTTCAAGGCACAACGAGGCAAGGGAGGGGCAACAGAGGGAAGACAGACAACGCTCCTACTACGCCAGGTGTCATTCTGATTGCTCAAGTGCATGGGAAGGTAAAGGAGGAGAAGTGCGGTACATGGGATAAGAAAATAAATAACAATAAGTAAAAGTACGGCCAGCAAGTGGCAAGTGCAAGGGTAAGTGCAGACATCAAGTGCTGGTAGTGAGACTGTAGGGCTACAGAAAACAGTCCCCAAGAGCGGGGGTTGCCGGGAAAGCAGTGGAGGAGTGCGACTGGCGGGGGAGGGGACCTGGGCCCGAGATCAGAGGGTAGCCAGGTAACCAGTACAGTTTCAGTGTCAGCCAGGAAGTCAGCAAGGGAGAGGAGGAGAAAAAGCAGATGCAAAGAGAAAAGTTTTGAGGTGCTTCCAGAACCAAAGATGATTCTCCTCGTGTTTCAGGGAGGCAGGGAGGCTGTTCCAGAGGGAGGCCCCAGCCGAAGAGATCTACCACCAACTCGTTGCTTGGAGAAGCGACTGACCCTTAGGGAGTTTGAGGCAGATGAGCGAAGAGCTCGAGAAGGAAGGTATTCAGGAAGAGAGAGTTGAAGGTATTGAGGCCCCAGAAGGCCTTGTGGACGAAGCAGAGGGTTTTGAACTTAATCCTCGCAGCCACTGGGAGCCAGTGCAGAGAGTTCAGTCCTGGAGAGATATGATCCCTGGGCTTGAGGCCAAGGACAAGTCTTTCATTCCTGTTCTGAATAAGTTGCAGAGGGTGGAGAGTAGAAGCAGGCAGATTTAGAAAGAGGCTGTTGCAATAGTCCAGCCTTGAGAGAACCAGAGCTCTGGAGACAGTGAACTTCTGGGGGAAGGAGAGGAAAGGAAGAATACCTCTGAAGAGGTGCAGCTGGTAGTGTGACTTCTTAGAGACGTCAGAGATGTGAGGAGAGATGGAGAGTGTAGAGTTGAAGATGACCCGAGGTATTTAGCCTTGCAGGTGGAAACAGGAAGAGGGCCAAGAAAAATCTCCTCAACGAATTACGCGCACGCGTGTGGTACAATTCAGTGCCTAATTACAGAGACCTTCCAAAATTGCGCATGCGCCACTAGAGTTACTGTGAAGATTACACGCAAGCGATTTAGCTATCCTTGCGCATCGTCCAAAGCACTACTTCCCTACTCATGTGCACTACACCTTTCCTAAACGGCCATTCCACAAGCTTTCCTTTATAAACTGAAGCGAGTGATAAGCGATCCAAAACCCAACAACCATACAGTCTCACTTAACGCTAGGTCAACAGAACGATTTACACTTATAGATCTCTTGTAAATATTAACTTTGAAGTTCAGACAAATCTTGAGTCAGTTTCAAAAGACTCATTAAATCGTAACTAAATACCTAAACTAAAATAACTGTTCATTCTTCTTAAGAAATATACATTCAGTCACAGATTTTCACTTGCTATGTATTTTTCTTTTTGGAAACAGTAGAAAAACTAAACGCTCCCATCAGATGCTACAGGTTGTCTTGTCCCACGCTGAAGTCTCATGGAGTCTTTGTGACAGGAATTCAGGAAACTATTTTTACAATAATTTAAGTACTTAAAACAGGAAAACTAAATATACAGGACCTTCCTGTAGCAGACTGAACGATGAAAGGCAGTTTAGAATGTTGCCAAGTCCACCAGGTGACTGCCTAGACCAATCACCTCTCTGCCCCTCTCCTCCCTGTTGGATTGGGTTGCTGCTTTCATTCTGAACATAGTAGTTAAGGCAAATACAAACTCCTCCAAATAAACAGATTCACTCGTCCCATATCAAGATTCCTCACGCTCCCACATTCACCACTGAGCCAGACCTGACAGTCCCTCAACTGCTCACCAAGTGTGTCCATGGGGTGCTGGAGAGCCGAGTTGTTCGTGGGCAACAGTTGAATATGCCCGGAGCAACGAATGATCACTGGCTAAAAGATCTTTAGTTAAAGGTATGCAGGGACCATCGTTACAATAGGTGGGTGATAATACAATGGCAGCGGCCCACTGCGCATGCACGGCAAGCTGACGTGGGCTGGGAGGTCGTAGAACCCCTAGGCTCCACCTGCAGGGTTGCCAGATTGGGCTGCTCAAAAGACAATTGTGCAGGGAAATTACGGGAGTGTGTGGGTTGGCAATTCTTGGGCTAGTTTGAACAGCAGTGGTTTGACAATGAAATGTTTCTTCATATCCTCTCTAGAGGTGGAAGTGCACCATAAAATGTAGGTCCATGTAGAAGTATTTGATTGGGCTAGTTCTTAATTCCATTTGGGCTATAAATGGGTTTCCTTTTCTGGCAACCCTGCCCACCGGCTTTCTGCTCCTCTTGGGAAGCAGGGCACAGGGTCCAATGGGCACAGGCTGCTGCTGCCTCCTGCTGTAATGTGAAGAGGGATTAAGGGGGAGATCAACATGGCTCCGTCCTGCAATGACCCTCTGCCTGTCCTCCGCGGTCGGAGGTTCTGTGAGAGATCCATGCTGAGGAAGCTCTGTTGCTTCCGGCGCATGTGATTAGGTCAACCTAGAAATAATGCATTTGATAGAACAGCGTCCACCACGCACTGTCTCTATAGTGAAACCACTCACATCCCAGTTATTAAAATGGAATCTAACATCAATAACATTTTATGAAGTAAGTAACTTATCTGAAGGGCAGCAAAGAAAGAGGAACGACAAGAGGTGAGCCAGGTCTTGAAGAATTCCTGGAGATGAGGAGCTTCTTGAGGGGTCAAAGGAACACTGTTCGATAGAAAATACAAAAACACAAGGGATTTTGAATTTGTAGTTTAATTGTTGTTTCTTGTGGGCTGCTGAAGAGTTTAAGTAAAGAAAGTGCAGTATAATGAAGGGCTGTAGCCAAGTTCTCAGTGGACACCAGTAACCATCAGCAACTGAGGAGCTTTACTAGCCTGCTTGTGGCTGTAGCAAAGATCCTGGTGGTCACCAGTAACCAACAGACACAGATGAGCATCACTAGCCTGCGGGGGCTAAAACCAAGACCCTATTGGACACAAGTCACCTCCAGAAACTGAAGAACATAACTAGCCTGCTGGGGGTTATAGTCAAGACCCTGAGTTTAGAACCACATCCTGGCTGAAGCCATATACCTAGGACCAGAACAGAGTATGCAGTGGGCCCAGGCCCATGAATGAGGGAAACTTTTGGCTGGTGGGAGAGAATACCCTCAGTTGAACAAGTACCCTAGCGGGGGTGGTGAAAAATTACTGCTGGTAAAAGTCATGGTTATCCCCGAAGGGTAGGGAAAATAATCTGGAAAGTAGGTGTGTTCTGTGTCTACGTGTATGGACCCAAGAACATAGGACAGGTGTTGCAAGGAATTATACCCAAGAGAGATGCGTGCTAGGGTACATTGTAAGACTTAGAGAACTGAGGGAAGCCAACGGGGTGCAGTGTCACTGATCCTTTGTTCTTTGCAAGGAACAGGTGTTGGACTGGGATACAAGCTCTAATGTTATAAACCTTAAACTTGATCTGTCACACTGTTACCGGGAATTCTCCCTCTTACCTTATAGCTTGATCACAACCCTCCCCCTAGGCCCTATAGGAGTTTCGCCAATCCTCATTCAGATAAAATAAAGGTGCTGAACGCAACCCCAGTATCTCGAGTCTTCTGCTGCACCTGCACCTTGACAGTACCCAAAGGCAACTGATCAACTTGAGGAAGTCCCTTAACGATATGACACTTTGTCAAAGCTGGGGCACCTTCACAACCATATGATATGGCATTTATAATGCGCCTATACACAAGTGTTTCAAGGCGCGACGAGGCAAGGGAGGGGAACAGAGGGAAGACAGAGACATTGTCATTCCATCGAATGACAGTGCATCTAACAGCAAACCATCGAATTTTTTTCATCGAAATACCATGGTCATTTCGTTAAAAAAAAATCGATGGATCCATCGAAATGTAAAGTTATGATTAGGGGTTAGATTAGGGTTAGAGTTGTGTTAGGATTAGGGCTAGGGTTAGATTAGGGGTTACTTAAGAGTAAGGGTTAGGGCGAGGGTTAGTTTAGGGTTACATCAGGGTTAGGGTTGGGGCTAGGGTTAGCTTAGGGTTAGGGTTGGGGCTAGGGTTAGATTAAGGGTTATATTAGGGTTACGGCTGGGGCTAGGGTTAGCTTAAGGGTTACATATGGGTTGGGGTTAGGATTGGGGCTAGGGTTAGCTTAGGGTTACATTAGGGTTAGGGTTGGGGTTAGGGTTAGCATAGGTATACAGAAAAACTTTAAAACGGTACAACAAGCTGGCCAGTGCTGAAATTTCAGCACTTAACAGCGCCATGTAACATTGTAAATTTGCAAAAAAAAAGCATGGAAATGCTACTTTTTACATGTAAAAGTGCATTTCCATTGAAACCAGTCCATGTATATTGTCGATGGACTGGTTTCGATGGAATTGCACTTTTACATGTAAAATATAGGTTGTGGGTGCTTTTGCATCAGACGGTTTGTATTCAATGTTTTTGTTTGTCGATGTTATTTTTTCTACGTGATCACTATAAACCAACAATCTTACTAGGCCAGGTGACATTGAGATTGCGCAAGTGCAGGGGAGGGGGGAAGGGCAAAAGTGCGAGGGGGGAGGGCAAGTGCACTACATAGGATAGACAATAAATAAATAAAAATAATAAATAAGAACACTAAATAAGAAGTGCGGCCAGCTGGTGGCAAGTGCAAGGGTAAGTGCAGAAATCAGGTGTCAAGAGCTGGTAGGGGGCTGTAGGAATACATAAACAGCGCCAGAGTGCAAGGGTTGCCATGGAGGCACTGCAGGAGTGCAAATGGCAGGGAGGGAACCTGGGCCCGAGAACAGAGGGTAGCCAGGTGATCAGTGCAGTTTCAGCCAGGAGTTCAGCAGGAGAGAGGAGGAGAGAGGAGGAGAGAAAGCAGAAGCAAAGAGGAAGGTCTTGAGGTGCTTCCGGAACCGGAGATGGTTCTCAGTTTTCAGAGAGGCAGGAAGGCTGTTCCAGAGGGAGGCCCCAGCGAAGAAAGATCTTCCACCAACTTGTTGCTTGGGGGAGCGACTGCCCCTGAGGGAGTTGGAGGCGGATGAGTGAAGAGCTTGATGAGGAAGATTTTTAGGAAGAGAGAGTTGAAGTTATTGAGGCCCCAGAAGGCCTTGTGGACAATGCAAAGGGTTTTAAACTTAATCCTCGCAGCCACTGGGAGCCAGTGGAGAGATTTCAGTCCTGGAGAGATACGATCCCTGGGCTTGAGGCCAAGGACAAGTCTCGCAGTCCTGTTTTGGATGAGTGGCAGAGGCAGGCAGATTTAGAAAGAGGCTCTTGCAGTAGTCCAGCCTAGAGAGAACCAGAGTTCTGGAGACAGTGAGCTTCTGGGGGAAGGGGAGGAAAGGATGAATACCTTTGAGGAGGTGCAGCTGGTAGTGTGACTTGTTAGAGACGTCAGAGATGTGAGGAGAGAAGGAGAGTGTGAAGTCCAAGATGACCCTGAGGTTTTAAGCCTGAGGTGGGAGCAGGAAGAGGGCCAAGAGAGGCTGGCCAGAGAGTGATAGGAAGGGATGGAGCAGGTGTGCCAATGAGGAGAATCTCAGTCTTATTGGCATTAAGGCGGAGATCATTGGTGGCAAACCAATCCTGGATAGCAGACAGACAGTCAGAGAGGAGAGAAGGAGATGAGGTTGCTGAACAGAGCCTGAAAATTAGCTGAGTGCCATCCGCATAGCACTGAAAGCTGGGGCAGAGAGTGCGGCAGTGGGCAAGAAGTGCCAGGTATTGGTTGAACAGCCAGGGAGAGAGGTCAGACCCCTAGGGAACAACACAGGTAGAGATAGAGGAGAGGAAGGACCCAAGTTGGACCTTGGAGGGTCGATCGGAGAGGAAAGAAGTCAGCCAAGCCAGGGCCTGATCAGTGATACCCAGGTTATCACAAAGACGTTTGAGCAGGATGGCATGGTTGACCATGTCAAAGGCAGAAGAGAGATGAAGTAAGATGAGGACACAGGGGTGTTGGAATCATGTTCAGGAGAGCAGTTTCCGTGCTTATGGCAGCTCTGAAGCCAGAATGATGGTCATGGAGACAACCTACAGATTCTGTGTGAAGATTAAGCTGCGAGATGGCGAGCTTTTCCAGGAGTTTGCCCAGGAAAGGAGTGATGGAGATTGGGCGATAGAAGTCGGGCAGGAGTGCTTCAGGGGGGAAGGGAAGACTCCAGTGGTGAAGGAGTGGTTGCAGAAGTCAGCCAGAGCAGGAGCCAGGGTGTCAATGTGGTCCTTGATGGTTTTGGAGGTGAACCTGTTTTGACAAGACTTTCATAGATCGGACTTGTCTACAAACCTTGTCTGGGGAGAACAGGGGAAAGGCAGAGGAGGGAGGAGAGGTAGCCAAAGAAGGGCCAGAGGAAGAGCAGGGAGTAGAAAGAGGAGGGAGAGAGGAAGAGAGAGAGGACAGGATGTCTTATGTTTTCGAGATGCAATAAGAAGCCAGAGCCATACAGAGGGCCTGGGAGGGGACAGGAGAGATAGAGACTGCAGCAGGATTAGCCAGTTCCTTGCAGATTTTTAAGAGTTTGGCCGAGTTGTTAGATGCCGCAAAGATGCAGGCTTGGATGTGAGATCTCTTCTTGGTGCGGACAGAGAGCCGGTATTGCCTTTGGAGCAGGTGGCAGGCCAGTTTGTCAGAGGATGTACTGCAAGCACGCCATTTCCTCTCAGCCACTCTGAACTTCCGTTTGATGGTGACGAGGTCTGAGTCGTATCAGGAGTTGCACTTGGCTCTGGGCTTCAAGCGGATCCTCGTGACAAGGGCAAGAACATCAAGAGTATCAGACATAGCAGAGTGGAGCATGGAAAGGGCTGTGTCAGGGTGTGAGTCAGCCAAATGGGGTTAGGTGGGGAAAGGGGGTGAGAAACCATACTGGGTTTGAATAAAGCACCGAGAACAATGGGATCTTTGGTCTGAGAACTAGAAGCTTTTTCTGAGGGAAGTACCAACTTCCATTTGTGGATGAATGTCCCGAAGTGAAGGAGCAAACTTTGTACCAGCAGTTAAAGGCATCACTGGATTGGATCCCGAACCCCACTTACTTTAGTTTGACAGCTTGCAACCCTTTCATGAATTAAACAGTTGCCTCCGGTCCCTGTTCCTTTTTTGACGCAAGCTGGACCCTCATGCAGGTTTGGACTGGCCTATAGGGCAATGCCTGAACCAAAGAAATGCAAAATGCTGGTGGGGGTCTGTTTTTTTGGTAAAAGTGGGCCACTTTTTTGGCCAATGTGGGCCAGTTTGATGAGTTACTTCACTATGCGGTTAGTAGTTTTGACCAGTGTTGCTGAATAAATATCTTTAAAATGCACAATTTGCATCACATTTTACCAAAACACTCCCCCTTGGGTGCTATTCAAACAGTCTGTCACAAAAGGAATGAATTGTAATTTGCAACTGTGGGCCACTTTTTCATTGGTACCTGAGACAATTTTATGCCCCAGTCCGACCCTGTCCTCACATCACTCAGGCTCAGCGAAGGTCGGTCATGGCAAAATGCCCACTACAACAAATACACTTAAATCTGATTGGTACGACATGTTGCAATGGATGCTGCTCAATTTGTGGAACCGCTGGAGCAGTGGTTTTACTGATAATGTTTTTCAAATTTATAAAAAAGGTTTTTTTTAGATAAACAATTCCCCAGAATGTCTAAGGAAGTGGCAAGTCACCACATCCGCCAGAAAAGGGGAGGTGCCAGCTATGAAATGTTCTTGATCTTCTGGATAGGAGGAAACATTGGGATGTAGGGTGACATCTGCCTCAAAATTATGTTTTGTTATTAGGCTCCCTTATTAAATCATCACATTAGTCGTTTCAGGGCACTTAGACTTGTCCGTGCAGTTGTTTAATGCGCCTCCACCGGGCGCATTCAGACCTTAGTCTGCTGGGCAGAAAGAAAATGAGCAACTAACGATAATAGGTTGGGAAACCAAGGGCACAGGAGCTACAAGCAAATGGAGGGAGGGATGCAATGGCTATGCAATGGTCTCTGATGTCAATGGTGCATGTCAGTCCTGCTAGGTGTACCATAGTTCTGTAAAAAAGGAGCACAATGTGACCTTTAGTGCTATGATAATTGGGTTTCCAAGGAAGATTTGCAGAATTGTATGTTCAAACGCAATGTTGCATGAGGGGCTCAAAAGTATGTTCGGACTGTCCTGGAAGTATGGTGGCTTATTTGCCCCGGCATCTCTACATTGACCCCAGATCAAACTCTACACTGCCAAGCCTGACACAACAGTGGGCTAGTGAAGAATAGACTGTGTATGTGGATCTTAACAGAAGGTAAGTTGGACGACTCATTTTTCAGCAGTTCTTTTTCAAATTAATAGGATCCGCGCTCTACTTAATGTTCGGGCACTTAAATTGGGAAAGACCAGCAGCCTGGAACCCGTAAACACTGTGGACTCGATTACGAGTTCAGCTGTGTGGCATAAAAGGGGCACTAATTTTGTTACTGCCCCTTTATTAATAGGAATGGAAATACCGTCACTTTTAACGAACCGCTGAATTCCGAGTGTCGAGGTAAAGTGGAGGACACACCTCTTACACAAAGTGGGAGGTGAATCCCCCTCTTTACCTCCAATAATTGGCAGATTTACCTTCCAGAATTATTGTTCGGGGTAAATCTGCCAAAAAGCACCATGGAGTCTGATGGGCTGAAAGAATGGAAAGTTACACTGCCATAATCCCATGGTAACGCCACAGGAGCGAGTGGCAGTAACGGCAAGTCATTTGAAAGTAAATTGATGGATTTACTACTAATTTAGTGCCAAACATATGAGGCCATATTTCCGTCCGCAGAGCAGCAAAGCCAGGATTGCTGTGACCGCCTCCTTTCAAGACTATAGTAGCCATTCTCGCCTTCTGCTCTCTGTGTAGGGGACCGAAAGGCCATGCCAATCTGCGCAGTCCTTGAAAGGATTGCAGGAGCGCCATGGTCCAGAGCCTGAGGAGGTCTTCACAGGTGTCCAGCCGTGTTCAACCTCTGGCATACTGCACACACACATGGCCGGTTCTATAGGCAATTCTATGCGGCCATTGAGGGCACCACCGGTAGAGAGGCAACAGGTGCCAATTTTTGCCCTAGAAACCTCAAATATGGCCACACAGCACGAAGGAGGCAGACATGGCACTTTGCAGGTTAAATTGAAAAGGTTACAGATGATTTAAGGCCTGAAAATAATAAGAATGTGTACGTGTTTCCCAGCAAAAACAGGAGAAGATTTGAAGGACTCCTCTGGATCCTGCCATGGTTGGTAATAATTAATGTCTATCCGAGGAGTAAAGGATCGTTGTACCAATTCCGGCAAGTCCAGAAATTGGTGTTGGCACAAGCACTTTTAGAGAGCATTTCAGGGCTGCCAGGCACTCCGCCCTCCCTTCTGCACAGCTTCATGCCAGTGCGCATGCGCCGGTCTGCTGCGCCAGCCCCAGGCCTTGCTAGCTATGTGGTTTCCCGTTACACACCCACCCCTCGCGCCACCCCGCGTGCTCTGGAAACAAACGGCAGTTTCCGGAAGTGGCATATCTCTCTTCCCATAAACAGGAGGCGGGCCTTCCGATTTCTTGATGCAATCTCGAGTCTCGCTGGTAGCATGTTATTTTTTTCAAGCGCAGCCTCGGTGACGCGCGTCAAACTCAAAGCCTTGATTGTGTCCTTTCTTTGGTTGCTGGGAAAAGAAAGGTCGAGAATCACGTTCCGCACCGAACATTTAATACATTTTATTTAATAAGGTTGATCGTGTTTATTTAATAAGGTTGATCGTGTTTAGTTGCACTCCACTACAACAATGTTCTTGTGTGTTCAGCACCGAAGTGTCTGTGCTCAGGATACATGCAAGGCTGTGTAAAGAGAGATTTCTACCTAAGTGGCATCCATTTGATTAAAAAAACAAGCATGGCAATGCCAACGGTTTGAGCTTTTGTGTAGGCATGGGAAAAGCACTTGCCAGGCACTGCCGTAGTTAGGTTGGCCAACTTTTTGATTGTCTTTTGCAGGACACTTGCCCACAAGGCGGTGATGACATCACAACAGCATACACTTTGGCCCGCCCATTTTTGTAATTTGTTAATGGCTCTTAACACCTGGCTTAATTGAAATGCAAATGGCTTATCCTTGGGAGGTGATGGTCACGATTTTTAAATGCAAACATGACCATCACTACCCCAGGAACAAATCATTAGCATTTGAATGAAGACAGGTGTCAGAGCATTACAGCTCTACCTGCAGGTTCAAAAGGAGCCAGGGCTGCAGAGCTGCCCAGAGAAAGAAACCAACAGGTGGCAGCGCCATGCTGTGTACATGGCCACTTCAGTTTGCAGAGTGTTGTGCTGGTCCTGCACAGCTACTCTGCAAACTGCGGGACAGAGTCCCCAATTACGGGACAATCCCGCAAAAAACGGGACAGGTCACCACCCTAGCCGTAGTGGTATTGACAGGTGCGAGTACCTGGCATCTAATAGCATTGTGCAGTGGTGAGAGAACAAGTGATGATGTTACTGGCATGTAGTTGTTGGAATGTTGACCTGCAGAAGGCTTCAAGAGTGGCCGTTGTAACCCTGGGGACTTGGGTGGTGGTGCCAGTGGTCAGGAAGACCCCATTTGGACTGGGGATGAGAGATGCTGTAACAGATGATTAATAAAGGTGCTTAATGGCATACATGCTGTAAAACGCCTCTGGGTAAGACGGGTACCTTCAGCCTCAGCAAGGGGACCATTACAGAAGCCGTGTGAGCAGAGTGCTTCACAGAATGGAAAGAGCATTTTACAGGAGTGAAAAAATGGGACTCGAGAGTAAAGTAAACATTATGCGGTGCAGCAGCGATCTGGAAGGTGTACTTGTGAAAACATCAACAACAATGCCTCCCTTGGCAGACAGTGACAGCTCTCCTGCATGCTACTAACACAACATACCTCCCCAGATGGCCAAATCATCAACACCGATCTATCTCAAAGGCTGTCTTCAGCCAGGCAGCGGCCCTCTCCTGCATGCGATGACCACCCAAATAAACCGGCTGTAGCTAGCCAGTGACACTTAAAATGCAGCAGCCGGCGTACACCCTCTGTCTCATTCATGCAGCTTCTAGTAGGCACTACTGATATGTGTTATTACCCAGAGTAAAAGTTCTCAACGTCTCGACGTCAGAAGGATGAAAGATCGAATCAGCCATCAAGAGCCGAAGGTGTACTGCAGACTGAACACGGATGTCTGAAGCAAAGGTTTAACTTGCTGAGCTACCATGCAGTGTGCATGCCGCCAGCCAGTGGTGCATTGCATGTTTGCATCAAGTGTTCCTGTAACCTATACATGAACAACTTGTCCGTATGACCCAATAATGCATGTATGCAGCCTGATAGTGACTCCTGCACGTTTGAATCACGTGATCCAGCTAAACCTGCAATGCAGGCTGGCAGCGTCACCTTGTACATACGCACCATGTATACTCTTATGCAGCTTGAGATTGCCCCCTTGCATGTTTGCATTCTGTGTTCCTGCAACCCATGCTGATATATGCAGTCATCCAGTTACCACAAACTTATGACCTGCATTTAAACGGAACGTGCCACCAGTGTCCTCCAATATATCCCCCCCCCCCCTGCTATAGGCAGTCATCCGCTCTCCACATCCGGCATGAAGCCTATGCCCAGCATGGATCATGCTCCCAATGTGGCCAGAGAAACTTACCTGCGTGCTCTGGTTGGTGCTGCGGCCTCCCCCTGTGGTGTCCCAGAGCACAGTGTTGCGCAGTATGAGCAGCCGGAGTCTGACGAGCAGGAGCAGTTCTTCTGTCAGCCACAGCTTTTTCCGAAGCCTCCTGGACTTGGGGGGACCACACCTGGGGTTAGACCCCCGCCCGCCGCATTCGGGCATGAGGAGTGGGTAGCACTGCCAATGCAGTAGCAGCAAGAGGGAGCCACTGCGGGATAGGAGCAGAAACTGCCTGGTGAATCCAAGAGCAGCACAAGTAGATCAGTGAGCAGCCAGCATGTGGCAGGTGTAGGGTGAGCACTCACAGGTTTGGCAATCCAAACACATCACTGAAATAAACAAACTAGCGGTACCACCCGGTATTTGGTATGCACATGGGAGGTCTGCAATAGCCTTACATATGTTTTATTGTGTCATAACTTCCTCTTTTTGAAAAATCGCAAAATGGTCAATTTCCAGAAATCGCCTATACTCATAGCACAGTGCCGGACCCCGCTCCACCCCTCTGCATGGCAAAAGGGTAGGGTTGGTCAAACTTCCCTATGGCTAGTAGACTCCAGACCGGTATGCCAACCTCGGGCCAAACTTTCAGCCCACCAACTGTTATGGGGCTTGGGCCAACCCCGAACATACAAATACACTTTCACAAATCTAGTTATAATTGAAATAATTCATAAAATATCGCTGAAATATAATAAGCAATCTGCAATGCTAAAATAAAACAGGATCCCAAAATGCAAATTACTTTATTTAAAAAAAGATTATACTCACATGCTTCAATGTATCATGTTATTTGGAAGATGCATGGAAGCTTTCCCATTCAAAGATGGCTGCTAGTTTTGGCTTGTTTCCAGAGAGCTTCCTTAGAGACAGTCATCCAAGATGGCTGCCTCCGTGGAAGATCTCACAGCTCAAAGAGTTCCCAGATGGGCTAGAATGGGTAAATTAGACATAGGGATTAACATGGCTAGGGGCAGGGAATGGGAGGGATTCAATAACCGAACAACTGTGCATCCCTCTTCAAATGTCATTCCTTTTGAAAAGCATTACAGGACCTTATTCAAAACTCATATTTGACGCTCTCAGAGAAAGATTGTTCCAAAAACTCTGCCCGAATACTGAGAATCTGCAGTCACTGCAAGCTATGCATCGTGTGGATGGCTTGTCCTCGTTAAAGACAGAGAGGGACAGTAAAGCTTTAATTTGACTGGCAGGTATCTGGGTGCAAGATTGTTCAGGTATTTGTAGATGATACAACCGATTTTAAACTTTGTCCGTTCCTCCACTGCTAACCAGTATACGGACAGGCACAGACCAGAAATTGATGTAGATTTTGTTACCCTGAAAATTAGTCTGGCCAATGCAGTCTGAGCTTTTTGCAGTCAGTGGGCTTCATTCCAAGTCTGCCAGTAACGCTGCCGGTGCTACCAGCGGGTTGCCGCCGGACTCTTATGAGTCCGGCGGCCAGGAAGTCAGGTGCTGGTATATTTGTTAATCTCCATTCCCATAGAGCCCTATGGGACTCTATGGGAGTGGGGACACAGGAGCACCGGCACTGTTAGCAACAGTACCAGTTCTCCCGTGAAGAGTCTGCTCACTGTGGCCACATCGCCCGGCAGGGTCAGATCTGTCGGGCATAGCGGCCACGGCAGGCAGACTCATAGTTTGCCAGTCCAGAAACAAGGGTGCCGGTGAGCTTACCGGCATCCTTGTTTCGGGACGGGCAAACTCACAGTGTTTTTGTTTGGTGGGAGCCTCGGCCAATTGACTGTTAAACTAGTCCAACTTAGAGTTAACTAGGGCTCCCACCACGGTAGCATGATGATTCTGAGTGACATAGGTAGAGCCTCCCGAAGAAGCAAAGATTATAAAAAATTGCCTGTACCTTAACGTATATCTGCCCTTCACATCCTAAGCCATTTTGACATATGCACCCCAGATTCCTAACCCTGGGTGCCTATTTCTTCATATCCCCAAAAGGATGGGGGTGGACAGCCTCCATTTTCACCCAAAAGATGTTTTGGGCCAAACAGAATCACCTCTGTCTTCTTTGGGTTGAGTTGTAACTAGTTTGTAACCATACAACCTACAGCTTCCTCCAGACATCTGCTGACCCGTGTCAGGGAACCATCTACATCGTCTAGTTTAAGGAACACTTGGGTATTGTCTGCTTAAGACTGAACATTGACATTATGACTTCTTATGATATTGAAAAGGGGGCGTAGATAAAGATGAAACAGCAGCGGCGAGTGGGAAGCCTCTGTGGGACTCAACACCATTGTGTGAAGGTATCCGACAGGAAACTCCCTAACTTCACCCATTGCTGTCGCCCTGATAAGAACGAAGCAAACCATTTGAGGGCACTAGCTGAAGCATTCCCTATACTCTTCAGTCGCTCCAGAAGAATGCTGTGGTCCACCATATAAAATGCAGCAGACAAACCCAACATTACAAGTAAAGACAATTTGCCTTGGTCTCCTGATCCCAGACTACAACCAGTGCAGTTTACAACCCGAATATTGGACGGAACCCAGACTGGAGGGGATCCAGGAGACCTCTTTTGGTTTCGGTGTGGGTGTGTTTGACCGAATGTCTTTTGTTTGCGGAAACTGACCGTAATGTATCTGCTCGGGCCCAATTTTAAACGCAGATGCATTTTTTTTGTCCCCTGTCTCCAGTTTTAAGGAAGCGGGGCACACCCCTGCACCCTGAAATGGAAAAATAACAAACATGGGTAGCGGTGGACAATCCCACAACCCCCGCTCTCCAGGGTTGGTATTTTGCAATATTTGCGACCAAATTGCCCCAAAGGCCAAATAACCCATGCAAAATTGTATCAAATTGGTCATTAGGTGAATTGTTTTAGGTCAAATAGGCTAATGCCTCTCTTTCGGCATATTTCTGGAATTATGTTGTGGGATTTTTGCCAGTATTTTTTGAGGCCAAGGAAGACCACTGGGTGACAATTCGGAAGATTCTAATACAAAGTTTCAATTCCTCAGGAACTATCCTCTAACTGAATGACCCATTTACAAATTGAGTTATGAAAGGGATTATATTAAAAGCCAAGCGCTTTGCTGCAGACGCAGGGAGGGTGAAGAGTGTATCATTGGTGAGCCTGAATTTTGTTATGCAGGTATAAGTCTCCTCTGAGACTGTACTGAAGCAAAATGGTTCTGTATTGGGTTTGCTTCCTCCCTCCAATGTGGGAATGATATCTCAAGAGCCGAGAGTTTCTTTTCCATTAACTTTCCTTTCCAGTATGTTTTCGAATGGTCTTCATCTTCCCCAGGAAAAAAGTATTGAACACATTAGCCTGATTGACTGACGGTTCCTTCCCTAAGGATACCCTTACTGGACAAAGTTTTAAATAACCCAAAACAGTTAGGAAGGCTGGCTTTGCTGTAATAATAGTGATCTTATAATCTGAGAGAGCAGTTTTAACATTTCCCGTATTTTCTGGCATTTTAGATTCACGCCATCTTCTTTCCAATCCTCTGTATACGTTTTTCATAGTTAATAGGTGAGGAGTAAACTATTCTTTGGAGATTTCCTTTTGTGCTTTCATTCTTAAGGGGGCATAAGTACAAATATTATTCATAATAGAGGAGCCATGTTTAAAAAGGTTGTCACACTTGGGTATTGTGATGGTAGAGGCCAGTTCTTTTCTCAACTCATTGCCAGGGATTTTCTCCAAATCTTTCAATTCACGCAATGGGGTCAGGAATTTCACCTTAAATAACTGGTCCCTAGGCAGATTCAAATTCACGGAAAACAACATCAAATAGTGATCAGTCCATGAAATTGGTAGTGAGTCTTTCATCTGAAATCTTTTTCTTTCCTCTTACCAATAAAACATCTAGGCAATGGCCAAGTTTGTTTGTTTATTAATTTGTAGGGCGCACCGAACCCTTAGGTAACTGGGCGCAACAAGGTACAAGGTTACTTAAAGCTTGGTTACACAGTGAGATACAGTGAGGCCGAAGGTCAAGTAAAAAAAATGCAGGTAAGTGCAGAGAGGAGGTACATAATGTTACATAGGCTGATACATAGGTTAAAGTAGCGTGCATCATACATCATTGGACCGTATCCAGTTAAGAGTGTTGTGCCTAAAGCTAGAGTAGGACTGGTCGGTTCTAAGATCTAATGGTAGTGCATTCCAAGACTTAGCGACTTTTACCGGGAAGCTACTTCCCCCAGTTTTTTTAAGCTTGAATCTGGGTATCTCTAGACAGTGGGAGTTGGCCGCTCTGGCCCGATGGGTCGAAGATCTCCTGACCATTCTCTGCTGTGTTGTCGAGGCACTTAAATATTAGTGATACTGTTTTGAGTAGGCTCCTATCACTTATCTTTAGCCAGTGGTGTTCTCTTCTCATATTAGATACATGTTCTCTCTTAGGTATGTTCAGGGCAGTTCTGAGGGCATTGTTCTGTAGCGTTTGAATTTTGTCAGTGATGTATTTGTTGGTTGCTAGGGATAGGGCATTGCAGTAATCCAACTTTGACAGTATTAATGCATTGGCGAGGATGATGCAACTCGCTTTTGTTAGAAATGGTCTGCATGCCCTGATGAGCCTGCAGGTGTAAGCGGTGGAGGATGCCAGGGAGTTTATCTGTTTCCTTAGGGTTAAAGTGGAATCAAGGTAGAATCCTAGCGTTTTCACCTCTTTAGCTACTTGGATTATATTGCCATCTATGTTGATTTAGGAGTTTTTTTTGTTTGCTTGTTGGCGCTCCGAGCGCTTTGTGCTGCCCCCTGCCCCCTCCCTCAACCGCACTTCCTGGTCCTCCTCTCCCACCGCACTTCCTGGTCCTCCTCTCCCCACTCCCTTCCCGCCTCCCTGCCCGCCCACGCCCCCCCTTCCTCTCCTCCTGCCTTAAATTCCCACCCCACTGGGCAGCCCCCCTCGGCTAAGGGCCCCCTTGGGCAAAGGGCGGCTCCTAAGGCTGCGGCTCCCTGTGTCTGCAGGTGTCCGCAGGGGACGCCAGGCGCCGGTCCGCCATTCTTTCTGGTTAGCTCCACCTGCTGCCCAGCCCAACATCCTACACCTTCCTTTCCTTTTCACTCACTTGGTTTCTACACTTCAGTGTGTACCGCTAATTGTGCTAAACTAGGGCTTTTTCTCCCCTCACAGGACTCTCAAACTTAGGTGGCCTCTCCACTGGGTACCTAATTCGTACTTACTGTGCTACTGTTGCTCTGTAATTGTGGTAAACTAGGGCTTTTTCTCCCCTCGCAGGACTCTCAAACTTAGGTGGCCTCTCCACTGGGTACCTAATTCGTATTTACTGTGCTACTGTTGCTCTGTAATTGTGGTAAACTAGGGCTTTTTCTCCCCTCGCAGGACTCTCAAACTTAGGTGGCCTCTCCACTGGGTACCTAATTCGTATTTATTGTGCTACTGTTGCTCTGTAATTGTGGTAAATTAGGGCTTGCCGCTTTCACTCCTGTCCGCTTGCTCTCGTCTGTCTTCCCCCCACTCCCTCCATATTCCATGGTGCTCTCTATCTCTCCTATCTTCTCTAACTGCTTCTCCATTGACTATCCTGCTCTCCTCACTAAATCTGGTAGGAAAAAGTTTAAAAAGGATATCCTGGTCTCCAACCCAGGCCTCCCTATCGCTGACACCTATACCAGTGCCTCCTCCAAGGAAACTCTTACTGACATCCTCTTTTTCATGCCTTCCCCTGACCAATGGACCCTTCATATGGTCTCTGTGCTCTCTCCCTTCTCCTCTTCTCCCATTAATGGTGGCACCCATTGGGATGTCCTCTTGGCCCCCTTCCGCTCCTCTAAGGCCATCATTAATGTCTACGCTAATAGGACCGTCTTGGTCCAAGGCCCTCAGGCCAACCTCCACCTCTTTGATAGACGCTTCCCGCGCCTCATCAACTTCCTTTCTTCTCCTGCTGTCCCCTCTTCTCTGTCCTCGGCTACCTTGCCTCCACCCTCTCACCCTGCCCTCTCTCTTGCTCCTTCCTCTTCACCTCCTCAGGGCATACCTCTGATCTGTACCCCTCCCCGGAAGTCCTTTAAGGATGGCAACCTTCTCCTCATTGCCACTCTCAACTCTCGCTCTGCCGTCAAACATTCCTCTAATATCTGTCACCTTCTTGAGGAACTGGACCTTGACATCCTCGGTCTCACTGAGACATGGTTCACGGCCAGCTCTGTCACCAGCTTTGACACACTCCTACCTGACGGTTACAAGATCCTCTCCTTGCCCAGGCCCAACCGTGCTGGGGGGAGTGTGGCCTTTATCTTCCCTGAGTAGATTCCTGCCACTGTCACCCCTACGCAGACCTAATCCTCCTTTGAATGCCTTGTCTGCCGACTCTCTCTCTCTCCTAGCCATTCCCTTACCGTGGCTACTATCTATCGGCGACCTGGTCAAATTTCCTCCTTCCTCTCTGAGTGGGCTGACCTCTCCTCCTCACTCCTGTCCTCAACCACTCAACTCCTCTTTCTTGGAGACTTCAATATCCACCTTGATGCCTCCTGTCCTCCCTCTGGACTCTTTCACGACCTCTGCGACTCTCTCTCACTCTCTATTCTCCCGTCTGGGCCGACCCATTCTGCAGAGCACACTCTTGATGCTCTGATCTCTTCTGACCTTCCCCTCTCTGTCCCTCTCTCCACTCCTCTCTCCTGGAGTGATCACATTATCCTATCCTCCCACCTCACCTTCCCTACCCCACAGGCAAAGCCACCCTCATCACTGCCACCCACCTTCGCGGTCATCCGACCCATGAAGCGCGTGTCAGTTGAGGCTTTCGCTTCCACCTTCTCCGCCACCCTCCCGCTTCGGCTGACTCCCACCCTGACACAGCCCTCTCCACTCTCCACTCTGCTATATCTGATAGCCTTGATATCCTTGCCCCCGTCATGAGAATCCGCCTGAAGCCCAAAGCCAAATGTAACTCCTGGTACGACTCGGATCTCGTCACCCTTAAACGCAAGTGCAGGGTGGCAGAGAGGAAATGGCGCGCTTCATGTTCATCCTCTGAAAAACTAGCCTGCCGCCTGCTCCAAAGGCAATACCGGCTCTCCGTTCTCACTAAGAAGAGAGCCCTTATCCAAGCCCGCATCTCTGCGGCATCTAACTCCTCGGCTGAACTCTTTAAAATCTGCAAAGAGCTGGCCAACCCGGCTGCAGTCTCCACCTCTCCTGTCCCCTCCCAGGCCCTCTGCACGCCACTGGTCTCTCACTTCATTTCAAAAACTCAGGACATCCTGTCCTCACTCTCCTCCTATCACCTCCCCTCCTCTATTCCCTGCTCTCCCTCTGGCCCTTCTGCAGCCACCCCTCCTCCCTCCTTCTCTGCCTTTCTCCTTTTTTTCTGCTGACGAGGTTTCGAGACAAGTCCCATCTATGAAAGTCTCGTCAAAACAGGTCCACCCCTGTTCCTCCAAAACTATCAAGGACCACATCGACTCCCTGGTGCCTGCCCTGGCTGACTTCTGCAATCACTCCTTCGCCTCTGGAGTCTTCCCATCCCCCCTCAAGCACTCCCTTGTGCACCCCCTTCTTAAGAAACCCTCTTCCGACCCCTCCTGCCGAGCTAACTATCGCCCAATCTCTATCACTCCCTTCCTGCGCAAGCTCCTGGAGAAACTGGCCATCTGCAAGCTTAATCTCCATGCTGAATCTGTTGGTAGTCTTCATGACCATCAGTCTGGCTTCAGAGCTGCCAGAAGCACGGAAACTTCTCTCCTGAACATCCGTGAGGACCTGCCCTCAAACCTTGACTCTAACACTCCTTGTGTTCTCATTTTTCTCGACCTCTCTTCTGCCTTTGACACTGTCAACCACACCATCCTGCTCAACCGTCTCCGTGATAACCTGGGTATCACTGGTCAGGCTCTGGCGTCGCTGACCTCCTTCCTCTCCAATCGACCCTCCCAGGTCCAACTGGGTTCCTTCCTCTCTGACATCTTTTTCTCTACCTGTGGTGTCCCCCAGGGATCTAACCTCTCCCCCTGGCTGTTCAACCAGTACCTGGCACTTCTTGCTCACCGCATCGCCGCTCTCTGTCCCAACTTCCAGTGCTATGCGGATGATATCCAGCTCATTTTCAGGCTACCCTCGGCCACCTCTTCTCCGTCTCTCATCTCGGACTGTCTGTCC
This sequence comes from Ambystoma mexicanum, assembly GCF_040938575.1. Lineage (NCBI taxonomy): Eukaryota > Metazoa > Chordata > Amphibia > Caudata > Ambystomatidae > Ambystoma > Ambystoma mexicanum. The sequence continues at coordinate 1,223,117,562 of NC_090926.1, read as the reverse complement.
GTCATTCAGGAGTGGTGTGGCGCCAATGATCTCTGCCTCATAGCCAGTAAGACCGAGGTTCTCCTCATCAGCACACCCGCTCCCTCCTTTCCTGTCACTCTCTAGCCGGCCTCTCTTGGCCCTCTTCCTGCTCCCACCTGCAAGGCTAAAATCCTCTGGGTCATCTTCGACTCCACACTCTCTTTCTCTCCTCACATATCTGACATCTCTAAGAAGTCACACTACCAGCTACACCTCCTCAGAGGTATCCTTCCTTTCCTCTCCTTCCCCCAGAAGCTCACCGTCTCCAAAGTCCTGGTTCTCTCAAAGCTGGACTACTGTAACAGCCTCTATCTAAATCTTCCTGCCTCTACTCTCCGCCCTTTGCAACTCATCCAAAACAGGACTGCGTGACTTGTCCTTGGCCTCAAGCCCAGGGACCGTATCTCTCCAGGACTGAAACTGCTACACTGGCTCCCAGTGGCCGCGAGGATTAAGTTCAAAACCCTCTGCATTGTCCACAAGGCCTTCTGGGGCCTTGGGACAAAATACTTTCAACTCTCTCTTCCTAAATATCTTCCTTCTCGAGCTCTTCGCTCATCCACCTTCAACTACCTCAGGGTCAGCCGCTTCTCCAAGCAACAAGCTGGGGGTAGATCTCTCTCTGCAGCAGGGGCCTCCCTCTGGAACAGCCTTCCTGCCTCCCTGAAACTTGAGGAGAACCATCTCCGGTTCCGGAAGCACCTCAAAACCTTCCTCTTTGCCTCCGCTTTCTCTCCCTCTCTCCCCTGCTAAAATCACTGAACCTGCACTGAATCTGCAACTGGCCACTCACCGATCTCGGTCCTTGGCCCTGCCACTCTTCCCTGCACTGCCTACCTGCACTACGGGACTGTCTCTGTATCCTTCAGCCCCTTCTCCCGGCACTTACCTTGCACTTGCCACCAGCTGGCCCTATTATTTATCTTGTATTCTACTAACCATGTACTGCACTCTCCTTGCACTTGCCACCAGTGGGCCTATTACTTATCTTGTATTCTACTAACCATGTACTGCACTTCCCCTCCTCCCCTCCCCTTGCACTTTTCCCAGTCCCCCTACCCTTGCACTTGCCCGATCTGAATGACACCTGACCTAGTAGGATCGTTGTCTGTTCTCCCCTTGCCCCCCCCTGCCTCGTCGCGCCTTGAAACACTTGTGTATAGGCGCGTTACAAATGCCATATCATTATCATATCATTATCATATCAGTAGCTAGAGTGTTGTTTTTATAAATTGGCCAACCCAAGAATCAGGATCTCTGTTTTATCGTCATTCAGGCAGAGGCCATGGGATGCCATCCATGCCTGAATGACGAGGTATATCTTATTTACCAATGCCGTATCTGCGGCAAAGTTGCCCGAAAGGGAAATGAGGATCTGGGTGTCATCCGCATCATTCGTGTAGGTGACACCCAGTCTGTCCAATTTGTCAAATACGGGCTTGGTAAATATGTTCTACATGGTAGGCGAAACGCAAGAGCCTTGTGGAACGCTGCATGTGGTTTGGATCGGGTCCACCGATGCGGATGTGGAGAAAACTCACATTTTTCTATTATCTAAAAAGGACTGGACCCAAGCTATAGCATCGCTCGAGAAATGGGCTGCCGATGCTAGATGATTGCACAGAACTCACTGGCGTAACAGGGGCCCCCGCAGCCCCCGCTAGCACATGTCCTGGGAGGGGGCCCCACTTGGAGAAAAAAATAGAAAAACATTTATTTTTATTTTTGAAATCACCCTTCTTTCATAAAGACATTATTTCTGTAACAGAAATAATGTCTTTATGAAGGCAGAGTGACTAAAAAATAAACTTTCTTTTTCAAGTCCAAGGGCTACCCCTAACCCATGACATGGAAGACCCCAGGCTGGAGGCCTGCATGTCATGGGGTGGGGGAGCCCCATGACTTCAAAACAAAATAGTTTATTTTTGAAGTCACACTGCCTTCATAAAGAAATTATTTTCGTTATGGTTCGGTCCTTAACGGAAATAATTTCTTTATGAAGTCTGAGTGATTTCAAAAAGAAACAATTTTTTTTTGAAGTAATAGGGCTCCCCTAACCCCATGACGTGTGCGTGTGGGAGTGTATTGTGAAAGTGTGTACACTTAAATGTGTAGGTGGCTGCCTGTGTGAGTGTATGGTGAAAGGGTACACACAAATGTATGGGTGACTGGGTGTGTGTGTGTGTGCGCGTGTATGGTGAAAGGGTGCACACTTAAATGTGTGGTTGGGTGCGTGTGCCTGTATGGTGAAAGGGTGCACACTTAAATGTATGGATGGCTGGGTGTGCGTGTATATGGTGAATGGTGTGTGTGCTTGTGTTCAGGGGCGCAACAAAACCTACATTTCGTGGGCTGATCCTTCAACTGTTGGGAGAAGCGCTAACTTCACAGGCCGTGGGGGAGGGGCACACTTATTTGCGTGGGGGCAACTAACTTCTTAACGCATTTCAATTAGATTGTGCTATTGCAGATTCAATGTTACAAGCAGTTAACTCACTCCTTTAAGTGTGAAAGCACCCACTTATGAACTGCTGTAAGAACGAACAGTCTCCTGTTCCCTTTCTACCCTTCCAGTCACTTCCCTGGCATGAAAGTACTAAATCCACATCATAATTTTAATTGGCATTTGAATGCAGGTACTAACAGTGAAATGCTTTACGTTAGTCATTTCTGGGCACTTGTTAACAGCGAAACCACGGTGCCATTTAACATCTGTGTACTGTTCTGTCCAGCAACTTCTCTGAAGGTCAGCCAGGTTGAGTCAACATAGCCCAACATTTCTGGAGGCGAGTGCTTCAGCCCAGTCAACTCAATATTGTTAAGCCCCTACCTGTGTTTAATGCCTTAATTGCTTATTGGTAATCATAATTACTCCTAGCCCTATTCTTCCTCGTCCCTGTACTTGAGAATGAGGCAGTACTTGTGTATGAGGCACTATGCCTCATACACAAGTACTGGGATGAGGTAGAGGTACATGGAGGTAATGCGTAACTTAGCTACCTGTATCTTCATTACTCCTAATCCCACTCTTCCTCATCCCAGCACTTACCTATGAGGCAAGGAGCCACACACGTAAGGGACGTGAAAGTAATTCTGTGCCAAGGAGCTGATTTTGGAGGTTAGGGTAGGGCATGGGAGGGAGAGGGGATGAGTGGGGGCGGGATTGTGCGATAAATCATAATGGTTGTCCATGTCCAGGCTAAGCAGGCATGATATGTGGTATTAGTGGCTAGAGAGGCTAAAGAGGCATTTCGGTGCAGCCAGTCTAGTTATTTCTCAGTTTGGAATGACTTTTTTTTTTAACTCCGCATTTTTTGATAAAGCAGTCCTGCTAAGTGTGATTACCTGGCTAGACTGCCATTTGGGTGCTGCCAGTCTAGCCGATTCTTACTGCAGCATTGTATATTTTTTAGGCATCTGTGATCAAATATGATATAAGTCTATTATAACATGCCTGTACACATGTGTTTTTAGGCGTGACAAGCAAGGGAGGGAAGATAGAGGGAGGACAAGACAAATGATCTTACTAGGCCTTGTGTCATTCAGATCATGCAAGTGCGAGAACGAGAAATGCAAGGGGAAAGGGAGGGGGGAAGTGCAAGGAAGAAGGGAGGGGAAAACAGGGCAGTAATGCTCTGAGTAAGTGCAAGGTAGTGCAAGGGGACCAAGGGACTGTAGGGTTACAGTTACATCCCCTAAGTGCATGGGAGGCCGGAGGCAGTGGAAAGGGGGCTGATCAGGAAAGAGCCTGGACTCAGTGAGACTCTGAGGGTAGCCAAGCAACCAGTCAGAACAGTAGACAGGTAGGTCAGCAGGGGAGGGAAGAGAGCAAAAGCAGAGGAGAGAGGAAAGTTTTGAGCTGCTTCCGAAACATCAGGCATTCCGCTAAAGCTTGAGAGGGGCAGGGAGGCCATTCCAGAGGGAGGCATCTGCAGAGAAGAGAGATCTACCCCCCACTCTCTAGCCTTTAGAGAGTTGGAGGTAACTTGGGGGAAGGGCTCGAGAAAGAAGGTATTTTGGAAGAGAGCGTTGGATGTAGTGTGGGCAGACCCCAGAAAACCTTGCGGAAAATGTAAAGAGTCTTGAACTTGATTCTTGCAACCACTGGGAGCCAGTGGAGAGATTTCAGGGCTGGAGAGATATGATCCCTGGGCTCGTGGCCAAGGATAAGACTCTCAGTCCTGTTCCGGATTAGTTGCAGAGGCCGGAGAGTAGCGGAAGGCAGCTTGAGAAACAGGTGGTTGCAGTAGTCCAGTCTAGAGAGAAACAGTACTCTGGAGACAGTGAGCTTCTGGGGGAAAGTCAGAAATGGAAGAGTCCCTTTGAGGCGGAGCAGCTGGTATGTAGTGGGACTTCTTGGCGACGTCTAAGATGTGAGGAGAGAAAGAGAGAGTGGAGTCGAAGATGACACAAAAGGTTTTTTGCCTCGCAGGAAGGCAAAGGAAGAGGGCTCAAGGTGGGCGGCCAGGGTGAGAGAGGGAAAGCAGGGGCAGGGGTCCCAATGAGAAGGATCTCCATCTTAATGGCATTAGGCAGAGGTCGTTGGAGGCACACCAATCCTGAATCACGGATAGAGACAGTCAGGAATGAGCGAGAGATGAGAGGAGCATGAAGGAAAGCTGAGTGCCATCTGCATAACACTGAAAGTTAGAGGAGAAGGTAGAGATCAGGTGGGCCAAAGGGGCCAAGTAGAGGTTGAAAAACCAGGGTGAGAGGATAGAGCCCTGGGGAATGCCAAAGGTAGTGAGAGAGAGGTGGCGGAGAGAAAGGGACCAAGTTGGACCTGGGAGCGGCAGTCTAAGGGGAAGGAGGTCAGCCACTCCAAGGCATTATCAGTGATGCTTAAGTCCTCACGTAGTCGATTGATCAGGATCGCGAGTATGAACGTGTCAAAGGCAGAGGAAAGATCAAGAAGGATGAGGATGAAGGAATGCTGGAATCAAGGTTAGAGAGCAGATCTTTTCATGGGTGTTCAGGAGAGCAGTTTCCGTGCCTCTGACAGCTCTGAAGCCAGATTGATGGTCATGGAGACAACCAACAGATTCAATGTGGAGAGTAAGCTGGGAAATGGCCAGCTTTTTTCCAAGAGTTTGCCCAGGAAAGGGGTGATGGAGATTGTGCGATAGTTTGCCGGACCGGTAGGAACGGCAGACGGCTTCTAGTGCTTAAGGGGAGAGGGGAACGTTCCAGTGGTGAAAGAGTGATTACAGAAATCGGCCAAGGCTGCAGTAAGGGTGTCAATATGGTCCTTGAAGGTTCTAGGAGAGCAGGGGAGACCCTGTTTGGACGACACTTTCATGGATTGGACTTGTCTAGAAATCTTGTGTTGTCAGAGAGAAAGAGGAGAAAGGAGGAGGGGAGGTAGAGATGGCCAAAGGGGGCTGAGAGAGGAAGAGGGAGAGGAAATAGTGGACAGGATGTCATGAGTTTTAGCGGAGAAGTGAGAGGCCAGAGCCATACGGAGGGGCTGGGAGGGAACAGAAGTGGAGACCGCAACAGGATTTATCAGTTCCGTGCAGATTTTGAAGAGCTTGGACCTGTTGTTAGAGGCCGCAGTGACCCGGGCTTCATCTTGATGAGTGTTATTGCTTTGACTGGCATTTTTGTGCAACCAGTCTAGGTATGTCTAAATGTGGCCTGGCATGCTTTACTGTAATGTTATTACCGGTCTACACTGGTCTACATTGTGCAGCCAGTGGGACATGTTTTCAATGTGGCATGGGATTTTTAATAGCAAAGCATTAATGTTCCTGTGCACTGTTGGTGACTTGCATGTATTGGATTGGTGTTACCCTGCAAAACAATTGCAAACACTCTGGCTTTTTAGCCAATTTTTCTCAGAAAGTGTGCTGTATATTGCATTAAAACACATATTTATATCTTTCTCCTAGTACAGTGTTTGGCATAACCCTTCAGCAGCACGTTCATGCGTATTGTGCAAGCGTGATAATCTAGGATGGCCCAGAGTGTAGCACGAACCGTGATTTGTTGCCGAGTTGGGGGGGGGCCCACATTTTGTGTTACGCCACTGACAGAACTGCATGGTCCACCAAGTCGAAAGCTGCCGACATGTCGAGGAGGAGCAACATGGCAGTTTTTCCTTTGTCATTAAGCTCGTCGATTTGAGTTTTCAGGTCGATTAGTGCCGTTTCAGTGCCATGTTGTGGCAGGAATCCGGAATGGCGAGAGCCTAGAAGGTTGTTAGCTTTAAGATGGTTCTGAATTTGAAGGTAGGCTTCTATGTCTATTATTTTAAGGAGGAAGGTTACTGTGGCGATGGGCCTGTAATTAGTGTGGATGGAGGGGTCTAGGGTCTGTTTCTTCAGAAGGGGTAGAACCCATGATTCTTTTAGGTTGTTAGGGACAGTGTTGGAAGTGAACGAAGCATTAATTCGTTTTGAAATGAAAGGCGCTAGGTCCCTCGCAGCGTCTTTAATTAGTTGGGCGGGACAGTTGGCACCTTTACAGTTAGATGGCTTTAGAGATGCAATGATTTTCTCAGTTTCTTGAATGGAAACTTTGGCAAATCTGAACGGGGCTAGCATACTGGTGGCTTTAGTAGGGCTGGTGAATTGCGTCTCAGTGGGGGGCAGGGAGGCTTTTTTTGGCAATTTTGTTTTGGAGTGTTATTATTTTGTTGGATAGGGCATTCTGAATGCTGGTGCACCATTGTTTGTCTTTAGGTACATTGTCCGGTGGGTGTATGGGGGATTCTAGCTCCCGAAGGATCACAAACAGTTCCTTATTGTTAGAACTGGCATTGGAGATTCTTTCATTGAAGAGATCTTTTTTGGTACAAATTATTTCTTTTTTTTAACTGTTTGCAAAGTGGGTTACTTGCCGTTTATTTTCGTCTGAAGGGGAGTGTCGCCATAGGGATTCTAATTTTCTTTTTTGAAGTCTTATTTCTTTAAGGTGGAGGGTAAACCAGGCATTGAGATGTGCTTGCTGTTTACTTTTGCGTAGTTTGAGCGGCGCAATGATATCAAGGGCCTCGGTCATAGTATTGTTGTATGCCTCAACAAGGCGGTTGGGGTCAGAGTTACTTGGGGGAGCATTAATGAAGTGAAGGAGGAGTGGTAGAAGTTTGTCTGGCGTTACTTCTTTTGGATCTAGTGGGGAGATGTGGTGCCATAACTTTGGCTTTAGATGCTTGTTTGTCTATTGCTATAGAGAAGTCAATTAGATGGTGGTCCGTCCACAGTTGTGGGCTTATTTTAGTGATAGTGGTTGTACACTTTAAGTAGGCAACCTAGTCTAGGGTCCTTCCTCTGACGTGTGTTGGGGTAAAGACTTTTTGGGTTAGTCCATGTTCTGCAAGCGTGGCCGCCATTACTGGGATTGTTTGTCCTCTGGGTCATTAAATCCCAAGTTGAAGTCGCCCAGTATTAACATTTGTGAAGAGTCTTTAGGGTTGTTGGCCAGGACACTAGATAAGTCCTCCTCAAAGGTGCCAGTGGGTCCCGGTGGTCTATATATCAGGCAGATTGTTAAGGTACGGCAGCTAGAGATGGGCAGTTTGGCAAGTCTTATGGCAAGGCTGGCTTTTGCTATGATTGCTAAGCCGCCCCCTCTGGCATTTGGTCTGTCCACTCTAATTATTTGGTAGTTGTCGGGTATTGCTAACGTGAGGGCTGGGCCTTCTGCATCATGCAGCCAGGATTCCGTGACAGCTAGGATGTCAAGATCATCAGATCTTGACATCAGAAACCCCCCGCAACCCCACCCCCACTTGCCCTCAACCTAATTTATACCCTTACCCACCCCATATATATATATTTAATTAAATTTGACTGAACAAAAAAGGTCAATATAATTCGATCAAATGTTTTAGGTGAAATGTTTTTAGGTCAATTATGCTAATATTAAATAATGTGCTAATAGGCAAATAATTATATTTGAAAACCCAGGATCTGCACACATATTGTACGCCTTAAATGCTCTTTGTGAGAGGCTGAAACTGTCAGGGGAGCAATGTCATGAGAATACATGATGTCACGTAACTGTTTAGAGGCAATCCCCAATTGATCCTCCAACCAGATGTGGAGATCCCCTAAACACATGACTTTTGTGTATTTACTACCTCTGTTAGTAAAATAATGGTGGTGCCCCTCCAGGAAGATAATGGCACGGCCTGGTGGCCTATAGGCCAATAGAATTCAAACAGAACTGTTTGGTGAAATTGCCAGAGTCATATGTCCGATCTCAGCGGTATCATCCCAATGTAGGGGCTCAAGATGTGAAATGTTAAACTGGGATCTAGAGATGACTGCTATTCCACCTCCTTTCCTACTCAGTCGATGTTTTGGATAGTAAATCCATCTGCTAGAATGCGGTGCAACATAGCATGTGATGTGTCGCTAAACCAGGATTCAGTTAGAAACAGAATATCCAGTTTATGTTCAGCAGTAAGGTCATTTATTTATGTTGCCTGTGCCACTGCTGATCTGACATTTAGCAGTGCCGCGTTAAGTGCAAAGCTTCTGGATGGTTGCATGTCCCTCAATATGGGGTCTTTCTTCCTTCGAATCCCCAATGTGTGAATTTTATTCAGTGTATGGAGTGAAATATCTCTGTGACCATTCCGCAGAAGATGCAGCATTTAACATCATCCTGAATGGCGGACATCATGCCCCCAGTTAGACTTCTTTAAATGTAGTGGCGTTTCCACAAACGTACCCAGAACGTGACCTAGTGTGATCCAGATCTGGCCTGGAAAGCAAACGGAACAACATGCCGATTGCTGACACCAGCCGTAAACGGCCTAAATAGGCTACGGGTCAGCTCTCTTCACAGACTCAAGTCAGTTATAGCTTGGGTCGCATTAGGCGCCCATCATCAGCCCTGCGCGAGCACCATTCAAGGTGGGAAATGTAGTTTAAAGGCTTCTGTCTCGTATTTCCACCACAATAATGGGTTTGGGTCTATTTGACCTAATACATTTGACCGAATTTATTTCAGTCTAAAATGCGGGGGGAGACCCACCGCAACTTGCTCTCAATCTAATCTATATCCTTACCCACCCCATATATATATATATATATATATTTAATTAAATTTGACCGAAAAAAAGGTCAATATAATTCAATCAAATGTTTTAGGTCAAATGTTTTTAGGTCAATTATGCTAATATCCAATAATGTGCTAATAGACAAATAATTATATTTTAAAACCCAGGATCTGCACACATATTGTACGCCTTAAATGCTCTCCCCACACACTTTCCAAACCTTTACAAACATCTCACGATAAATTCTAAACATTGCTTTTGAACCTGCTAAAATGTAATATAAAAAGTAGAAATGTAAAAATTCAATAAAAAAGTACTGAGCAAATCTAAGTCAGCAGACTATACTAACAGCCGTCACTATGTTAAAGTTCTTATATTAATTACAATAGTTTTGGCTTAAAGGTAGCGCTTTCAGCACCACCTAATAGCCACAACTAAATATGTAGCATTTGTCCCTAAATTTCATCCTTGTGCAACTCCGCCGACTCTAGGCCCAGTCTCCATTACACGGCCACCTGGGACCCTCCCCAAGGAGCCCTTTCCCTTAAATCTGCCACTGCCTACAGACAAGTCCATAATCAAAATATTTGCGAACAGGCCTAGAAACCCAGATGTAAGCGCTCAAACCTGCATATGGAACTGCTGTCTACAGAGGCAAAAACGTGCCAGCAGCCCAGATGAACCAAATACCTGGAGAGTTAGAAGCAGGAAGGGCGTCTTTTGAGGGGGAATGTGTGAAGATACTCAAATGTACACCCTGCCCAGTAGTCCTCTGCTGTTTTTACAAAGAATCGTTTCTGAATGTGATGGATGACAGCGTCCATCCACTGTTTCCTGGACACGGCATAGCTGCCATTGGACATGCACAATTGCTGATATGTGTGTGCAGAATATGCAATTCTTCAGACACGCGGATATCACTAGGATGCTTCTTGCATTATTACCCACAATCTATGCTAATTGTCTTACAGGGACATGTGACAAACCAATACTTAATTCACATCAATGTGACATCGCCACCTTTGCTCTCTCACCTGTCTTTTAACCACCTCATACTGTGCCTTGCATCGATGCAGTGCAATCACACTTCCAAACTCAAGCAGGGAGCTGGAGCAGCAATCCTGTCATCTCTTGCAGATGCCCAACTAACCCCCAGACATGCTCTCTCACATTCCGAGACACGCCCCAAACGTGCACACGTGCATTAACCATTTAAAGGGGCTTATTATATTTGACAGGCTTGTCATCTGCAGTCCTTCGCAAGAGAAGGGGAAAACGGCATGATCAATTACCTTGTCAATCCGCGCTGTAAAGAGCAGTGGTGCGCAGCGCCCTGCTCATCCCAAACATTGACGCTAATTGTTGTGCTGCCTCCTAACGGTACATGCTGTTAGATGCGCTCTTCACCCTTGCCCATGGGAAACAATACTTCAGCGATAAGCTGGACCGGGCCCCTTCGGCATTAGCCTCCTTTGCCTGGCTGCCAGTCAGCCATATTGTTGCAATCTGCACGGAGCATCTCTCGGAAACACGGCCTCTGGAGACAGGAGGGCAGTTTGGACTCCAATAGCATAGTAATGTGGCCCCGGCAATGGTTCCCGGGAACACACAATCATGTTTCTGAGCCTTTAGAAGCCTAGGGACCGAGAGGCAGTCAGCATGTGGAAGGTGTAGGGCGAGCACTCGTAGCTTTGGCAATCCGAACGGTACGACGGCCTTTAATCGCGGGATGTTTTTTCACTAGGTTTATTACTGTAATTTTTCTTTGGGAAAAACCCATTGAATTTTTTAGGGGGGGTTAGTAAATCATATATATGGGGTGTGGGTGTTTGGGAATAAATACAAATTAAAGGAAATGGGGTGCTTGGGGGGGGGGAATCTCCCCCAAAAAGAATAAAAAACAAATTGGATGGGATTTTTCGTAAAATAAATTGCGGTAAAAAAAACCTGCGAAAAAACATCCCGCGATGAAATGACATTGAACCATCCAAACACATCACTGCAAGACCAAAAGAATAAAATATTGCTGAAATATAAACAAATATAAACACAAGTTGGTTAACTTGTAATTTAAGTACTTCATTAAATATCACTGAAATATAAAAAGCAATCTGCAATATTAAAATAAAACAAGCTGTCAAAATGCAAATTACTTTATTTAAAAAAGATCATGCTCACATGATTCAATGTATCATTTTATTCAGAAGATGCATGGCATCTTTCCCGATCAAAGATGGCCGCATGTTTTGGCTTGTTTCCAGAGTTTCCTTAGAGACAGTCATCCAAGATGGCTGCCTCCATGGAAGAGCTCACAGCTCAAAGAGTTCAGAGATGGGTAGAAATGGGTGGGATTAGCCATAGGGATTAGCACTGGCTAGGGGCGGGGAATGGGAGGGATTCAATAGCCGAACAACTGTGTATCCCTCCTCATATGTCATTCCCATGGAAAAGCATTACAGACCCTCATTCAAAGCCCATATTTCATGCTCTTATTTTAATGACCATAGTTTCTGCTTAAAGGTAGCACTTTCAGCGCCACCTAATAGCCTAAAGAAAAGGTGCTGGAGTGGGCCTTTTCATTGTGAAGCTTCTGCACCCAGACAGAACAGGTGTTTCCTGAAGTAAGTGTCTCTTACACTATCACTGGAGTTTTGTGGGTGAAACATAATATACATTTGCTTTGGTCACACAACACATCATGTTTTGCTTTCCTGATATTTATCTGTGAGCAGTGATATCTTTTTCCATTGTGGTTTTTTAAAGCCATTTTTATTTGCAAACATATGTGCAGGCCGTTTTTGTTAATTAACTGCTGCTTGTCCATTGATAATGATAGGTAGGCCCCTTTCCACATGGGCCTCAAACTTTATATGAAACAAAAGAAAAAGCCAAGCCGTTTTTGTTACAATGTTTAAATGCCTGCCATTCATGTGACAGGGAGAGCAAAAACCAGGCCGTTTTTGGTTGCAGTGTTTAAATGGCTGTTATTCATGTGAAAGGGCCTTTAAATGCACCCCACAGTATCTATGTAGCTATTAAAAAAGGAAATTATTTGTACAATCAACTCCCTCAGGGTCAGTCTTTTTCTAAGAAACGAGCTGGGGGTAGATCTCTGTCTTCGGCTGGGGCCTCCCTCTGGAACAGCCTCCCTGCCACTCTAAAACTTGAGGAAAACCATTTCCGGTTCCGGAAGCACCTCAAGACCTTCCTCTCTTCTTCTGCCTTCGCTCCCCCTCTCCCCTGCTGATCTGTTCTCTCTTGGCACCATGCACCTTGCCACCCTCTGTCCTTTGGGCCCAGGTACCTGCTCATCCTGCCACCCTCCCACACTGCCTCCGGCCCACCCCTTGCACTAGGGTCTGTATCTGTACCCATACAGCCCCACTCTTTTTCTTTCTGCACTTATCAGACCTACCCTGTCTGCTGCCTTAAACGTAGCACTTGCAAATTGCTGGCTGCATTACCACTGTTTGTTGCCTTTATTATTTATTGTGATTTATCTGTTTCTCCTCTGCTTCGACTTTCCACTTCTCCCCCCTTCCATGCACTTTTCCCCTCCCCCTCTCCTATGCACTTGCGCGTTCTCAATGTCACTGGGCCTAGTAAGATCGCTGTTTTTGTTCTCCCCTGTTCCCCTCACTTGCCTTGTCGCGCTCTGAAACACGTGTGTACGAGCGCGATAGAAATAAAATATCAATCAATCAAATATATGTAAATTAACTCTTATTTAAAATGTTACAATGATGTTCTAATATTCACTTCCAGTATCTATAATAGCCATAATAAGAACACTAAAACTAGTCTTACAGAGCAGAGGACATTATTAAAAAATACAATAACCATAGAAATGATGTTTTGATTGAAGGTTAGCATTCCAAGATGGATAGTCTGGTAACTCCTACTTCAATCTTTAGAAAAAGGGGACAAATAGCACTAGTGAAAGTTCCAACCAGACCCTCAAAATAAACATGCATAGTGCTCTACAACGCTGGTACAAGTCATAGACCCCCCACCCTACTCACTCCAAGCCTACGAAAATGTCCTTTCTGCATTCACCTCTGTACTGGACTCTTCCAAAAACTCCTACTTCACAAACACAATCGCCTTCCTTCGAAATGACCCCACAAACTTTCATCTACCCTCAAATCTTTGCTCACACCTCCCAAGCCAATATCCATCGCCTCCTCGCTTTCTGCTAGTGACATTTCTAACTACCTTTCCTCTAACATTTCTAAAATGTGTGATGTTTTCACACCTAGGAAGCCACATTTTTTACTTTGGGTTTGACTACAAGCTCTTTCCTGACAGCACTCGAATCTTGTTCTCCTTTCCCTAAATCATCTGGGAACAGGCTACCAAGCGTTTCCCTGCAACCCACCACGGGATGGCTTTCCATTGCCTCACGTTGAACTGTTCAATAAACAGAAGACAGCTTTCTCCCAGCTTCCAATGCCACTCTTGCTGGCCCTTCTCCCATCTCCTTCTTGCTCCTTTGCTCAAGGCCTGCAACTGTGAGGTCCTCTTTGATAGTGACCTCCAACTACAATTCGAATACCCCCACCCCTGCAGCACATGTTATACTTCTCACCATTCTGAAAATGTGTCAATTTTAATAATGAACTCTCGAATCGCCACCTTTGTGCTCAGCAAAAACTACTACTGCTCATGTCTAAGCCTTTGCCATCCTCTCTACTCCTTCTCCCGACTTGGGAAAAGTCTTCAGCTTCGCAAACTGCTCTCTCTACAAGCTACCCAGATCCTCTCTCCCTTCCAACTACCTACAGCAAGCTGGTTCGCTCTCCATGCACAGCTGCTCTATTTTCCTGTTCTTTCTCTTCTCCTAGTCTACAAAGCTATCATTGTCTTCCTCCTCAGTACCTGTCTGATTGTGTCTCTGTTTATTGGTCATCTTGTTCCTTCTCCTCTGCACTGTCCTATGCCCCCTCCCATGCCTCATCCTGATTCTGCTCTTTCTCCCTACTCACCACACTCTATTGGGTCCCACTGCCCGGAACAATTAAATTAATTTTATAACATGCAAGAAGGCAAACTCAGCACTTGTAGGCACACTGGGCCGCGGTTATTCCAAGACATGCAGATGGCACGGGTTGATGATAAACCATTTGAACCATTTGAATCCGAACAAAGGTGAAATGGTGATAAAATGGTACAGACAAGAATTTCTAGTTGCCAATCACACATGGACCTCTACTCTCACACTGGAGCAAGTAAAGGTCAACAGGCTGCAGCTCTCTCTTAGGGCACAGGCAGTTCTTTTTTAAAATAAAATATGTTGTTCTTTACCATTAACGTTTCATCTTCAGTCGACTTCTCAAACAAAAACTGTTTCCACCTTTGTTATTTCTCAGGTTTTTCTTAACATTTTTCTCGCTAACTTTTTCTCACTAACAGACCGTTTTGCATGAAACAGGAAGTGACATCAGCGGAGGAGAGGAAGTGTAGTCTGCTGGCAGCACAGCCACTAGTGGAACTAGCTGAGCTAGCATCAACTGGATCTCTCTAAAGGCTATATCGCCAGCCATCCAAACCTGTGGAGTAAAATTGAACACATGTTATCTATCAGAGTGGGCTATAAGAAAACCAGAGGAGGGGTCCTGCAGGTTGCTACACAGCTAGTGAGTCTCCAAAATGGGGAAATCGAATCACAGAGGTAGAAAAATGAACAGGAGCTTTACACAATGGCACTCCCTCACCCTCTTTCAATCGGTGAACGTGAGCTGCGGTACAAAGTGCATAAGGCACAAAATTACATTTGGAAAATAGGATATGCCATCAATTCTAAGACACTGCGAGCAACTTTCACACTGGCATAGAAAGCCATTAGATACAGTGACACGTATGTGGTGCCACAATCAAAGCACTTTTCTGGCCCCCACATAGTCCACAAAACCATACAGCCGTCCACCCTTCCGCCCACAAAACATGCACTATACAAGTTCCAATTAATATAACATTTGCCGCCCCAAAAAAAGAAAATACAACAATGTTGCAGACTTGAGGCTCAATTTCAAGTCTTTAGTGAGGGAGGCCCCAAGGGCAAGTCAATATGGATCTACAAGATCCTGGCAATGCAATGAGGGAGCCGGCAGGGTGAGCCTGAGTTAAAGCAACTGCTCTGAGTCCCCAGAAAACCACAGAGAAATGGCCACTATGGTGACAGGAGGTCCTGACAGGAGGTCCTCTTGATGCAGTAGATGGCGCTCCTACCTAGTGAGGCGGCGCAGCACCGATTGTGGCATGTCGGTGGCCGTTGTCAGCAGTCCTCTATGCACTGCACGCTTATCTACCATGATCTACATCAAAGCTAGATACTTGGGTTGCGGTGGAGCAGCTGCTAACTCAGAGCGGGGTTGTATGTGGAGCGGAAAAGAAATAGCTGCGTTTGCAATAGGCACTTCTGGAGTTGTCATGTGGTAGACATTGATCGACAATGAGGCCAGACAGGGGAAAACACTAAATGCAGGCTTTATTAACAAATGTGGAGGCTAAAATGACAACCGAGTAAAGTCTGAATTAAACTAAATGTTGTCAGGATGGTTATTGTCTAGGGTGTGGTAGGGCTCTGGGACAATTATACAAAAGAAAGTGTCCCTTCCAGAAGTAGAATGACTCAAAGGTCCACCCAGTTCTTAACAATTCCAGACTGGGTTCAACTGTAATTACCAAGGAGTTTACAATCTCCGGTTTTAGAGTCTCGTTGCTATTTCCTACAGTTAATCCTCCCTGCATGATGACGAGCCACCATCGCCTCCCCTCTGGATTGGTATCTGTTTGGAGCATTCGGTAAGCCTCCCATCCAGGAACGCAACAATTAAAAGACAGGAGTCTGCCCGAAAGCTGGGACAGGGTACTTCCTCACTGCGCCCCTTTCTCTCAGGGTTGTTACTTAGCCACCTGCCCTCATCTCCCTCTCTCTTCCTCAGTGTTACACTTCAAGTGTCGTTCCCAAAGCTTTGCATCACATCATTTGCCTTCTTAGCTGTGAACCTGTTCGTTTAAGAGTTTGCCATCTCCTCTTTAACAATATTCAGCTCCACACATCTCTCTACCATATCCGCCCCTAGTCCTGTCACAGCACTCTACTTCAGCTCTTCAGCTTCTTCGATTATTTCTTCCTTCACCTCCTTGATGTTACCCAAGGATGTCCTTCCAACAACCCTGCTTCTCTTTCCTCCATCTTCCATTCTTTTCTTAGCCACCTCCTGTCAGAATTTTGCAACCCTCTGCTCTTCTATCCACCATTCTGGCCCCTTTATTTCATTTCTCCACCCCTTCAGGCCCCACTCTTACCATCTTCTAACCCTCCCACCTTCCTCGCCCCTTTGGCGTAGTCTTTCCTCGACCCTCCCAGGTTCAACTTGGGTCCTTCCTCTCCTATATCTCTATCTTTACCTGTGGTGTTCCCCAGGGGTCTAAACTCTCTCCCTGGCTGTTCAACCAATACCTGGCACTTCTTACCCACCGCATTGCCGCGCTCTTCCCCAACTTCCAGTGCTATGCAGATGACACTCAGCTCATTTTCAGGATACCTTCAGCCACCTCTTCTCCATCTTCTCCATCTCTCCGACTGCCTGTCCGCCATCCAGGAGTGGTGTGCCGCCAATGATCGCTGCTTAATGCCAGTAAGACTGAGATTCTCGTCATTGGAACTCCCGCTCCATCCTTTCCTGTCACTCTCTGGCCGGCCTCCCTTGGCCCTCTCCCTGCTCCCACCTGTGAGACTATAAACCTCAGGGTCATATTCGACTCCACACTCTCCTTCTTTCCTCACATCTCTGATGTCTCTAAGAAGTCACATTACCAGCTGCATCTCCTCAGAGGTATTCTTCCTTTCCTCTCTTTCCCCTAGAATCTCACTGTCTCCAGAGCTCTCTTTCTCTCTAGACTGGACTATTGCAGCAGCCTCTTTCTAAATCCGTTTGCTCGTACTCTCCGCCCTCTGCAACTCATCCAAAACAGGACTGCGAGACTGGTCCTTGGCCTCAAGCCCAGAGATCGTATGTCTCCAGGACAGAAATCTCTGCACTGGCTCCCAGTGTCTGCGAGGATTAAGTTCAAAACCCTCTGCATTGTCCACAAGGCCTTCCGGGGCCTGAGGCCTCAATACCCTCAGCGCTCTCTTGCCAAATATCTTCCTTCTCAAGCTCTTCGCTCATCCACCTCCAACTCCCTCAGGGTCAGTCGCTTCTCCAACCAACGAGTTGGTGGTAGATCTCTTTCCTCGGCCGGGGCCTCCCTCTGGTACAGCCTCCCTGAACTTGAGGAGAATCATCTCCGGGTTCCGGAAGCACCTCAAAACCTTTCCCTTTGCTTCTGCTTTCTCTCTGCCTCTCCCCTGCTGTCTTCCTGGCTGTAATTGAAATTGCATTGGTTACCTGGCCACCCTCTGATCTCAGGTTCAGGCCCCCCACCCACTGCCAGTCGCATACCTGCACTGCCTTCCTGGCAACACCCACACTTAGGGACTGTTTTCCGTATCCCTACGGGTCCACTACCTGCACTTGACACCCGATGTCTGCACTTTCACTTGCACTGGCCACCTGCTGGCCGTATTTACTACTTGTTTCTTATTCTTATCCCATGTACTGCACTTTCCCCCTCCTCCTTCCCATGCACTTGCACAATCTGAATGACACCTGGCCTAGTAGGATCATTGTCTGTCTTTCCCTCTGTTCCCCCTCCCTTGCCTGGTCGTGCCTTGAAACACTTGTGTATAGGCGCGTTATAAATGCCATATCATACACCTGCAATCACTTAACAGGTTGCAGGTGTGGATTCCCAACTGGGCTTGCCTGACCATTGTTAAAGGGACATGCCTGACTTTCAAAGCACTCTGCAGGCATCTTCTTCATCCCAGTACCAGAGTGATTAAATGATGTTCTAGTGTTCATTACTCATAGTCACATCTTCCTCATCCCAGTACTGTCAGAGGCCAAATGTGGGGAGCGGTGTTACAGTAGCCTATAAAGGCTGGGGGAGGGTTAGGTTGGTCGTCAATAGGGAGTGGGCACCCTATTCCCAAAGTACCCAGGTGATCCTCCCTCGCTTCTCCATCCCCAAGGTCAGGATCCAAAAGTGATGGCCTTTCTCTGGTCACCTGTGAAGAGGATCCAGGGGGAGTAGGAGCGAGAATACCCTAACAGAGCATAATATTCAATTTTCTTATATATCTTGATATATGGATCTTGTGAAATCTTTAAAGGAATATGAGGTATTGATACCTGGAACATATGGTATGAGTACTACAATTATAGTGCCACTTTTCTTGGCATTTCTGCATAATATATCAGGCTCTCTTTTTCTGATCGATTCTAATAGCGTTCTCGTTCTACTTTTCTTTCTAATTTAGTAATGCTACAGAAGAAATTCGATCATGACTGTACATTTGAAATAGGAAATCAATCACTTACAGAAACAACAATATAACAACCAAAACAAGTCTAAAACCTTGATGAAGACCCCCGGTCGAAACACGTGTTGGCATAATCTCGGCGGGAGAATACGTACAGAACTAAGGAGATTTCTCTTTTGTTTATATTCGAATTAGGTGGCTAAAACGTCTTTCTAAATTATATCATATAATTAACAAGACAACAAACATCTTATTTATCACAATATGATGTGTAACTTTAATTGATACAGTATTGATTTTTGTTACATGTAAATTTAGGCATACCGAAAATAAAATTGAGCAATAAACAAATAAAACTCAAAATGGTTTAACGGTCTGATGTGTTTTTTTGAAATATTATGAATATTAGCAAATTAACAATGTTTTGAGAAACCTAGCGCTCTAGTTCTTTATTTTGAAAATATTTTCAATTCTCTTACATCAGTAGGGTGTCTAGGAGCAAGAACCAGTTTATATTTCTTTCAAACCAACTAATTTAGATATTTCCTATGAAATAACAGTTCTTGACGCAAGTCACTTTAGGTTCTGCCAACTTACACCCAATACCAAAAGGAAGAGAACCTGAGCAGGGAAACAAAATCCTAAGAATACAAGTTGCCTAATTTCCGCCTGGAGTGACTCACCTATCTCACATCACAACTCCAAAAAGAGGAACTCAGTAGTTGAATCCTTGGTCAGAGACAACCGATATTTCAGGTCCAAGAGATTTGTATCTTCAATAAAGCTGGACAAACAGCCATGTCTCCAACACGCATGGCAATGCCATTTTTCTCCATCCCTGACGTCTATCGCCAGTGGTTACTGTATCCTAGGAAACTCAAAACAATACTAAAGACTTTGCTCCATCATAGGTGCCGTCAAAGCATAAGTGCTAGGTCCTGTGGGCTCAGAACACCAAATATTCAGCGTTGTTTCGACAGACTAACATGTCCAGTGATACAAAGCTGCACACACAAGCAAACTTTGAAGCCACCAGCAAACAAATGCAATGTGTTTTTACTGCCAGTCAGAGCACTATGAGCTGCAGAACCAAACCACAAAAATTACAGCGGAGAAATAAGCCAAGACAATGGTGTATCACCTTAATGAAGGTTCAGTGAGTTGCTCCACATGCAACAGTCAATCGCCATGCTCAGCTGTAAGTGAAACTGTTGAGCAAAATCCGATAATGCAACAGCAGGTGTGGGAGTTGGAAGGCAAGAGAGAAGTGCCAAATCAGTAGTGCAAGGTGGCTAGGGAGGCAGAGGGGCAAGCAGAAGGCAAAAGAGAGTGGGAAGATGGAGTAGAACTAGGCAGAGGAGGGAGAGGGCATGCATGAAGTTGGAGATCAGGAACAAGAGGCAGTGAAACAGTTCAAGAAAGAATGAGGATAAGAACAAGGAGGAAACATGAGGGGGGAGAGAAAACGCAGCGGTGCCTGGGAGATTAGGAGGTGCTAGAGAAGAATGAAGAGGTCATGGAGTGGAAGAGAGTGGAGGGGAAAAGCAGCCCACCTAGGGGTGGGTGGGGGGAGAGAGAAGTCGTCGGAAAAGTAAGAAAGTAACAGAAGAGGAAAAAGGAGTCATCAGAACTAGTTGGCTGAGATGAAAGCCAAGAGGGGACATGAGGAAGGGCCGTACATTGTGGAGCATAAAGGAGGAATACAAAAGAGAGTAAGGCAGGAGGTAGAAGGGTAAAGAACAAGGAAGGTCAGGAGAAGGAAGTGTCCAGGATCCAGGGCACACAACTAGCAGGCCCATGATCCTCCCAGTACTGGCAGAGACTGTGGTGTCTGCCAATGTCAGTAGAGGTCTGAGGATGGCCATTCCTGGGCCCTCCGAGGTCTGATACCACATCGTCAAGACCTAGAGATTCAGACCATAGCACACAGGCCTAATGAAGGCAAGACAGGTGAGCCTGTTACAAAGGAGAACAATATCCTGTCAAGCACTACAAAGGATCTCCTTGCAAGCCAAGTCAATAAAAGCGCGGGTCACCTTAAACTCCAAAGACAGAGTAACTTTATTTGATGGCCGGCTGGCAGAACTAAATTGCAAAGAGGGATGGGCTCCATTTCTTAAGCAAGATGGATTTGCTCATCACCACTTTGTTTGAGTTCTATATGGCTTTTTAATAGCCTGTCGTAGACCCTTGGCAATATTACGTTGTAAAATAAAATGTCTTGGCCTTTGAGTTAGCGGGTGATCTCTTGGCTCTTGAACCGTCTGTAAGCTTGATTGTAGAGCTTGCTACTATAACCTGTGACATGGATTGGGGCAACAAAAAAAAAGAAAAAAAGGAAGATACATTCATGGTTGGTTTTGGGGGAAGTGCCACCCACTAGGGAGGGCTGAATGAGATGCCCCTCTCTCCATTTGGTGTGGGGGGGGACAGGGGTCACACCCCTTTACATTAGAAAATTCCCCAGCGGTTTAGGGAGCTCCTCAGCCACCCCCAAAGTGCAGTCTACCATTTTCAATTTTTGTCTTTGTTTACCAAACTTCCCTTGGGGCAGATGGGCACATTAGTGTGCCCATCTGCCACCAGGGTGCCCAAACCTTAATGCCCCACCCACTGGGGGGGCCTGTCCCACGTTTTTCAGTGTCCCTCTCCCCCACACCCCAAATGGAGGGGGGGGGGACACCTCACACAGCCCTTCGTAGGAGCCCCAGGGAGGGCTGCATGAGGTGCCCCCCATCCATTCTGGTCGGGGGGGAGAGGGCCACCACAAAACATTGGACAGGCCCACCAATGGGTGGGCAGTAGGTTTTGGGCACCGTGGGGACAGATTGGCACACTAAAGTGCCTATCTGTGCCAAGGAAAGTTGGGTAAACAAAGAGAAAAATTGAAAATCGTAGTCAGCTTTATAGGGGAGTAGGGGGGGGGGCTGTGGGGCAACCTAAACCGGCTGGGAATTTTGTAGTGCACAGGGGGTGGCCCTCTCCCCTCCACCCAAAAGTGAGTGGGGGCCAACTCATGCAGCCCTCCCTCTGGGGGCAGATATCTGCTCCTAGGAAGCGACACCTGAACCCGGGGAGGACTGCATGAGATGCCCCCCCTTATCTGCCCCCAGGGAGGGAGGCATGAGATGCATCCCCCCTCCATTAGGGGTGGGGTGAGAGGGCCATCCCCCTTTACATTACAAAATTCCCAGGCGGTTTAGGGTGTCCCTCAGCCCCTCTAAAGTGCAGCCTACCATTTTCAATGTTTTTCTTTGTTTACCAAACTTCCCTTGGCGCAGATGGGCACAGTGTGCCAATTTGCCCCCAGGGTGTCCAAACCCTACTGCCCCACCTACTGGGGGACCTGCCACGTTTTCTGGTGGTCCTCTCCCTCACCCCAAATGGAGTGTGGGGGGGGGGGGGCACCTCATGCAGCCCTCCCTGGGGGCAGATTTCTGCCCCTAGGAAGGGGCAAATGTGCTTTCACTGGGGGGTGCAGCTCAGTAGACCACCAGGGATGGCTTGCAAGGGGGGGGGCCGTGATTGGAAAGTATTAGTGTAGATTTGTTTTTGCAGGGGTGAACGTAGGTAAAAACGTTTTTTTGTTTCCTTTACAGCTTTTTCTACGCGAGCAGCTGCAACGTTATGCGCGTACTGTTTTTTATTATTCTACGGTTAGGGCCCACTGTCAGTGGGGTGGGTGAGACTGGGGCTGGATTGTTGGTGGTGTGGGTGGGAATGGGCCCTCTGGGGAGCTATTTTGGTGGGCTGGGACACAATTGCAGGAGCAGGCCACAAATTGCCCCCCATGCCAGCAGAACATTGGTGTTTCCCTGGGAGCAGATGTCTCCCATGTGGGTTGATCGTCTGCAAGCCCAGGCTGCACCTCTGGCTGGGCTACGTGACAGATGTCATCTCCGGGGAGGAATGGGGATCCTGCCGGGGCTCCCTGGAGCTGCCGCTGTGCTTAGGGGACGGTACACCAACATGGTAAATGGATGTCCAAGGCCGGGGACATCACCTCCAATGGTCCTGGAGTTGGGGCTGGGCTGCATTACAGCTTTTCCCTTCGGGGAGGTATTGGCACACTGCCGGGACTGCCTGGTGGGGAAAAGCTAACACAGGCCAGCAAGAACACCAGTTATATGGTTTGCATATAACCGGCCAGGTCGGGGAGTAGATGACCTCGCCTTTGGACTTATGCTCAATTCAGGTCCATGCCTTGCAGGTCACGTCCATCATGTTGTTTACCTGGTTAATTCTATCAGGCGCTGTCAGGATGACCAATCTTAGAAGGAATGGTGACGCCAATGCTCTCTCCATTTCCACATGCCTCCCATCTGCTTGGTCCTCAAACCAATACAGAAAGAACCCTGCCTGGGCCACCTCATAGTATGTTTCAAAATCTCCAAGTGCCAAGCCACCCTCGCCTATTGGCACAGCAAGCTTGTCCCAAGATATCCTAGACGGTTTCCCTGCCCAGATGAACCGCAGAACCACCAACCTTACATCCGGGAAATACTCTCTAGGTACCACTAGTGGGTCATTAAGAAACGCATATAAAAACCGGGGTAGTAGTACCATCTTGACCAGAGAAATTCGCCTGTAAAGCTTGAGGGAGATCCTTCCACCTTTCTGCGGTTGTTTTGGCGTGTTCCAGTACTCTGATAATTGTGTACATATAGATCATGCAGGGTTCAGGCGATTTGTACCGCTAAGTACAGAGTATGGTCATCCTCCCACTGGAACCCCAACCTGTCTGCATAACGTTTGAGATTTCCATTAAGCGGGAAAAAGACCAATTTTGTAGCATTTACTCTAAGCCCGGAGAAATCTCTGATGTCCTGCATGATCGGGTCTAGGTTGCACTTGGGGTCGGTGACAAAGAGTACCATGTCATCTGCGTAGAAACCACCACCCTATGCGTACAGAGTTGAACCCCCCTGTGTATATGGCGTTCCCCAATTCCCTCCACCAGCGGCTCATTGCTAATGCAAATAGCAACGTCGACAGGGGACATCCCTGTCAAATACCCCTTTCCAGCGTTATATTTGTGGTGAGCTGGCCATTTACCCGGACCTTTGCACATGGGTGAGTGAGCAGCAGTGAGAGTAAAAAAATAAACAGTTCGTCCATCCCCATTCTGAGCAGCACCGTCAGAAATGGCCACTCCACCGAATCAAACGCCTTTGTGGTGTCTAGAAGTGTGGCCACCACGGGGTCATCCTGCTGCACCACCATCATCATTAGTCCAAACATCCTACACAGGCCATAAGAGGTGGATCGTCCCGGTATAAACCCAGATTGATCCGCCTTTACCTTCCTAGGCAACAGCTGCGCTAATCTGGATGCCAGTATTTTAGCATCCGTAGTAAATAAGGTGTTACTTTCTGGGCATAACATTTCTAAAACTCAGCTGTATAGCCATCAAGCCCTGGAGACTTCCTCGAAGGGAGAGATTTAATTGGCGACAACACCATATCCAGCGACACAGGTCGGCTCAACCAAACCCTTTCCTCGTCTGTGCACCAGTACAGGGCCACTTGAAGTAGTCATTTATCTCATTCTGGGAAATCAACAATCGAGAGGAATATAATTGACCATAAAAATTACAGAATACCTGGACTATGTCCGAATCTGCAAATTTCTGCCCAGATGTTGCCCCTCCACATGCTGTTGCACCGCAGTTTTCCCCAGAAGACACTTCATCTTTCTCTGTGCCAGTTCATGAAATATGTGTAACTGTCTTTTGATCTTTACCTGTTCCGTCTGTGTGGGGGTTGTAATTCTCGTATACAGGTTTCAGTGTATGTGAGTTTCCTGCAAATTTGTTTCACTACCCCAGCTTCTTTGGAAATACATTCCCCTCTGATTTACGCATTTAAAACATTCCCATAGTGTTGCAGCTGACTCCGAGTCATCATTTTTTAAAAAGAAAGCGTCTATTGTTTTTGTCAATCTCTCTCGGAGCCCCTCACTTTTAAATACCCACAGGGTCCTCCCCTTATCTCACCAAGGTAGCGCAATGGTCAGCCACACCGGGGCATGATCCGATAGCGTGAGCGCCAAGATGGATACCTCAGTGACACCCCCAATCAATATATTAGAAACTAGGAAATAATCCTGCCTAGATATCGAGTTATGGACTGAAGAGTGGAACGTGTATCCCCCCCCGAGATCATGGTCCACCAGACATCATTGACTTCCCACACCAAACACATATCCTGCAGTTTACGTATAACCTTTGATATCGGACGATGAGCCCCCCCGGTCAGGTTCCATAACCGCATTGAAATCATCAGCCCATATTTCCCCAAATGGTAACCCAGCCAATTGATGGCTAATTCACTCAGGTCTCCATCGAATCCTGATTTGGGCCGTAGTAGTTAACCAAAGTATATAACCAACCTTGAATGGTACCATGTACCGCCAGACCACTCTCCTGTTGATCTCTGACCATCTTAATCATCTGAAACCCAACTCATTTGTGCAGGAGAATACACACCCCTCTAGAATAGGAGTAGTAGGAGGAGAAATGGCGACGACACCCCCAATTCCGCCCAAATTCCGATTCCCAGCCCGGCATTAAATGCGTTTCTTGTAATGCACATGATGTCTCTGCATATTTAACAATACCTTGCGGCACTTGACAGGCAGTTCACGCCTATCACATTCTATTCCATGTGAAGCTTCTAAGTGACCCAGTCAGGTTTTACCTTTATTAGCATCTCTCTTAGGAAGTGGACTGTTTGCATTGTCTGAACTAGTGTGACCCACCTCTGGTTTTGAAAATAAACCAACCTTTGATTCCTCTGTGCTGTTTTAACAATAATCCCAACCCCAATCCCCCCCCCCCCCAACACAAACCCCAACCTGCCAGTTCCCTTCCTCCCCCGCTCCATAACACCAAACTTGAGCTCCTGCATAGGGGCTCGCCTGGGCCAGTCCTGTAGCTGTAATATCAGTGTTTCACACCCACACGTGTCCTCTCCATCACTGTAGTCGGCCGCAGGGGCAAAACTCATCAGGCATTGTTTCCTCTGCTTCGTGGTACCCTGGGGGGGTATCACGGAAGACCGTCGCCTCTTCCGGGGTGTGAAAGAAGTGTGTCCTTCCGTCATGTTCCACACTAAATTTCGCTGGGAAGAGCATGGCATCATTTATGTCCCACTCCCGAAGCCTTTTTGACCTCGATAAACATTTTCCTGGAATTCCACACCTTATCCGAGAAGTAACGGAAAGTGTGCATTTTGAAATGACAGGGGGCCCCCCTCCCTGGCTTTGAGTAACACTAAGTCTCTGTCGCGATAGTTCAGTAGTCCGGCGCACAGGGGGCAGGCCGGCGCACCCGGGACAGGCCTCCTCCCGCTGGGGGCACGATGGGCTCTCTCCCCTATAAACACCACTGAGAATTCCTCGTCTCCCAGGACCTCCTTCAGCAGGCCTTTCACCATGGCCTCCATGTTACGTTGGTCTGCCGCCTCGGGAACCCCTACAATTCTCAAATTGTTACACCAAGAACAGGACTCTAGGTCATCCTGTTTGTCTGTTAGTTCTTTCATAGCTTTTTTTTGTATCGCCATCAGGTCCCTTCTGGCATTGATATGTTGTTTAAGTGCACAGTCAATAAGCTCTCCTGGCATTGGTAGACTCATGATCAACCATGGATACTCGTGCTTCCACCTCGTTCATCCGTTCGCCATGTTTGTCCAATCGCCCCTGCATGCATATGGTCTGCCTTACATGTTAGGGTAGACATCTTGCCGTCCAACGATTGTGTGCTAGCTTGGACCTGGCCCAACATTGCTTTGATGTCACCAAGCACCCCCAGCCCCCTCGGATCAAGCACTGAGGTTTGTGAGGTATCCATCATGGAGCAGTCCCCAAGCGGCAGAGTTTTGATCAGGGTCGCAAAGTTTAATTTGAACTGCTGCTTCCCTGATTTTTGTGACTTGGTAACACATCCCTGGGTTCACTTCGGTGCTCCACAAATGTTCCTGTGTGTCACTGTGGGCAGGCGCACCCATCTTTCCTCTCCACACACCCCCGATGGAGGATCTGGCAGAAATTGCAGCTCCAGCCAACCGCTGCAGGCCTCAATCACCAGTCTCTCCAGAAGACATCTGATTTAAAGCATGCAGATGGGGTGATGTATATCTCTCCATGTTGTGCCCTCCTTTGCTGAACCCACTGGGGGTTTCCTCAGATCCCTCCTGGATCAGGGCTACCGATGTCCTCCCAACGCGTGGTCTGCAGCATAGATTCGCTGGGTTTTGCCACACTGTGTTAGTCCGCCCACACAAAGCGTATATTTTGAATCCCTCGGACAGTTCCTCAGCAAACACAATGTACATTTCTACCAATACGTAGATAACACAAATATACTTTCAAATTCCATCCCCTTTACAACTCCAAACCCTTAAAACATGTCTCTCCACGATCACCAATTGGATGGCCACCCACTTCCTCAAATGTAATTCTTCCAATACAGAATACCTCCTCATCTGCTCCACCCCCAAGCCCCCTGTCACAAACCCACTGGGCACGGAACACTCTTCCTCAAAACATATGCACTGCATCCTCCCTCCATCACTATTTTCAGAAAGAGCCTCAAAACATACTCGTTTCCTCACACATAACCCTCCACTGCTATCGCTTGTCTATCCTAAACTTATCCTTTCCTGAAAACATTTTTGAACTTCTTTTTTCAACTGCCACCTTTTCAATATTTGAAACTTGTAAAGCGCTCCGAGACCCCGGGTTTCTTAATCTCCAGTGAATACCCTGGTTCCAGAGCAGCTGGCAAAGTGGCATGCCTTGGTCCACAGCAGTTCACCCCCAATGTATCTTGGTGAGTCAGTGAGCAGAGCTTTCATCTGCCTTGGATGGCGTCGGTCTTCATCTCTATGACAGAGGACTCTAGAAATGGACTGCACTTCCAGAGATCCAAGAGTCTATTCTTCTTATCCCTGGTGTCCAAAGATCAATCTACGAAGGAGAGGGTGTGCCTTGTTCTGCAGGAAATGGAGGGGACAGAAAGGAATCCGTATGGATTTGAGTGCAACTCACCCTATGGACTATCTGTATAAAACAAAGACATTGGCCCTCATTACGACCCATGCGGTAAGGGGTTTACGCCGGCGTAAACTTCGCCGACCCTTACCGCCCGAGTACGAGTTCCCGTAGCGCCATGGTGATTTTAACGCCTGCTTTTTGCAGGCGTTAAAATCCATGGCGCTAAGGGACCTTGTTAATTACGCCACCGTAATTTACGGTGGCGTAATTAACGCCTTCCCCACTCCCATTATGCCCTATGGGGCAAAAATGGGAATGGGGAAGGGTAAATGGGGATTGGGGACTTACCGCCCCGCCAAGGTCGGAATGGGGCGGTAAGTCCGCCAACCACCATGGCGGAGTTGGCAACTTAGCGCCATGGACCATGGTGCTAATAGCACCATGGTTCTCCGCCAAGGTTGTAATGAGGGCCATTGTCTATTAAAAAAGATTCAGGAAAAAACATGGTTTTGTTGGAGACAACCTTGAGCGAGGCCACAGATTTCAGTAGTCAACTGTTACTATGCAGGGCTTTGCCATGCAGATAACATATCATAGTGATGGTCCTCAAACATGAACACTCATTATCACTTATTTAGCACATTGGTCCTAGACAATGGTCATATCAATGATCCAAATGTCATTGTCAGGTCATTGATGGGTATTACTGCCATGATGCCAAATGAAACGTTCAAATAACCACTCTGGCACCAACAGGGGCTGTGAGACCAGAGTGTGATACAGTGCATGTAGGGGAAAGTGCTGATAGCGATTAAAAGCCGGGGGGGGGCGGTGAAGGTTATAAAAGCAGAATTTTTTATAATTATTTTAGGGACAGGCAGAGGGGCCCTTCAAACCCTATAGTGAAAGGAACCAGAGGGGAGCCACGTGGCGAGGAGAGAGGATGCCGTTGAGCTAGCGGCTTTGGTGCAGGGGTAGGGTGCATTGTGTTATTGGTATTTATGGCATAGTAAGGGGGAGGTGTGATGTGATTGTAACCAAATCAAATTACTGCCAGGAATTCTTCAGATGAGCAGCAGCAGTGGCTGCACTGGCTTGCACATATGCAGAAGATTTCCTCTCTAAACCCGAACTAAGCTTGCCTACAGAACCTTTTGTTTTTTTAAATGGACCATTCAAGTGAGCAGGCAGTGGTACTGAATGCAAACTCGACCCAGTCTCTTCGCTGGGCCAGAGCCCAGACTGAGCTTCCAATCCATCTGTTATTGGGTCAAGATGTGATCGACTGGAAGGCGGCTGCCCAGTGACCAGTTCATGATTATCATCTAGGTCCAACTAACACGACGGCTCTCCCACTTCGTTGATGTACCGTGGGTTGGGTTTGGCCTTCCGTTGACAGTTCACTATACATCTAGGCACATTTCAGGGCTTCAAAGGTGATGGAATGGTCAGAAAGGGATCAGAAGGGGATTGTGACATGGGTGGCACCCACCCCCCTTTCCTCTGCTCTTGACCAGCTCAAAGACTGCAAAAGCGCTTCATGCTAATGGGGCCACTTACATTCCCAAATTCCTCTGCCCATCAACGTGAATATATTTTCTGACCAACAGCCTCCCTCTACAGCCTACCCACTCACTCCCAAGGAAACTCTCTCGACTTTGTCCTCCACAGCTACAGCATCTAACCTCACAATCGACTCCATCTCATCTAATCTTTCCCTTCTTTACTTCAGTATCACTGGTCCCCCTAGACTGTTCATTCCCTTTGAGGTAAATTTAAAACCTGGCTGCCTACCTAGCTGCAGTCAGGTTCTCCATCCTGTTTCCACCTCCTCCTCCATCGAACAAATCTGTTGAGCCAAGCTTTCAGCAATCCTTAAGCCTCATGAACTCTAACTCTGGCATCCAAACCTGAATCACCGCTCAGATCTGCGTGCTCTAGGTTCAGCTTCCCAAATGGCACCCCAAACCGTTTCTGCCTATAAAGAAAACCCACAAACCTTATTACAGATTTGCCCTCTGTTAAATCATCCTACTTCATTGCTCTTTGCTCCCATTCGCAAACTCTCCTCCTTTCTCCAAGCCATGCTGTCTACCTGACACACTCAAGCAATCGCCTCCACACGCTCTGCTAATGACTTTGCTTTGTTCTTTCCAACATCACTACAATACAGTACTCCCACCGTCCTCCGCTCAGTCACCATTCCAGCACTACAACTGCCACAACCTCCCAGTTAGGGTCCAAACATCTCCCACTGAACTGGTTCCCACCCTGAGAACAGCCAGCCACTGCTGGTCCATTTGCCCTGCAGACCATCAAGGACCTTTAACCTGACCTGCTACTATCCCTTTACTCTCTGGGTCAACTCAGGGATTCTTTAGGATTGGTAGGACAGTAGCTACCTTGAGGGAGTCGGGAAAGGCCCGAACAATCCAGCTATTGACCTGCATCTTTCCTCCATCCCTATTCTAAACTCTGGCGTGGCTAGTCTTCAACAGAATCTACACCTACCAAAACGATGACTATCGCAACCCTCTCCAGTCAGAACTATGGAAATATAGTTCGCTCAAGTCTGAAATGTTCTCATCTTGGCTCATCATTGTAAACTCTCCTCTGTCCTAATCCTTCTGGCCCTCTCTGCTGCCTTTTGTAATATAGACTGTAGAACTGTGTGTACCACACACTACTGGTTTGCCTTCTATCTTACTAACTGTTCCGTCTCTGGTTCTTGGAACACAGTCGTCTCTGAGCCTAGTTTCCTATCAGGGTCCCCTGAGATGTGGTCCTTAGAACTACATATTTGTGGACAGATAAGCCGAAGCTCCAACATTTCCTCTCCTTCTCCCCCATCCCATGTACCTCAACCTTCTCCTCTCCTTTGCCAATGCAGCCAAACGTGGGTTCATTTTTGACAGCAATCCCTCTCCTCACTTTATCATGTTACAACTGCTTCTAAGATTAATATTTTCAATATCAGAACAATAAACCATTTCCTTACCTACCATTAATCCAAAGCCAGCAAGCCAACTCTGGTACTTTCACCTTCACTACAGCATTTGACGCTCAGTCTCCCAACCTACCAGCTGAACAAAATGTCGTCACAAATTCGATATAATCTTCCACTTCCCTAACCTGCATCCATGCTGGCTAGATCTCTATGAAAGACCTATACCTCTTCAAACTCATATTGCTGGTCTTCAAATCATTCAGGGGCTCGTTCTCCCCACAACCACCTGGCGGAAACTATATCCTGTAGCGCTCATCCTCACAGCCTCGTCTCTATGGCCCACCTTAAGATCGCTGTTCCACAGCCACTATGCACCTCTTCTTGCTTACACACTTTCTCCCTTCTTTGCACCTCATGAAAAACACCACTAACATCCTCCACTTTAAATATGCACAGTGGCTCTACCTATTGAGTCTGGAAGGACCACCCTCAATATCCTAACCAATCAGACACTCGCTGACAGCCGTTCTCTGGCACCACGGTGTATAGAACCAGCATCTCTGTGTATATCCATCTTCCACTTGGATCACTGGATCTGCGGTCTCATCCTTGCTCAACGTTCCATGCTGGACCCACAATTTACAGGTCAGCTGCTCATCCCTTTTCCCTCTTTTAGATGCCCCTTTGGTAGTACTGCTACAAAGACTTACTGTTAAATGTTTTTGGTTGAAATACCTTTTTCAACCAATATATATAATGTGCACCAACACAAACTCCATCCTATTTGAGCGCCCCAAAATGTAATTTCTTTCATAACCTCACAGCATGAGAGCAAAGGTCCCACTTGTATCCCTAGCACCGACCATGGATTAGTGTGCTCCGGGTGCACACATTTTGGGGGTCCAGAATAGTAAACTGGAGAAGACTGTTCTGATGAATCACAGATCAAGTTCAAATGTATTGGTGTGCATCACATTCCATAATCCGTCCCTATTCCCCTTCATTAGGGATACTCGTAAATGCAATTCCCAGACTTTCTTCAACTTCCCATACTTCTGACAGTTTAGTTTGCCCAGACGGTCATTGGCGGGAAGTTGCCTCCATGTAGGGTACTTAAAGTTAGCTCCACTAGAATATCTGCATGGACATATTTCTTGTCATTGGTCTTTTTTCAACAGGGTTTAGCTTCTCCGCTCACACCTCAGGAGGCTTAACCCTTCATCAGGTCATTGAAGAGCGATAATTTCTCCGAGTCAGAAAGGCAAATTTCCTGCTATGGTACGTAAATGAATGGGCCCGAGGAGTGAATGGCTAGGTTTCTTTAACTATGGCCAGCAATAGACTTTGGGAGGAAAGGGGAAATTACGTATCAGTAATGTTCTTTCTATGGATTCTTCCTCTGCAGATTGCTCATCTGATAGATATCCCTCCAGCATCAGCTGCTCAGAAAGGTTTTCGACAAAGGGCACAGTACAACTCAACATCGACTCCTCTTGACAAGACAGTACCACTTTATGGCGTCGGATATAGGTGTAGGAAAGTCCATTTGAGCCAAGTCACACATTCGACAACGCCACCTAGTAGCCATCGCTGGAAGTTCACCTCCAGTTCTGAGCCACAACAGCAAGGCATTGTGGGGTTCCAGGTCTTTATAACAAATACAAAAATAATGAAAATGTGGAGTGAAATAAAAAGAACAGAAAAACATCAAATTTGTTTTTCTAATTTGGGCTCCCCCGCCCCTCAAAGACCCGTTTCCCCAGCTTTATTTTTCGTTATTTATGTGTCACTGAAAAAGCAATTTGTTTTTTTTTGTTTCGTTATTAACACTGTATACTGCATTGTGGGTATGAAAATTTGCTATAATGCAAACCTTTTTTTCCAGGAAATGGTCTTTGTCTAAGAGGGCAGTGCTACTTTATACGTAGCTTAATCAACCCAAGACAGACATTTGCAAGCCTGCCAGGACAACTACATACCTGGTTTCAGAAAAGGTTTGCATTTGAGAAAATGTGCATACCCATAGAACTGGAGGTGAACTTCCAGAGATGGCTACGAGGGGGGGAGGGGTCCAATCCATAGGATTTGGCTTAACGACAGCCAAAAAAGCAAAGTATCTTTTTTTTGTGAGGGACAGTAACCCTACTTAGAGCAACATGCTGACAGTACCCAAACAAAGAGGCACCAAACGGTGCCCAACACCTAATCCTCATTATCTTAAGTTATCATCCCACAGACCCTCCAGCTTATTGCGATTTTGCGATCCCACAAAATGCTGCGAAAACTGACGTTTTGCGCAAAATGCCGCAAAATTGCCGTTTTGTGCAAAAACAGCAACTTAAAAAAATATTGTAACTTTTTCTTTTTTTTTTAAAAGTAATCTGCAAAAATTACTGTTTTGAAAAAAAGTAACCTCTTGCCAGGTTCTCAACTTTTTTTTTTCATTTACACAAGAAATGAAATCACTTGCGCCCCAAAAATTGCAGCCCAATCCACAAGGGACACATGAATGGGCACATTTTATATGCGCGCCCATTCAGATGGCCTTTTTCACTTCCTTGATCAAATAAAGTGGCGTTTCTGTCAAATTAAAAGCACATCCCTCATTTCCAAGCAAGATGCACTTTTAAATGTGCAGAAATTGTATGCAACCCTACGCGCACGGGATCTGGGGCTGCCACTGCATGACAGGGTCTTTCCTGACCCTGTCATGCATTTCTTTTAAGGTATGAACCACTGCTGAGTCGCTTGCATTTCTGTTCCTCAAACAGGATCAAAATACTGCCCATTTTGATGACAAAAATCTATCGAATGTTACAATTTGACCAATTTCGTCCTGTACTAGTCAATCGATTTTTATAAATACTGAACATGTGTTGCGGGGGTGTCACCCGCTCTCCTTGTTCAGTATTTTTGGTCTAGGGTGGTTGCAGAAGTGTTTTCCCCTTTTTCCTCAAACTTGGAGGCAGGGACAGAAAAAAAAACAAAGTAAACGAAAAAGGGACCCTGCGGAGTCGGATCCGACCGGCGTTAGAGGGACGGATCTGGCACCACAGGATTGCAGTGGAAGCGACAGCGACCAAGCAGTTAAGTAGGGGAGGGGGTCGGGTGGTGGTGAAAGGTACATTTTAGGTTGTTTGGCTGAAGTGCAAATCAATTTGCAGCAAAATTGACTACGGTCAATTCCGCTGCAAATAATTACACTTCGGTCAAACAACCCAGAACACCATTCAAGGCAGCTGCCAGTGCACAATTTGCGCTACAGCTCAAGCCTGTGGAAATGCGCCGGTCACCTTTGAGAATAAGGTGACCTGCTCATTTCCAAAAATGGGTTGTCTAAAAAGAGCATATCCTCTGTTCTTTTTTAAATGCCCCATCTTTTGGGGAACTGGGTCAAAATCTACATTAAAAAAAAAATAAAAAAATGGTTACACTATGAGAGAGAGGGAGAGTGATGGGTGAGATGTGAAGTGATGGGCAAGAAAGCAGAGGGGGGGGGGGGGGGGGGGGGCGTGGCCAGCTACGAGCCGATGCAGACGTGAATCTGCACCGCTCCGCGAGCCGCCGTAGTATCTTGACACATCCTGCCTGATTCCGTTATGGAGGAGAAAATATAATCATATGTACGGAAAGCAGAAGATCTGCGCTACATTCTGGTGTGCTTACAGAGACAAACGCAATCGTGTGGAGAAGAAACACAGAGGGAGAGCTGGGAGCTGCGGGCTGTAACGAGTGCTGCAACCAAGATGGCCGCCGTGCGCCCTCGGAGCGCGGACCAGACCACACAGTGATCTGCAGCCACCCGTTGTGAGGTGATGAGGGGTGGCGCTGAGCTCAACGACCCGCACTCGGCTGTGGCCAACCTTGGAAGGAGCAGCGTCGAAACACATCGCCTGAGACATCGCTGAGGCGAGGACACCAACATGTGCGTTACGCCTCGGAGGAGCCGAATCACCCGATTCCGGGCACTTCTAAATACCTGCGGGCGCTTGGGGGAAACCAACGGTGGTCTTGGGGCCCGGGGGACCTGAGGAGTGCCTGGGGCTGATCGCAGCAAGAGGTAGGAGACCGGGGATCGGATCGCTGGTTGCTGGAGCGATTGGTGGGGCGGACTGGGGCTCTGGTTGCGTTCCCGCCCGGACCGGGCCTGTGATCCAGGGGCCGTGCCCCCCCTTTAATCCACTGTATCGCAGACTGCAGGGGGACAGCGGTACCCAACAGACAACGCTGTGTGGAGGCGAGGACGCGCCCCGGTGCAGACCGGACCCACAGCAACGCCCAAGCTAAAGAAGCAATACTCGACCTGGTGAGCCAGACAGGTGATACTGTGCCACCCCACAAGACATACCACCCGAGGCCAGCACGCACACCTTACGGGCAGGGCGGGAAGCAACCCGGCAACCGCTACAGTGGGAGAAGTACCCGATTCGTAGGCAAACTCAGGCCTTACTGTAAAAATAACTCCTGCGCAAAGAGGCATAGGAGAAATCCCGGCGTAACACTACCTATTGACAAACATATGCCTATAACAAACTGGCCTAGATCCGAGCCCCAGCTGTCCGACACCACAGAAGAAAAGAAGACATACCTTACGCTTGCAAGCCGGGGAGATCAGCATTACACCCGGTCAGTGGGTGGCTTACAGACAACCTCCTAAGCAGATGCAACGGTTTCTCTGCCCGCCTTCGTGGACAAAGAACCGAGAGTCACCTCAAACCCGTTAACACACATTGCACGAACTCCTACGCCCCACGCAGCCGCCCACCACCACAGGATGGGGAAAGACAAACCACGGAAACCAACGACACAGAGCAAGATGGACCAATATGCGCTTGCTACCACCTCCCAGCCGACAGACCAACTACCGGAGCAGGACTCTCCTGGCCCAGAAAATACCCTCTCACAAGAAAGAGAAGCGATATCTCTGAAAGACATTATGGCAGCAATCGCTGATTCACGTGCCTCCATGGAACAAAAAATGGATGGTATAAGTGTGGACGTTTCTTTACTACGCAATGATCTCCAAAAGCTAATGTACTGGGGAAGCTGAACAGCGCATATCCGGGACAGAAGATGGCCTCACAAACCTGGAGCTACAATTGAATAGAACCACAGCCCGCCTAAAGGTACTAGAAGCAAGAGTGGACGAAGGAGAAGGCAGATCAAGGCGCAATGATGTGCGGATCCTAGGCCTACCCGAAAAGGTCGAAGGAGACTGCATGGAATTGTTTCTCGAGCAATGGCTCATTGACTTGTTCGACAAGAAGAGATTCTCCAAATTTCTCTCGATAGAAAGGGCCCACCGAGTCCCCACCGGTCCTCCACCGCCTGGATCCCCGCCACGGACAGTGGTAGCAAAGTTTTTAAACTATAGAGACCGGGACGCACTACTGCATATGGCACGTACCAAAGGCACGATAACACAACAGCTCCAGGATTGCATTCTTCCCAGATTATACGAGAGAAGTTCAGAAGGCAAGACAATCATTTGAGCAAATCAAAAAACAGCTGCGCTCTTTGAACATTAAATATGGGCTAATCTTCCCGGCCCAACTGAAAATCTTCCACAAAGGGACAACGGTCCATTTCACCGACCCGAAGGAGGCCTGGAAATGGGCGGAATCACACATAGAAGGCGACTGGAGACTGAACCGAAGAAAACAGAAATGTGCACCTTGCCAACCCACCAGCCAGGGAAGCCCCCCCTGACCAACTTCCGGTCTGGGATGACAACCTACCGCTAGCCGTGGGGGAGGGTTAAGATAATGATCGAAACAACAGCAACCATCTAGACAGCAGTACCGACTTGGTGTGAAACCAACCTCGGATGTGTACCAGGCATCAAGGTAACTGACATGGTTGAAAAGTTATACGGCGGCTGTTTCAGACGAACACACCCCCCCCATAGTTTTTCGTGGAAACAGTTGTAAAAGCTGTAGAAACAGTAAGAATTGTTAAGGGCAATCTGAGCGGACACTAGTTGAGCTCGGGTTGATGTTCGGGCGACAGGTACTTCATGTTGGGGCGGAATATGGGGAGGAAACAAGGGAGTTTGAATTTGTACCAGAAATTGTTTATACAGTTCATTGTTTTTGGTTGGCCCGTGGTCTTAATCGGGCTCAAATGTTTATGCACGCTGCGGATCAGGGTCTTGCTCCCTCCGGGGGTACTAAGTTAAATGTTGTAGGACACATGTATCACACTCGGCGACAGCCAACTCCCAACCGACATGGAGTCCATTGATAAAAATAATACGAAATCCATCAAACTGATGACATGGAACATGAATGGGCTGGGTAATAGCATTAAGAGACACCATGTATTGCAGCATACACACCAGATGTAGCATTCTTAACCGAAACACACCTAGCAGGAACTAACTGCAACCTCTTCAGACGGTCCAATTACCGAACAGCATTACACGCGGGCTTCTCTATGGGGGCCCGTGGTGTACTAATCCTAATACACAAACACCTGCCACTTGATCACTGTCATACAGTACCCAGGGGGTAGATATGTGCACATGACTGGGACTCTCTGGGAACGCACCGTATCCATGCTAGCCATCTATGCACCACCAACACTACTTACCGCCCTAATTGAAGACATAACTCCCATAATCACAGCAGAGCCCTCGAACTTGGTGATAGTGGGGGGAGACTTCAACAATGTCATGAATCCGGAACTCGACCGCACGCATATTCGTGCAAGAA
The DNA here is from genome assembly GCF_040938575.1 of Ambystoma mexicanum. Lineage (NCBI taxonomy): Eukaryota > Metazoa > Chordata > Amphibia > Caudata > Ambystomatidae > Ambystoma > Ambystoma mexicanum. The sequence continues at coordinate 1,223,080,501 of NC_090926.1, read as the reverse complement.
ATCCCTCCACTCGGACTAAACTCGCTACTTTTGTGGATGCACTGGGGCTAAAAGATGTGTGGAGACATCTCCACCCCAATACGAGAGAATACTCGTTCCTCTCGGGGGCACATGCCTCTATGTCACGGCTGGACTATTTCTTCCTCCCAGCCTCCGAACTACACTTAGCTAACGATACACAGCTTCTACCCAGAGGCATATCAGACCACTCTCTGCTCATATTAGAACTCTTCACTGACAGACTGGTCCCTCCGCCCACTTGGAGACTAAATAGTTGTTTTCTGGGCTTCCCCGAACTAATAGAAAAGGCCCAAAATGTTACACAATCGTACTTCGAATTAAATGCAATGTCCGTGGGAAGTCTGATAACCGTATGGGAGGCACATAAACCAGTCCTAACAGGAGAACTCATCTCCTGGGTCGCCGCCCACAAAAAAAAGCAGACAGAAGCACTCCGAGAAGCTGAGATACGAGTGCAAAGGGCAGAGGTAGACCACCTATCCCAAAGCAAACCAGAAACACATCGTGCTTTACAGCTAGCACAGAAACAGCTGCACAATGTTGCTCTGGATAACGCAAAACAGGCGCACGCAGCAATGCGTAGCAGAGTGTACGAGACCGAGGACAAAGCAGGTAAATTACTGGCATGGCTAGAGAAACAAGATGAGGGGCTCAGGCACGTCAGAGCAATAAAGACACAGGAGGACATACTGATAACGGCAGACAGGGACATAGCGGTAGGGTTCGCATCCTACTACAAGGAGCTTTATAAAGCACCAACTACCCCCATTGATGCCACAGCCCGATCAGGAATTACCCTCCCAGCACTAACACCCGACTAAAGTGCCCTACTAGAGACTGATATCTCGGAGGAAGAGTTGTCCGCAGCCATGGCGGATCTCCAATCCGGGAAAACCCCGGGACCCAATGGCTTCCCGGTAGAGATGTGGAAAAAAATAGGGTCTAACGTAATCACCCCACATTTACTTAAAATGTACGAAACCTGCCGAAGTGAGGGATCCCTCCCGTTGGACCTGAGACTGGCCACAATAGAAGTAATACCCAAAGCGGATAAGCCCCCAGATAGATGCTGTTCTAAAAAGACCTATCTCCCTCATCAATATTGAAACCAAAATCCTAGCCAAAACGTTAGCCAACCGACTTCAACAAATCATCCCATCTCTAATTCATCCGGATCAGTGTGGATTTATGCCTCAGAGATCCACCCGTATGAACATACATCGGCTGCATACAGCAATAGAGAATGCGGGCACTATTCGGGGCTCACTAGCCCTATTGGCGGTGGACTTCGAAAAAGCGTTTGACTCGATTAACTGGGAGGCGATCTGGGAAAATAATGTATAGAATGGGATTTGGACCCCAATTTATGAGCTGGGTCAAGCTACTCTATAAATCACCGTTAGCAGTCACAAAAGTAAACGGCCACGTATCAAGACCCTTTGAGATAGGAAAGGGAACCAGACAGGGATGCCCATTGTCTGCTATGATTTTTGCAATAGCAATCGAACCACTCGCGATAATATTGAGAAATAATGAAACATGGCAAGGCTTCCGTTGGTCAGAAAACTGGGAGGACAAAGTGTCCCTGTACGCGGATGATTTGCTGATATACCTGTATGATCCAGTAAGATCCTGCCCCATAGTGACTACCTTACTGCAGACGTATGGTGCTTTCGGCGGACTACGGGTTAATTGGGCAAAATCCACCCTGTTCCCACTGACGCAGGTAGAGGGAGCAATACCATCCCGATGCCCCTACCAGGTAGTGAGGGAACAGTTTAAATATCTTGGTATAGTAATAACAAATAACCTGAATGATTACACCACCAGGAATTTGCAACCGGTGATGACAAGGCTTATAGAGGACACCCGACACTGGTTGTCCCTTCCGTTGACGCTACTTGGTAGAGCAGCGCTCTTCAAAATGATGTCCCTGCCCCGATTATCATATGTGCTACAGAACGCCCCGCTATATATTCCCCCTAATATATTCAGAAAGATAGACCAAGCACTCCGAAAACTGCTGTGAAATAACGGCCACCCACGCATAGCACTCGCCACACTTCAAAGATCCGTTTGGGAAGGCGGAATAGGACTTCCCCGAATGCAGACGTACTACTGGGCCAGCCAACTGACAATAGTGAATGACCAATTTCACGGGGACACAGCTGCACCACACAACAAAACGCTAGGAGATGGCACTCCCGAGAGGCCGGTCATGCAATATCTCTATGGGAAGAGAGCCCGAATACTTACCTCCAACATGCGCGCACACAACGCAAATCTGGGCAGAGGTACACAGGTTTGTGGGGTGGGAAAATAAGCTATCACAAGCCCAACCAGTCTGGAATAACAGAAACCTCCCGGGGGTATACACGCTTCCAAAATGGCCGACCTGGGCTCAACATGGAACATGCACAGTGGGTGACATTGTGAGAGAAGGCAGCATAATTCCATTCATGGAACTGGCGGCCCACCTCGCACTCCCCAAACTGAACAGTATCAATATATCCAACTACAGCACGCACTACAGGGCATTCTCCCCGAGATGGCCTCCCTACCGGAATACACCCCAATAGAGAGAAACCTCTTCCCCGATCCAATCACTCAAAGTGACATCGACCCTGTATAGCGCCATAACTTCCTTTGGTACGGCAAAACTGCTAGCGTTACAAGCCAAATGGGAGGCAGATGTGGGTGCAATACTACCGGAGGAATGGGTCATGGCACTGATGTTCCCAAGGGAAGTAGCCATATCATCAAGGCTTAGACTGATTCAATTAAAGATATTGCACAGAATATACTACCCTAGGGTTGCCCTCTACAAATGGGGAAAGATAAATGATCCAACTTGTTTGCGATGTAAAACAGAAGAGGGTTCTTTCTTCCATATTTTGTGGGACTGTGCACGCATTCGACAATTTTGAGGGGCATGCTGCAATGATCTATCTAGAGTCATGGGTAAGACGATCCCTATGGACCCTAAACTTTTACTACTGGGAATGGACGATGAAATTGAGTTGTCAAGATACGAAAAACTGCTGTTCTCTACCTCACCCGCTCTGATTAAACAAAATATTGCTCAAAAATGGAGGTCGGACCTGACACCGAGCTATGAACAATGGGTGACGGACATCGATATATGTATAGCAATGGAACACAGGGTATACTCGGCCAGAGGATGCCCAGCCAAGGCGCAGAAAATATGGCAAAAATGGGAGGACGCCCACTGAAGCCTCCAACAGACAATTGTTCAGCAAGACAGAGTTGAGATACATCAGGTGCCCTAGGGCACTCACAGAAGAGGGATAAAGGAGGTGACCCCTACGTCGGGGCAAGCGTACCCTGACTTAATCTTCTATGTGTAATGAGAGGAATGCTTTATGATTTGTGATTTATGATTGTCTTCTTCTTTTCCAAGGCCTATATCAGCAGCGTGCTTGTACTGTAGTGTTTTGTTTGTTTGTGTTTTTTTATTTTTTTAAATAAAATAAAATGTGATTAAAAAAAAAAGAAAGCAGAGGGAGAGCAGTGGGTCAGAGGAGGATGTGCTGCACAAGAGAGCAGAGGAAGCAGTGATGCGGAGGGCCAGAAATCTGAGAGCGAGCAGAGGTACAGAAAGTAGAGGAAGCGGTTGGCCAGAAAGAGGCAGTGAGCTGCAGATTAAGAAAAAGGATGAGGAAAGAATGCAATAGAATGGGAGAAAAGATGCAGACGCAGCATAAAAGAATGAAGGACTGTATATTGAGGGAGGAATTGTAGAGTGTAAGGTGTGAGTTGGGAGTATGATTTGGAGTGTGGCAAGGGCTGGGCAGTGCAAATTGTGACTTGACAGTGTGACATAGTACGTGAGTATTTGTATGACAGAGTGAGAGGTTAAGGAATGTAAGTTGTGATGGAGAGTTGGTGAGATGTGTGTGGGTGTTTGGGGGATTGGAGAACATAGAAGGGGAATATTTTCAGCATTACAATTGATAATTATCAATTTAGTGAATACTATTAAATAGGCATGAACATTAAACCAGAAATGTAGCCAAATCAAACACTGTTCTGCCAAGCCAGAGACATCTGTGACTCTTCCTATTAAATTAATACAAAAGATACATAATAATGATACCCTGGCTCTCTTCTAGCCTTGCACTCTGCCTATTTCCTGCAATGTGGCAATCTTACACCCTCCAGTTAATACAAAATGTCCCGCAAAAATGACGCAATAAATAAAGGTTTGTGCCGCAAAATTTGCCATTTCATGCCGCAGAATTTGCCATTTCATGCCGCTAAATCCTGGAAGGTCTGCCATTATCAGAAAACAGCACCAGACCTCTTTCATAGCAGTGCAGGATGGGAGGGCAATGAGGAATCTAGGGAGAAGAATCCATAGAAAGAACATTGCCAGCAAGTAATTTCTCCTTCAATGGATTGCATTCTCCTACAGATTCCTCATCTGATAGATTCCAATAGCACTACAGTACGGAGGTAGGATGAAAGCCCTCAGACAAGGAAGCCCTACAACACTGCTCTGCTGAATCGAACGTCACATCCACGTGCTACATCCAAGCAATAAAAATGCTCAATACACATGTGGAGTGACGACCTGTCACATGTGCTTGATACATCTCTTTTATTGGCACACCACTTTGCAATGCAGATGAAGCCACCACACCCCTTGTGTAATGTGCTCCGATGCATGTTGGCAGATCTTTTCCCACACTCTGCAATGCAGAGAATTACCCAGAGATAAATAGCACACAGCGAGATCCTTGCTGGACAAAGAAAGCCACAAAGAGTTGGTCATCATGCCTAAATGCTACCATCCTAGCGGACTGCCCTCTACAGGTACAAACCATGCAACCTTTCCTCATCCTTGGAGAGATATGGAGGAGGATAGAACACTGGCAGGTCGATCTGGGACACGAGAAAATCAGAAACCATCTTTTGCAGAAACTGTTACGCTCATCTGGTCTCTGCGGGGACGTTGGGGCACAGTTGGAGCCCTCCCTGGACTAGGCTCTCCTGGATCGGACTCCTTCCCCAGCTGCTGTAGTGTGGGCTGCTCTGGTTGCTGGCACTGCCCCAGAGAGAATGAGAGGCAGTGAGAATGCTGTGGTTGGATTGTGACTTCCCTCGAACCCTTCATTCCACAATGAGGTGAGCATGCGTTTCCCCATATAGTCTCATCTGTTTTCTTGTGAGGATGAGCTCTCCGTCCTGCTTCTCATCAGCAGGGGTGCATCTGGTGGACCTAGTTGCTTCACTGGTCCGTATGTGTGGCGGCCCAGACTGGCTGTGACCGTACCACTTTGAAGGTAAGTATTCTTAACAATGATTATTGTCCGTATCCTTTTGCAATGCCTTTTTCCCACGATTATTTTCCGTAACCCTTGTACTGTGTTTTCTCTCCCCAATAGGTGTGAAGATGGCCACGCGGAGTTGCGGTGTTGGAAGCGAGTCCAAATGGTGCCAGAAGGAATTGCAGAGCTACCAATTGGACGGTAAATTGGTTTTCAAGGTCGAACGCAAGGCTTATGTGTTGCGTAAGATATTTATGCAGTCTCTAACCTTGTGTGTGCTTTTCTCTTGCAGGGATTTTCTGGCGGCGTCAGGGACGAAGCGGTTATCCGAAGACCTGACAGCGATTACTGGATTGATGGATCCGTGAGGATGCTGGGCGAAAAGAAGAGCTCCCGCATAGCTAAACGTCCGGAACAGGTAAGGATGCGTTCCGACTACGATGACAACGGGAAGTCAGGTAAACTGCGCTTCAAGCAATGGTGTGGCTGCAGCCAGGTAAGGTGCGCACTGAAGATGATGTACTGGAACCTGGCAAGATGCACGTTGAGATGATGCGCAGGAAACAGGTAAGAGCGCTTCAGGCGGCGGTAAGCATTACGCTGCAGAAAGCAGACTAACGCGAAGCACTTGCATGTGGGTGGGGCTGGCTTAAATAGCCTAGTCCAAGCCACTCCCCTTTGGCCCCACCTTGTGGATCCACCTTGCCACTCCCAGAGACTGCTGCACGTGCTCCCCAATGTTTCCTAATGGCCACACCCGGCCTGGATGCACGTGCCCCAGACACAAAGTGTGCAGAGCAATCTTTCTCATGAGCCTGGCACCAAAGACACGAGGACTGGGTTCATTTGGACCCTTTAGATGATAAGAATAGTGGCCCCTGTCCTGTGGCCATGACAGCACTCCCAACTCAAGGCCCCTCTCACGGGCATTCTTCTCCCTGGTCCTGGTTTGTCACAATGGAACAGTCGGATTAGTCGTGGAGCATGGACAAATTCAACAGGTTCCCATGTGCGATCTTGAGGTCCATACCCCTCCCAGTCGATCAAGTAGTACAGTTTTGATCGCACTATCTTGGAATCCAGAATGCCTTTAACTTTGTACTCTGGTTCTCCTTCTATGATCTCAGGCTCAGGTGGTGTTTTACTCCCGAGTATCTGGTTTCAGTGGTTTTAGGAGGGAAACATGGAACACTGGATGGATTTGCATATTGGCTGGGAAGTCCAATTTCATGGCAGCAGGGTTAATGATAGCTTTGATGGGATAAGGTCAGAGGCACCTTGGACGGAAGGTCAGAGGTACCTTGGACGGAAGGCCCGAGGTCCCTTTAATGGAATGTTCTTGGATGCCAACCATACTTCATCTCCGACTTGGTAATGCGGGGCCTCTCTTCTATGTCTGTCTGCAAACTTTTTCTGTTGTTCCTTGGCTCTGATCAGGTTCTTGGTTGCTTCTTGAAGGGTTTGAGTAATGGTCTCATGTAAGGAGGTGATTGCTGGCATTTCCAGTTCGTCCAGTGGATCAACGGAGGATGTCCGAGGATGCTGACCATTCATAGTGTAGAATGGGGTTTGTCCGGTGCTAGTGTGGATAGAGTTATTATAGGCAAATTCGGTTAACCAGAGAATGCTTATCCAGGACCCTTCAGTTTGCTGCAACATAGACCTCAGGTATTGCTCTAGAGTCTGATCGGTCCTTTCAGTTTGACCATCGGTTTGGGGATGGTGACTCATGGATAGTCGAAGATCAGTTTGGGCTATCTTACATCACCTCCTCCAGAGAGCTGAGACAAATTGAGATCCATGGTCTGAAATTAGTACAGACATGAAACCATGTAATTTGACAATTTGCTCCAAGAATACAGTGGCCAGAGCAGCAGCAGTGGAATTCCCTTTAGTGGAATACAATCCGCAATCATTGAGAATAAGTCTACTACAACCAGGATTGTATTAAAGCCGTCGCAGGGTGGCAGATCGGTAATAAAATCCATAGACCGCGTCTGTCATGGTGCTGGTGGTACAGTTAATCGGCGTAACAACCCTGCTGGACTAAACTTCTGGGATTTGTGTTCCGCACAAACACTGCAAGTTGCAATAAACTGGGCAACGTCTTTTCTCCAGGTTGGCCGCCAATAGTTCTTCTGGATTTTGGCCCGAGTTTTAGCAATTCCAGGATGTCCTTCCACTAACGACTTGTGGTAGTTTGCTATTATTTTGTTTTGCATTTCCTTGTCCTGAATATATAGCCTTCCCTGAAAATAGGGCAACTTATGAGTACTGGTCTCCTTAAACCAACCGCTCTTGTTGGGCTGTTTGGTCCATCCGAGATTGGAGATCAATCTTCAAGTCTTCCCAGCAGGCAGTTGCAGCTATCTGGTTTTGAATCCGTTCTTCGGGAATAATGTCCACTGGCTCAGATGGTGTAAAAGCGTCTTTGTCCTCTCCCATGCGTGACAGGGCGTCTGCTTTTCTGTTACGCACTCCTGGTCTGTAAGCAATAACAAAATCGTATTCGGCAAAGAAAAGAGCCCAGCGAAGCTGACGCGAAGATTGGGCCTTAGCAGTTTTCAAGTATTGCAAATTATGGTGATCTGTGATAATTGTGACTGTGTGTCTTGCCCCTAGAAGGTAATGTCTCCAGGTTTTGAGGGCTCCTTTAATAGCTAGTAGTTCCTTGTCAGTGATTGCATAGTTCATTTCCGGTGCAGAAAACTTACGGGACCAAAATGCTATGGGATGTAACTGCCCAGTGTCTGGGTCCTTTTGTGAAAATACTGCTCCCATGGCCACGCTGGAGGCGTCGGTTTCGACCACATAAGGCAGGTCAGGTCGGGGAATGCCGATGAACAGGTGCTGAGGTGAAGGCCTGTTTCAATTCCTGGAAGGCATTTTCAGCTTTGTGGGACCAGAACAACTTTTTATTCTTTCTCAGTAGAGAGGTGATTGGCAGGACAATCTGTCAAAACCTTGGGATAAACAGTCTGTAAAAATTGGCAAATCCGGGCACACTTTGCACTCCTTTGGTAGTTGTTTGAGATGGCCACTGTAGGATAGCATCCACTTTGCGTGTGTCCATGTGAACTCCTCGTGGGGTAAGCATGAAGCCCAAAAATTCAACTTCCGTGACATGGAAGAAGCATTTTTCCAATTTGTCAAACAGCTGTGCTGACAAAGCTTTTCCAGAACTGCCCTTACATGGGCAACATGTTCTTCCTTGGAAGTTGTGTAGATAATAATGTTGTCGATGTAAACGAGGACGCAGACGTCCAACAATTCGTGAAGCACATCGTTCATGAAGAATTGGAACGCCATTGGTGCATTACGTACCCAACCCAAAGGGCATGACCTGATACTCGAAAAGCCCATATTTGGTTTGGAATGCCGTCTTCCACTCGTCCCCCTTTTTAACTCTCACAAGGTGATAAGCTCCTCGTAGGTCCAGTTTTGTATAGATCTGAGCATTGGTCACCTGATCAAGCAACTCGGGAATGAGTGGCAGAGGATATCTGTTCTTAACAGTGATTTGGTTCAATGCCTTATAATCCATACAAGTTCTGAGGTCGCCCTCCTTCTTGGTACGAAGAAGAGAGCTGAAGAGGCAGGAGACTTAGACGGGCGGATTCATCCATTATCTAGGTACTGATCTAGGTAAGTCCTCAGATGCTGATTTTCTTGCTCAGTTACAGCGTAAATTCGACTGCAAGGAATTTGTGCTCCGGGGACCAGATCTTATTTGGCAATCGTAAGGTCTATGTGGAGGCAGGGTGTTTGCTTGCTCCTTTTGGAACACATCCAGATAGTCCAGATATTCAGGGGGTAGGGAACCAGAGTGTCCCATGATAGGTTTCGTATCGAGTTTCAGGCTCTTCAAGTCTTTGTGGTAGCAACATTTGGCGCATTCTTGAGGAAAGGTCAGCATTCTTGTTCGCCAGTCAATCCTGGGGTTATGGGTTTCTAGCCACGGCATTCCTAGGATCATCTGGAACTGGGGGCCCCAATAAGATCGAAAGAAATGTCTTCCCGATGACCATCCGGACACATCAGCATCACTTTGTCAGTATGTTGCGACAACTGTGAGCCATCCACTGCGGTGACGTTTTCCCGATTGTAGCTTCTGCTGGAGGGGCAGGCCTATCCGTGCGGCCAGATCCTGATCGATATAATTTCCCACCGCTCCACTATCAATATATGCTTCTAAGGGATGTACTTTTGATGGTTGTTGGTGGTGGACCAAGAGTACCGGGATGACCAGGTGAGGTCTGTACAACGGTCTTCATTTCGCTCGACAAGTGGACCCCTACACTTGTCGGGCATTGGAGTATTTCGGGTTTTGTTCTCTCTCTTCATTGCAGTTATCCTTTGCACCTACTCATTTCTTGGGGGGGTTTTATTGGGTAATCCCAGAGAAAATGTCCTGCCTTTCAGCGGTATAAACAGAGTTGTTGTCTCCTTTGTTCTCTCCCAGCTTTGGAGATAGGGGCCCATAATCCCCCAATCTGCATAGGCTCGGTTGGCTCATGAGCTTTGACTTGGTTGACACGGGGTCGCATATAAACAGACCTCCAGTTCTTGTGCGGTCCATTTTTCAGTCCTGTAATCTATGGTCCAGTTGTACCGTCAGGTTGATGTACTCCGCACAACACTCAGGGGGATTGACCACTTGAGCTAGCACATCCTTTAGTTCACCACGCAATCCCTGATAAAACAGTGTGGTTCTTTATTCTTCGGACCAATTGGTCTGTGCTACGAGACGAGAAAAGGTGGCGATATAAGTCAGCAGATCGTGGCTTCCCTGTCTGAGGGTCAATAGTTTGTTATCTAGGGCTTGTCCTTGGGTGTGCCCAGCAAACAATTTTTCCAATTCCTGTTGGAATTCTCCAAAATTCCGAAGTAGTGGATCATCCTGATTTACTAATGATATGGACCAGTCCGCTGCGCTGCCTCCCAAGTATGAAAGTACAAAGGCAACTCTTGCACTATCGTTAGGGAAGGCCCAAGGACGACACAAAAAGTGAAGACGACGTTGGTTCATGAACATGGCTATTTGTTAGGATCGCCGGTGAAACGTTCTGGCGGGACCAGTGGCACTGCCCCCGGGAGCACCACTTGAACTGGTGGGGATGGTTGCGGCAAAAGAGTTGGTGTATTCCAGGTAACGGAACCTACCCTGCGTGTGCCTGAAGCATCGGTCTCGCCAGATCATCTGTCCGTACAGAGGCAAAATAACGTCTTTCCTCAGGGCATTTGATGTCTCTTGTCTGGAGGCATGTACTTCGGCCCGCAGGTCCCCCAGCAATTGGGCCGACTGGTCAGTTTCTGAGGTGTCCATAACGCCCAGGCAGAGATTCAGAGAGGCTTTGCGTCTTGTTACGCTGACCTGGTCTCTGCAGGGACATTGGGGCATGGATGGAGCCCTCCCTTGTTGGCTCCCCTGGATCAGACTCCTTCCCCAGCTGCTATAGTGTTGTCTGCTCTGGTTGCTGGCACTGCCCCTGAGAGAATACGAGAGGCAGTGAGAATGCTGTGTTTGGATTGTGACTTCCCTCGAACCCTTCGTTCTAAAATGAGGTGAGCATGCGTTTCCCCATATAGTCTCACCTGTTTTCTTGTGAGGATGAGCTCTCCGTCCTGCTTCTCATCAGCAGGGGCGCCTCTGATCGACCTAGTTACTTCACTGGTCCGTATGTGTGACAGCCCAGACCGGCTGTAACCGTACCACTTTGAAGGTAAGTGTTCTTAACAATGATTATTGTTCATATCCTTTTGCAATGTCTTTTTCCTGTGATTATTGTCTGTAACCCTTGTAATGTCTTTTCTCTCCCCAATAGGTGTGACGATGGCCACACAGAGACGCGGTGTTGGAAGCAAGTCCAAATGGTGCCAGAAGGAATTGCGGAGCGACCAATTAGAAGATAAGTTGGTTTTCAAGGTCGAATGCAAGGCTTGTGTGTTTTGCGGCCTAGCGCAAGATATTATGCAGTTGTCAGGAATGGCACTCTGTCAAGAGTGGCACAGGGTACCCAAGTAGGGTTTGGGTGGCTGTGCTGAGGTAAGGTAGCAGATAAGCACACACAGCAGGAAGTTCAACAAGAAAGAAGAGTAGGAAACAGTAGCTGTGAGCCAAAAGTGGCAAAAGATACAAAGGTACAAACAAACTGGATTCCCTCTTGGGGTGTATGCTGAAATGGGAGTGTTCCACGAACCTTAGGAAACTCCAGCCTTCTGCACAGATTGCTATAACAGAGGCCCACGCTGTATGCTCATGGCTGAGAACAACAGCAGTGGGTGTCTGTAACACTGAAAACGCGACAAAGGAAGGGGCAGAGGTTGCCTGCCGGAAACCAACAGGCAAGCTCTGTACAAAGGGATTACATAAGACACATGAGAAGACAAGAACAGAAATATCCAGCGAAAAGGAAGTCAATGAGCAATCTAGCAGAAGGCAATGAAGGAAAGGCAGTTAGACTGAAATAGATAACCTAAGGTGGAGTACAGAGGACTCAAGGAAGAGAACAAGGAGCAGCAGTCAGGAAAACAGAAGGCTGCAAAGTAGGAAGCAGGTCTGCAGTCAAGAGTGGCACTAGGTGCAGGCAAACTATTGGACTGCGGAGGACTGTAGTAGGCTGAAAGGCAGGGAGTCCAGAAGAACAGGACAGAGAGAGATTAGTAGTAGGCGACAGACAGAGCCCAAAAGAATAGGGCCGCTAGGTAGGGAGCCCAGAGGAGCAGGGCTGTAGGCAGCGAAGAGGTGCAGGCTGCAAGGTAGGGAGCCCAGGGAACAAGGGCTTGGAGACAGCAGAAGGTTGCAAGCTGCACGGTAGGGAGCCCAGAGGACAAGGGCTGTAGGCAGCCGGAGTGAGGCAGGCTGCCGGGTAGGGAGCCCAGAGGACAAGGACGGTAGGCAGCCGGAGTGAGGCAGGCTGCAGGGCAGGGAGCCCAGAGGAAAAGGATTGTAGGCAGCCGGAGTGAGGCAGGCTGCAAGGCGGGCAGCAGAGGACTAGGACTGTAGGCAGCCGGAGTGAAGCAGGCTGCACAGCAGGGAGCCCAGAGGACAAGGATGGTAGGCAGCCGGAGTGAAGCAGGCTGCACAGCAGGGAGCCCAGAGGACAAGGATGGTAGGCAGCCAGAGTGAGGCAGGCTGCAAGGCAGGGAGCCCGGAAAGGGCACTGGATCAAAACAGGATAATGCAGCAACAGGAACAGTATACAAAGTAGCGGGTCAAGGCAAACAGGAGCGGGGAGATCTCAAGATGCAAGACACTGTGCTCCTGCAGGCAGCTGCTTATATAAAGCCCTGCCCTGTTCTGAGGCAGGCTAATTGACAGCACCTGGGGCAGCACACCTGATGACAATCTGCCTCCTCCCTCTCTGGTCCTTAGCAGGTGGAAGCAGCACTGGCCGCTAGAACTTCTGGGGATTGTGGTCCCAATAACGATGAATGAAAATAGCCAGGAATTGAGGACTGTAGCCAGGTGCATTATGGTACATGTAGTTAATTGAATAAAATAAGAATGAACCAAAGTTGAGCAAATGGAAATAAAAGACCAAGGCGTGAAAAGGAGTTGTTCAAGGAGTATGAGGAGGATAAATGAGTACCAAGTAGTCCATGATGGTTGCCAATGCGTGTGCCAGCGGCGCGGGCATGGCAGCAGTCTCTAACCTTGTGCGTCCTTTTCTCTTGCAGGGATGGCCTGGCAGAGTCAGACGAGAAGCGGCTATCAGAAGATCTGCCAGCGATTACTGGATGGATAGATCCGTGAGGATGCTGGGCAAGAAGAAGAGCTCCCACGTAGCTAAACGTCCGGAACAGGCGAGGATGTGTTCCGACTCCAATGACAATGGGAATCAGGTAAAATGCGATGCGCTGCCGGCGATGGGAATCGCAGAAGACAGGTAAAATGCGCATCCAAAGGCGCCAGGACTGGGTCCATTTGGAACCTTTATATAAGGATAGTGGCCCTTGTCCTGTGGCCATGACAGAAACTTAGGTTGTACCTTAAGATAAGAGAAGACTTCTCTTTGAAAAACCATAGGAAGGGCGGCCTGCATGATGGAGCCTGAAGCACACTTGCACGCCTCACCAAAGTGATCCCCCACCAGGAAAGCTGTTTTCGAACAGAGCTACCATCAAAAAGTCAACACCAAAGTGAGGTCCTAGTGAGGAACCAGAAATGGGGTAGGAGGTAACCCATTAGTAGCCCCTGACTGGGCCTACCTGAAGGCCTGAGGAGGCCAGTGATAGAAGGAATTCCTTGACTGCAGTGGTATGGCATGCAATAGGATCTATCCTGTGCTCCTTGCACCATGCCTCAACCCTTCTCCACCTGCACACATACAATGATCCTGTAAAAGCACTCTGTGCAGTCAATAACATCTGAAATACCTCTTCTGAGAGGTCCCCGTCATAAATCATCCTCTCAAGAGCCACACATGTAGGTTGATGGGCTCTGGGTTCAGGTGGAGCACCCGATCTTTCGACTGGGATAGGAGGTCTGGTCGTTGAGGCGGGCAGATGGTCAGTTCCAGGAGCACCGAGTACCATGTTCCCCTCGTCCAGTCTGGGGAAATCAACATCGTGGTGGCTCGAAACCTCCTGAGACCCCATGGGATGACGGGCATCGGTGGAAATGCATCTCTTAACGCACCCTTCACTGGGAATTCCCTCTGGCACACTTCCCACTCGTGCGAGACTGTGTTCTGCCTGCTCAGAGCCGTGGGAATGGCAGTCTCCATGTGTGGACCCCTGACAGCCTTTACCCGTTTCACATTTATGTCACTTGTTGTTTACTGTATTTTTACTTTTCATTTGACCCAAATGTATTTTTCATCTTGCAGTCTGTGACTGTATATTGTTGGGGTCTGTGAAACTCCAGCCCTCCCCCTTTCCTATACAAAGGTATTCCATTCCTTTCAAAGCCTAGCCAACTCCCCCGTCAAACCTGTTCCCCGCCCAGCTACCAGCATTTCATCTATTGTCCCAGCCTATGTGTACCCACTTGCCCTACCCTGTAATTTCAATATCCGTTCCGGTCACTGAGCCCTGGCAGGGAATAGCCAGGAACCAATTCTGCAGTCTAGAGCTGACCCTTTACACAGCCTCCTCCACCACCCAATAGCAGCAATCGAATAATCTGGTCTGTCATTTTCATCTATTGTTCCAAACTGTGTTTGCCTATACACTGTATTTACCCTTCCCCTTTGTCACGTTACTGAGCATCATGGGGTGGGTAGTGGGGCTGGCTCTCGAGTGTGTGAGCGCGACAACCTTATATAAGCGTGTGGAGAAAGGACAGGGGGGGCTCTCTTTCTGGCGGTGTGGTGTGCTGATCATGGAGGTTGGCGACATATTAGCGCGTTTCTCTCAGATCCCCAGCTCCCCTCTCCAACACTTAACATCCTCTATTGGCGTGTCTCCCCCCACACTACATCCAAGGATCTCCCCAAACCCCTGGATCCCATGCAAGTGGGTGCACCTAGCTTGAATGCCTGCCCTCAATGCCCTGCCTTGTTCCCACAGCCCAGTTAAGTCAATCATACATGTCCAGTGTGCCTAACGTACTCTGCTTGCAATATGTACTTCTCTGCATGTAATAAATCTGTTCTGCAAAGACTTTGTTGTATTCATTAGTGTAACCACTATTTAGTGTAGCCTGTCTGTTACTGCCAGAGGGACCGGTGCCACGGTGGCCAAAAGGGTTCCCCTGCCATCATGCTATCTGCTGGCCCACCAAGTGAGGTTGTGGGCCACCAACATCGTCACCCTGAGAATGTCCTTCATGATGTTGAAGTACTGGGACCACGGAACCCTCAACAGCCACTGCAGGGATCGCATCCACCGCGTGGCCTCTGGCACGAGAAAAATTCATGAAGCCATGAGACGTAAGAGGCAGAGGAAGGAAGCTGCTGGTAAACGGTTGTTGTTCTGGAAAAGCTCAACCATTTGTCCAACACTGGGGATTCTTTCTTTGGGGAGAAAAGCCTTCCCTGCCTGTGTGTCCAAGAGTGCTCCAATATATTTGAGCTTCTGCATTGGTGTCACAGGGGACTACAGGAAGTTCAGGGAGAATACTGAAGCAGAGAGCAGCTCTCCTCGAGCTTTGTAGATAACCAAGTCCAGAAAGCCATCCCTCACCTCTCCAGCCAGGAGGCGATCCGCCGCTTCCGTTATAATCCTCCACAGCCCATTAGAGTATTTAGCGAAGATGCAGGATGCATCAATTGCCTTTCAGGCCATGCACCGTGATACAAAGATTTTCTTGGCCAGAGCATCAGTCTTCTTGGACTCTCTGTCCATGGTGATGGTGGATGGGGCCAGCTTCAAACTCACTTTGGCAGTTTGAACCACCAAACCCTGGCCGGTTTGTATTTCTTTGAGAGTTCTGGTTCCAGTCAGTGTGGAAGTCGTTTTTTGCCAAAAAGCGATGATGGGTCAGATATGGCCACATTAAAGGGTAACACCTTTTCAGTTTGAGGACCTTTGTCCAAGAGGTCCGTAAGGTCATATTCAGTATGGGGCTTGGCCGGGGCATCCAGACCCAAGGCCATGATCACTTTCTCCACTGACCTTCTGTACTGTGTATTGGGGTGTCCCATAAGGGGATGACTGCTGCAAGTCAAGATCAGGGGAGGTGTCCAAGCCCAATGACTCTTTGGAAATCTAGATGAAATAGGCACATGTTCTCTGCCCATTCACACCAATACATCTCGCTTTTCTTTTTCGAGCTGATTTTTATTAGCCCTCCCCCTCCCTATCCTGGCTGAAGTCAGTACTTGCATATGGACTGAAGACTGCAGGCTCCGGCTCCCTTGGGTTACTGGAGCAAGGTCGCAGGCCTGAGTTCAGCGACGCAATCCGGCATCAACTGGATGAAACAATGAATCATCGATTCAAGCCGGACACTGTCATGGGGGGTGGAGGTCCTACGCCCCTCTGCTGAGGCCAGATCAAAAGTACTCTTGGAGGAGGCAGTTCACACCCCTTGCCCAGCCACGCTTGTCCGGAAGGACGTGACCATGCACTTCAGTCTATGAACAGTAAGGATGGACCAGGGGGTGTAATGAATGGGGCCATCAGAAAGGCTTAGTTGTAGTGTTCTTGAATTCTCTCTGGTCAGGTGATCACTGCTCTATGAAATGTAAACTACGGGGTTGGAGGGCGGGTCAGGTCAGTTCAATGGGTCGCAGTTAAGAGGCAAATTGCAGTTTTGATTGACTAATGCATTAAATCACCTGCGTTTACCATCACCCGAAGTTGATGTGTAAGCCATGCATTCCAGACCGTATTTACAAGGCACTTTGTTTAACACTGGGGATTAGGAGGTGTGCCTACTTAGTTGGCAAGGGAAGCATAGAACAATGTAGGGTATGTAGATGTTGCTCAAAGGAAGCGGAAACAATAGTCTAGATTTAGGAGATTTTACCCTATGGCCTATGCAGACGCATCTAGTTTGGCTGGGATTAGTTGGAACGTACGGGGGACTTACAAATAAGTCTTGCTGCTAAGGTTGCATGCTAGGATAGCAACACAATAGATGTTTTAAGTACTTTCTGTATGGACCAGCATTGTAGGGGATGTAGAGCAGGGGCGTGAGGCAGTTTGTACACGATAAAAAAAAAAAAAACACGCACTTTTATTTTGCATTTGGCTGTGCTACAAAAAAAATGGCGGGAAAGACACAGAAATTGCACCACCACGACCTCAGCGCCAATTTCCTGCACGGCCAAATGTCGAGTTGGTGGAAGAAATGCCTCCAGCTCCTGCTGCAGGGTTCCCTGTACTTACCACGTGCAGAAGTATTGCCCTCTGAACTATGGAACAGACCTCAGCACTGCCATCCAGTGTTGCCAGGTCGGAAGCAAAAAATAAGCTGAATGCCCTTCAAAAACAAGCCCAAAACAAGCTGACTCCCATCCAAATAAGCGGAAAAAACAAGCGTGCACCTAAAAAGTTGTGGAAAGGTCTCAAAAGTAAGAAACATAACACAACAAGAAAAAACATACATAGACAGAACACTGACATAGTGTGTTAGAACAACAATATTTTATTGCATGGTGACTAGAAGTCCCAGATTGCAAAATAATACGGCCCTGAAATATTTGTATTTATTGTTTTATATAGCGCCTTAATCCAAGGCGCTATATAATATTGTAACATGGCCAATTGGAAGCTGAAAAGAAACATGGCCTTCCTGAATACATCTTTCTGAGAAAATGTTTTATATAGATTCCAATAATCCTCTAACCCAGTCTTGCAAAAAAAAGTTTTAAAAAAATAAATAAATAAAGGATGTTAGTGGATAATGCGTCAGCACTGGGGATATCACCAGGGTAATATTGCTATAGAGTGACGCTTGCTAAACTAAACCAATCCCCTTCTTTACATCTTTACATGTCAGTGTGTCTGCCTGCATGACAAAACTTTTAAAGTGCGCTTTTTTTGCATATGTTTAGGCATTTGGCATTGATGGGCCACCTGGTGGGCAAGTAACGATCCCATCAGTGCCAAACACTTAAGCATATTCAAAATACAGGGCGCACCCGAGAGCAAGACAAAGCAGCATTTGCCGTCAAATGCTGCCAGCAGCCCAGTGCAGGACGCTATGTGCGACGTGTAATGGGCTTAACAGCAATATAAACAAGCCCAATTACACGCGCACAGAAGGTCCAACAAGCGGACGAAAACCGCTACAAGCGACCTCCAAATATTATAAGCGACTTTGGGCAAAAACAAGCCCAAAGTCGCTTATAATAAGCGGACCTGGCAACACTGCTGCCATCCTGCCCTCCCTCATCAAGTAGATTCGCTGTGATTGCAAGTGGCAGAAACGGTAAACTCGCCTGGCAGCATTTCTACAGGAAATCCTTCCGAACTTGCAATAGGGCACCCAGGTGCCCCCCCCCCCTTCCTCCCCCCCCACCCCCACAGCACTCTGGCAGAGGAAACACTCTGGATCCTCCCTCCGCTGTGATAATGGCTCCCAGCATCCTCTGCTGTGACGTCACAGCAGGAGGAGGATGCCGCTTTTGGAAATTGTTGCTAATGCCCAATGTGATTTTTAAAAAAATAGATCTTCTAGTGTATTATAAAGCTCTAAGCTTTCAAAAAAATTACACGAGTTCCGTATGGTTTACATACACCGATAACATATATAGTGTTACAAATAAAAGCGCTTTGTTCTGCATACTTTGAAAAACTAGAAGAAGTGATGTAGTGTTTAGGCAGGTTTCCCTTTCTTCGGGTTAGTGGGATATTTGGGACTGGCAAGATACACAGGGGCCTGATTTGAAACTCTGCCGCACATCCCTTGCTCTTAACCCTTACTTCTTTAGGGCGGTTCACAGTTGCCCTTTTATATAGTCTTATAAAGTGCCTCACAGGCTGAACTGTGCTACTTAGCTCCGTTGTCGTGGCATCTTCACCTGAGAGCCCTGGTCGTCTCCTCGCGGTGATATATACATGATGCTTTTGAGGGCTTGATAGACAGGGACGATGTTCCTTCCTGTAGAAGGCGTTGACCTCGCAGAATTGGTTTCATTGGTCCCCGACCTGGGGTCTGCAACAGCGAGAGCGGTGGGGCACACTGGTCTGGGCTTGCCTATACCGGAGGCATCCACGCTGGGGCTTGGGGTCTGCACCAGCGAGAGCGGTGGGGCACACTGGTCTTGGCTTGCCTATACCGGAGGCTTCCACGCTGGGGCCTGCGGTCTGCAACAGTGAGAGCGGTGGGGCACACTGGTCTTGGCTTGCCTATACCGGAGGCATCCACGCTGGGGCTTGGGGTCTGCACCAGCGAGAGCGGTGGGGCACACTGGTCTTGGCTTGCCTATACCGGAGGCTTCCACGCTGGGGTCTGCACCAGCGAGAGCGGTGGGGCACACTGGTCTTGGCTTGCCTATACCGGAGGCATCCACGCTGGGGCTTGGGGTCTGCACCAGCGAGAGCGGTGGGGCACACTGGTCTTGGCTTGCCTATACCGGAGGCTTCCACGCTGGGGCCTGCGGTCTGCAACAGTGAGAGCGGTGGGGCACACTGGTCTTGGCTTGCCTATACCGGAGGCATCCACGCTGGGGCTTGGGGTCTGCACCAGCGAGAGCGGTGGGGCACACTGGTCTTGGCTTGCCTATACCAGAGGCTTCCACGCTGGGGCCTGGGGTCTGCACCAGCGAGAGCGGTGGGGCACACTGGTCTTGGCTTGCCTATACCGGAGGCTTCCACGCTGGGGCCTGGGGTCTGCACCAGCGAGAGCGGTGGGGCACACTGGTCTTGGCTTGCCTATACCAGAGGCTTCCACGCTGGGGCCTGGGGTCTGCACCAGCGAGAGCGGTGGGGCACACTGGTCTTGGCGTGCCTATACCGGAGGGTTCCACGCTGGGGCCTGGACCAGTGAGAGCGGTGGGGCACACTGGTCTTGGCTTGCCTATACCGGAGGCATCCACGCTGGGGCTTGGGGTCTGCACCAGCGAGAGCGGTGGGGCACACTGGTCTTGGCTTGCCTATACCGGAGGCTTCCACGCTGGGGCCTGGGGTCTGCACCAGCGAGAGCGGTGGGGCACACTGGTCTTGGCGTGCCTATACCGGAGGGTTCCACGCTGGGGCCTGGACCAGCGAGAGCGGTGGGGCACACTGGTCTTGGCTTGCCTATACCGGAGGCTTCCACGCTGGGGCCTGGACCAGCGAGAGCAGTGGGGCACACTGGTCTTGGCTTGCCTATACTGGAGGCTTCCACGCTGGGGCCTGGGGTCTGCACCAGCGAGAGCAGTGGGGCACACTGGTCTTGGCTTGCCTATACCGGAGGTTTCCACGCTAGGGCCTGTGGTCTGCACCAGCGAGAGTGGCTATACCGGAGGCTTGCCACTTGTTGAGCCCTCTCTCTGAGCATAGACTGCTGCCACACTCGCCTGCTGGGAGATTGGGCACCCCTGTGTCCCAGGGACGGAGGTGCGAGCCAACACAATAGTATTCATGAATCCGATGGAATGTAAAGGGGGTCTTCTGCAGTGAGCTGGCGTCATGTGTGTTGGCCTCGCTCTGCGCATGGCTCTGCGAGGAAGCAGGAGATGCAGATGCTGGAACTGTGGTGTTGATGGGTGCAGGTCAAAAGTACCCAAGAGCCGAGTGCCACTCTGTTCATATGGGGTTGGCAGAGGCACTTGGGAGTATGTTAGAAGAGCAGAGCCCAGCATCTCGCAGGCCACAGCCCTCTACATCTGGCTACAAACAAACGTAAATGAACTCTGCTGGGGAAAGAGAAGGACAATCAAAAAGCAATTCTGCCATTTGGGTGCCTCCTGATGCTACCAAAGGGGTGAACTAATCAGAACCACCACCATTGCCCTGGACAGCATTCCATGGCATCATGTTTAAGCCCATTGTTGGAACTCGCCCCATCACAGTTTCAATTGCTTCCTGTACACAGGGTTCCAACCAAGCCTGGACGCAGGGCAGCCTCTGTACACAGGGTTCCAACCAAGCCTGGAAGCAGGGCAGCCTCTGTACACCGGGTTCCAACCAAGCCTGGAAGCAAGGCAGCCTCTGTACACCGGGTTCCAACCAAGCCTGGACGCAGGGCAGCCTCTGTACACAGGGTTCCAACCAAGCCTGGACGCAGGGCAGCCTCTGTACACAGGGTTCCAACCAAGGCTGGACGCAGGGCAGCCTCTGTACACAGGGTTCCAACCAAGGCTGGACGCAGGGCAGCCTCTGTACACAGGGTTCCAACCAAGCCTGGAAGCAAGGCAGCCTCTGTACACAGGGTTCCAACCAATCCTGGAAGCAGGGCAGCCTCTGTACACAGGGTTCCAACCAAGCCTGGAAGCAAGGCAGCCTCTGTACACAGGGTTCCAACCAAGCCTGGAAGCAAGGCAGCCTCTGTACCAGGGATCCAACCAAGCCTGGCAGCAGGGCAGCCTCTGTACACAGGGATCCAACCAAGCCTGGCAGCAGGGCAGCCTCTGTACACAGGGATCCAACCAAGCCTGGCAGCAGGGCAGCCTCTGTACACAGGGATCCAACCAAGACTGGCAGCAGGGCAGCCTCTGTACACAGGTTCCAACCTAGCCTGGAAGTAGGGCAGCCTCTGTACACAGGTTTCCAAGGAAGCCAGTTCATCTCTATTCCTAAACAAGCATTGGCAGTGCCAACAGTTTGGGCTTTTGCGTAGGCATGGGAAAGCTGTAGTGGTTGTAACTGACCAGTGATGGCAGCTGCATGTACCTGGGCATCTAAGGGCAGTGTCTGGCAAATGGATAATACTTATACACAAGCCAAAACGGTTGGCTTTGCCAAAGCTCGACTTCAGTGAATGGGATGCATAGTGCTGATGCAGTGGCTGTAGTCAGACCTGGTGAAGGAATGTTTGTTACACCAGTAGCCGGTTTACAGCTCCAATGAAGTCATTAACTCTCAGTAGGATTCCATAAGGAAGTGCATTGGGTGGGGAGGGGCAGGGACTGGGTGGGAAAAGCAAGTCAATGGGAGGGCAAATAGCCAGCACCTACAAGCACTGTGTCCCTCAAATGCCATTTCTCTGATCAGTACTCGGATGTAATAGTTACAGCTAATGCGAGCACGCGTCCCCCAATAGCCAAAACCAAAAAGCCTCTGCACATTAGACGCAGGACATTGGCAATCGACCGGTGTGGGTTTGCTCAAGGTGTAAAACCGCTTACAATTATGTTTAATGTACAAATAAAAATGTATCTTGTAATTTCTATGAGTTTTTGATATGAAGTCTTAAATGAAATTGAGTTTGAAGGACCACATTGGTGCTGTTCCCTCAAACATCTGAACCTAGAAAGCAAGGCTTGCCTGTTGCAAGGTGCACAAGGCAGGGAGTGTGTAAAAAGATGTGTTGTGTTTATACTTGCGTGCTGTAGACAGAAGCAGGCCAAGACCTCACAATGCTGGATGCACAAGGCAGGGAGTGGGTATGCAGGATGCACAAGGCAGGGTGTGCGTGATAAGATGTGCTATCTTTACACTTGCGTGCTGGAGACAGAAGCGGGCCAAGACCTCACAAGATGGAGTTGAGTGACAGGATCCTCCACAGACACATTTCCAAACTCTTGAAGAACAGACTTGATATGAAAATGTTATTTTATTAATGTTGCTACAAACAGATAAGTAATAAAAACATTGATGGGAAGAGCTAGGAAAATTAGAGCGCATTCCGAGAAGGTTTAAATCGGGACTCGCGCAACTGTCTCAAATTGGCTACTATGTACAGTAGAATCAGCAAGGGCAGCCGAGCACACCAGGGCACACTGCCACATCTGTACTCTTATCACCCAATGCGCTCGCTGCACATATCCTCGCTGCTGAGCGTGCTAGACGGATTGCAACTGCAGCCAGAGTGCTCTGCAAGCGAGGTACACACCTGGCGACATTCCCGCACACATATGTACTCTTCAGACCCAAACTGTCCTTGGAGGGATCTGTGAAGATCAGGGGGGCTAGGCATTCACATTTCTCTTTCTTGAGACAGTCCACGGAGTGTGTGCACTCTCCAGAGCCCCCGCCTTCTGGTCCTGAGAGTGGGCCAAGGGTCCCCAGAGGCCCTCACAGGTCACTCACGGCCTCCAGCTTCCTTTCATGGAAGAAGCGGTGAGGCTGGCGCTTGCCGGTGTCCTTGCGGGTCAAGTAGTTCATCATGGAGGCATTGCTCTTCTTGGCGTCCTTGTCCCCTTCCTCGTCACTGTCATCCCTGCCGTGGAGAGTGAGAAGAAAGGACAGTTAGTGCATCGGCCGGCAAGGCACAGGAAACATTCTCTAGACGCTGGGCGGAAGTGAGGGGTGGGCTCTGAGCTAGTGAAATAGTCCGAATTGAGAGAGGTGGGCATCTACACAGCAGTGATTATCAAGCCCACACATGTGCACAGACACGACTGGACACTGAGGGCAGCCAGTAACCCTTACCCGTGACATAAACTTGGGTGTAAACCTTATGAGCATACATGCACCCCAACCTCTGGGAGGTCTTTACCGAAAACACAGACGCGTGTAACGTAACAGGTGACTAAATGATATCGATATTTCTCCTCAGCACAGGAGACCGAACACAGAATGTGTAAATAGCTAATGGAAGCAAGTAAGACATCTCAGTGGAAAGCAAGTTAAGCAAAGATTGGTGTGAAACCTGTAGGCCACAGATATGCCTGCCAGAGATTAGACTTCAACATTCTGACTGAGCAACACCAACCAACAGGACCCAGCGTATCACACGGACACTACTCCCCCCCCCCCAACCTCCATAGCTCTTTCCCACTCTACGCACTCCCTCCCTCTCCAGTCACATCTCCAGTGCTCCCACTACTTCTCACGGGCACTTTTCTGTGCTCGCGTTCCCCCTCTCTCTCACTCTCTCATTGGGCCAGTACCACGTTGTCAGGTGCGCGTTTGCTAGGGCAGCCCAGCCATTGCTGGCGCTTGTCCGGTAAGAGAAAACACAGCTCTATTGCCGTGTTAATATGGTTAAAACAGATTGAAACAGCAGCTGCGACAGAGGCATCACCAGAGGCGGGGTCTTTTCCTGTGTCCTGCAGGAATGTCACTTTCACAAGGAGGGTGCCTTGTCCATATGGGGTGAAGTTGAGGGGGGGGGATGGGGTTCAGACAGACCCTGAAAGTGACCAGAGAACAAGACTAAGTGGTTTACAACTGCGTTTAACATTTCTTAATTCTTTTTTGAGAATTGTCTGTGCAGACTAAAACACAATGAGTGGTTTCCTGTGAAAAACTCCTAGGGGTCGTTCTTAGAACAGTGCGCTTATTAATACCGCCAAAAAACTATTGTTAAAGATAAAGTTCGGGAACAGATCTGCTGCGTCAGTACACTTCCACTGGGACCCCCTAGAAAGTACCAGGAACAAAATGAATAGTGAAACTGAAGGTAAATCCAACACGCAGATCGTGTGAATTATAGTTGTTGTTGTTGGTCAATGTTAACTTGAAAAAATCCACATCAAGTCATATCATATAACGAGTATGGTCTTTATGATTGCATCAGTTCAAAAGGAACAGCCGACACGTGTTTCAACTCTCTGGGTCGATATCAAGGCTGTACAATAGTCAAATCTATATAAAAAATTAAGTATAAACATTACAGTAACATCAAACACGTAATTGCAACAAAAAGTTTATTGAAAATATTCAAAAGAATCATTGAAAGGTGATTCATGACAGACAGTATAAAGCAAAAATAAATAAAACGTCACATAAAAAAATAAAATACATTTCATACCATGATTCAGGGGTTGGGTTGATGACATGGATTATCAAAAGGATTAGGAAAAAGACAGAAGATACACAAATAATGATGAATACCATGATCTGATAAGACAATCCTCAAAAGACAGAAGTAGGGCTCAAAATGGGATTTAAAACAAAGGGGTGGGGGGACCAAATTGTCCAAGTAGGAACACCTCATGGGCAGGGATAGCCTGAAAGAGGAGTGAATAGATTGAGCTGAAATACATTAATAGTGTGCCTTTGAAAGCATGTACACCCGTGTGGCGATGAGCGTTTGAACACTACATATGTGACCAATAGCAACTGGTGAGAAGAATTAGTAAGGCGTGCGTGTGGTCGATGAACCAAGAGATGGGGACATGGTGAATAGTGATAAGAGATTGAGGCTCTTCACCGTCTGGTGAAGCCTGAGTCGTATCCAAATCAAAAGGTCATCTATAGCCGGTTGTCAGAATGGACGAATGTAGTAG
Source organism: Ambystoma mexicanum (assembly GCF_040938575.1). Classification (NCBI taxonomy): domain Eukaryota; kingdom Metazoa; phylum Chordata; class Amphibia; order Caudata; family Ambystomatidae; genus Ambystoma; species Ambystoma mexicanum. Next base: position 1,223,055,477 of record NC_090926.1, on the reverse strand, counting down.
GCGCATGAACATCTGAAGTAGAGTGGCTTTTTAGCTGGAGCCCTGATTCTATGAAGAATTTGCCAGCTGAGTGGTGTGTGGCGTACCCTTATGCCACTGAAAAATATAAGGAAGCCACCGCCATTGGCCAATGCAGTTATAGTAAGTCTTTAGGTAAGCTGTCCACAGAATTAATATTCCAAAATCTTGGAGAGGTGTATTAATTTTAATCTCTGGTAGTATCTCTTGTATAGAAACAGCCAAAACGTGCTTCGACAATGTATCTTTCTCAAGGCTAGTGTGTTCCGTTTCTTGTCCTTGGTAGGTTAACGCTATTCGTTCGTTTGAGGTTACAATAGTTTGTTAATTTCTTTAAGGCCGAAGTCGTCACTCCCGTTGGAATATTCAGACACCTCTTGTTCTGCATAATGCAACGAGGGTGACTACTTCAGCCTTAATGAAATTAACAAACTATTGGAAACCCAAACGAATGAATCTGCAGACATGCAGCACATGAATGCATTATTTTGACATTTATATGCATGGTTTACGCCTCACGTTTTCAAAACTGTTATTGTTGAAAGGATTGTGCTAATGGCAATTAAGAGCCAAGTAAATGTCGATTTAGGAAAAGGTCCAGTAAGCAGGAACCACTGTTTCCTCTTGTCAAGAGCATCATTACAGAGCGCCTGAAGAGAGATTTTGGATCCACACCCAGTTTGAGACAAGGATTTTCAGAAGACTTGTATAAGGAACTTCTTTCAAGCAAGAAGACTAATGCAAGATCGCTCTAGGCAGCAGCAGATGGAATTCAGGTAAAGAGAGTAAAATCAAAGGAATTACTATAGCAGATTATTTAACCCGGGAATGTATAATTTAGCATACAATTCTTTATCGCTCTCATGCAGATCTCCTCCAGAGTGAAAGCTGGGAATCTGAGCTATTATTGTATCCACTTCCCCTTTCCCTTGGGGGTGTTATGGGCTCAGCTGTTTAAAGTCTGATTGCATGTGAAACATCTTGGAGGGACTGTAGGGTTCAGTAGCTCCCGAGGACATCAAAAGAAAATATCGACCTGACAGAATGAAAGGCTGAATACTTTTAAGTCCCCCTGAGCTGTCATGAATCCAACAGAGTTCACTATGGATGCCCTGGGGGAGATGATCAGGGATGAGTTGAGGGCAGCTCATCCTGAGAATGTAAGTTTTGCAAAGAAAGCTGAGGAGTTAATCGGAAAGGTGGCACAAATTCTGTTGGCCTCCAGTCCCAGAACCTTCGGTTCAGGGAACTGGGAGATGCAGGAACCACCCGTTTTGGAGAGGGAGGATCGGGGAAGTTAAACCGGCAGAAAATGAGGGGGCGTTAGGAGGCTTAGGGACTCTACTTCTGCTCACGCCTCTGGCTCCACCAGAACGGTTTGGATGGAAGAGGTTCAGAACCTTTAGAAAATGTGAGTTGCATTTTTTGAGTAGGCGAGAAGTTTTTACTTCGGCAGCCGCTAAGGTTACTTTTATCCCGTCGTATTTGTCTGGTCCTGTGAGGTGGCCACATGGCAGGGTTATTAGTCAGAAACAAGCAGCCTTAAAGGATGGCTCAGCACTTACTTCTGGACCAATTACTCACAAAACTGCTCGTTTAACTATGGTTAGGAGAGAAAATCACAGAGAGGAGTTGTCATTTGAGTTGATTGACGCACCACAGTTGAATGTTATTTTAGGCATGCTTGGGCTCACTTTTCGCAACCCGCACATTGACTGGAGTAGATCAGTAATTGACCTGCAATCAGAGTTTTGCAGAAAACACTGTTTGGGATTCCAACCATCGGAACAGGCTAGTGTCCAGGAGATTTCTGTGGTTAGGAGTTTAGTTGAAGGGGGAGACATGTTGCATTCTGTAGGCGCTATGATGGGAGTTTTGCCGGAGTGTTACCAAGATTTTTGGGATGTGTTCAATGAAGGGGAGGCAGGAGAGTTACCACTGCATAGGCCTTATGATAGCAAAATGGATGTCCATGATTAAATTGAACACAAAATGTCAGAGTGAGAAAAAAAAGTTATTTTACTGAAAATGAGAGAGGTTGGATAGGTGGAAGATTAACAGTTGGAATAGATAGGGGAGATTGAGAGTGCCATGGGAGTAGCGGATGAGAGAGGGAGACAGACAGACAGGGGAGCTGCAGAATGCACAGGAACTCACTGGTAGGCCTAGCAGGCACAGAAGAGGGAGGTGTGCAAAGGAGGACAGTCAATGCACAGATTTAAAAGCACACCTATATTCGAATATCCAATAAAGCACTTAGATGCTGCACAAAATGGAGAATGCACACATTTTAAAAATAAACACACCTAGATTCGAATGTTGCACACAGCACTAAAAAGCAGCAGAAAGCGAGCAATGTGCGAGCTTGGAGCACAGCAAGATACATATTTGAAGTGGTGGAGAAATTACAGTTAGCAGTTAAGCTAGAGGGATGGGAGGCATGATTTAACCAAGCAACCAAGGACAGAGGGTCCATGAGAGGGATATAATCCATGACAGGGTGATCCGGGGTGCTTACCGGTGCAATGCAAAAGCAGATATTTCATGAATGCTGACCCCTCCATTCCGGCAAACTACCGCCCTATCTCCATCACTCCTTTCTTGGGCAAACTACTGGAGAAACTGGCCATCTCTCAGCTGACCCTCCACACTGAATCCATTGGTTCCTTCCACGACCATCAATCTCTCTTTATAACATCCAGAGGCACAGAAACTGCTCTTCTGAACACATTATGAAGACCTGCTCTCAAATAGACAATAACACCCCCTCTATCCTCATTCTCCTTGACCGCTCCTCTTCTTACGACATGGTTAACCACAACATCCTGAACGCACGTCCGACACACCCTGGGAATCACAGGACAGGCTCTGTTGTGGTTAACCTCCATCTCCGATCACCCACTTAAGGTGGAACTCTGAGCCGTTAACTCGATTATCACTTTCTCAACCTGTGGCATTCCCCAGGGATCAACCTATTCCCCTGGTTCTTCAACGTCTATATGGCTGGCTTGGCACGTGTGATTGCCATTTTCACCTCTAACTTCCAGTCCTACGCGGACGGACGACACACAACTATCTCTCAGGGTACCCTCAGCCGCCTCCTCGCTCATATCCGACAGTCCGCCATTCAGTCTTGGTGTGCTGCAAAGGACCTCTGCCTCAGCGCCACTAAGACGGATATCGTGTGCATTGGGAACCCTTCTTCTACCTTCCCACTTTCGCTATGGCCTGCCTCCCTTGGCCCTGCACCCACCTGCGATTCAAGAAATGTTGGTGTTCATCTTTGACTCCACCCTCTCCTTCTCCTCTCACATTTTAGACATCTCTAAAAAGTCTATCAGCTTCACCTCCTCAGAGGAATTCTACCTTTTTTCACTTTCCCCCGGAGGCTCACTGTCTCCTGAGCTCTGGTTCTCTCCAGGCTGGACTATTGCAACAGCCTCTTCCTCAAACTACCTACTTCTGCCCTGTGCCCTCTGCAATTCACCCAGAACAGAACCGCAAAACTTATCCTTGGCCTCAAGCCCAGGGACTGCATCTCTCTACGGCACTGAAATCCCTTCACTGGCTCCTCGTGGCTGCACAGATCAAATTCAAGACCCTTTGCCTTTTTCACAAGGATTTATTGGGCCTGGGACCTACCTACCTGCAACGCTGCCTACCTAAATACTGTCCCTCACAAGCCCTCCGCTCATCTACCTCCAACCTTCTGTGAGTTAGCAGGTTCTCCAAGCAGAGATTTGGAGGGAGATCCTTATCCTCAGCAGGTGCCTCCCTCCATGATAGCCTCTCTGCCACCCTCTGTCTTGAGCCGATCTCCTTAACTTCCGAAAACTCCTCAAGACTTCTCTTCTCTTCTTTCTCTCTCCCTCTACCCAGCTAACCCAGTTTTCTGTTTTTTCCCTCCCTCCTCTTCTTTACAGCATGGCAACTGGTCGCCGGGTGTACCTCAGAGTCTCACTGGTCCCCAGCACCCCCGCCAGTCCTCTCTCGCACTTGCCTCAGGGACCCTACACCCCACCCACACTCAATGCACTTGACAAATTAACCCAAGAGAGTTGCTCTCTCTGCACTTATCCCAGTCTCAAACGACCAGGTGAACTTGATCCTCCCTCTCGCTGTAACCCTCTGTGCACTTGCTCAATCCGTACGCAGTGCACCTGAAGATTGTCTGTCTCCCTTGTCTTTACCCCTTTAATTGCACTGTTAAAACTGCAGAATCGCCATCAGGCCCATTTGCTGTCTCCCAAACTGTTAAATGTATTTTTTGATTTTTTTAAAAAAAAAATAAATTTTTAACGCACTTACTCTGTCTGTGCAGACTATTATCATCTCCGAATTTCAAGGGCTCTGAGCGACTGGTTATTTTTTCACACACTTTCCCACCCTCCTTGAGTGCTTTGAAACACTTGCCTGTGTATAAGCGCTATATAAACACTACCATAGTCATTTTTTATAGTCATTGAATGCAGGGGTCACTGCCAGTTTGTTCAATGAAGAGCGTGGCGTGAGGACAAATGGTTGGACCTTTGACATGGAGAGGGGCTCCCTCCAGCTCTGGACAGGGCCAGACAGGGGCATTGTGTGAGCCTTCGTGCTGGGGGCCGGCCGACTCGCTCGCCTGCCGGCTTCTGGTAGGCCCAATATCACGCAAAGCAAGACAATTAAGAGCCTTGCTATTCTGGCTCCATGGCAACCCGGAGGCACTCCATTGCAGAGGCGGCCAGTATGAAGGGGTGAAAGTAAGCGGAGGGAGCGCAGCCGGCACGTGGTGTTGGTGGAATAGCAGGCAGCAGAATGTAAAATTGTAGCACAATGTTTCCATGAGGTCCTCAGCTGCTGTTTGTAATTAAGTGAAACAACCCACCTCTCTGCGTACTGATTCCCAAATGGGCTTATCTTGAGGGGGATGCCACTCCGAAATCATCCAGTTGTTCGGAGCAAACTGCTTGGTAGGCGTGGTGGGCTGATAGTGGGCCTTCTTGGCAAGGTCCGCAATATGAGGAAAGAAGGAGGGAGAGAAATCAAAGGGGACACCAAGGTTTTTAGCCTCACAAGAGGGTGAAGGGAGATGAGACAGAGGGCGGCCAGAGAGTGGGAAGGAAAGTGGGAGCTGGGGTCCCAATGAGAAGGATCTCAGTCTTACTGGCGTTAAGGCAGAGATTATTGGCAGCACACCATGACTGAATGGTGATGCTTTGGGCTATTGGCTGCACCTGGACTATACATGTTGGGCTTGCCTCCGGTTGGGCTATGTGATCATTGTTAGGCAGAAACCTGTGCAGTTCCCTTTGGGAACACTGCAAAAGATTTAGGACTACAGGTATTGGCAGTAAACCCACTTGGTAGCAGTCTGCACCACACAGATTCACTGTTGGTAGCTGTGGCTGAGCAGTCAAACTTCCCTCAAGAAGAGTTAGGCAGTATGTAAAGAATACACAATAGGCACTCAGATACAATAGCAAAAGCAAACACGGACAAGAGCTTTGGTATCAAAAGGTATATAATTATTTATTTAAAAAGACACTTATAGACACACTCCAGCACTAATATTGTAAACCACTTCAAAGACACTGTTACTATTACTATGTACTCCACAAATTCCCTATCAGACAAGTCTTAGTTAAAGGATAGTTCCGGGACTTTTTTTTTATTGTCCCTACGGTTCGGCCATGTGTTTTTAAGCATAACTCGGTAGATCGTAGAAAACTTTCCTATGGACCTTACCCGACTTTTCGTCCATTAACGCACTCGAAATCAGCCGCCATTTTCTGATAATCCTATCATTTCCCCCCATCGCCCTGGCTCACCTGCTTTTGCGGCACTAAATCAAATCCCCCGCCCCTGACCTGACATCAGCAGACGCGTACCGCCCATTTCCCAACGCCAAAGCACGTTTCGTGTCAACAATCGCTGCGCCTCAGCTAATGAAGTGTCGCCATGGAAATGGCAGGACGCCTCTTTCCTCAATAAGTATAAACACACCGTTTCACAACACACAGCAGCAGATTTTCGATTCCATTACTCTCTCTGTGTTACTTTGAGTATTCTGTGACTCGTTTCTGTGCTCTGGTCAGCTACCTTCGCCGCTTCTAGGCCTTGGGAACAACCTGTACCATCTCTGTAAATTATTTTACTTTCTTTACCACACAATGGCTACAATAATGCCGTATATGTACGAGCCCGAGTACACCGAGGAAGAACTACTGGAAAGGCAAGCACGCGAAAACGATGGGGATTCGGACGGCAGTTGGGAGGACCAGTCAACGGATGAAGAGCCTGGACCATGTCGCATGGACGGCGTCTCCACCTGGTGCACGTGCAATCGGTGCGAGCTAATGCCAACAGAGGAGGAGAACTGCTGCTGCCGTGAAAATTCCGGGTGCTTGGCCTACATTTCGGAAGGCGAGCCAAGTCCACAATGCATCACCGAGCTGCCAGAGTTCAGGGAAGCCTGCCTCTCACGGACCGTGTTGAGGATGATGATGGTGCTTATGCACGAACTTCGCGGCACTGTTCGTCCGCGTAATCCGAGTAACGAGTAAGTATACTCTGGTTTTGATGTCAGTGAGTGATGCCACTACTATGTCATATTCTAGATAGAATTTTTTTCAAAGCAGAATGACATTTTTTACCTGAATCGACAGTGATAAGAAAGTTTTGTCATTTTAATACAGTTTGCATCTTTCATTTTCACAGGTGGTACAGGCTGGTGGCCTATCGTTGCTTCACTTGGTGGCTTCACGGGAGGCTCGGACACCGCGTTCGAGAGTAATACCTGCCTGTGCGGTACTTGCCATTAGACAACATTTCCCCAGCGACAGTGGACAATACCGCAGATTTTCCCTGGATGTGCTGCAACCGGAACTTTACAATGTGTAATGTTTATTATTTATGTTCAATTGAAATTAAGATCTAAAATAAAACCCAACATATATTTTAACAATGGTTGTTTGGATTTTTTAAATGAATCTAGTGTGTCTCCATTGAATAGTCTTCCTGTGCCTTGTCTTGTCACACCACATGTCTCCGGCCAGCATCCTCCCTCACGCTGGCCGCCCACCTTCAATCCACATAACCGTTGAAACCATATGCAGCAGACATACATATGTTATTTTGCGGGTTGGCATCAAGCCTCCCGGCCTTGCCTCCTCCCCCAAAAATACTTACCACACCACTTTGTTCAAGCGTTGGCAATAAAAGGAAGGCCGTTGGATTTTATTGATACAAAACATGGTTATAGGTAAATAATCAATATGGTTGATCATAATAAATCATCCTTTTGGTCACCGGGTACAGAGATGACCCCCTCTGGGCCGTGCCTCCTTGCCACCACAGGCCAGCCTGCTGCTGACTAACTGCCTAGGCATCCAGGGTCTCCAGGGTGAACTGCACCCATATATTCTCCAGGGAGGCTGAGGTATTTATAAACTCACCCCCCTGCCTTCCATGTACTAGATCCTTCAGCCTGCCTCTTACATGCAGCGAGATGGCCTCTCCTTGGTGAGGCCCTGCGGCAAACGAGTCTTGTCTGCACGACCAGCGCCCTAATCCACACCCCCCGCCCTATCAAAGGCAGTTCGCACCGGGGTACTTGCGCTGGCAAGTGGAGCTGTCAGGGAGCGATAAAGGCCAAGAGGTGCCAAAGACCATGTACACTTCAAAGTGGTCTATAGAGCATGGGTTGTTGTTCCCATGTCTACCTCCAGACCCTGTGTCTCCTGCCAAGCATCCCCCCTCACGCTGGACGGCCCCCTGCAATCCACATAAGTGTGTCTCCATTCACGAGTCTTCCTGTGTCTTGTCTGCACGACCACCGCCCCAATCCACCCCCCGCCCTATCAAAGGCAGTTCGCACCGGGGTACTTGCGCTGCCAAGTGGAGCTGTCAGGGAGCGATAAAGGCCAAGAGGTGCCAAAGACCATGTACACTTCAAAGTGGTCTATAGAGCATGGGTTGTTGGTTCCCATGTCTACCTCCAGACCCCGTGTCTCCTGCCAAGCATCCCCCCTCACGCTGGACGGCCCCCTGCAATCCACATAAGTGTGTCTCCATTCACGAGTCTTCCTGTGTCTTGTCTGCACGACCACCGCCCTAATCCACCCCCCGCCCTATCAAAGGCAGTTCGCACCGGGGTACTTGCGCTGCCAAGTGGAGCTGTCAGGGAGCGATAAAGGCCAAGAAGTGCCAAAGACCATGTACACTTCAAAGTGGTCTATAGAGCATGGGTTGTTGTTCCCATGTCTACCTCCAGACCCCGTGTCTCCTGCCAAGCATCCCCCCTCACGCTGGACGGCCCCCTGCAAACCGCATAATGCCACGACATATACACGTCATTCATTCACAAACACACCCCTGTTTCGAATTCTTTATAACCCACTTCATATTTCTAATGAGAACTTCTTTGCGCTTTGCTAGTCAACCCGTGAAGGTGCTGGTTATCTGCTCTTCGTCTCTGCGAACTTCCGTGACCACTTCGAGGAAACTCGTCAGTTTGCAACCTGTGAACTGCTCCCTGTTCTACGACAAGAAACTGCTCTGATCCCTGCATCTAACTGTTTGTTCGTCAAGGTAAGGCCATGTACCATAATCATTTTGCGTCCAATTTCTTTTCGTTCAAGACAGTACATGCAAGGAACTAGTCACATGTTCTGAGTTTAGTCAAATTATTTTTCCATTTTTTTAAAGTTATTCAAATACTTATCCGCATGTGAATAACGTGTATAGTTACAAGAACCAAAACGAACCTTGCATTGAACCTTTTATGTGTCATTTAATTTTTTAACACATTGGTATTCATAGAGAATTGTTGATCTTTACTTTTCAGAACTTTCCACAATGCCTGCCTGTTCCATTGGCGGTTGCCCTTCGAAGACCCATAATAAATCTGAAGGTACTATAATGCATGTTTTCCCTAAGACAATAGATCAGATACGAGAATGGGTCCGATATTGCGGATATCCACCGTCTGAGCTTGAAAGTAGAGTCCTAGAAGTCTTTGCGGACAAGAGGGGTGATCGATACCGCATCTGCAGCAGGCACTTTACCTCTGACATGTACTCCACATCATTGCTAATAAAGAAGAACACACCGCGAGCGAGGCGAAAATTGCTCTCAACCGCTATTCCTACTCTATTCGTCCACATCCCTCCACCGGTGAGTCAAGTTTACGTATTTATCTCTCGGCCTTGCGGTAGTGTGTAGCAGTAGCTAACAATAATTTCCCCATTTATGTATCCACTCAATATGAAGGCGGAAGATCCTCCATCCGTGTCGTTATTGCAGTCATCAGCCACTTCAAGCGCCTATCGGGTAATCTTACTTGGCTATTCTGCCACTGACTGTACTCGTCCTCTAGTCTTTGTTTTCAGTTATAATTATTGTTATCCAATATAATGCAAGTACTGTCTTTCAGGGAGATGCTGAGGAGTCCAACGTATTGACGACTACCGTTGATGTCACTCAGATGCTCGAGGTACGTTTCCGGACAGTTCCATCGATGGAGATCATCAGATCTTGCATTCTTGTAGCGTGATTGTTACACACAATGTTTCTTTTGTTTTTAGTCATTGATATGTCCTTCTGTCGTCGCCCTCCTATGTCTCTTCTTTTTTCAATATTGTGTTCATTACTAACGAAAGTCCTATGTTTCAGGGAGTCGATGGAGCATTAGTCCAAGAAGAAGCGGGAGCATGCAGTTACGGGTCGGCGCAACAGCTTGCAGAAGTGTGCACCGCAGTTACATCGTCCCTTGATGTTCTTATGCATTTCGAGGTATGGATACTGACAGTTCGATCAAGCGAAATCATATGACGTGATTACATCCGCTATACTTCCTTCTTTATTAACGCAAGTACTATGTTTCAGGGAGATGACGGAGCTTCTTCTACAAGAACATCACCCCTAGTAGTTGATGCAGATCTCTGGGTGGTGACACTTCCAACGATCGAGCAAATCGAATCATATTTACATATCCATTATTTATTTTAGACAACTGATCATTTGTGCAGGTCTATTTAGATGAGCCGTTGACGCCTGCACAAAGTTTATTTTCTTTTTAACAAAATAGAAAACCATACTAATGCAATTACTGTGTTTCAGGGAGTTACTGAAGCATCATCTTCAATAATATCATCAATGGAAGTCTATGAGGAGCCCGAGGTATGTCGTTTGAATGTTCTACACAAAGCGTTCATTCGTGTTTTGCTATTGAGATGTACGTGGGTATTGGTCCCCAAGTACATTTTGTGTTTTCGATATTATTATACATACTAATGAAAGTTCTATGTTTCAGGGAGTCGATGGAGCGTCAGTGCGTGATGGATGTGCTTATCATGAAAATATAGTCGTTGCAGCGCAAGAGGAAGTGGAGACATGCACACACGAGTCGGAGCAACAGCGTCCTGATGTTGAAGTTCGAGGCAAGAAAGTTTCAAAGAAAAGAAAGCAAAAGAAGGTTAGTGTCCTGGTCACTATATTATGTTGTTTTTCACTGTTATTAGTTCAATACTGTAAGTTGTGTTTAAACTGAACATCCCTTTTCCAATCTGTCCTCTAGTTGCGAATGGGTGTACGAACTAGATCTACACAGACAGTGAAGCGAACGAGAGATGTTGCTTGTCAAACCTTTTGGCAGGGACTTGAGACTGGAGATGCATCGTGCCAATGGGAAGAATATCAAGTGATTGACAACGGAGCTATACCACCACCAGCCATTGATAGTGAATGTCCTCCTGGTAGTTCGGATGCAGTCGGAGATCAATTCACAGAATCCACACCCGCAAAAACTAAGACCGCGAGAAAGTTGAAGAAATTGTTTTATTCACCCATCGCCGGAGAAGGAACAGATGTTGCAATGGAAGAGAATGAAGTGGACGACAATGAAACACCATCAATATCACTGAACATAGCGGAAGACGATATCAGAGATTCTACCTTTCATGTGAGTGACATGTCCTCAACGTTACAGGCCGAACCAGTTGGGATGCAGAGTGACAGTATAAGGAAAGAGGCCAAATTCATTGTATTCGATAGTTGTTTGATTGATATTATTATTCGGATGAAATGTGGGCATTCGGTTGGTGGGGAAGTATGTGGGGAGCCATTGATTAATGTGACTCGTGCAATTCGAGGCACTAACCTTAAAATACATGCCACCTGTACAAAATATCATCCTTTCTCATGGTCTGCACAACCCATGCTGGGGCAACTGCCAGCAGGCAATCTACTTTGTGCAGCGGCTGCACTTTTTAGTGGTTCAAGTTTTAAAAAGTTAGAGTCTTTCTTTCAGTTTGTGGGAATCCATTTCATTGCGAAAACTCAGTTCTACAAATACCAAACCGATTATCTATTTCCAGCCATTAGCGAAGCTTGGAGAATGGAAAAAATGTCTATTGATAGTACATTCGCGGGCAAACGGTTCAGGCTAGCCGGTGATGGACAGTGCGACAGCCCAGGATTTTCAGCCAAGTACTGCACCTACCACTTTCAGGACATGGAAAGTAAGAAAATTGTGAGTTCGGTGGTCGTGCAGGTGTCACAAAGTACATCCTCAGTGGCCATGGAGAAAGTTGGCTTTGTAGCATCATTGCAAGAACTACAATCGCGGGGAATGGTGATCGACCTGATAGCCACGGACAGACACGTTTCAATTGCCAAGACAATGAGAGAAGAGTACAAAAATATAAATCACCAATTTGACGTTTGGCATCTTGCAAAAACAATCAATAAAAAATTGTCGGCTGCAGGTAAAAAAAAAGATATGCAAGGTATTTCACAGTGGTCCAAGTCAATCAGCAACCATCTTTGGTGGAGCTCAAAAACATGTGGAGGGTCGTTGGAAATTCTACTGGAAAAATGGCGGTCAGTAATGCTACACTGTACCAACGTTCACCGTTGGAACACAAACCAACATTTCCACAATTGTGAACATGGCCATTTGTCCACAGAGGAGGCACGGAAGAAGAAGTGGTTGATTCCTTCATCACCCACTCACAAAGCCATTGAAAAGATTGTATTTGATAAAACTATAACCAGAGATTTGAGGGGACTCACGGAATTCTGCCACACAGGAGATTTGGAGGTGTTCCACAATATGTGCCTAAAGTACAGGCCAAAACGATTGCATTTTGGCATGGAGGGCATGATAAATCGGACTCTTCTAGCGGTCTTGGCACATAACCATAATGTTGGCCGTCAACAAAGTAGGACGACCCATAATGTTGGCCGTCAACAAAGTAGGACGACCGGAACTTTAGGGACGCTTCGCTACAATAAGGCCTTCACTAAAAGAAGTAAACAATGGGTGATCAAACCAGTGTTTGAGGATATGCAATATGAGTTTATTGAGAGACTTATTGCGGATGTCATAGATAGGCACATACATGGAGTTGTGAACGAACCTGTGCAGGGGACAACTGCATTGCCACCCAACATTGCCTCTGTTCCGTGTCCACCTAAAGAAGTGCTCATTGAGAAATACACATCACGGTTTAAATGATTGTAATTTGATTGTCTGTTCTCTCGAGTCTCCTCATGTCGCAGGCCCATTGAATATGTGTAGCTATGTATTGTGTAAATAAAAGGGATTGCTCAGTGTACATGCAATGTGTCTCTCCACCCTTGCCCCTCCCTTCACCGTGCAGTAGTGCGAACCTCCCGGGTGTCACCTGTGACTTTGCTCTCGAGTCTCCTCATGTCGCAGGCCCATTGAATATGTGTAGCTATGTATTGTGTAAATAAAAGTGATTGCTCAGTGTACATGCAATGTGTCTATCCAACCTTGTTCATTTGCGCATTAAATTAAACCAAACAGTAATATAAATCATTTTTCAAAAAATATAGAATGTCTCCGTATTTATGGTTCTCTGGGGCTGCAAAGCACGCATACAAAATGCAAAGATGGAGTGTAAATTTCAAGTCCTGTGAGATGGCCTTACACTGAATGTAGCTAACTAGGAATGTGTGCTCGTTCAAAGTGAAGGTCAGCTGCTTTGATTTTTTGCTCGGGTGCCGGAATGGCCCACGACTCAGTATAAGGTTCTATTGTTATTTGACCTTGACAGGCCGGGACCATCCCGAAAGACTTCTTTTTGGGGGTGTGGGATAATAACGTAAGAAACGATAGCCATTTAATGTTCGTTCATTAGAAGAAATAACGTCGGCATAGAAGGAGTGGTATTTCGGGGGCTGCCCTACGCACAGACACAATGGAAAATGCAAATATAATGTAAGTAACTCTTTAGATGAGTTTATACCGCAATTTAATTACTATACAGTAGCTTTAAAGACGGGTTAAGTTGTACTTGTTCGTTCAATGTGGCATATTGTTTTGTACCGCGCACAATCTCCTTTTACGGAAGCACCTCAAAACCTTACTCTTTGCTTCTGCTTTCTCTCTTCTTCTCCCCTGCTGCAACTGGTCCACTGTCTGCGACCTCAGTCCTGGGCCCTTCCACTCTCCACCTGCACTGCCTCCCTGTCAACCCCTGCACTGGGGGACTGTCTCAGTATCCTACAGCCCCCCCCTTCCCAGCACTTGTTCTGCACTTACCTTGCACTCGCCACCAGCTGGCCCTATGTATTTATTATTTTATGCTACTTACCTTGTACTCCACTTCCCCCCTACCCTTCCCCTTGCACTTTTACCTTCCCCCTACCCCTGCACTTGCGCGATCTGAATGACACCTGGCCTAGTAGGATCGTTGTCTGTCTTCTCCTTGTTCCCCCCCCCCCTCCCTGCCTCGCCACGCCTTGAAACACTTGTGTATAGGCGCGTTGCAAATGCCATATTATATCATATCAGTGACGAAGTGGTCCACTGGCGCTCAGGCGGCTGTGAAAAAGGCGGAGGAGAGGGGGTGGGCTACTGGAAATGAGGTATAATACCCAGTTGCACTGTCCTAGCTATGAAATAATTTCCCGACCTAATATATAAAATGAATAATTTTAATAAAGATCTGATGGTGAGACTAATTTCATTTTTTATGTTTTTAAAACAGGTACATCACTCATTATTGTGTGTGTCACGAGTACCAGACACCGGCGGATGGGTTTTTCAACCGCCAGTTGCTTCTCCGCGTGAACAACGTTACCACCCTGACCATTTTATGGGACGATCGCCAAGTACAAGTATGCCCTTACGCGGTACTAACGGCTAGATGCAACATACAGACCGTTGTGGTGGCCTAGTGCCTCGTTGTTGGAACAGCCATGCGATTATCAGTGCGACCGAAGAGCTTATTTTATCGTAAACCAACACCCTGTGTTACTGCACACGAACATCGCTTGCCTCAAGACGAACTATTTTGGATCGAGAGCAAAGAAAAATGCAAATCGCTGAATATTCTCTAAACATTTGATGTCCAATAAATGTACTTTGCCAAATGTACAATCTTGCAGTTTGCTTTTAAACCACAGTTTCATATTCCGAATTGTGGCGCTGTATTGTGAGATGATCTAAGACCCTGTGTACAGCAAAGGAACATCGCGTGCCTCAAAACGAACTTTTTGGAATGTGAGCAAATAAAAATGAAAATCGCTGAATATTCTCTAAACATTTGATGTCAAATAAATGTACTTTACCAAATTTACAATCTTGCGGTTTGATTTAAAAGTACAGTTTCATATTCCGAATTGTGGCGCGCTGTGTTGTGAGCTGATCTGTGTTGGTTTCCGGGTTCTGTGTGGAGTCGCGTAGAAGACGCCTGGGCGCGTTTGCCTACGCAGCACAGTCACGTCACGGATAGAGGCGGGGAATATGAATGTTTCGATAAAGTCTGTTTCAGGGGCAGGGGATTTGATTTAGTGCCGTAAAAGCAGGTGAGCCAGGGCGATGGGGGGAAATGATAGGATTATCAGAAAATGGCGGCTGATTTCGAGTGCGTTAATGGACGAAAAGTCGGGTAAGGTCCATAGGAAAGTTTTCTACGATCTACCGAGTTATGCTTAAAAACACATGGCCGAACCGTAGGGACAATAAAAAAAAAGTCCCGGAACTATCCTTTAACACCACTTATTTCCAGACAGAGGTGAGCGCTTAACTAAAGATGGCACTCTGGTAAGTTAACGACTTGGGAGGGAAAAGGCAGAGATTTTGGAAAGCACACAACACACAGACTTTAGCACGTATTAGCAAGGTCAGAAAAGTCAGAGTCTATCGGTGGGCCAAAGTCCATAGGCCGGGCCCGCTCTTAGAGAGAGTTGGCACAAATGTGTTCAGGATCACACGATTAGTTAGGGTGTCCCAGGCTAACCAGGATCGAAAGCCGAGGGCTAAAACTACCTCTTACAATCGGTTGCAAGGGAAGCAGGGCGGAACAGTACCTTAAGTGGAAAGGATCCTCCAGCGGGGGCAGATGTTCCTGGCAGTAGGGGCAAGTCGCAGCGTCGTCTCGAGGAAGAGGAGGTCTCGACGAAGAGGAAAGATGAAAGTCGTTGCACTGCCAGGGATGAGGCCAGCCGTGGAGTTACCCAGCCACAGGGTACAACCCTTTGCTCGCGGTTGCGGTAAAACCGTGGTATTCCGGCTACCAAAGTGCTTGGCACAGGTAGGGCGGCCACGAGAGGTTCCAAGAAGCGAAAAAGGAAGACAAACTGGTTATCCCCACCAGTCAAAGGAAGAAGACTCTCCGGATTGGAGATCTCCTCTGTCGTTGGGAGTGAAGAGTCGGTTCAGCAGGGCTCCAACGGTGGTGTCATTGCATGTCGGCTCAACAGCTCCCTCGTCGGATTCTTAGGTCCTGTGGCGACTTCTGAAGAACCAGTCCTAAAGACCCTGCTTTTATGGAGCAAACCCCCATTCATTCAGCCTAGCTGTCACTCAAACATGCTAAGTGGTGAGCGGGGCGGCTCACCACTTGGGCCAATCACACCAGAGTGCGACATGAGTTGGCAAGGCAACTCAGTCCAGGGTGCCTAAACCCCCTCCCATACCCCCTTTGGTACCCAGACAGAATGGCACCACTTTGGAGGGCTTCTGTGTAGAAGCCCGCCAAAAGTGGAACGAAGGGCTCAACTTTGGGTTAGAGTCACAGAAGCGAACACATACGCCATTTTAGAACCGAGTTTCGGCAAAAACTACCAATCGGAGAATTATTATTAAATAAATAAACCGGCGGTATGTTCGAGGCTATGGTAAAAAGTATTAGCCTCGAACAATGGGAAAATCCCATAGAGAAATATTTGCGGTCGAATATAACAAGTAGTATCCACTGCCACCAGCCAAAACTCGATCAGGGGGGACGGAGACGTGCCCCCTCGAACAACAGACCCCGGGGCAATCGAATTGCCCCGACCAGTACGTCCACAATAAGATGGTTTGTACTGGTTCTGTTCAGAATTTAAGACTAGTAAAGTCAATAGTGACTTTACATGCCCTGGGAGACAGTAGTCAGTCCCAGGGTATGGAGTCTATGTTTGGGGGCCACGATGACACCCCTGTGTTACGGCACTGAGGGTGCTGTGTAACACACATCACAAAAACACATAAAGCCCTATGGAGTAAAAGACGCCATAGCCCATTAAACACATCTAGAGTCAAAGAAACACACTCAAATCATGTCCAGGAGTGAGGGTAAAAGAGTCTCACTCTTGGCAGGAGAAAAAATAAACACAAGAAATCCAGCAAAGCTGCTGGGGGACTCACTAGGTTAGGAAATTCAGCCTTATCAGAGACTTCTCCCTAACAATAATGAGGACTTAAGGGCAACGCCCAAAGCTATATGAAGGCCTGCCGCCATTTTGGATTTACTACTACCTTCGTCCATCTGGTGCTCTGCAGCCATGACCTGCTTTGATCTTTGTGCTTCGGCTTCCCCAGCATAGATTTTGTAGCTCTGTTAATTAAGAAATGCCTTTGCCGTAGTGAAACTGCAACATTGTAATTTCTGCGATGTCAGCATGGCCATGAAAACAATGGTTTACTTTTTGCTGTGCATGGTAGCCGCGCATAGGTTCCCCTGCCTATGATGCAGGACTTTGTATCAGAAGGAATACCGTGAGATGGATACAGTTGTTGCAAAGGGATTTTATACCACAATCAGGTAACCTCTACAAATGCCTTGAAATAAATATCAACTACTTCAATGCACCATCACCAATTAATTGTGGGCAACAAACACTAATCCTGCTTTTATTAGGTCTTGGCCCGAATAGGAGGTAATAGTCCTTTCCTTAAATGCACTTCCACATAAAGATTTCGACGACAGTACATCTTTGGTTCCTACACATAATAAGTATCCCAATTCACAAATGTGTTCTCGCCAAAAAGTTCAGAGAAAGGAAGCCAGCAAACTACAAAATATCCCCTTCATCCACCAAGACGATCATCAGAAATCAATGAGTTTACAATGTGATGGAGAGCTCAGTCTGCTTGAAGTCACAATTACACACACACAAATGTAATGGGACAGGTAACTGAAGTAAACAAGTCGGGATAAACTCAAAGCACTACTGAATCCCCACTTAAACATTACAGTGTCACCCCACTATAAAGTATGCTATACCATCATTTATGTTCATGGCAATGTTGCCAAGGCTAATCTGATGAGCTAAAAGTAAAAATGCAGAACCGGACAGAAAAGGGGTTGATGAGGCGGATGTTTGTTCAGTTTCTGCTAAATTGTGGACCTACGGGGCGAAAAGGGGCTTTACTCATCAGCTGTGATCAAAGGGATGGGATAGGTCCTTGTACAACAGCCCCAAATCCAACTCAGTGCTGCCCAAATACCCATCATTAGGCGACACCTGATTGCACCAGAGGATGATGTGTGACTGAATCTAGAGGAGGGCGGGTGAAGGGGGAGGGGCAGTAGACACTGCACCAACAGCAATGAGGGCGAGTGTCTGAATGAAGTGTTAAAGAAAAAAAGGGACAATAAAGGGTCAACGCTCCTCAAAATCTGCCAATGATCCACAAAAGCACCAGCAAAATAAACTGAAAGACATGCAAGGCTACATCTCCGCCCAACTCCAGCCAAAAATGCTTTAAATCGCCGACATCTACCACTTTACCAAAGCTGATAAAAACCCAGGCGTGCCTACCAGAAAGACCACCTTGAAAACTACTATTCCAGCTCCCAAGCAAAAGGGATTACTTCAGAGTGCCAGATAGTTGATTGTCCTCTCCGCCGCCTCCACCCTCAGTAACATGTGGGATAGAAAAGTCATGGTACTGGCAAACTAAGAAAAGATGAAGCATGTGAATGCAGCCACTTATGCCTGAACCGGGATACCAGGATGCAGCATCCCGGAAGGACAGTGTAGCAGCATGAACTGCTGTGGCGCATCAGAAGTAGGACTCAAGACTCTGGGAAACCAGATTCATGGATTTATAGTATCTTGTTTGACAAATTAGTCTGACTTCTTGGCCAGCTTCAAAGAAAATAAAACTAAAATAATGAAAATGAACTTTAAGTGCTAAATTGCTATTGTTAATCAAATCAAAGTCCCTAGCGCAAATCCTATACTAGCCTACTACTCTCATATGAAGTCCCAAGCCCAAATTCTATACTAGCCTACTACTCTCATATGAAGTCCCAAGCCCAAATCCTATACTAGCCTACTACTCTCATATGAAGTCCCAAGCCCAAATCCTATACTAGCCTACTACTCTCATATGAAGTCCCAAGCCCAAATCCTATACTAGCCTACTACTCTCATATGAAGTCCCAAGCCCAAATCCTATATAAATCTAAAAGGGTTTAACAACTGAAAGATGCTTGTCTGCTGCTTCTGTTTCAGGTGGTCTCTCCCCTAGAAACAAAGTGCAAGTGCCACTGTAATCGCTAAACGTTCCAAATGTAGTTCCAAATAAAATCGAAGTAAAGCTGTTTCAGTCGCTCTTTGTCCTGACACCTCACTGTGCCATTTTCACTCGTCTACCCCACTCCAGAGTGTTTCAGTTCCCCTCGAGTGTTTCACACACTGATTTCACTCCACTCGGGGAATCTCTCTCATGTCTCTTTCATTCCCGTTCCAGGATGACTTCACTCTCTCCTCCTCTTCTGGTATCTTCACTCTCACTCATTCTCTTGGGGTAGCTTCACTCTCACCCCCTCTCTTGGGTCATATTTAGTCTCTTTGGTTAGTTTGTCTCAGGGCAAGAGGTGGCGTCTTACAGGTGGAGTCTCCTACAAGACTCAATCAAACCGGGCTCACCCCTTCTCGCCTCTTCACTTGGAACAAAGGGGATTAGTCTCTTAGGTGACTCCTTCACATTGGGCTCACCCCTTCTCGACTCTTGCCCTCTAGGAGAAGTCAGGCTGCCTACAGTACCTTCTTCTTTCCCAAATACACCCCCTCTAGAGCACTCGCTCATCCTCCTCCAACTCTCAGAGTGTGAGCCGTTTTTTCAAACAGACTTTGGGATAGATCCTTCTCCTTTACAGGGGCCACCGCCTGGAACAGTCTGCCTGCCTCTCACTGTCTCGCGCTGCATCGCCTTAAATTCCCCAAACTCCTAAAGACCTTCCTCTTCTCCTCTGCCTTCTCTCTACCTCTACCCTGCTAACCTCCACTTTCTACCAGCTACCACCTATGTCTGCTCAGCTTGCTGAGTGGTTGCCTGGCTCACCTCATATCAGAACCTTACAGATCCCAGGCACCCATACCAGTCCCTGCACTTACCTCCGGGTCTCCACACTACTTGCAGCACTACGCACTTCCCCTAAAGACAACCATCTGCAAAAACCAGGCCCTCCTGACCAGGCGCAATTCCCTTTGCCCGACACTTGCACTTACACAATCTGAATGCACCTTACCCAGCAAGTTTATTGTCTGTCTGTTTGTTCCTTGTCTCCCAGCACCCCACCCCTTTGCATTGTGCAGCTGAAACACTTGTGTTAGTGGCACAACCTGCTCAGATCCCCTCCTATCCAAACTGCTAGTCACGCACATGCATTATTGCCAGTTTGTTATGCTTGTACCCCCCTATCAACTCCGCCCCTGCCCTGTCCCCCCCAACTACCTGGTAACACACTTGAGTTATCAGAAATGTCGGCAGGCCTAGTATGCTTTTTTATCATTGTATATCATTCTGAAATTTCCAAGGCCTTATGAATGATTGTATCCCATGTCCCCTCCCGTCTTGGAGCGCTTTGAAGCACTTGTTTTGTGTAAAGCGCTTTATAAATATACAATACAATTATTCACTGGGAAGCTTTAGGTTGCCTAGCCCCTTCCACAGCCTAGAACAGGCTGCCCTTCTTTCGGCTCCTTGCCCAGAGGGGTGTGGGCCGTTAATTGAATTTACAGCAGTATGGACCCCATTGGTTTAGTATAGTTCTTAGTCCCTCTCCTTTACTGCTTATTAGAGACTTTTCCCTCCCCCCTCCTTTTGTGTTAGAACATGCCCTCTTTAGCATAGCAGAGTAGCTGCCAAGCACAAGGCAGCCTTCCTTCCCCCGCTTCAGGTGGCTTCTCCACCGTTTTCCATTAACCAGGGAAACAGGGAACCAGTCTCGGCTGAGAGAACTTGCAACTGAACTGGCTCTCCTTTTATCCAGTCCTTTCTCCCCCTAGCGACTGCCGATTGGCTGAACCGCCGGCTTGACTGTTGGTGAAAGTAGTGCTTACATCATAGCCTCCCAGGGTAAGTCATGCCCTATTGGTCAGTTGAAATAACAGTTGAGTCAATTAGGAGTTCCTATTAGCTCTGCTCCAGTTTATCTGGTTTGCTAGGTATGGGGCTCTCTGTGTGCCTCTTGCTTTATGAAAGAAGGTTTTATTGCATTTCCCCATACCTTTGCGGTGTTGTTGCATTAATTTAGATTGTTTACCCACAGTCCTTCATGGGAAATTAAACCAGGTCGTCTACATGGGAGGTACCAGTTCTCCCACTGTGCTATGTCAGCAGTGCTGCTATTCAGTTGAGAAGATGAAGCCTTTTCCTTGCAGCTGATGAGTGACTTTCCCCTCTCCATGTTGGCAGCGCCTTTTGCCGGCTTGACTAGCCACTCCTCTTCCTTCAGCGCCACATGGATTCAGCAATGTTTATTTGTGCACATTGAGGAAAAACCTTGATTCACCACACTAAGCAGAGCATCTCTAGGCTACAGTATGCCAAAACGTTTTTCAAATGGCTCAAAACACTATTAGATCATCCAATTTTACTAACAGCGTAAGTTGTAAAGAATGATTTGGCAAATAAATGATTAAAGCAGTGTACTCATTCCCCAGCCTAGGGATGGCCTGACTCCCTATGCTTAAAACGATCATTGGGAACGATCGCGTTTTACTGCGTTTTAAAATAAATTGCATTACTTTTGTCAACTTTATTGTTTGCGTTTTCACATGTTTGTATTGTGTTTTTATCCTTAATGTGTTTTTGTAGTAAGTGTGGGTAATGGACCAGTCCAGTCGTGTAAAATGTTTGTTGAAAGGTCAATTTGAAGGTCATGTCCGACAAAGAAGAAGTTATTTTGATAAGAAGGTTAAAAAGACAATCCTTCATAAAAACACATATGTCCTCCTGGAGTGTGGCATAAACCGAATAATTAGGACCGTATTAACAGCCTTTCTGTATTTAGGTTTAACCAGAAAACACTTAAACCCTCAGGGAGAAAATGTGTGCTTTTCAGGGGAAACACCATTTGCAGGTCTACTGGCTGCTTTTTATGCACTTTTCATTTGTTTAATTTGCTGTTGGGAGAGAACTACAAAAGTGGCAGCGATAAAATGAACCTGCCCAGATTGTGCTCCTGTTCCAAAAGCACATTTTTGTTCCCGCTTCATGGATAAGCTTCTCTGTAGAAAAGGCTGTGTCTGATTTTTTGTTTGCCTTTGATCGGTTCAGGCCTTGTACGGTGTAATGTAGCAAAACTTCCTATGCACCTTTTCTAAGCAACCCTTCCAAGCGCCACACCAACCCTCGACGAGTCCTTATTCCTCGGCTTTGCATGTTTTTGTATCATTTCATACAGCCAATTGACGTTCACCTATTGTTTTTACTGCAGTTTAGCAGTTTAAGTAAACTGCAGGGAAAAAAAGTTAATTTGGGACCAGCCTTTCCTAAACTTGCAGTGAAGCCGATGTGTAAAGAAAATGAAAACACGTGAGCAAACGGGTCCATGTAGGGTTGGGAAGAAGGTGCCAAATGAGAGGGTCGATATTGTTCTAAGCATAACAATGGAGGCAACTTTTTGAATGCATTGTAACACCCAGTTCTCTTCAATATGTAAAAGGGTAATACGTGAAACCACCTATTAACAGAATAGAAATAGGTTTTTGAAAGCACTCTCAAAACTGCAGAATTTGGAAGCAACAAACAGTGCCCACGGGATCCCCCCTCCCTCCAGAGCATTAGCCATAGTTCCAACTAATAGTTGTCATTTAGGACCATTGGGAACAATAAATGTAGGACTTATTCGGATATATCTTTAGTACTAGACATCCCTTGCACAGGCTCACCTCTCCAATAGTCTGTCCTTTTAACAAAGCAAGACTGTTGGACTTTCATAAGAGGGGATGGAGGCAGGAATGGGGATTATTAACTAGAAATACGATAGTCCACAAAGTGAAAAACTTGCGCTTTTATCACGGTCGTCTTTTCTCCTTACTTCCGGGAGAACCAAAACGTTACCCGAACGTGTAGCACTTAAATATACACGAGTTTTTCCATTTGCGCTGGAATGGCCTATTGTTGCTTCACAAATTGGGATTTGGAAACACGGGTGGGGGGGGGGGTGTGTGTGGAGATGTTTATACACTGTGGGGTGAAACAGAGCTCCTGAATGCCAGAAATAAAAAGCCCAGTGTGATTTGGGAAGTTCCATTGAAGTATAAGGCCAGCACAGAAATGGTGATGTCAGACATGAGGCTTATTGAACCAAAAACCGGCACAATCTCAAATGAAAAAGTGGGATAGAATCTCAAAACTGCTAAGATGTGCGCAACGCATTTCAGCAAGGAAAAGAAAGATATGTGGCTGTCAATCCTGTTTTGCTAAATCCATGGAGAGCTGCACTTTTACTTAAAGAGACAGATAGCGGTGTGTACATTATCTTCAATGTAATGCCAGCTTGTGCTCAAGTCCTCTCAAGTGAAACCAAGCTCATCGCAATTATAAGAAATAAAAAGAACTTCCTTTTTCCTCATCCAAATGACAGTATGCTAAGAGAAGTGCTCAATAGACTTTCTGGGTTTGAACATGGTTTTCTCATATAACCTTCCTCTACATATGGACAATCCAGACGTGACATTCATGTATTTAGCAACTGTGAGATTGAAGAAGTCCATTACATATGGATGGATATAAGGACCAGGTGCCTTATAAAATGTCATGTAAAATGTATAGTGTTTGAGTTTAAAAGCCATTGCTTGCAGAATTTTACATGCAGCCGGTCATTTCTCCTAAAGATGAAACTTAACCTCCAAGACCTTTCCTCTGCTGATCCTGGAGAGGGAGGTCTGGTTGTCAAAGAAAAAAAACTGGAGTTTGGGGTAAAAGAAAAATACAAATGATTGCATAAAAGGGGCAGCGTATATGCCACAACGGTCATTCAGACTTTTATTATTAAAAGGTGACAGTAACCCCATTACCGTAATAGCATTTCTGATGATTTTATCTACTTAGATTCACATGCTGTGCATATAGTCAGACATCTACTGGTAATCGCAGAGTATTGCATCTTGTCTTTCGAGGATCAAAAGGGCACATCGACATGGGCGTGCCTGTAACACTATCCCTAACGTGACTTGTAGTGTACCCAAAAACCCTCACGCGTCGAGGTCCCTCCGCTTGTATTTTTTCTTCTGCCATGAGGGAGCCTTAAGACTATCGTGAGTGACTAATGAGAGAGAGAAGTAGTAGTAAGATGTCTATGTTCCTTCAATCCGAGCGGGGAGGCAGGGAGGGCGCATGTGAATCCAAGCAGACACAGTCATCACAAATGCTATAACAGTAAGTAAAGCATGTCTTCTGATGCTTGTTAATCTGCTTAGAATCACATGCTGTGCATAGACTAGTGAGCAGTACCCGGGTTGGAGGAGGTAGGTGATAAGGAACAGTAGTGAAGATATGTCTTCGTACCGCTTGTCCCACCTGAGAATCAGACCTAGAGGAAGTATCCAGGCAGTAGTATTTTGTAAAGGTGTGTACAGAACTCCAGGTTGCCGCCTTGCAAGACATTTGCAATGAATGCTATGGAAGCCCCAGTGCCCAGAGTAGAGAGTGCTCTAGGCTTGAAGGGCCGATCTTGGCAAGAGAGAAACAGAGTGATGCAATTGTCAATCCACTTAGAGATGGCTGATTTAGAGACGGGGTCCCATTCTCTACCAGCTACCACCGAGACAAAAAACTGGTTGGTTTTTCTTAGTGGTCTAGTTTTTTACAGATAATATATGACAGCCCTGCGCACATCAAGTGTGTGTAGGTTTCCTTCTGGCATATTAGTGGGGTTCTGGAAAAAAAGTGGATAGTTCTATTGATTGGTTCAAATGGAACTTGGAAATTAATTTGGGCGCAAACCGTGGTTGAGTGCGCAGAACCACCTTATCTTTGTGGATAGTGTCAAAAGGGTCTAGAACTGAAAGGGCCTGTAGTTCAATTACTCTTCTTATTGAAGTGACTGCCACCAGGAAGGCGGTCTCGTGAGTGCTTTAAGGCTAGCCGTATGCATCGGTTCACATAGAGATCCCATAACTCTAGTTAGTACCACATTTAGGTACCATCTGGGAGCCGGATTTGAAATAGGGGGATGAAGTCTTTTAACCCCTTCCATGAAAGCCTTAATCACTGGGATCTTCCACCACAAGACCTTTCTCTGGGACGTGGTGGACGCTGAAAGTGCGGATAAGTGAACCTTCAGGGAATTAAAAACCAGGCCCGAGTTCAGTAGACGAGTCAAGCATAATACAATATGTGTTGGTGAACAGTCTATAGGACTGATGCTCTTGAAATTACACAAGATGACAGAGTTTCCATTTATTGGAGTAGCAATGTCTGGTGATTGACTTTCCTGCCTCTTTAAGTATGTCCATGCATCTCTGAGGAAGTTGGAGGTGCCAAGTTGAGAGCTTGAGGGCATGGGTGTAGTGTCTCCCACTTGTCCTGTGACAGCATGTTGTATGGGCAAGGTAGTTTCATTGGAGGGGAGATTGACATCGCCATCAGATGGGAGAACCAGGGTTGGTGGGCCCACATTGGGCCACCAATATCATTGTGACTGGTTCCTGGTGCATCTTGTGCACAATCTTGTTGAGTAGGGCAGTCGGGAGTATGGGGGGGAATTGGGAAAAGCATAAATAATTTTCCCTGACCAGGTTATACACAGACTGGTCCCCTTGGAATGGTTCTGAGGGTACCTGGACGCGTAATCTGGGCATTGTGAGTTCTCCAGAGTTGCGAACAAGTCGATCTCTAGGAAGCACCATTCTGTGAAAACATTGGAGACTATGTCTTTGTGTAGTCAATATCCGTACTCTGTGGGTAGCGGGAAGTCTCTGCGGAGTATGTCCGCCAGAAGATTGAGTTCCCCTGGAACCTGTTGAGACAGGAGGAACATCTTGTGTTTGAGAGCCCACTTCCATATGCTCTGGGACAGTTTGGATAACCCCAGAGAGATTTCCCCCTTTGCTTGTTCAGGTAATACATGGCCGTGGTACTGTCCGTGAGGACTCGTACAGTCTTCTCCTGTAACTGTGTCTGAAAGGCCTTCAGGGCTGATAACAGCTCCAACAGATTTATGTGGTTGGACGCTACTGCTGGGGCCCAAACGCTGTGCCCAGTCTGCTGGAGGAGGTGAGCTTCCCCCCCCACTCTTTCATAGGGCGCATGCGCAATCGTGCGCCTGGGACTAAACAAATGCAAGAGGCCATAATTCCTAAAAGTTGCATGGCTTTGCATACCGTCATTTCCAGAATGGCTAAAAATATTGAGGGATTTGAAACCGCATGTTTTGAACCCTTTCTTTGGAGGGGAAGACAAAGCCGTCTTCTGTCTGAATCAGAGCCCCCAGAAATTGACTTGGCTGGACTTCTTGTTTATTGAGAATCGCAAACTGAAGAGTAGATCTATAGTCTTTTGGGTATTTGAAAGGCATGTCCCGTACGAATCCCCTGTTATGAGCCAGTCGTCGAGGTAAGGATTAACTGGGATGGATTGCCTGCGCAGGTGAGCCACCGCTACTGCCAGCACCTTTGTAAATACCCTTGGGGCTGAGTCAATGTCGAAGTGAAGGTCCTTGAACTGATAGCGCTTATCCTCTATCATGAACCAGAGGTATTTTCTGTGCGCCAGCAACATTGAAATATGAAAAGTATGCATCTTTCATGCCCAATGTTGCCATGTAATACCCCTGTATTAGTAGTGGGATTACCTCCTGCAATGTCAATATTCAAAACTTTTGTGGTTTGACTAATTTGTTTGTTGGGCGCAAATCTAGCACAGGGCGCATGGTGAGATCCTTTTTGGGTACAAGGAAGTACACTGAATCAATACCCTCGTTTACCTGTGGAACGTGGACGACTTAGATTGCGCACTTTTCCTGCAGGATCCCGACCTCTTGCAGTAGGATTTTCAGATGTTCTGGTGACAACCGCCTGGTCTTCCGAGGTCGGCATCAAGGTGGTTGGCTGAACTCTATACAGTAACCGTGGGTGGCGGTCTTGAGCACCCACTGTTCTGTGTTAATTCCCTCCCATGCGTGGAAGAATGTTGTTAACCGTCCCCCGACCGGGGAGGCATGGGAGGGGACCCGGATCGGTGAGCCATTTGTGATTGGAGACCGGGGAGCCTCTAGGGGGTGGTGCTTCTACCCCTTATTTTGCCACGGCGCTGTCCTCTAGATAGATATTGGTTTCAGGCAGTTGACCCCTGTCCTGAGGACCTTGTGTTTCTTGTGCCATACTGATTGTGAGGGGAACAAGGGAAAGATTGTCAGTGAAAGGAGCAGCGAGAGCTTCCACCTCGCTGCTGAAAGGGCCTTTGATTTATCTGGTTTAAGGACTTCATAGTCTTGTGTTCTTTCTTTGTGGTTTCTGGTTCATCTACCGCTTTACCAGGTTAGACTCCTCCACCGGTTTGTTAATGAGGGCCGCCTGAGTTTCTGGTTTGAACCCCAAACTTTTCAACCATGCGTGCCTCTTCAATAGGGTACCTTGGGCCAGAGTTCTCCCTGCTTGCTCTGCAGCATCTAGGGTATTCTTAAGAATGTTATGATTCACCTGCCTCCCCTCAGACACAATCGCCAGCAGGCGTGACCGTGTTGGTTCAGGGACCTTGTGGAGCAGATTTCACTGAAAGTCACTGTAGCTGTCCAACAACATGGTATTGTTGGCAATTCTGGGGGAATAGGCTGCCGCAGTTGTGACACGCTTCCCCAGGGCATACAACTTTTTGCAGTCCTTGTCTGGTGGTGCTGCGCCCATGGACAAGGGTACGCCTGCTCTTTTCCTGGTCCTAGTGACCATTAGGAATCTGGCGTGGCATGTCCCCGAATGTAGAGGGTTTGTAAGTAAAGGGCGAAAACGCATCTCCACCCGTGGGTTCACAGCTAGTTTGCGATGGTGTTAGCAAAGAAGGAGCGATACGCTGTTTAATGGAGTTCAGTAAGGGTATAGCCTGGCTTGCTGGTGGTTTCTCCTTCAGAATATCCTCCACGAAGTCGTGTCTAGCACTGCTTCTTGCGTGGCAATCTGAAAATGTTCGGCAGCTTTCTTTAGGATAGCATTAAATGCCATCTGGTCATCTATGGGAGATGCCTCTCTGAGAGGTGAGGGAGGGTCCATGCCCAATTTGTCTGGATCATATGTATTGGTTGGTGACAGCCATGGCGCATATTCCGCTGGCTGCTCATCCATCCAATCTGGTGCCTGGTCAATAGGGTCCTCAAAGGGATCATTTTTCTGAACATACGGGTCCTGAGGAACCTCCTCTGGTTCAGTCAAGTCAAACATCGCCTCATGAAGGGGGCAGGTGGTCCTTTGAAATTTAGATACAGTATGGTACAGGTCTTCTTCACTAGGCCTCTTAGGTGTGGCGGGGGGGGTGTTCTCCTTTTGGGGGTCTGAGTGCTTAGTGCGTCTATCTGCAAGAGTCTTAGCCAGGGGTTGGTGACCTTCATAATAGTCTTCCTGCCTTTCTCGGCGTGTGGATATCCCTCAACCTGTCTTTAGACTTATTAGCCGCAGAAACAGTCTTTTTGAGACTCTTGCATATGTTCCGCATCTCTGGGAGATGTTTCAACTATTCTAGTGGGTTTGCTGCAGTCTTCGACGTTGCAGGTGCTCTCTGCGTCATCGTGCTCTGAAGAGGCGTCTCAACACTCTTATGACTCTTGGTGCCGACGCCCTTGTCAGTAGAATCCCTGGCGCATGCCACTTAGGAGGTTGCAGGGAGGGCTGCCAACCCTGCGGATCGGCGAGTTCCGTCGAGGAAATCGACGTACCCGTTGGCGTATTTCAGCGACCCAACGAGTCCTTCGGGGTGGGGGGGTGTGTTTACCTTTGTGAGTAGCGTGTGCGTCCCCGTCACCGGGGGAGGGGGAATGCACTCCCCATAGCAGAACCGATGGCCTGCCTGCCGGGGACGGACGGCTCGGAGCGTGGCTGCTCTGGAGATAGGTCAATGGCATCTATGTTGGAGCCACGGCTGTCGCTCAATTCCTCGTCATTCTCGGCACCTGTGGTGGCGGGGGAGCTACCCTCGGCCTGCATCATGGCGTAGGCCGCCCACCATTTAACTCGCTGTTCTTTAATCGTCTTAGGACGCAAGAGCTGGCAAGACCAACATGACACCTTGTGGTGATCGAGGGAGACACTTATTGCACCTCTGGTGCGTGTCCTTCCAAGGTACTTGCCTTTACAAGGACAAAATTAAAAAAAGGTGTCCTGTCCGTAGCTCAGGGTTTTAAGAGAAATAGAGCCCCAGACCCCACTCTCCCCACTGTATATGCCGACCACAATATGAGGGAACTCTACGCGTGAGGTATTTTGGGTACACTACATGCCACCTTAGGGATAGTGTAACAGGCACGCCCAAGCCAACGTCCCCTTTCGATCCTCAAAAGACCAAGATGTAATACTCCGCGATTACCACTAGATGTCAGACTATAAGCACAGCATGTGATTCTAAGCAGATTCACAAGCATCAGAACTAAAGTTATTAATGAAAATTTGATTTGGGCCTTCCATTGATTCAGAGAGATTTGAAAGTTGGTGTGAGGGTGAAGGACAAAACATGGGAACTATGAAATGCAACCTTGGACGCTAACATTCCCACCAATTACAGGCCAATCACCACGGTGCCATTTCTCTTATAAATTCTTGATCGAGCGGCATATCTCAGATCCAAGATTACCTCGAAACCAACAACCTCCTGGGTCTAAGGCAAACGGGCTTCCGCCCTCGCCATGGCACAGAAACTGCGCTGTTAAGACTTAAAAACGCAAATAGAAGACTTAAAAGACAAGGGCAAATTGGTGCTTTTACTCTTATTAGACCTTTCCGCAGCATTTGACTTAGTCAATCATCAAATACTCTGCCACCACCTCAAAACTGCGGCCAACTTCTCTGAGAAAGCTACAGCCTGGATTACCTCCTTCCTGGACAACAGATCCAGGAGGGTCTTCTCCCATACCGCCACTGCTGAACCTTCCCCTGTCACATGTGGAGTCCCAAGGATCATGTGTGTCCCCAACACTCTACAATGTCTTCACAAAACCTCTATTTGACAAACTGGACCGCATGGGCGTCACGTACACTAATTACTCTGATGACACCCAAATACTTATTCCCATTACAGGTGACTACAAAACTGACTTCCTAGCTATCAACGCCATTTATCAAGTCATCCAGGCCTGGATGGCGCAGCATGAACTGTGCTTAAACAACGAGAAAACTGAGCTCCTCATCTTCCGCTCACCCCATAAACTCAGTAAACCTGACTCCTCATTCAAGTCCTTTACCATCGATGGTAACTCCATCAAAGTGGCCAAGGACACCAAGACACTAGTTATGTACCTCGATTCCACCCTCTCCTTAACTAGACAAACCAATGCAGTCTCCTCAGCCGCATCTTACACATGCAAGCTCATCACAGGCTGCCGCCGCCCCGACGATAGTATTTCTATCTCCAGCCAACTGCACTACCATAGCCAGGACCTTGGTCCTATCCAAAATCGACTATTGCAATGCCCTCTATCTAGATACCAACCAATGCAACATCAGAAAACTCCAAATGATTCAAAATAATGCTATTAGTTTAGTTTAGTTTATTTATTTGTACCGCGCACCGAACCCTGGGGTAGCTGGGCGCCGGAGACTTAGAAACAGTTACAGCATGGCAAAAATATACAATACAGACTGTGATAAAACAACAACGGTGTAGCAGACCGGGTTACAGGTGGTCAACAGAGGCATGCAGAGAGGAGGTGCATTAAGCAGCGTTTTTGTTGGAAAGCCATGTTTTTGTTTTGGCTCTAAAAGTCCAAAATGAGGGTTCTGCTCTAAGGTATGGTGGCATAGCGTTCCATAGTTTGGCAGCTAGGACCGGGAAGCTGGCGCCACCTGCTTTTTTTAGGGAGAATTTGGGAACGGAAAGGCAATGTGCGTATGGTGTTCTAGTTGGTCTAGTTGAGGTGTGGTTGTGGAACTTGTCTGCCAGGTATTTGGGTGCGTCATTAGAGCGGCATTTATGGACGATGACGAGGGATCTGAGGGTGATTCTGTCTCGTACTGGGAGCCAGTGAGCATCTTGTCTGAAGCTGGAGATGTGGGCGTTTCGTGGGATACTGAGGGCGGCTCTGATGGCATTATTTTGAAGTACCTGTAGTTTGTTCAGGTTGTGTTCTGATGAGCCAAGAAAGAGGGTATTGCAGTAATCAATTTTTGAGAGCACTAACGCTCTGGCTAGTGTAATGCAGCTGGAAGGTGATAGGAAAGGTTTGCAGGCGTTGATGAGCTTATTGGTGTAAGCTGTTGAAGAGGCAGTTGCGTTCACCTGTCTTTTGAGCGAGAGAGTAGAGTCTAGATAAACCCCAAGGGTTTTAATTTCTTTGGCTACTGTGATTAGGTTACCGTCTATGTTGATGGACGCGTAACGGGGGTCTAGTTTGTTTAGTCGATGTTGGGAGCCGACAATGAGGATCTCAGTTTTCTCGTCGTTGAGGCATAGGCCGTGCTCTGCCATCCAAGCTTGGATCTCTAAATAAAGGTTGTTGATTCTGGTGGAGTCCTCGTCGTAGCACCCTGATAGGGTGATGAGAACCTGGGTATCGTCAGCATAGTTTGTGTATGTGACACCTAGGTTATCTAGGCGGTCAAACAATAGCTTTGTGAAGATATTGTATAGGGTCGGCGAGACGCACGAGCCTTGAGGAACGCCGCAGGTGATGGGGACAGGGAGTGCTGATGCCCCTGGGGAGAAGACCCGGGTGGTTCGGTTGGTTAGGAAGGACTGGATCCAGGCAGTCGCCTGGTTAGAGAAGGCCGCTGAGGTCATCAGATGTTCTGTGAGGATCTGATGGTCGACGAGGTCGAAGGCAGCTGATAGATCTAGCAGTAGGAGAATGGCTAGATTACCCTTGTCCTTTGCCTCGTCCATCTGGATTTTTAGGTCCAGTAGGGCTGACTCTGTTCCATGCCTTGGCCTGAAGCCGGATTGTCTGAGACCCAGGAGGTTGTTGTCTTCCAGGTGCTTCTGTATTTGCAGGTAGGCCACTCTGTCTAGGATCTTTAGGATGTAGGGAACGGTGGTGATTGGCCTGTAATTAGTTGGGTTATTGGGGTCTAGATTAGGTTTTTTTAGAAGTGGCATGACCCAGGCCTCCTTGAGGCTGCTGGGCACTGAGCTTGATTTGAAGGATGCATTGATGAGGGCTGTTATGAAGGGGGCCAGAGTGTTGGCGCCTTCTTGGATGATGGGAGCTGGGCATGAGTCCCCTTGGCATCTAGAGGGCTTGAGGCCCTTAATGATGCTTTCTACTTCTTTAGTGGAAACTGGTAAGGAGAAGGGGGGGCAAGTAGGTGTTTTTGGGGTGGTGGACGGAGGATGGTTTGTTTTTTTGGAAAGGCTGAGCTTTTTCTGTTCGATTTTGGATTGTAACATGGTGATTTTGTCTGCTAGGGCTTTTTGAATCCTCTCACACCAGTCTGCATCTTTCACGCAGGTTTCAGCCAGAGTGGGGGGGGATTCGAGTTCCCTGAGGATATTGAAAAGCTCTTTTGTTTTGGATTTGGCGCTCTCAATTCTGTTATCATATGTCTCTTTTTTGGCCTTAAGGATAGCAGTTTTGTAGGTGGTGGCTGCTATCGAGAGTTGAGTTTTGTTGGAGAGGTTGGGCATTTTTCTCCAGGTGGCTTCTGCGGCTCGTTTGGAGTTTCGGAGGATTTTTAGCTCTGGTGTGAACCATTTGTTCATATGGGCTGCCGGTTTGGCTTTGGTGAGTTGGAGTGGGGCGATGGTGTCTACTGCTGATTCTAACGTTTTGTTGTAGAGGTCAGCGAGTTTCTCCGCATCTAGGTTGGCGTAGTTTGTAGGGGTACAGATATTGTCTATAAGTGGGCAGAGGTTTTGTAAGGTAATGTTGCGGTTGTTTCTGGTGAGGGTTTGGGGGATGGTAGGGGTTGGAGAGTTTGGTTGTGATTTCCCTTGGATGGAGAAGGAGATGGCGTGGTGGTCAGACCAAGCAGTTTGCTCGTTTTTTGTGATGGTCGTAGAGCAGTTGAGATCCGCTAGCCAGTCCAAGGTCCTGCCTTTGTTGTGGGTAGGGTCTGTGATTCTGAGCTTGAACCCTAGTTGGGAGATGGTGCTTTCCAGGGAGAGTGCATTGGTATCGTTTGGGTCGCCGAGACCGAGGTTGAGGTCACCAAGAAGGATAATTTGAGATCCTGTTTTGGTGTTGGTGGTCAAGAGGTCAGATATCTCTTCCTCAAATGTGGTGATGGGGCCTGGGGGTCTGTAAAGGAGGTGTAATAGTATGGTTTGTGTGGCAGAGAGTTGGAGCTTTGCTGACAGAAGTTCTGCAGATCGGAAGCTGGGCGGAGGGATTAATCTAAGTCCAAGGGATGTTTTAGCGATGAAGGCTACTCCTCCTCCTTTACCTAGGTCCCGGTCTTTCCTTAGTATTGAATAACCTTCTGGGATGGCGAGGGATAAGGCTGGGCCTGCTGCTTGGTGCAGCCAGGTTTCCGTGATAGCCAGGAAGTGTAGATTGTTGATAGAGATGAAGTCTGCGATATCTAGCGCATGGGCGACCAAGGAGCGGGCATTGACGAGGGCGCCCTTGATTAGTGGCTGTTCAGATGTGCTCAAGGGGGCTGATTGGGTGATGTTCAAAGTTTGAGCGGAGTTTGCTTGAATGTGTGTGGGATGAAAGGAGTGTTTTTTGGCGAGTGTCTTGGGGGTTATGAACCGAGAGCCGAGTCTCAGGTTTCTGTCTTTCAATGTGCATGGGTGCCAAGGAGTGGGCGGAGCAGCAAATCGGCGGATCCATTCTATAGGACTGAGGGTGTCAGGCTTGTCAATATGTTGGGTCTCCAAAAAACCCATAGTATGTTGGGTTGGGAGTGATTGCGGACGGGGTTTGTGGTGGGTGGTGTTGTTGTGGTGGAGCAGGGCGAGTGTAGCCGTTAAGGTGAGCGTGGCTAAGTAGAAGTTTGCCATGGGTGGTCAGAGTAAGACCCGGGTGTAGTTGGCCGAGGTTGACTAGGTGGTAGTTATAGAGTAGTTTGAGGTGAGGCGGGAGCCGACTGGGTCGGGATAGGCAGGATGGCAGGTAGTCAAGATCAGAGTGGGTACAATGGGCAGGCACGGTGGTCAATGGACTAGGCACAGAGGCTAGCAGATAGGCACATTCAAGGTGAGGCACAGTGGTCAACCGACTAAGGCACGGTGGCTAGCAAGTAGGCACATTCTAAACTGAAGCGCATAGGAAAAGTACATGCTAAATGCATGCACCAGGGCACCATACAGCGGTCTAGATGGTCTGTAGGCGACCAGAAGGCGCAATATAGCAGACTAGATGGTCTGTGGGCGACCAAAAGGCACAATATGGCAGACTAGATGGTCTGTGGGCGACCAAAAGGCACAATATAGCAGACTAGATGGTCTGTAGGCGACCAAAAGGCACAATATAGCAGACTAGATGGTCTGTAGGCGACCAAAAGGCACAATATAGCAGACTAGATGGTCTGTAGGCGACCAAAAGGCACAATATAGCAGACTAGATGGTCTGTGGGCGACCAAAAGGCACAATATGGCAGACTAGATGGTCTGTGGGCGATCAAAAGGCACAATATAGCAGACTAGATGGTCTGTAGGCGACCCATGTTGGAGGCTGGGAGCACATTTCAATGGAGTCGGTTACGGTTATAAACATACAGTGGTGTCTCCGGTGCTGGCATGTACTTACAGTACGTTTTCATTGTCCGGGTGGTAGTCTATCGGTTGGAGAGTAGAAAAATTGTGCAGGGGGGTGGCCACGCCGCGCTTCCATGCGCGTAACAGGCACACAACAGGCCTTAGTATGGCCTTCGACTGGCCGGCGATCCGCCTGCCGGCGGTTCTTCCTGGTTAGATCGAGGATTAGCCTCGATTTCGTGCCGCGATGCGCCCGGCATGGGCGAGTCAGGCACTTGCGTGGACAGGGTCAGGCAGGCCCTGATCCGATGCACGCTTGGGTCCTCAGTTCGATCCTCTGCTGGGCTGGGGGGTTGGGGGGGCTCCTGCCCTCACCCCTATTAGAGCGGTCCTTAACATCCCTAGGACCTCACACATTTCAGAATACAGACGAAACCTCTGTTGGCTTTCAGTTACCCAAAGAATCTCCCTTAAAGCTCTGCCACTCACACACAAAAGTATCGCGAACCAAGCCCCCAGTTACCTCTCCAACAGGTTCACATTTCGCTCAGCTGCGAGACCCCTCAGAAGCACACACGCCAATTTCCTTGTCATCCCACGCTTCAACCTCCAAAAATCTGGAGGTCGCAGTTTCCCAGTCCTTGCCGCTAAGCTGTAGAACACGCTACCCAACCCACCCAGAGCTGAACCCTCGTTCCCTCCCTTCAAGCGTAAGGCCAAAGTTTGACTGTCTACCCATGACTAGGCATGACCTTGCCTGGAACATTCATCTCAGCATCATAGGCCGTTTTTGCATTATATCTTGCCTTTGTATTTTGCACACCATCGATTATTTATCATGTATATTTTGTATATTTTTAATGTAAATATTGTGACTGTAACCTGCCTGTAACTAAATAATGCACCCGGGTTGCACTCGGGCCTTGTGCGCTATACAAATAAACAAAATACAAATGAAATGGCATATTTTTCACAGATACAGTGCCCGAGTAAATGAAGAAAAGCTGTTCTCATGGCCCATGCGCCATAGGAAGGGCGTGCCGACTTCAGATTAGCATAATCGGATTTGCCTTAAAATGTAGTTCTTAAAAATATATCCATACATGGAAAGATTTGAAAAATTAGGGTACTTGGAATGTTGATAGATTTTCAGAGTTTTGAACATGCCAAGCCCACATGTCAGTTTGCGATGACAAAGCTTTCTCCTCCAACTGCTTTCCTAACTCACTCCCCTAATCTCCTTGTCCTATTATCACACGGGTGGGAGGTGGGTAGAGCAAACCAACCAATGCCTTTTTGCGGGAATCATGAGAAGTTTGTGATGTCAATTGTCCTATAGGTAAACCATTTTCCATCAGAACTGGGCTTTTCCACTTATTCCGGGAGGTAACCTGCTGCTGAACTCTTGCGAGAAACATCCAAGCAAAGAGGCCCCAAATCTTGCATTGGAGACAGGGACCAGGAGACATAAGCAGACTAGGTCCCCTTGGCGGAGCCAGAGGGGACTATCCTGGACCTATACCCTTGCTGTCCCAGAGGTTCCCTGCTGATCCCCGATGCTCATTACAAGATCTCTCCTGTAATTAAAACTATCCCCAAAGCCATAGATTGTGTAGGCCCTGCATTCCCAAGCATTGATTTAGTTATTTCCTCATAGCAAAAATATCCTGTTTAATTCTCCTATAGAAATCACAAGATGTGTTTTGTTGGCATTTTGAAACTAGCAAGCTTTTCCCAGTGTGTTTTGAGCCGGTACAGACAAAGATTTGCCAAAAGAATGAATCCCAAAACCTTGTTTCCACATGAGCGTGAAGGGTGCAAGACGAAAATGCCCCTTTGCTCACATTGTGCTCTGACCAAAACCACAAAGCCCTGCCTGTTCTTTTTAGGTTTGGCAGAACACATTTTCCCATTGCTTTACTTTCCCTTATATTTCCCCATTGTGTTCGCACTCTCTGCCACTGACCTTCAATTCAGAGGTTTCAAGTCTAATTGATATTTGGAGGGTGGGGGTTGCTGGGAACAAAGTATTCTAACCAAATCAGCAATCACTGTGTGTTTTGAATTGTTCTTTTCAGCATTGTTTCTACTCCAGGATTTTCACCAATCAGAAGAACCATGCGGGCCTGAGAGTGATGCTGGACTTTTCCACCCTCAACCTCTCCTTACCTATACAAAAATTCAAGATGGTTACGCCAGTTTTTTCATAGCTGAGACATAGTGCAAGGAG
Source organism: Ambystoma mexicanum (assembly GCF_040938575.1). Taxonomy (NCBI): domain Eukaryota; kingdom Metazoa; phylum Chordata; class Amphibia; order Caudata; family Ambystomatidae; genus Ambystoma; species Ambystoma mexicanum. The sequence continues at coordinate 1,223,018,932 of NC_090926.1, read as the reverse complement.
ACTGGATGTGCTCCCTGATCGGAAGGACGCGTACATACACGTCCCGATTTGGCCTCAACTCTGCCTCCAGGGTCTTTACCAGGCTCATGAATACGGTGGCTGCCCTCATCAAAGCGCAGGGCCGCCACATCTACCCATACCTCGATGACTGGCTCGTCAGGGCTACATCTCCGGAAGCGGTTCGCCACTCTTCCCATGCCCTTGTGAACACACTGAACGATCTGGGCTTCTCGCTCAAACTCGCAGCTGCAGCCCACGCAGACTGATATTCTTGGGCCTCATCTGGGACACGTGCTCCGAGAAGGTATCAAGATCTCGGCCATCAAGAGGTCCACCACCCACCTCCTCAGCTCAGAGGTCACTGGGGAGCCAACCCTGCACGATCTCTCGGTCCACTGCACCACGACAAGAGCAGGAATACCACATTAATTGGCTAGAGCAGAACGCCATCTGGCTAGTGCTCAGATCATTCCTACCACTTCTCAGGGGCAAGGCTGTCCTCATCCAGACCGACAACTTGACCAGCATGTACTACGTCAACAAGCAGGGAGGCACCAGATCCCCCCTCCTCTGTGCAGACGGGCAATCAGCAGGTGGGAGTGGGTCCTGGAAAACGACATCCATCTCACAGCAGTCCACCTCCCAGGGGAATCCAACCTGGAGGCAGACAGGCTCAGCAGGCTGGCTGCAGACACTTACAAGTGGCAGCTAAACGACTGTTATTCAGGAGATCTTCAACAGGTGGGGTCATCCCCAGGTGGATCTCTTTGCCAGCTGGCACAACAAGAAGTGCCCTCAGTTTGCCTCCTGGCAGGGACCGGCCCCGGCTCCCTGTGCAATGTATTTCGGCTTCAGTTGAACGGCATGGCGGCTTATGCCTTCCTGCCCACTCCGCTGATTCACAGAGTGATTTGCAAGATCACAGAGTCTCGCCAGCTCAACATCATTCTAATAGTTCATCGTGGCTGGCCAGGCCATGGTTTTCTGAGCTGCTCAGCCTCTCGGAGATGCCTCCGATTCACCTCCCTACGGGCCCGGCACATCTTCTGGCGCAGCAGGGGAGGCAGGGTCATCCACCCCGCACCTCAGAAACTAGCCCTCACAGCATGGTGCCTGAGCAGGTAACGCTGCAGCACCTCAGCCTCTCCCAGGCTAATCTGGAAATAATACTTTTACAGGAACAAGGACTTCTGCAAATCGGACGCCCAGTTTGTCACTTTCAGAGGTTCAAGACCAGGCCATCAGGACTCCATATCCCAATGGATAGTCTCGGCCATCAAACAAGCGTACAAGGGTCAGCACAAGCCGCTTCTGGCCAAAATGCACATCTGCGCAGTCAGGTCCAAGGCGACGGCCATCGCATTCCAGCGCCATGTCCATTGGCAAGTCATAAGCAGGGTGGCTACTTGGGCCACTCCCTCTGCTTTCTGCAAGCATTACTGTTTGGATGCCGGCTCTAGATCTGATGCGGCTTTCGGACAGGCGGTTCTCAGGTTCTCCACCCTGGGGCTACATTCAGTTGTAATCACCCATGTAGTATGGAGGAAAGGGGATGGGACGTAAGAGTAATTATAAGTTACTCACCGTAGTGACTAACATACTCTGAGTCCTTAGTCCCCATTCCTCCATACGTCCCACCATCCTCCCCACTAATAAATAACTCTTCAAAATCCACCGGGCTGCAACAACACACCGACTCACTCTACGAAACTATGCAATGACCTTGCAGACCACTTCAAAAACAAAATCACCAGCATCCAACAAACCATACAAAGCAGACCACCGATCATACTACGATCCCCACCTACACTCGGGAGGAACATCCAAACAAACTACAAGGCTTTCCCGAAACATCAGTGGAGACTTTCATCAAACTGGTGAATCAAAGCAATAACTCCGGGTCCCCTGAGGACCCCTGACATACAATTTGATTCTTAAAGAAGAAACTCCCATGGAATACCATAGGAGCGTCCTCAAACTGGGGACCTAGAGGACCTCTCCAACTACAGACCCATCTCCAACATCCCGTACACAGCCAAGCTGCTCGAAACGTACATATACAAAATGACCCAAGAATTCATAGAAGAACACTGCCTACTAGACCAGGCACCAGTTGGCTTCAGACCAATGAGAGGAACAGAATCAGCTCTCCTCTCAATATGGAACAACCTAAAAATAAACGCAGACTCGGACAACAGCACTGCCTTGATACTTCTAGACCTATCCGCAGCATTCGACACAGTAAATCACGACATCCTCATAACGAGATTAGAAGGACTCGGAATAACAGACACCGGCCTACTGCGGATCAAATCCTTCCTAACAAACAGAATGAAAACCTTATGGATGAAGCTCTTCAAATCCAACCCGAGAGATTCCACTTGAGGAGTACCACAAGGATCATCCTTCTCCCCGCTATTATTTAACATCTACCTATATCCACTAATCAAAATCATCAAAAGTCACGGCCTCACCTGCTACAACTACGCCGACGATACACAAATCTTCAAAATACAAGACAACCTAGAAATAAACTCAACGCTAGAAAACTGACTCTGCGATGTATTCAACTGGATGAACTCCAACTGCCTCAAGATCAACCCAGGCAAAACAGAATAATGATTGTCACAAAAAATGGGAGGAGAAAACCACTTCATCCCTTGGCCAAGGAAACTCGGTGCAACCCCAGCAGCTTCGCCGATTGTAAAAAGCCTTGGGGTCCTGATGGACAATCTCACCCTAGAGCGCTTCTTTCTCCTGCGAACGGCAAAGAGGATCCTACCATTCCTATCATTCGCCAACAAAACAACCACAATCATCGCTCTCGTCATGTCCAGAGTAGACTACGCCAGCCGTCTATACTTAGGAATGCCTGAACGACTTCTAAAAAACCCACAACGCATACAAAATGCGGCAGCCAGACTGCTTCTGAAACTACCCCGAAGAGAGCACACCACACCTGCGCTAAAAACGCTAAATTGGTTACCAATAAAACAACGAATAAAATTCAAAACAATGTGCATCGCACACAGTGCAGTACACAATCAAGGTGCTGAGTTCCTGAGAGACAAACTGCGCCTACATCAACCAACAAGAACGCTCAGATCAAGCAATGACACCCGCCTGGAACAGAAACCCTACAAAACTTTTTTTTAAAATAAAAACTCAGAGGATCTTCTCTCTCTCACCAGGTGCCGAAAACCTTTCAAACCACATACGTACCACAAGAAACCACCTACTATTAGGAAACTACTCAAAACCTGGCTCTTCACGTCTTAACTAGGACAGAGACACACAGGACTAAAACATTGATGAACGAAGAGACAGATGCTGATCCACACCAAGCAATCAATTGGGAAAATATTCCACGACATACCGAACGACTAACCGAGAGACGGCTATATTAGGACCCAAACACCGAATACATAGCAAGACCAAGAAGAAAGCACCAGGACTACTCATCAAGAGCACCCTGGCCCAAACCATAGCCATGCCCCAACAGACCCTAGTCAAGACAGATAACAAGGGAATAGGGAACTCCCATCCCTCGGCTCCGAACTAGAGGGTGAAAAACAGACATAACCATTCACATTATACAATGCTCATTAAGATATAGCGGGGAGCACGCTGCGCCATCACACACAAGCAACAATCAAACAATAGCTCTTAAGGAAGACGCTCCACGAAAAATGAACGACTGAGAGACAGTCATGATAGGAGGAAACTAACGACTGAATACATAGGCTAACCAAGACGGTATTACTAGGACATCTCATTAACAGCATCTTGACCCAGAACCATTCCAAGCTCCAACAGACCAATGTCAGAATAGATGAGAGAATAGGTAGCACCAACCTCAGTTCCTACACTCGAAGGAAATATTCAGACACACCTATCACACCATACAATGCTCACTAGGATACAGCTAGGTCCGCGCCGCACTATAATAATAATAATGTTGTGAAAAGACAAAGGGTAGCATCATATCTGAAGCACCATAAAATAGAAATTGCACTGCTGCAGGCATCCCATCTCACAGGCACTGAACACGCCAAATTACATAAGATGACGGGGCAATTGTACTTCTCATTTTCATCTGCTGCTAGAGGGTTGGGGATTTGAAAGGTGCCTATAGTTCAATTTGAACTGCAAAAGTAAATCTCTTGACTCCGGTATATACATAGGGATTGAGGAACTACTTGAAGGCACATAAGGTATTTATAGTGAATATGTGCGTATACGCCCAATATAGATATGATATGGCATTTATAACGCGCCTATGCACAAGTGTTTCAAGGCACGACAAGGCAAGGGAGGGGAAATGGAGGGAGGATAGAGACAGCGATCCTACTAGGCCAGGTAACATTGAGAATGCGCAAGTGTAGGGGAGGGGGTGGAGGGGGAAAAGTGGAAGGGGAAGGGACAGTGCAGAACATAGAATAACAGTACAATAAAAGAAAGTGCGGGCAGCTGGCGGCAAGTGCAAGGGTAAGTGCAGAACATCAGGTGACAAGTGCTAGAAGGGGCTGTGGGGATACAGAACAGTCCCTAAGTGCAAGGGTTGACGGCTGGGGGGGAGGGTGGGGGTAGTGCAGGTGTGCAACTGGCTGGGAGGGGACCTGGGTCGAGATCAGAGGGTAGCCAGGTAACCAGTGCAATTTCAGATTCAGCCAGGAGATCAGCAGGAGAGAAAGCAGAAGCAAAGAGGAAGGTCTTGAGGTGCTCCCGGAACCAGAGATGATTCTCAAGTTTCAAAGAGGCAGGGAGGCTGTTCCAGAGGGAGGCACCAGCAGAAGAACGATCTACCACCACATTGCTGTTTGGAGAAGCGACTTACCCTGAGGGATTTGGAGGTGGATGAGGGAAGATATTTAGGAAGAGAGTTGATGGTGTTGAGGTCCCAGGCCCCATGAGACCTTGTGGACAATCCAGAGGGTTTTGAACTTAATCCTCACAGCCACTGGGAGCCAGTGTAGAAATTTCAGTCCTGGAGAGATACGATCCCTACGCTTGAGGCCAAGGAAAAGTCTTGCAGTCCTGTTTTGGATGAGATGCAGAGGGCGGAGAGTAGAGGCAGGCAGATTTAGAAAGAGGCTGTTGCAGTAGTCCAACCTAGAGAGAACCAGAGCTCTGGAGACGGTGAGCTTCTGGGAGAAGGAGAGGAAAGGGAGAATACCTCTGAGGAGGTGCAGCTGGAATTGTGACTTCTTAGAGACGTCAGAGATGTGAGGAGAGAAGGAAGATGACCCAGAGGTTTCTAGCCTCACAGGTGGGGGCAGGAAGAGGGCCAATGGAGGCAGACCAGAGAGTGACAGGAAAGGAGGCAGCAGGTGTGCCGATGAGGAGAATCTCGGTCTTACTAGCATTAAGCCAGAGATCATTGGCGGTGCACCACTCCTGAATGGCGGACAGACAGTCGGAGAGGAGAGAAGGAGAAGAGGTGGCAGAAGGGAGCTTGAAGATAAGTTGAGTGTCATCCGCATAGCACTGAAAGTTGGGTCAGAGAGCGGCAATGCAGTGGCCAAGAAGTGCCAGGTTTTGGTCGAACAGCCAGGGAGAGAGGTTAGACTCCTGGGGAACACCAGAGGTAGAGATAGCGATTGGGGAGGGTTGATCAGAGAGGAAGGAGGTCAGCGAAGCCAGGGCCTGATCAGTGATACCCAGGTTGTCACAGAGACGGTTGAGCAGGATGGCATGGTTGACCGTGTCAAAGGCGGAAGAGAGATCAAGTAAGATGAGGCCACGGGGTGTTGGAATCGAGGTTGGAGAACAGGTCTTCACAAATGTTCAGTAGAGCAGTTTCTGTGCTTCTGGCAGCTCTGAAGCCAAACTGATGGACATGGAGACAACCAACAGATTCAGTTTGAAGGTTAAGTTGGGAGATGGCCAGCTTTTCCAGGAGTTTGCCCAGGAAAGGAGTGATGGAGATAGAGCGATAATTAGCTGGGCAGGAAGGGTCGGCAGAGGGTTTTGTAAGAAGAGGGTGCACATAGGAGTGCTTCAGGGGGGAGGGGAAGACACCAGTGGCTAAAGAGTGGTTGCAGAAATCAGCCGGAGCAGGAGCCAGGGTGTCAATGTGGTCCTTAATGGTTTTGGAGGAACAGGGGTGAACCTGTTTTGACGAGACTGGTCTAGAAACCTCGTCTGAGGAGAACAGGGGAAGGCAGAGAAGGAGGGAGGAGAGTGGGCCACAGAAGGGCCAGAGGAAGAGCAGCGAGTAGAGGGAGGAGGATGAGAGGAAGAGAGAAAGGACAAGATGTCCTGAGTTTGAGAGACGAAATGAGAAGCCAGGGCCGTGCAGAGGGCCTGGGAGGGGACAGGAGAGGTAGGGACTGCAGCAGGATTGGCCAGCTCTTTGCAGATTTTAAAGAGTTTGGCCGAGTTGTTAGATGCCGCGGAGATGCGGGCTTGGATGTGGGCTCTCTTTTTGGTGAGGACAGAGAGCCGTATTTCCTTTGGAGCAGGCGGCAGGCCAGTTTGTCAGAGGATGAGCCGGAAGCACGCCCTTTCCTCTCAGCCACCCTGCATTTGCGTTTGAAGGTGACTAGGTTAGAGTCGTACCAGGATTTACACTTGGCTTTGGGCATCAGGCGGATCCTCATGTCAGGGGCAAGAACATCAAGAATATCAGATAAAGCAGAGTGGAGCATGGAAAGGGCTGTGTCAGGGTGTGAGTCAGCCAAGGGGGGAGCGAGGGGGAGAGAAAGTGGCAGGGAACGCCTCAGCTGACACGCTTCATGGGTCGGATAACCAATAAGTAGGTGGCAGTGCTGGAGTTGGCTTGACCCTGGATTCTTTGCCAGTATGGCCTAGATGCTGATGGATCAGCTGAGCAGCATGATAACATGGGGCAGAGATTTGAATGGTATACTTGACACCAGGCTAGACAGCCCCAGGAGATCAGCCCCCCCCCCCTGGGGGTGGCTTCCCAAGCATTACTGCAATCCCTTAATAAACTCCAGTTACATGATATATGGAGAAATTATCATCCCGACGTAGCAGGGTATTACGTCTGGTCACAAACTCATTATACATTCTAACCAATTGGCATGCTATTTATGAACAAAACACACGCACATGGCGAGGCAAGCAGGTTTTATGGACAGGTCCCTGTCTGTTCGACCACTCTCTGCTGAGGATCAGACTACACGCGAGATGGGGCACTAACGACCTGTCCACAATGGAGGCTACAATCATCCGCGTTGCTAACCATTGCGGTAGGCGAGGAGAAGAGGGACGTTTCAATAGAAACAAGGGCACGGTTACCTCAAGTGAGGTGTAAGCATTTAAGGCCACTATCCAAGGGTTTCTCATGTCCAAAACATGGTGGTTTGGCAGCGGGGTGAGACGAGTTAAATAAAGAATTCATGGATCTGGAACAGCAATAACAAACATTGGGCACCCTGCATCAATCAGCCAATAGTGGCTCCACAGTTGGCACAAACACAGGTGAAGCTGAACATGGCACATGATAGGTTAAGTAAATTCGAGTTCCATGAATACATAAAATACCAGCACGAGTTTGGGGACCAGGCAGGTAAAGCCCTGGCTTTGATAACATTGAAACCCATCACAGGTAATCGATGCAATGTTCAAAGACCATTATATGGGATTGTATGGGTATGGATGATGTAGGGGGGAGATAGAATGCAGGTAACTTGACAGAAATCATCCTACCAAAGCTAGCTCACTCGGACTGTAGAACTCTGGATGCGCCTATAATGGTGCAGGACATCCAATGGCAATCACATGCCTCCCATTAAGCAAAGTATTGTGGCCAGATGGGTTACCCGTTGAATTCTATGACACTTTCAATGAAATGTTAATTGCGTATCGACATGATACGTATATGGGATCTTGGGACACAGGTAAGCTGCCGCTGACACTCGCAAAGATAATATTGTTGAAGCCGAGTAAGGCGGAGACCAAGTACGGAACGTATAGACCCCTCTCTTTGATAAATATCGATGTGGAAATCATCAGTAAACATTTAGCCAGTAGGATCGCAACAGTGGAACCCTACCTAGGAGGAATACGGCCCTTAGCGAATACAGATTAGATTTGGTGTTGGACAGAGTGAGCAACGTCGCGGGGGGATTTTGCTGTAGTAATTATAGATGCTGAAAAAGCGTTCAATTCGTCGATTGTGGGTATATGCATGCAGTGCTTCAAAGATATAGGTTCGGCCTGGCAATACGGAAATGGATATCCGTTTTATATAATAATCCAGTAGCTAAGGTCAGGACGAATGATGTTACATTGCAAACTGAGTATATGCAAAGGTACTAGGTAGGGGTGCCCTCTGTCACCACTGTTATTTGCACTCATTTGCAAGCAACCTCAGAGCACAATTTGCTGACCGAGGCATCACAGTGGCCGGGACACAGCACGTGGCCTCACTATATGCAGATGTCATCCTCTTATAGATGATGGAACCGGGTATAAGGAACAAGTTACTTACCTGTAACTGTTCTCTCCAGCATGGGTCTGGCATGGATTCACATGCTCATGAATAAAGAATACATAGCAGTACACACATGCTCAACCACGGGAGGTGGCAAGGCTTAACATTAAGCATCTCTTACCTCCTCACCAGGCTCACCTTCAAGCGAACAGGTTGCGCAGCACTGCTTGGCCGACTCTGGACTCCTCCTTGGATTCCCCGTCGATGCAGTAGAACTTCGTGAAGATGTGTCGACCTCCATGTAGCAGCTCTGCAGATGTCAAGCAGGGGCACACCAGACAGGAAGGCCGTAGTTGCAGCGATCGCTCTGGTCGAATGGGCTCTCGGATGGCCAGGCAACGGTCTGTTTGCCAACCGGTGACAATGGGTGATGCAGCAGGAGAGCAACCTGGAAATGGAAGTTTTGCAGAGGGCCTTTCCATGGTTCACAGGGCCAAAGGTCACAAAAAGTTGCGACGTTTTCCGAAAACTCTGTGCGATCCACATAGAACTTCAGCACTCTAGCCACATCCCGCGAGTGCAAAGTCCTCTCAGCCGGCGACAAAGGCGTCAGGAAGAATACAGGTAAAACCCAGGGCTTGTTTGGATGAAAATCCGTCGGCACCGTGGACATGAAGGAGGGGTGCGTCCGTAGCACCACCCTCGTCTCATGGAATGTCAAATAAGGTGGTTTACAAGAGAGGGCCTGAATCTCTCCCACTCGTCATGCGGAGGTGATGGCCACAAGAAAAGCTGTTTTCCACGACAATAACTTCAGTGGCGCCAAATGTATAGGCTCGAACAGGGGACCCATGAGCCTGAAAAGCACCAAATTGAGCTCCCACGCTGGGGCCGGAGACTTCACCGGCGGGAACGAGCGAAATAGTCCTTTGACGAACTCCTTGACTAAACGATGCAACCATAAGGATGATGGTCCAGGAGATCTGGTATAGTGGGAAATAGCCGCCAGATGAACTTTTATTGAAGCATGGGCCAGTCCTGCCTTGGCCAACGACAACAAATACAGGAGCACCTGCGGAGCAGTGACTCGTAGAGGGTCAATCTTCTGAGTACGGCACCAAATGGCGAACCTCTTCCACTTGTGCCCGTAACATTTGAGATTAGACGAAGCTCTGGCCTTGGCAAACACCTCCTTACAATCCGCTGGGAGATCGTAGCCCCCAAACTCTAGCGCCGCAGGAGCCAGACCTTCAGGTTCAGTGATCCTGGGTCGTGGTGCAGAATTGCACCTCCTTCCCTGGCGAGAAGATCTGCGTCTGCCAGAAGCTTGATTGGAGGAGACACTGACATGTCTAGAAGGTCCGTGTACCTTATCTGTCTCGGCCACGCCGGTGCAACGAGGATCATCCTGCTCCGGGACCGTCTGAGTTGATTGACTAGTCGAAGAAGCAATAGCAATGGAGGGAACGCATACAGAAACAGGCCATCCCAGGGGAAAGAGAATGCGCCCCCCATGCTCCCCGGCTGGCAAAACCTGCTGGCGAACCTCTGGCACTTGGTGTTCGTTGCCGTCGCAAAAAGATCAATCTGGGGATTGCCCCATCTGTAGAACAGGTGATCCACTTGGTCCTGCCGAAGATCCCACTTGTGGCAAGAGCGCAGCTCCCTGGTGAAAGAGTCGGCGATGGTGTTCACTCCTGCTAGATGAAAAGGGATGAGGAACATCCCCTGGGCTACGGCCCAGTGCCAAAGGTCCTGTGCCTCTTTGGAGAGCACCGGGGATCTGGTTCCCCCCTGCTTCCGGATGTTGAACATAGTGGTGGTGTTGTCTGAAGACGTGTACCACTTTGTCCTTGAGGGATGGAAGGAAGTACTTGAGGGCCCAAAACACTGGCCGCCACACGTTTATATGCAACGACTTCTCCTCCAGTAGCCACAGGCCTCTTGCATGAAAACTTCTGGAGTGCGCTCCCCATCCTTCCAGGGAGGCGTCCGTCGTTACCGTCTCCTGATGAGGTGGGGTGTGGAAATTTGCACCTGCTGACAGATGCGCATGCCCTCCCCACCACCGTATTGCTTGACGGAAACTCTTGTCGAGTATGATCTTGTCCTCAAAGCTCCCCGCCACTTGAATCCAACGGGCGTTGAGGAACTCCTGCAGTGGACGCATCCGCAGCCTGTACAGCCGAATGAGGTATATGCATGATGAAGTCATGCCAAGTAGGGACTTGATAGACCTCACCAGTGCAACCTTCAGGGCCAACAGCCGTTGTACCTTGCCCACGATGGCCACGAACCTTTCCTACGACGGAGACGCTAGACACGACACTGTGCTGAGTCGGGCTCCCAGAAACAGCGCGTCCTGCGATGGAGTCAAGCAGTACTTTGCAAAGTTTATCGAAAACCCCAGGTCCGTCAGGAGTTGGACTGTCTTCGTCGTGTGGTCGACAGCAATGTCCTTTGAGTTCACCCGGATGAGCCAGTCTTCCAGGCACACGTAGATCCCTCATAGATGTAGCTACGCCGCCACCGGGGCCAGGCACTTGGTGAACACTTATGGAGCCAACTTCAACCAGAAGGGAAGGGCTTTGTACTGGTAACGTTGTCATTCCACCACGAAGTGTAGGTACTTGCGGTGTCCCTTGTGTATGGGGATGTGAAAATAGGCATCTTCCAAGGCCAGCGACGATAGAAAATCCCCCTCTTCCAGCTGTCCTAGCACATGCTGAAGGGTCACCATCCGAAACTTTTGGGACTTGATGTACTTGTTCAGACGGCGGAGGTCCAGAATGGGCCTCCAACTGCCGGTCTTCTTTCTGATGAGGAAGTAACGAGAATACACTCCAGAGCCTCTTCGGGGCGAGCTCGAACACCCCCCCCCCTTTTTTTTTTTTTTTTTAACATGGCCCGTACCTCCAGCAGCAGCTGAGGGACGTGGTTTTCCTGACGGGACACTGGTGGTATCCTTGTACACTTCCGTTGGAACTCTAGGGTGTGTCCGTTGGCGAGAGCATCCAGCACCAAACAGTCGGTGGAGATGGTCTTCCACACGCTGACGAATTTCACCAGCCGGCCTCCCACCAGGGTGCACGGGTGGGGGCCCGACTCCACAGCTGGTTCAGTCTGGTTTCGAATTCGAAGCACTGCCTTGGCAACGACGATGTCCACCTCCAGACTTGCCGCGGCCCCTATAGGTCTCCTGGGCCGATGAGCAGGGGGGAGGGGGGCTGACAGTAGGAAGAGACACCTCCTCCGAATCCTTTCAAGGAACTTTGGAATCTCCCTCCAGAAGTCCGAAAGGACGGCCGCCGTTGCTGAAGTGTGCCCAATGCACGAGTCGTCTCAGCGTCCGCTTTGATGGTCTGGAGAGACTCGTCCACAGTCTTTCCAAACAAATTGTCCCTGTCGAAGGGCATGTCCAGCACCTTAGACTGAACATCCTGGCGGAAATTCGTGGCCCTCAGCCAGCATCGCTGACAAACCGCCATTGGCCATTTGGCAGAATCCTGTGTCGGCAATGTCCGCAACCAATGGAATGGCGTGGCCCGACTCCACCTCGCCTTCCTGTAGAATCTTCAACGCCTCATGTCTTTTCGACGGGGAGGAAGTCCAGGAGGGGGGGCCATCTTGAACCAAAGTTCCCTATCGTAACGCGCCACGATGGCGAGGGCATTAGCGGCCTTGATGGTCGTTGCCGCCAACAAGATCTCTTCGCCCCATGGCATCCAACTTCTTCCCCTCACCGTCCGAGGATGAGCCCGAAGACGACTTCTTGGCTGCCGCCGAAACCAAAGAGTCTGGAGACACCTGGGACCATAAGCACTTGGGCACAGAGACCGGCACTCAGTATTTCTTCTCGTAGCGATCCCTCTTCGCCGGAGCCGATGAAGGGTTCTTCATGAGGGACAAACCCTCGCCCTAAATGTCATCCAATAACAGTATCGAAAGTACGGTCTTCCTCTCCGCCTCCCGGAGCTGGTAAAGGAATCCCTCTTTCTTCTTCTCCTCCGGGACGAGCTGAAACAGCTCTGAGGCCCTGGAGATCATGGCATGGAACGAGCAAATCTCGTCGGGCGGTGAAGATCTGGCCGGCAGAGACAGGAGATTCCCCCAGGCCGCCGTCGTCATCCGTGCCATCCGTCACCGTGTCTGGTCCAGTGTTATTCTTCGGTGGGGGTGAGGGAGGCGGGGGGTGAAAAGGCGGAGGGGGTGAACTTTCCTCCTCTTGGCTGGTGGTTCCTCTGATGGCCTCGGCGCCGCGTGCGGGGCCACCGGCGCAAGAGGCATCCTTGTTCAGATTTCCGAGCACAGGGTATGCAGAGCCATAAGAATGTCCACTGAGATATCCTCAGGTCGTTGTTGCGGTGGAAGCGACGGGGACCGGGGCGTTTGCAGTTTAGGCTGATCAACTCCGTCGTCTCCACCCTGTTGCTCCTCGTCGTCACCTTAGTCGTCGCCCTCGTTGGGATCCCCTCCCCCCCATAGGGCCTGCTCTCCACGGATCTCCCCTCTTGGAGGACCGGGAGGCTGGTGAGCTCTTCCTCTGAGGAAATGTCTGTGCCCTGGAGGACTACCGTGCCCCCCTCTTCTCTGCGACCAGGTGAGACAGTTTCGGTGAAATGATGGGCACCACCTTCTCCGGAGTCTTTCCGATTGGCTGGAAAGAGGACTCCCTCCTCGCAGGCAGGGATACCATCACCTCCTCACCTTAGGGGCTGTGCCCTGCGAATCCGCCCCAGCGGCCTTCGCGAGGGACTCTGCTGCTACTTCGATTGAAGTGTTCTTGGCCTGATGCACCTGGGCCTTCGCGGTCTTGACCGCGTCATTCACCTTAGGGGGGAGGGTCATGACCCCGCTCCCCCTTAGCCTTCTCCACCAGTCCGGCTTGGGTCTTCTCCAAAAGCTTGCCTGGATGGTCAGACTGACTCTTCTTTGAAGAACCGGAGCATTGGCTCGTGGTCGAAGGTGCTGGAGACGCTGAACTCGCTCTGGCCGCCAAGGAGCCCGTCGACTCGCAGTGCTTGGCCTTATGTTGGGCCCCCGTGGGAGGGGCACCCTCAAAAGGTCTTATAAAACCGCTCAGCTTTCTTCTTCTGGGCAGGGGAGGCATGCTGCCGAGACTCACCCAGAGCAGGGGCCTTGGCCTGCAGCCACTCGTTGAGGCGCTTGCGTTGGTAGGCCCGCGTGCGTGGCACCATCTCCCGACAAGCCACACAGTTGTCCTCCACATGCGTCTGGTCCGAATGCAGGCAATAGAGGAATAGAGGCACAGGGAATGTCCATCGTCTGAAAAGTCGTTCCGTAGCTTGCAGCCGGGGGAAAACCTTGAAGAGAAGCGCAGAGTCCTTCTCTTCCGCCATATCCACACGGTGTAGGCCTCAAAGAAGCTTCTGGAATCCTCCAAGAAGAAACTCGACGGAAAACTGCCCTTGAGGGGCGCTGAAGAATCTGAAAACGGGTCTCCGTTAATCGGAAGGTTAATCAGAGTTTGAGGCTCAATTGACCTAATAAATTGAGTAAAACTCTTAGAAAAATCGCAAAACGCAGTAAAAGCTCGAGAGCTATAGCACGAGGTCTCCCAACACTTGTACGTGTGGTAAAAATCTGAAGATGACTGCCAAAGGAGGGGCTTAGGTAGAGGGCAGTCATTGGCTGGGGGCAGTATGACCCAGAGACCAGTGATTCGTTAGGAGAAAGACAGTTCAGAAGGGAAACAAACTGATTTCTTCTTTACCGAGCTTTCCCAGCCTGACGACTGGGAATATTAATGAGCATGTGAATACATGCCAGACCCCATGCTGAAGAACTATGCCTCTTATACTGGGCGATATCAAGCTGTCTGGACTGTTCTCAGGCCTGCAGATTAACTGGCCGAAGTCGGTACTGTACCCTCTACCTGAGTTTAGTAGAAGAGGACTGTCAAATTTACCACTAAAAGTGTCACTCATTTAAAATATCTAAGGTGAATGCAGATTTTAACATTATGTATAGAGGGAATCTGTAAAATGAGATACTGGCACTGGTGACTATATGGGCCATGCTTCGATGTCACTTATAGGTAGGATAGCAGCTACAAAAATTGTCATTCTGCCAAGACTCCTGCATTGTTTACAAGGTATGCTGTTGGCTATACCGCAGGAGTTTTTTAAAAAATTGGATGCAATACCGCTTACACTGCTATGTGGTGGAACAATCCATGAGTCGCAGTATCCAAACTAAACAGCCTATGGAAAAAGGCAGGATTACTTGTACTATGACTATTACTAAGCAGCACAACTGCAACATGTAGCATCATGGTGGGGCACGGAAACGCTGGACATGCCGAACAGGAAGATGAAAGCCATTCGCTGGGAACAGCAGTTGCTAAAGGTCCTGTGGGCAGATACAGGAAGATTCATGAATCTGCTTGCTCCGATAAAGGCAATTCACAACGTCTGGTCCGAATTACACCCACAAAACAGAATAGGCAGCGCATGAAATAGCACTATGGGGGAACCCCATGCTTAAAGGCCTAGAAAGTCATGAGTGCGGGTGAACAGGGGTGCAAGACAGTGGGAGACCTATACGAAGATGGTAAAACACTGGTGTTTCAAGACTGAACAATGACTTGAGACTTCGCCAAAATAACCCTGGGCATGATACAGTGACAGCGATCAAGGCTTTAAAGGACAGGAGGAAACAAGTCACCATTCTGCACAGGACACTGTTCGCAAAACAGGCTCCGGGAATAATTAAGGTTAGGGACAAATGGGAAGCAGACTTGGACATAAACATAGATGACACGAAGTGGAAACTGATCTGCCCACATGTCGGACGGTATGCACGAATGCAGGTTTGAAACTCATACAATATAAATGTATACACATGGTTTATCCGACCCCAGAATGACTACACACGTTCATCTCAGAATGCTCAGCTGGATGCCCTAAATGAACTGCACATCCAACTAGCCTCCTGCACATGGTATGGGACTGCCTGTAGGCAGGAAACTTGCGGATATTACACAATGGGAGTAGACAGCCGAACCAGAGGTGTGTACTCCCAAGGTGAAAAAATTGCAAAATAAGAAATGTATAGGGCTAGGATTTGCGCTGCTAAAGTGCCGTATTGCAACGCAATGGAAAATCCCACTGGCCCAGTACTTAAAGATTGGGACAGGGACCTGACAAGATGGTCTACGATGGAAAGTGGTTAATAGGTGAAGAATCTCACCAGGGTTGGAGCTGAAAATCTACACTCCCAATGCGATGAAATGCTAACCCAGCTACAATACCCATCTTATCTCAGACTGCCATGAGTAGATAAACTTATCTTTCGAGCACAAATACAAATGGTTTTATCAGAATATGAAACAAATATTTGGCGATCGTTCCAGGATGGTGGGGGTGGGTGGTTACATAGAGGACAAATAGGTAATGTTGATGAATTCCTAATACATTTGGGACACTCGTTGTAGGAAATGGTAATCATCAAGGATCAATGAAATACAAGTATGGTTTTGTAGTTGCCAATTGGTTTTAATATTAATGTTATGAAATGTTATATGGATGTACTGATGTATTAAAATGAAATAAATATTTTAAAAAGTAACCTTGGGTACATGCAGGTGCAAATGGATAAAAAAAAATCCCTTGGTATATGGCACACTAGGGGCCTCTCTCGGCTATCCAAGGATTACTTTCCATTATGAAGAGCGTTAAAAGAGGACATGTCTCGCAAGAAGTATAGTTATTTCTTAGTGGGGGGGATAGCTCCAATAACAACGAACGTCCTGCCAAGATTGTTGTTTTGGTTCCAGATGTTCCCAATCAGGGTTCCACAGTCTCTCTTTGGGGCCATAGAGAGAAGTGCCCACATGTATCCAGAAGGACAAGAAACGTAGAATTGCACTAAAAAACTGTGCCTATGGAAGTGGGAGCGCTAGCGCTCCCCGATTTTCAGAGCTATTACAAAGCAGCCCAGCTGAGGTTATTAGCAGACGTCATGTGGGGCAGGATTTAGAGACGGTCACTGTACAGCGAGAAAAACTGGGCATTACCACTGGTAATGATGGACTCATTACGGTGCCAGAAAATTTATTTTTCAGTAGAGAGCACTATAACCTCAGTACTGAAAATTATTTTGGAAATCTGGGATGATAATTAAAATAAAAGGGCTTTCATCACGGCCTATCCAACTGCGTTTTATCTGGGGTCCTCCCTTCAAGATAGATGAAATAAGCTTGACACCTAAGAGGGATTTGGATGATCATGGATGGAGCAGGTGGTCAGTTTTTCAAACATCGGTCCTTAAATTGCTAGAACAGATACGAAAGGAACTAGGGGCAGACACAATAAAAAAATACTTCCTTATTGGAGGATAAAAGGGAAAGTTAGAGGCCTCTTGGAGAAATAAACGTAGCTAGGGCTGACAATTTGGGAAAAAGTGATATGGTGCAAGGGTACATTTCCAAGTAATACGAGTGCACGATAGAGCAGGAAGTAGTCAAAACACAGGGGATTAAGGCTGCTTGGGAGAAGGATCTGGGTAGATGGACTCTCAGAGGACTCATGGAAAAATATCTGTCAAGATAAATTTAAAGGCCAACTCTCTTCACATGCCATGGCCCGCTTCTACACCAGCTGTTCCCCAATGTCAAGTGACTGTCCGAAAGGCTGTGGCGAGAGTGCACAGTTCTTTCCACATGTGGCGGAGGTTCCCCATGGTCTGTTTGTGGAATTGTTAAGGAGATCTTAGATAACTTGCCAACTTGCCTATGAACCCAAGTGTGTTACTCTTGGGAGGATGAGAGGGTGGATGGGTTCATAAAGACCGATTAGAGCCCTACTAACAGCAGGGAAATGGCATTGGCACACTACTGCAAATCTGGCAGGCTACCATCCTAGCAAGAATGGCTCCATAATGTTTGGGACACGTTTGTTAGACAAGCTCACATTCTCACAACATGGATATGCTCCTTTCTTTGAAGACTGGGTTCAGTTCCTGACTAGATGTTCTACAGACCAGCTTTGTTGTGCAAACCAGCAACCTTGTACTCATTCTCAGTGTTTTAATTAGCATTCTTGGATTCAAGCTGAAAGAACTGGACCTCAAGTTTAGTAGCGAAGACTCAATGTCATCGATGTGTAGTGTAATGCATCATGTATTATGTGTTATGCAGTAAGGGAAGCAGGACAAACAGAAGAAATTAAAGAAAACTTTTTCACTGCATCACACTAAGTTCGAACGTGTTCCTGTTTTCATGTGGGGGAGGGTTATCTATTAATGGTTAGACATCCACTTTTGAGTGGAGGACATGGATATTTGGTCCACCCCCAGCCGCCTACCCCCATAGTATTGCATTTGAAGCAACAAAGAGAAATACCTGGGGCACTTAGCTATGAGGAAAACGATTTGAGTAGTATTTTCTGCAACCCGCAGTGAGGCACAGAGGTAAAGGAGGCGGCAAAATGAGGGGGATGAAAATTACATGAAGATATATTTCAAATGTTGCATTGCGAGTCTGTATATTCATTCAACTTGTTAAATCGGAGACCTCAAATTTATTTTTTTCATGATATGTAGTTTCACATTTCAAAAAGGTGTTGCATTGTGAAAAAGTAAAACACTTCAATAAAGAATATTTGGAAATGTGTTTAAAGCAAAAATCCGTTTTTTTACAGCAAGATCTTTGCACATGGCCTGCTGGGCCAGTTAAAAGAAAAAAAATCTATGCAATCAGGCTTTGTAGCTAACGAAACCGTAAAACTGCTCAGGAGCAAGTGACAATGCTTTGTCAGTAACATATTAAAACTGATGAAAACCAGTATTAGAACGCTATGCTACACCTTTACAAACTCCCTACTGGTAGCATCTAACATGAGTGAGGAGTCATGCTACACCTTTACAAACTCCCTGCTGGTAGCATCTAACAGGAGTGAGGAGCCATGCTACACCTTACTCCCTAAGGGAAGCATGTACCATGAGTGAGGAGCCATGCTACACCTTTACAAACTCCCTACTGGTAGCATCTACCATGAGTGAGGAGCCATGCTACACCTTTACATACTCCCTACTGGTAGCATGTACCATGAGTGATGAGCCAAACTACACCTTTACACACTCCCCAAGGGTAGCATGTCCCATGAATGAGGAGCCATGCTACACCTTTTCACACTCCCTAATGGTAGAATGTATTATGAGTGAGGAGGAACAGAGCACTGGATACACATTCCAGGTGGGGTACAATACCTTCTCTGAAACAAGGTAAACGATTGATATGAAAGGGGCCTACTCGGCAATACCCTATAAACTGTAGTTTCAATCACCCGCCCAGTTCTCTCAAGGCCTGTTCTGATGAGGTTTATCTTTTTTTATAGGGCACCTGGTGTGCCTCTTAAGAGGCTTATTGACACTAGAAGTTAGAAAGAAGTGATAAGATTACTACAAAAGAGCAAAAATACAAAATAGAACCAACAAACCGCTACTGCAAGCAGCAACTGATGAAGTAAACTAATCCACGGTGGGGAAAAGTAGACTCCTGTGTGACCAGTCAACATGCCCTGGCCCAATTCCTACACTTGGTTCCTTGGGTTGGATTCAACTGGAAACCAAGGTTCAATCTTCGGGTTAGGAAATGGAGGTACTCAGGATCTGGGCTATCCCGCAAAAAGCCAATGAAAAATGTCCACAGTCCAGTGTGTTCCCTTGCGGAAATCCACTGAATTAATTAATCAAAAACAATGTTGCAAATAATCCCAGGGCATAACAAATAAAAAATATTTAAACAGTGCTCAGATGCAAAATGCAGATGTTCATAGAGAAGAAATAAACAAATGCATTTCAAACTCCACAGGCCCTCAAGGAAAGGGTCTGTACAATATATCATATACGCTGTACATTTCTGGCCCCATTAACAATACTTTTACGAAATAACATAGGATGTGGGGTTATACCAGCTAACAAATAGGAAAACTGGACCAAATTAAGTGTCTGGATGGAGGAGTATTGACATATGGAGCAGGGTGTCTATAAGAGGACCCAAGGTCCAGGGCTTGAAATTGAGGGAGCGCCTGGTTAGCTTGAAAACAAGTTAGCAGGAGCTACGTTTGGCTTCTCAGGCTAATGATGCCTTAAAAACATGCATATGTGACATTAACTTTTAGTATTTGAGAATGCTAATAAAGAACAATTAGGACACATCTAGAACACATTTAAACATAATGAATCATAGATAATTAACAAAAAGTTAAAGTGCGCATCTCATGTGAAAGTTACATTTGCAGTGCGCTGGGTACTCGCTCTTGGTTCCGCAGCGGTGAATGCCTGACACCCAGCAGCTGGTTTTAGCTCCTGCTCAGTGGATCTTATTTTCGAACCCTGAGGTCCCAGTTCAATGTCCAGTAACATACTATAACAACAAGGTCTCTGGGTTGTTGCATCCTTCAATCACAACCTAAGGGTATTTAAAGCACACAGACACGCATCTTTCTTGGCCTGGGTGGTTACGCTGAGAGACTAGTTGCCCTTCTGCGTGCTGTAGATTTCAATCCTGCAGACTTTCAACCAAAGCAAGCCATTTTAATTCACCCTCTTGCCCCAGCGGATACCTTCAACAATGGCTTGCAGGAATTATCCCGCCTGCCTGTGCGCTTATAAGATTGAGGTTATTCTCAGCCACCAACCAATGGTTGTCCTCCTACGCTAGTGCAGATCACAGACTGACACGCTTCTCAATTCTCCAGCTCCCACCATGTTCCAACCTAGAAGGTTTCAGTACTCCTTGTTTGGATCTGGGCTATGTCTCTGAACCAGTTCTATCACACTCTGAGCCCTAAAAGCCATGCACAGGCTCCTTGCACCAATATGTCCTTTGTCAATAAACTCAGGAATTTGGGTTAGCTGGTCAGCCACCTGTTCTCTGCGCCTGCCAATGTATTTGTGAACACACACACTCCATGGAATGCCATCCTAACTTCCATAAAGCTAGATTGCTTGTACCTTTTTGGTACTGTGTGGCTGGTTCCATGGTCCTCAAGCTCCGATTGGTGGATCCAATTCCCCATTAACCTAGAGATGGATTAGTCTAGGTTTCTAGGTTCCACCTCCTTCCTAGGTGTTCCTCTTTTCTTTCCAATCAAAGTCATGTGCTGAGCAGCAAGCTCGTTCTGAGGGATTAATGGATGTCATTTCCATGAGCTGAGGGCATATGATATGGCATTTATAACTCACCGATACACAAGTGTTTCAAGGCGCGAAGAGGCAAGGGAGGAGAAACAGAAGGAAGACAGACAACGATCCTACTAGGTCAGGTGACATTGAGATTGCGCGGAAAAGTGTGGGGGGGGGGGGTGGGGGGAGGTGCAGTACATAGGAAAACAATAAAATAAACAGACAATAAATAAAAGGGAGGCCAGCTGGTGCTAAGTGCAAGGATAAGAGCAGACATCAGGAGTCAAGTGCTAGTAGGGGCTGTAGGGATACAGAAACAGCCCTCGAGGGCCCAGATCAGAGGGTAGCCAGGTAACCAGTGCAGTTTCAGATTCATTCAGGAGATTAGCAGGGGAGAGGAGGAGAAAGCAGAAGCAAAGTGGATGGTCTTGAGGTGCTTCCTGAACCGGAGATGGTTTGCCCCAGGTTTCAGGGAGGCCGTTCCAGAGGGAGGCCCAGCAGAAGAAAGATCTACCATTAACTCGCTGCTTGGAGAAGCGATTGACCCTGAGGGAGTTGGAGGCAGATGAGCGAAGAGCCCGAGAGGGAAGATATTTAGGAAAAGAGAGTTGAAGGTATTGAGGTCCCAGGCCCCAGAAGGCCTTGTGAACAATGCAGAGGGTTTTGAACTTAATCCTCGCCACCACTGGGAGCCAGTGCAGAGATTCCAGTCCTGGAGAGATACCATCCCTAGATTTGAGGCCAAGGACAAGTCTCGCAGTCCTGTTTTGGATGAGTTGCAGAAGGCGGAGAGCAGAGGCAGGCAGATTTAGAAAGAGGCTGTTGCAGTAGTCGAGCCTAGAGAGAACCAGAGCTCTAGAGACAGGGAGCTTCTGGGGGTTAGAGAGGAAAGGAAGAATACCTCTGGTGCAGCTGGTAGTGACTTCTTAGAGACACCAAAGATGTGAGGAAAGAAGGACAGTGTGGAGTCGAAGATGACCCTGCGGTTTTTAGCCTCACAGGTGGGAGCAGGAAGAGGGCCAAGAGAGGCCGGCCAGAGAGAGACAGGAAAGGAAGGAGCAGGTGTCAATCTCGGTCTTACTGGCATTAATGCAGAGATCATTGGCGGCTAACCACTCCTGGATGGCGGACAGACAGTCGGAGATGAGAGAAGGAGAAGAGGTGGCGGAACAGAGCCTGCAAATGAGTTGAGTGTCCAGGACCCAAGTTGGACCTGGAGGGTCAATCAGAGAGGAAGGAGGCCAGTCAAGCCAGGGCCTGATCGGTGATACCCAGGTTATCACAGAGACTGTTGAGCAGGATGGCATGGTTGACCGTGTCAGAGGCAGAAGAGAGATTGAGTAAGACGAGGACACAGGGTGTTGGAATCAAGGTTGGAGAACAGGTCTTCACAGATGTTCAGGAGAGCAGTTTCCGTGCTTCAGGCAGCTCTTAAGCCAGACTGATGGTCATGGAGACAACCAACAGATTCAGCCAACCACCAGAAAAATGAGCCTACCGCCATCCTGGAATCAGGCAGGTTCGCTACGGTGCCCGGGATATGCCATGGTCTTTCTGCTACTGTGTCCTGTAGACAAACTACCCCTGCAATTACCCTTCTGTACATTGCATGGACATGTAATCTGCTTGCTTTTCTGCGTTTAAGAGTACTTAGTTGTGTTTGTGCTCCGTTTTACAATCCTGCAACTGAATTTGCTGAAAACTGGCACATAGCACAACACTGTTCTGCTCCATGAGCGGAATACGCTGAGTGAGTAAGGAAGGAACAGATAGCGTTGGGCGTTTCCTCACCGTATGCCCTACCGTGAGATTAATCCCTTGGCACCCCAACACCCTCAGCCCTCCCGACACACGAACATTCCCAGACACCAGATAATTCCTAGGACTCTGTGGGGTCCTTGCACAGCAGTCTATGTAATAAAGGTCATGAGTTAAAGAGTGAGTGTTTCAATGGCTGAGGATCTTCTTGTGCCTTTCCTCCCTTGGAATGGTGAGGCTTATACATGTTCAGCCCATGTACCCCCACCCAAAAATAGTAGATATGGAGCTAATGGGACACTCAAGAAACAAAAGATCTTGTAAAGACGATTAGGCCATAAGTGGAAAAACCCAAGGAGATCTTCTGGGGCTGGAAGCAGAAGGGAAGCTTGGGAGATGTTGCCTGGGAGGAGGAGCAGGGTGTTGTACAAGCAGGCGCAGACAGGGGTAGAAAGGGTGCATGTCAAATCTTCTTGGGAGGTCACATAGGCAGAAGGGCACTCCAAATTGGCACGGAAGACCCCCAAAAATAACATATCTAGGCTTTACGGAAAGTCAGTAGTGTGTAAATGTGGTGTTTAGAAACACAATAAAAAAATTTACAAAAATTATAAGCAGGGGGGACAGGCTCTTCCCAAGAAAAGCTTTGGCCATGAAATCTCTGGCCAAGGAAGGAAGCACCTAGGGCCTCCAAGCAACAAGAGCACACAAAAACGACCACTGATGCAAAAACAGGACATTGTGCCTGGCCAGAGAGGAAGACTGTTATGGAGCACATAAGCATATAGGGTGGGTGTGTGGGGCCTGGGTAGAGACTGGACGTTCCATGCAATGGAGCATAGAACTAAGCTGGGTTTCTGTTTGACATACATGCACAAGACTGGCCAACCCGCAAGTTTGAAAGGGTGAATGGTGAGACTTAAGAGAAGTACATTAAAAGTAGCATCCTTTACTCCATTCCATTCTTGGAACCTTTGCTTTTGCGGAGCAGGCGGTCACATTTGTTTTTGCATGGCAGGGATGGGCTGGCAGGGAAGAAGACGGGCATAGGCGTAATAGAGAGAAAGCATAAGGCATCATTTCATAGAACTATCTGCAGCATACCCTTGCCTGGGATGACTGCCAACTGGCATACACAGCACATCCCTTATAAAAGACATGTGCCTGACGGAGAGGTGAATGCAGGCTCCAGAGCCCGTAGGGGAGGAGGAATCACAAAACCAGCAAGGGCCTTTCTCTAGAAGGTGGGACTAGGAACAGTACGCGTCTGACGGGACATTACCATTCAGAGAATGTTGAGGAATGGTACAGAAAAGTTACTTTTTTCTATCGACATGGACTTTCTTTTTAAAGTATAGACCAGTTGGCTATACATGCTCCGAGCTGGAAATAAAGAATGTAGTCCGTATGTATGGAGACATAATTGAAAGGATCCAAGCACAAAGGCACAGGTCAATCCATGGACCTGTGGTCCAAGCAACATTCCAGCACCTGTTGAGTCAGGTGCCAATAATGTGTTTTTAGGCCTCAAGACAAGCCTGAAAAAGAGTTTAATGCCCATATCCCTACCTTAGGAAGTCCCAAATAACATACAAGTTGCTTTAGCTCGATGCAGTAATGCTGGATGCGAAGATGAAAGCTGAGAACCTGCGATGGGGTGCACCACTGGTTCACTCTGTCGATCCTAGATCTTCAGCAAACGTTCCCGAAGTTTGCATTATCAAGTTGGAAATATTCTTAACACCAAGAACTGCAGTAGGAAGTGTTCTTCAGAGAAGCAAGGTGAGTGGGGATAGGAGCAGTGGAAGCACACTGCCCAGTGTGTGGATCAGCTCACAAGGACAGAGTGTTTACATATAGAGTCATGCTGTGGCTGTGCTTCTGGAAGCCCCAGCTCCCAACACAAGCCCCTCTGCAGGACTTGTGCGTCCCTGCCGCAGGATATCTCTGCTGTCAGAGTCACTTAATTTGCCGAACAGGAAGATGAAAGCCATTCGCTGGGAACAGCAGTTGCTAAAGGTCCTGTGGGCAGATACAGGAAGATTCATGAATCTGCTTGCTCCGATAAAGGCAATTCACAACGTCTGGTCCGAATTACACCCACAAAACAGAATAGGCAGCGCATGAAATAGCACTATGGGGGAACCCCATGCTTAAAGGCCTAGAAAGTCATGAGTGCGGGTGAACAGGGGTGCAAGACAGTGGGAGACCTATACGAAGATGGTAAGACACTGGTGTTTCAAGACTGAACAATGACTTGAGACTTCGCCAAAATAACCCTGGGCATGATACAGTGACAGCGATCAAGGCTTTAAAGGACAGGAGGAAACAAGTCACCATTCTGCACAGGACACTGTTCGCAAAACAGGCTCCGGGAATAATTAAGGTTAGGGACAAATGGGAAGCAGACTTGGACATAAACATAGATGACACGAAGTGGAAACTGATCTGCCCACATGTCGGACGGTATGCACGAATGCAGGTTTGAAACTCATACAATATAAATGTATACACATGGTTTATCCGACCCCAGAATGACTACACACGTTCATCTCAGAATGCTCAGCTGGATGCCCTAAATGAACTGCACATCCAACTAGCCTCCTGCACATGGTATGGGACTGCCTGTAGGCAGGAAACTTGCGGATATTACACAATGGGAGTAGACAGCCGAACCAGAGGTGTGTACTCCCAAGGTGAAAAAATTGCAAAATAAGAAATGTATAGGGCTAGGATTTGCGCTGCTAAAGTGCCGTATTGCAACGCAATGGAAAATCCCACTGGCCCAGTACTTAAAGATTGGGACAGGGACCTGACAAGATGGTCTACGATGGAAAGTGGTTAATAGGTGAAGAATCTCACCAGGGTTGGAGCTGAAAATCTACACTCCCAATGCGATGAAATGCTAACCCAGCTACAATACCCATCTTATCTCAGACTGCCATGAGTAGATAAACTTATCTTTCGAGCACAAATACAAATGGTTTTATCAGAATATGAAACAAATATTTGGCGATCGTTCCAGGATGGTGGGGGTGGGTGGTTACATAGAGGACAAATAGGTAATGTTGATGAATTCCTAATACATTTGGGACACTCGTTGTAGGAAATGGTAATCATCAAGGATCAATGAAATACAAGTATGGTTTTGTAGTTGCCAATTGGTTTTAATATTAATGTTATGAAATGTTATATGGATGTACTGATGTATTAAAATGAAATAAATATTTTAAAAAGTAACCTTGGGTACATGCAGGTGCAAATGGATAAAAAAAAATCCCTTGGTATATGGCACACTAGGGGCCTCTCTCGGCTATCCAAGGATTACTTTCCATTATGAAGAGCGTTAAAAGAGGACATGTCTCGCAAGAAGTATAGTTATTTCTTAGTGGGGGGGATAGCTCCAATAACAACGAACGTCCTGCCAAGATTGTTGTTTTGGTTCCAGATGTTCCCAATCAGGGTTCCACAGTCTCTCTTTGGGGCCATAGAGAGAAGTGCCCACATGTATCCAGAAGGACAAGAAACGTAGAATTGCACTAAAAAACTGTGCCTATGGAAGTGGGAGCGCTAGCGCTCCCCGATTTTCAGAGCTATTACAAAGCAGCCCAGCTGAGGTTATTAGCAGACGTCATGTGGGGCAGGATTTAGAGACGGTCACTGTACAGCGAGAAAAACTGGGCATTACCACTGGTAATGATGGACTCATTACGGTGCCAGAAAATTTATTTTTCAGTAGAGAGCACTATAACCTCAGTACTGAAAATTATTTTGGAAATCTGGGATGATAATTAAAATAAAAGGGCTTTCATCACGGCCTATCCAACTGCGTTTTATCTGGGGTCCTCCCTTCAAGATAGATGAAATAAGCTTGACACCTAAGAGGGATTTGGATGATCATGGATGGAGCAGGTGGTCAGTTTTTCAAACATCGGTCCTTAAATTGCTAGAACAGATACGAAAGGAACTAGGGGCAGACACAATAAAAAAATACTTCCTTATTGGAGGATAAAAGGGAAAGTTAGAGGCCTCTTGGAGAAATAAACGTAGCTAGGGCTGACAATTTGGGAAAAAGTGATATGGTGCAAGGGTACATTTCCAAGTAATACGAGTGCACGATAGAGCAGGAAGTAGTCAAAACACAGGGGATTAAGGCTGCTTGGGAGAAGGATCTGGGTAGATGGACTCTCAGAGGACTCATGGAAAAATATCTGTCAAGATAAATTTAAAGGCCAACTCTCTTCACATGCCATGGCCCGCTTCTACACCAGCTGTTCCCCAATGTCAAGTGACTGTCCGAAAGGCTGTGGCGAGAGTGCACAGTTCTTTCCACATGTGGCGGAGGTTCCCCATGGTCTGTTTGTGGAATTGTTAAGGAGATCTTAGATAACTTGCCAACTTGCCTATGAACCCAAGTGTGTTACTCTTGGGAGGATGAGAGGGTGGATGGGTTCATAAAGACCGATTAGAGCCCTACTAACAGCAGGGAAATGGCATTGGCACACTACTGCAAATCTGGCAGGCTACCATCCTAGCAAGAATGGCTCCATAATGTTTGGGACACGTTTGTTAGACAAGCTCACATTCTCACAACATGGATATGCTCCTTTCTTTGAAGACTGGGTTCAGTTCCTGACTAGATGTTCTACAGACCAGCTTTGTTGTGCAAACCAGCAACCTTGTACTCATTCTCAGTGTTTTAATTAGCATTCTTGGATTCAAGCTGAAAGAACTGGACCTCAAGTTTAGTAGCGAAGACTCAATGTCATCGATGTGTAGTGTAATGCATCATGTATTATGTGTTATGCAGTAAGGGAAGCAGGACAAACAGAAGAAATTAAAGAAAACTTTTTCACTGCATCACACTAAGTTCGAACGTGTTCCTGTTTTCATGTGGGGGAGGGTATCTATTAATGGTTAGACATCCACTTTTGAGTGGAGGACATGGATATTTGGTCCACCCCCAGCCGCCTACCCCCATAGTATTGCATTTGAAGCAACAAAGAGAAATACCTGGGGCACTTAGCTATGAGGAAAACGATTTGAGTAGTATTTTCTGCAACCCGCAGTGAGGCACAGAGGTAAAGGAGGCGGCAAAATGAGGGGGATGAAAATTACATGAAGATATATTTCAAATGTTGCATTGCGAGTCTGTATATTCATTCAACTTGTTAAATCGGAGACCTCAAATTTATTTTTTTCATGATATGTAGTTTCACATTTCAAAAAGGTGTTGCATTGTGAAAAAGTAAAACACTTCAATAAAGAATATTTGGAAATGTGTTTAAAGCAAAAATCCGTTTTTTTACAGCAAGATCTTTGCACATGGCCTGCTGGGCCAGTTAAAAGAAAAAAAATCTATGCAATCAGGCTTTGTAGCTAACGAAACCGTAAAACTGCTCAGGAGCAAGTGACAATGCTTTGTCAGTAACATATTAAAACTGATGAAAACCAGTATTAGAACGCTATGCTACACCTTTACAAACTCCCTACTGGTAGCATCTAACATGAGTGAGGAGTCATGCTACACCTTTACAAACTCCCTGCTGGTAGCATCTAACAGGAGTGAGGAGCCATGCTACACCTTACTCCCTAAGGGAAGCATGTACCATGAGTGAGGAGCCATGCTACACCTTTACAAACTCCCTACTGGTAGCATCTACCATGAGTGAGGAGCCATGCTACACCTTTACATACTCCCTACTGGTAGCATGTACCATGAGTGATGAGCCAAACTACACCTTTACACACTCCCCAAGGGTAGCATGTCCCATGAATGAGGAGCCATGCTACACCTTTTCACACTCCCTAATGGTAGAATGTATTATGAGTGAGGAGGAACAGAGCACTGGATACACATTCCAGGTGGGGTACAATACCTTCTCTGAAACAAGGTAAACGATTGATATGAAAGGGGCCTACTCGGCAATACCCTATAAACTGTAGTTTCAATCACCCGCCCAGTTCTCTCAAGGCCTGTTCTGATGAGGTTTATCTTTTTTTATAGGGCACCTGGTGTGCCTCTTAAGAGGCTTATTGACACTAGAAGTTAGAAAGAAGTGATAAGATTACTACAAAAGAGCAAAAATACAAAATAGAACCAACAAACCGCTACTGCAAGCAGCAACTGATGAAGTAAACTAATCCACGGTGGGGAAAAGTAGACTCCTGTGTGACCAGTCAACATGCCCTGGCCCAATTCCTACACTTGGTTCCTTGGGTTGGATTCAACTGGAAACCAAGGTTCAATCTTCGGGTTAGGAAATGGAGGTACTCAGGATCTGGGCTATCCCGCAAAAAGCCAATGAAAAATGTCCACAGTCCAGTGTGTTCCCTTGCGGAAATCCACTGAATTAATTAATCAAAAACAATGTTGCAAATAATCCCAGGTCATAACAAATAAAAAATATTTAAACAGTGCTCAGATGCAAAATGCAGATGTTCATAGAGAAGAAATAAACAAATGCATTTCAAACTCCACAGGCCCTCAAGGAAAGGGTCTGTACAATATATCATATACGCTGTACATTTCTGGCCCCATTAACAATACTTTTACGAAATAACATAGGATGTGGGGTTATACCAGCTAACAAATAGGAAAACTGGACCAAATTAAGTGTCTGGATGGAGGAGTATTGACATATGGAGCAGGGTGTCTATAAGAGGACCCAAGGTCCAGGGCTTGAAATTGAGGGAGCGCCTGGTTAGCTTGAAAACAAGTTAGCAGGAGCTACGTTTGGCTTCTCAGGCTAATGATGCCTTAAAAACATGCATATGTGACATTAACTTTTAGTATTTGAGAATGCTAATAAAGAACAATTAGGACACATCTAGAACACATTTAAACATAATGAATCATAGATAATTAACAAAAAGTTAAAGTGCGCATCTCATGTGAAAGTTACATTTGCAGTGCGCTGGGTACTCGCTCTTGGTTCCGCAGCGGTGAATGCCTGACACCCAGCAGCTGGTTTTAGCTCCTGCTCAGTGGATCTTATTTTCGAACCCTGAGGTCCCAGTTCAATGTCCAGTAACATACTATAACAACAAGGTCTCTGGGTTGTTGCATCCTTCAATCACAACCTAAGGGTATTTAAAGCACACAGACACGCATCTTTCTTGGCCTGGGTGGTTACGCTGAGAGACTAGTTGCCCTTCTGCGTGCTGTAGATTTCAATCCTGCAGACTTTCAACCAAAGCAAGCCATTTTAATTCACCCTCTTGCCCCAGCGGATACCTTCAACAATGGCTTGCAGGAATTATCCCGCCTGCCTGTGCGCTTATAAGATTGAGGTTATTCTCAGCCACCAACCAATGGTTGTCCTCCTACGCTAGTGCAGATCACAGACTGACACGCTTCTCAATTCTCCAGCTCCCACCATGTTCCAACCTAGAAGGTTTCAGTACTCCTTGTTTGGATCTGGGCTATGTCTCTGAACCAGTTCTATCACACTCTGAGCCCTAAAAGCCATGCACAGGCTCCTTGCACCAATATGTCCTTTGTCAATAAACTCAGGAATTTGGGTTAGCTGGTCAGCCACCTGTTCTCTGCGCCTGCCAATGTATTTGTGAACACACACACTCCATGGAATGCCATCCTAACTTCCATAAAGCTAGATTGCTTGTACCTTTTTGGTACTGTGTGGCTGGTTCCATGGTCCTCAAGCTCCGATTGGTGGATCCAATTCCCCATTAACCTAGAGATGGATTAGTCTAGGTTTCTAGGTTCCACCTCCTTCCTAGGTGTTCCTCTTTTCTTTCCAATCAAAGTCATGTGCTGAGCAGCAAGCTCGTTCTGAGGGATTAATGGATGTCATTTCCATGAGCTGAGGGCATATGATATGGCATTTATAACTCACCGATACACAAGTGTTTCAAGGCGCGAAGAGGCAAGGGAGGAGAAACAGAAGGAAGACAGACAACGATCCTACTAGGTCAGGTGACATTGAGATTGCGCGGAAAAGTGTGGGGGGGGGGGGTGGGGGGAGGTGCAGTACATAGGAAAACAATAAAATAAACAGACAATAAATAAAAGGGAGGCCAGCTGGTGCTAAGTGCAAGGATAAGAGCAGACATCAGGAGTCAAGTGCTAGTAGGGGCTGTAGGGATACAGAAACAGCCCTCGAGGGCCCAGATCAGAGGGTAGCCAGGTAACCAGTGCAGTTTCAGATTCATTCAGGAGATTAGCAGGGGAGAGGAGGAGAAAGCAGAAGCAAAGTGGATGGTCTTGAGGTGCTTCCTGAACCGGAGATGGTTTGCCCCAGGTTTCAGGGAGGCTGTTCCAGAGGGAGGCCCAGCAGAAGAAAGATCTACCATTAACTCGCTGCTTGGAGAAGCGATTGACCCTGAGGGAGTTGGAGGCGGATGAGCGAAGAGCCCGAGAGGGAAGATATTTAGGAAAAGAGAGTTGAAGGTATTGAGGTCCCAGGCCCCAGAAGGCCTTGTGAACAATGCAGAGGGTTTTGAACTTAATCCTCGCCACCACTGGGAGCCAGTGCAGAGATTCCAGTCCTGGAGAGATACCATCCCTGGATTTGAGGCCAAGGACAAGTCTCGCAGTCCTGTTTTGGATGAGTTGCAGAAGGCGGAGAGCAGAGGCAGGCAGATTTAGAAAGAGGCTGTTGCAGTAGTCGAGCCTAGAGAGAACCAGAGCTCTAGAGACAGGGAGCTTCTGGGGGTTAGAGAGGAAAGGAAGAATACCTCTGGTGCAGCTGGTAGTGACTTCTTAGAGACACCAAAGATGTGAGGAAAGAAGGACAGTGTGGAGTCGAAGATGACCCTGCGGTTTTTAGCCTCACAGGTGGGAGCAGGAAGAGGGCCAAGAGAGGCCGGCCAGAGAGAGACAGGAAAGGAAGGAGCAGGTGTCAATCTCGGTCTTACTGGCATTAATGCAGAGATCATTGGCGGCTAACCACTCCTGGATGGCGGACAGACAGTCGGAGATGAGAGAAGGAGAAGAGGTGGCGGAACAGAGCCTGCAAATGAGTTGAGTGTCCAGGACCCAAGTTGGACCTGGAGGGTCAATCAGAGAGGAAGGAGGCCAGTCAAGCCAGGGCCTGATCGGTGATACCCAGGTTATCACAGAGACTGTTGAGCAGGATGGCATGGTTGACCGTGTCAGAGGCAGAAGAGAGATTGAGTAAGACGAGGACACAGGGTGTTGGAATCAAGGTTGGAGAACAGGTCTTCACAGATGTTCAGGAGAGCAGTTTCCGTGCTTCAGGCAGCTCTTAAGCCAGACTGATGGTCATGGAGACAACCAACAGATTCAGCCAACCACCAGAAAAATGAGCCTACCGCCATCCTGGAATCAGGCAGGTTCGCTACGGTGCCCGGGATATGCCATGGTCTTTCTGCTACTGTGTCCTGTAGACAAACTACCCCTGCAATTACCCTTCTGTACATTGCATGGACATGTAATCTGCTTGCTTTTCTGCGTTTAAGAGTACTTAGTTGTGTTTGTGCTCCGTTTTACAATCCTGCAACTGAATTTGCTGAAAACTGGCACATAGCACAACACTGTTCTGCTCCATGAGCGGAATACGCTGAGTGAGTAAGGAAGGAACAGACAGCGTTGGGCGTTTCCTCACCGTATGCCCTACCGTGAGATTAATCCCTTGGCACCCCAACACCCTCAGCCCTCCCGACACACGAACATTCCCAGACACCAGATAATTCCTAGGACTCTGTGGGGTCCTTGCACAGCAGTCTATGTAATAAAGGTCATGAGTTAAAGAGTGAGTGTTTCAATGGCTGAGGATCTTCTTGTGCCTTTCCTCCCTTGGAATGGTGAGGCTTATACATGTTCAGCCCATGTACCCCCACCCAAAAATAGTAGATATGGAGCTAATGGGACACTCAAGAAACAAAAGATCTTGTAAAGACGATTAGGCCATAAGTGGAAAAACCCAAGGAGATCTTCTGGGGCTGGAAGCAGAAGGGAAGCTTGGGAGATGTTGCCTGGGAGGAGGAGCAGGGTGTTGTACAAGCAGGCGCAGACAGGGGTAGAAAGGGTGCATGTCAAATCTTCTTGGGAGGTCACATAGGCAGAAGGGCACTCCAAATTGGCACGGAAGACCCCCAAAAATAACATATCTAGGCTTTACGGAAAGTCAGTAGTGTGTAAATGTGGTGTTTAGAAACACAATAAAAAAATTTACAAAAATTATAAGCAGGGGGGACAGGCTCTTCCCAAGAAAAGCTTTGGCCATGAAATCTCTGGCCAAGGAAGGAAGCACCTAGGGCCTCCAAGCAACAAGAGCACACAAAAACGACCACTGATGCAAAAACAGGACATTGTGCCTGGCCAGAGAGGAAGACTGTTATGGAGCACATAAGCATATAGGGTGGGTGTGTGGGGCCTGGGTAGAGACTGGACGTTCCATGCAATGGAGCATAGAACTAAGCTGGGTTTCTGTTTGACATACATGCACAAGACTGGCCAACCCGCAAGTTTGAAAGGGTGAATGGTGAGACTTAAGAGAAGTACATTAAAAGTAGCATCCTTTACTCCATTCCATTCTTGGAACCTTTGCTTTTGCGGAGCAGGCGGTCACATTTGTTTTTGCATGGCAGGGATGGGCTGGCAGGGAAGAAGACGGGCATAGGCGTAATAGAGAGAAAGCATAAGGCATCATTTCATAGAACTATCTGCAGCATACCCTTGCCTGGGATGACTGCCAACTGGCATACACAGCACATCCCTTATAAAAGACATGTGCCTGACGGAGAGGTGAATGCAGGCTCCAGAGCCCGTAGGGGAGGAGGAATCACAAAACCAGCAAGGGCCTTTCTCTAGAAGGTGGGACTAGGAACAGTACGCGTCTGACGGGACATTACCATTCAGAGAATGTTGAGGAATGGTACAGAAAAGTTACTTTTTTCTATCGACATGGACTTTCTTTTTAAAGTATAGACCAGTTGGCTATACATGCTCCGAGCTGGAAATAAAGAATGTAGTCCGTATGTATGGAGACATAATTGAAAGGATCCAAGCACAAAGGCACAGGTCAATCCATGGACCTGTGGTCCAAGCAACATTCCAGCACCTGTTGAGTCAGGTGCCAATAATGTGTTTTTAGGCCTCATGACAAGCCTGAAAAAGAGTTTAATGCCCATATCCCTACCTTAGGAAGTCCCAAATAACATACAAGTTGCTTTAGCTCGATGCAGTAATGCTGGATGCGAAGATGAAAGCTGAGAACCTGCGATGGGGTGCACCACTGGTTCACTCTGTCGATCCTAGATCTTCAGCAAACGTTCCCGAAGTTTGCATTATCAAGTTGGAAATATTCTTAACACCAAGAACTGCAGTAGGAAGTGTTCTTCAGAGAAGCAAGGTGAGTGGGGATAGGAGCAGTGGAAGCACACTGTCCAGTGTGTGGATCAGCTCACAAGGACAGAGTGTTTACATATAGAGTCATGCTGTGGCTGTGCTTCTGGAAGCCCCAGCTCCCAACACAAGCCCCTCTGCAGGACTTGTGCGTCCCTGCCGCAGGATATCTCTGCTGTCAGAGTCACTTAATTTGACGTGAACAGCTCAGGCCTCCAGGAGCCCTTTGTGCTGAGCTTCCTTTCCCTGCTTCAGTACCCCTGCCTCCTTGAACACTGCCCTTTCTCACCATGCCGGGGGTAGGGGTTCAGCCCGGTTTATGAAATCGTGACAAGTGCAATCAAGCATAGGCGGTCTCAGTAGGAGAAACTGCAGACTGGGTCCTTGAGTGTCTTCCTCAGATGGAAGCAAATTTGCAAATTCCTGCACCCCGGCCCCAACGCGACAGTACAGCCGACTACTGTTGGGACAAAAAGACCTAATCTGACCGAGTCCACTGACATTACCCCTGATGGTTTAGCTTCCTCTTTTCCACGTGCAGTCCACATCCAAGGACTGACTGGCCTAACTGTGCGTTTGTCCGAGTCCCCAATACTCCCAGGTCAGAGTGCCACATAAGGTACCCAGGGGTATTCTTTCCCCAAACAGGCCACCCCGCTCAGCACCTTGAGTAACTCACTGGTTAGTGGTAGCCCTTTGTTTTATTTTATATGTCTGTACATAGTCTTTTTTTAAACGGGGAAAATGCTCATTCCCTGCAGGTCCCCATCAAAGTGGGGACCTAGGTTTAGCAGTATAGTGTAACTCCACACTGTCGCTTTACATGGAAAGCAAGGAAACACATATTTGCACCATTTATGGGCATGTCCTACCTCAGGTTGGAAGCTCACAGTAGGTGTGGCTAGATTTGGTGGAATGTAGTAATAGGTATACATCCAGAGTCTTTGCCTAGCAAAGATGGAGTGTGGCAACCATCCCAGATTGTGTGGTTGCTGAAAGATTGAATGGTGCCCGATTGCAGGCTGGATGTGCATCC
This sequence comes from Ambystoma mexicanum, assembly GCF_040938575.1. Lineage (NCBI taxonomy): Eukaryota > Metazoa > Chordata > Amphibia > Caudata > Ambystomatidae > Ambystoma > Ambystoma mexicanum. The sequence continues at coordinate 1,222,984,252 of NC_090926.1, read as the reverse complement.
GCAGCCCAAACCCCCCCCTACCCTCCCAACCCACGTGACAACATAAGACGAGGCTTCTGCATTAATGAGTTTTTTCAGTACAAATATTCGGCAAAAAACCCATCGGAAAATGACTGTTGGTAAAGTAACATCGTACCCATTGCAATTGCTGGGACTCGTACCAAAGCAGATGAAGACTCTGATCAATCCAGTGGAGTCATTACTGATTCCCCGGTGGCGACCTCCTCCCATGTGGCCAGGGACCAGCAGCTGCTGACTGATCCTGGTGGCAGCTGTATGAGGGAGGATCACATGGGAGGAGACAGCTAGGGGGGGGGGGGAGGCGGTGACTCCATCGGATGATATGCAGTATCCCCCCCCCAGCCCCTATAGTACCATAGTTCTTAATGGCTTGTCACCTTACCTTTCCTCTATATCACTCTAGTGAAGCCCCCCCATCTATGACTCAAACACTCCCAACTCATACATAATGTCTTCTGCTTTTGATGCACCTTCATGTGAGATGTTTTAATAACATCATCCAAGAAATCCAGTAACATCTATGGACTTCAGTTCCCATAATTACTCAGGTACTGAGACGAGGAAGAGGAGGAAGTAGTTTATGGAAACCATCAGAAGCCCAAAGCCTAACATGCAGGCTAGTTGTTTTTCTGGACCCAGCGTATGCAGGACATTTAAAAATAGCTTCTGCACTAATGGAACAGGCAGTGCAGGAGAGAACAGGGCAAGGAAAAGTACTTTGAGAGAAGATGTGCAAGTCCTGACTGCTGCTCGTGAACGCGAGACACACCGTGTGGCGAGAAGAGAGGAGAGGCGCAGACAACACCCGCGAAGGCCCATGGAAGCACTGGGAGTCGCAAAGGAGCTCCTGGAGGTACCGCTGTGCAAAGAGGCAGAGCTCTCAGTTCCAGGCCACGGGAGAAAACCGGCGACTGATCACTGAGCTGCAAGAAATGCTGGGGGAACATCATCGCAGAGGCATGCCAAGAGTCAGAGATGCTGGGAACAACCAGTGAGTCTGCCCAAGACTGTTGGGGACCCCAAGACGTAACACACATGCAACCGAGTGATTGAAAACATGAGATTGCTAATACGGACAACACTCGAAAGTGGTTTGGATGCAGTCAAAACCCAATACCAGTACAATACCCAATGAGAAGGAAATTAGAATGCAGGCAAGACAATGTGCAACAACAAACCCCAAGCAAGTACAGATGCATGAGAAGCCAATGTGGGGGAAAGTTGAAGCAAGTGTTACCATAAGCAAATATACCGAGCACCTCAGAGTATATGCTACTATGGTATAGTAAAAAGAGCGCAGTGAAACAAATAAATCCTCGTAGGACAGTACGGCAGGTAGCTGCCCTTGTGGGAAGATACGCAATAGGGGAGTTTACCAGGGGGACCTGAATAATTCATAGAAGTATTCCTGGCAGAGGAGTTTACCAAGCAATCCGCAATGGTTACAAGAAATTCAGACATTGTGGGACGATACCTGGCAGAGGAGTGTACCAGGGGATCTGAGAAGCTCGTGAAAGACGTCCTGACAGACAAGTACACCAGTTAGCAGAAGTTGCAGGGGAGTATACCAGGGGGATCTGAAAAACCCAAAGGAGGATTCCTGGCAGGGGTGTATTCCAGGCAACCCGCAAAAGTTACAAGAGGAGCTAAAGAAATACTTATGGAATGTATTGTTGGTACGAGAACTTTGTAAGTTGGGTGAAGACACAAATGAACTGTGAGATAATTAAACACTGTTGCCATCCTATCCAAGAATCTAGGGGAAGGGAACCACCATCTTTTCCTTGGAAAACATTTGTGTTGGAGTTATTATATTTTTGGGTTGTGAACATTCTTTGGTAATATCAAGTCAAAGACATTTCCTTACACTCCTTGTTTTGTTTATAGTGCGAGGGTCAGCTTAGGGCGTTCTGGACACAAGGACGCCTTTAAGTTATTGACTACTTGACACAGGCAGATCTTTAGTTGTAGTTTTCTAGGCAGGGAAGTTCCTCTTTAGGCATTTTCCCAACCCACGTTTAATAAAATGTTTGACTTTGAGAATACCATAACTGTGTCCAGCTCTCATTTCTGATTCCTCAACTCTCTGGAGAATGATAATGGTGGCTGTGCTGAAGCATCTCTCCAGAACCTGCAAGCTACGGATTGGCTATGCACAAGTCTGGCTTCTCCACAGGACCAGAGGGAACCACATTGGAGCTCCCTTTCCTTGACTTGGTGGCTGCAGATGAGATACTTACCCCCAGGACTCCAGGTTCATAACCATTGCTTGCCTTGTTTCGTATACCCCAGACTCTCCTCCAAAGGATAATCAGTAGGTAGGGATTACAACCTATTATTCCTGCCATAGACTTCATCGACATGCTTTGAAGTGCTGGAGTAATCTCAACTACTAAAGTAGATGCACAGATCTCTAGCAACTGGCTGTTTCTTGGCTTCAGCACCATAGCCCATTATCCTGGACTTATCCTTGCGTCATCGTCCTTGGCTAGGCTCAACTATGAATGCCGACTAAAAGGTTCACAACTCTGCTTGTTTATGAAAAAAGCTGGTTTCGTATTGACTTTTCATCATTGGAAAGCATTAAAAACCAAACTCGAAAACACTGCTTTAGAAACTCAAGACTGAACCCTGGCCATTTTGCAACGACTTCCATAGAAGTCAGCACCTCCAAAGTCTACTCCTAAATAGCTATTCCTCTGTAGCACGTGCATTTCAATTTCTGCTGAAGTCTACACAAAGAGTACATTTTGGAATGTTATCCTTCACCCTGCTCCCTTCCGAAGTATACCCGGACTGCTTGCCACATTTACAAAGAAGCCCTGCAACCTCGGTTCAGCTTGAGCTTTCAGAACCATAAATATGGGGTCTAGGAAATCTCTTCCAACACCAACTCGGTCTGAGGAGTCTGGCGCCTTTAATGGGGTTTGCAAAGTACATCAAGAACAGGGCGAGCACAATTGGCTACTATAATCACATTGCTTCCCTGCATCAAAGAAGTGACATCTCTGGTCCTGGTATAAGCGTGTTCAGGTCTGGACGGGATTGGAGCCATTTCCAGGCCAACGCATGTTAATGCTCCAGAACCCAAAAGGACACCACAGGATATGATTAAGTACCAATCATCCATCTGTGGTCCCAACATTATAATGCCATGCTGGGTTCAATAGTATTTCTATTGTCTCGGAAAAAAAAGGCAGTTACGGTATTCGTTAGAAATCACACTTTTTACCTTATGTGAGATTCATCTGTCATTTTGCTGGCTTGTTGGGACTTTGTTTTTTCTCCCAGCCAGGCTTATTCCAATACTGTTGTGTGCTCTGCCTTAAAAGTCCTTATGAATCCTAAGGCTGGGATACACCATAGCGTCCCAGAGAAGTTACCCCTTCCCGTTTAGTCGTCTGGCTAGGCTGGCAGTGGCTTTTTCCCCAGTGTAATATGGTTTCACAGGGTGGAATCCATTTTACCAAGCTGGGTCCTTTTTGACCCCCTCCCTCCTTCCATTTGACAAAGTGATTGCCGTATTTGGTTGCCTTCGAAGACCTGAGGGGTCGAAGGTCTACCCCTTTGTGACAGTTCGTGCATGTGAGAGGATGTGGCCATCTTGGACCATTGGAGGCTTATATCCCAGGTCTGGTTGCTGCAGTGAGCCCAAAACCAGTTCTGACTGGCATATGCAGATGCCTATCAGGATGAGTGTGGATTAATTCCTTTGTGTGGGAGCCATTCCTGAGTGCAAGGGCATGATTGGATGGATGCTTTGCCCCTCTGTTTGAATAATGCATGTGGTTTTCCCTCATTGACTCCCAAAGGGGAAAAAACAGGTCCATTATCCCTCACCTTGTCTACAACTGAATTCTCTACCCGCACTCGGAAAGGCCTGCAGCGCAAGGAAGGACTGAAGATCTGGACCAGCATCCTTCGATACTCCAAAGATTCTGACAGCAAAACTTGGCCTCTCCAGGATGACCAGAAGGAACCCAGAGGACCCAATTTCCCTTGATCCAGTGGGGGGAAACTAGATCACAGCTCCTGCTTGAAGGCCTACTCTCTGAAGCTCCTGACCATGCCTGGATCGCTTAACCCGCTTAATGGTCCTTCTGAGGCTGGCTCCTCTCTGGTGCAACTTTGCAAGATTTGCTTTTATATACCTTCTTTCTTATACCATTTTCAAGCAGGTCATATCCGCAGAAGACGAATCCTGTACCAGAGGACAATAGGGCAAATTTGCAGCGACAACTACTGCCAACCTCAAGGTTTCTTGCCTTTCATCTTCCCTGGCTCAGACCCTTAAACACTGGGAACTACAGAATCTTCAATAATCGTCCTTCCCAAGGGTATTGGGATCCCTCCTGCACTGAAGAGTCATCGCTGGAACCAAAAGGTGGTCGCCAAAGAACATGCATAGCGACTGCCTCTGGAAACTACCAAACCGCTGCAGGATTGATTTTTCAGATTCTGACGTATAAGAAAACAAAAGAGCAGAGACAAAAACAAAGTACCATAGAGAAGTCTGAGAACAGAAACACTGGATTGGTTCAAGAAGAAACTGAAAGACTGCAAAGGTCAGAAATAAGAGTACTTTGTGGTAGAGGTTTCCTAACTAAGCAAAATGTGTGTTTATTTGCAGATTAGGGTCAACACTGATAGATTAGGTTTATGGAAACTAAGATTTGGGAATATTCTTTGTAAGCATAGATTTAGCCAGGAGGATAAAGCATGTGTTAAGAGTAGGTTTGGCCTTTGTTAGCCACCACCTCTGGGCGGTCGGACTGAAAGCCCACTTTTGAATATGTGTGGTAGCCCAGTATACTTTTTACTGATGCCCCCCTCTCCGAACCCCACACACACCCTCAAGACATATTGTTCTCCCAGCCAGGCTTAATATAAAGCCTGAATGAGTCTGACTGTCTTTATTGCACTCTGCTATGAGAGTCCTTATGATTCCTAAGGCAGGGTGACCCCAAAGGTATCCCTTCATCTCCAAAAGTGAGTACCCTCTCTCGGATAGTCATTTGGCTAAGCTGGCAATGGCTTTTTCATCTGGGTAACATGGTTCCACTGGGTGGACTTCATTTTACCTGGCTAGGAACTTTTTTGACCTCATCCGGCACACAGCAAAATGGAGGTTGGAGCTGTTGCCTCAAAGACCCGAGGAGTCCCATGACTAATCAGTTTCCCTCTAGTGTATGCAAGGAAATGGCCATTTTTGGCCACTGGGTGCGCGTATCCCAGGACTGGAACCACTCCAGACTAACATACAGACTGTACAAATGTAAAGTGGAGTATAGAGGCTGCCTCCTTGCGCCAAAGATTATTCAAAACAATTTACAATGTCGCACTTAGAAATACAGAGAAGGAGTGCCCCTTCCTTCATCTGAAGAATTGCAGTTGCAAGTATTCTATTGTTGCGCCAGACACTCCTAACACGTATAGAATGGAGTCATTCCAACTTTATTTTATACTGTTATGATCCAGTATTGCACAGTTCATTTGGGTGCCCTTAGTGGTTAACACGTGTTTCGGCCATTGGGCCTTTTTCAAAACGGGCTTAAGATTGATTCACACTACTAATTATACATACAACACCATTGAAATAAAAGAAAATTTAAAAAAGAAAAAGATAGGAAATTAGGGTTGGTGTTAGGTGGGATTAGTAGGAGAAAAGAGACTGTGAAGTGCATTACAAATTAATTGTACTTGATCCACATTATTGAAATCATAGCAAGTTGCAATTTTGCAATTTTATCTTTTGATACAGTTTCTACTCTAGTACATTACTGAGTTAGATCCCTCGAACTCATTCACATAAACATTCTCATACTCGGTTTTGTAATCAGTAATGATTTTAGATCATTACTGTTTCAGTCTTCATGCAAACTTATATTTGTAAACTGGTTTATTGGTATTTCTACTTCTGCGCATTACTGAGTTAAATAGCTAGTATACACACATGATTATGTTTGCATGGTACTTGCATCAGGTGTATTGGAATCTGGTATATATCCAAGGTTGCTTAGTTTGTCAATTTGTTGTGTTCAAATCAGCTCAAATATCTGTGTTAGATCTCTGCAAAGATAACCTTTTAAAATCTCTCGAGTGACATACTCGGGAAATTGTGTATTTAGTTATTAATACTGAGGATACTTTCTAAATTGAATATATATTAGTCTCTTTAGACTTGCCAAATGTAATTTTCTGATGGCTCGACATTACGCGAAACATCTCCATTTTGAATTCACTTTTATACTGCAGACACGGTTTCTGTCATATGTGCCGTGATGACGTCCAAACAGCTCTCTTCTCTTATTCATGTGACTTGGTGAAAGCCGCTTGTACTCAACATAACAGCTAGATAAACATTAAATGGGGTCATGTCCCAAGTCCCACAGGCCATTATAAATGTTGAGCCTTGGTATATTGGTCTAATTATTACTGACAATTATACAGGGCTGATAGTCCTTTTGATATACATTTAGCTATTGTGATGTCAGATAACGTGTGCATTATTAATAGTCTATCCCCTAGGGAATACTGGATTAGTGCACAGGATATTTTTGTATGTTTTTAATCTAAAAATGTCCTTACTATTTGTACACCTAAATCTTGTGGATCCGCATGAAGTCTGCGTCTAAGGGCAACACCTGGTATGATTCTGACCTAGCCTCTCTGAAACGCAAGTGCAGAGTGGCTGAGCGGAAGTGGCAAGCATCAGGCACATCCTCTGGCAGACTGGCCTGTGCCTGCTTCAAAAAGGCACTACAGACTAGTCTCCATCCACTCGAAGAAGAGGGCCCATTGCCAAGCCCGCATCTCTGGGGCCACCAACAATTCTGGCGAACAATTTTAAATCGGCAAGAAACTCGCCTATCCTGATGCAGTCTCACTCCTCCCCTCCCTTCACTGGACCACTGTACTTCACTGGCCTAATTTCTTAACCAAAATTCAAGACATCCTGTCCTCACTCCCCTCATCCCTCCCTCCCCAGCTCTCAATCCTCCCTTGGCCGGCTCCCCCCTTAACTCCCTGTCCCCCTTTTACTCTCCTCTTTCTCCTCCCAATAGGTGCACCCCTGCTGCTCATCCAGAACGATTAAGGACAACATTGCCTCCCTTGCGCCAGCCTTGGCCAATTTCTGTAATCACTCATTTGCCACTGGCCCCTTTCCGCTACTCCTCAAGCACTCCCTTGTGCACTCTCTCCTCAAAAAGCCTTCTGCTGACCCCTCCTTCCCGGCTAAATTACTCCCTTCCTGGGCAAACTACTGGAGAAGCTGGCCATCTCCCAACTAACCCAATGCACGGAATCTGTTGGTTGTTCCCACAAACACCAGTTTGGCTTCAGAGCTGCCAGAGGCATGGAAACTGCTCTTCTGAACACACGTGATAACTTGCTCTCAAATCTCGACTCCAACTCTTCATCTGTCCTCATCCTTCTGGATCTTTCCTCTGCCTCTGACACGGTCAATCATGCCACCCTAACTAATTGGCTCTGTGACACACTTGGCATGACAGGCCCGGCACTGGACTGGCTGACCTCGTTCCTCTCAGACCATCCTTCCTAGGTTCAACTGGGCCTTTTTCTCTCCCCCATCTTCCTCTCCACCTGCGGCTTCCCTCAAGGCTCCATGCTCTTGCTGTGGCTCTTCAACGTCTACCTTGCCCCTCTGGCCCATCCGATCTCCTCCTTCTCTCCCCACTGCCAGTATTATGCTACGACAAGCAGCTCTCCTTCAAACTTCCCTCTACTTCTACTCTCATCCCTGTGACTGCTATTCAGGCTTGGTGTGCTGCTAATGTTCTCTGACTTCATGACAGTAAGACAGAGATCTTTCTCATTGGGACCCCAGCTTCCTCCTTCCCTTTGGCCGCCTTCTATGGGTCCACTCCCCTCACCCTCTTGTATGGCAAAAAACCTTGGTGTGATCTTCGACTCCCCTCTCGCCTCCTCGCCTCACATTGCAGACCTTGCCAAGAATGTCCATTACAAGATGCACCTCCTCAGAGGCATTATCCCTTTCCTCGCCTTCCCCCAGAAGCTCATCTCCAGAGCTCTGGTCCTCTCTAGTCTTGACTACTCCAACAGCCTCTTCCTCAATCTTCCTTTATCCTCCTTACACCCCCTTCAACTAATCCAGAATAGGACTGCAAGACTTATCCTTGGCCTCAAGTCCAGGGACTGCATCTTTCCAGCCCTAAAATCGCTCCACTGGTTCCCAGTTGCTGCTAGGATCAAGTTCAAGACCCTCTGCATCATCCACAATGCTTTCTGGTTGCTGGTACCCCGCTACATCCAACTTTCTCTTTCTAAATACCTCTCTGCTAGAGACCTTCGGTTTTCTAGCCCCAACTCTCTGCGGATCAGATGCTTTGCTAAGCAGAGAGTGGGGTGGGGTGGTAGATCTGTCCTCCGCAGGAGCCTCCCTCTGGAATAGTCTCCCAGCCCCCTTCAGGTGTGAGCCGGATCTCCTTAAATTCCGGATGCTCCTCAAGACCCTCCTTTTCTCTTCTTCCTTCCTTCTCCCCATACTAACCACTCCTCTGCCTTAGTGACCGGCTGCCTGGTTCCCTCCGAGTTCTACTCTACTCCAGGTCCCCCTGCCCAGTCCACCACCCTCCTCGCACTTTGCATGCGACTCTCTCCCTTATTCCATGCAATCCCTCGCACTTGCCCTCATGGCCTCGCCTCAGCACTTGCCTAGTCCTTGTGGCTTCTTCCCCATCCCTCCTCCACCCACCCTTTTTTATTTTGCACTCTTTACCCTGCACTTCCCCTCCTACCCCATCACTTCGAGCAGACCAGCACTCCCGCACTCCCTTCTAGTTCCTGCACTTTCACGACCCGAATGTCACAAGACCTAGTAGGAACGTTATCTTTCTCCCTTGTTCCCCCACCCTTTTATATGTCTTGTGGCGCCTGGAAGCACCATTTGTTGTATAGGCGCCTTACAAATGCACAATAAATAAAATATATGGAACGAGACTATGCAGCAATCAGAAGCAGGCGCAATGCAGCTGGTATCCAGCACAAGAGACGCTTTGCTTGCCTCTCACAGCACACCAACAGATAGAGAACTCCAAAGCTGAGAGAAAACGAAAAGCCGAACAATCAGACAAGTCGAAGAGGAATCCTGGAAGTAGTTCACATTTTAGGCCTGAAAATACATTCTGGGAAAATTAGATAAAGTGCCAACGTGTACTGTGACAGTAACTTACAAGGGGATGAGGTCTTCGAGGAGGATGGTGTGGACACTCGCTCTGTGACGACACCCCTGCTGAAGGTGCTCTATGAATTCTTTCATGGCAAGTTAGGAAGGTGAATGCCCGCCGAGGTAGTTAGAACTAAAAAGGGGGTTATTCTATGATTATAAACAGTAACAGGAGGGACAAAACAATATAGTGCAACACCTGCTATAAAAAGGTACAGGTAGCCTAGTCCAACAGTCCAGAAAACAAGGTTCCCATGTGATCACACCCAGGAGAACGTCCAAACAAAGTCACTCACAATCTAAGCGAGTTCTAGAGTCCAGCACACCTCTTTCTACATGGTTGGGGTCTGGTCCACCTGAACCCTGGCCGTCACTTCTCTGTGCCCAGGTTTTCTGGGATGGTGAGAAGGCAATCGTTGGAACCCTTGTTCCAATGGTTTTGTAGTCTCTTGATTTGGCGAGGTTTGTAGGGCCCTCCCCCTTCCACTCATGTTCTATGGGGCTCTCAAGCACAGTGCCTGGCATGGACGACTCGGGTATGTATTCTCTTCCTCGCTCCCTTATGCGTACTTCTGGTAGGATTTTCTCTCCTGTTTCTGGGTGGCAGCTATGGGATTCCTGCGGTGGGTTGATGGCCGAACTACCACCATCCTGGTCAGAGCATCAAACCCCCAATCCATGATCTCCATCTCTGGTCCTAGGAATATAGTGCAGCTGGCTCGCTTCACTAGCTCCTCTACTAAACTCTGATTGGCACATGCCAATGTCTTCAACAGACCCTCTTAACTAGCCTCGAGTTTTAACGTGGCGTTACACCAATGTCAGTTTGTACATCCATCTACCAACCTCATCTTATCCATCATTGTTTATGCCCTCATCCTGGTCCACTTGGAGCCTCACTACAAGACCGATTTCCTTCCTTCAGAGATAACAGGTATGTTCTTCCTTTCATGTTGTAGATAAAAGGGCGATTGAGGTAATAAGGGCCGATTTGCTAGCCTATTCCTTCTCCGGATTCCTGGGTCCGGAATGTTCCTCGCTCCAGGAACCCACTTTATCCCCCTTTGAATATACCTTCCCCATCCTTAACTTCAAGTGCAGGGAACTGTGCACAATCGAATCTCAGCACTCTGTGTCCAGCATCTCAAGGTCAGGCAGGAGAACCGGGTGTCTCATGAAAGCCTTCTGCCTGCATGGGTTGCCATGCAATGGCTCTCCTCGGTCTGATCCTGCATGGGTCAGTGTAAGCCGCAGTCTGCATTTGTGCAATGAGATACTAACTCCTGTCTCGTTGATCGCTGTGATCCATGCTGGGCTTAGTCCTGCTGATGCTCTGAGCTTGGGACTCCTGCTCCACGTATGGACACACGGACCGAGGATTATGCAGCAGGTCCCCTCTTGCTCCTGCCATCTGCAAGTAAATCACTTTTTCTCTGAGGTTTTTATAAACAGCCCTTTCTGGATATGTGCAGAAGACCAACTGACAGAAGACTGGGAGAGCTCTGGAGTTACCCCATTCATGTCCTCCAGAGGAGGAATCGCGGAATAGGGGGCTCACTCTGGGCCACAGAGTTCCCCAATCTCCCCTTGCAATGATCAGAATTTGAAAAAATAAAACTCTTAATATCAGCCCAGAAGCCGGGGGGGAGGGGGGAGAGAAAGAGTGGTCCCTAAAAGATGTCTGTGCCTAGGCCATGTGGCCTTCTGGGATGGTGAGAAAGCAATCGTTGGAACCCCTGTACCCCTAATGGTTTTGTAGTCTCTTGATTTGGCGAAGTGTGTTCACAAAACATCCTGTGCAATACTGCTGCTCATATGGAAGTCTCTGCACAGGTTCACTTTGTAGAGTAGAGGAATCTCACGACATGCTCTCTAGAGCCAGAAGGCCCGGGTCGAGGAAACACAACTGTTTGAAAAACTCAGTGTACAAAACACATGTACAGTGCAGAGAGAGATCAGAGGTGGGGAGAAGTTAACCAAAAACCAGCTGCAAAGAGAATTAAGCCGGAGGAATGTCTGACTGCCAAATGGGATCTGCCTGATCCCAAGATGGCAGGCAGCACTTTTGAGCTCTACGTCTGTGCGTACCAACCCAATCAATCCATAAGGGAGTGTGCAACCAGGGAGTGCACCACTCTTTATTGATGGGTATAAGGAAATCACATGAAAGGGGTGGGATCATAGTACCAATCGGAGAGATGTTGGATACTGCTGGAGGATACAGCCTAGATCCTGATGGGAGCAGAGTCCACAAGAGTTGGAGAATAGGAGAGTGAGAAATACTGCTACACGGAGTATGGAGCCTGCTTTCCTCAAGCTCTCCCGTTTCGAGTTTTAAGGAAGTTGGAGATAGCCTTTTGTAGTTGCAAGTGACCCTAAGACCTGCAGCCAGAAAAGCACCCAGGCAGCAAGTGGGAGACTATGTCCATATCCCAGTGGCCCCTGGACAAGGTGTGAAGGCATGATATTAATGGATCCACAAATACAGACTCTGGGAACTAAGAGCTTCATGGAGGCAAGGTGCCAAATTCAAAGAAGAAGTGTGCTGTGATGCGCAAAGCTCGTTGAGACGGAACAGTTCACTTAGTACGTTTTCAGGGATGGACATCCCAGTTGCTAGAAAAGGGATTTGAACATTGGATGGAGGACTTTGGGTCCAGGCTAAGACTAGACCCATGCATCAGCTATGCATTCTGCTCCTTCGTCCACTTTTACAAATGAGTCTTCCTCTTCCTTAGTCCCCATTTCCTCTCGGTATTCTCCAACAATCCCCATGAAGGAAAAATAAACGTGTTTGTTTGTTTATTTATAATGCGCTCCAGACCCAAAGGTTACCTGCCGCAGCAGAAAGTATATGCGAGACTTACAATGTTACATGAATAAATTTACAATATTACATGAATGTACAACTGCATACTTACAATCTATTTAGAGAGATTACCAGGAGAAACTATATAATGTACAGGAGTATACATACAATATTAGCAGTTATAAACATAATGGGGGTAGCTAATAACTATGTATAGTGAGTGGGGCTAAACGTGCGGAGGAGTCATTTACAGGTGTCTAGGCAATTTTAGCATTAATGTGTTTACTGAAGTTCCTTCTGAAGTGTGAGAAAGGTTGGTCTACTCTTAGGTTGGGTGGCAGAGCGTTCCACAAGTTAGCAGCTCTCACAGTGAAGCTAGTGCCACCGATTTTGGCAAGTCTAAATCTGGGTACTACCAGGCAGTTAGAGTTGACAGGTCTCGTAGGTCTATTGGATGTTTTTATTTTTATTTTTTCTGTCAGGTAACTAGGAGCAGCATTATTAAGAGCCTTATAGGTCAAGGAGATCATTTTTAGATGGATTTTGTTGTCAGTAGAGAGCCATTTGTGTTGCCGCCTAATAGAGGAGATGTGCTCCCTCTTCTTTATGCCACGTGCAGGTCTGAGAGCATCGTTTTGTAAAGTTTGGAGTCTTTGGGTAATGGCTTTGTTGACACCACTATAGAGGGCATTACAATAGTCAAGTCGGGACAGTATTAAGGCTCTCGCCAGGATCAGACAACTAGTATTGGATAGGAAGGGCTTGCCTGCTCTTATCAATTTACAGGTGTAGGCAGTGGTGGAAGCTAAGGAGTTGACCTGTTTGGTGAAAGACATGGTAGAATCAAGGTAAAAACCAAGTGTTTTTACTTCCCTTGAGACTTTGATAACATTTCCATCTATGCTGAAAGCTGAGTAGTCCGGGCCCAATTTGTTGATGTTGGCTTGTGTGCCCAAAATAATCAACTCTGTCTTATCATTCAGGCAGAGACCATGAGTAGCCATCTATGCCTGAATGATAAGATACAGTCTGTTCACCAACTCCCTTTCCCTGCTATGATCCCCAGAAAGCGGGAGGAGAATCTGTGTATCATCTGCATAGTTAGTGTAGGTGATACCAAGATAGTCCAGATCATCGAACAGAGGTTTGGTGAAAATATTGTATACAGTAGGGGAGACGCAGGATCCCTGAGGGACTCCACATGTGCTGGGTATAGGGTCTGCTGCTGCCGATGGGGAAAAAAACTCGCATAGTTCTCTCACTCAGAAAGGATTCTATCCATCTGATGGCTTGGGTGGAGAAGTGAGCGGCAGAATCCAAACGTCTGCAGAGGACCTTGTGGTCCACAAGGTCGAAGGCAGATGAGAGATCTAGTAAGAGGAGGAGAGCTGCCTTGCCTTGATCTCTCAGTTAGTCTATTTGGGTTTTTAAATCGATAAGGGCTGTTTCTTTTCCATGTGGTGGGCGGAAGCCAGATTGTCTAGTTCCTAGTAGCTTATGCAATTCAAGGTGTTTTTGAATCTGTGTATAGGCCACTTTGTCCAAGATCTTCAAAATAAATGGAACTGTAGTAACTGGACGGTAATTAGTGGGGATAAAGGGTCTAGCGTTTGCTTTTTGAGCAGCCGGAGCACCCAAGATTGTTTTAAGTTAGCATGGATGATGCCTGTGGAGAAGGATGCATTGACAAGTTTGGAGATAAAAGGTGATAAATCTCTGGCAGCGTCTTTTATTAACTTTGCTGGGCAGATGTCACCTTTGCAATTAGATGGTTTGAGGGTGAGGATGATTTTCTCTACCTCTAGTGTAGTGGTTTTGGTGAAGGATAATTTGCTAGACTGGGGATTGTGGGTGGCATTGGGTGGTGGCTTAGGCAGATTAGAAAGGTTGAGCAAGTCTTTTCAGTTGAAATTTGTTTTGGAGGGTGTTTATTAGTTAGAGCGTGTTGGATATCTGTGCACCAGGTCTGGTCCTTAGTGCAGGTGTCTGGTATGGCAATGGGTGATTCAAGTTCCTTCAGTATGGAGAAGAGTTCCATCATGCTTGAATTAGAGTTGGCAATACGATCATTGTATGAATTCCTCTTTGCCAGGCAAACTTCATTTTTGTAGTGGCGGGAGATAGATGTTAGTTTAGCCTTATTCTCAGCAGTTGGGCATAGTTTCCAATTAGATTCACATTTTCTCTTAGTGACGAGTAGGGCCTTAAGTTCACGTGTAAACCATTTATTTAAATGGGCTTTAGGTTTACTTGTACGCATTTTAAGTGGGGCAATTTTGTCCATGGTATCAGTCATGATCAGTGTTGAACTGGTTCTTATGTCCAGAGTCCTCGATAGTCCATAAAGGTTAGAACTGTGACCCTGCTCTCTGGAAAACACTCAAATACCTACATGTCCATGGGACCATGAGAAAGAGTATGTTTCCAACTCCACGAAAAATGAATACTGGGCAACAGAGTGAATAAAAATATCAAAAATTACATAAGGTTTTACAAAGTTCTTGTTTTGGTTCGGCACAATGGCAGGCTGCGGAGGAACCATGATGCAACTCTGCTAGCCCTTGCACTCGGCAAATAACCTTTCCAATAGTGAAGCTCAGTCAGGTCTCGGTAGACATAACATTGCTACTGACCAAAAAGGAACAGAACCAGCGATCCCTTCATGTGACTGGATTGGGACTGCTGAGATGCAAGCCCTACAGGAGCCGCAGCTACGAAGGAATGGTTTCATAGCATCTGAACAGTCCAGACACACAGAGAAAGAACACTGGAAACCAGGAGCCCACGCTACCCGAACCAAGAGAACTAAGCTGCAACCCATAAAAAGCCCAAAACGCGGGGATCCCAAGGGGAGCATCTCAGAGCGGGAATGTTTACTCTGCACAGTCTGCGCCTCCCAGCACCAGAGATGCACTGGTCTGCAGGACACATCATCTTAAGTTCGCTCTGGCACAATGGCACCACCATTGGCTCTGCCGTTGCCCTTCTTGATTGGAGAGCCTGCTCATATGCCCAGGACCTTCCAGTGCACCTCAGAAACCACTGTTGCTGAGCCATCACTTTGCCAAGACCAGATTGTTGACTATAGGTGGTCTGAAATTGCCCCCAAAAAATCCAACCACTCAGGATCTGCAATTCTGTTCACCTTGAGGAAGGCGCTAAAAAGGTACCCAAAGCAAAGATACGTCGAAGACACGAGCCCTATATTTAATATAGTTTTGTATTCTGGCCATTGAGGATGGCAGAGCCTCAGAACCATGATCCCGCTCAGCCAATCAGGAGTGTGTTGGTCTCTTGCACTTCCCATCACCTAGGGATTCAAGCCTGTTCAGCCTTTTCGGAGTGGGCTTTCAGTC
Source organism: Ambystoma mexicanum (assembly GCF_040938575.1). Lineage (NCBI taxonomy): Eukaryota > Metazoa > Chordata > Amphibia > Caudata > Ambystomatidae > Ambystoma > Ambystoma mexicanum. The sequence continues at coordinate 1,222,968,858 of NC_090926.1, read as the reverse complement.
CCACCAAGCTAAATAGCATGAAGGGCTAGAAAACTCGACTCCATTATATATTAAACCCACTCCTCCATTCAGGGGTACTTTTGTGACAGCCCGTCCATACATCTCACCATCAGAGCTACACTACTGTGGAGGGTGGAGGGAAGAGGTGGGAAACAGGAAAGCTAGCAAATAACTAGAGTAAGGCAACAAGGCACAAGTGTGCTGAGGCTTCCATGGAGGTCACACAGATTCTGGAAGCGCCCCCCAATGACAGCTGCACAAAAACACCTCCAAGATGCTCTTCACTCCTTGCTCATCCGGAGTACGACAACAACGGGGGAGGTCCAGAGCATTGCACTGCCTTCCTGCTCGATACTGCCAGGAAAGAATCCTATGCCTTTCATGTCCTAGCCCACCCACTCTCCAAACAAGCATCGGCAATGCCAACAGTGTGGGCTTTTGTGTAGGCATGGGTAAGGTACTACTGTAGTGGTATTCATTGGCCATCGATGGTAGCAGCTGCAAAATGGTGCGAGTACCTGGGCATATAATAGCCATAGCCTGGTAAAATCCATAAAAAAACACGAGCCAAAACTTTTGGCTTTGCCAATGCTTGTTTTTAACAGGACTTCAGTGAAGGACACGCATTGGGTTTATAAAGCGAGTGGCTGAAGACAGACCTGGGTGATATTTTATTAGACCGACACATATTTACAGGTCCCAATAAGGCATTTGGCAGGTACTTTCAGGACACAGTTTGATGGTAAGGCTGGTTAAAACTGGCTCAAAGAGATCCCAGGATGATGCGTTTCTGTCGGGATTGGCAGGACGGCCATAGGGATTAAATCTGCCATGGGCTGTCAATGGGTGACTAAATAATCAAACAACACCTACAAGTGTACATCCAATCGTTGTACTCGAATCTAATAGTTTCGGTGCTACCTAATAGCCACAACTAAAAATGGGAATGTAATGAACGAAAAGCACGAACCATCAAGGCACGCAAGATGAAAGAGTTCAAAGACCCCCAACAGTCCATGCACCAGAGGCCGGCCTCGGGAAATGGAAAGCCCCGCTTGGACTGCAAGTCTAAGGCCCATGGCAGTGAGCAGAGGCGGCGAATGCGGATCTAAAAACATTCCAAACGCATCTGAACCAGAGTTCTTATTCTAACCCAGCCCTTAAACGTTTCTGGGTAAAAACTTTGCCCCCAAGTAGCAAGACGCTTTAATATGAATAAACACAAATAGGTAAGGCAGATTTAGAAATTCATGAAGACTGATAAACTTTAGTAAGGAGCACGCCATATTATAAATGAAACCGTAGCATAGTTGGGCACAGCGGAGGGGGCTGGGCGTGCTTAATCCAGAGGTTTGATGGGGCTCCTGGCACGGCCTGGTCACCGCGCAGTTTCGGGCTTGGGCGAGAGAGAGAGCAGTGTGGGAAGTGCAACCAAGGCCGGTACAAGAGATGGAAGGGGCACGTCTTGGAGGGTGGGGGCGGGGTGGCTTTTTCTGTGAAGCCTTCCTTGTTCTCACGATGCTTCTGGCCGTAAGTGAAACAAACATGACGGTGGACGACCTCGTCCGAAGAGACGTCTCGTTCCAGGGCGCAGTCGGTGTTACAATAATTATCGCTCTCTTCCCGGCAGGGGAATAGCGACCGAGTCCCCAAGGCCGTGCGCAGGGAGGCAGGAAGCAGGTGCAGTGGCGGACAGTGCAAGGCACCGCACCCTCTGTCCGGAGCTGCCGCAAGTGCACCCATTATTGACCTACAGCACACACCGATTTAAAGAGCGACGTACATGCCGGCCAACATACCATAGCTCTGTCCCGGAGAAACATCTGCTATTCTAGTCCAGTGTGTAACCTGCACCCCAAGACTAACATGTAGCCAGTGCTGGTCATTGGGCCGGCTCTCGGCGGATCCGAGATCCGGCACCAGATGTGTAGCCGGATCTCGGGATCCGGCCAGAGTCAACGCCCAAGCCCATGAACCGCGCTGGAAAAAAGAAAAAGAAAAAAGAAAAGCGTCCGCGACGGCAGCATTTGCCGTTTCCCGCAGCTCTGGCACTGATGTGTAATGCACAATGCTCACTACATGTACAACTGAAAGGAATCGTTGTACATGTAGCGAGCATTGTGCTTTACACACCAGTGTCAGAGCCGCGTAAAAGCCAATGCTGCCCTCGCGGGCGTTTTTTTTTTCTTTTCTTTTTTTCGCACAACAAAATGAGCCAGGGCTCATCAAGGGGGTCTGGCCTAACTGCAGGGGTCCTGCGGGCCCGTTAGGCCACGCCCACCTGACGAGCCCCAGCTCAATGGGCTAATGGCACTCCTGCCAGGCAACCTTTTGTAGTGATCAACACCCTCTCCCCAGCAGCTGGGGAGGGGCAGCGTCACCATTAAGGCTGAAAGGGTGAGGCCGCTGGAAGCTGAGGCCGTTTCCTGAAGACTAAAACTCCACGAGTTTAAGTCTCCAGGAAAACAGCCTCAGCTTCCAGCGGCCTCACGTTTCTCTCCACAATGGTGGCACCGGCCCACGGGCATCTCCTGGTTAAAGGGATGCCTCGCAGGTGAGGCGCCACCATTATGGCTGAAAGGCATTTTTTTCTGGAGCCTGTAGCTTTCGCACACGAGCGAGAGCTTCAGGCTTCAGAAAAAAATCCTTTTCGTGTAGTGGCCGGGGCTGGCAGGGGAGATTAGTGGGCCCCACCTCAAAGGAAATTTCGGAGCATGCCGGGGCTGAGCCCCGGCATGCCCCGTCCCACTTAAAGCCCTGGCCGCCGGTAAAAGGCAATGTTACCGTTGTGGGCACTTATTTTTCTCTCTTTTTTTTTTAAAGTATTTATTTGATCGGATGGTCACTACCAACCCCGCCCCCTCTAGACCACACCCCCTGTGCCCCCCCCCCCCCCCCCCCCAAGTCCTCCCCCACCGCATTTTTTCCATTTCCACCACTGCATGTAGCACACTCTGCTATCCCAGTACTCGCACCCACACACCAGCTCTTCAGTGAATCTCAATCCTGGGGGGTGAATGCGTGTCTGCAGCCCAGGGGCATTGAGGCGCTGTTACTTGCATGAGCTGTTACAGGCATGGTATCAGTAAATGGCATAATACAGATAGGTGCAAGCATGGTTATCATATATGTATGCTATATGTGAGCAGTGTGAGAAGTTGCCATGGCTTGCAAGTATTTTTCAGCTGTTTGTTGCATTTATGCTTTATGGTGTGGTATGTTGAAGTTAGGGGTTGTGTGTTATACACCACTGTATTAGCTTTTTATTATTTTTTTTAACTATGGATGTTTGGCGTTTAATTTGTCTTTATGGACATTAATTTTGAAAGGTTTGACATTTGTATTTCGAATTTATAATTTCCTTTTTTTCATGCATAAAAACGAGGTCTTGCTGTTTCACTATTTTAGGGTGCACATCTGCGTGTCAGCATCTTGTGCCTGCCTGCATCTGTGTATGTCAGTGCCTGAGACGGCCAGGCAGTACGGCGCTTCCGTCAGCGTATGCGCATGCGCAAATCCAGCCTGTTCATTTAGCTGAAACAAGCACCCCTTTCCTAAGTGCAAACACCCACTCTGAGCACATGCCTCCCTTTCCCTCTCCAAGCACATGCCCCACTCCGATAGTGAGCGCGCCTCTGAGTATTTCGTATGTCATTTATATAGTGCCCTATGCCAAGGCCCTGGGTAGGAGTATGCACTCCCAAGCTCACGCGCCACTCTGACAATGCACGAGTACCACTTTAAGCATGCACTCTTCAGAGCATTTTGCTCAGCGTGCCACCCCCCCCACTCAGAGTACGATTGCATCGGAGCAAGTGGGAGCATGCGTGTGTGTCTCATCCATGGTGGTGGGGGGATGTGCATCTGTTTTTACATGTGTGTTTCTTTGCGTCTCCTTCGCGAGGGTGTGCTGTCTGCATGTCCTGCACGAGGGTGCGTGTGCGTGCGTGCGCGTCCCCTCCATGAGGGTCTGCGAGTGGGGGGTGGTGGCTGTGGCCAAGTCTCCTCCCAGGGTACGAGAGAGGCCTCCCCGAGGGAGAAGCGTGTTATGTCATTGTGATTTATATCGCGCACTGCTGCCATTTTCAGGGTTTCCAGGCTCTTTAAGGAGCTGAAAGGGCAGGGGGTTGGGAGGGGTTAGTTAGTGGGATTGAGAGGGGAAAGGGCAAGAGAGCTTTGATGTGCTATTGGTAGCTTCCATTCGGAAAAAATACTGTGTGCTGCTTTTTTAGTTGGTCGACGTTGTGGTGTTTGGTGCATGGTTGTATATGGGTGGTTTGTGTGCGTTTGGTTTAGTGTCCTGTTGAGTATTGCGGAGTGTCTGTATAGTTTCTGCAGTTTGTTTCTTTGCGGCAGAGGTATGTGTCTGGTTTGTTCAGTGTTGGGTATGCAGAGAGTTTTTAGTAGGGTTAGTCGGCAGTCATTCTCCTTTCCTGCAGGTTAGGTTGGTCCATCAATGCAATTATTCTATGGTGATTTGCAGCAGGATGCTTCATTTCTTTGAGTGGTCCTGTTTCGGGTTATCAGGTTTTCATTGTTTTTCTTGTGTTGCTTTGGCTCTTGCCCTTCGATGATGTTTCCTCTTTAGCTTGGTGAGTTAAAGAGCCATGTTTTTGACCATTTTCTGAACTTAAGGTGATCTTCTGTTTTCATTTCCTTTGGGAGAGAGTTCGAAAGTCTCACCACTATGCAGGGGAATGCTGACGGGTCACCCCCAACTCCCGAAATGTACACTACGCGTATTGTTTCTGTTTGAGGCGAATGTTGTTGCTGGACCTTAATGTCAAATTTGATTTGTAGACTAGTATTTTTCTCTGAATTAATTCTGCTCCTTGGCCATGGTTTGCTTGTGCGTTATGTAGAGTGTTTTGAAAGAAAATATAGTTTTTGACAGTAGCCAATGTAGTGTTCTCTGTGCTGGTGTGATGTGTTCTCTTGGCGAGTCTGAGGAGCAGTCTTGCTCCTGCGTTCTGTATTCGTTGTAGTTTTTTCATAAGGTATTCTGGCATTTCAAGATAGATGGTGTTGGCATAGTCTATTCTTGACATGACGGCGAGTGTTCTGTGCGAAAAAGGAAAAGTAGTATCCTCTTGATTGTGTGTAGAGGGAACAACCATTTATTTACTACTGCGTTGACTTGCAGTTATAGGGTTAATTATGCAGACCCTCTGCATAATTCACAAGGCTTCTGGGGCTTGGGCCTGCGGTATCTACAACGCTCCCTTCATAAATACTCTCCCACTAGGGTCTCTGCTCGTCGTTCTCCAACTCTCTGCGGGTGAACCGTTTTTCCGAACAGAGATTTGGGAGTAGATCTATATCCGCTGTAGGTGCCTCCCTCTGGAACAGCCTCTCTGCCTCTCTCAGTCTTAAGCCGGAGCTCCTTAAGTTCCGGAAACTCCTCAAGACCATCCTATTCTCTTCCTCCTTCTCTCTCCCTCTCCCCTGCTAACCTCAGTTATTTTTCTCTCCACGCTCCTCCTCCCCCTAAATCGGTTCAGTTTTTGTGACCGGTTGCTTTGTTCGCTTCCAGAGCCTTACAGGCCCATGCTCCCCCGCCAGTATTTTGCATTTGCCTCCGGGCTGCTGCACTATGTTCAGCATTACTGCACTTTCAGCTTACGCTGCGTGAGCTGGGCAACCTCTCTGCACTTAACCCAGGGCCCTGGTGGACTGGACTCGTTTGTCCCCCCCCCACCACCCACTTCCTCACACCTCCGTCTGTACACATGCATGAGCTAAATGTACTATAACTAGTTAGTTCGTCTGTCCTGACCTCCTCGCTCCCTAGCACGGTCGCTACTGTAACACTTCATGCACTTGCACTAGGAGAAATGCCATCAGGCCTAGTATGCTAGTTTTTCTGTTAGATAAGTCGTAAACTTCAAGGCCTAAGAGTGATTACTGTATTCCCTTGTTCCCTTCCCACCTTGAAGCACTCCACCTGTGTATAAGCGATGTACATATAAACAATTACAATTCGTTGTCCATTAATATTCAGAGATTTTTGACCACGTTGAAGGTTCGGTAGGCCGTGGAACGTGGTGATGGTTCGACAAGTCATTGGGCGTGACCATGATTTCGGTCTGTTTCTGTTTGCAGAGGGTGGGGGGAAATTTGTGTGTGTCTGCATCTCCTCCCCGAGCAAGGACGCTCGCATGTGTCTGTGCCTCAATCTCCTCACAGAGGGTGCACATGTGTTAGTCTCCTCCGGGGGGCGGGGGTCTCTCTTTCTCTCGCTCACACACAATATCAGATCAGCCAATCACTGATGGACTAGGCAATCGGGTGACAAGAGCGTGTGCCATCGCTTCTTAACTTCCTGGGAGCATCCAGCCAGGGGCGTCCCAGTTAATGGCGGAACAGGGAAGGGTGAAGACCAGCCCTTGACCAGCCTCTTAACCTATGAGCCTTTGCCAATCTCCCTGTTGCAGCTGCGAGTACCCGAAGCCTCCCAATTACTGTGCTGTCTCTCCAAACTGTGCTACTAAACAACAATACATTGACTCCAGCTTCTCCTACTCAAACCCCTCCCTACGCTTTGTCCAATCACGCTACAACTTCCTCGTTTCCTAGCTCGAATATATAAAACTCACAACTTGAAACTCTCACTACTCAATTTCTCCTTCACCTCTGTCCGACAAACAAAGCCGACGAGATAACCATACGTCCCCCAACACCTATCCACTCGCCTCTCTTCCTCTGAGACTCTTCTGTACTCTTCCTTACCTCATCAATTGAGCATTGCACTCTGGAATGCTCAGTCTGTTTGCAACAAAAAGTTCTTTAGCACTGACTACTTTCACTCCAAATCTCCTCCCCTAGACTACCTTGCTATCACTGAAATCTGTATTTCTCCATCTGTCACTGCCACTCTGGCGGCCCTACACGACTCCAAACTATCCTTTGTTCACTCTCCTCGACTGACTTGCAGAGGTGGAGGCTTCAGAGACCTACTCTCTTCCTACCTCAATACCTCATTAATCTCCAATGCCACGTCCTCTTCTACCTGTTGAATTCACCATCTCTGCTATTGCTCTGCCTCACTCGGTTCACATCATCTCCATCCATCGCCCTCCTGATCCCACTGGACCATTCTTTGATGACCATGGGCAACTACTTTTCCCTTTCCACTAAACATCACCTTCAGTGACTTTAACCTTCCCTCTCCAACTACTTCTTAGAAATCAGAACTTCAGTCTTGTCTTAGTGACCACACTCTCCACTCTGTCCATAACCCACCTACCCACACAGGGGGCAACTAATTAATCTCCACCTCTTTCTCAGCCACTAATCTTTCACACCATCCATATCTGAGTACTCAATTGTTTCCACCACCATCTCCTTTCCACCCGCTGGCCTTTCCTCACAACCTGCTTCAACTATTGCTATGAGGAAATGTAAACCTTCTGCCAGTCCCACCTTTCTCTCCGACCTACACTTCTCGCTCTCCTCATTCACACCAGATACCTCTTCCACCAACACTGCCTTCTACATCCCTACAATATGTGATTTTAATGAATGAAATAACGAAACTTTAACAACGAATATATATTGAATTATTTTATTTTATTTGGGGGTCTCCCATACCCCCTCATTTTCCCCCATGTTTTTAAACCAACTCCAACCCCTCCCCAAGTTTTGTTTAATTTGATATTTCTTCGTTGTTAATGCATTCTCTGCTTTTAGTCATTATAAATACTGGATACCCTACTATATGACTCATTCACCTCTCACTTAACACTGCTTACTTTCAACCCTAAGTCTCAGCATCCTCAATCATGGGTCACCCCATTCATAAGCTCTCTCTGCACAGACGAGCTTTCACTGCTGTGCAAAATGGAGGCGTACCCACTAGCACGAGTATCTGCAACTCTACCGCTCTGCCTTGATCTCAAGTCCACTCTTGATAGAGCTAAACAGGAATTTTACCCAACCCTCATCGACACTCCCTCCAACGATCAGCCCTACAGATAAGGGGTGTATTGGCCACGTTTACTCCCTAAAAATAGGGAGATAGTCCCCACAAAATAAAAATGGGGAGTAAGAATACTCCCAACAAAAATAGAAAATAAGCACATATGAGCTCATCTCCCCGTTTTCATCCACACAGCTTCAAAGATGGGTTTGGAGCAGTAGTACACAGTGCCAGAGGAAGAAACTACAATTATTACTGCTTAATCCAAGTGGTAAAAATGTACCTTTTAATGTGCATAAATAACTAGGTGGCAAAAAGTGATTATGCAAATATTACTGCTTTACAGTAAAACATTTTTATTTGCTTATTAAATACTCCCATTCGGAATGGCACTGATGTTTTTACTCCCTTAAAAACCTAGGGTGTAAAATTTTCCCACTGCAAAATCTTATCTAGAACACAATACTCACCGGCTACAGGGCACCCTAAACTCACTCCTCCCCTAAGTCTGTCCGTCATCTCCACTCACGGCTAACGACCTAGCTGAATACTTTGCTACAAAAATTACCAAAATTAGAGCCTTTCCCTGACCTTACTCACACTCCCTCCTCCTGCATTTTACACTCCGCCTACTCCACCTTCCTCCTCCATCTCCTACTTTAGTCACACTTATACGGATGACGTGCTATCTCAACTGATGAAGGCTAACCCCTCTTGTACCCCATCAGACCCTCTCGGGTCTCAGCAAGTCAAGCCTATTGCCCCTATAGTGGCCTCTCACCTCACTTAACTATTCAACCTGTCCTTTGACTCTGCTTGCTTTCCACCAGTTTTCAAAACAGTCACCGTCATCCCTCTCCTAAAGAAGCAAGGGGCTGACCCGAACCTACCGGCTAACCTTCGCCCTGTGTCTCTCCTTCTGCACTACTCTAAAGTGCTTGAAAGGGTTGTGTTCAACCGTCTTACCAATTTCTTAGACATCCACAACCTTTCGAGACCCCCTACAAGCACATTTCTGCTCCGGTCACTCCAGGGAAACTATCCTCATGAATGTGTCCAACTTCACTGCCTCTGCTAAGCACTCAAACCTATCCTCTATCCTAATTCTCCGTCTGCTGCCTTTGACACGGGTTATCACTGATCTCCTTAATACTCTTTCTTCTTGGTATTCGCAATCGAGCACTTGCCTGTACTGAATCCTACCTTGCAACTCGCCGATTATCTGTCTCCTGCAACAACACCTCTCAACTCACTCCTCTAACTATTTGTGTTCACAAGTCTCTGTCTTGGGTCCGCTGCTCTTTACACTCTACACTTCTGCTCTTGGGGCACTAATCTCCTCCTTTGGGTTCTCGTACCAACTTTTTTTGGACGACACCCAATTCTTCTTCTCTGTTTCTGAATCCTGAACTCTCATCTGATCTCTATCAAAATTTCAAACTGTCTCTCTGCCGTTAAACTTTGGATGGCTTTGCACTCTCTGATGTTAAACTCTACCAAAACAGAGGTACTCTTCTTCCCTGCCAAAAGCTCTCCCTCATCACTTCCTCTACCTATCCAGCTCCCACCTGACACTCTCCCCTACTCTTCTTCAACTAGAAACCTCAGCATCATCTATGACACTTCACACCTTTTCTGCTTTCATCTCCAAAACTGGAACAGCAGCTCGCCTCAACCGCCTACATACTAGGAAAATCAGGCATCTCCTTCCTTTCAACATCACCAATAATGTCTTAACCACTCTTGTCTTCTCTTTAACTGGACTATTGTGCCAGCATCCTCTTTGGTCTCCCCAATTATGCTTTCTGTCCTCTTGACATGATCATTAACTTTACTACCAGGACTCTCTTTGAACTCTCACCTCATACCTACTTCCCTGTACCGTTAACAGGCCTATAATGCAAAACAGGGCCAGATTAAAAAGGTCTCCTCCTGGTTCACAAATCTATCCATGGTAAGGACCCACTGTATCTATCCTCATCTATTCAACTCTACAAGCCTTCTCGTAATCTCTGCTCTGTCTCCTCGACTACCCTTGTGGCTCCTCGCACTCCCTGCGCTTCCTCTCGCTTTCGCTCTCTCGCTCTTCTTGCGCCACTTGTATGGAATTATCTTCCAGTCCACACAGATATGTTTAAAACAAAACTAAAAGCCTACCTTCTCACTTCTGAGTTAACCTACCTCTAATGTGCCTGCTGGCTAACAGTTTTCCCTTGCCTCCAACCTGCCTCCGTCTCACTTCCTCTGCCCAAAGTAGCACTTCACCCATCATGGTCACGTCCCGAGCACAGCTGGCTGTACCGCCTACCTGCACTTAAAAATGGTCAATGTTGGTTGTCCTTAGTCTATGTATGTCCACTTATGTATTGTCCTAGGTGACTGTTCCATTTACTCCCTTCCACAACCTGGTTAGAATGTCACCTGAAAATCACCCCATTGCAAGAAGCTCACTGCTTCCGGTGAAATCTGATTTCTTGTGTATTGTACGTTCTTTTGTGATCAAAAAAGCATTGTTCCTCCTGTATATAAATACATAAAAAATCATACTGGAGACGTTTAGGTTGCAGATTATGAAAGCAGGCCGATCAATGTGTATGTTTAGAGTAACGTATCAAGATCAAAGAGTGAGGTTGCCAGGTGGGCATGAGATAAGGGGGATAAGTGTGGAGTTGGGCGAATGTTCTCGAAGGGTGAGGTCAAGAAGTCAGAAGGGGTGTTCTTGCTTGTGAAATCAGCAGTGCTGCCATTTTGGGGAGGACTTAATGTTGTAAATTCAGTGCGGGGGAGCAACCAGGGTGGGGACTGTCGTGAGGGCTGATCCAGGCACCTGTGATGGCCATCACTGAGTTTAGCGTGAGGAGTCAAAGTAGTCAGTGATAAAGTAGCACAGGGATTGGACTTTCGAGAGGCCCAGGATGAGTTCAGAAGGTGGGGCAGGAGAGAACAATAAATGGTGAAGTGATAGATGTTGGAAGTAGTTGAAGGCAATACGATAAGGATAGATGAGGTTGGTGCGAGTTGATAAGGGCGTTTGGGGGAGAATGAGGAGTGGAGATGGGTAGAGGGAGTAATTAAAAAAGAAAGGACATGTAGGTGGTCAATAGCAGAGGGAAAAAGCAGCGAGGAGGAGCGGGTACATATAGGGGTGAGGGCGATGCTTGGATGCTCAGTATTATAGATGCAATAGTCAGTGGTGAACAGGCAAATATTAAGGTGAAATCGTACGCCAGTGTCCAGTCACACTCAGATTTGAGTCAACGTTTGAAGGTGCTTTTGTGGTGGTGGGGGCGGGGAAAAGAACAGAAAAATTGATGTTTTGACCCATTAGGGCCGCGACATGGCCAAATATACTTGCACTTGGAGCCGTTGTCCTCTGCTGTGGACACCAGCGATTGGACGGCTGATGATTAGAATAATGAGTGGCTCACATGAACAACATGATTAGTCAGGATGCAGCCTCAGTCTGCTCTGGAATCAAGCAGGATTTTCATTGCCAAGATTGCTGGAGTCTAAGGAGCCAAGTGGGTGAGAGGTTTGTGGAAAGACTTTCAGCTGAACTTCACAAAGGATCACCGTCACGTGACTAACTCACCCAAAGAGGGAGCAGCCTGACTGTGACCGGTCCCTTATGTAGAAGTGACAAGCACAATGCAAAACGTTATGTGCCACAGGACAATTCCTTCCGAAAAGCAAATTGCAATCCGTCAGTTTAGATATGAAAACATGCTTAGTGACTAAGCAGAGACTTAACACGAGTGGCTTTCCAGATACTGGGAAGGTTGAAGGAAGGCCAGCGATGGTCAGTGTTTGGGGATAGTGAGAAACGCAGAGTAAATGGGAGCACTAGGTCTGCATACGTGAAACTCCTTTGGGTGAAACAGGAAGTACAATTGTTTGACTGCCTTGCATCCCGTACTTTCCATTTCTTGTCTCTTAGATGCAGTTTTGGGGTAAAGTAGGTCAGAGCCCTCAGCAGCACCACTGCATGTGTGCTATTAAAGGTGAAGCCACAACTCCTATTTTATGCGGAAAGGCGTGCCTTCAAGGAGATTCACTCTGGCAGGAAGTCAACAGTTATGTTAAGTCCCATCTACACAATTCTCCTCTTAAAACAATGTGAGGGTATGCCTGGTCAAAGAACAACCACAAAACCCATCAAACGCGAAGACGTCCCTGCCACGCCTAGGAGAACCACTCTAAAATGAGGCGTTTTGATGTCACAACACACCACATAACACAACCTAACTCGATCTCAAGTTGTCATGTGCAAGCTAGTCCTGGACATATACACGGAAAACATCCCAGAGGAAAGAGCTGTTTTCACAGGATTTGAAATATCAGCTTTTCAATCCTGGACTTGACAAGAAGCTACCACTGCCCAGGAGACTGCTTGAGATCTCCGGACTGGTTCACCTACTCATACCAGCAATAGGAGACGGCGCAAGACCTCTAAAGAGGTTCAGAGGCAGGGGGAGAAGACGATAAGGGGGGGGGGGGGGAGATCTGGAAATTAAACTTTGAATTCAGTCTGAAGTTGAAGTTAGATACATGACTCCCCAATTCCCTTCCATGTCTCCTACTTCAAGTATTGCCCTAAATGGCACAGCTGAGAGCTTTCATCTGTAGAGGTGAGAGATGTGAAGAGAATATCTTTGAGAAGGTTGGGGAGGAGAGGGTTAGTGATGCGGTGTAACTGGTCTTCAGAATGTCATCCAGATCTCCCGCTATCCTATTGTTCTGGTCGGCAAATGCGCATTGTCATATATGGCATAAAATGGCATAGGTGCCACAGCCACTATCTGCCTGGAGCCACCACCTTTTATGGCACCATGCACTGCCACTTCAGAACCTGCCTGGCCAGGGCACAGTTGCCTCTCTAGAGCAACATTGCTGAGAAGCTGTAGGGAGGTTTCCATGGCTAGCCAATAAGAAACACCCACTGAAGCCCCAAGTGCAAAGCCCACTGGGGCCCCAGTGACAGGCTATGGGAAAATCCCCACAAGAAAACAATGTACTTCAGGATTCACAGTTATGCAGTGTATGACACCAGAGGCAGTAATGAAATCTGGCTTCTTGTCATTAGTAAAAATAAAGCCTTTTGCCTATAAAGACCTATGCCATGCCCTTAACCTTTCTCCCTTTGGGAGACATCCATCCACACCTGGGGGTGAAAATGAGGGCAATTACTTACCAGTGCACAGGAACTGCCCTGTTGTCAAGTATAGTCTGTGCCGTACTCCAGCTGAAGCGCACAAACTGAGGATAGCCAAACACTGGATCCAGGACCTTTGCTAGCCAATCTTTGGTTTTAGGGTCTGTAAAAAAACAAAGCAACAAACAAAAGGCAATCAAGGGGCGCATCAGAAAGCAAGAATGCCTGGCAGAGATTGCAGCAGAACCAGGCAGGTGCATCTTCATAAACAGATGATAGAATTGTGTATTTTTTCACATTATTTAATTGTTTCAAACCCCATTCTAGAGAATTACTGAAGGTCTCATGGTTTTGTTAAGCTCATTTAACGCCCTTTCTTGGGACAGTACTTATGGTTACTAGTTGTGCAGATTATTTATAGGCGATGTGGCGCATAAGTCTGCCTACAGGGGATATAGTGCATTTAAAAGCTGAATTGTCCGATAGACTGCATGTCATCAGTTGCTTCCACACAGTCTAGCACCTCAGCGGGGAGCCGAGTAGCTTGCAGCAGATTCCCTCGGATGGTCACCGTCATTGCGCGGGCCTGCCGCCTGCCCTGATTTATTCAGGGTCACGCCACCACCACTTATCCCCCTTCTCCTTATGAAACACTTGTGTACGAGCGCGATATAAATAAAATATCATATCCTTCTCCTCCTCCTCCTCCTCCTCTTCCTCCTCCTCCTCCTCTCAGGACGTCTGGTATACGGACCATGAAGCAGTTTTCTTGCTTCCCAGTAAGCTTGGAAATTGCAGGTTCTGCGTCACGCAATTGCTCCACCTCTTCCCAGGCTCATGTCAGCAGGGCACCTCCCCTCCTTGGAGACACACTGCTATCCACGTTCCCTTGCTCTATAGGATCAGTGTTCTCCTCCCTATCCACTCATCTCTGTGTAATGGTTACATTTCTTTAAAGAGACAATTCTATTATTTCTCCTGAAGAATAGCATCCCTCAGCCTCTACTTCGAACCAGTCTTGGTACTGGGTAAGACTTGGTAGTCCAATGTATGCCATGGTGTTTGCTGCCGAAGGGAGTTTCTCACAGGAACCGGAGTCTATGTTCCTAAATGTGGAGGCTCTCCCGGAGAGGTCCCAATTGCCTCGTCTTCTAGGCACTGAATGTCTCTGCATTTAACCCTAAACGTGCAGTTTCTGACATCATTTACTGGTATCCAGTGAAAATGTTGCCAGCAAAAACAGTCATTGAAAATAGTCACATTAAAAATACCTCTGCAGTGAAAGAGTAGCCAAGAAAAATGTAATAACAAATGCAGCTGAAAAGTAGCTAAAATGTAGTAGGGTAATTTTCAGGGTTAAGTGGGTGGGGGTAGTGGGCTTGCGATGGCCTGGTTTAGGATTAGGGTAGGAGTTATGGTCTGGGTGATTGCTGCAGGGCTGGTGATGGGAGTTGGTTAGTCATTAGGATAGATTAAGTGCCAGTGTACGTGTTAGGGTAGGGGTTATGGTAAAGCTAGGACTAAGAGTAAGGCTTTGGGTAAGTGTTAAAGAAAGGGATAGGGAAATTGGGGAGAGATGGCGATGTTGGTGTAGGATAAACCTAGAGGTTAAGGTGGAGTATACATTGGGGCAAGTGTTGGAGTTGCAGTTAGGGAAAGGATATTAGAATTAGAGCAAGGGTTTGGGTTAGGGTAAGGGTGAGCTCTTGATGAGGTTGGGTTTAGGTTCACTTTTAATTTTCCTTTAATTTTGCATTAAGTAAAATGCACAGAAAATTCTTTAGATCACTGAAGGGTTAGTGCTCTGTATGGGTTCAGGGTAGAAATTAGAGTTAGGGGAAGGCTTAGAAATAGAGTAAGGGTGATTTTGCAAGGATTTATTAAAGGTTTGGGTCATTGTTAGGGTTACAGCTATGTACTGTTGTGCATTTAAAAATAGCTTTTTGGCGACCTTATATAAAACTGTCACCATTTTAACACTTCTGATTCATTGTATTGAATGACTACATTTATAAAAATGACTTTTTGCTGGCTACATTTTCCTGGGGATATTTTCACATAGAAATGCATATACTATGTGCTGCCTGCACTGCTCAAAAAATTCACTATATAACAGATAACTTAATGGATAATCTTGCAGGGAACTAAGTTCTAAATCACGTAGGTGCGCTTTTACAGGCAGACCACGGTCGCATTTTTGCCCAATGGTATCTGAATTAGAACCTATGAACGTCACTTTTTAAAATCGTCTTTTAAGTATTTTCTTGTTAAAATTAATATATGATGTTACAAAGCCAGAAAAGAAACAAATCTCCTTATTAGCCCACCAGCCTTCCAAGAAGAGGAGAGGTTTGTGCGTTTCATAATCTCACCATTATAGTTTTAGGTCTTGGAATGTATGCAATATCACAGAGCGCTGCGTAGCGCCTGCAAGGTGGCGGCAGGCTAACGACAGATGACTAAATCTGAAAGACCTGAGAAAAATGTGTAGTTTCTATTGGCAATAGAAACTCCCGTCTCCTGCACACAATTCAAGAGTGGAAAGAACATTTTCCAAACAAATCTCAATATTTTCAGTAATTTCAAATATTCGATATATCACTCTTTCAAGAAATCATTTCGCCACAATCAACGTAAACAAACATTGAAAGTAAAGTTCAATCAACAAATTTTCACCTTGAAGGTATTAGTTTTTTTACTAAAGATATTTATTAAAATTGTACAAAATAATATTCTTTTTTCTTTTGAGTTCAATTCACTCAAACCATTGTAATTCAACAAATAACCAAAAGTAATTTCTTTCAACAAAAGTCCGAAGAATTGATACGAATTTCTAACAGATTCAAGGGAGTCAAGACTGTTCAAAAAAATAGGTTTCTAAAGTAAATATCTACACAAATTTCTAAAAAAGGGGGATAGTAATGAGCTCAGCGCATTTCGAGAGATTTGCCTCTCTTCTTCAGGAGCAATGACTTACTGCTAACTAGTACAGTAGTCACTCATTTCTACAATTGTTCATAATAATTTCAAAATGATACTTGAATGTGGAATGAGAACAACATCCCCCTTTTTTTTGATAGTGAGTATACCCTCAGGATTTTTCAGTGGCAACTATTCCATTGTGAGATGATGGAAACGGCGTCTTTTCGCAGTTCCCAATTCGTTTATAATTATCTGTGAATAATATATGTATTATTGATTTGATGAGGCAATGAAAAGTTGTCTTTAGCTCTAAATAATGCAGAGGTGTACCTGTGTATTCCTCTACTCTCCGTTTAATGGTGAAAAAGCTTCTTCCAAATTTCACATTTCCAATCAAGTTTTCAGTATGGAATCTTGGCATGGTTTGAGCTTGACACAGAGTCCCATTCAGGGTAGATGGAAGTATGTTGTGGTCAATTCAAGTTTCCTCCCTGTGTATTAACAATTGTTCGAGTTAGCGCACTATATGGCATTTTCATGTAGTGATTTTCATTTTATAGTTAACATCACGTTTTTACCTGCAACGGTGACTGTTTGCAGCCGCGTACGTTTCTTTCCTCTGTGCTGTTTCCTATCGTGTTGCTGGGTCGCTGTGAATGTATCTACCTAATCAAAATGTTGTCTGTTAGTGCTATATTGAGCGTGTTACATAATCAAGTCAACGCTGTGCTCAGCATGTTCATTATTCGAGTTGTTACCCCAGTAAGAAAGATTTCAACTGTACCTGAGTTAAGTGCTCTGCCGTTCTTGAGCTTGTTTCTCCTCCTTCCTGCTCACTCAGTCAACCAGTTACCTAGCAACTAGACCCTATATTATCATGTGATCTAGTCAACCGACTCTTAGGAATTATGGGAATCTTAGTTTGAATTACGCTTTATGCCCAATATCCGATCCCTCCTTCTATTGTAACGCTTACATGTGAACTCTGCGGGGACGCCCTTGAAAACTCTCTGGAACTTCTGACAAGAAGCAATTTCTGTAGCAATGACAAGAGAACAAATTCCCTTCTTAACTACTGCTCTCCCTCTGAAAACCTCACACCCTTGGGTGACTGAAGTAACACTAACGATAAAATCTCACCTTAATGTTTAATTGTGTGAGCTCTCCATCCTGCGTCACACAGGGGCGCATGTCCTGAAGAGTGGAGACGAAGGAGAGAACAAACAATAGGGCACTCTATAATAATATGACTGATGTGGAACCTAGCTGAACGGGGATTATAACAAAATAATCAAATGGTGCCTAATATACGAAGCGGCTGGTAGCAGCAATAATTTCTAACATGTATTAGCGATTGGAATGGAGAGTAAGACTCTAATAATCACTATCTCACTAAATACCTAAACTAAATATAGATAAGAAAAAAGGTCATGAATAAACCGAACAATGTGTGACAAGACCTAAGCAGAAGGAAACGTTATTCAAGGCGTGCGCGAAGCAACGATAATGCGCACACTACGGGCAATGCAAATGAAAATGTAATTATTGAATAACCAACAACCTCTGTGACAATAGATACAACCTCACACGAGTGCCACCCAAAATCATCTAAAAACACTCGAAACAGTACTTGTGTGAGGAACAGCAATTTTCAGTCAGAACCTCTAAGGAGGGACAAGGGGCGAGTGACAGGAAAAATAAAATAACCGTAAACGGGACAGGGTGTTATACATGGAAGGGAAGAATAATAACAGATAAGGGCAAGACTTCGGAGACTGAGAAAAAGGCAAGGGGCTAAAACAGGAAGGGCTAAATGCTGTGACTGGAATTCTGCGACGACCGCGGTAAGCGTCCGTACTGCAGGGCAGTCAGCAACGCGAAGCGCGAGTCCCCTCAGGAAATGACTATTTATAACAGAGATTGGTCAAGGACTAGACTAGTAATGTTTGCTTTCTCAATGGCACAACCTGGCGGCCATTGAGGGAAATGAACTTCCATTACTTTCAGTATAAATCTGACTAAACAGCAGGACCTCTCAATACCTTTAACAAGGTTTAACCTAAGGACCCATAGACTTAATTTGGAAACTGGCTGGTGATCATGACATCTATTCACAATGTAGTAGAGTGTGATCTCTTCCTATAACGACTGCATTCTGGAGATCGTAGTTACAACTGCATTTACTGCATATGTACAATTTACACAGAAAAGATGGTCGTATCTTAATAAAACAGTTCAATATGAGGCCACTGCTCATGATTCTCATAGTAATTTGCTTGGGTTTAAGTCAATCTCCCCTGTTTTTAACTAGGGACCGATATCTGCATGTTTAGTTCGTGATGTTGCATTTGGGTTATCCACAATTTGAAAAATTTAGATCGTCTTTCCATCAAATCACAATGTAATTTACATTAGTGTTGCTCTTACATTCAATTAAGTTCTTCAACATTGCTTTCTCTGTGATGTAATTTATACCACAGCCTCCATTTTTAT
Organism: Ambystoma mexicanum; assembly: GCF_040938575.1. Taxonomy (NCBI): domain Eukaryota; kingdom Metazoa; phylum Chordata; class Amphibia; order Caudata; family Ambystomatidae; genus Ambystoma; species Ambystoma mexicanum. The sequence goes on along the minus strand of NC_090926.1, from coordinate 1,222,950,373 downwards.
GGTAAGGAATGTTCCTGTAAATCGCCTGCTTTTGTCCCTGTGTGGTGATGCTAAGTCAAACTCTCTTCATAGGAATGAACTCAGACTGTATTCATCATTCATTCCTCTGGGTTCCGGAGCATCTAACTTGTGGACCCAGAACATTTCTCTACGTGTTAGTATTTATTTGTTCCAGATTCCCTCCTCTAGCTGGTCTTGTGATTACCTCCAGGATTACAAATTTCAATTGTGAAATTGTATGGTGTTGCTCTTTAAAGTGTCTTGCAACAGGTGATTTTATATTTCCAGTCCTGATGTTCGATTTGTGTTCTGAGATGCTATCTTTTGCACGTCTAATGGTTTGTCCAACGTAATATTTGCCACAAGGACACATTAGTCCATATATTACACATTTGTTCTCGCATGTTGCATAATGTTGTAGGGTGATTTTTTGTCCTGTGTATGGATGCCTGATTGTCGGACCTTTTAGCACGTTGTTGCATTGACTGCAATTCAGCTAAGGGAAGGTTCCCTTTTTTTGTTTTCCAAGAAATCGTTGTTGCACCGTGTTGACTCTTTCAGCTTTTACTAGAGAGTCTCTTAAATTCTTTCCTCTGGTATATGCCATTAGTGGTGGTTTTGGGAAAAGTCCACAGAGTTGTGGATCTAACCTTGTGATTTTCCAGTTCTTCTGTAATGTCCTTTTGATATGTGCACTCTTCGTAGAGTATTTTGTTAAATAAATCAGTGGAGGATTGTCTCTATCTTCTTTCCGTTGTTGTATTAAAAAAGTTCAGTTCTTTTCTTCAGTCGACATTTCTCTTTAGCTTGGGATAAGATGGTTTCTGGAAAACCCCTTTCTTCAAATATTGGGATTTGTTCCTTCTCCATGTCCTCATATCTTCTTTAGAAATTATTCGTTTGATTCTTTGAAATTGGCTGTGGTAAATTCTTTTTCAGGTGGTGTGGGTGGTGACTTGTAAAGAACAAGTCAATATTGAGATTTGTTTGGAAATTTTCTTTCCACTCTTGAGTGGTGTGCAGGGGACGGGAGTTTCTATTACCAATAGGAACTACACATTTATCTCATGTCTTTCTTGACTTTTTGATACCAGAGTCATTCTTTTCTCCCCGGCACCCAGAAAAAACTGATTTGTATAAGGGTCAATAGACTAGAAAAAACAAAAAATACTTAAAGTATTGTACATAGAAAATACACATAAAATAGGGTGTGCTTTCCCTACTTTCTTCTTTTTTGCTAAATCTGCATGTCCTATTGCGGCGCGGGCCACCAATGCCTGCATGCACAAGTGTTGAGAATGCGGAAACGTGGCCAAAACATGGTAGTAGTTGTGTCCATCGGAGAATGCCATCCTCTCATTTTCTTATGTATAGCATTAGTTTCTGGCTACACTCAGTGCTGCTTTCTGACACTTACAGACCAAAACGAAAAATGTTATGGAATGGAAAGGTGCAGCAGTCTTGGCATTGGTTTATCCAAAATTATGTTTTCTTCTTTCAAAAAGGTATGATTTTATAGCAAATAAGATTAACAGTAAACTATTTACATAAGTTAATTATACAAGAACACAACATGTACATAAAAGCTACAACGTAACCTTACAACCCCCTCCGCCCCATCATAATTCATTAAACACACTCCAAATATCATCATATCCATCTTGCTTGCTGCTTAATTTGAAAGTACACCTTTTTCCTGCTGGAAAGAATTGACAAACTATGTAACCAGTCTTCAACATCAGGCCTAAGATCACTCGTCCAAACTTTCAAGATGGGTTATCGGCCATCACAAGAGCTGTTTAAGCACAAAAGAACTAATCAACAGGCAGATTGATATTAGCAGGGAACAGTTCCAGCGCACAAATCAGCGATGTACCAGGGAGAGAAAGACCCAACACAAGATTAATAAACTGAAGATCATCCCAGAACGATTGAACACAAGTGAAAGGTAGTACCGACCTCCCTTTTACACTTCCAACCAATATTATCCTGACTCAGCTTTTCCACAGAGACCAATACACATAATGAGTTATCTTTGGAGGTGTGAACCTCAGCTCCAAATCCATTTTAAATCTACTAGGTCCCGTGCATATCCGATTACACAAATATCAGAAAACTTAAATCTCAGATCTGAATCACAAGCTGCTCGACCATGTTAAAATCAGAGGGAGTAATACATGTATCAACCAAAATTCTCCATGCACAGCACTTTGGTTGTTTTATAAGGAAGGACCAATGGGGTTCCCTTATCTTCCATCTGTAACGCCCGAGTACGGTGGCTCATGTGGAAAAACATGATTGATGGCAGTTTCAGTGATGAACAAGTTTGACTGGTTCTGCGGCCTCAGAAGCACATTATTTCTGTGGTGTCACTATGGTGTGTGGAGTTCGTAAGCATGGCATCACCACGATAGCTGCCAACAAAGTACACACACTTTCCATTTTAACCATATTTATGGACGGGTTTTAATGTCTATGGTGTTACTGGAGACATTTTCGCCCTGAAATAGTGATCCCACAACGTTAACTCCAATCAGTCAATGGTGAGTGAAAGGGGTCTCAAAAATACATGCAGCTACAGGTCTACAGGATACGCTCAGTGTTGCAATTCCTTCCCCCTCACCCTCCGATGATGAAGGAGCAAGCATTCACTAAAATAAACAACAGAAAATGTGCACTGGGATCAAGCGTATGAGAAGGCAACCGATGCTGCAGGGAATTGCCGGAAGCGTGTTTGCCGGGCACCCACGTCCCAGTTTGGGCGAGAGGGTCGTTTAGCTGCTGCATACAGCAGGAACGAGCACGATTCCACGCAGAAGAAATGCATTGCGATGCAGTTTTTACAAATTAAACAAAATAGCTCAGTTCTTATGCACTAATTAAACACCAATGGATTGGTGTGTTTAGCGTAAAACTTAAATGCAGTCACCATGTGTGGGCTCAAACAGCCAACCTTTTAACAGCCATAAACACCAACCGCTTGTGCCCCAGACAGGGAAAGGCTTTCACAGCCTGGAATCTGCCTCCCACCACCACCTTTTTCCACTTGCCCTGGCAGCGACTGTTAAAAGTGAGTCCTACTTTTATGCTGGTGGCCTGTCAAGTTGTTTTTTCATTTAAAAAGTCACCCCATCTATTGGTGCTTTCTGATGACCAGACGAGTCGCACCTTTTCCACATAAACTGCCACGAACGTACACATATGTATCCCCCTGTTACATAGGTTTAGGTGATCATTACAAGTACAGCAGGGCAGGAAAAAATTGACGGCAACAGAATTGCTGCCACCTTTTCCACTCCGCCATACTACGAGTATGGAGTGAGGGGGGGGGGGGGGTTGGAAGCACATCCTCCCACCTTCTGCAGAGAATTGGAAAAATCTGCCAAAAATGCCCCAAAAAGTCCAATTGACTCAAAAAATGGGGATTAACCCTGCCACCGCCATTTATAATCCGGCAGTAATTTCGCCGGACTAAGTGGTGGTAACAGTAATTCCAATGGGTGCTGTTCCTGCCTATTCGCCACAAATACCACCCAACTCGTAATGAGCCCCCTTAGTGGCTTTTCTCAGCTGTGTCTTGGCACTTACTGCCCTGCATCTGACCGAGGCATCGTTCTTTTGTGATTTTGCTCTCCCATTTCTGCTGGAACAGGGGTGCACCTAGAATAAAATTCCAGTGGGTGGGGGTTTGGACACTTAAAATGTTGGGAGAGGCACTAACGTCAGATACTGTGTGTGGGTGGAGGGCACACTTACTTGCGTGCAGGCAGGCATCTAACTCCTTTACACATTCTACTGAGACTATTCTGGTTCCGCTTCAATGTTACAAGCAGTTAACTCTCTCCTTCAGGTTTAAAGCTACACAGGTTAAGAACTGCTGCGAGAATAAGATGACGCCTGCCCCTCTACCCTTCCAATCACTCCTCTGACATGTAAGTACTGACCCCCATCACGATTTCAATTGCCTAAAATTGTATGCATAAGAACGTAGGTGCTACATTAGTAATTGCTTTACTGTCTGCGTCCTGTCTTGGTCTGTAGGTCCGCCAGTTTACGTGTACATAACCCACATGTTCGGTGGCGGTGCGGGGTTAAAAGTTCCATCGGCCCCATGGCCGTTGCGCCACTGGCCTGAAAGGTGGTTCAGTTCATTAATTATCCTTAATTTCTTTGAACGCCTATTTTTAAAATGCCATCTGTGACCTCCACAGCCAGCGCTAGATGTTCCAGCCGTGTAAAAAGGGGGGCAATGGCGCCACCTGCTGTCTTAATGTCAAAGCAGCGGGGACTGTTGCTCGGAAAATCAGAACTACAACTATTTACAATGATCTGAATAGAACTGGTGAATTTGCGGAGTGTAGCGGTGTACATAGTTCACACAAATTGGCTTGAGTGAGTGCAGAGAGGTCTACGCAAGCTACGGAGGCTTGGGAGAGTTCTCCCTACGCGAAATCCTACATTAATTGAAATTGTGCATTTGTACACCACATTTTTTGGAGTAAAACTGCAACAATGCCATCTAACTAATGTAAAGAAAAACAGGTCAAAGGCAAAAATGAACGACCCAGAGAAAGTATCCTGCAAATTTCTCAAACCTGTGCCTCCACAAGGCCCTGCGACACTCCTCGCCAATGACATGGCCTACGAAGAACTGCACACTGAGTGGGGGGGGGTGGGGGGGGAGGTCATGAGGGCACCCCTGACCCCAACGTCATCAAAGCTGGCCAATCACATAATGCTGCAACAATCCCCGTCCATGTCACGACCTAAAAAAACCTGCAAAGTTGGTGGGGAGGAGGCCACCTCTCACCCCAATACCATCAAACCACTCATCCATAATATGACTCCCAAGTCCCAACAAGCTGTGCACATGGCAATAAAACCACAACCTCCAACTCCAGACACACTCACTAAGCCACCCTAGAGCGGCAAACAATCAATCGACCAAGCACACTGCATTAAAATGCTAGTTCCCCAAACAATGTAGAAACCAATCACGCTGCACTCAAAGTACCTGCATCCAATCAGATTCCAGGCATTACCAGGCACCCACTCAGCTGTTTCTGAATATTGGACGGCTTCCAACTCCAGGATCCTGCCCAGTAAACAGTTACTGCCTGTGGTGTGTGGCCCATTCAGCTGTGGGCCTTTTGCCCCTTTAAGAAAGAGCATCAGGACTTCGTCATTACACTCCTCAATTAAAGGGGCTCTGCTGGCACGTGAGCGGCAGTGCAGCAGAGCCCCAGGAAGTGGCAACTCGTGTCCGTGTGGTCTTTTGTGTCTGTTCGCCGTGTGATCAGGGCCTGGTGTCTCAGCCTCCCCTGGGTGTTCCCGGAGATGAGGCTGCTACATGCTGGGTGCCCCCAGCAGCTGTATCGCGGTCCGGTGATCCGGACCTTGCAGGGTTTTCCCTGCTATTTGTGTGCTGCGTACCCAAAGCTACATTGCTACGCTGGGCGACCCCGGTGTCCGGTGGGACGTGCTCCGGTGACCCGGGAGCAGGCCGCCACACTGGCAATGAGGTGGTCTGTCTGGGCGGTGCACACGTCGTAGTGCGGGCCGCCGGAAGCCTTTTGGGACTGGCCAAATTGCGGTAGTGTCAGCGTGTACAGAGGACGCGGCAGGGCAGCGAAACAAAATAAAGGAGATGCGTGGCGGAGGGGTGGCCTGAGGGGATCCCGGGCCTGCAGCGGTGAAAAGAAGGTGGAGCGGGAGCACAATGGCCTGCTGGCGGCTCCCTGCAGTCCCGAGCAGGGACGGGCAGCCGGCGAGCACTCGCAAACCCCGTTCCGAGGACGGGCGTGGCCAAGGGAATCCCGGCCCATGGTGGTGAGAGCAGTGTTGCCAACTCCTCAGTCCGGAAAGTAGCTAGAGGCTGTCCTAAAAGTAGCTAAAAGTAGCTAAATGACATCACCGTCTGATTTGCATAATCTCGCAGCATTCTCGTGCCTCTCGCGGCCGGACGGGGGCATCAGTGACATGACGTGACTTGTTGTGCTGGAGCCTGGCTACAAGGACGGGGGCATTGATTGGGGGTACTCCTATTGTTTTGTTGACATACACCCTTTTCTATTGGTTTGGAAACTTGCAAGTCTCCAAACCAATAGAAAATAGTGTACATCTTCAAACCAATGAAAGTAGCTAGATTAGTCGCTAGTCGCTTTCCATGAAGAAAGTCGCTAGGGGACTGCCGTTTGTCGCTAAATATAGCGACAAAGTCGCTAAGTTGGCAACACTGGGTGAGAGTGAGGAGGCCCGCCAGCGTCTCTCTGCGCTCCCAAGAGGGAGAAAGTGAAGCAGGGAGGGGCGATGGGTACTCGTGTGCCTGATCCAAGGAATCTGAGGAGGGGTGAGTGAGGCCGCTTGGCAGACCCCATCCCATCAAGAAGGTGGGCGTGCCCTATGAACACCGGGCCCGTGGCAGTAGAGGTAAAAAAAACATTTTTGAACAAAGAATTGCAGCTTGCTACAGCCGGACAAAAGGGGGTGTGGCTTGCTAACTCCCGGACCTGCAGTGAAAATAAAAATGGAAACAAAAAGGGAAAAGTGGAACAGTCAGGGTGGACGCTGTGGCCTGGTTCACAGAAAAGGGAGCCACAGCAGGAAGGGGCCGCCACACTGGTTAATAGGTGCACCAGGACAAGCCCCAACATCCCATCAATCCCCACTCCACTCGTCAGCCCTGAGGACTCATCAAGTAGGGGCACAAGAACAGGCCAGAGGGCCCTTTAATCTGTCACTCGTAGTATTTCCTCGCCTTCCACCACAAGGAACCCAGAAGGGTAGCGGCTCCACAAGGTGTGCTTGTGCGCCCTCAGTGACAACTCGCTGAAAAGGGCCAGGTGCCCAGCCGCAGTGGGTACAGAGTGCGCCACGTCAAGCAACCATCATGGGGGATGAAGAAAATGAAGGTCCCCATCGCCGGAATGTGCAGCTTGCAACCCTTATATCCGTTTGATGTGGTGGGGGCTCCGGCCAGTGTACGACACTGATGGACGGCATGGGTGGAAAACCTTGAGCTGGATTTCGAGGAAGTCAAGATCAAGGACAGGGCATCACGCCCAACCCTCCTGTCCAGAGGCTGTTTAAGACCCTGCCGCCGATAGACCAGTCAAATGGCGCAGCCATTACAGCACTGAACAAGTACTTCATGCCCATGGTCCACAGAGATTATGAACGGTTCAGGATGAGGTGCGCGAGGCAGGAGGAAGTTGAGAGCCTCGATGCATTTCATGGCAAGCTGCGTGGCATCGCATTGTCCTGTGCTCTGGGTAACTGAGGATGACAAGATCAGAGCTCAGGTCATTTATGGCTGTAGCTCTGCTATGCTGCGGAAACTGGTCCTCAGGGAGCGAGGGTTGGGCCTCGACTGGTTCCATTCATGGGCCGTGCCCATGAATTGGCGGTGCCCATGAATTGGCGGTGCGTGCTTCAGCTATGGACCTCTCCAGGCAGCAGCTGAAGCTGGAAGCCCCTATGCAACGGTGAAGTTGGAGGAGGTGTCGGTCGTGGGCAAATGGCAAGGAGGTAGGCCAATGAGAAGAGGGGATTGGCCACGGAGAGAGACAAGTGCCACAATATGCCATCAGTGTGGGTGGGACCTCCCGCACGCACAGAAGTGCCCGGCCAAAGGGCACGCGTGTGGGAGGTGCGGAAAGGTGGATCATGTTGCACGGGTGTGCCCAGCCCCAACGTCGGCCATCATGGTCGCCCCAATGCCGGCTAGGAGAAGTGCGCCAAAGGAGGTAGCAGGGAGGAAGCCACCCCCAGAGTAGCGGCTGTCCAGGTGACTGAGGAGCGCAGGAGGGGACTGTACAACTATGCAGAGGACGAAGGGGGAGAATGTGCTCTTGTCCTGCAGCCGCTCAGGCGGGCAGTTTGAACCAGGGATTTTCTGATCCCTGTGCCGGCCACTGGGTCTCTGCTGGGTGTGCAGTCTGGAATGCACCATAGTTTGCAGTGATTGAGTGTTCGTGCGGACTGGATTGCACCACAGTAGTGGACCCCTATAAAAGGTTGTTGGTTTATGTGTGCTGTGGGTTTTCTTTTGTAATAATAAAGGAGGGGTGTGGAGTATGGCCCATTTAACTGTGGGCCCTTTGCCCCTTTAAGAAAGAGCGTCATGACTTGAGTGCAGCACAGCCCCAGGAAGTGGCAACTCGTGTCTGAGGGAGCGCTGACTGATTTTTCCTATTGGACTGGCCCTTTAACATTTTGAAAGTCCACACCCTTCAAAATCTCCAGTCACGCATGGATCGCGCACTGAGTTTGGGCGCATAGTTCGGTCTGCAGCAGTCCGCTGCAGAAAGCAGCTAAGCGGAACAGCGGCAGTCCAAGAAATGGCTGATAAGGGGCCATTGATGCAGCAAAAAACAGAGCACTTTCGTGCCAAATCTCATAAAATTAATACATCACGATTGCAAGATGAACCCAACGAGATAAACTCAACCTGTGACCTGGTGGGGTATGATTGATCTAGAGATCACTGCCGTGGACTGAACCTAGTAACAGTGCCACGACTAGCAGTCTTGGCGACAGCACAAATAAACGTGCAAAAAGGAACCGAATACCTCCAATGTTTTGACTGTTGAAAGTGATGCAAAGGCTGCTCCAGGTGCTCCACGGGCAGGGACGGAGGTCGCTGACCAAGGAGGCAACAGTGCAGGCGAGTGCACGCCGATAGGAAAACAACACGAAACAAATCATGCTGTGAATCCACTAGCGATTGAAATAAACATCACCGCCTTTCAATCGCCCTTTGATGTAACTGACATCGAGTTATAAGAAATGGAAGTCCCTTGCGTGCCTATGGACTCCAGCATATACAAATGTACTATACTATTCCAACTACGGTAGGAAACGAAAAGGAATTACCAACAGAGATTCAATATGAAAAAAAATAACTTACCTACGAATGTCAGCGTATTTACAAGCTTGAATGAATGTAACAGCATGCAAGGAAAACTGCAATCTAAAAAAACAGCAAACAGACTCACCTTCATTACACCCAATGCACGAGGTACAGCGTGCCAAGGACCACACAACTTCTAGAAATTCAGCAGAAAATGAAAATCTGACATCAAAAGGGTTCGATTTGGCAGGACGTGAGGCCAGACTAACAGAGCGCCTAAAAGCCGATTTCGAGCTGATGAAAGATAAGCTCACGGAGAGCTTTTCAAAAGTGAACAAAAACAAAGGAGAGTTTCTCTGACTCGCGAATGGAGACAACGCCACCACACTCTCTCCATGTAAGTAAAGAACCGCGAGCGAAACGAACCAGTACTCCTTCTATGGGTTACTTAAACAAACGAATAAACCCGAACGAACTATCAAGTGTAATGCATCAAAAGTCCGACAACAAATGGGTGAAAAGCTGGTAATACCTCCGAAATATGTGCGGAAAGCGGGAATGAACAAAGACTATTAGAAAATAAAAATAAAGGAAAACGCACATAAAGCGAATTTGTCAGTTGCAGCCGCAAGACAAATTCACAACAATGTATTAGCAGCATCTTCACTGGCACCGATCCCTTTTGTAAAATTGTATGAATCCTTAAATGAAGCAGTAAATGGGGATAGTATTGAAAAAATTAATGGAAATGGAAACCCTAAATGAACCGCTTCAAAAACGGCTTGATAATGAGGCGGAAAAAAACGCCACCTGGCAAAACAGGTCGAGTGATTTGGCATCAAGAGACAATGATCAAACAACTCTAATGGAGGCTGTTTTGGGCTGTTTAAAACACATTATGTTGAAAGAGCACATATATATCCGTCAGCCAAAAATCAGCGATCAAGCCGAGGAGCCGCAACATAAAAAAGAAAAATGCCAAAACCAGGAAAGTAGTGCTATACATCTAACTTCACACACTTTAACATCAATCAAATGTAAAGAAACAGAAAAGTGCAATTATTCAGTCGCCCTCACTGTGCCACAGTACATAATATTCCACAAGCTGAAGAAATTAAAAACACCCAAGTGGAACCAATGACAATTGTCAATCTGGTGGAAACTGAGAAATTAAAATGTCACATGGAACACGCTGCAGAGGCTCGAAAAGACATTGCAAAAGAAGACGTGGACATCGAGGCAGCGCCCACATGGCCCACATTTTCAATGAATTTCTTCCAGGATCCACTGCAAGGGCAACTTTTGGTATATTCAACGGAACAGCTAAAACTTTCCACAACCCTTCGATTACAATAATTAAGCAAAAATATTGGAAAAGATCAACCAATAAACACGAAAAGAAAAAAATACCTGACCCAAAGAAACTGAAAATTCAGTCCCAAAAATTCATAAGGAATCTGTCGACACCAACAAAACCAAGGGCCTCATTCCGAGATTGGAGGTAGCCATGGCGCTATTTGCGCCATGGCTGCCTCCAATACCGGGTCCTGCACCGGTCTGATTCAATGTGGACTTACCGGTGCATTCCGACCCTGGAGGAACCGTTAAGTCCCCATTGAACCAACCATTCCCCATTCGAGCCCCAATAGGGCTCAATGGGAATGGGGAAGGGGCTAATTACGGGCCTGCTAATGGCAAGCCCGTAATTAGCACCCTGGTCCCCTAACGGAACCCGTAAGGGACAGTTCCCGCTAAGGGACCTCGGAACTGGGCGGTAAGGGATTACCGGCACCGGTCTCCTTACCGGTGCCCGGTATCCCTTACCGCCCAACTTGTAAAGACCCCTCCTCCCCCAAGTCTGTTCTCACCTGAGAAGCTTGATCCACTAAAACATTGCAAACAAGGCAAAGGAAAGAACCAATCTCTGGATGTGTCAGTCGAAACAAATTCGAAAAAAAAAAAAATAATCGTCCAAGAGTAGAACTCAATGATATTTCAACTGATTCAACTGCCTCCTCTGTGGACCTATGTAATATGTCAACTTATTTGGTAGACTTGGATAATTCCAGCAGTCCCGAACCAAATGAAGCGTTGACTGAATGCACCTCAGCTCCTGCGACTTTGACCATGCCTGTTTTGGAGAAAGCAACAAAATCAAATATGATAGACACCCAATACGAGAATAAGAATCATACAAGATTGGAGAGTACGAATAAACCAGGGAATGCCAGCAAACAGGAAAATAAGAATGTGCTAACGCAAAAGATGGTGACTTCAAACCTGACATTAGCCAGTCTAAATCCGAAGCTAACCTTAGCACAGAGACAAACAAAATTACAGGCAGTACGAAAAACGCTGCTGGCAGCGAGAGAAGAGCTCCTGTTCCTTGGATTCGAAATATCAGAGGAAGACACCAAAGCAAATACAAACTAATCTACTGGAAATGACTTACAATTGAATGCCTTAACGAATGAACAGAAACGTGACGAGCTAAGGAAACAACTGAACATCTCAAAAATGGCTCCAACTATAAAACAAAATACAACATTTGTGAGTCAGACAGCCAAATACCACTCAAAAGTAGGGATATCTAAAAATTAGCTATCACAGGAAGGAAAAGAAGACCTCTCAACGGTGATCTCATGGAATACGAGAGCCTTCTCGCATCTATTTAATGATTTCCAGTAGACTTGACTAACAGCTTTGCAATCTGCTTACAAGAAACCTTGTGGCGAAATCCTCCCGTGAAAGAAGGCTATATGACATTTTTAAATTCAGCCAAGAAAAACATTCAAGAGCGGCCATTTTCCGGTTTGATAACAATGATAAAAAAATTGAACAAGCTGGGAAGTAACTAAAAACGAAAACCCAAATATTTTCGTTCAATGTACTCTTACGTCTCTCCACTGGAGTGTCAAAAGTACAACATCTACTCCTGATTAATGTGTACTGGAACCCTGCAAAGATATCAAAAAAGCTTCATAAATTCCATAATGACTTTAATGGACAAATACCAAAAACAGCTTATGGATTTGTCTATAATCATCTGTGGAGATATGAATCTTTCATGGTTTAAATCAGCGAAAGCACATGAGCAGAATAATGACAAAGAACCCCTTAAAACAAGCAGTCGACAAAGTAAATGGGGAAAAGCGAATGATTCAAGAGATCTTGTGATGGTGAACGGGAATGTACACGGTGATCAGCCACCTAAACCGACGTGGCATAATCTCTTTACAAGTAAGACACTGGACTATATTTGGACCTCCCGTAATATGTGGAATAAAATTGAAAAGTTCATCATAATTCCGACTGTCAATAGCAATCATGATGCCATAGAACTTTCTTGGTCTCTACAGTGTAAAGCGGAAATACTCAACTCAGACCAACAATTATAGACAAATTATGGAAGAAATAGATTGAGGATAAATGCCAAACAAATAAATAAGTTATCTATCTTACAAGGATCAAAAATCTGAAATGAGGAAATGATCAATTACGCGCCATTGTTGATGCATTCAAAAGCTGGATCAAATCAGGCAAAACGATCCTTACAACCTCATAATCATGAATGGAGTGCAAATGTGAACAAAGAAAAAAAAACAATTGCACAAAGACATTTGTCAATTAAAGAAAAAATTGGGAGTCTTAGCCATAGGCGAAATTAAAAAACGAAAACAGAAATATCACAATTTGGATAAAATCATACTCCTATTTGAGATACCAAGAGCGAAACAAAAACAAACAACTCAAGGGACTGCTGGGGAATCCTGAATAGAGTATATATGTAAATCAAAGCGCAATTTTGGCTAACAGAGTAGCAGAGGGCCTCTAAACATTACACAGAGGTATTCTTTGCAGAAGAAAAAACCCGTTCGTCACTTACCTGGCAAGAGGTAACGAGTTGGGACATTTCTGAGAGCGAGGGCCCAAATGGCATCACAAATGTTATGCTTAAAGCGAATAAACTAGAATGGTCTAGATTCATTGCAACGCTTTTCTCAAGAATTGTTGAGTTAAAAAGTCTTCCATCCTCTTGGGTCTCCGCAATAATTTTTCTGATCTTTAAGAAGGGAAATTATTGGCCGATCGCCCTCCAGGACACAATAGGCAAGATATTTGCCACCTGTCTGCAGAAAAAACAAACAGAATGGGAAAAATGCTGGAGTAATGGACTGTCGGCAGACTGGGTTTACAAAGGGTGTTGGAACTGAGGTGAACTTAGCGATCTTAAATCTGTTAAAACTTGACGCCATGAAAAAAATAAATAAATAAAATCGATCGTCTTGCATTCGTTGATATGCGTCAAGCCTTTGATACAATAGACCGTGGGATCTTATGGACAAAACTACAGAAATTGGACTGTCCTGAAAATATACTACAGCCAGTGAAAGCGCTTCACTCAAATACTTTAATTCGAGTGCGATTAAATGAGAACGGAGACCTATCGGAGGAAATTCCAACTAATAAAGGAGTTAAAACAGGAGTGTCCTCTCGCAGCGCTGTTATTTAAACTGTTCATCACCGACATTCCTAATACCCTGAAGACCGTATATTGTTTTCCTCCAAAAATAAACGGTCACCATATACGATGTGCAACATATGCTGATGCTTTGGTTTTATTAGACACCACAATAGGTCTCCAACGACCTCTCACAAAACTTCAAAAGTACAATAAAGAAAACGAACTACAGATAAGATAATGACGATTGGCTTGTCCAAAGGCAACAAGAACAAGAATTTTAATTGGTTTATCAATGTAGAACAAATTAAAATCTCTGAAATTCGATATTTAGGGGTCAAGTCTAATAAATCAATTCGTGAATGGAGCTGGGTTAAAGACCTAATCCAGCGAATGAGATCCTTTTCCTTACAAGGGGCAAAAATACACAACCAATATGGAAAATTCACCCTGATCCCCGACACACACTTTCTATATGCAAAAGGTAATTCCGGCCATAACATTTGGAGCTGAAGCCGGCTGGAACATAACATCTGGTCATATTTAAAAGGGCTATAGAGGAGTGTTGAAGCTATCTAAAAATATCTCAATGACCATCATTCGCCATGAACTGGCCCTGGACTAGTAATGTGGAAATCGATGGCATTGCTAAGAAAGATTATTACAATAAACCCTGAACCAGCATATGAAATATTTGCACCAACAGAAAGCCATCCACACGGAGGCTTATTATTGCAATGGGGCCAGAAGTTGAAAAGGATCCTACGATCAGCGGATATAAAACTGGAAACACTATTGCCTCAACCACAAATTGCCAAAAAGAAATTGAAACAATGGTCCTGGATTCAAAACCTGGACATGCATAATGTACTGGCATCAGCAATCGACCTGGGACCAACTATGAATGCTGTAGAAAAGTTTCTGTTAAGACACCATCGGGACCGTTTTATGAGGTTGCGGATTAATGCATAGAAAACAAAAGAACTGCAGTTTTTGAGACATGATCCTAACACCAAAAACAATGTTCGCAGATATTGTGAAATAAAGGTTGAATCAACGAAACACCTAATAACTGAATGTCCACTGCTTAAAGACAAACTTTATACCTCGGAAAATGTGCACCACTAAATAACATGGAGGACTGGTGGCTGCTCATATTAAGTGGGGTTATTGTGCAATTAACGTGTGCAATGGTTGACTAACTTGATAAAATACTAGTGTAAAATTGAAAGAAATTACCTTAAAGCTTGTAATAACTATGCTTGATAGCAAAAAATGTTACTTCAATGAAGATGAGAATTATTTAATGGGAAATTGATGTATAGGAAACTTATAAGTTGTGAATAAGATGTGAAAGGATATAGGAACATTTTTCTTTTGTGACATTTGTAATAAACTAAATGTTACAATAACATTTTTTTAAAAAGAATTATGATGTTGGACTTGGGTCTTATTCTTGACTAGTTCTTCTTTCCATATTCTACTACAATGAGCATATTATTTAAGTACTGTGATTTTACACTCTTCCTTGACATCCTCTTACTTGAATTTTGTTACGTTCTCTCTAAGCTTCTTCTTTATACTTCGTGGATTGGTTTTGTGATATTTTGCAAAAGTTCCCTGAAGCCCACAATTCTTACAGAGTTCTAATGCCAGGTAATCCATTGCCTTCCTATGTGCGTTGTGTCGCTGCAGCTGAAGCAAAGTACATTTGTGCTCAAATTGTCCTGCCTGGCATCCTTGGTGCACATTTGCCGTTAGTTAGGGCCTTCTCCCCCCCCCCAACCCATGAGCTCAATCTTTGGGCAGTCCTGTGCCTGGGCCCACGGTTATTAAGCCAGCCCGTCCTCATGAGACAAGGCTACCTATACATGTGTACCCAGGGGTGTGCCGCTCATGGCAGTGACCTCTGTGAGAAACCAAAGGGTCTCTCACCTGCTAGTCCTCAGGGACTGGTCAGCCTTGTGGTCAGGACACAGCCATCGTGGGAGGATCACCTGGGTGAGGGGTCTTTGGGGAGTGGGGGTGAGATAACCGATGGTGAGATACAGTATTTCACCCCTTTTTTTGTTCATCTACCCCATCCTATTTTTTAGGATTTTCCTAAATCCCAACTCCCCCCAGCTCCCTTTTTACACAAACACTGGGCCGAGGAAGAGGGCGACAGAGTAACCAGACTAACTCTCACATCGTACTGGAAAGTCCCGTTAATCAGGTCAGGCACTTTACCCTAAGTGCATACACCCGATACCAATTAGCTCTCCTCACACAAATAAAAGACACACTGAGCAAGGCGGACGAGAAGAACTTCCGGGACGAAGGCACACCTACTGGAGCAGAGGGCCGAATACCATTGTCATTGCCTCCGACAGACCACGAAAGGCACGTGGCGAAGACTAGATCCCACAAGTGAAGATTGCACTGTGTTCCAAGGACGCCATCGACCCTCCTGGGTGAACGGCAGAGTTGGGGAGGAGAGGTCAAGCCTGTGGTACTAACCTGGACTTGAAAATCGGAAAACGAAAAACAAGATGGAAGCGCACACAGCTGGTGAATTGGCAAGCAACCTGAGAGACCGGTGTGTCAAAGTGAATGAAGTAATATCACAAGTCAAGGCTGCATGCGTGTGGATGAAATGCGAAGAAAGGCAGACCTTTGAATGAACTTTAAAGTAAAATACAGCTGCAAGATCAGCGATACGAAGTAACGGAGTGGTCCGGTGAAAGGAAGTAGCCCATTCTAAAGTCTCTCTGAAAGGTGCATTGTTTGAAGTTAAAGGGCGAACAAACAGCAAGAGTGAAAGTAAAGGGTGAACACTAAGATAAAGTGGTCCTGCAGTGGTCTATAACAAAACCCACGCACATTTGAAAGATTTGACATCCGAAAGTGGCCCGAGCCTGATGGAGGGAGACCCGAAGTGTATTAAGCTTGATCAAGGGAGCCCTCTTGCAACTTTGTGTGAACTGCATCGTGAGAGGTCTGAGCCCGGCAGGGGGGGACCCACAAGAACTGTGTGGTGAAAGGACTAAGCTTGACAGAGGCTGACCTTTGCGAACGTTTTGGTTGAAACATTATTTTGAAAGTCAGAGAAAATTACTTTCAAACGTGGAAGGGCAGGCGGGCATCCATCAACTATTTGGCTCAGCTTCCAACAGTTTACAGTTCAAGAGTGCGTCATCATGTCTGCAAGGATCGCCTTACCTTGTGAGGCCCAAGTGGGGAGGACAGCTGGTTCACCCAAATCATCATTTGAATACTGAATTTTCCTTTTGCCTACATTTACTCCTTTTTATGCTTTTTGTGCAAGATCAGTCAGGCATTAGTTTTTTTTTAGCATAGGCCATTTTGAGTAGACAGACTCCACTACGACCGCTTTATTTATCGTTTGATGTTGTAGAGTAGGAGTTTCTCCATCCAACATTTTAAATAAAAGTTTCACAAATTGTATCCATTGTGTCGGTGTCAATACTTGTGATACCATGCCTTCCCTAAAATGCCCAGTGAGTTATTTTCTTTTTTCTTGCCTGCTGTTTTGCTTTTTTCTTCTCGTCCTCCTCCTTTTGTTGCTTCTCCCTTTCTTTAACTGTCCTCCAGCTGTTCTGTTCCTATTTTTCCTTTCTTCAACATTGTGTAGCCCATCTCCTGTTAACAGCAATTTGATTTTACAGGTGTAGCGCCCCCTTCTAAATGGCTGGCCTGGTGGGTGGGCGTGATGGTTCCCATGGGGACTGCATCCTGACCTGGTCAGGGAAGGAGCGCTCTCTGGCCTGGGTTAGGGCCGGAAAACAGGGGCTTCATGTTTTATTGGTCTTCCAGTTCGGCATGGTTCCTATGCTCTGCCTCTATTAGACCCAGCCCATTTCGAACTACCCGCCTGCAAGGTTTAGGCAAGCATCAGAGAATCAAGTTCAAGAGACCACAAGCATGCAAATATTGAGTGTGTCTGGGGCTCTGAAAATAATACCAACACTTTCGATCACCTGGCCAGCAATAAGGAGGCACAACAGCACCCCCTCACCCTTAACAGTCCCATCTTGAATTCCCAATAGGTCATGCCTAGCCAGGAGAGCTGTATGCCCAATCCAAGCCTGGCCTAGTGGGCCTGGACAGCAGCTCATGAATTCTGCAAGGTCAGTGAGCGCCCATGGAACCGTCGCTTTGGTTTTGGTGCTGGTTTCTCCATAATGGGAGGATGTGTGGCAGGGAAACTTAGAGCTGTCCATTATGAAAGAGCCTCTAGCTAGGACTCGTGTTCGGCACAAATTAATGTAATCCTGTGGGAGAATGCACAACCCTTGTCCTCGTGGTATTAGGTAACCCACCTTTTCATATAGGCTTGTACTACACAAGTTGGTAGTGTGACTGAGCAGCCGGGCTGATCTCAAGAGGAGTAAATGTGAGTGGTAGAACTGTAGAAATGAAATGCACAAATACAAGTAGCCAAGTAACACTTACACGCAAGGTTTGTAGTTATACATAATGGTTGATTTAACAGCAGTTTTTAAATAAGCATTCTTTAAAAAAGGGCAATGTATGTAACTATCAAATATACTTTAAAATACTTTTTCCAGAATCAACACAAAGCTAGTAGATACTTCCTACACCCTGAGGTGACATCACTAACTAGGACAGTAAAATCATTTATATATTACTAGTACAATTTGTAGATTCTGAGGTTGGTAGAAAGGGAAGGTTAAGGGAATGAAAAAGGTTCTCAGAGCATGTGAGCACTTCAATCTTCTCATGAAGTCTAGATAAAAACCTTTTCGAGCAAGAATAGTTAAAAACCAAGTTAAGTAATAGACTAGAAGAGTCTGCAGGACAGCCAAAGTCAAATGGAGCACAGTTTATGGAGCTGAGGCACTTCTTAGATAGCAAAGTCTTGCAAAGTTAGAGAGTGTGTTGAAGATAAAAACAAAGAAATCACTGTAAGGTCACCAGCTGTTACACTTGGAGGGTAGAGCTTAAATCTACTCTAGTAGCTACTGCAAGTCTCAACTGAGAAGGGAAAAGCTAAAGACACTAAGGTAAGTACCCCAAGTCGGAGCAGTACCTTTGTTTAGAAGAAGAGTGGTCCAGCTGCCTGCTGTCTGGTTGCAGTGATGCACATCCTGGGTTCCTGTGCCTCAGTCGTGGGGACAAGAGGGAAGACGTCTGATAGACTCCTGCGGCAGCAAATCAGAGGTTGGTGGCAGCTACAGACTCCCTTCAGATCAGCAGCACTTTACGGTTTCAGCGCTCAGTAAACAGCACCACAGAGGATCTTGGACACCGGTTGGGCTTCCTTCACTCTAGCTCCGGTCGTCCTGCTTCTGGAGGGTCCTGGGGAAAACTCCTGGAGCTTCTGGCCAGATTGCAGATGTTGCACTAGACAACGGATTTCTCGACCCCTGGCACTCCTACAGCAGCAAAGAAGTACAGCCAGTCAGGGAAGATGGTCCAGTGGAGTTAGTCTCGGGGTTAGTTGGTCCCACTAACCCAAGGGAAGAAGTTGTCCCTTCCGGAGCTTCTCTTGTCAATGAGAAAGGAGTTTCAGCACAGTAGCAGGGCTTCACTGGGCAATTCAAAGGTCCAGGAGGATGCAGCAAGCTTTGTTCACGGTTTCTTCGGCGGGTTGTTCTTCCCAGTAGTCGACTGTCTTCAGTTCCAAAACCCTTGCCTTTTAAGCAGGTTTCTCGCATTCATGCACTGCCCTAGCTGTCAAACAGGACTGAGTGCATGCCGGCATTCCTAAAGACAAAGGACAGGGGAGTTTTGGGAACCTCCCTCACTTCCTGCCCTTCCAGACACACTGGAGCCAGAGGCGGGTTTCACTACTGAAGCCCGCCAAAGGCAAAAACTAACACAGGGCTCAAACCTGGCTAGGCGCACAGAGTAAAACCCAAAAAAGACCTCACAACCAGAAAATGCTGAAAAAAGAAGTTAGGGGCCATTTTGACAAAATGGTCACACCTGGGTGTGCAGCGGCGGATTCAGCCTGCGGTAGAAAAGCACAATGGGAGGAAAATTAAACCACTGCCACCGGCCATTTAAAGTAGTGTAGGAAAAGGGGCTATGAAGTAACCACCCAGCACTCCACATAACATGGGGTGTGCTGGACCTACAAAGAGAAAAGGTAAGTAAAGTCAATTTCACTTTACTTTTCTTGGGAACAGTAGTTCACCGAAGAAAAGGTATTTAAACCTTATGAGAAATCTAGAGGATTTCTCTGTGACATTGCACAGAAATGCAAATTCTACCTAAAACTCGTATGCAAGGCACATCACCCTACCTCCTTTAAGGCATTCACTATCCGATAAAATCTAGTTTTGCTAAATACAGCCATGCTCATTCAGTAACCAGAGAATATCAGACCCATTTGGCAGGTTCACCTTTTCAATATGGAATTTAACACCAATTCACGGCTTACGCCAGACAAATAGCTTTGTATTGATCTGCAGCATCTATTCTTTTTACTCATCCACGTTTTAGAAGTGCAACTAACCCTGAGGTGTTGTCACTACTTTAGATTGGGACGGCCCTTTCCATGAGGTTAGGGAGGTGAGGCAGTTACCCAATAGTCCCCCTGGGGGTGGTACTCAGAGGGAGGCTCTCATGGGGAGGGAAGACCCCCATTGAGAGTTGTAACCACTTCAGGAGAACGCAGTAGCCCTTTGACCCACCCAACTTCCCAAAACAACCCTCTCTTACCTCCTTCCCCAACCTAACCATGCACTCCAATGTACGTTTGCTATACATTTTAGGTGGAGACCAGTGCGAAGGAAAACACCCACAAGGTATCCAATAGCAGTTCTGGGATGAGGAAGCGGACATGATGATCAATGCAGAAAACCAAGACTACGGTCTAGTCTTTTGGCCCGCTATCATTCACAACAGGAGAGGGTACGGAATGATGGCGTCTACCTCTCGGCACGGACAGGCAGCTGAGGCCGGGGGTGGGAAGATACAGAGAATGCGAGAAACACTATGTGAAATAAGGCCTAATATATGTAAACATTTGCCGACGCACAATACAAACTTTGCATTTACAGTTGACATTCACAGACCTTGGCAGGAGAGTAAACCAAGTCTGTGGCATCAAGAAACATCAGATAGGCTATCCCCCACTTAGTGACTCATGAGGCCCACACACAACGCTCCGCTGACCCTCTCATCAAAATGAATGATGACATGCATTACTCACCGTAATAGCATTTCTGATGATTGTATCTGCTTAGATTCACATGCTGTGCATATGGTCCGACATCCAGTGGTAACTGCAAAGTATTGCATCTTGTCTTTCGGGGACCGAAAGGGGACATCGGCATAGGCGCATCTGTAACACTATCCCTATCGTGACGCGTGTAGTACCCAAAATCCCTGACGCGCCGAGGTCCCTCCGATTGTATTTTTTTTATGCCATGAGGGAGCCCAAGGCTATAGTGAGTGAGTACACAAAGAGAGAAAGTAGTAAGACGTCTATGTTCCTTCCACCCCGAGCGGGGAAGTAGGGAGGGCGCATGTGAATCTAAGCAGATACATGTCTTCTGATGCTTGTTAATCTGCTTAGAATCACATGTTGTGCATAGACTAGCGAGCAGTACCCGGAGTTGGAGGTGGGTTGTGAGAAGGAACAGTAGAGAAGAACAAGTTACTCTCTTACCTGGTAACGTTCTTTCGATGGGATGGTCCGACGACGTAAACCATATCTATGACAGTAATCACCACAGCTGTGCTGCTTTGGAAAATATTTTGCGGTCTGCGTCGATGACGTTGATACGCTGTCCTCGAGGGCCTCCGTCGAGCTGACGTCGCCGGATGTTATAATTAGGATGCACAACGCCCGTAGCCTCAGTTGTAGTTTTTTCCCCCAGAACGTGTGGCACCAAACCACTGCCAGTATGACCACAGAAAGCCTTGCGGAAACGTAAGCTGCAATCGCATAAGAAATTCTGTATCGGGGCAGGTAGGCAGGGAGCGATATGGAATAAGTCGCCGGACCATCCCATCGAAAGAACGTTACCAGGTAAGAGTAATTTGTTCTTTGAGGAGATTGGGTCCTCCGACGTATTCCACATCTATGACAGACTCCCAAAGCAGTACCAGTGTATGGAGGAGGGAAAAGAATTTAGAATATAGAAATTCAGAATGCCCAATCAAATTGCAGAGTAAAGGACCGCTTTGCCAAAGGCCAGATCCTGCCCATGGATAGAATCGAGGGAGTAGTGACGTACAAAAGTATGGACCGAAGCCCAAGTGGCTGCATCACAGATGTTACAAATAGGAACACCCCTCTGCAGGGCAGTAGAGGCAGCCATACCCCTAGTAGAATGGGCCCATAAGCCTACCGGAGGGTCCTTACCCCCAAGCGGTAACATTCAGAAATTGCCAAGATAATCCATCTAGACAAAGTCTGCTTAGTCACAGCTTGTCCTAAACGCCTTCCAGCGTAACCAATAAAGAGCTGGTCGTCCACTCTGAGCCGGGACATGCGTGAAATGTAGAAACTTAAAGCTCTCCTAGGATCCAACCTATGGAGCCTCTCCTCTTCCTTACCAGGATGTGGAGGAGGATAAAATGCCGGAAGAATAACCTTCTGGCTCAAATGAAATTCCGAGACCACTTTCGGAAGAAAGGAAGGACGAACTCTAAGGACAACCCTGTCCTTATGAAACACAGTGAAGGGTGGCTTAACTGAAAGTGCCTGCAACTCACTCACTCTGCGAGCGGAAGTGACCGCAACTAAAAACACAGTTTTAAGGGTTAACGGCCTCAAAGGACAAGAATGTAAAGGCTCAAACGGAGCACCCATAAGGAATTTCAGAACAAGGTTGAAATCCCAACCAGGCACCTGGAAAGGTGCCGGCGGAAACACATTAGTGAGTCCTTTGAGAAACTGAGAAATTAAAGGAATTTTAAAATAAGAACACTCCTCAGACGAGCGCTTAAATATAGACAGCACCGCCAGGTAACGTGTTAACAGTACCCACTTGCAGGCCCCTGTGGACCAACAAAAGCAAAAAAGACAGAACTACAGGAATGTTACGAGAATGTGAAAAAGGATCCACATTCTTAACCCTGCACCAGTCGCAGAACTCTCTCCAACAGCAAAAGGACTTTGTTGCCGGCCGTCTGCCCGAAAGCAACACCTCCATCACGTCTTCAGGGAGGTCCCAATCCTTATACCTCAACCTTTCAGGAGCCAAGCGTGAAAGTTGAGGGATCTGACCTCTGGATGGAGAACCTGACCCCCCTCCCGTGAGAGCAGGTTGTCTCAGTAGGGAAGACGATGTGGAGGGCAGATGGACAAGTCGAGAAGTTCCGGCTACCACGTCCTCCGAGCCCAAGCCGGAGCAATGAGGATCATCCGGGAACCAAACCTCCGTAACCTCCGCAGCACTTACGGGATGAAGGGGACTGGAGGAAACTCGTACAGCAGTGGGAAGGACCACTCCACCACGAACGCATCCCCCCCAAGGCTCCTTTTGGAGGAAATTCCCGCGAGCAGAACCTTTCACACTTTCGGTTGACACTGGAGGCGGAGAGATCCACCTGAGGGGTCCCCCACAGGGCGAAGATCTCCAGGAGAATCTCCTCGCGAGAGATCGCACTCTGCCTGCTCAGAGCGTCCGCCGTCTCGTTTTCGTCTCCGGCCAGATGAACTGCTGAGATCGAAATTTCCTGCTGGATGGCCCAGAACCAGAGCTGCATCGCCTCCCAGCACAGAGGAAGTGACCCTGCCCCCCCCCCTTTTTGTTGAGGTAGTGCATGGCCACCGTGTTGCCCGTCAGAATCAGGACATTCCTTCCTCGCACAGTCGGCAGAAAAGCCTTCAGGGCAAGCCTGGGGGCCCTCAGCTCCAACAGATTGATATGGAGTCTGGACTCCGACGGAGACCAACGACCGTTGACTGTCAACTCGTTGGCATGAGCTCCCCATCCCGTGAGGGATACGATCGTCACCTCCGGCCAGGGTAGCCAAAATGGAGCCCCCCCCTCATCAGATTGCCTTCGATGGCCCACCAGAGAAGGTCCTGGGCGACCGAGGGCGGCACCTGAACGGGATCTGACATCCTGCCGGAGAACTGTGACCACTGCATCCTGAGAGCCCATTGCAGAGATCTCATCCGCAACCTGGCCTCTGGCACCAGAAGAATGCAGGATGCCATGAGGCCGAGCATCCTCAAGAACTCGAACGCTGGGAGACTCTGGGGATGTTGAAACTTGTGCACTATCTGCTGAATGGGAGGAGCCCTCACCTGGGGAGGAAGACACTGCCCCAGGGACGTGTCGAGCACTGCTCCGATGTACTGGAGCCGCTGAGTTGGCGTCAAGTGGGACTTCTTTAAGTTGAGGGAGAAGCCCAGCTTGTGAAGGGAGTAGCAGGTGACGGACAGATGATCCAGGACTTGCTCGGGAAAGCACGCCCTAATCAACCAATCGTCCAGGTAGGGGTAGACGTGAATCCCCCTTTTCCTGAGATACGCTGCCACCACCACGAGCTTGGTGAAGACCCTCGGGCAGAGGTCAATCCGAACGGCAGGACCCGAAACTGAAAGTACGAGTCGCCAACAGCAAACCCCAGGTACTTCTTGTGCTTGGGATGGATAGGCACATGAAAATAAGCATCCTTGAGGTCGAGAGACACCAACCAGTCCTGAACTTGAAGGGCCTGGAGGACTTGAGAAAGAGTAACCATCTTGAACTTGTCCTTCCCGAGGAGCTTGTTCAAACCGCGCAAGTCCATGATGGGTCTCAATCCCCAGTCTTTCTTCGAAATAAAAAAATAAGGGGAATACCATCCCTTGTTCCTCTCCGCTACAGGCACCAGTTCTATGGCGCCTTTCTCCAGCAGGGATTGTATTTACTGCGCAAGGAGCAGATCCAGACTCTTCAAAGAGAGATTCCTGGTGGATTGTCGTGAGGCCTCTGCCGGAAAGGAAGACAGTAGCTGTGGGCTATGATCTCCAGAACCCACACATCTGAGGTAATGGCACGCCACTCTACAAGATGCTGCGCCAGCCTTCCCCCAACCGGCGAACCATGGGACATGGCCTCATGACTGAGCTGAAGCGGCTGCGGCCTTGGCACCTCAAGTACCCTGTTTTCCACCTCTGGCATTCCTACGGTGGCCCCTTTGACTTGCAGCTACTCTCGATTGACTAAAGGAGGAGTAATATCGAAATGAACCTCCCCTCCATTGCTGTCCCCTAGGATGAAAAGGCAGAGGTTGGCGAACTGCAGTGCTCAACGACTTCGCTGCAGCGTTGGAGGTCTGCAACCTCTCAAGGCTCTCGTCAGCCTTGCTGCCAAAAAGATGTTCACCATCAAAGGGCATGTTGAGGAGCCGGGTTTGCACATCAGGAGAAAACCCCGACTTCAGCAACCACTCAAACCTGTGTATTACAGTGCTCGCCGCCATGGATCGGCTGACACAATCAACCATGTCCAACGGATTCACACATGGCATCCTTGCCATCCTGCACGAGAGCAAGAAAACCATCCCGTTCCACCCCGTCGGGAATATGATCAGCCGCTAAGGAGATACAGTTCCACAGAGTGTGCGTGAAACGAGACAAGGCACAAACTGAGTTGGCAGCCTGAAGCCCCATACCCCCAGAAGAAAACACCTTCGCCCAGCCGTCAAAACGTTTGTCGTCCCCATCAGGAGGGATGGTAGGCTACGACGCCTGCTTTGCGGGGGCCGTAGCTGCCTGCACCACCAAACTCTCTGGAGTAGGGTGCGTGGTCAAGTAGCAGGCGTCGACACTGGCTGGGCGATATTTCTTCGACAAGGACTTGCTCACTGCCGGGAGACTCTCCGGAGAAGTCCAAGCCGCAGCCACCCTTCTCTGCAAGGCCATATGGAATGCCAGCACTGGGTCAGTTGGTGGACCTTGGTCGAGGATATCAGTCAGGTCATCCTGCTGAAAATCCCCAGGGAGGGCAGACCACCCGAAGGTAATCCGTGACCCTCGACATCAGGTGCCGGTATGAGGACTCAGCATGCGTGCCAGGCTCAGGCCTACCAAACTCCGCCTCCGGAGAGGTGTCTAGACCACTGGCGTCGTGCAACGAGTGACGCAGGTCCTCAAGTTGGCTATGACCAGAAAGGAGGCCATCAGGAACCTCTGCAGGAACCTCACCTTCCTCAGACCCCTCATCCACCTCAGAAATATAATCCAGAGGCTGGAAGGAGGGTACAGAAAAAGGAACAAAGACATGTTTAGCCTTGGCCAGAGCCTTTCTGGGGGGGTTCCACCGTGCCACGGGGAACCTCCGACAAAGCCACCTCGAAAGGCGTCGAGGGCATCGATGGAATCGGCGTCGACGTAGAGTGCGGCGCCGACAGTTTCGACGGCTTCGACACGGGTCTCGAGGGCGGAGCCCCGAGCGGGTCTCTCGACAGCCTGGGCGCTGATGGTGTCGACGACTTCCTCGGAGGCAGAGCCTCGAGAGAGTCCGTCGACTACCTCGGCGCCAATGTCTTCTTTGAAGACATCACAGGTTCTCGCAGTGTCGAGGGCATCGAGGACCGGGACCTGGAACGGGCATGTCTAGAGCGACCATCCTTGTCCGACCGGGACCTCGAAGGCGCCCGGTGGTCGCGACGACCAATCGAGCCCAAAGCCGTACGAGCAGCGTCTCTAGAACAGTCACGGCCGGTGTCTTGGCGCGGACGGACCAGGACCCTGCGATTGGAAAATCGCCAACATCTCCTTTCGGAAGGAATCCCATTACTCAGGAGTGGAATGCGTGTTGGGACAAGCAACCCGCCGACGGGCGGAGTCCTCGGACGAGGACGGAGAAGGCGACCTGTGACGGCGCTTCCTGGAGTGCCTCGAAGAGGCAGAGGAATGGCGGGACCGACTCCCAGACCGAGAACCCCCGGACTCACGACGACTATGCATAGAGTCGCCCCTCGAATCATCCGTCGAAAGACCAGTTGAACGCGACTTCCAGGGCTTGGCCACCTTGTCGACCGTCAGCAGCTTTTTATGCCCCCGCAAAACCTTCGATGTGAGCGATTGGCAGTCGACAGTCATCCGTATCGTGGTCCTACCCGAGGCATCACAGGCTAGCGTCGTGCGTGTCCGTCAGCGACATCTTGGGCAATAGTGTTTTGTAAAGGTGTGTACAGAACTCCAGGTTGCCGCTTTGCAAATGGACTCAAGAGGAACATTTGCAATGAATGCTATAGATGCCCCAGTGCCTCGAGTAGAGTGTGCTCTAGGCTTGAAGGGCAGTTCTCTCTTAGCAAGAGTGTAACATAGTGTGATGCATTTGACAATCCACCTTGAGATAGCTGATTTAGAGACAGGATCCCCTTCTCTACCAGCTGCCACTGAAATGAAGAATTGTTTAGTCTTCCTTCGTGGTTTAGTTCTTTCCAGAGAAAACATCACTGCCCTGCGCACGTCTAGTGTGTGAAGGCTCCTTTTGGCCACGTTAGTAGGGTTCTGGAAGAAAGCGGGTAGTTCGATTGACTGGTTCACATTCGAAATGAATTTAGGCGCAAACCTGGGATGTGTGCGCAAAACTACCTTATCTTTGTGGACGGTCACAAAGGGGTCTAAAACAGAAAGAGCCTGTAGTTCGCCAACCCTTCTGATAGAAGTGATAACTACTAGGAAGGCTGTCTTGTTAGGTCTTTCAGACTTGCTTTATGCATAGGCTCGAATGGAGCACCCAGGAGCCTGGTTAAAACCACATTCAGATCCCATCCAGGGGCTGGGTGAGAGACGGGAGGATAAATCCTTTTAACCCCTTCCATGAAGGCTTTATTCACTGGTATCTTCCACCACGGTACCTTTTGCTGCGATGTGGTGTAGGCTGACAGAGCAGCCAGATGAACCTTTAGGGAATTGAAGACTAACCCAGAGTCCAACAGGTGGGTTAGATACAACACAATGTGTGAGGGTGAGAGCAATCGATGGGGTTGACGCCCTTGGAATTGCACCAGATGACAAAATGTTTCCATTTTCTGGCATAGCAATAACGTGTATTAGGTTTCCTCGCTTCCCTGAGTATGCCCATGCATCTCTGAGGGAGTTGCAGGTGTCCAAACTCTATGACCTCAGTTGCCAGGCTGCTAAGTTCAGAGTTTGTGGGCAAGTGTGTAGGGCCTCCCCCCTGTCCTGAGACATGTTGTACGG
Source organism: Ambystoma mexicanum (assembly GCF_040938575.1). NCBI lineage: Eukaryota > Metazoa > Chordata > Amphibia > Caudata > Ambystomatidae > Ambystoma > Ambystoma mexicanum. The sequence goes on along the minus strand of NC_090926.1, from coordinate 1,222,922,926 downwards.
GCAGGGCAGCTTGACTGGTGGGGAGAGGGACATTTCCATCAGGTGAGCGAACCAGGGTTGGCGGGCCCATATAGGGGCCACCAGTATCATGGTAACTAGTTCCTGGTGCATCTTGTGCACTATCTTGTTGAGAAGGGGAGTCGGGGGGGAGGGGAGCTTAGACAAATTTCCCCAACCAAGTTATTCAGAGACCGTTCCCCTTGGATCGGTTCTGGGGGTACCTGGATGCGTAGTCTTAGCATTGGGCGTTCTCCTGAGTAGCGAACAGGTCGATCTCTGGGAAACCCCATTCTGCGAAGGACACAAGGTCTTCGTGCAGTCGCCATTCGTATTCTTCTGGCAGAGGAAAATCTCTGCCGAGTACGTCTGCCAGACGATCGAGTTCCCCTGGAACACGTTGGGACAACAAAAACATCTTGTGTTTGAGAGCCAATATCCAAATGCTTTGGGACAGTTTGGATAGCTCTGTAGAGTGAGTGCCCCCCTGTTTGTTCAGGTAATACATTGCTGTAGTTCTGTCGGTTAGGATCAGCACTGTCTTCCCTTGCAGTTGCACCTGAAAGGCTTTCAATGCTTTGAACACTGCTAGTAGCTCCAGTAAGTTTATATGGTTGGACACTCCTTGAGGGGACCACACTCTAGCTGTCTGCTGAAGCAGGTGACCCCCCCACCCCGTGAGATGCGTCTGTCGTGAGTGGCTTCCACTGCAGGGGTGGTGAAGGTCTTCCCCTTCAAGAGGTTCTCTCTTGACCACCACTGCAGAGATATAACAAGGGCTGGCGAGACAACCACCAAATCTTCCCATTGTCCGCTGGCCTGACATCACTGGCTGTTGAGCCACTCTTGCATGGGACGCATGCGCAGCCGCTCGTGGGGAACCAAGTATATACAGGACGCCATCATCCCTAGCAAACGCATGGCTTTGCGTACCATCACCACCCGACTGGCTACATATTGAGAAATCTGAGAGAGCATGTTCTGAACCCTCTCGCTGGGTGGAAAGACAAGACCGTCTTCCTTCCGAATTAGTGCTCCCAGAAATTGACTTGGCTGGGGACTAAGCTGGATTTCTTTTCGTTGATTGAAAAGCCCAGACTGAAGAGGAGATCTACTGTTTTTTGGGTGTTCGAAAAACAAGCATCGAACGAGTCCCCCGTAATGAGCCAGTCGTCGAGGGAAGGGTAAATTGGGACTGATAGTCTGCGCAGGTTTGCTGCTGCCACTGCCAGGACTTTGGTAAACACCCTTGGCGCCGTGGCGATGCCGAAGGGGAGTACTTTGAATTGGTAGTGTTTGTCCTGTATCATGAATCTTAGGTATTTTCTGTGCACTGGCAACATTGAAATATGAAAGTATGCATCTTTCATGTCCAATGTTGTCATGAAGTCTCACCTGTTTCAGCAATGGGATCACCTCTTGCAGTGTTACCATGTGAAACTTCTGGGGTTTTACAAACTTGTTCACTGGGCGCAGATCTAAAACAGGACGCATGGTGAGATCCTTTTTGGGTACAAGGAAGTACACTGAATAAATACCCTTGTTTACCTGAAGACTAGGGACGGCTTCTATGGAGTCCTTTCCCAGCAGTGCTTCCACCTCTTGGATCAGGATCTCCAGATGGTGCGGTGAAAGGCGCTGTGAGCACGGCGGTCTGAACTGTGGAGGTTGGGCGAATTCCACGCAATAACCGTGGGCGACCGTCTTTAAAACCCACTGGTCGGAAGTTACCCCCTCCCATGCCATGAGGAAAGATGTTAATCGCCCCCCGACCGGGGAGACATGGGAGGGGACCTGGACTTGGTGTTCATTTCTGACCAGAGGCTGTGGCTCCTCTGGGGTTGGGGCCTCCGCCTCTACCTTTGCTGCGTTTCTGACCCCTTGAGGGGTAGTAAGTGGGGCTTCTAGATGTTTGATTTGTGTTGAAGTTACCCGTGCCGTAGTTGTTTTGACCAGCACGGGCTTGTCCTCGAAAGGATTGCCGAGAGTTATTACCCCTCTGGGATGAGGGTTTCTGTGTAATTTGGTGCAGAGACCTTATAGTCTCATGGTCCTGCTTGGCTGTCTCCAACGCTTCATCCACTGCTTTCCAGAAGAGGTTAGTCTCCTCAATGGGTTTATTAATGAGGGAGGCCTGAGTCTCAGGTCTAAATCCAGATGTACGCAGCCATGCGTGTCTTTTCAGAAGAGTCCCCTGTGCAAGAGACCTGCCTGCTGTTTCTGCAGTGTCCAGGGTGTTCTTCACCACATTCTGGTTAACAAGTTTTCCCTCCGCAACAATGGCGAGAAGCTTTGTCCTGGTGGTTTCAGGAACCTCCTGAAGGCCTTCTTGGAGCAAGTTCCATTGGGCCTCAGCATAGTTTGCTAATAGCATAGTATTATTAGCAACCCGAATGGTGTATGCAGCTGCTGATGTGACACGTTTGCATACAACCTTTTAGACTCCTTGTCCGGTGGTGATTCTCCCGTGGCAAGGGGTACCCCTGCCCTCATTCGAGTGGTAGTCACTACCAGTGAGTCTGGGATGGCGTGCCCTTTTGTATGTAGAGGGTCGGAGGGAGAAGGCCGAAATAATTTTTCGACTCTCGGGTTCACAGCCCGTGTCTGAGCCGGTGTGACCAATGAGGGAGCTACCCGTCCGGAGGCTTTTCCTTAATAATGTCCTCCACAAAATCCTGCTCAGGTACCACCTCTTGAGTGGCAATTTTGAAGTATTCAGCTGCTTTTTTCAACATGGAGTTGAAAGCCATTTGGTCATCCACTGGGGAGGCCTGGCGAGCTGGGGTGGACGGAGGAGAGTCCAGGCACAAAATATCAGTGTCCTGATCTTGCTGTGTCCAAGGGTCTTGACCTTCCTGCTGGGTTTCCTCCGAGTAGTCCGTCATATCCTGTTGAACTTCCTCATAATTTTTGAGAAAAGAAGCTTCTTCTTCATTATAGATGTCTCTATGTGTGTCCATATGGACCACGTCTTCTTGTTGGAAAACATGAGACTGGACTTCTTGAATTTGGGGGTTAGGGTCTACCCGAGCCCTTTGCGGGGGAGGCTGATCTGAAGAACCCATAATCTGCTCCAGCCGATCCATATAACCCTCAAACTTTTCTGTAGTCCATTTAGAGGACCCAAACGGGCCTACACGAGGAGAAACGACGTTCTCCGCACTGTGGTGTCGTAAGGAACCTCTCAGGGTGTCGGAGAGAGGCTCTTGGCTATCTACGCAAGTGTCATCGGAATCGGGCACCAAATCCGCCAAAATCTTTCCCGCAGCTTGGCCCATCACTTTAAGCGTAACCGGAATAAGGCCCACCGCCGCTGCGATTCTTCCGATGCTACTTTGGATAGTCACCGAATCCTCGTGAGACAAAGGCTCCGATGATTTGTCGGCAGTAGAAATACCGTCCGCGGCACCAGGAGGTCTAGTGATCCGTTTTCCGGGTAGAGGCCTACTCGTAGTTTTCGGGCCTACTGATGCTTTGGAAATCGTCGAAGCGCCGGGCTCCCGAACTTCGACGCGTATAGATTTAGGAGTAGCGCCTTTGGTTTGTTTTGATTGCCCAGTCGCAATACGCTGCTGCAGATGCGGGGAAGGCTTTGGATCTGAACGATCCAAGGGAACCAGCGAAGTTTTCAGCGGCCCCGTAGGCGCTTTTGCCTTTTTCTACGAGGGTGTCGAAATTGGCATAGGGGCTGTGTGCTTAGTGCGATGCGCTTGTACGCCCCTGTCGCCGGGTGTAGTCCCTGTAGCAAGACCAGAGTCGAGCCTGGAAGGGTTGGGGACGGGCGTGGTGGACCTAGAAATGTCCACCTTAAGGTCTATAACATCCGCGTTGGACGTTTGGTCATCCGAAGTACCCCCGTCACTTTCGGCTGGCGTGGCGGTGGGGGAGGGAGGCTCCACAAGTGACATGCCGAGCGCGGCCCACCGCTTTGCACGGCGCTCCTTAATGGTTTTGGGCCGAAGGAGTTTGCACGCCGCACATCGCTTCTCGTCGTGCTCTAGGGGGAGACAGGCGTTACACGTTCTGTGTTGGTCCTTCCAAGGATATCTGACCCTACACTTAGGGCAGAATCTAATAGGAGTCCTTTCCATAGCAAAAGGGAAGGATGACCAGACAAAGGGAAAAGAGGGGAAAGGAGAAAAGACATACTAAACAATATGGCCACCCCGACCCCACTCACCCTCCTGTAAAGGTCGGCCAGAGGGCCCAACCACGTGGAAAAATCCGGCCGCCGGACCTTAGGCGCCGAAATCCACAGCCGTAGACGATTCCTTATGGCGAAGTGAGAATAAACCGACAATTCGGTAAGATAACAATGTATCTAGTAAGAGCTCCGCTAGAGGGTGACCAGTTATCTGGGCGGAAAAAAACAATCTGAGGGACCTCGGCGCGTGAGGGATTTTGGGTACTACACACGTCACAATAGGGATAGTTTTACAGACACGCCTATGCCGACGTCCCCTTTCGGTCCCCGAAAGACAAAATGCAATACTCTGCGGTTACCACTGGATGTCAGACCGTATGCACAGCATGTGATTCTAAGCAGATTAACAAGCATCAGAAACAGTCGATATCGATCCGGAGACTGGCAAAATTAAAGACTTAATCAAGTGTGACACAGGAAACCTGTGTATGGCGATTGGTGGTGCTAACTTGGATGGAATTGGTATAATCATGAACAGGAAGAGGCATCCTTGATCATTTGACATTGTTCACGTAAAGGATGCCAATGGCAATACCTTTGCCACCAGGCTTTTGAAAATTTTTGTAATTGCCAAAGATAACAAACCATGGATCTCACTTCCACGTGGAAAGGGTATTCGTCTTACCATTTCTGAGGAAAAAGACAAGAGACTGCAAGCCAAGCAGACTAGCGGGGGAGCTGGATTTGAACTTGGAGAAAAACATCTGCATTTTAACAAACTTAAAAAAAGAAACATCAGATAAAGAGAACAGTGAGTTTGAGCAAGCAAAGGGGGAGTGGAACGCACGCTTGAGAGGTGCACCCCAACCAGTGACAAAGAGAAATACAAAGCTTATGTGCACAAGCGCCACTAAAGAGACCTTGGCTGGAGAGTAAACTAAGGCTGTGGGTAGAAGTGAAACCAGAGAGAAGGACAGTGGGAACAAGATCGTTGAATACGCCCACTTGGCAGGAGAGCAGACCAAGAAGAGGGTATTGAGAAAATTAGGGTCAGGGACCTTCAGCACAGTCTGGGAAAGAGAGCCAGGCTGTTCTTCCTCGCTGCAGTACCCTCGGAGCCGGGTCTGCTCAAAAAAGGCCTGGGATCCTCAGGGCAGCTTGGAAAAGGTAACCAGGCCATTCTTCCTTGTTGCAGGGCCTGGAAGGCAGTTCTGCCAAACAAATATTGGAGACAGAAAATCACTTTGGAATAAGCAAAAAAGACACTGGGGAAAGAATCCCTCGAGTCTCCGGGAACTTTTGTTTGCTTTTCTACACCTTTTGGAACTTTTGTTTTGAACTGCAAAGCGTGGTTGCAGATCGGCAGTCAAAAGACATATCCCTTGTCACATTAAATTAAGTTTAGCTTGTGAGGGATAGGTTAGGGTTTGGACACAGGACTGCAAACTTTACTGTTGGCATTCTGACACAGACAGTTTGATCAGCTAGTTTTAGCTAGTAGATGGGGTTAGTTAGGAATTCCTCAACTGCCACCCCCTCCATTTGTTGTTGTTCATAAAAGTCTACGCCAATCATCATGTCACCCTCGCGTCGGCCTCTTACTCCTAGACCCTCACAGAATAAGTACTTGTGTGCAGGTTTCAGCACCTATTAAAGAAGTAACGTTTTGATTTTACAATTTTCTTTGTTCTCCCTCCACTAGTCATTTATTTTCCTTTGTTCATTCTTTTTATGCATGTGCTTTCTCTGCTCATCACACCCCAATCCCAATCCCAATCGTCCCTTTTTACCTTATTGCATTCCTTCTTCACTCCAATGGTCATCATTTTTATAATTTGTCATAAAAGATGAATAGTCTGACCTCCCAGCCCCTTTTTTCCAAAAAATGGGACATCTTCCATAAGTAGGACAGTAAAAGCTAAAAGAGAAATAATACTGTAAGGGTGTGTTAGGACTGATTTTCTATACTCTGTCCTGGTGGACAGATGTAAAGAAGGGCAACCTAGAATTGTGACAGGGACAACTCTGGGAGCTGTAACCAAACCAGTACAAGATAGCAAGGCTAGTGGTCTAGGCAAAGTCTCAATAGGTGGTGAGCTTGATAAGGAGTCCACGATGAGCGCACACAGTGAAACAGTCAAGGAATGCACATAGACAATCAGGTATAAAAATACTTCTTAACTTATAGCCATATAACACAGTGAAAATCACTAACAGGTAATACTAGAACACAACAGCAATAATATATACATAAACACAATGACTGGAGCAGGACAAAATACATATCAAACTTCTGAAAAAAGGAAGGTACAGATTAGTATAAGCACTACAGGTCTACAGAGATAGAAGCCTAGCTTCAGAAGTCCATCCCTAAGATGTATGAGGCCTTGTGTCCAAAGGTTCTGAAAAGTTCCATCCAGTTTTGTGAAGCTGGAAAAACTTAAAGCTAGGGTCTCTGGGGTCCAATGAACAGTTCCAAGTCTTAGGGGACAAGTTAATTAACTAACAAACGTGTCCCCAACTTTCAGAGTGCTTGTGTGTGGCAAAGCCAAACTAATACAAAAGTGTATACAAGTTATCAAAACTTTTAATTAGAGGTGCAGATAAGTATCACTACAACTCATCCCCCTCCCGTACTCCGATTCTTCATAGGCCTTGGCAGGTCTGCTGAGGAGGGTCCGAGCTCACTTTTCCTGCTGTCACCCTCAGCCCTCGATAACCAAGGGTTGCAGGTTCGAGCAGTTCTCCGGTTGGCAACTAATGCTGGTGAAAGGTCTTCCAGTTGAATTCAAAAGAACTCGATGCAGAGCCCCTCTCAGGACAGGACTGGTCGCAGGCAAGCAGTCAGACAAGGGTCACTGATGCACGGCGATGCAAAGGGATTCACTTGCCGCAGTCAGACTTTGCCTCCTAGCTCTGTTCCCCTTGATGCTAGGACCACGAAATTTCACAGACGCAAGTCTCATCGCACAAGCGGAAGATACCCCAAGTTGCAGGCCCCAACCCAAACAGTGATGTCTGTAGCACGGTAACCCGAACTCTGAGCTGGTCAGCCACTAGGCAGTCCAGGGTCACTTCTGAAGGCTCTTCTTCCTTGGACTCCGAGCGGACGTCGAGAATGGATGTTTCCTCCATGCCACGGGTCGCAGCTGCTGAAAATCTTCCATAAAACAGGGCTCTACCAGGACAACAGTAGAAGGTAGTCGCCAGGACTTCTTCCAACGGGTCTCCGGTCTCCTTGTGGGTCTGGCAGATGGACAGGATGACTCGAGTGGGTGCAGCGGTCCTCTCATCCAAAAAGCCAGGTAAGAGCTGAAACTCTCACTAGCCAATGGCAGAGCTGGCCCACACACACACCCAGCAGTGGTCCCATCAGGACCACTGGTGGCAAAACACACGCATACCACTCAAAACCAGTTTGTGGATGGGGACCAGACAGTCCCAGCCCACTTCCTGGCAGCAAACACCCATAGTTCTCCTTCCTGTCCACCAAAGGCCTATGCTTTCCCGGGCACTGGAAGTCCCTATATGGATTTCCGTGCCCTCTCAGGCCAGAAAGAAGGGTAAAAACACAAGATGGCCAAAGGACAAGTGAAAAACCTTGTGGCATGGACAGGTTTGACCACTAGCCACAGTTTGTAGCCAAAAGCGATAAACGTGGTAAGGCTAAAACGAAATACACCAAAATAATAGCAAAAGGTAACTGTCACCAGCGTGTCACTTAGGCACACCTAGAGTAACCAAAAATCCTCATAGTGTTAGTCTATGGCAGAGCAAAAAGTGTACCCCGTTGTACTACACTGTAAGATGTATTGTACAATGATGACAAGTTACCAAAGTGATAACAAGTGTTACTAAAAGTAGTAACAAAGTAACACGACTAATGGAAACAATGTTTCCCAGCTATGTCAGTTTCCCCATGACAAAAAGAGCAAAAGCCATTGCAGTGAAGCCTTAAACTTCACTACACTGCCAAAAGAGCAGGTCAGAATCAAAAATAAAAGCATAAAGCTTGGGGGTCAACAAAAATGGAAGGAAAAGTGCTGTAAAGAGAAATCTTTTGTAACTGGGTGAATAACATTTACTTTTTGGTCAAACTACTCCAGCCAACACTGTGGCAAAAAGCCATGATATCCAGATCGCGCACACAGGCTGTTTACAGGGGGGGAGCTCACATCACTGAGCACAGACCCTACTGTGGGAGAGTAAGACTAAATCTCCTTGTGCAAAGAAACACTTAGACCAAAAATATAAAAAGGGTGTACTAGATCAACATGCGTAGCCAACCAGTGCAGACCAGACATGTAGGGAATTACCACTGTGCCCAGAGTAACAGCTCAATTGAGCACAGACCTGTAGCCGAGTACATGATTACTGTGAGGAGGGAGAGGGTCAAAGGGCAATATCTGTAGCAACAGCAGTTAGGGAGAAAAGACCAATAACTAGGCACATTCTTCAGCTAATGTAGGATACACACCTCTTCGGAGGGGCCCCACACAGCACATTCTTACCATTTGGGTATCCAGAGCCGTATTCCATGCCAACATCTCCCAAGTCTTCCAGGAACTTCCAGCCCTTCACAGCCTGATCTCTGGCCACCTGAAAACAGAAACAAGACAAGTGTCACTGACCCAAAAGATCAGATTGGATGTAGATGTAGCTACTGCTCAACAAATATCACTCTGAGATCTCGTCAGGCATAAAGTATTAAATGGCTTAGTTTTAGCCAAACCATACTTGTGACTTCAATTTTGTTGCCTTTTTTGCATCTTAATTTAAGCAAGAATCAGCCCTGAACTGACATGTGTCACTGGATAAATAACCCACTCATTTACATTTAGTTTGGATGAGCAGAAACAACTTTCTTAAAAGCCCTCTATGCCCTCACTCAAGTGCCTCAATTGATAATGGATGCTCGCATAGGGATTGCTAGTAGTTGTAATTCCGCTTTATATCACTGCAAACATGATAGGATTTTTCAAATTGTTGTACTTTGTTGGACAGTCGAAGTAAAATTGAATAAAGTTTGAGTGAAATATCAGGTGTTGTAGACCCTCCTTTTTCACTGCACACTTTTTGCTGCTTTCGTCTGGGTTTCTGCCACACCAAACAACATTTCTTCCATAATCGATCTCTTGCCTCTGCATATCTCTTCTAAACCCACATGCCCGCTATTGTTATTTCCGGTTACTTCCGACACACACACACACAGAACCAACGTCCTACACATCTTTACTTTGTAGTTTGTAGAGTCTTGTGTAAGAAATTAAACCCCAATAAGCGTCTGCAAAAGAAATTGTGTTGCAACGCAACCACAAGTAGTAAAATCAATGCACCTGCATACCAGATGAGACAGCAGCTCCCAAGCCGACCCACAAAGCACAGTCAGACGGGTGCACCGCAGCAATGCGCACCACAAATCTAGGTAGTCGCAAAGCACAACGGGACAGTCACTAGGAGATCCAAGATGGCACTGAGAGCATGGCACATATTAGAAGCCATGGAGCTGGCAGAGGAGAACAACAGAGACAGTTTAACACATACCCAGTACAAGAAGACCAACAACTGCCAAAGGACCCAATTTGGGAGGCATTCAGAGGATCAGAGACAGCTTCACAGAAAGTGGTCCAGCTTCCAAATACACCCTTCGGTCCAGGGATATATAGGACCGAAAGAAGGCCAGTAAAGAGCACAAGCAAATATGCGGCAGACATGCTATTCTCCACTTTCTGGAGAAAGAGGGGAACCATTACCTGTGCTGGAGGTAGCCCACCTTCAGGAGGTTACCTAGCAGAAACTCTGCCAGTCCACACCAACATGACTTGTGAAGGAGATGGAGCCCAAAGCACGGTTCTACCACAGGGGCTAAAGGTGGAACCCCGGAGAACGCTGCTCTTCGGCAGGAAATTCGGAGGGGAAACAATATTGGCTGTCTTTGCATATATTAGCGGGAGGAAAATAAGCCACCCTCCCAAACCCAAACGCTGGAGGAAGAAGTGCGTACCCTGACCTATGATAAAGCTGAGTGCCGAGAAGAACCCAAGACACTGGAGAGGTCTAGGGCACGAGCAAGTCTGGTTAAGCCTGAAGAACTAGAGAAAGTTTGTGGGAAGGTCCAGAGAAGGGCTGTGGAAAGGTAGAAGGAAGAGCCTGAAAGGCCTAGATGAGACCAGAATTATGAGTACTTTCTGGAGGAGATTGCCTACGTAAACATCATTTGTGTTTACTTTGAGACCCGAGCAGGACATTGATAGACTAGGTGTGGATTCTTGTGCTGGTCAAGATGGGAAAGTGATTTGCTTGTACTCAGAGTTATCCATCATGGGTATCTTCATTGAATTCTCTTCCCCGGGCGAGACCACACAACGCATTTTTAATATAGAGAATACAACTCTCCTAAAAAAGGTATAACGTCGTTTCATCGCCTGTCATTTTTACGACTGCCTTTTAAACAAGTATGAAATTACAAAAAAGGTAATCGAACATTTTTGGGAGGTGGGAATGGGAATATAAGGGGCTGGAGGGTTCGTAAATACTAAAAAAATAATAGGTGGAGGAGATGGGGATTAGGGGGAAGGGAGGAACACTCCCTAAAAAAGATTGATGACCTTTTTGTAATTTCATACACGTTTAAAAAGGCATTTGTAATGATATCTGATGATAAAAGAACATAGAACCCTTCTAAAACAAAATCAAAGGCATATTCTGACCAGTGAAGCATTATGAAATGAAGAGACATCTGGCCACCTGTGAAGATTCCCTCCACAAGCTGCTCCAAAGAAAACAACCATAGAGCAGTGGCTAGTGTGGTGGGTCAGAAGGAGGACACAGATTCTGACTTTGCATTTATAGAGGTTTTTATTTAATAAAAAGGCGCAAACTCCCATCTTTCTCCCATCTTTCCCAAAACTATGGGTGTTCCCTACCTAACCAACTAAGATGCACGTCAGTGCAAGTCCCAACTAAGATTCAGTCTGCTGTAAAAAAAAAAAAAATAATAAAAAAAATAAAATAAAAAGACTATCCTGACTCTACCACTATAATAACAACTAAAGTACAGGAGAAGGACTAATCTCCCGTTGTCTGGGTCTTCCCCAAGTTCAGTTTAATTATGCACACGTAGATATCTTCTTGTCACCACTCATTGATCTATACAGTTCATCTACTGGACTCCCAGGTTTTCAGGATAACACTCTACTCAGCTCTTCTTCTTTCTCTCTTGCTCTTCTGTTCCATAAGTTGTCCTTTGCCACTCATAGGATCTTTCAATATCTTTTTTTACTCTTGCAACAGTCTCTTGTTTTTTGCCTTTTCCTCTTGTGAAATACTGTCAAGTTCCAACATGCTTTCATTTTCTTTTATTCCTCCTTCTAGACTGGGACAAGTAGGAACGTTCCAGTAACCTGTATCATTCTTCCTTGGTACTTTCTCCATTGCATCTTGACTGGCAAGTAGCAAGGTTCAAATAATGATTGCAACTACTTCTTGGTATTTTTAAAGCTTGGTGTGGATCGAGACGAGTATGCGTGTCCCAACAATGTGTATTATTCTCCCTCGTTCCCCTCCCGGGTCTCCTAAACTCCCCTCCCCCTCACCTCTGATTTGCAAGGGGTCCTGCGAGGGCTGGCGATTCTTTTTTCTCATGTCGGGATCGCTTTTCGCTCCGGTATCCGACCAGCTCGTCACTCGGCTACTCCTTCCTTTGCTTCGTTCTTGCTCCACTTCACTTCTGTGGTCTTGGTGTTGTTGATGGACCAACGGTTCCACCGCGTCTCTCCAGCGGCCACACCCCACTTTCCCAGCGCAGCGCATTGGAAACCTGCTTTGGCTCGCTCCGTCTCTGCCCATTTGAATCCCACTTTAGCCAGCAGCGTGGTTTCACTTCCCCTGCGCTTTGCGATTCTCTCCTCCCTCACTGACAGGGCCCAGTCTTTCATTTTTAGGACGTCCTGCTCTGGCTTCCCTGAGCATTTGCACAAGTCCGTTTTCCCCTTTACTTGTTCATTCATTATGACTCGAGTGATCCTCGTCCCAGTTTCTCTTAGGGACCTTAAAGGTGTACTTTGTTGACAGTAGAAAACTTGGGCTTCTTCATCCAGTCTTCCTTCACAAGATCTTGAGAGAAAAAAAAGTATGATGGTCTTGGGCTTTGAGAGTTTCTCACTGGATTGGGAGTACTTGTCCCCAGAGGGAGATTCTCTCCTGCGTGAGGTCACGCTTGCCTCTACCCCTAGGGAGGGTGTCAATTAGGATCATGCATTTCCTGAACCTTCGCAACCTCCTGATTACATGAGGAATGACGGGGAATGGAGGGAACATGTACAGGAGTAGAAACTCCCAGTCCACTACGAACACGTCTCCTAGAGCTCATCTTGGGGGAAATTCCCTTGAGCAATATATATCGCACTTCTGATTGATCTTGGGCGCGAACAGATCTTCCTGTGGGGTTCCCCAAAGGGTCAAGATCTCTTGAAGGACTTCCTGAGCTAGTTCCCACTCGTGGGAGACAGTGCTCTGCCTGCTCAGACCGTCCGCCGCGGTGTTCTCCTCCACGGTTAGGTGAACTGCTGATAGCGAGATTCCTTCTTGAATTGCCGAGTACCAGAGCTGCATTGCTACTCTACACAGGGGTAGTGACCCTACACCTCTCTTGTTGAGGTAGTACATGGCCACTGTGTTGTCCATCATTATCAGGACATTCTTTCCCCGTACAGAGGGCAGAAAAGCCTTCAGCGCTAGTCTGATCGCTCTCTGCTCCAAACAACTGATGTGTAGTTTGGACTCGATGGAGACCAACGACTGCCGATTGTCAGATTGTTGGTGCCTTAGGTGTCCGTCACTACTGTAATCTCCAGCCATGGTTGCCAAAAAGAAGGTTCTCCCTTCAGAATATTTTCCTCGCAAGGCCAGCACAGAAGATCCTGTGAGATTCTGGTTGAAATCTGAAGTCGGTCCGACATCTTTCCTGGGAATTGGGACCATTGTGTTCTCAGAGCCCACTGACGTGATCTCATTCTGAGGCGGGCTCTGGGAAGACTCTGGGAACGCTGAAATGTGGTCACCATCTGAAGAATGTCTTGCGCCCTCACCTCAGGTGGCGAGCTCTTTACCAAGGATGAATCTACCACAGCTCCGATGTACTGGAGCTTTTGGGATGGTGTCATATGGGACTTCTTACAATTGAGGGAGAAGCCCAGTCTGAAGAAAGTGGCAGGTCACTTTGAGATGATCTAGGGCTTGTTCGGGAGAACGCACGCTGATAAGCCAATCGTCCAGGTAGGGTTAGCCTTTAATCCCCCCCCTCTCTTGAGACTCGCTGCCACTACCGCCATCAGTTCGATGAAAACCCTTGGGGCAGCAGTCAGCCCGAATGGCAGAACTCAAAATTGATAACGGGAACCTCTCAACTGCAAATCTCAGATATTTTCTGTGCTAAAGATAGATTGGCACATGAAAATTAACATTCTGAAGGTTCAATGACACCAACCAGTCCTGGAGGGCCTGAAGGATCTGAAAAAGTGTGACCATCTTTAACTTGTCCTTCCTAAGGAACTAGTTCAAGTATCTCAAGTTCAAGATGGGTCTCAGTCCTCTGTCCTTTTTGGGGATCAAAAAATATGTGGAGTACCAACCCTTGTTCCTCTACGCTACAGGTACTGGTTCTACAGCACCTTCCTCTAGCAGGGTTAAAATTTCCAGCACAAGGAGCGGATCCGGAATCGCCAAAGAGTGGTTCCCTGGTGGATTGTTCTGAGGTTTTCTTATAAAAGAAGGCAGTGACCGTGGGCTACAGTTTCCAGAGCCCAAACATCTGATGTCTCGCCATTCTTCTAGATGCTGAGACAGTCTGCCCCCACTGGTGAACTGTGTCTCAAGACCTCAGGGTGGTTTTGTGGTGGTTGCTGCAGAAGCCGATGCTAAGGAGGCTGCTGCTTGAGCTGGCTTCGCACCTCCAACTTGTCCACCACAAGAAAATCTTCTCTGGCCTCTCCTCTCGCCCTTCCAAATGAGGAGTAGTAGTAAAAATATCTACCCCTCCAAGGTTGCCCACTAGGACAAAAAGGCTGAGGTTGCCCAATAGCGGTGCCTAAAGATTTGGCAGCCGCCTTTGAGGTCTGCAACTTCTCAAGGCTCTCGTCAGCCTTGTTGCCAAAAGACGAGACGCGTCAAAAGGCATGTTGAGAAGCCTAGATCGCACATCAGGTGCAAAACCCGACTTCCTCAACCACGCAAGTCTGCGCATCACGGTGCTGGTAGCCATGGATCTGCTGATGCTATCTGCAGAATCCAATCCTGATTGAAGGGACTCACACATGGCTTCTTTGCAGTCCTAAACAATAGCTAAGAAGCCGTCCCGTTCATCCCCTTCGGGAATATGCTCTGCCGCCATGGAGATACAGTCCCATAGAGTATACCAAAACTTTGCAAGGGCACAAGTAGAGTTAGCAGATTTTAGTGCCATGCTCCCTGCAGAAAATACCTTCCTCGCCCATCCACCCATCAGGAGGGATGGTAAGGTACGCTACCTGCACCACCAGACTCTCCGAAGTGGGGTGTTGCAACAGGTAGTCTGGGTCGCTACTGGAGGGGCAGTATTTTTTGGTCAAGTGCTTGTCAACTGCCGGATTAGATTACGTAGTCTCCCAGTTCCTAGTCACCCTTTTTTGCAGTGCCACATGAAAAGGCAAAATGGGATCAGTTTGTGGACCCTTGTCTAGAATTTCTGAGGTAGTCTTGGTCATAGGGTAATGAGGGCCTACACCAACCCTAGTAATCGACCACTTCAGAAATGAGCTGTCTATAAGATGAGTCTGCATGTTCCCCATGTTCTGGTTTTCCGAACTCAAGTTCTGGAGAGGTATCAACTCCACTTGCTGTTTGCAAGTTTTCATACAAATCCTGCATTCTGCTTTCTTCAGATATAAAGCTCTCTGGTACATTAGGTGTAACTTATTGTAAGCCAAATAGGGCTACATCAGTGTCAGAATGCTCTTCCTCTTCAAACATGGAAGTAAGAGACTTGAAGAACTCCTTTCTTCGGGAGTCGAGCAAATATTTTTTTTTAACCTAGAGGCTTCGTCGTTGTCGATATTTTCTTCATCAGCGCCGATCTTGAAGGGGCACTTGGCTCTGACAGCTTAATTGGCAAATGTAGCACAGCTGGCGAAGACTTCGGCATTGAAGGCTGGCGGGTATCAATGGCACCACCGGCGTCAAAGGCGTCAATGGCGTTGAAGACCTTGACTTCTCCCTAGGTCTTGAGTGATCCTTTGATTTTTCAGATCGAGGCCTCAAGGGCTCTCAATGCAGATCAGGCCTTTTACCCAGGCGCGAGGGCGTGCAGGTTTTCGGTTGAGACCTCTCCTTTCTGGCTTCTTCGAAGGCTCGGTCGGAGCATGGCTTTGTTTGTCGAAAATCTTTACATTTCCACCCTGAAGGCTTCCCATTCAGCCGGTGTTGATTTTTTTGTAGGGCATGCAACCCTTTCAGCTGAACCGTCAGATGAAGAAGTAGTCGACGAAGGCGACCTTTGGTGCCTCCTCTCTGATGAGTGGTGGGAACCATTCCTCTACCTAGAACGCTTGGTCTTCTTCCTCCGAGGAGAGTCACCTCTCGACTCGGTCGAGGCCTATCGGGTCGGGTTTGAGGTGATTTGGGGATTTTTGCTACCCTAAGTTTCCCCTTCTGTTTCCCTCAAGTCTTTTCCCATCATGGAATGCCACTTGGAACAATCGTGGTATTGTGGTCCTTCCCGAGGCACCACAGATACAATGCCGGTCAGTTAGTGACATCTTCGACCCGCAATCTCTGCATTTCTTAAACCGGACTTTGGCGTCGACGGTGACGAAGAAAACATCCTTTTCTCGATTTAGTAACAAGTCACAGATGAGGCGTGCTGAATTTCACACAAAGCAAATGCTGTTTGCGGAAAAAACTAAACTGAGGCCAACGGGTGCTGCGCATGCTATATATAACCTTCGATTACATCACCCTTGATGGAAAACTTCGAGGGACATCGACTCGACGCCATCAACACACAGCGCCCTCTGCCGAAATTTGTTTCTTGAGCGGCTGAAGCTGGACATTAGATGTCAAAGATGAGGAATACGTGGCAGCACACAATCCATTCGAAAGTTACTTTCAGTTACGTAAGCAAGAAAGAAAAAAAGCTATATTGCTTGGAGGCTGGAGACATCATGAAGATATTCCAGTGTTTATGAATTCAATGAAATTTATCATGAGAGAGAATTGGAAATTGTATTTTTATAAGTTTAGAGTTAGCTAGTAAGATACAGCACTAAACAGTAGGCTGGACATTTTTGATAACCATCACCTTTGCACTTTGATTTATAAACTAGGACATATCTAACGAGACAGGGTCTTGTTAAGTTTAGGTTTAAGGCTTTTAGGTTTACTGAAAGCATCAGACCAAGTCGTGTGAAGTACATGAAGAACCCCAATTTGTGTTGTCCCATCACCAACATAGTATTTGCAGATTGCCACTAACCTGAACCTTCACTTACTAATAATTAATAAAACACTTCAAAATCACACATTCTCCCTCGCTGTATCACTTCTCAACTTTCCTACGTGACCAACCAGTAATCCCCCAACTAATAATTATCTTCCGTTTGTATCCCCAAGCACATCATGTTGCACAAATGGAATGTTTAAGGTGAGCAGGATAGCATACCTCATTTCTTCTCTCCAATTGAGGCAAATTTTTGTTTTGGGAACTCTTGCAGCCAGTCATTGTCTTGAAGGCAGCAGAGTCTCCAAGAACTATTTCAAAAGGGCTTTCCATTTAATTACAGTTGGGTCAGTAACTCTGCCTGAAGAAGGAGTGGGTTTTGGGGGGGCGGGGAGGAACACTATAACTAGGCCTCGCTTTGTCTCTAGAGTAAACGCCAGCCCTCCTTTAATTGTCTCACCAGTTGCCAGAGTGCCCAGACTTGATTCAAACATTCATTAACCGCCACACGTTTCGTCCCACCTCCCCTGTCCCTAAGCAACACAACTACAAAAGAAGGAAATGTTAATTTAGCAGAACTGTAACCATAGCTCAGAGGTGCTATTCCAGCAGAGGAAGAACATCTAGGTTGCGTTCACTGGAAAGCCACCTGCAAACAGAATAGGCATGAACCTCAACCAGATACAGAGACAGGAAAATGTTCACTAATCTGCCGTACGTTAACTTGAGGCAGGGTCCTTGGATTGATATGTGGACTCTACAATATAAATAAACAGGTATATTAAGTTAAAAATACCAGCAATGCTTACAGATTTAGAACAGGGCAGAGTAACAGTCTTAACAACCAGGCAATTGTACAGTATCCGTTTGAGGAATCTACCTCCCTGACCCCAGCCATCTTTCCACTGAGCCTCCCCACCGTGGACCAAACAAGTCTATGTATTTTAGGGTCTTGAGGATAAACTCTCCCACAATCCTGGGAATCCAACTAGGGCTTTGCTTCCTGTGAAGTTGAAACTGACCATTGCTGATCTTTGTAAAGCAAAGCACAGCATAAGCCACGAGGGTATACTTTGCATTCTTTGATCTCCTGAGGTCACTACCTGGAGAGGTAGTTACATTTTGAGATTGTGGTGAGAGAAGTTCTGAAATATCTGAATGAGTGTTTCTGGTAAAGAGAGAGTGATTTCCAAAAAGCTAAAAGGTTATTCCTTTATGTGATACAAGTTCACCTAGGTGAGTACATCCAGGAGGAGTGTGTTTTTCTGAGAAGTAGAGTAGAAGCAATAGGTCCTGTCGGGTTCCACGTCCAACTCACCCCAGAGCTGAAGGATACGGCTATCCTGCATGTATCTCGGTATTTCACAGATGAAGATATTCTAGTGTCCTGATGTTAGTTCAAAGGTTATGCACTGGGTTTCCAGCACCTCGTCCCTTTTCATGAGTTTGGAAAGTCAACATACCTGATCACAACAGAATATTGAACGTTTCCATGGTTGACATTTCTTTTTCCATGGAGACAAGTTGTTTAGCCAGCTTAGATACTTACCCAAGACACATCCAACCCCATATAGAAGAAAAGTTAATTTTGTCTCACTTCAGTTCAGGGTTTTAAGATCAAAGACGTTTAACAAACCACTGTTGGTCTCCTTTTGCTTTTTTGTTTATTCTTTTAATCCTTTCTCAGGGACCCAAGAAATATGGTGACAACTCCCCAAACTGCATAGGCATGTAGTTGTCTTGGACCACAGTGTGCAGCTGGTGACTTAAGTCATTTGAACTTCATGCGGGTAAGGGTTCCCAAGATCCAAAGTCAATGATTTCATTCTTCCTCATTCTCTTGGAAGCCCTCCTCTCTCCTTTCCCCACTTACTTCGCTATCCGACAGGCCCTCCGGCCCTCCATTTTGTACCTTCCAGTTTCTCAACAGGTATATCGTACTAGTATTCACAAGGTCTTCTGCCACTTTGCTCCTGCTCGGAGTCAGTTCTCTTGCAACCATCTAACTTATCGTACTTTTATTTTTAAATTTCTTTATTGGCATTTATCATGTTTACTTCCATCCGGGCCGTGCAGGTGAGTGGGTGAGCCCCCCAGCCTCCTTAGGCCTTGAATCCACTGCCTGTTACCACTTTAGAGCCCCCAGCCCCTCCATATCCCACAGCGCAGGCCGCGTCTTTCCCTGTGTCTTTTCTGCCTCCCCTTGTGCCCGCCCTCGCTCCCTCCCACCAGCCCTGATAGGCTGCCTTGATTTCCATGTGTTGCTCCCACCTCGACCTGCACGCCACTTCCATCCGGGCCGTGCAGGTGAGTGGGTGAGCCCCCCAGCCTCCTTAGGCCTTGAATCCACTGCCTCTTACCACTTTAGAGCCCCCAGCCCCTCCATATCCCACAGTGCAGGCCGCGTCTTTCCCCGCGTCTTTCCTGCCTCCCCTTGTGCCCGCCCTCGCTCCCTCCCACCAGCCCTGATAGGCTGCCTTGATCCCGACCAGCTTTCCGATTGTTATTTTCCCACCCCACACCGTGATTGGCCACTTGACAGACAAATCCGAAATCCCCAGGGCAGCCCTCTGCCCGGCAGCCCCCTGCGGCTAAGGGCCCGAAGGCCAAGGGCGGCTATTACATTGGCGGCTCCAAGATGTGTCTGCAGGTGTCCGCAGGGGACGCCAAGGAAGCCAGACACCAACAAAAACCGCGAGTGTGGCATGGGTGGGGAATAGAGCAATCACTCTACTCCAGAAAACCTCCGTCACTCTATCTTACCTACCAATAACATAGAGTGCCATAATACTAGCATGTCCACACTTAGATAGAATTGTGAATGTCAGCATGTCCACTCTTTGATAGAATTGTGAATGTTAGCATGTCCACACTTAGATGGAATTGTGAATGTCAGCATGTCCACTCCTAGATAGAATTATGAATATTGGTCTGCGTCGGATCTAGATGGAATTGTGAATGTTAACATGTCCACACTTAGATAGAATTGTGAATGTCAGCATGTCCACTATTAGATGGAATTGTGAATGTTAGCATGTCCACTCTTAGATGGAATTGTGAATATTGGCCTGCGTCGCATCTAGATGGAACTGTGATTGTTAGCACGTGAAAGTTGCATTTAGAAAGTGTGCCCTATAGCCTCTCCGTGAATTTAGAAATGTGCCCAACAGCCTCGCTGGTAAATCGAATTTAGAAGTGTGCCCAAGACCCTCTGTGAAAGTTGCATCTAGAAGTGTGCCCAATAGACACTCTGGAAAGTTGCATTTAGAAGTGTGCCCAATAACCTCGCTGTGATTTCAGAAGTGTGCCCAATAGCCTCTCTGGTAAATTGAATTTAGAAGTCTTCTCAATAGCCTCTGGAAAACTGATTTTAATAGTGCGCCCAGTAGCCTGTCTGTGGAAAATTTGAATTTAGAAATGTGCCCAATAGCCTCGCTATGAAAGTGGCATTTAGAAGTGTGCCCAATGCCCTCTGTGAAAGTTGATTATAGAAGCGCATCCAATAGACGCTCTGTAAAAAAATGCATTTAGAAGTGTGCCCAATAGCCTCTGGAGAAAATTGAATTTAGAGCTGCTCCCAATAGCCTTTTGAAAATTGATTATACAAGTGCGCCCAGTAGCCTCTCTGTGGAAAATTGAATTTAAAAGTGTGCCCAATATCCTCTATGAAAGCTGCTTTAGAAGTGTGCCCAACAGCCACGCTGTGAAAGTTGCATTTAGAAGTGTTCCCAATAGCATCGGTGAAAGTTGATTATAGAAGTGTATCCAATAGACACTCTGGAAAGCTGTATTTAGAAGTGTGCCCAATAGCCTCTCTAGAAAATTGAATTTAGAAGTATGCCCAGTAGACGCTCTGTGAAAATTGCATTTAGAAGTGTACCCAATAGCCCTCTGCCCAATAGCCTCTCTGGTAAATTGAATTTAGAAGTGTGCCCAATAAACCTCTCTGTGGAAAATTGTATTTAGAAGTTCGCCCAGTAGTCTTGCTATGAAAAATTGAATTTAGAAGTTCGCCCAGTACCCTCTCTGGGAAAGTTGCATTTAGAAGTGTGCTCATTGAAAGAGCATATAACCCATCATATCACACCACCACGCTTACTCTCTCCTTACATCACCACTCAACTAGAACACAGAGATACTATGACTCCATTCGGTATAACTGTTCTCATACCAACATCCGCCGCTTACTCCACATCATTCTATGTAAACACTGCTGGTATCACACCCCCAGCCAGGCGTTTTCCTCAGGCCTAACGCAGCCACATCCGTTCCGGATAAATCCTGCCAGAACAAACACATTCTCCTGATCTCTAAACCACCACATCTACCGCTAAGAAGCAGCTATTACACGAGTACCGCACGAGCTGCACACATACCCGGTGCTCACACGCACCTTTTTGACTCTCCGTTCTCTCTCTACTGATCTGAACTTCGGTTTCCAAGGGCGTTCAACCTACCAGCGCCTTCAGACCATACCAATGGTATATAAGGCGCTATATAAGTGCAAAATAACATAACATAACATGTTTACATTTGCATGACATAAGATATGTCCATAGTTAGAGAATAATAATCATTTTGTAATAAAACAGTAACATTTAACAATTTAACTTTAACTGTCTCCAAGTGCTCCTTCCATCATGGCAGGGCAGTCTGTCGGTTCAGAGGGGGTCGGGCAAGCCGGGGGGAGAGGGGACTTGAGCTTGTGAGGACCCAGTGAAGTTGTGGCTAGTTGCTCTCGGGGTTCTGTGATGTTGGTTGTGAATCAGTTTTCCATAGGTTTGTTCTTGTTCATGGGGGCTTGTCATCCGAGGGGTGAAACAAGGATCCTGCGAGTTCTTTCCAGGCCGTTAGGGTCATGCTCAAGGCATCTGTAGACCTGGCAACACTGTCTTCCCATGCCTTTGTTTCAGCTTGTACCCAACGTTCCAATTCTCTGTGCCATACCTTTTGTTGGGGTCCTGCGGGTTTTTTCCAGGACACTGCAATTGGCCTTTTTGCCAGTATGCACATTATGTCCATTAATTTGGCCTGGTGTTTAAGTTTGGCCAGCCTGGGGTACGTTCCCAGAAGGCATTCGTCCGGGGTCCACTTGTACCGAGTCAACCCTGCTTTTTCGCTTGTCAGCTGTGCGGTGGTCCACAGGGACTGTGTTTTGGTGCACGACCAGAACATGTGAATCAGGTCTGCATTATTCTCTTCGCACCAGGTGCAGACAGAGTGTGGTGATTTATTGAATTTTGCCAGCCTGGATGGGGTTAAATATGTTCGGTATAACAGGTTCAGTTGTATTTGTCTAAATCTGTGGTTTCTGGAGACTGCTTTAGGGTACGCTAGAGCCCTCTCCCATTCTCCATCAGCCATTTCCCGGCCCATGTCCGTTTCCCATCTTCTTTTCAGATCGGCACTTCGTGGGTTGGGGGTGTCACTCAAGTCGCCATAGATCTGAGACACTGGTCTCCATCCATCTCCCAAGCTGTACAATAGTGTGATCAGAGGGTTTGGTTCCGGTTCCTCCGGCCATGTTGTCCACTTGTTTCGTGCTGTAGTCCGTATCCTTCGATACCACAGAAACTGGCCCGTGTGGATTCCAGCTTCCTCCTGTAGTGTTTCAAATTCCTTAAAGGTGCCATCGTCATATAGGTCTCCCCACGTATATATCCCTTTTTCTTCCCAGCGTCTGAGGTGTTGCAGGTCCATGTCGGATCTGCATAGGTCCGAGATCATTAGTATGTCTGGGGAGTAGTGATGCTTTGTGTGGGCGAGTGCCTCTGCTCTGTGCCATACTTTTCGCCCTAGGGCAGCCAAGAAGGGGGCATTTCGCATCAGGTGGGTGGGGGCCCAAATAAGCTCCTTCAGATGGATCGGGGAGACCAAGTGTTGTAGCAGGGGCGTCTCAGATGTGGCGTCGTCTGCCAGCCACTTGGTCACAAAACCGAGTTGCGCTGCCAAATAATATTTCTCAAAGTTTGGGAGTTGAATTCCCCCCTGGCTATGTGGTAGGACCAAGGTGGCGAGTGCTATCTTGCATCTTCCTTTCCCCCATAGGAAATCACGGAGTATCACTTCTAGCAGGCGAAAAAAGGAAGCATTAATGTAGTAATGTACATTTTGGAACCTGTACAGGAATCTAGGGAGGACAATCATTTTAATTATTGAGGCTCTGCCCATCATGGACAGGGGAAGTTTTGCCCAGAAGTTCATGGATTTTCTCAAGACGGGGATTGCCGATTTCGCGTTGTGTTCGTGCATCAGTGCAGGGGTGTGCATTATGTGTATTCCCAGGTATTTAAACGAGGTGACCTCCCACTGCATCCCCACAGAAGGAAGTTCTACAATATTCTTGCTCTTGAGGCCAGCTAGAGGGAAGAGGCAGGACTTCGCCCTGCTAAATTGTATACCCGAGACCTTCGCAAAGTTGTCTAAGACATCTAGCATTGTGGGCACGTAACATAGCAGCACATCGTCTGCATAAAGTGAGATGATGTGGTCCACCCCCCCCCCAGGCGTATCCCAGCATCGAAGAATTGTTTCCAAAAATAGATGGCAATAGGTTCCAGTCCTAGTACATAAAGCATGGGGGATAGTGGACATCCCTGCCTAGTGCCCCTGCATATGTCCCGGACCTCAGATACATACTTTCCGGTTTTTCACCCTAGCCCTGGGTTTTGTGTAAAGTATCTTGATCCACCTAATGAACCCCGGGCCAAAGCCGAAACCCTCTAGAACCACTGCGAGCCATTCCCAATATACAGAATCGAACGCCTTAATGGCATCAAGGGATAGCAGTGCACATGCCTCCGTGCTAGCCTCAGTTTGGTTTATAACCTGTTGTAATCTGCGTAAATTCATGGTCGTGTTCCGGCTCGGTATGAAGCCGCACTGATCCATGTGCACGATCTCCCCTATGATTCTAGCCAACCTCTTCGCTAATATCATTGTTAGTATTTTTACATCATAATCGAGTATGGCTATTGGGCAGTAAGAGTCGCATTTGTCGACAGGTTTGTTGGGTTTAATGATCAGGATCAAAAGGGTCTCTCTCATGCGGTCGGGCAATATCCCCCTCTCATATGCTTCTTGAAAAACCTCATGTAATAAAAAGGTGTTAGGGAGGTCTCGTACGCTTAATAAAACTCAGCGGGTAGCCCATCGGTCCCAGGGGTCTTGCAGTTGGCCAGCGATTTAATCGCCTCTGTTATATCTTCGGTCGTGATGTCTGCATCTAGGGCCTCAGTCTGCTCAGGGGTTAGTCTGTGGAGTCCTATTTCCTCTGGAAACCTGGTCCTTATGGGAGTATAGGTGTTCATAAAAGCGCTTGAAGGCGTTGTTTATGCCTTGTTGTGTTTTGAATTCATTGCCCTCTGTATCCTGTATCTTGGTGATTGTGTGCCTGGGGTGTTCTTTCTTGCAGCCAGGCCAGCATTCTACTCGGCCTGTCGGCTTCTGTGTGTGCTCTGTTACTCTTGGTGGTGTAGTCAAATTTAGCTAGTCTGTCCCATGCCGATGTGCATTTAACTCTCAGTGCTTTGAGGGTGTCCTCTCTCTGGTGAGTGTTCACCGGGGTGGCCTCAAATTGCTCAATCTCTTGCTCCCAGTGTTTTAGTTCGCCTCGCAGCTGTTTTCTAATACCTCCCGCTTTTGTTATAGTTTCCCCCCTTATCACTAGTTTTAGGGCGTCCCACATCGTGCTCAGGTGGTCGACACTTCCGGTATTTACCTCTATAGTATCTATAAAGTCGTGCAGCTCCTCCCTGAATGCCAGATCACCCAGGGCGTCAATCGGCATTCTCCACATAGGGATAGGGGGTCTAGGGCCAGCGTGGTTCCATTCTACTAGAAGTGACGAGTGGTCTGAGATGGTTCTCCCTAGGTGTTGTGCACTGTCTATTTGTGACAGGTGTTCTTTGCTAATGAAAACGTAATCTAACCTCGTATGAAGGTCATGTGGGGAGGAGAAGTAAGAGTATCCCCGGGGGTTGGGGTGCTACTCCCTCCATGTGTCAGCAAGATCTAGTCCGTCTATTAATAGGGATAACCGTGGCTACCGTGGCTGCTGAGGGACCTTTCGGTGGGGCTGGGACCTATCAAGGTTGGGATCTCATACACAGTTGAAGTCCCCTGCCCAAAAAAAGATGCCGTGCCTGTATGGGTCGATTTTGGGATACATCGAGTTCAGATGTGCCGGAATATTAGTGTTGCGAAGGTAGGAGTTCACTATACATACCTCTTCCTGTTCTAGTCGGCCCCACAGTATCGCAAACCTGCCTTCCGGATCTATCTCGGACTTAATAAAATGGAATGGGAGTTGGGGGTGAATCCAGGTGTATACTCCTCTGGCATATTTGGAGTAGGTGGTTCCAATTCCTTGTCCTCCCCAATGCTTGCCTAATTTGGCCAGAGAGTCCGCCGTGCAATGTGTCTCCTGCAACAGTGCTATTTGCACTCCCTTTCTGTTCAGGTAGGACTTGATTCTGTTCCGGCGTAGAAGTTCCCAAGCCCCTCACGTTCCAAGTCATTATTTTTATTCTAGTTGCCATGGTGGGTTAATAGGTTTTCTGCTGCTTCAGTCCAGCAACTGCCAACCTCTTCTGTCCGCTCACCCCTTTTTGGCTTCTTCCCTCCGTGCCCGTCCTTCCCGGCACCATCTGTTACACCTGTTGGAGACTTTTTAACTTGAGTAACTCCCATTGTGTGAATGGGGAAAACAAACAAAAAACAACTCAAACTGCCCCTAGCAGTTGCTTTCAACTTGCAGCGCTCAGGGGGGCCAGAGCCTTCCAGGCCACTCCTGGCCTTCCGGAACAGGTGGTGTGTAGGCAGATTGCCTGCACAAATTCCGGTGGGGTGGGTTGCCTTTCTTTTATTTCGTGTGGTCCTCCGAGCTCCTGTCCGATCTGGCTTACATCTCAGTAGGACTCAGTTGTAGTATAATTGTCTGCTGTCTGTATTCGTGTGGGGGGATCGGTTTGCTCTTCTTGCCATGGCGGGTGCGTAGTCAGCCCAAGTCTGACCGTGGTGGTTCCTCCTTGCCATCAGCCAGGTTATTATGTTCGAGCCACATGTTTGCTGCGGCTGGGGTCTCCAGAAATATCGCTCTTCCTTTGTACAGAATTTTGAGGCGCGACGGGTAGAGCAACATGTATTTTAGGTTGAGCTTTCGTAATTGTGCTTTTATTGGAATGAAGGAGTTCCTTGCTCGTTGCACTGTGGGGGTATAATCTGGGTACAAGACTATTGTCGAGTCTTTCCTCTTGATCTCTCCACCTTCTCTGGAGTATCGCAATATAGTTTCCCGGTCACGAAAGTTTAAAATTTTGGCAATGATTGGGCGCGGGTGTGAGCCGGGTGGAGGGCATTTCTGGAGAGATCTGTGGGCTCTTTCAACGGAGAACCCCTGGGTGATGTTTCCTGGACCAATTTCCTGTTGTAGCAATGTTTCGATAAATTCTGTCGGGTCTGGGCCTTCCAAGTCTTCTGGAACCCCCAGTATACGAATGTTATTTTGGCGGGCTCGACCATCGGCATCCTCGGAGCGCGCCTCGAGCCTTGCCACTTTTTGTTCCAAGTCTTGGACTTTTATCTTTAGATCTTGGGTACTGTCCACGTCGTCTTGCAGGGTAGTTTCTATCGCCGTGACCCTTTGAGGTTTTGGGCGTCCTGACGCATGAGCTGTATGTCCGATTTCACCTCCTCTATCTTCCCTTCGACTGAGGTGCGGAGGGCCTCTATTGCCTGCAAGACTTGTGTGTGTTTGAGGTCCTCTTCTTGTTGTTGAGGCGGCTCTTCCCGAGGTCTCCCGGTCATGTTGTGATCGTCTTTGGGGCCCGACTGTCGTGAAGGAATCCATCGTAACCAATTTCGGTTTATTTTTGGGGCGAGACATCCCCGGTGTCCGGTCCCACAGTCTCTTATGCCTGATCCGGTTCTGCAAGCTGTGCGTGCCTTCCCTGCGGCTCTTGGTTAGCGTTATGGTCCTCGTGTCTTTGGGCGGAGGGTAGCGGGTCCATGGGTCGAGTGAGCTGTCCCCGCTTATTGGTTGGCCATGTGGGGTGGGGTTCGTCGCGAACTTGCACCCAAATCTGAGTGGTGGAGGGGGGGGTCCCCGGTTCTTTTCCGCCTCACTTACTGCTGGCACACTGCGCCCGCTGTTTCTACGATCTTCCCATCAGCTCCGCTCGACTGCACCCCGAGTGCGTCACTCCGGCCCTCGTTCCTCCTGCGGCGACGGCTCCCCGGAGTGCCTTCCGCGCCGGTATCACTGGGCTCGAATTTCAGTCCCTGTGGTTTCTCCGCAGCTGGGGAACGAGTGGCCCGCCCCGTCGACTTCGGTGTGGGAAAGAGTCCTTTGTTGGCGCGCTCCGCAAGGTAATTTAGGCATCCGTAGCTTCGTTCTTATTCCGTGGTGGGCGCCAGGGGCTCAGCGTCCAGCTTTGCGTTTTCAGCCTTCCCTGCCCCGGTTCGCCCCAGGAGCTGGGTCGAGTGTCGGTAATCGGTTCCCCTTCGATGTTGTTCGGTTTTTTAAGTTTGCAGACCAGTTATAGCGATATTAGCTCGATTTGCAAGGATCTCGGAACGGAGCTCTGCGGTAGCCTGTCCTTACAGCATGCGTGCTGGCCACGCCCCCCCCTAACTTATCATACTTACCTTACATTCTCTGGCTTTACCCTTTTGAAAGGTCTGTGGCTCCAGACAGGTAACCACCAAAAGGAAAACTCACTGCTCTAACTTTCCTCGTAAACAAAGAAAAAAAAATCCGTAAATGGAACCCTCCAGTCCCTTGTACACTTTACAATCCCGTCAATAGGCGGTTAAATCGTTAGTTACTGAGAACTTTGTTATAACAAACTTTTCAAGTTAGTGCGTTTAGAAAAAAGCAGCTGTTCATGTAATTGTGAGAGAAAGAAATGTTTAATAGTTAAATAAACAAAGCAAATAAGCAATAAATTATACAGTTCAGTTTAAAAAGATGGGCGACGGGTTTCGAGAACAACATTCTCTTCTTCCAGAGCCAGATGATTGTGCTGAACTGTAAATTAAAAGTGAGGGAAAGAGGCAATCAGATTTAAGTCTATGTAGGTGCAGAAATTTAGCTACTTTCACATAAGTAAGAGCACATAACTTAATTCACATTTTTCATCTCATACTGTGCTAGATCTTATACAGTCTAGGTTATTATGCGAAGTCACTGATTAGCACTTGTCCAAATCATCACTATCAAGGGTACCGGATGATTGAAATGAGGGTTAGCACAGGTCACTATCCATAGAGCATTAGTCATATTCTCACAGAGCGCCACATATACAGCTATCCCCTTTATTAGCCCAAATGCACACCTCACTTCCACTGTGCTCAGACACCTTGCTATCTCTTACGACTTCTCTCATTGTCTAATCCACAACCACCTTTTGATTTTTACTGCATCTTTACCCTCCGATGGCTCACACCATCTCCCTTCCTAAATTTTGTTATCTACCTCCATCCAATTACTCCCCACCTACCTTTTTACTATCCTCACCTTCTGCCTCCGTATTTCCAAGGGCTGTGGTGGGTGATGCAGATTGTAGGTAGACAGTATTGGCTCTTGGCGTTCTGCGGCAGTTGCTTCCCAAAAGAAGAAAATCCTGGATCTCCCGCTTTGAGGAGCAGCTACTAGTTTAAAGATGAGATTTTGCTGTGGCAGCAATATGCTTGGTCATCATCCATGAAACATAAGCCCTCATAGCGTCCTTCAATCAGCAGAGCCCCCTGGAATGAAATTAGTCTATCCACTCAACCAGTGGCAGGTGGTTACACTGGCTAGAGGGCAAAATGTTAGCTTGCATGACTGGGGACAGATCCTTAGTTTGCTTCAGCCAGGCTGGTTCCCGAAAAGTGATTTTTGGAACAGAGTCCATTATATGTCAAGGGAGGAAAATCTGGTGGCACAGCATTTCCATTTCAGTCCACCCTTGATGCAGCATTTCCGAGCCATAGGCCCAAGCCATGATGCAATTGTCAGGACCTATTTAGTAAATGCGAGTACTGCCGTCAGGTCCTATTCAGTAATTATGAAAGAGTCCAAGAAGAGAGTCAAATAGCCTTGAACTACAACACTGCAGTCCTTCTGTGTAAACAAAGCAGTTTCCTTTTACCCAGGCCTTTCTGGGTTGAGTGCCAATGTACTACTAAAAGAACAAATAGAGAACGGCTCCCCAGAAAAACTACAAATCCCTGTCCGAAGTGTAGTTTTTGTCCGCTGAAACCTATTGGAAAAATGCATTGTGCTGAATGACGAAAGCCGCCCTTGGCTAATATTTACACAAGAAAGGTGCTGTCCACTGAACACTTGTTGGAACAATTCCTAGTGGCGAATGACGCTTGTGTCCTTTGTATTTTAGTTAAGAAAAAATGTCAGTGCTGGTCAGACTTTGGCGATTGTAGAAGTGGAATAGGGACGGGCCAAAAAAGGTGTAAACAGAGTACGCACAGCTGTTCTGGGCAGCAGAGCAGGAAGACCAGGAGGCAGATGGATGGAAGGAGAGGAAGAGCAGTGAGGCTTTCCAGATGGGAGGGGTCAACTC
The DNA here is from genome assembly GCF_040938575.1 of Ambystoma mexicanum. Classification (NCBI taxonomy): domain Eukaryota; kingdom Metazoa; phylum Chordata; class Amphibia; order Caudata; family Ambystomatidae; genus Ambystoma; species Ambystoma mexicanum. The sequence goes on along the minus strand of NC_090926.1, from coordinate 1,222,893,750 downwards.
CCTCCTAATTCTTTTTCTAGGTTTGTGAAGCCCCATGCTGGATTCTGGCTATTTTTAAACCTTTTCTAGCAGAACTTTAATTCGAGGGGATTGGGTCCTCCGACGTATTCCATACCTATGGCATATCTATGACAGTAATCGCCACAGCTGTGCTGCTTTGGAAAATCTTTCGCCGTCTGCGTCCTGCGTCGATGACGTCTATACGTCGTCCTAGAGGACCTCCTTCGACGGCCGACGTCTCTGGATGTAATAAGTAGGACACACGACACCCTTAGCCTCAGTTCCGTTTTTTCCGCGAACGTGTTCTGTTCGGAGATCTCGGCGCGCCTCGACTCTTTGGAGTTTGTTCTTTCGGTTCTTCGAACCTGTTCGTTTTGTGAAGTATGTGTAGGCTTCAAGAAGTGTGGGGACTGCGGGTCCAAGATGTCGGTGACGGACTCGCACGACGCCTGCCTCTGGTGCCTCGGGGAGGCCCACGACACGGATGATTGTGTTGACTGCCAGTCGCTTACGTCCAAGGCCTTGCGGGAACGTGAGAAGAAGCTATTGGTCGGTAATGTGTCCAAGCCCCGGAAGGTGAGGTCCACTGGGCTTTCGACGGATGATACGAGGGGCGACTCTCCTCACCGTAGTCGTAAGTCTAGGGGGTCTCGGTCCCGGAGTGGGTCCCTCCACTCCTCTGCCTCTCCGAGGCACTCCCGGAAGCGCCGTCATCAGTCGCATTCCCCGTCCTCATCCGAGGACTCTGCCCGTCGGCAGGGTTCTTATCCCAGCAAGCGTTCTTCTCCGGAGGAATGGGCTTCCTTCGGGAAGACAATGTTGGCGATTCTTGAATCGCAGGGCTCCGGTCCGTCCGCGCCTCCGAGAGGGGTCGGCCGTGACCGTACTAGAGACACTGCTCGTACGCCTTTGGGCTCGGGTGGTCGGCACGATTCACAGGAGAGGTCCCGCTCGGACAAGGGGAATCATTCTAGTCATGCCCGTTACAGGTCCCGGTCCTCGACGCCCTCGAGACCGCGTGAAACTGTGAAGTCTTCGAAGAAGACATCGACGCCTCCGAGGAAGTCGTCGACGTCATCGACGCCTAGGCTGTCGAGAGACACGCTCGGGGCTCCGGCCTCGAGGCCTGTGTCAAAGCCGTCGATGCTGTCGGCGCCACGCTCGACGTCGACGCCCTCAACGCCTTTCGAGGCTATGGTGTCGGAGGTACCCCGTGGCACGGGGAACCCCCTAGAAAGGCTCTGGCCAAGGCAAAACATGTCTTTCTCCCTTATTCAGGGCCCACTTTCCAGCCTATGGAGTATATTTCCGAGGTGGAAGAGGGTTCTGAAGATGGGTTGGTTCCTGACATGGTACCAGATGAGATTCTTTATGGTCATAGCGAGATTGAGGACCTGCGTCAGTCCCTGCATGACGCCAGTGGTCTGGATACCTCTCCGGAGGTGGAGTTCTGCAGGCCTGAGCCTGGCACCCATGCCGAGTCATCGTACCGGCGCCTTATGTCGAGGGTCACGGGCTACTTGGGGTGGTCGGCGCCCCCAGTTGATTTTGTGCAGGATAACCTGACGGATATCCTTGATCAAGGTCCACCCACTGACCCGGTACTGCCATTCCATATGGCTCTGCAAAGAAGGGTGGCAGCGGCTTGGACTGCTCCGGAGAGTCTCCCGGCAGTGGGCAAGTCTTTGCTGTGAAAATACCGCCCAGCCAGTAGTGATCCCTGCTACTTGACCATGCACCCCACTCCGGAGAGTTTGGTGGTGCAGGCGCCTACGGCCCCAGCAAAGCAGGCGTATCCTACCATCCCTCCTGATGGGGACGACAAGCGTTTCGATGGCTGGGCGAAGAAAGTGTTTTCTTCAGGGGGTATGGCTTTTCAGGCGGCCAACTCCGTACGTGCCTCGTCGCGTTTCACGCACACTCTGTGGAACTGTATTTCCTTTGCGGCTGAACATATTCCCGAAGGGGACGAACGGGATGGTTTTCTTGCTATTATTCAGGATGGCAAGGATGCCATGTGTGTGTCTGTTCAGTCGGGTTTGGACATGGCAGACTGTCAGCCGGTCCATGGCGGCGAGCACCGTCATACGCAGGTTTGCGTGGTTGAGGAAGTCGCGGTTTGCTCCTGATGTGCAAGCCAGGCTCCTCAACATGCCCTTTGATGGTGAACATCTTTTTGGCAGCAAGGCTGACGAGAGCCTTGAGAGGTTGCAGACCTCCAAAGCTGCAGCGAAGTCGTTGGGCGCTGCAGTCCGCCAACCTCCGCCTTTTCGTCCTAGGGGACAGCAATGGAGGGGAGGTTCCTTTCGTTATTACTCATCCTTTAGTAAAGCGAGAGGAGCTGCAAGTCAGAAGGGGCAACCGTAGGAGTGCCAGAGGTGGAAAACAAGGTACTCGAGGTGCCAAGGCCGCGCGAGTAGTTGCCTCTTTGCCCTCAGGCAACGCGGCATCCGCTTCTGCTCAGTCATGAGGCCCATGCTTGACCGGTTGGGGGAAGGCTGTCGCAGCATCTTGTAGAATGGCATGCCATTACTTCAGATGTGTGGGTTCTGGAGATCATAGCTCACGGTTATGGTCTTCCTTTCCGGCAGAGGCCTCACGACAATCCACCAGGGAATCTCTCTTTGAAGAGTCCGGATCGGCTCCTTGCGCAGGAAATTCAATCCCTGATGGAGAAAGGCGCCATAGAGCTGGTTCCTGTAGCGGAGAGGAACAAGGGATGGTATTCCCCTTATTTTTTTATTTAAAAAAAAGACGGGGGATTGAGAGCACACGTTCAAGATGGTTACTCTCTCTCAAGTCCTCCAGGCCCTTCAACTTCAGGACTGGTTGGTGTCTCGACCTCAAGGACGCTTATTTTCATGTGCTGATCCATCCCAAGCACAAGAAGTACCCGAGGTAGCGGTTGGCGACTCGCACTTTCAGTTTCGGGTCCTGCCGTTCGGATTGACCTCCGCCCGAGGGTTTTCACCAAGCTCATGGTGGTGGTGGCAGCTTATCTCAGGAAAGGGGGGGATTCACGTCTACCCCCTACCTGGACGATTGGTTGATCAGGGCGCGCTCTCCCGAGCAAGTCCTGGATCATCTGTCCGTCACCTGCCACTCCCTTCACAGGCTGGGCTTTTCCCTCACTTGGCGCCAACTCAGCAGCTCCAGTACATCGGAGCAGGGCTCGACACGTCCCTGGGGCAATGTTTTCCTCCCCAGGTTAGAGCTCACCACATTCAGCAGATGTGCACGTTTCAACATGCCCAGGATCTCCCAGCGTTCGAGTTCTTGAGGTTGCTCGGCCTCATGGCATCCTGCATTCTTCTGGTGCCAGGGGCCAGGTTGCAGATGAGATCTCTGCAATGGGCCCTCAAGCTGCAGTGGTCTCAGTCCTACGGCAGAATGTCAGACCCCCGTTCAGGTGCCGCTCTCGGTCACCCAGGACCACCTGTGGTGGGCCGAAGAAAGGCAATCTGATGAGGGGGCTCCATTTTGGCTACCCTGGCCGGAGGTGACGATTGTGACGGACGCATCCCTCACGGGATGGGGAGCTCATGCCAACAAGCTGACAGTCAGCGGTCGTTGGTCTCTGTCGGAGTCCAGAATCCATATCAATCTGTTGGAGCGGAGGGCAGTCAGGCTTGCCCTGAAGGCTTTTCTGCCGACTGTGCGAGGAAAGAATGTCCTGATTCTGACGGACAACACAGTGGCAATGCACTACCTCAACAAAAAGGGGGGGGGGCAGGGTCACTTCCTCTGTGCAGGGAGGCGATGCAGCTCAGGTTCTGGGCCATCCAGCAGGAAATTTCAATCTCGGCAGTTCATCTGGCCGGAGACAAAAACGAGATGGCAGACTTTTACGCTCACCTGATCTCCACAGGGGCGCCGAACGGAGCTGGACGATCTGGTGGTGAGTGGTGTCTTGTACTCCGTTACGAAAGCAGGCTTGCCTATAAAGTTAAATCACAGGCTACCCAACCATTTGGATGAGGGCAACTCCCGCCTCCGTGGCATCCACTTGCACCCTACTGCTATATCTCACCTTTCAGTTATGAATAGCGGGCTCTCCGTCCTGCCACTGTTCGCAGGGGTGCGTAGTAGTTCAAGGATCTAGTTACTTCACTGATCCTATTAAGTTCCAGACAACTGTGACTCTATGGTAAGTCTTATTCCAAAGTTATGGATAGCTAAGAGTTCAAGTTGTAAAAGTTCACTCTGTACCTTTCTTTACAGGTTTCTTCTTCGTGCTTACAAGGTAAGATTTGCGCCAGTGCTATGCAGAAGTCTTTCCACCCGGTATTGTTTTTTCTGCACAACTAACCTGCTGCTTTTATATTCTGCAGGTGCGGAATCTCCTGGACAAAGGTTGCGTGATGAAGAATTGTGAGTCCGTGAGGATTGCTGCCTTCAGGGGAGAGCTGCCTTGTGCATGATTATAAGTTTAAATGAGGCCTTCCCACTGCTCTACTAACCTGATGTCTTCTGTTTTACAGATGCAGCAGTTCCGGAGCGGCGATCGGTAGATGGAGCGGTGATCGTGTGATGATGTTCCGATGGTTCGCTGGTAAGTATTAGCCCGGCGCTGATCTGCGATGAAGAGCGCATGGTCTGCAAGGCTAATCTGATGTCCTTTCCTTTTCAGCTCTGAAGAAGCATGGACTCCCGAGCGGCCGCGATGAAGAGACAGGTAAGTATTTTGTTCTGCTGTCCTTTCTCGCTATTCTTTGCAGGTAACTCGAGACAACTGGATGGGCGTGGCTGATGGCTGGCCTGGAGCTGTAGACACGGTGAGCGTTACGCTGCAGGAGTGCAGAATAACGCAAAGCGTGTGGCTTATATAGTCTTCTGAAAGTAGTCCCCAGGTAAAGTAGTTCCAGCAACCACACCCAAGCAAATAGTCCCACGGCAAATAATCCGCTCAGCCTGCCTCAAATTGGTTCACACGTGCCTCTCTGGGTCTGAAACGTGCCATGTTGGTGATGGCAGTATGAGCCTGGCGCCAAGGGCACCAGGACCGAGTCCAGGAAGCCCCTGCGAGATTCCTTGGGGCCTTCAAGGCCCCCATGGGACCCAACGCCTTAGGCAGGGTGGTCTGTACCTGATGTTTGGGGGTATGGACCGTGACACGGATGCTCTGAGCAGGCAGAGCACGATCTCTCACGAGGTGGAGCTGGCTCAGGAGATTCTCCGGGAGATCTTTGCCCTTTGGGGGACCCCTCAAGTGGATCTATTCGCCTCCAGTGTCAACCGAAGGTGCGAAAGGTTCTGCTCGCGGGAATTTCCTCCAAGAGGTGCCTTGGGGGACGCATTCGTGGTGGAGTGGTCCTTCCCACTCCAGTCCCTGTCATTCCGCAAGTGCTGCGGAGGTTACGGAGGTTCGGTTCTCAGATGATCCTCATTGCTCCGGCATGGGCCCGGAGGACGTGGTATCCGGACCTTCTAGACTTGTCCATCTGCCCCCCACATCGTCTTCCCTACCAAGACGATCTGCTCTCATGGGGGGGGGGGGGGTCAGGTTGTCCATCCAGAGGTCAGATCCCTCAACCTTCACGCCTGGCTTCTGAAAGGTTGAGTTATAAGGATTGGGACCTCCCTGCAGATGTGATGGAGGTGTTGCTTTTGGCCAGACGGCCGGCAACAAAGTCCCTGTACCGTTGCTGTTGGAGAAAGTTCTGCGACTGGTGCAGGGTTCAGAATGTGGATCCTTTTTCATGTGACATTCCTGTCGTTCTGTCTTTTTTGCTTCCTTTGGCCCACAAGGGCCTGCAAGTGGGTACCATTAAAGGTTACCTGGCGGCGCCGTCTATATTTAAGTGCTCGTCTGAGGGATGTTCTTATGTTAAAATCCCTTTAATTTCTCAGTTTCTGAAAGGGCTCACTAACGTGTTCCCTCTGTCACCTTTCCAGGTGCCCGGTTGGGATCTAAACCTTGTTCAAGTTTCTAATGGGTGCTCCTTTTGAGCCTTTGCATTCTTGTCCTTTGAGACGGTTACCCTTAAAACTGTATTTTTAGTTGCAGTCACTTCCGCTCGCAGAGTGAGTGAGTTACAGGCACTTTCAGTTAAGCCACCCTTCACTGTGTTTCATAAGGACAGTGTTGTCCTTAGAGTTCGTTTTTCCTTTCTTCCGAAAGTGGCGTTGGAATTTCATTTAAGCTAGAAGGTTATTCTTCCGGCATTTTATCCTCCTCCACATCCTGGTAAGGAAGAGGAGAGGCTCCATAGGCTGGATCCTAGGAGAGCTTTGAACTTCTACATTTCACGCATGTCCCGGGTCAGAGTGGACAATCAACTCTTTATTGGTTACGCTGGAAGGCGTTTGGGACAAGCTGTTACTAAGCAGACTTTGTCTCGATGGATTATCTTGGCAATTTCTGAATGTTACCGCTTGGCGGGTAAGGACCCTCTAGGCTTACGGGCCCATTCTACCAGGGGTATGGCTGCCTCTACTGCCCTGCAGAGGGGTGTTCCTATTCGTAACATCTGTGATGCAGCCACCTGGGCTCCGGTCCATACTTTTGTACGTCACAACTCGCTCGATTCTATCCGTGGGCAGGATCTGGCCTTTGGCAAGGCGGTCCTTTACTCTGCATTTTGATTGGGCATTCTAAATTTGTATATTCTAAATTCTTTTCCTACCTCCTTACGTTGGTACTGCTTTGGGAGTCTGTCAGATATGGAATACGTCGGAGGACCCAATCCCCTCGAAGAACAAGTTACTCTCTTACCTGGTGACGCTCTTTCGATGGGATGGTCCGACGAAGTATTCCATATCGCTCCCTCCCTGCCTTCCCCGCTACAGAATTTGCAGCTTACGTTTCCGCAAGGCTTTCTGTGGTCATACTGGCAGAAGATTGGTGCCACACGTTCTGGGGAAAAAACTACAACTGAGGCTAAGGGCGTTGCGCGTCCTACTTATAACTTCCAGTGACGTCGGAAGAGGTCCTCGAGGACGTCGTATCGACACAAAGATTTTCCGAAGCAGCACATCTGTGGTGATTACTGTCATAGATATGACATAGATATGGAATACATCGTCGGACCATCCCATCCCATCGAAAGAACGTTACCAGGTAAGAGAGTAACTTGTTCTTCTTTTTGAGATGCTTGTGGAATGACCTTTGCTACCCCTAACCCAACCCCCAGGCACTTCAGCTCACAGCCTAAGGAAAAACAAAAGAGGTGATCGCTGGAAGGTTTTGAATTAATCTTTAATCTCTAGCATTGCTCTGGGCAACCCTTCTGACCATCGTTCTTTGCCTGTCAAGCCAATACAATCGGGGAAAGACCATATGCAAATCAGGCTTGGTCCCAACCCAAAAATAGACACCTTATTCTGGATTGGCTATATGCTGAAACCAGTAAGTCCAATGGCCATTTAATTCTTTTTGGACAATTGTATCCTATTCTTGATGCATTTTTGATGGAAATCTCCTGGTGCAATAGGTGGCTTTTTTGAATGTGTTCCAGTGTATTTACATTTTTCAATTTTGCTTGAATTGTGAATTTTTCCAGGCATCCAATCCTGCCCAGTCCTCATTTCTCTATACTCTACAGTTAGCGGGTATGAGGTTTGTTTTGCCATTCATTTGATATTGCATTGAGAAAAGTATTGAGGCATTGATTGGGGCAGATGCCTCTATGAAATTGGCTACCATGACCTGGTGAGGCAGTTAGTTGGTTTTTAAGGTGGCTCTGATGATTTTCATGGAGAAGGTTATCAGTCTTAGTCTTGATTTGAGGTAGAGGCAATGACAATGGTTCAGCTTTTCCATTGAGGATTTTTTGCATTTTTAAGTGTGTTCTGTATAGGGATGATAATAATGCCAATGTTTATTACACTTTTCGCATAATGAAAAGATTTTTTACATGAGTGCAAGAAGCATTCAATAAAAATATACGGGACATTGGTAAACCTCCTGTGTTGGCAATTGAGAGCAGCCACCTACTGTAGGGGTTGTTGCCTGCTCCCTTTACTATTGCACAGTGACAGGTAAATGCTTTTCCCTACCCCTGCTCCTATCAGAGCCCCCTGCTGGGCGGGATAAGGGAGGGGTGATGGACACTCCCTTGGGGGTGAAGGGAAGGCTCTGGAGATGGGGGTGATAAAAAAGTCCCTGGGACCATTCCTGAAAAGTTGGGTCAAATGCTTACACCATTATGAACACAAGATAATTTTGCTCAATGTAAGCCTGAATCTTGGGACTCAGAAGTGCAGCATTTTGCCTGGCTTTTGTGGTGCAAATGTGACAAAACAATCATGGCACTGACCTTGGCACATATACTGGCCGCGCTGACCACGGGGAACAGCGAATCAGCCTTAGGCCTCACAGTCACTTCCACACCCGGGAATCTTTTCTTCAGTTTCTCCTCATACTTCTCAGCTGGGCCTACTGTGTCGACAAACACCTGAAAAGATAAAATAGGACACAAGAAGCCAACAAATGAACCTTTGCACGTCAATGGGAACGGTGAGAGATAAAGCAGACTGCTGTGCAATCAGGTGCAATGCAGGGTTTTTGCCACATGGGGCAAGTGACATGATGGTTGCCCCAGAAGCGCTGTACTGCATTGTCTAGACATGTACATGCTTTTCCCTACCCCTACTCCTATCACAGCCTCTGATGAGGGGTGGGAGGGATAGGGGCGGGGTCATGGACACTCCCATGGGTGTGGAGTGTCCATCTAAGTTCAGGATAGAGCACACAACACACTGCTTCAGGAATGGCCCCTTAACACCTAGGTCCAAAAACTATACATTACCCACCATACACGAGACTGGGTGATAGGAATACCACTGTTTCCTTCCCTGGTTAGTTATAGATCCGTTGCTGACAATTGCCATCCCTGCCCTATCAGATCCTCACTCCAGTACAATGTTCTTCTCCCTATGATTGTAAAGTGCCCTGTTACTTTCTGGTCCAAGTGCTGCACACATGGTGGTGGTGGTGGTGACCTAGACATCCACCTAGCAATTCTCTGCTGTATAAACAGCCCTAACTAACAAGCACGGTCGGTCTACCAGGTACTACGGAAGTAGATTACTATAACCTTGACAAGTGAGCAAAATAGCATTTGAGGGTAAATGGACACTTTATTTCAAACCATGGGTTTATGATACGCTGGGAGGTGGGTAGAAAATCGGGTAAAAAAATAAATATATTATTTTAAAAAATATATATTTTTAAAAGTGTGTACAGGTTCTCCCCCTGTCATGACAAAGTGCATGCTAGGGGTAGTGAAAAACAGGAGAAGTAAACGTATGGCCAAGTAAATTTGACTCAGTGCGTGCAGGGGAAGTAAAGACATACGTTCTATAGTTTATGTCGTTCAGATAAGGCAGCAAAGCACTCTCTTATGGTGATGTGCTACATACAAAAACAAATTATTGTCCCAACTGGGTGCTTTGTACAGCTTACCTCTTTTAACTGCACTCCAGAATCCAGTGCAAACTGGATCAGCCCAATGGCTGTATCGTGAGACATAGCATTCAGATTGTACTTGGCTCTAACAAACGAAAGCAAAGAAATTAAACGTTGGTATTTCTTACCAAAGCGACATGTCACAATTTCAGGTTGTTACCATTATTGTACAACTTTGGTTATCAAACCACTTCATTTATATTCATTTTGTTATAATCTAATGTTGGTGGCGGACAACAACAGCCGCCATTCTTTATCACCACTGCTAAGCCCTGAATGTGGAGAAGTCCTATGGCTGTCAGAAAACATCTTGCAGAAGGGTACTGTGTACTATCGAGAATCCGGCCCTGGAAGCAGCGCCCACAGTCGGAATGGTACCACTGCAGTTCATCTGCAAGACTACCTAGAACAGAATAATTACCCGGGTTCCCATGTATGCGCAGCAGTCCCTTCCTGTGATGGAGAATCTCATACACAAACAATTGCGCACCGCTTACAAAAAAAGTTCCATACAGATTTTAATGACATTTAAAGACTGCAACTATAGCAGGTAAACAACTCAACTTTCTATCCACCATCATGCATTTGAATTTGTTGTGGAATTAAATGTATCAGTAATTCATTTCACTTATAAAGAGCTCTGCTAAGAGAATTCAACCTTTTAGTTTATAGCTTTTATGTCACATTGGACCATGCAGCCAATCCATACAATTCTTATGGGTTAACCTCACAGTTTGGCCTTGTTTCACAGTGGGGAATAACATGGTGCTATGAGCCCTCGGTTTGACATTTTATTAAGAAAAACTATTGTCAGTGTATGTTCAATCTGCGGCATAGTACGAGAAAATAAAGTATTATTACAGATGCAATAATGATGACTGAAACAGTAAAATTCACAGTAAGTATGCTTACCGAAGGAATACATTCATGTGCATTTTGAGTGCCATATCAAGGACTATCCTATCAATGGTCATGCACCCAACACCAATTCTTTCACTGTATGTTTACCCCAAGAATTTTGTATTTTTCTTGCATTTTTTTTTATTTTGCCATTTGGTTTATTTCAAACCTTTGCTACATTACCATACATAACAAAGGGGAGAAAAAAAAAGTATTAAGACTACATTTAAAACCCCTTAAGTGAAGGGCGAGGTATCTCGTCCTTGGGATTACCTCCCTGTTGCCAAGGACGAGATAGCAGCTTGTCCTTGGCACTTAAGGGGTTAATGAAACAGAAAACGTTAGAAGGCATTGAATGGCGAAATACCAAAATCACCAAAAAGGCCTTAGCACTGGGGGGGGGAGGACCCATGGCAGTTAAAGAACTGAAAATTAATCCTTATAAAACATCCAGACAAAATATTTAAAAGCGTAGGTTTAGAAAAAGAATGGGTTGATTTCAATCAAAATTGAGAAACAGATTAACCAGGCAACAATAACAATATGAATAAAAGAACATCCACAAGACGCACAGACGTAGAGGTGTAAATTAAACAACCATTACCAGAACTGCCCCCTTATGAGGCATCCTCTTGTTCAACGTCCAAGTTGTTTTGAGCCCATTGGGGTAAGTTAAAAATCTCTCCAAACCATTTTGTCAAAGCAAATGGCAGACAAAAATGTTCACCTTTACAGAGTTGCAGCCACCAATAATCAGTGTTCCTTGTTTGAAATGCCCCCAATAAATTTCTCAAGTAGGTCGTTCTTAGGGCTTTAACAAAGCGGCAAAATAACGTCACATGGTCCAACGTTTCTGAAGGGCCACCACACCAATGACATGCCATGTTATCACGCACTTTCTTTGGTATGAAATAGGTTTAGTATAAATCTCAAGAAGAGGTTACGGTGTATTGGGCTTGGAAATCTAGTCAGGCATTTCGGGACCCGGTTCAATGCTTTGGTTTCTGCTAATATGCAAGAATATAAGTCAAACTTTGTTTTTTCTGATTGGGTGATAATCCAATCTCCGAGCCAAAGCCTTTTTTTTGTCGTTGCTGCCACTGGATTAGCTTTTAAAAAGGTCCTCCGATACACCTGCCTTTTGGAGGAGGTTGATACATCGCCTTGACCACAAGTCCAAGGCCTAATCCACCCTTACACCTTCTTTCTCTTTCAGGATGTCGAACTGGGGCAGGGAATTTCACATTATTAGTGTCCGATACAAAGACAGGGAGTTTCAGACCACAATAGCGTACCAGAAACAGGAGAGCTAGTGCGTGCCTTATAACAGGCATCGGTACACAACTAGGAAGATGTAAAATTGTTATCCAGAAAGAGCCCTCAAGAGGTGACCAGATTTCCCAAGGCAGGTATAGCGAGGCCTACGCAACATAGGAACTGGTACGACCTTCTGCTTGTAAACACTAAGAGTTGGTATAAGGGAATACTTACCATAAAAAAAACATTTTTTTTTAAATCACCCTGCCCAGAGTTGTCAAATTCTTTAACTCCATCACTCGTTGTGCATCAAATACTTGGATCCTTTGTTTTGATCTTTACAAACTTGACTGTGTCCGATCTTCATCTTAACCCTGACTGTTCTGCGTCTTACCATGTGTGTGAACATTTGGTATCTGCGTAATTATTTCATTGCCCTTTTTGTTGGCTCATACTCATTCAACTTGAACTTTATCCTCATCTCCTGCTCTCGACTTCTCGTTTGGACTCTTCCCATCTCTGTACTTGGTATCCCCCATGATATTCTCTCTCTTACTTTTCGAAATCGCCTTCTTGTATCCTCATTATCTTTGTTCATATTTACATCATCTCTTTTATTCATATTACTTAACTCCTTGTGCCTTCTCTTTTCTTGTTGTGGTCCCTTCCTTTCGTTCATCCCTATATCCACCTGTGCTGTTATGATGTATAGGAATTATTATTCCAATGTTTATTTGAATTTTCTAAGTTTCACTTGTTTTATCACACTAGTTTTCTCTATTTTTTGCTGGTCATATGTTAGCCATTATCAATCTTTCGATTACAAATGTCTGTTGAACTACTCACTTGGAATGTCAAAGGACTAAATCACCCCATCAAACGTAACAAGATACTTTCCCAACTGGTAAAAACTAAAGCTGATGTTATCTGTCTCCAAGAAACTCATCTAAGTCCGGATAGCGAACACCTCAAGATTAGAGCCCCTTGGATCAGCCATACACTCTTCACCAATGCTTTAGTGAAAGTGGCATCTCCATACTGATTAATAAACATCTTAATTTTACATTAACTAAATGAATGGCACTGAAGGCTAGTGGATCATAGCTGAAGCTATTATTAACAATTTACCATCAATTATTACTAATGTTTACGGTCCCAATGCCCAACACCTTCTTTTTTGGTCCAATTTTAATCTCAAACTTGCCCAAAAGAACCGAGATGGGCTTATTTTCTGTGGCGTTATGAACCAGGTTCTTGACTTTACCCTGGACCGTAAATCTTCCCCAAACTTTGTCAACTCCAAATCCCGTCGTAGTTTCCTGGACTTAGTACAAAACCTCAATTTAGTCGATTCTTGGTGCTTTTGCCACCATGATAGAAAAGATTATACATTATATTCCCCCCCACCAATCCTTTTCCAAACAAGATTATACCTTCAACTCCTCACTTCCACTATTATCAACTCTGAAATTGGTCCTATTACGATTTCTAACTATGCCTCTGTCTCTACCACTCTGGAATGGTAACCCATTTCTAAACTTTCTCGTAGATGGAGATTCAACTCCTTCCTTCTTAAATACAAATCCTTCATGGATAAAACCAATTCTTTCATCGATTACTTCTTTTGTAACAATCGCCCTGAGCACACTTCCATTAACAACAATTGGGACCCTTTGAAAGCCACCCTCCGTGGGTTCATAATTACATTTCTGCCATTAAAAAACATCAATCAGAATCCATTCATAATACTCTTAACCTCAATTAAACATCTGGAAAAGTTTTACTATGCTAACCCAATGAAGGCTCTCATGATCAAACGTATTGAATTTAACAAATTATGCACTGATAGAGCTGCTAATTCCATTCTTAGATCTAGAACCAAAGCATACAATGGATCCAACAAATCTGTCAAAATGTTATCTTATCTTAAAAAGAAAAATCGCTCATTACCCATATTTCTCCTGATGGCAATAGATTAACCAACCAAGAAAAAAAAACTACGCCTTTCCCAATTTTTACACCAACCTTTATTCTGCGGATTCCTCTATAAACACTCCTGAAATTCATTCTTTGAAGAAAAAAAAAACGAATAAATCCCCTAAATTCGATTGACCTTTCTTCTCTTAACTCACCTATATCCCTAAAAAAAAATTTAAAAAAACATTTCTGACGTTAAACCTACCAAAGCTGCAAGACCGGACAGATTTCCTGTTGATTTCTACAAAATATTTATTTACTCCATTGGACCAAAACTGTTACAACTATACTCATTTTGTTGAAATTGGCCAAAGCCCCGTTTCCTTTGGAAAGGCGTTGCATAGACTTTTTCCTAAACCAGCTAAGGATCCCTCTTTGATTATAAACTACATACCCATCCCTCTCACCAATTCGGACTCACAAGATATTTGACAAAATTCTAGCAAAACGTTTAGAACAATATCTTCCTAAGTTCATACACCCTGATCAATCTGGTTTTTATTAAAAACCGCCTTGTTTCTTCTAATACTAGGCTTTTGTTCAATACCCTTTCTCATTCTGAAAATTCTCACCATCTTCTTGCTCTCTTGGCCCTCGATGCTGAGAAGGCTTATGATCGTGTCTCTTGGACTTTTATGTTAGATTCCTTAATTTGGCATTGCTTCTCTCTTTACTTTATTAATCTAATCAAAGTCTTATACTCTTCTCCTACTACTGGAATTCTCACTAATAGTCATCGGTCCTTCTCTTTTCAAATAGAAAGAGGCATCTGCCAAGGTTGTCCTCTCTCTCCCTTTTTATTTAATCTTGCATGATAACCCCTCCTTCAAAGCATCAGAACTAACACGAACATCAAAGTTATCTTTATTAATAATATTAAAATAAAACTATATGCCTATGCGGATGACATTCTATTTTATCTTTCTGATCGAGCCTTCTTCTTTCAACATTGAATAACCACTATTAATAATGGGATCTATGTGCCCCCTGCAGTCCCCTCCCATATTAATATTATACTCGAAACCCCCACATATAGATGTGGTGTAAGGGGGGGTTAAAAAGAAAATGTCAGCATTCTCGGCCGTCGGAATTCCCAGGTCGACATTTTTGTACGATTCCTAAATAATGTTTCTATTCTTTCTGGTTACAAATTAAAGTTAGATAAATAAGAGATCATGCCTCTTACTAATGCAGTAATGCAATTATCCCACTATTATGTCTTGGCAAACTTTAAATATCAATTATCTAATACATAGCTAAAGATATTCCCACCCCTATTACCCTAAACACTAATCACATAGTAAAAATTGTCACAGAAAGGATTTCAAAATGGTCTCCCCTTTTATTATCGTAGGGGGGGGGTGTCTTGATACTATAAAAGGGATGATTAGTCCCACTATTTTTCATTCATGATTCCCACAGCTATTCACTCCTCATTCTACAAAAAACTCAACTCCCTTCTTCTTAAATTTCTATGGAATTATCGATGTTAACAAGCTAAGACTTCCTAAATTTTCAGGTGGAGTTAAACATTCCTAACTTCCAATTATAACACAAAGCCTTTGGTTCATAAACAACTAATCATTTTTAAACACTACGAAACCCTTCTTGATAGTGCTCCTTTATGGATCTGTATTGAAGCTAGTATTATTTCCCCGTTCTCACTCTCCCACTTCTTAATCACTTCTTCCTGGCCTAATATTTCCTCTTTTTCTTTTCTTCATCTCCTTATATCCATTTGGAATAAACTTCCTGCCGACTCCTTCTCCCAAACCAGTTCAGATGATTTATTTCTCTGGTTCAATAAACAAAACCCCACCAAGTCTAATCTTTCTGCAATTTACAGATGGTACCCCTAAGGTATTAAATTTGTCAAGCAACTATTTCAAAACTCTGTAGGGATCCCCTTTTCTCAAATTTGTGTACAATTCAAAATTCCTGAAAATGAGCTCCTTTTTTATACTTGCCTTCTCAAATTATTAACTAAATCCCTTCCTTCATTGATCCAAAAGTCCCCTTCTCCCTTACTGACCTTCTTAATCAACAATCCCTCAGTTAGTGCCGCCAAGCTTTATGCATTCCTAAATGATCCTCACTCTCCCAATTTGTTAAATTCCAGTATTATTAGGCAATGGGAGACTGATCCAGGTTGAAGGTTCCAATCAAACATATGGTCTCAAATTTGGAAAACCTGTCACTCCACATATGTTGCCGCCAAACTTACCCAAACCTACTTTTTCATGCTCCATCGTCCTTACCTTACTCCCTTACTAATTTCAAAACTCATGGATAATATAATTGTTGGTCTTATATAATGAGCCAAAAGTTGATTTTCTCCATATAATTTTCAAATGTAAATATGTTTTTGATTTCTGGACTAAGATGTGGTCACGTCTGCAATTGATCTTTCACTTCACAGAACCCTTATCGATTTCAAGCCTGATGATTGGCTCCTTTGTTAAACCAACTATTCAACAATTGGAATCTCCCAATTTATTTATAAATATTGTGCTTCACAATATTGCTTGTAATTGGAAGAATGCTCCCAATCCGTTTTATAATTGCTGGTGGAATTCTATCTGTTCCACCCACAGGATTGAAAAATGTTATGCACCCTCTCTCGATCGATTACACAAATTCAACAAAGAAATTGAAAAGCGTTTATTCGTCACCTCAGTAATCTTGACTAAATGTATTTAGTATTTAATTTTTAATCCTTACTACACCCCTTCCTCTCCTTTCCTATATTTTTCTGTCCGTGTCTTTATATTGTCTCCCCTTGTTTGCCCTTATAGATACCTGATAAAATTACTGCATTGAATTTACAATTTCAACTTATATTAATTGATTAATGATACTTTACTCCATGACAACATAATTGTTAAAATGCTTATATTACTTGTTTTACGAACTCACGGAATTTAAAAAAAAAAAAAACAGAAAAGATAATGAGTTTATTCTTTGCCCTCTGTCTCATACAACCAGCCCAACTGACGATGGGCTGGGGAGGTGAAGCAGGGAAGGTTGAAGAGGGTACGGACAGCACAGTTGAAGACTCTGTAGAGAGGTGAAGGCCATAGAGTAAACTGGCACAGTAGACTGGTTGAGAGAGTACTAAAGATGAGATTATGTGCTTAGAAGTATTGAAGGGAAGAAGGGGTCTTACATTTTCTGATGTTGAGGAGATTAACTCTAGCCGTAGTGGCAGATTTGGTGATAAAGAGAGAGGAGTTGAACGATGGGTTGAAGACGAAACCAAGGTTGCAAGCATAAGTAGAGTAGGGAAGGTAGTCAGGAGAGAAGAACAGAAGAGGGAGAAAGAAAGAGATAACCTGTTAGGATGGTAGAGAACTACAGTCTTACTGGAGTCGAGCATGAGTCAGTGAGATGCCATCCAATATTTGATGGTGGAGAGACAGTGAGAAATGTTGGACCGTAGCTTGTCAGATAAGGTGGGAAAGGGGACAAAGATCTGAATGTCATTAGCAAAGAGTTGATAGAAGCCGTAACAGGAGATCAAAGTGGCAAGATCAGAGGTATAGAGGGTGAAGAGAAGTGGGCCCAGGACTGACCCTTTGTGAACAACAGAAAAAGAAGGCCTTGTCCCTGATGTCCCCCCCGATGTCCCCCAGTAACTTTCCCACAGACCACACATTTCTTGGGGCTTCCCCGAGATTGGTTAACTAGATTATTCAAGATGCACAAAGTTGTATCTACACTCCTTGCACATATTTAGTGTAAGGACAATGCCTAATCCCATTTTGCAGCAGATTAAAACCACCATCTACTTCATCACTTTGGGGATGACGATTTACCATGTTTGCAATTATAAAAGGTGACTGACGTGTTTATAGATGGACACTCTTTGGTAAAGTGGCATGACCTTTTTCCTGGGGCAGGCTGGGTGATGCAAGGGCCTTGCCATACCTCTGTTGCATGCTCGTAGAGATGGTGTTGGGCGACAGCACCTGCAAGGCCCACCCCACATAATCCTTGGCGCTGTCCAGCTTCTCAAACAGCCGCTCCCTCTCAGCTTCTGACAGGGTTTTGGAGTCTTTAGGAAGAGAAAACAAAATTGTAAAAAATTGTAAAAGGACTGCAAACAACTGCCAACATTCAATATGATGTTTTTGTGGGGACTTGTGCAAAGAATTTTAGCTAGTGCTCCACAGTCCCCAATAAGATTAAGCATTTAATGCAAGACCAGAGCCATGGTATGCACCATCTTAGAACAGTGCTCTCAGCCTTCAAGGTTTCATGTTTCAATACGGCTGTGCACATAATACAGAGAGTGGAGGTGAACTATGGGCAATATGATACTGTATGTCCACAAGTACATTTTTCATTATTTACAGAGTAGCATAATCCTGGGGGTATATTCCATTTAGAGTATTGAAAAAGTGACTACAGTAATTCCAATTTCACAATTGGTAAGCTGCATCTTCAGCACTCAGACTCAACACTTGATTGGCTCATATTCTCACCATGACTAAGTGGGATACTTTAGACCCATAGGATAACTCACAAACAATACATATGGATTTTTTACAGACCATTATTAGCGAATCCGGACGCTTGGTGAGTTATTAACCAACTCAATATAGAAATGCAGAATGTGCATGTGGGAGGGCACAGGCAGGCATTTTAGTTTTCTGTTCTGGCAGCAGACACTGTTGTGACCTTAAGTGGGTCAACGTCTTGAAAGGATACGCTGGATGGCAGTAGATCTTCATTAGGTCACATTAATCAGGAGATTACTTCAGCTAGTTACAGGAGCAAAAGGGAAGCCCACTGGCTCCCACCACCCAGGCTACATCATTCCAACTGTCCTGGGGTGGAATCTCAACATACAGCATTCCACTCAGTCATACCCAAACATTCCACTCAGTCATACCCAAACATTCCATTCATGGCCTCATGCACCAAGCACTCAGCATGGAGTAAAGAGGTTACTAAACAGCTAGACAGGGAAGAGGATATCAACCCTAACACCTCCATTCCTTCCTTCAGACAACAACACCTCCCTTCCTTCCGACAACACCACCAACCCTAACACCTCCCTTCCTTCAGACAACAACACCAACACCCTCCAAACAAAACACGCACACCATCCAGTTCGAAACTCCCGGTTGAGTGCATCCAACGAATCCTTTCAAGAAGTTGACCCACTTAAGGTCGCAACATAAATTTGCAACGAGTTGGTCTTGGAGAACCCAGAGAAGAGACAGAGACAGGTACCTGTGTGGATGAAAGCCAGGGAGAGAAGTGAGGAGGTGAGCGATAGGAGGGATGAAGGAGAGTTTAGTTGGGCAGGCACCCCATGAGAAGCAAGGTTGCCAAGACTGTGAGTGTACCAAGGAGTTTTGAGGTTTACCAGGGTCTGTAAAGTTGCCAATGTGTTTTAAAAAGGTAGGCGCCTGGGAAGAAGCCAAGGATTTTAAAGATGCCAGAGATGATCAAAGCACGTGTAACTGTGGGTGCTGTAGGTTCGTTTCTGGCAAGCGAGGTCCAGGGGAAGAGCACCCTAGGAGAAGAGAGTACAGCAGTTCTCAAGGTGTCCAGAAGAGGAGTGGTCTGAAAAGTGTAGTGCCAGTGAGATTCCTGGAGTGACTAACGTGAGCACCTTCTAAATGTGCTTTTGGAAGTGCCCGGTCAGGAGGGGCTGCAAAACGTGTCTTCCTGATCTAATACCGGCAGCTGTGTTTAACGTGGAAAATGCCACGCCTCGCTGTTTCCAAGTGTAATCCTAACAAACACAAAGGCCCATGCTGATAGAGAATGTGCCAACAGACTGCCTGAAAAAGTATTTGTATTTATATAGCGCTTTAATCCAAAGCGTACCTTTCCTTTGCCCGCCACCCCCACTCACTGACCGTTCAGAATGAAGATGCCAAGGTGAAATTGAGAACCTCGCTCCAGGTCTTAATGCTTACCTGCAACCTTCAGATCCACCAAATCCTGCTTCTTGGACACCGGACAGTAACAAATACCATACACCATAGGGCCTGTGGAAAGAGTATCCATTAAGTTAAAATGGGATACAAATAGCACATTGCAGTTAAAGCAAATCAATAATGCAGAGAAATACATAAGGTGCAAAACTACCAACAGATGGCAATAAAGCCTAAACGCAATTAAAAACACAGGGCCAGTCCCTCAACAGATCAAGATTATCAGAGCTGCACATGACGAGACGAATCCATCAAACGCAAAGAAATCAATGCACAAGTTGTGCAACAAGCTCCACATATGTCCACCGCCTACAGACAATAAAAATGCCTTGGCGTGTATTGATATATAAATATTACTGTAGCAGGACATGGTCAATATGCAAGACAATTCTAGTTGAGCACAGGCCGAGACACATGTAAAAGCAGGACACAGCCAGATAGTTGCACAACGCCAGGTAAGGACAGAAGACGTAGGTAATGCAACTAGGAACAAGTTGCTTACCTGAAACTCCTGTTCTCCAGCATGGGTCTGGCATGGATTCACACGCTCATGAATATTCCATTTTAGGCAGGGAATCCTCGATAAAAAGAAAACTTCGCTTTAGCTTGAAAACTGCATTTCTCCTCTAAATCAATCACTGTACTCTGGATCATACTGCCTCCATCCAATGACAGTCAGCTCCCTAATCTCCACCCCTGGGGGCCATCTTCAGATTTGGTAGAGCATGCAAAGTGGGAGTATGAACCAAGAAGAGCCAGAGGGGAAGGAGAGAGGGGTTCGCAAGTGAATCCATGCCAGACCCATGCTGGAGAACAGGAGTTACAAGTAATGAACTTGTTCTTTCTCCAGCACGGGGTCTGGCATGGATTCACATGCTCATGAATAAAGATTACACAGCAGTACATATACACAACCATGGGAGGTAGCAAGGCTCAACAGAAGTAAAAAAAAAAAAATAATAAAAATAAATAAATAAAAATAAAAACAAATAAAAAAAGAAATCACCCCTGGAACAGACTCGCCTCAAGTGAGCAGGTTGCATAGCACCGCTTGGCTGACCTGGGACTCCTCCCTGGAATTCCAGTTGACGTAGTAGAACTTTGTGAAGGCGTGTGTGGACCTCCACGTAGCAGCCCTGCAGATGTCAAGGAGGGGCACACCAGAGAGAAAACGCTGTTGTGCTGCAATGGCTCTGGTGGAATGGGCTCTGTGTCTGCCTGCAAGAGGTCCGTTATCCAGCCGATGACACTGCATGATGCAGCCGGAGCGCCATCTGGAGATGAAAGCCTTCGACAAGGCAATCCCGTGATTCACAGGTCCAAAACTGAAACAATCCTTTGTGCGTGCCATAAGAACTCAAGCCATGAGCAACGTCCAGCGAATGCAAAGCCCTATCCCCAGGCGACGACGGATTCGGGAAGAAACACCACCAAAGACTTGTTGAGGTGGAACTCCGACGGCACTGTCGGCATAAAGGTGGGGTGTCTAAGCATGGAAGGACAAGTATGCTGTTTGCAAGACAGGGCCTGGATCTCCCCGATGGAGGTGATCACCACGAGGAAAGCGGTCTTCCACGAGAGAAATTTTAGCAGGGCCTGATGCATTGGTTTTATGGTGCCCCCCAGGAGCTAAGTCAAGACCACATTGAGTTCCCAAGCTGGGGGTGATGCCTTAAGTCCCGAAGAGGCCTCCGAGGAACTCCTTGGCGAGGGAAGGCCTACCTGGCATCCTGGTGTAACGAGATATGGCGGCCAGGTAGATAGAGGCGTGAGCCGGTCCATCCATGGCCAAGGAAAGCAGGTACAGCAAGGGCTGTGAAACACACATTTCTCATTTCGGCACCACACGGAGAAGCATGGCCGTAGCACGTCAACGTCGAAGATGCTCAGGCCCTGGCCCAGGATGTGCTTGCATTACGACGGCAGGGAATTATGTCCAAACCCTAGGACTGCAGGAGCCAGGCCCTCAGTGTCAGCGATGCCGGATCATGGTGCAGAATCGTCCGCCTTTTCTTACGAGAAGATCAGGAAGTAGAGGCAGCCGGATGGATGCAGCTGCCGACAGACGCAGCAGGTCTGGATGCCTGAGCGAGAAGTATCATCCTGCAGTGACACTGTCCGGTTGTGCTGATCATTCGTAGTAGGAGTGGGAGTGGGAAAGGAGCAAAGGAAGAGACCCTCTCACAGGAACGAGAAAGCATCCTCTATGCTCTTCAGCAGCAGGAACTGGGTGGCGAACCTCACAGAGTTTGTCGTCGTCGCAAAGAGGTCATCTGGGGCTGGCCCTACTCGCGGAACTACTTGATCCTGGAGAAGCTTCCATTCGTGGCAAGAACGCAGCTCCCTGCCGAGAGAGTCTGCAATGGTGCTCCTGGTGTCGGTCAGGTGAAAAGGAACAAAGAACAGGTCCTGAAGATTGGCCAAGCGCAGAACATGGTGGTGGTGTTGGTATGTGAAGATCCTCGCCACCGTCCCCTTCAGTGACGGCAGGAATGATCCGAGGGCCAAGAAGACCATCCAAGTTCCAGGACGTTGATGTGAAGAGTCATTTCTTCCGGTAGCCAGAGGCCTCTGGCGTGCAACTGTCCGGTGTGGGCCCCCCAACCTTCAAGGGAGGTGACAGTCTCCTGGTATGGAGGGATCTGAAATGGAGCTCCTTGCATGAGGTGAGAGCGCACGCCGAGCCTAGCTATCTTGCCATCCAAGAGTCTGAGACCTGCAGCCGCTTTGCTTCCAGAAACTCTGGGAAAGGCCTCCTCTGTAGTCTGCCAACAAGGACGAGGTTTATGCAGGAGGACATCACGTCCAACTTGACTGCTTGCATTGTAGCGGAGCGCATCGACAACAGGCGCTGTACCTTCCCCAGGATGGCCATCACCCTCTCTTCCAAGGGGGACGCCAGACAAGCGACCGTTTTGAGTCGAGCACCCACAAACAGAACATTGTGCGATGGCTCCAAGCCAAACTTTATATCATTTATGGAAAACCCAAGATCTGTTGGCAGACGCATGGTCCTCAGCGTGTGTGTTGGCCCCCCAACGCGTGGGATTGGACAAGCCAATCATCCAGATAAGGGTAGAGGTGGATGCCATTGGGGGAACAGTTCAGGCCGAATGGGAGCGCCTTGAACTGATAAGTTGTTCCTGGACAACAAACCATAGGAACCGCCGGTGCATGGGGACGTGAAAATAGAGTCTTCTAGATCCAGCAACGCCAAGAAGTCGCCTTCAACCAGTTGGCCGAGCATGTGCTGCAACGTGACCATCCTAAACTTCAAGTACTTGTTAAGGCGCCTTAAATCCAGGCTGGGTCTCCACGCTCTCACCTGCATTTTTTTGGACCAGGAAATATCTGGAGTACACTCTGGAGCCACAGAGACACTGGGGGACGGGTTCTACCGCCCCCTTCTTTAACATAGCGTGGACCTCCTGTAGCATCTGTGCCATGTGCTGTTCTTGTCGAGCCACAGGAGGAATACGAGGACACCTGCATTGGAACTCAAGGTGTGCCCCTGCTTGAGCACGTCCAGCACCCATCTTGTCCATGGTGGTGGTCTTCCACACGGTGACAAGCTTTGCCGGCCGACATCCCACTAGAGGGCACAAGTTGGAGCCCAAGTCCATAGCCGGTTCAGCCCTGCGGCAGCGAGGACGCAGTCCTAAGCTGCTGTATAACTGTGAGCAGCCTCTGTACGCCTAGAGTCGTGGAGCTGGAAGGTTTTCAATAAGGGGTGGTACATCCATTGGAGGACCTATCAGACTTCCCCCTTCGAGGGACGAAAGGACGACGACAGACACTGCGGTAGGGTATGCAGCGAATGCGCCATCTCTGCGTCAGTCTTGATTGTTTGTAGAGGCTGGTCAACGGTCTTGCCAAAAAGATATTGCATTATGCAGCCAGTGACACCCAAGAGCTCCTCATTATCAGTATGATCATACAGGATTATCCGGAATAACCCATTGCAAGACCCAAAAGGGCTGCTTTTTCTCTTCCACGCTTACCAGGACTTGCATTTCACTGCGTGGACTTCAACACCCAGCAGGTGAATACTGCTGTGCTGATATAAGGACTACTATATCAATTTAAATTGTATTACAACTGCATTTTCTTTGTTTGCATAGGATTTGTAACACACCCCCTAGAAGGCGTGTATAAACCAGGGAAGCCGCACGCACACCACAGCAAGCACTTTCAAGTACCGCTTAGCCATTTAGCCGCGTTGCTGCGGCGATGCGGTCCACTGTCCACTGTGCTAACACGAGTTGTACTTTTTGAATCCCCAGCTATTATAGCAGTTATAAGAATCCAAGAATCTTTCTGGCGGTAATACAAAATCTCTTGGCATATTTATGAAAGCTGTTAGTATTACATTCATTCACACTGCACTTATTGTATTTACACACATGAAGTGCTTGCTTGTTTAGTGAGCTTCTCTTGTAACCCTCTTTACGTGTATGGTCTCGAACTGACGTAGGAGTTCTGTTACCTAGCAAACACCTATTCTTGCTTTGACTCAGACCCGCGCATGGTGCATGACAAATCACATCAAAAAAATAAATATGCCAGGGCAAACAGCATTAGCACTGACCAAGGTAGCAAATGAGTCCAAACAACTAACAAAATGAAACGGGCGGCATCACGCAAATCAATAACATTAACACCTATTCCTCGACCGCCAACCGCTACCAAGGACATCAGGTCATCAGGTCATTTTGTGCTAAGCCGAATGAAAATGAGACCCAAAATAAAGAAGTTCAAAACACGGTAGCACCTGCTGCCGATTCAATCAATGACAATGTTAAAACAAATTCCCAAAATACAGAAACAACGCTGAATCCTGTGGGAACCACAGCAGACATAGAAAAGTGCGCTGGTGATCCACAACTGGTGCCACAATCAATGGCAGAAACAACTCCGCAAAATTCAAACCAAGCCATATCGGATATCACTTTATTAAAAGCAGCAAAATCTTCAATAAAGACCCAGAAGGTGCAACCATTGAGTTTGGAAGAAATCACAGAAAGCGACAAAGTATTTACAAATGTATCAATTCACGCTAGCGCAAGAAACATTAGGACCTCCTCCATTACCATCTCTCCGGACTACAAGGCACGATGTTCTATGGACTCTAGCATTTCCATTGCCGGCTCATACTTACAAACTACTCCAAGACGAGGACGCGCTCCCATAGAGAATACACCAACACAATCCACTACTGGATTAATGGAGGTAACCTTAAATATGTTAAGCACAACAATTAAAAGCTTATACAAGCTCTTTGAATCGCAAGAGAAAGTTAAATGCACAATCCAAATTCAAAAGATTAGTAGAATGGATGGACAAAAACTCTGGAACCCTTACTTCTACAAAACCAAGCTATTCAATCAAATTCCATATCTTCTATGAATGTTCAGTTTTTACAAAACAGAGTACAGGAGTCAACCCAATCTGCTTTACCAATCTTTACGCACATAATCCGTCCGGTAGAAGGTGGTGAGGCTGCAGTCACTGTACTAGACTATTCATGGATCAGTCTAGATAAAGAACCAATTGTCATATCACCACCATCAAATAAAGAAAATTATGACGTGTTTCAGCAACATCCGCCTTCTAAGAGTCGTCCAAGACACTTAGGGCCTGATCACGACTTTGGTGGTAACTCCACGGCGCTAATAGCGCCGGATCACGAGTTTGGCGGTAATGTTAATCCCCATTTAGCACATTCGGGAATGCCCCATTCCCCATTTGGCTCAATGGGGAATTTTCATGCTCTTACCGCCGGCGGATTTCCCGCCGGCAGTAATAGCACTAATTTTAGGCAGATTTCCCCCCAGCTCAGAGCTGGGGCGAAATCCGCCGAAGTCCTGATTTGGCGGACCCTTAAATCTGGCGGTAATAGCGCTGCCGCCGGATTTAAGGGTTACCGCCAAAGTCGTGATGAGGCCCTTAATGTCAAAGCCAAACCAGAACATCCCAAAGGCAAAGAGAAATGTGAAAGGTAAAGTTAGAATATCGGTAGTAGAATCTACACAAACAGCACTAATACTTAATCAACCCGACACAACTCGAAAACTGACCACGTCAGAGAATAATATCTTGCTAAGTTCCAAGAACACACCTGAGCCCAAAGAGCCATCAACGGTAAACATTTTGCCCCCAGCACATCCGCCATTGCATCAACTAGTAGAAATGGTTGACAATGTACCCAGCGAATTACCGAAAGATCCAAAAACAAATGTGCCACCGCCCCAGACAAAGAGCACACAACGAGTAATATCTACCACTAATTTTTTGGCATCATCTCAAACTTCAAGCATACAGGTCCTACCTCCTCAGGCACTGAGTCCGCGAGTAACAACTCCTGCAACTAATACACTGGCAGGTTCACAAGCACAACTAACAGTAGATGACCCAGCGCAACAAATTAAAATAGCTGGTGATGCCTACTTGCGACAACGATTAATGGAGGTTCCACGATCAATTAACTCTCAATGCACATCTGTGGGAAAATTCCAAGCAAGTAGTGAAGTGGATCAGAGAAATTTTCCGACGCATACGACACAAGAACAGACCCAAATTCACTATTGCTCAAGTCACCAGCAATTACATCAACAACCCATCTTGCAGAGGATCACCAACTACACAAATACAGTTGGAGATCCTAACAAATTGAATATGATGGGGAAAAAATATAGGAGAATTCATGACGAGATGAGACTTTGAAAATTCTCAAGAATCTACAAAAAATAAGAAACTTTGCAAACCATCACACGCTGATACTTAAATGTTGAGAATTTCCTCACGCAAAGTACGATCCGTGCAGAAGCAGTATTTTAAATATTTTCAATGAAGTACATCAATTAGAAGATATTTCATCTCCTGATATTGATCAGGTCGAATTTCTCTGCGATAACAATCTGTGGTACGTTTATGGATCAAATCAGGTTTAGTGATGAATACAATTTGGAAGGCGAAGATGATCGGGTTTGAAATGGGCTTCCTATTAGCCCAGGATCCGGAGCGCTTGGGCGACCAGCCCAATGATCACACATCTAAGGAAAATCAGATTCAACCAAAACAAGAGTCAGAAAAACTGCAATTTTGCGTTCTGTGATCACTCCCAACAATCATAACCATTACTAGACGTACACAAATCCATTGCCACTCTACTAAGCTGGAACACTAGAGGGAATAGTCATCTGCAATCAATCCTAAACAAAGATCTTAATGAATTTGACATTATAGCACTCCAGGAAACATGGATGATAAATCCACCAATATGGGATGACCATGAATTCTCCTTGATACCAGCAATACCTGCAATTAAGGGCAGACCTATGGCGGGATTACTGGTAACAGTGAAAATAAGTGCAGGTGTTGTGTTACAACCTTGGATGTAACCGAACAAGTTCTTACAGCTGGTTAAAATCTCAAATGGAAAGCAAGATCTGGCACTGATCAATCTGTATAAAAACTCAGCAGCAGTTGCCGGAAATGTTTTCTACAAAGAACTGTCCACCTTATTGGAAGCAATAGCCAAAGCCGATAACATCTTGTCAACGATAATAGTGGGGGATTGCAACCTTAACAGCATGAATACTACTAAAAAGACTGATTTTCAAGATATCGAAAGATTGAAAAACTTTATGGAAGATAGATATTTCCGAATGACTGGTTCACTGCCCGTAGATATTCCGCCCCAACCATCATGGGAGAGAGGAAAATCGAAAAGCATTATGGATTACATATTCCTCTCGGAAAATCTCTTTATGCGAGCGACGAACATTCAAAATTCTAAAACAGGTTATTAGTGATCACCATATGCTAACTTTAACCTGGCCTTGGGGGGATCCTCTTATCAATCGACACAAACGGATGCCAGGGAACGTAGTCATCAATAATGCAAAAACTTGTTTCAGGTGAACACCAGACAAACTACAATTGCTGAATGCGGCCATACAAAATCAAAAAGCTAACATAGGCTCCGAGTCCTATGTAGGCACACTAGATCCATTCAAAACCAAGAAACAAATTAATCTGCAAAATTCCCAAACAAAGACCAATTGCCACACCTATGATCCTCAACTTCAACAAATGAAAACAAACAAGGAGGGCACTGAGTGCTGTCAATAGATTGCCATTTGAGGAAAGGAAAGAAATTAGACAATCCATCAAATGTAAATATAAGAACTGGATTTGTTCATATAGGGCAAACATGTTCCAAAAGGACAGTAAGACATTCATGTCCTCAATTGCGGGGAAGAATAGCTCGCAAATCTGGTTGCTTTTGAATGAAAGATCAGGTCAAAAGCAAGCAGACTAGCAACTGAATGGTGTTTCCGAAACTAACTGGATAACACATTTTTCCACACTATACATGGATGAAAAATTCAAAACTTACAACTATATTATACAACCAGACTCAGCATGGAAGTTACTCTGCTCAGAAGAGATCATTGAAGACTTCATTACCAAATCCTCAAGTTCATGGGCAGCAGGCCCTGATGGCCTCACAAACTGTATGTTAAAAGAACACCCTAAGCAATGGACCATCATATTGAATACCATTTTCCAACATATTCTACAAATTAAAAAGATCCCAGACTCATGCCGAACATCCTTGCTAATTCCCATCTTCAAAAAGGGCGACCAAGGATTGCCTTCTAATTACCGCCCCATTGGTCGCCACGATACGCCAGGTAAAATCTTTGCATGCTTGGTGTTGCGTGACTTTAATCAATGGATGGGCGAGTTCAAACAACGGGACCCAAATCAAACAGGTTTTGTTGCAGGTATGGGGATGGCAGTAAACCTTACTCTGAATGCACTGAAAAAACAAGCACACATTACAAAAGTTCCAATCTATTTTGCCTTTAACGACTTGAAAGCTGCCTTTGATTCAGTGTCAAGGGTTAAATTAATAGACAAACTCATTGAAGCACATTGTCCATCAAGCTTGGTAGATCAAGCTTGGTAGATATTATTTATCAGCTAAATTCTTGTACATCAGTTCAAATTAGACTTTCGATGGCTGGCCTTTTATCATCAGCAAAATGCACTGCAAGAGGGCTGAAGCAAGGCTGCACACTTGCTGCAGCCCTCTTTAACTTGTTCATCCATAATGTAAGATTCTCTTTTATGAACAATGCCTCTGATTCACCTAAAATGAACAATGTCATGGTACATGCTCTTTAGTACGCTGATGATTTAGTCTTAATTTCTAAGACTCCATCCGGGCTTCAGCAATGAATCTCTGCATTGTCCCAGTACTTTGATGAAAATGAACTTGTTATCAACATAGAGAAATCTCAGGTAGTTATGTATTCACCTAAATATACAGCAAGGTACAAAATGGAGTGGAAAGTTAAAAATGTTAATCTTGCAATTGTGTCGAACCATATCTATTTGGGTTTGGCTTTTGATGGTCATCCTGTTGCACAATCACAAATGACAATCAGTAAAAACAAGCTTACATCTGCCATATCTTAGACTAAACTAATCTTGTATAAGTTTGGAAAATGTTCCATCTGGCCAGCAATCATCTTTTGGTGCCAAAAGATTACTCCTACACTGTTATATGGGTTAGAAACAACTGCCATTATGAAATGCAACTTTTTTGAACAAACCAAATATTGGCGTGCCATTCTAAATGTCCCACAGTGCTTTCCAGGAACTTGGTTGAGATACGAGTTAGGACTCACCTCTCTGCAAGCCAAATATCAATGGCACCTTTGTGCCCTATTTCGCAGATGCCTGACCTATTCCAAGTTTGATCCCTTACTAACAATACTTGCCAACTATATGTTCACTTCTAAACATCACTTTGTGCAAGAGTGGTGTAACTATGTTGTGGAAGGCAACTGCTGACATTAACCTGGAAACGTTGATCAATGACCCAAACAGAGCTAAAAATAAAATTTTAAAAAAAGATCTTCTTACAAGATTGGATTAACACACGATCGACTTGCTTAACCTATGAACATTTTGACCAGCGTCTTTTTGGTGAAAAGAAAATGTGGTCCATTGAACCGTACTTGTGTAAGGCCCCGAATCCCCAAATACGGTCTGCTATATTAAGGTTACGATTGAGTTTATGGCCAACCCGTGACCTAATGGCCCATCAGTCACGACGAAAATTTTTAAACGATTCTGTGTTAATGTACTACACAAAGAAACATTAGAACATCTGATCACAGATTGCATAGCACTATCTGTGGAGAGATACAAATTCTTTGCCAAACATATGGTCACAATTGCAAGCATCCCACCAGAACATAGGTGGGCTACAATAGTCGCACCACCCAACATGAGCATACGCATAGCAACAACTAACTTTCTCAATGCTTTGCAACTATCAGATGCCCATAAATGCTGCTGATCTGTTATTAATTTAGAATTTGAAAAAGCATATTAGACTTGAAATTCTATTCATACAAGTAAGCTTCTAAAAATCTTTGCTCGATTTGTTATATTGCATATTTTTATACACTTTTGTTGATATGTTGTTGCTTCTTCGTCTTCATGATTTTAATCACGATTCTAATCATTGTTTTCAATTATGTTCACAAATATGCTTGCAAATTTTGTTTGAAATCATGTTTTGCTTGTTTGAAACATTGTTCTAAATTTGGACCCAATTCATCCTTGTAAACAATGAATTAATCATTAAATAGATTTTATGAATTTGATATTAAAAAATATTGTAAAGTTGAGAAATCAGCTAAATAATAAAAAAAAAATGATTCTCCATCAAACGGCAGGTCTACCACTTTGGATTGGATGTCCGATCGGATGTTGGTGGCCCTCAGCCATCCCTGCCGACAAAGATGTTGCCCATCTTACCGAACCCTCTGTCCACGATGTCCAGCGCCACTGTGATGGCGTGGGCCGAGGCCACATCCCCCTCCTGTGACAGGGCCTCAACTTTCTTATCCTCAGGTAGGAAGTCCAGAGTGGCCCATTTTATACCACAGTTCCCGGTCATAGCGGGACAGAATGGCCAGGGCATTAGCAACCTTAACGGTGGAGGCAGCGCTATAAATGATCCTCTTGCCCATCGCATACAGCTTCTTCTCCTGGTCAGGGGGCACCAGGGACTAAGACGATGAGATTGCCAAGCACTTCCTGGTTGCGGCAGAGACCACAGAGTCAGGAGAAGGCTGGGACCTCAAGCACTTGGGGGCCAGGTCCAGTCCAGGACCCTCTACTTCTCTAGCCTATTTCGCTTGGGAGGTGCGGTGCTCAGAATCTTCATCAGGAGCAAGCTCTCCTCCCAGACATCATCCAGCAAGGGAATGGACATGATGGTCTTCCGTCTGGACTTGCGGTACTGGAAGAGTATTCCCTCCTTCTTAGTCTCTTTAGGCACCAGCTTAAAGTGGTCTGAGGCCCTAGACATCATGGCGTGACAGGAACCGACCTCAGCAGGCGTAGAGGCCCTGGCAGGATCATCCGCGCCCAACGGTTCCCCGTCCACCGGTACGATGACATTGGCCTTGTCGGTGTCCGCCACCATAGTAGCTGTATCTGTGCCCGCATGCGGTGCCATATCCTCAGCTGGAGTCAAACCATGATGCAGAGGTGGTGGGGTTGGTTGACGCCTCAGGCTAGTTGGGTTCTTTGACTTACGCTTGGGCTGGGGTGGGCTCCCGGCCAGAGCAATGGGCGGACTTCGATGGGACAGGTCTCGGCGTGGGGGGCAGCCTCTGCTGGATCTCCGACACTTGTGTGCAACATCGTCAGCATATCCAAAGACATGTCCCTTGGCTGAGGAGTGAAAGTAGCGAGAAGTGCAGGGTCAGGGCTGACACGTTTCCTCAGGCGTGGGGGAGAACTGGGCTCATCCCGTGCCACCCCACCCCCCCCTACAGACACAGTTCCACGACCCTCTTTGTGGTCCAAATAATAGTCATCTGGCAGATTATCGTCGCCTTCGTCGGTGCTTGTATAGATCTGCACCAGTTTCTCTGGAGCAGTTTGCCACCTTCTTGAGGTCAGTAGGCGGGATCCTACCCTTCACCTGAGCCTTATGGAGCAGAGTGGCGAGGGGAGTTGCCTCCATCCCCAGGAGTTGCCTCCATCCCCAGCGTGCCAGTTACCTTCGTCCGCACCGCTGTACACCGTGGTGTCAGGAACACTTGCGAATTGTCCGCTGCCATGTCAGTGAACACCACCTTCTGGGTCAGGCCCCCTTTCGATGAAGACGTGATGGTCGTTGACGAGGTCGTCGCAGAAGCCTTCATCGATGGGGTCGTGATCGTCAGTGATTAAGTGGTTGTTAATGTAGCTGTCCTGGTAGGCTGAGCAGTCAATGGAGCCGCCGTTGGGGGCAGAAAAGGACCACATGAAGAGCGATCCTTCATCGGATTGTCCTCAGATGGTAAGCGAAGCTTTGAAGGAGTCAGGGACTTCTCTTAGAGGGCCCCCCTCCCTCACAGGAAGCCTCGCTGTGGAATTAGCCGGTGACAGCGACCGTGTCCTCCCCGTGCTGGGATCCGCGGCGTACCTAGGGGAATTATAGTGGCATGGAGACTGGCCTTTTAGACCCTAAGCGAATTCGCTCATAGGACCGGCTGGTCCTGGTCGAGGCAGGACCATGCCCGGAAGCAGAGTGAGAGGCCTTCCGCGACTTGAGCCACGCTGCCAGCCTGCTGTAGCGATCGTTCTGTTTTCTTCTTAAACCCACGGCAGACTTTTGATTCCTCCTCATCACGGTCCAGATGCAGGCAATATAAACATTAATGGTATTGAGCCTCGACATTCTCAATCCACATTTCGTGCAGAGTTTGATGAGGCAGCTCTTCTCCTCGGACATGGTGGAATGCGGGAAGTAGGCCCAAGCCCGGGCCTTCTCGAAATTTATATGGAAGATGCGCGATGTAGGATGATCTTTGTCCACAGCCTCTCCCCGCTTCCAGACATCGACCTTTGGTCGAACGATGAAGCAAACATCGGTCAAAAAGTTGTTAAAATCTGCCCAAAAAACCTGAAATACGCTTGCTGTAAACATCTGAAGATGGCCACCAGGGGTGGAGCTTAGGAAGAGTACCGTCATTGGATGGGGGCACTATGACCCAGAGTACAGTGATTGGTTTAGAGGAGAAATACAGTTTTTAAGCTAAAGTGAAACAGTTGTCTTTTTACCGAGGAATCCCAGCCTGAAGACGGGGAATATTCATGAGCATGTGAATCTATGATGGAGAAGAAAAGTTGTGTGCGTTCTTATATATGAACGTTTCATGCTGGATTTCTCCACCACTGTAATAAAAAGGTGTTTATTTGATCCTTTATAACACACTAGCTGAACACACAGGATCTCGGAACGCTTTACAAAAGTTCAAAAGGGAGGAGGTGAAAAAGATGTTACAATTATTCAAACCAGCATATAAAGATTAAGACAAACTATGCCAGGGTAGGTGGTCTGGCTGGATTAGGTGTTGGGAAAGAGGGACATTTGTTAGGTGAGGCACTTAAGTGGAGTGGATGTTCAAGGCACTGATAGCATGGTATGGGATTCAGAGTCCTTTGAAAGTAATTCTTTGTGTTATGTGGAGCCAGTGAAGCTGGAGGAGAGCGCAGGGGTGATGTGTGAATGTTTGGTAAAGTGTAGAATGGGTTATGCTACTTGCAGAAGGCTAGTGTTGTTGGGGAGTCTAGTGAGGATTGCATTACCATAGGCCAGCTTAGAAATGACCAGAGCTTGGACTGCTGTGTAGATGTCGACAAGCAGCAGTACGAGTATTTTACATAGGAGGTGTAAGTGCAGATTGCATGCTTTGGTGACAGCGGCCATGTGGTCAGATAGGTGGGGGGTGATGGTGAAATCTAGGGACTTCAGAATATGCGTGGGTGGTCTGTGGCGAGTTCATTGATCCATGGCGCTAGGCCGTGTTTATGCCTGAGGGACAGGTGGGTTTAGAGGTGGAGAGAGAATGCTGAACGTGTAGTGTCCTCAGAGGAGGTGATTTTGCTGTATATTTGTGCGTGGTCTGTGTATTGGTGAAACTAGATGTTTGTGGTTGCTCAGTTTGTCCAAAGGATTCAACATACAGGTTGAACAGGAGGGCAGACATGTAGATCCTTGTGGTACATCGTATTGCATGAGGGTGGGGTTTGGTTGGTAGGGGCAGGGTACGGAGGTGAAGTTTGCCACGTCAGTAAGGAAGGAGGTAAACCAGTGGAGAACAGTACTAGAGTTTCTCAACTGTGGGACAGGATATTTAGGAGGATGGGGTCGTCAATGGTGCGATTAATCCTGCAGAATCCTCCCAGAATCCCTGCCTAAAGTCTCCTCCCAGGTGGCCTGGGGATGGCAGTCGCTACTGTGAGGTACCAGAAGATGTTAGTCCCCAGGGATCTGTCATCCGAGTGATCAGGACACAGCCATCGCTTTTGGACCAATGCAGGAGGATCACCTGGGTGAGGGATCTTCAGGGAGTGGGACACCGGATGGTGGGACGCAGTATCACCTTCCCTGTTAACACCTTTACCCATCCTACTCAGTAGGATATTTAGGAACTCTAACACCCCCCCCCGCCCCTCAGCCCCTCAAACCCCCCACTTTTACAACACAAACACTTTCACACTGACAGCCTGCTATAAGTGAAAACACCAGAGCCGTGCACCTGACATGTCCCATACTATGGATGGTCAGACGAGGTCGGGCAATTATCGACAATCACTCACACCAGACGTCCATTACACTTCCCCACATGGATAAAAGGCAGAGCATGAGAGCACACTCTGTGCGAGGCAAACCACACGAGGAAACAGCAGTTCCAAGATGGCATTTTAAGTAGAGGAGAAAGACGGTGAAACAGAAGAGAGTCACAAGTATGGAAGTTCCCTTGACAAGGAACCATTACTTTCACGAAACCTCGAGAACAGAAAGTGCAAGACCAGGAAACCAGGCCGAAGAATCCTGCAGTGTGTGTCGGAGGTTCAGGAGCCCTTGCGCATCGGAAATCAAGGCAGATAGAATCTCCAGCCACTGTGGTACTGTCCTTGGCTCCAAGAACAAAGCTGTTTCAGTGAAAGCAATACAGGCAGTGAGTTGGGGAGACTAATTCAAGACCGGTCTGTGTTGAAGCCAAGGTTGCAAACAGCAACATTGTATGGCGTGCACTGGAACGAACATTTTTAAAAACGCGTGTGATAAGAGACGCAAATGAAGTTTAACTGATAAGTGATTGAACTTTAAAAGCAAGCTACAATACCTTTACCAGTGTGGTCTGGCAAGGCGTGGGTGCTCAATCGAAGGCCTCTGTAAGGTACTGAGCTTAGAAGTGATAAAAGTAGATGAAGATGAAGTTGGTCTGTGGTGGCTACCAGATTGCTCTGCTAGGAGAGGCCTGCCGTTTTACAAGCATTCTGCCTACATCCTGCCCTGCTACAGTACCCATCACTGCCCATGTTTTGCTAAAGTAATATGCTTTGTATTTAAATAGCTGATATCTTCCGATTATAGTCCGGATGAAGCACTGGACTGCAAGTTTGAATATCTCAGTGTGGACAATTTAGCCGTCCACCTTTCGGAGGTCAATAAATTGAATACCATTCAAAACGGGGTAATAGCATGCGCTTACTGTAAAACTACTTGCAGGTCAAGTATTAGCTCATTCCTTGGGTCATCCCATCACTGACCCTTCCAAGCAAAGTGGACAGATAGAAGAGCTCCCAGTTAGCCCTTTTTTTGCCACAGTGACACAAACACTACAGCACACATCTCCACGGAGGCGGCGCATTCTGATGTTTCGCCCTGGGCACCAATTTGGCTAGAAACTGCCCTGGTGACCTACAATGTATGGACACCACCTAATCGTAGGATGGGCTACTATCAGCAGATGTGGATAGCATCCAATCACAGGGTGCTCGACACCAGATCTGGACAGTGTGATGTGCACTGTCGGCAGGGCCAGCAGGCCTGCGGGATGGCAAGCGGAGCCTACACGCTGGGCGTGCTGTGCAATCTAGTAATGGGACACGACACACTCTGATCTGGTGTCAGAGGGGAGACTGCTTTGGCAGGCTTTCTGGCTCCCTTTTATTTACTTTACCTCACGTGATCTGTCCTGACCCTGTCAGTCACAGATCACGTGTACATCATATCCCTCTCCAACTTAGACCAACAAACAACGTGAACAATAACCAAGTGAACAGTAAGACTTTTAAACATTTTGGTGGTTGCTAGTGGTGACCATCTCAGGTGCTTCCGCTCAAATGCGTTTGTAGAGGCCATGCAATACATATCCTTGGAGTCGGGTGGATGGCACAAGCCACCTCCAGAGAGAGCATCACCCTTAGTCTTCCCTTCGTGGGGTTGCTAATCTGGGTGGACTCCTGTCTCTGTCTCTGGGCGCCAGAGTCTCTGGATTTGGGGTTTCTCTCTGGGCTTCTGCTAGTGGTGCTTGTTCAGTCAGCATGGAGGGGATCCTCACTGGGGTTTTGTCCTTTCGAGTTTCTTCCCACGGGGTAGGTGGTGTCCGCTTGAAGTGGGACACGTTTCCGGTGACTGTTTCAGGTCCTCGTTGCTGTAGCCAGCCAGTGTTCTCGGTGGGTGACCGTCCATGAGAGAGACTCATAGGGGAGGGTCATCTTTCCCCTTGGGGTGCGGTTCTTGATGAGTACCGTGTCTCCTACTCTGAGGTCATTTGGTGTCGCTCATCTTGCGTGGTGTTCCCTTGCATTGTGTTCTTGTCTCCTTCGTTCTATTTACCCCAGGTCCACTTGTGGAGGTCACCATGAGTGGTGTAGGGGAGGTCAAACATCAGGGCTGCTGGGCTGACCTGAGTGAGGAGTTTGCCGGTACGAGCAAATAAACCGGTATAGTTCCGGTAGCCACGGCAGTCTTTTGTCTTTAGCGATCCTCACGCACTTGTTGATAGACGCCATGAATCGTTCTGCGTCACCGTTGGCCTGGGGCCAGTTTGGTGTGATATGGTGGTGACGGATTCCCATGTCGTCGATGAAGCGTTTGAAACATTTACTCGTGAATGGGGGCCCATTGTCACTCTTTATCGGCAATGGTATGCCGTGGACCGCGAACATGATCTCCATCGCTGTCATGACAGAAGCTGCATCAGTCGAGTTGACCGGCTTGACTTCGGGGTATCTTGTGTATTCATCTACTGCCACCAGGAGGTAGCCCTCATTGGCAATAAGTCTATGCTCACTGCGTCCTAACAACACTCACTTCTTGGGGGAGCAGGCCATGGGCTCTGGCGGTCCTGATCTGCCGGTGGCTAGACACGCTGTGCAGGCTTCGACAAGGTTCATGACATTCAGTTATATCTGCTGCATTCACACTCGAGATTTGAGGATAGTCTGTGTCTTTACGATGCCCTGGTGCTCCTCGTGCGCAAGCTGGAGCGATCTCTCGTGAAGGTTGGTGGGAAATACGATGCAGTGTCTTTTGTGGATTAGGCCTTCCAGAGGCACAGACAGCCTGTGTTGTATTCCGAACAGGGATTGCATCCTCTCATGCGCTTGGGGTGTCCGGAAAGCAACTGCAGAGAGGAAAGTTTTCCACTCCCCAGACAGTATTGCTTCTTTGGTCTTTCGGAGGCAGCGGTCCATGTCCGTTTCTTCCACAATTTCATGTCGCTTCATGGCCTTTGGTTTGGCACAGGCGAAGATCTAGCATACATGGTCTGCTGTTTCCTTGTCTGCTCCGCATTGTGCTGATGTGGCTGGTCGGGGGTACCAGGGGTTTGTGGTCCGTTAATCACAGGGTGGCCCAGAATATAGACACGTGAAAGTGTCTGCATCCCCATATGATGGCGCGGGCCTCTTTTTCTATGTGCGTGTAGTTTCACCTCTGTGGGGGTCAGGACTTGGCTGGCGAATGCAATGGGGACAGCGGTCCCGTCTCGGTCAGTCTGTGTGAGGACTGTCATGAGGCCGACCGGACTGGCGTCCACTAGTAGTTCTGTCTTTCTGGACGTGTCGAAAAATGCCATGGTGGTGTCGCTGGACAGTGAGTCCTTGATCTTTTGGAATGCTGTCTCTTGGGTTGCTCCCCACTCCCATGTCGATTTTGCTTTTGTGAGCTCCCGCGGGGGGGGTTGGCAATTGTGGCCAGGTCAGGGAAGAACCGACTGCAATATGTTGCCATACTTAGGAAGCTGCAGACTTCGTGGTGCTGGTGGGTGCGCAGGCATTTTTGATGTCTTCTACTTTTCTGGGTTCAGGGGACACACCTTTCTCATTGAAGACATACCCGAGCTTAATGTAGATTTCCCAAATTCGCATTTTTCTACGTGGAGCGTTAACCCAGACTCTTCCAGCCGCTTTAGTGTGGCAGCCAGTTGGCCGTTGTGTTCTTTTTCGGTTTTGCCATACACCAAGATGTCATCGCTGACATTTGTGACCCCGCGGAGGTCCTGCAGTACTTTTCGTATTTCATGTTGGAACACTTCCCCTGCTGATGAAATTCCAAAATTAAGCAGACAATATCTCATCAGCCCCAGGTGTGACGCGAAAGTCGTGATATACCTTGATTCTTTTGCCAGGTGGATCTGGTGGTACCCTCACCTTAAATCCAGCTTGCTGAAGACGGTGGTGCATGTCAGGTCCACAGTTAGTTCATCTACTGTTGGTGTTATGTGTCTTTCCCACCCAATTGCCACATTTGGCAGCCGCATGTCAATACATAGCCGCACCGCTTGAGGCTGCTTGGGCTTCGCAGTCATGACCATGGGAGAAACCCAGGTTGTGGGGCCTGTGGTCTTCTCGATAATTCTAAGGTCCACAAGCTTGTTTAGTTCCGTCTCCACTGCGCCCTGATGTGGAAGGGGAATCTTCGGTACCAGACTGCCCTCAGTTCAACTGCGGGGTCGATGTGGAGCTTCACTGTCCTCCCTTTTAGGCATCCGATGCCCTGGAATAGCTTCCTGTGCTTGGCTAGCAGGTGGTCAATTTCTCTGGAGTGGATGGCGAAGGCGAACAGGATTAGTTCCAACCTCTCTGCGATTGGGCAGCTAAGTAGCATTTTGATTCCTGCGTCAACCACATAGATGAGAGTTCTGCATTTCTTCTCCTGGTGTGTGAGAGTGGTCTTGAAGTATCTCACGACTTGCAGGGGCTTTTTGTATCCATATGCAAATACTTGTAGTTTTCCGCCACAGGGGTGGCCTGGGGTCTAGCGTGTCAAACCGTGTGGTCTGCATGCCATTCACTGCTGCTCCTGTGTCGATCGTCATGGTTACCAGGATGTCTCCTACGGTGATGGTGCAGTTGCGGTGTGATCTGCTGTCGTCATTGGGTCTGCCTTGGGCCAGCTTGACGGCTGAGATCATGTGGGCTTTCTCAAGCCTTGGTATGCGGTTGCAGTTTGTGTGGCTTGGGGACTGTTCTCTGCTCGGCCGATTGTCATCGCCGCTGCTGCTATCTGTGTCTTCTCCCCTGATTGCTCGGCCCGAACTCTCCGAATATCACGGGATCGGTCGGGTTGTCTCCGGCAGTCGGGTTGTCTGGGGCGTTCCTGGACCTTGTGTCACTCCTCCAGTATTGAGCTTTCCTCTGGGACGAATGGTCTTTGGTTGTCTGGGAGTTTAGGCATACTGACGCGCAATGGTTGACCTTCCCACAATTGTAGCATGCGGCGACGTACGCTGGGCAGGGTTCTCCTTTGTGTTGCTGTCCGCCACACCACAGGTATTCTCTGGCCTTGCTTGCTGCCTGCCCTTGTGGGGGTTTGTATGTCGCAGGGCATTGATGGTAGTCATGCTATTGCTTGGCATCTCCATATAGTGGCAGGCGACTGATCATCTGCTCCATTTCTGCCACATGTTAGTCGGTTCTTTCTCGTTGTCACCCCATGGTCAGGATGGTGTCTAGCGGGAGATTCGTCTCAGTATGGACCTCCAGAGTTTTTCGGTGGAGCGCCCATGTATGACCCGTTGCCTCACTGCAAACTTGTCATCCGGGAAGACTCAGCCGATCGCCATCTCCCGTAGCTGGCCATGAACGTCATCAAGGCTCTCGGTGTTGTCTGGCTTGGCTCATTTTGAACCGCTCAAAGTATGGGCTTATCTGGGGATTGAATTTCTTTGCGAGGACAGCCTTCGCCGTCTCACAGGCGTCTTCTGTGCCTCGGTTTTGGAGTCCGTTGAATAAGGGCCATGATACCAAGGTTAAGCATAAGGAATGTCCTTTTCTTCTCCTGCACAATAATGTTGCGTGCCTTAAGGCTCAGCTCAAATTGCTGGATCCAGAGCTCCCAGCAGAGCCCTGCACGAGGGCCTAAAAGTTGAAATGGTTGCATAAATGTTCCTTGTGTGGTGTCTAGCCACGCGTTGGTGTTGGGATTCTAGCCTTGCTGCCTCAGTGGTGTTGTTGTGGGGTCCTCTGCCATGGTGCATGGTTTACAGGAGTACCTGGTGATCGTCCCTCTCCCCTCAAATGTGCCTTTTTCTGTCGCTGCCCAGCTTTGCTGGGCGAGTGTCCTGTCAATGGCTGTTTCACTTGCCATGGTGCAGCACCAGCTGCCATGTTTAGTGGTGGTTCACTGCTGGTGAGGCCCCTGGATGAGGCTCAGGTTGTGCTGTGCAGTGATTGGTGGCTGTGTAGGCTTGTGGCCAGAAGCGTTATCCTGCGCCTTAGGTGGCTTGCGTTGTGGAGGTTTGGGTTTCTTGGCCTGTGATGTGCCTATTGTTGATGGGGGGTAGCTGGTGTGTTGGTTGGAGACTTGGGCCAAGGGGTTCCAGCGTTGTAGGCAGTGAGGGATCCTGCCTCTTGTCGGCACACGGGTTCAGCACACTTACTGTCTTTTGTTTTTCTCTTTCTCCTCCAGCGTTCGACCGATGCCCAGTCACCGTGTGGTGAGGGCACAATACGAGTCAGCGGGCCCTGGTTCCCTGGGGCGTGGTGCCGGGTCAGCACGACTTGCTGCTGCGAGTGGGGCTGCAGCAGGAGTGGGTCCGCTCGCCCACCTTCGTCGCCAGTGTGATGTGCGCTGTCGGCAGGGCCAGCGGGATGGTGGAAATGGCAGGCGAGGCTTGCAGGCTGGCCGCGCTGGTCAGTGTAGTAATGGGACACATGTACTCTGATCTGGTGCTGGTGCAGACTGCCTTGGCTGGCTTTCTCGCTCGCTTTTATTTACTTTACCTCACGTGATCTGTCCTGACCCCGTCGGTCGCAGATCACGTGGACATCACTTACAAGCAGATGTTTGACCATCACAGATGCGCAGAGCACCTAGAAGCAGAGGTGCGACGATCACCAGATGTGGAGAGCAGCAAGATGCAAGAAGCATCGCTGCAGATGTGCACAGCACTAGACACATTGTCTTACAGCCGTCAGGAGTGGAGTGCACCTAGAAGCTGGCACATGACTATAATGGTAACAACCTGTTTCAAATCACATCTGGTAATAGAATGGCAAGATGTTGACAGTGCTTAGGCACAGGTTGTGTGTGACATACAACGTTTATGGAGAGGACAGCACACTTTTCGCTGGTGTGGACAGTGTCTAGCTGTGAGTGTCGCCGCCACATAGGTGGTACTAACGAACGCCTAGACGCAAGATAGCGTGCTTGCAAAGCGCGAACGCTTTAGTCCCGTCCTGGGGATGATCACTCTGCAGTAAAAACTCACCCAGTCACCCAGAGCCGTCATTCACTACTACTAGGCCCCACCCACTCCCGCGCCGCCACCACCACCAGTGCCCCATGCTCACTGAGCATCGACCCCGCCCCCGCGACCCCCTTGCTCACCAAGCACGGGGCCCCGGCCAGCCTCGTCTATCCCCAGGCAGCACGGCTGGCTCACACACATCTCAGGCACGGCGGAACTCAGTCGGCAGCTGCCGCTGTTGTCCTGTTCGAATTCACTCAAATCCATGGCGCTGCCACTCAAACTTCCGCGCGCATAACGCTGTGAACTGTGAAGACAGTAAAGCTGCACCGCGCACGCGCACAGATAACAGCGAGGAATGACTATTTGCCCTTTTCTATGTTTATGCCTGCTGCGGCCATCTTGGAACTGGGACGATGTCAGGCATTTTGCTAATTTCGCGGAAGACTAACCCATCCAATAAAGAACAAGAGATGATTCTATCAAGGAATGTGTCCCTATACTTTCTTATGCTGTGAGATGTCGCTGAAGTTTGTTTTTCATCCAGCTTTTTATTGGAGCAGCGTAATTGTTACAAGTATAATTTATTGACTGGGTGATTTAGTTTCAATCCTTTGTGTCAAATGAAAAGCATTGAATGTTTTGATCAATCAATTATCTTTAGTTCGAGGACAGGTCATATAAGCGTACTACAACTGCAATTAAAATTAAGCTAATGATATCCTATACTGAAATCAACACAAAGCCATTCAGCCTATACGTAGAATAGAATTACTCAAAATGTAACGTGTTTACGATATTATATATCAAGGTGTGGCTAATAAAAACGTATTTCTTAATGTCCATACCTCAATAATGAAAGTGTTCTGCAACTCACTAACAGAACATAAACAAAGTGACCAACCCCTGTCAACTCAGCACACTGCACAACAACCTGCAGAGTTCCACAATGCTCATCACTCTCACCACTGCTCTTCAACATCTACATGACTCCTCTCATCAACCTTATCAAAAGACATGGGGCCTCATTACACGGTAAGCGGTAAGGGTTTACCGGTACCGGTATTTTACCGGTACCGGTAAATCCTTACCGCCTTACTACGAGGTCCCTTTGCGGGTTGGGGAATTTAACGCCTGCTTTTTGCAGGTGTTAAAAACCAACCCGCAAAGGGACCCAGGGAGCTAATTACGGTACCGCAATTTGCGGTACCGTAATTAGCGCCTTCCCCATTCCCATTATGCCCTATGGGGCAAAAATGGGAATGGGGAAGGGCAATGGTGGAAGGGGGAATTACCGCCCCGCCAACCTTGGAATGGCGCGGTAATTCCCCTTTCCACCAAGGCGGTACCGGTAAATTACCGGCATGAACCATGGCGCTAATAGCGCCATGGTTTACCGCCTACCGTGTAATGAGGCCCATGGTCTCACTTTCTACAACTACACAGAAGACACACAACTCATCTACAAAATCAACACTAGTGGAGAACAAGATCAAA
This sequence comes from Ambystoma mexicanum, assembly GCF_040938575.1. Taxonomy (NCBI): domain Eukaryota; kingdom Metazoa; phylum Chordata; class Amphibia; order Caudata; family Ambystomatidae; genus Ambystoma; species Ambystoma mexicanum. Next base: position 1,222,851,187 of record NC_090926.1, on the reverse strand, counting down.
CCCTTATCAATTGCCTCACAGAAATAAACCATTGGCTGAGTACCAACAGCCTTAAACTCAATCCGGACAGACCAGAAATTATGATCACGCTCAACCACCCATCGAACCAAATCCACATTCAATGGCCTAACGAAATGGGAAAACGACCAGAATCTTCCAAAGTGATTAAAAACCTTGGCATATTAATGGACAATGACATAACGCTAGAAACGCAAGTCAAAACAGGAGTAAGAAAGTGCTTTTTCCAACCTCCACACAATCAAACGGATACTGCCTTTCTTCACCTTTCCACATAGAACACTCACCATCATCTTCATCATATCAAGAATAGACGACGCCAATAGCATCTATCTCAGAGTGATGGACTATCTTCACAACAAACAACAGCGAATACAGAATGCAGTTGCAAGATTACTCCTCAGTAGTGGCATTAACTGGCCATTGATGGTAGCGGCTTCAAAATGGTGCGAGTACCTGGGCATCTAATAGCAGTGCCTGGCAAATGCTTAAAACGCATGCAAAAGCCAAAAAAGTTGGCTTTGCCAATTCCTATTTTGAACATGGCTTCAGCAAAGGATATGTTTAGTGCTTATAAATCAAGTGGCTAAGGCAGACCTGGTTAAGACATTCTCCACTAGCAGGTTTACGGCTCCATTTAAGTCTTTAACTCTCAGTAGATTGCTTTGAAAAAAAAAATCTGGCAGGCACTTCAAGCATAAAGTTTGATGTTAAGGCTTGAAATTGTAACCCCAAAGAGATCTCATCAGGATGTGTTTTGGGTGGGGAGTTGCAGGAAGTGGGTGGGAATGGCCATAGTGATTAGCATGGGCGTGGAAAGTCAATGGGTGGGCAAATAACCAAACAGTAACCACAAGCTTTGTGTCCTTCCTCATATGCCATTTCTTCCTAGCTGTACTCTAATGCAATATTTTCGACTTTAGAGCCACCTAATAGCCAAAACTAAAAGAAATACAGGAATAGGCCTTCTCAGATAATCTAAAGGCAAATCTGGAGACCAATTGGGAATTCCAAGTAACAAGTCATGGGCGGATTATACAGGCCTGGCGTCCCTTATTAATACATATTATCTATTATTAGTAGTCAAATACCAGAGGTTGGTTTAATCTGTCACTCTTTTCATTTGCTTCGTAATGGTGAAATACTAAATTGAGCTCTGGGACTAAAACGGACGACCAGAGTGGCGTACGCGCAACCAACTGAGCTGTTTGACCTGCTATTCTGAGGTCTATTTCATATCCCAAAGCTGTTCTTTTTCTGTTTTCACACTGTCCTTTGGCATGGGTCTAACAGAGAAGATCACGGAACTCGCTTGCTGAGTAAATCGGGACACTCACTGGCCTTGAAAATAATAAAGCTCCTGATTTTAGTGAGGTAGTGACTGCTAAAACAGTGTAATTGACACGGCTTGGCAAGCCAGGCACGATAGTCATCCGAAATATGAGAGACAGCTTGGTTTTTAGCCAGTTTTGTTGCCTCTTGTCATTGTACAGGTACTCATTTTCTAAAATGAAATTCTGAGTCCAGCTGGCCACTCAATCTATGGCCCATAGTCTGGACATAGATGTATACAGCAGGTGCACTGACCCGCTGAGCTTCTTCTAGAAAAAAAATAATATATGCGCCAGTATCCTTCAGTAAATGAGTGCTCGGTGAGGGCACTGCCACCACCCCCTCTACCAAATGACAGGGTTCATTATCGGACACAGAGTCCCTTCATGCTGCATCTCAAGCGTGAACAGCTTGTCCAGTTCCGTTTTTTCGTCTCTGCTTTCTGGTGATGAGGCCCTGCGCTTAGAACCAGAAATGCTGAAACTGCAAGTCACAGAATGCACTGCATAATATTATGGCGGGCGAACGCGCCACGGAAGCTGGCATGGCGGGCGCCGCCCCTTAGTGGGGGCGGTCCAGCCGCCCTCCTCCCTCTCAAGGGACGATGGGTCAGGGAGGCGGGAGGAAGAGAGGCACACGGAGCCCGCCCCCCTGAAGCGCGCGAAACCAGAGGGGCGGGAGGGGAAACCGGGGAGAAGCCAGCCCATAAAGGCACGGGCTTGTGTGAACAATCACACATTCTCCCTCGGTTTCCCGCCTCACTGGAGCTCCGTTTCGTTTTGTTTTCATCGGGCATTCGGCATCCTGCTTCTCGGGCGTCGTCGGCATCGGACGTCGTCGCATTGCGGTCCGTTCCGAGCGTGTTCCAGGAGTTGAAGACGGATCGACCTCGGGAGTTCCTGTCGTTGCAGGGGTTCGGTTCCATTTCCAGCCAAAATTACACGAGGTTCGTTGGGGGTAGTGTGGGGGGGGATAGAGGCCCGGGGTGGGCGGCGTGGAGCTAGCGTTACGAATATGGCCCGGAAGGGTATCGTGTTCAAGCGGGCGGGGGTTGTGGCTGGGGGGGGGTGTCGTCTCGAAAAGGACGGTTCAGAGGGTATGCGAGGTGTGGCGCTGTTACGCCGTGTTTAGCGTGTTTTCGGGACCGCGTCTCGCCATAGCACGGCAATTAGAGCGTCCGCTATGGCATATGTGCAGAGCCTGTCGAGGCCCGGGAGGGCACAATGGTTACCGTGGTTTTTTGGGGGTCTACAACTTTTTGGGCCTGCAACTAGCACCAAATGGCTTCCCGGCGCTGTTACATAAAATCAAAGAGTATTGGGAGACTATAAGAATGACCACTGAATGTAGGTGCGCGACCAATGTGTCTGGGATGGTGATTCGGGCATTGTGTGGGCACGTGAATTTTGAGCACGCAGTACGGACTGGGCTTGGGGCGCGGTTCATTTGCCGTGGCGGAGGCATGTCGTGGCCACCAATCATGTTTGCTCGGTGGTTTATGGTAGGGGAGGGGGCGTGGAGAGTTGCTGAGTGTTGGGGTGGGGGATGAGGCAGTGGGTTGTGCAGGTGTGGCCGTCTCATGTGTGCCGGTTTTGCCCGCCTTCGCGTGGGCTTGGCGGCGGTCGGGGAGCCTGGGCGCGCACGGTCCCGGTATCACGCCTCCACTATTCCTGAGGAGTCTCTGGGTTTAGTCAACGTGCTAGGGATTAGCTGCCAGTACTGAGCGCATTGAAGCCGTGGGGCATTCATAGCGCTGTTAAACCCCCCACCCACGCACCCACTAAATGGAACGAAATGTGAGACAAAAGGCGCTGTTTACAAAAGCGACAAAAAGTGGTCCATGGGTGCTTTGTTTACCGCCGAGCTTGAGGGAGAGGGGCCATTGTGTGCTGTATTCTCGCAGCCATTGCGAGGCGCGAAGGGGTCTAGAGGTGCCGTGGTGTGGGCTCTCTGGAGCGGGGTCCTCTTGCTTCTCCAGCGCCGTTGTGGGTTTGCACAGACAGATCTTGACATCCAACACTAGTCCTCCTAATGGGAATAGTGCAGTGAAGTTATTTTTTTTCTAAAACAACCCGTTTTTAGTTAACACTTGTGGGTGGGAAAAGTACCTACGGGATGGATAGGAAGACTGGGGAAAACATGGTTTACAGCTGTTAACAGTATGTTATTAAGCACTCACCCAATGTGTCCTGGAGCAATGATTATTTAGGCTACGCAGGAGCATATAAAGTCACACAACATTAGTGTCAAACTTCCCTGGTCTCTAACCAGATCTTGCTTCTCCAGCGCCATTGTGGCTTTTCCCTGGGGCTGGGAGCAGCAGGCACAGGACGCTGTTGTTTCGACTCCATGTGCGGAAGTGCGTTTTGGCTGTGGCCTGGAGTCAACCTTGGAAGCGCCAGCCCTGTTACAATGCCTGCCGTTTAGGCACCAAGTAAAGAGAGAGGAAAAGGGGGGAAAACTCTCTCCTGTTTGGAGGCGCCTATTTTGTGTGTTGTTGAATTGCGGGTGGGTGACGCGCGGTGTCGACGAGTTGGGGTGCCCTCGCTGGGTTCCGGTGAGGGGCCCGCCTCGCTCTGGGGCGCCCTGCACTGCTCCCTTCTCATTTCTGGAGGTGCAAGGGGGCCCTGCAGGGGAGTGGCCCGGAGGATTGCTGTGCTCTGCATGACTTGAGGGGGATGGCGGGGCCATCATGATGCCGAGGTCCTTGAGCACCATAACGGGAACTCCCCCTATCATATCATGCGCACCACGCAACGTGGGTAATAATATGCACCGTTCAGATACCGTAGGGCGTAAAGCGCGACACAAAAAAAAAAAATGTACACATTTAGGTTGCCCACGCACGGGGCATTACGCAGTTGGTCGGGGAGGTTAGGGAAGGGGGTATGCTTGGAGCGCCTGCCTAAAAAGGAGATTGTGATGCAATTACAATTGTTGATGGATTATAAAGGTTTTAACAATGCCCGCCGGTATCCCGCAGGGCAAGTTATGGTTGTAGGCTATTGCTCACGGGTCTGGCCGCATCGCCATGCAATGTGTAATGTTTTCAGTGCGCAAGCTGGATAGCTGTGTTATACGAGGGCGGGCGGGGGCAGGGAGGGGGAGCATCGGGGGCGTTGGTTGGGTTTGAGTCAAAGCGGGCATATTTTGTTCCAAAAAATGCAAACCACCCGTTACCTCTGTTCCACATATTTATGCACACATCCTCCCCCCTTGCGTGCATGTAAATACTGCTTGCTTGTAAAGCTATGAGGGTTTATGACGCCATACGGATGCCAATTGGGATGGTTGGGCCCTCAGCATCACGCTGTGGTGGGGAGGGGTTGGTGAAGGGTTGTATTCGCGAGTTTCCCGCGTGGCTCGATGCGCCACACTGCTATGGTTCGAGGTGCGTGGGGGGGGGCAAGGTGTCCGTGGCGTCATGGGTTGGCGCGATGGCACGGGGCGAAGTTTCCGGGGTTGTGAGGGGTAGGTGGGCGGGTAACGCTCCCCCACTCAATCGTGCGGGATATTGCAAGAGTTATGAGAGGGCCGCCTCTCATTTCCTTTCACGATTACCCAAATGTAAATTACACTTGTTTTCCTCTGGGAGGCCGAACATGACCGTCCGTATAAATTAAGAGGTACTCTATAAATGTGAAAAATTCGAAGCTTACATTGCACGAGAGCTTTTGTGGGGTCGGTTCAGGGTACAACTTCTGTGGGCGACCAGGGTCAATTACTGTGGGTGAGAGGCTGCGTTGGTGTGGTAATTAAAGGGGGCACCAGTACCATTACATCCTTGGGTAGCGAATGCACGGTATAAAGTGGCGTGGGTGTTGTGCAATAAGGAAGAGAAGGGGTACAGATACCGACAGATCACGGGATGGGTGCTAAAGGGTAATAAGGGAGTAGCTGGTACATAAACGGCGGCAAGGGACATGCAGGGCACATTGTGGCACAGCTAAAAGTTTTATGTACTCCACAGTGACCCAAACATTTGTTTTACATAGGTCAACATGTCGGTACAGGCAAGCGCAGTTAACACCGGCCTGGAGGTGGTAGAGCTCATGCTATCCGAAGACGGCCAGACATTGGAGGAAGCGGCCGGACCATCAAACACAGGGCGAGGAATGGACGCACAATCTTGGGCTGAATTTCTAGCCCTCACTGAGGTCTTGGGGTGGCAGGCGGCCATGGCAAGGATGGGGGGCCCGACAATCACCAACATAGTCGCCATCCCAGGAAGCAATCCTGAGGCGGGCAAAACCGTGCCGGAAAACAAGGATACGACAAGTGGCGAAGGGGCGGGGGGCCACGAGAACCCACCTGCGGGTGGGGTTTAGGAGGGGGGGCCCCCCCGGAAGCGTACGGCGAAAACAAGTGGGGGCCCACACGTAAAAAAGACAAAAAGGGACTTGGAGGAAGAACTGGCAGCTTTAAAAGCGAGGTTGGGGGCGACACCGGCACCACCCGCAACCGTGCCAAATGTGCCAACGCCGGCACAGCCTCTCGCCCCGCCGCCTAAGGCCCAACCGAAAGGGATAACATCGCCTGACCGGGGGGCCGGGTCGGTACCAGGCAGTGTGCCTGTGGGCAGTGAGGGTGAGTCGGAATTTATCCAAAAAATCGTAAGGGCAGTATTGGCAGCGCAAGGGGCAACGGCCGCATCAACCCCCATGGCAAACAAGGCACCTGGGGCAACCACTATGGGAGCAAGCAAGGTCTGGCAGGGGGGGGAAGACGGGGCAATAAGCAACACCCCAGCAAACAGCGGCACTTCCAGCACCGGGGTAGAGGGCACAAATACCAAATTACCACCAGCAACAGGGGGCAATTACTCAGCATGGCTTCTGCCAGAGTGGGTGAAACAAGAAATTTGGCAGGGCAAGTTCATTGACATATTATCTCTCTTGGAGCACGAATCAAAGGGCAATGACACACTGCGGGGAACAGGTGGGAGGGAATTAGCCAAGGCCAGAAAAAGGGTGAGGCCGGCAGAAACTCTGGAAAATTGGCTCGCAGCATTTAAGATATTGTCCCAGACACTTAATCAAAAGGACCCAGACCTGGTCCACACCTGATGGCATACAGGGCATGTGTTATACATGAATATAATCAACAGGGTGGGAATGAATGGTTTTTGAGAGACCAGCAATTTCGTTTACGAATGGAACATGATCCCAAACTAAAATGGAATCATAAGTCAGTCGAGGACTGGCTGGAGTCTTCCAGTGGGACAATAGAGCAAGCGGATGGGACAATCATGTTGGCGGGAGGGCGCATCAATCCTTGGGCAGAGGCAGGGGGTGGACGCTCCTCGGCAGTGGGGGCTGGGTTGAACAGCGCAAGTACGGCCCCCAGACCGGTGGCACCAAGGGAGGGGAGGATAGAAATGGCAGCATGGGCCAATAACATGGGGCCGCAACCGGTCCGGGGTAATACAGGCACAGTACAGCCGGCCCTCCCGGAAGCAATATCAAGGCCAACTGGGGCGGAGCGAACGAACACCGGGAGCGGGAGGACACTGGCTTACTGCAGATTTTATAATGAGGGGGTATGCAATTGGGGAGCGACTTGCAAATTCAGACATGCTTGCTCCGCGTGTGGGACCCATGGTCATCCAGCACGGTGGTGCAGGGGAAGGCCGGCGGCAAGCGATCAACCAAAGTGAGCGCTGGGATGGGCTGCAATAGGGAACGTCTGGGACAATGGTCGATTGATGTCATTTATGCGGTCGTTGCGCGTCCAAACAAACACTGTATACTAAAATAAGCACTTTTCTTTTAAGGTGCCTCGACAATTCGTTCATCAAGAGAAGAGGGGGCAAGGGCACTCACGGCACCGGGAGCAGGCACACGAGCCAACGATGGTAATGATGGGAGCAGGGGGAACAAAAGGGGGGGTAGAGGGGGCCGGGTAATGGCCTTAATAGCAAGGGGTTTTCCCCCATCAAGGTTGATAGCCTGCTCACATGGCTGGGACAATACCCGGCTTCCTTAGGGAGGGACACTTTAGCCCAGGGGTTCGTGGAGGGGTTCCGCATCCCTTACCAAGGACGCATTGGGGCCAGAACAGCGAATAACTCTAAGTCTATTTTAGAGTGGGCGGATGTGGCCAGGGCAAAGATTAACAAAGAAATTGTATTAGGAAGGATAGCAGATCCTTACCAGGGTCGCCCATTGGGCAACCTCATCATCTCTCCTTTAGGGATAGTACCGAAGAAGGAACCTGGGAAGTTTCGCCTAATACATAACTTGTCACACCCTAAAGGAGGCTCAGTGAACGATGGGTTGGACATAGAGGCTTGCTCAGTAACTTATGCATCGTTCGACCAGGCCATAAGTTTAGCACGGGCAGCGGGAAAAGGGGCGCTCTTGGCGAAGGTGGACATAGAGGCAGCATTTAGGTTGCTCCCGGTTCACCCGGACAGCTTCTTCCTCCTAAGCTTCCAGTTTGAGGGTCTGGTGTACGTAGACAAATGCATGCCAATGGGGTGCAGCATCTCATGCGCATATTTTGAAGCATTTAGTTCCTTCCTTGAATGAGCACTCAATAAAAAGGAGGGCAGGGGGGGAAAACGCATTATTTGGACGATTTCCTGTTCATAGGAAGAGGGGGCACGAATATCTGCGCAGCACTTCTCGATAATTTCTTGGTATTAACGGAGGAGTTGGGAGTACCTCTGGCGGGGGACAAAACGCAGGGACCATGCACCAAGCTAACCTACCTAGGGATAGAAATAGACACAGCTGAAGGGACATGCAGATTACCGGTAGAGAAGATAGAGGAATTCATTAGCGACATAGATAGGGCATTGCAAGGGGAGAAGACACCTATAAAAAACATACAATCTTTGGTGGGCAAGTTCAATTTTGCCGCCAGGGTGATACCGGCCGGAAGAGTTTTTGCTAGACGTCTGGCGGCGGCGACAGGAAGGCACAAAAAAGGGTGGCATAAGGTACGCCTCGGGGCGGGCCTGAGGGAAGACCTCAAAGTGTGGCGCTCCTTTCTAAAGGAATTTAATGGGGTATGCATATGGCAGTCCCCTTGGACGGCATGCGCACAGTTACAGCTGTTCACAGACGCAGCAGGTAGGGTGGGATTCGGGGCAATACTAGGAAAGGAATGGTGCCGGGCCGACTGGCCTAAGGCATGGGTGAGGAAGGGGATGTGCAAAAACATCACCATGTTGGAACTATTCCCAGTGGTGGCGGCAATGCACATTTGGTCGCACGAGCTGTGTAACAAACGACTTGTTGTGTGGTCGGACAATTTGGCAGTGGTACAGGCGGTGAACACGCATTCGGCAAAATGCCCGGCAATGTTGTGCCTATTACGCCATGTGGTTCGTAAATGTCTGGGGATGAATGCAGCCGTCAAAGCGCGGCACGTACCTGGGGTGGATAATACAGCGGCTGATGCACTTTCTCGTTCACAGATGATACGATTCAGGAAAGCGCACAGCCAAGCACAGCCCATCATGACTCCGTTCGACAAGGAACTATGGCAGCTAGTGAGTTGGGTCAAGGAATGAGGAAGCTCGCTTCCAGAGCTTTAGCGGGGAGCACCTGGAATCGATACAAGGCCAATTATGAGACATTTTTGTTGCACACCAAACATTTGGGGGGGGACAACATGGCCAAGAGGGTGGACTGTTTTGTGCTTTGGGCAAAAGGGATGGGAAAATCAAGATCATGGCTGGCGGGACATCTTAGCGCAGTGGCATTTCATAGCCAGCTGGCAGGCCAGCAAGACCCAACGAAAGGTTTTCTGGTTAGAGCTGCATTAAAAGGGTGGAGCAGGGGCGGGATGGCCAGGGCAACAACCTCTTCAACTCTAGTGAGGAAACCCATTGATTTTGAATTGTTACAGAAGGTCATGACGGCAACTACAAGGGTGTGTTACTCGCAATACGAAAGCATTTATGTTCAAAGCATGCTTCGCTTTGGCCTTTTTTGGGGCCCTACGGATTAGTGAGTTAGTGGCAAAAGCCAAGAACGACCAGAGTCTCAGAGCCTTACTATGGGGAGATGTACGCCAGATTAGGGGGGGATATCAGTAAACATCAGGATATCAAAAACAGACCAAAAGGCCAAGGGAAGCGAACTGGTGTTGGCCAGATTGGGACAGGAGGCGTTTTGTCCGGTTGAGAGCACGATGGCATATTTTGCAATCAGGGGGGGCGAACCAGGTTATTTGTTCCGACACAAGGACGGAACCCCACTCACCCAGTTTCAATTCAGGCGAGTCTTAGAGGGGGCCCTGGCAAGTTCGGGTGTGGATCCGGGGCAATATTCAACTCACTCATTCCGCATAGGCGCAGCTACAACAGCGAGCAGGGAATGGCTGGGGGAGGACATGGTCAAAAGGATAGGGAGATGGACATCTGACAAATTTAAATTATACGTGCGCTAACGGAGTAGACGCGTTGGCATCCAGGGATATGGGGGGCGGGGCAGCATATGGGACAAGGGGGCACAAATAGGTCACACAAGCTAATACAACCAATCATGTCTCCACAGAAGCCAACAGGGTATGGGTCGTGGGCCACTCCTCTGTGGCCCGGGCAGTGGCCAGAGCACGGGTGGCGTTTTAGGACAGGAACTTGGGCCTACGGAACACACAGATTAGTTGGATCACCAAAGGGGGTTTGAAAGGCACGTCCGTATGGGCGACATTGGAACAGGCGGCGCAGCAACACCCTTCGCCCGACATTATCTTGTTACATATAGGGGGAAATGATTTGGTGACTAAGGGAAGGAAGGATTTGTCAGAACTTTTAAGAAACTTGCTAAACAGGATAGGGAGGACTTTCAGGGGGTGCGAGGTGATGTGGTCCGAAATAATCACAAGACAGGAGTGGAGGGGTGCGTTACGCCATGGGGCCATAGAGGAAGCAAGGAGGAAAACAAACAATCGGATGGGGAGTTTCCTAAAAAGCAGGGGGATGGTATGGATTCGGCATCCCCTCATCACTTTAAAAGTACCCGGGTATTTTGAGGGGGACAGGACCCACCTGTCCGAGGTGGGCACCGCCATGATGTCCTTAGAATGGATGACAGCACTTAAGAACGCGGGATGTGTATGAGGGGGCGCGGATCAGGAAGGGGGGGGAGGAAAGTCCACCCACAATGCCATGGAACCAAGAAAGGGAGTGCCCTGTGCAAGCAAGCTGGGGGGGGGACTCTCCGCCGCCGGCTGCCAGCAGAGAGTCTTGGAGGAGTCACAGGCCAATCCCCGAACAAAGCACTGACAGACCTATAGGGGAATGATCAGCCAACAGTTTAGATGTACGGCGCCCCAAGAGCAATAGACTTTGGGGAGGCCCTGGGCAAAAGGGAAGGGATGTAGGGGACTTGGGAGCCAATTCCAAGACCAAAATTGCGGGGGGGGGAAGGAACGAACAACAAACTCAAAGAGGGCAGCAAGAGAAGCTGGTTGGGGGGGGAACAAGAGGAGAATACGGGGGGTTATGCTACGGGGACAAAATTACAGCAAGGGGAAGTCTTCACGAAGGGGGGGGGCATGAGGTGGGGGGGAGCTTGAGGGGGGATTCAAGAAAGGGAAGAATATCGGGGGGAAAGGGAGCCCGGACAGGGAGGGCCAGAAAGGACAGGAAAGAGGGGGCCTGGCAGGGCGCAGCAAAGGGTGGACCGGGGGAATGGGGGAGCCAGTTGGGAAAGGAAGGAAGAAGGAGGGTCAGGGTATCTGGAAGAGATATGACACCGGCAGGGGGGGGCACCGGGTAAGGCTTCACCGGGGGGGCCTTGGGAGAGAGGGAACAGGGAAGTTCTTGGGGGCTTGGGAAGACGGAAGGGAGATCTGGGGGTTGCATAGCTTAGATAGGACTGGGATTCCAGTACCAGCAGCAACGGGGGGACATAGGGGGGCAGAGTAGAGTTTGGAAAAGAAAAGGTTAGATGGACGTCGCAAAGCGACGACCAACTAGGCAGGCAGAAAGTGGTGGCCGGCATCGGAGGGCGGTGTCGGCCCGAACTACGGACATGTAATATGTGTAATGTTGGGGCACTTGTGGTGGTGCCGGTATAGGAACCTGAACATTAGCGAGGCACCGCGTGGCTGCCGGTTTTAGCTAGACCCAGACCTGGACACGGGGGAAGTGTGCGGGGGGGTCGGGTATTCCCAACTAAAGACCTAGAGAAAAGGGGGCCTAGGGAAACACGGGGCGGAAATCAAATCACAAACGGCTGGGGTAGAGAGAGGTGGATAGCCAGGGCCGGGCTCAATCTGAGGCGTCCACCGGACGAGGACGATGAGGGAGAGGGGGGGGGTGGCAAGGAATCCCTAGGTAGCCGCACATTGAGTAGTATATCAGTGACGGTGAATTACGGATCGCCTGTAAGATAACTCCAAGACTTTATGCAAAATAAAGCTGCTGAGGCATTCTAATCTTCCAATCTTAAACAAAGTGTCAGTGTCATTATTTGCTTCAACATGTGATGTATGACTTATGCCGGGAGGTAGGGGGGAGGCAGAGGGGGGCACGAGGGGTTTGGATAAAGAGGGGGGGGGACAAGGCACTGGGGTGCCCACGCTATGGCGGGCGAACGCACCAGGGAAGCTGGCATGGCGGGCGCCGCCCGTTAGTGGGGGCGGTCCAGCCGCCCTCCCCCCCTCTCAAGGGACGATGGGTCAGGGGGGCGGGAGGAAGAGAGGCACACGGAGCCCGCCCCCCTGAAGCGCACGAAACCAGAGGGGCGGGACGGGAAACCGGGGAGAAGCCAGCCCATAAAGGCACGGGCTTGTGTGAACAATCACACATTCTCCCTCGGTTTCCCGCCTCACTGGAGCTCCTTTTCGTTTGTCACCCACCGTCCCAAAAAATAAAAATGTCTAGTAATAAATTGTCTTTTGTTTTACAGGTTGCCCAGCGGAGTTACATTGCGATCCCTTTAACGAAGCACTGACAGACCTATAGGGGAATGATCAGCCAAGAGTTTAGATGCATGGCGCCCCAAGAGCAATAGGCTTGGGGGAGGCCCTGGGCAAAAGGGGAGGGATGTAGGGGACTTGGGAGCCAATTCCAAGACCAAAATTGCCGGGGGGGGAGGGAACGAACAACAAACTCAAAGAGGGCAGCAAGAGAAGCTGGTTGGGGGGGGAACAAGAGGAGAATACGGGGGGTTATGCTACGGGGACAAAATTACAGCAAGGGGAAGTCTTCACGAAGGGGGGGACATGAGGTGGGGGGAGTTTGAAGGGGGATTCAAGAAAGGGAAGAAGATCGGGGGGGAAAGGGAGCCCGGACAGGGAGGGCCAGAAAGGACAGGAAAGAGGGGGCCTGGCGGGGCGCAGCAAAGGGTGGACCGGGGGAATGGGGGAGCCAGTTGGGAAAGGAAGGAAGAAGGAGGGACAGGGTATCCAGAAGAGATATGGCACCGGCAGGGGGGGGCACCGGGTAAGGCTTCACCGGGGGGGGGCTTGGGAGAGAGGGAACAGGGAAGTTCTTGGGGGCTCGGGAAGACGGAAGGGAGACCTGGGGGTTGCATAGCTTAGATAGGACTGGGATTCCAGTACCAGCAGCAACGGGGGGGACATAGGGGGGACAGAGTAGAGTTTGGAAAAGAAAAGGTTAGATGGACGTCGTAAAGCGACGACCAACTAGGCAGGCAGAAAGTGGTGGCCGGCATCCGAGGGCGGTGTCGGCCCGAACTACGGATATGTAATATGTGTAATGTTGGGGCACTTGTGGTGGTGCCGGTATAGGAACCTGAACATTAGCGAGGCACCGCGTGGCTGCCGGTTTTAGCTAGACCCAGACCAGGACACGGGGGAAGTGTGCAGGGGGGTCGGGTATTCCCAACTAAAGACCTAGAGAAAAGGGGGCCTAGGGAAACACAGGGCGGAAATCAAATCACAAACGGCCGCGGTAGAGAGAGGTGGATAGCCAGGGCCGGGCTCAATCTGAGGCGTCCACCGGACGAGGACGATGAGGGAGGGGGGGAGGGCAAGGAATCCCTACGTAGCCGCACATTGAGTAGTATATCAGTGACGGTGAATTACGGATCGCCTGTAAGATGACTCCAAGACTTTATGCAAAATAAAGCTGCTGAGGCATTCTAATCTTCCAATCTTAAACAAAGTGTCGGTGTCATTATTTGCTTCAACATGTGATGTATGACTTATGCCGGGAGGTGGGGGGGGGGGCGACGGAGGGGGGCACGAGGGGTTTGGATAAAGAGGGGGGGGACAAGGCACTGGGGTGCCCACGCTAAGTAAGACCGGGTGAACTGTGACCAGAAGGCCTCTGGTTTTGATGGCAATATTAGAGAGACGAGTTAAGAAAGTGCCACACATGCACTTGTTCAGTCAGCTGTAGCGCTGTCCGTGGGTGTGCTTGCTCGTAGCACACCAAAGACATTACATTACGGTTTACATAGCACACAGAAGACGGTGAATTGCCACGGTCCACTCCAGCAAACTTGTCACAAGTTGCCAGCAGTCCTCTTCAGCAGGTGCTTGACCCGCTGAGCTGTTTCGCCATTCTTCTATGATTTGAATATGCTGGTAAGTGTCAGCGAGACACCTCATCAGGTCGAAAGCTGGAAGGTCTGGGGAAGCGTCAGTCGCGTACATGGGGCCCGGAATGAGACTGCCTCTTCCCCAGCTCTCGTGGCCTTGTGGAAACATCGGTTTAATATCCCGTTCTCGATGCAGGCCAGCCAGCCTGCCTTATAAATTCACCAACTCTGCATTTTAGCAGAAAGCCAGGATCCAGGCGATACAGTGGAGACTTGAGAAGGAGACTGGCCGTTTTCTTGGCCATGTGGAGACATTGGTTTAATATCCCGTTCTCGATGCAGGCCAGCCTGCCTGCCTTATGCACTCACCAACTCTGCATTTTAGCAGAAAGCCAGGTTCCAGGCGATACAGGGGAGACTTGAGAAGGAGACTGGCCGTTTTCTTGGCCATGTGGAGACATTGGTTTAATATCCGGTTCTCGATGCAGGCCAGCCTGCCTGCCTTATGCACTCACCAACTCTGCATTTTAGCAGAAAGCCAGGTTCCAGGCGATACAGGGGAGACTTGAGAAGGAGACTGGCCGTTTTCTTGGCCATGTGGAGACATTGGTTTAATATCCGGTTCTCGATGCAGGCCAGCCTGCCTGCCTTATGCACTCACCAACTCTGCATTTTAGCAGAAAGCCAGGTTCCAGGCGATACAGGGGAGACTTGAGAAGGAGACTGGCCGTTTTCTTGGCCATGTGGAGACATTGGTTTAATATCCCGTTCTCGATGCAGGCCAGCCTGCCTTATAAACTCACCAACTCTGCATTTTTGCAGAAAGCCAGGATCCAGGCGATACAGGAGAGACTTGAGAAGGAGACTGGCCGTTGGTGAAAAGGAAGTAACTTAATGGGTAAACACGCCTGTCACAAAAACATGTGTAATCTAAGTGCCAGTGTGTGAAATGGCAGCAAAGCCCATTTACCAGCAGCCTGGGGGTACATTTGTCATCCGGCTTGTTAACGCATCACTTGTGCTTATTTCTGCAATTGTTATAAATGCAATTCTCAGGTGGAAGGTACAAAATATGGTTTTCAAGAGACCCAGAAACTAAATATTGATTCTGTTTTTGTATGTACAAAAAATAATAAATCAAAGGAGCTGTAGAAGTCCCTAAGGTCGCCAGGGGAAATCTTCTTTACCCAGACCACATTGTGGTGAAATAAATTAGTATAATGATTAATGTTTACTGTTTTAGTCAATTCTGATAGAGATTGTAGAGACAAAATGATTAAGTGCCTTTGTGGGGAACTTAAATCACGTGAGGCAATCTTGTTTTTCTTTACTCTGTTTGTCCCCTCCGAGCATTCATCTTCCTGCTGGATATTTAACAGAAATGCGATTTCAAACAGCGCGCGCACAACCCACCAGAGATAAAAAGTTTACCCTAATTAATCTCACTAAATTGGAATGCCTCTAGCAAACACATCTTTGCATGAGGGGCACTAAAGGGGGCCGGGGCAGGTGCAGGAGGGACTTACTTTCACACCATCTTTGCCGCTTACTCCTGTCTTGCGTTATTTTAAACTATCCACCTTGCAGTAGATGACCATTTAACAACGCATTTCATTTTGCATGGGAATTGCTGCACTCTTGCTTGGTGTACAAGAAACAATACCTTAGGCTTCAAGATCAGCGTCTCTGCAACAGCATGAATAAGAAGCAGATCTGGACCGTGGAGCAGGGACCGAGGACACGGCACAGCTTTACTGCTCGCTACAAAAACAAATAGGCTTACTTGTAGAAACACAGACTACCGATCCAATCACATTATCCTGACATCATCACTAACTACACATCCAATCAGATCGAGTTTACATCAGCTGACACTGGAACACCACCCGCAAATCAGTAAATGGACAATTTGAAAGCAATTTTACAAAACAGGTATCTTTAACAGGAACTACTTTATTTTGAAAACCAAATACATTAGAACATGTAACATAACTTCAAAGCAGCAGTAAATAGTTTTAAAAGCATCAATCAAGTCCAAAAACTTTTCAATAACATTAACAGATGGCAGTCACCATTTTGGAAGTAAATATGGCTGACAAATTCACTACACAGTATAAATTCAGCCAAACAGTGCAAAAAGAGGTGTGGTTGGAGGGAAAATGGGTGGGAATGGGAGGAAAATCTGATAGATTTCACTTAGCAATGCACATTAAATGGGTGTGACACATATCCAAACTACATAAATCCATTCTCATATGTCATCTGAATTGAAAAGCATTACAAACCTACATTCAAAGCCCCTTTTTCAAGCTCTTATGTTAAAGCTCTTATTTTAATGACAATAGTTTCAGCTTTAAAGGTAGCGCTTTCAGCACCACATAATAGCCAAAACTAAAAAGAATTTTGTTCAAAACACTCAGAGCAATCCACAGCAAAGGAGCAGAATTCATGCAGGAAAAAATCTACATCTACAAACTGAACACTAAGGACCAGCAACGACATTCGCCTTGAACCAAAACAATACACAAAGCAGATATTTGGTGCCTAGATTGGAGTGAGAAAAAAATGGCAACAGGGCAAACAAAGCAGATGGTTAAGAATTGGTTCAGGCACCATCGGATTCAAACATACATAACTGAGAATCAAAGATGCAAGATCAATATGGTGGCGATTAAATCAAAAAAGTGAAGCACAACTAAAACATCAGTTTTTGTGTGTTGCCGAAGGGGTCTGGGTGACCTACTTCACAAGGAAGTTCCTACCACTTTGTTAAAACCTCACCTGAAAACGATTGTTTTATGCCTAATTGGACATCAAAATTTGACAGATCTGATGTTGAAATCATAATCGGACAGTTGAAGCACTCCAGAGCCTGTGTCCCAAACAGCATGACAAATGGCTTGTTAGAAAACAACGTAGAATTGTGGGCTGAAATTCTATTAAGATTGTTTACCCAAGTAGTAAGATCAGGAAAGTGTCCAGCCTCTTGGTATCAAGCAATCCTCATACTCATTTTTAAAAAGGGTGATAAAGAGCCATCAAGCTATCGCCCCAATGCACTGATCGATACCTCTCTAAAATACTGACCACTTTAGTATTGAAAGACCTCACAAAGTGGGTGGAGAGCACACTGAGATTCAGTCCCTTGCAGACTGGTTATAGAAAATGCATAGGTACAGTTTTAAGTGAACCAGCTGTGTCGGAATGCATGTCTCAAGCAGGGGGAAAAACAGGAAGAATGTTATATGTAGCAGCCCTTCCTATACCAATGGAAAAAGCAGTTTGTCAAGGCTGTGTACTTGCCCCAACCCTTTTTAACTTATACATGGCAGATCTCTGGGATGTTAGCAGTGTTTGGGGTGGACTGGGGTCGTTTTTTTGTGCAGCAGCATCCATGGCATGGAATTCAATCCCACCTGACCTCAGGAAGATCGAATCAAGAGAACTGTTCAAAAGGTGATTAAAGACCCATATGTTTAGATAGTGCTTCATGGAACGGAGGGAGGGTGGGATGATCTGGATGAAATCGCAGATATCACTCCATTTGCATATTGTCCGGCAATGGAGAACTGTAGCCGGATTTGGTCAAGATTTGTATCTAGATGGACCTTCGTTTCAAGTAGTGAACTCCTTGGAGGCATACTAGCGGAGGTCCCGACATGGACAAACTCTTTCGCATCATCTACCATTTATTTATTTATTTTCACTTATTTTAATTCTTGTTACGCGCCACATGCCGTGGGCCTCAGGGCGCACAGAAAACGAGAACAAGACAAACAGAACAAAGAAAGACTGGCCAGAAGAGTGAAAAGGGAGTGGGGGGTTTACTCGATGTTGAAAAGGTGAGTCTTTAAAGCCTTTTTAAAGAGATGATAGTTTTGTATTTGGCATATAGCAGCAGGGAGTATATTCCAGAGCCGGGGTCTCTGGGAGTCAAGACTAGTACCTCCCAATTTAGCAACCTCAAATCTTGGATGGTCCAGTACTGTAGCAGTGGAAGAGCGAAGGTTCCTGCCAGTTGTCTTGAATTTGATACGTTCTGACAAATAGGTGGGGCTACTTAAGGACACACACTTGTGTGTTATTGTCAATACCTTGTGTGTTATTCAGTGTTTTACCCGAAGCCAATGCAGCTTCTTTCTGTAGGTGGAAATGTGGGTACGGCGCGATTGTTCAAAGATGGTGCGCACAGCGTTATTCTGAGCCACTTGAAGAGATTGTATATTGGCAGCAGTGGTGCCAGACAGTAGGCTGTTGCAGTAATCTAGTCTGGAGTTTATCAAAGCTGTGGACAAAAGTGCACAATTTTCAGTTGTTATGAATGGGCGAATATAATATATTTGCTTGTTAATAAGTCCACAGCTAGACCGGATGTTGGAGACATGAGATTTCATGGTATGTTCGTCATCTAGAGCGACGCCTAATGTTTTTACTTTCCTTTGGACCGTGATGACAGTGTCAGCGATGGTAAAATTGGCATAGTCAGGGGCTAGCTTGGACCGGTTGTTCTTGGTAGATACTATCATAAGTTCTGTTTTGTTATTATTCAGAGCCAGGGAGTTGCAGGCCATCCAGTCCTGGATGGCTTTGTAGATGTTATTGATAGTTTCCACGTCATTTTTGTAGTCACCGCTGAGCTGAATGACATCCTGAGTGTCGTCTGTGTAGTTTGTATACTGTACACCCAACTTGTTTAGAAGATCCAGTAGTGGACGAATATACAAATTGAAAAGCAGAGGCGACAGGCAGGAGCCCTGTGGTACACCACAGGTCTGAGAAATGGGGATGGAATGATTGTTGGCCACACAGACCCTTACCATTCGAGGACCCAAGAAAGAGGCTATCCATTTGGACGCCAATGTGGAGCAGTACGCGACCTCTCCGAGCCTTGTCACTAGCAAGCTGTAATCAACAAGATCGAAGGCTGTGGAGAGGTTGAGCAACATCAACAGTGCGGCTTGGTTTTTATCTGCTATGCCAGCTTGGGTGGACTTAAGGTCTAGGGTTTCTGTGCCGTGACGAGCCCTGTAAACTGTCGAGTGCCTAAGATGTTTTGCTCTTCGACATGGGCCTGAAGTTGGATATATGCTAGTTTGTCCAGTATCTTCTGTATGAAACGTACATTGGTTTTTGGTCTATAGTTATCTTTGTTGGTGGGGTCTAGGTTTTCTTTTTTCAACAAGGGGGTTATCCAGGCCGATTTAAGTGCAACAGGTAGCATGTCTTCGTCAAAAGATAGGTTGATCAATTTGGTAATCCAGGGGACCAGAATATTAGTTGATTCCTTGAAGATATTGGTGGGGCAGTCGTCTCCGGCGCAGGAAGTGGCTTTTAGATCTTGAACACCTCCTCTTCCGAGTAGCGAGAAAAGGAGAATGGCGGTATTTTGCTTTGGGAATTGGTAGAATGTGCTGTGATTTTTGTGGGTGATAATGGAGTCAAGTTGTTAAGGGAATTGTTGATTTTTTCCTTATGGGAATTGACTTTGGACAGGAAACCATCGTGGATGTCTTGACACCATTCTGAGTCCTTCATTATATTGTTGGATGGTGGAGGCTGGTCTTGAAATTCTGACACTGACTATGTTTTCCTAAAACAATTTGGGATGAGGAGGTCGCTAAATTTGAAATTGTAAAAACTAATCGTAGCGATCATTCAATGATACAGTTGAGTCTGAGAAACCCAGGTGTCTAAGCCTGAGGAGGAAAAAATGGAGATGGACTCAGTTGTGGTATCAACCCATGGCGATAGGTTGTCCTGCTTCCACACTAATTTAGAACAAGTCAATGTGGACCTAGGTAAGTGGTGGTCCAAGCTGACTGAAAAAGATAAAAACTTATATTCACTCCCAGAGGCATATCCTGATTTGTTATCAAATTAAGGAAACATACGAATACAAAATTTCTGGTCCAACGAAGGGTGTCCCTGTCAGGGAAACACCCTAAGTTCGCCAAGAATATTCAAGTTCGGAAAGGCCAAGTGAGGAAGGAGATCAGGAATTTAGCCAAGTGTGGCACTAAAAGCTGGAAGGAGAGAAGGGCGATAAAACAGCAATATAGAAACTGATGCAAACAATATAAATATGGTAAATGAATAGCAAGCACTCAAGACATATTAGGTGAAATTGTGACAAAGAACACCCATGCTATATGGTGAACGCTAAATAACAAAGGAAGTAATCAAAAAAACTGCCAGGCCATAGGAGTGTTGGAGGAAGCATGGGTGTCACAGTTTTCGGAGAAATGTTGTTACAAGGATTGTGATGAAAGAAGCCTGGGCTCCTTGGAAGTGGAGGAAGCTGAGGCTGGCCCCAAGAGCATGCTATTCGATCACCTAGATATTGAGAATATTATTGGCACATTAAATAATCCTAGAGCATAAAGACCAGACGGTGTGACAACATGTATCATTAAAAGCAACCCAGCATTGTGGGTGGACAGTCTGCATCATTTGTCCACCCACATTATGAGGAATGGGAGATGCCCCAAGTCGTGGAAGACTTCGACTCTAGTACCGATTTTTAAGAGAGGTGACAGGGAGAAACCCTCGTCCAATAGGCCGATCTCCCTGATCGACACAACATCGAAGATCTTTGCAACACTTCTGCTTAGAAAACCTATGAAGTGGGCTGAGGAAGCTAACATCTCGAGTCCCCTCTAACCTGGATTTAGGAGCGGCTGTGGCACCATAGTGAGTGGGATGGCTCTGACGGCCTGTCTGTCGGATATTGGACCACCAGCGGATCAATCACTGTATGTGGCCACAACTGTTCTTACCGAGGCTTTTGACAATGTCAATATTTCAGAGCTCTGGGTGAAAATGTGAAACTGGGGAATAGATCCTGCATTGTTGTCCCTGATCCAGCTACTCTACTCTGGGAATTCAACCCGAGTTAGATTAAATATGTTTGGTGATCTATTGCATAAAGGTATATGCCAAGGATGTGCACTGGCCCCCACAATATTTAATCTATATATGGCGTACCTCTGGAGAAAGAGCAGAGACTGGCAAGGTTATGTCCCTAAATGGCCAAATCTGGAAGTGAGGTGCATTGCCTCTACTGATTACTTTTTGTTGGTGGATTATACACAGAAGGGCTTGCAGCATCAGCTCCAGAGTTTAGCAGAGTATTTAAGAGTGAATCATCTACATGTTAACCCTGAGAAATCATATGTCATGCTGAGCACAATACGTAGGGAAAATAAGAGCTTTGTGTGGAGAATAGATGACAAACTGATCCAGACAGTAGATTCAATCTGTCATCTTGGTTTGACTATATCAGTTAAGAAACATTAAGAATATATAAAGGCAAGATTGGAAGAAAAAACGTGCTTGGGTATTTCACTATTGATGGCTATAAAAGCCAAATTTTGTGCGTTTTCATTGGTACCATTTATCAAGTTCTATAAGGCCAAGGTGACACCAATTCATGTGTATGGCTGTGAATTGTGGAACATCAAGGACAGGAAATTCTTTGGAAGGAAGGATCCTGAAGCGAGCACTGGGTCTTTCAGTCTCAGTTCCAAATCAGTGTCATCAGATTTGAACTGGGGCTGATATCCTGGTGGTTTCAATATATTAGAAGGACCCTTTCTCTGATGGAAAACTTGGAGCAGGCAGGAAAATCAGTGTTGGGCTTCTATATAAGAGCATTAATGTTGACAGACTCCCATCCCTACCTAAAGGAATATAGGATGAGGGAGGGTGTGGCCCTGAAGGGTACATACGTGTGGGGAGTGATGAAGAGGAGGATTGAGTGTTGGGATAGATCTATGGACCTACAAGATCTGGGCAGATTGCGGTTCTATAAGGGTAAAGAGGCATTCTTCACGCCTATCTTCAAGCCACAGTCTTACTTGGTCCAGTTTCCATCAGCTAAATTCAGACATTGATATTTGAAGTACACACTGCAGTGCCTTCCCACGTTTGAGTTTTTGGAACCTATGCTTGCTATCCCCATGAATATGTAGAATGTGTAGTATGTGCACAATGCAAAATGTATGCCATTTGGTGAGGTATTGCCCATTACATTTAACACATTTGAGAGATTTGTTCATTCCACCTCACAAATGATATATGAGGATCTGTGGAACAGGCTCATGACGAGTCCACAAACATCACTTATTTTGGCACTGGTTAGGATGCTAATGAATGTCTTTTCTAGAACTGAAAAAGGTTGTGGTATTAGAGACTTGGCTGCTATGAATGAAGTATGAAGGAGGGGGATACGGCAGCTCATCGGTGAGGGTAGGTTTCCTGAGAGATGTTTAGTTGTTTTGTGATGTTTTGTTGGATTATTTGTAACTTATTTAAATATGAAACATATATTTATAGGAAACTGAATGTGTAAATATATTATTTGTACAGAGAACAGAAATTGAAAAAAATATATATATATTGCTTAATTTCAAGCAGTGCCTTCTGATTTTGGTCAAGAAGCCCACTTTGTGGCATATATTTTTGTGATGTCTGGTATATGTTTTGGTGTGCCCTTACACCTTCGGGCCACTGGTGTGGATAATAAATTAAATAACATAACATTTCCACCAAAATGTGCAGAATTGGGAACAAACTGCATTGCTTATGCCAATGACTTCATCTTGTTTGACTTCACGCCATCAGGGCTGCAACGAACCCTGAATGGCGTAGCATCCCATCTAAGCAACACTAAATTGGCAATCAATCCTGCTAAAGCTTACATTATGACCATGACTGGTAGCAGAAAGAGGAAAGGGTATGTGTGGCAAGAAGTGACTCAGGTCGAATCATTGTGTTACTTGGGTTTTGTTATTTCGATGAAAAAAGTGTTGGAAAGACAAAACATTAAAATGGAGGAGAAAGTTAGATAGTGCGTAGCGCTAATAAAGTTGATTAAATATAGATTATGCATTTTCTCTCTGTTCCCCTCATAGACCTTCTACGCCAGGTCCCCTCTGCACCGAAACACAAGCAACCCCAGACATGTTACGGACTTGCTGGGCCTCCTCAGTGAGGTGCAGCTTGGTTCCCTATGGCGCAGCGAGCAAGGGACCCACATCTGGGCATACCCTCTCTCACATAGTGAGACAAACTATGACCACAAAAGTGATGGGTGGAAGGTTTTGAATGAATCTGTACCACTGGCATTGCTATGGGCAACCTTCCACATCACCGTTTTTTAGCCCCTCTGCGCCATTGCAAAAGGGGTCCAGCCATATGCAAATCAGTCTGGTACTGCCACCAATGGTAGCAGCCCAGCCCGAACTGCTAGGCCAGGTCCCCTCTGCACGGAAACACAAGCAACCCCAGACATGAGGAGAATTGCCTAGCATTTCGGCGGTAGGAATATGTTTACGATATTTCTCCTCTGTGAAAGATAGTGAGCTAAATACTCTGGGTAAGGCTCTTGTAACCAGGACTCATGTCTGGCAGAGAGTCTCCCAGGACCCCCCTTGTTATTTGCATATTTTAATTAACTTTGGGTCTCACCCTCAATTACTAGGGGAATCCAGACGTGGAACCCTTGCTCACTATTCTTAGAGAGGCACAGCTACACCCTACTGATGAGGTTCAACCAGACCGAAACACGTGTCTGGGGTTGCTGTTGGTACTCTTGTTCAGAGGAGAATTGCCTAGCATTTCGGTGCTGGACTGCCCCAGGGCAGGACAAAGACTGATATGTTTAGGATATATCTCCTCTGTGAAAGATAGTGAGCTAAAGACTCTGGGTAAGGCTCTTGTAACCAGGACTCATGTCTGGCAGAGAGTCTCCCAGGACCCCCCTTGTTATTTGCATATTTCAAGTAACTTTGGGTCTCACCCTCAGTTACTAGGGGAATCCAGACGTGGACCCCTTGCTCACTATTCTTAGAGAGGCACAACTACACCCTCCTGATGAGGTTCAACCAGACCGAAACACGTGTCTGGAGTTGCTGTTGGTACTCTTGTTCAGAGGAGAATTGCCTAGCATTTCGGTGCTGGACTGCCCCAGGGCAGGACAAAGACTGATATGTTTAGGATATTTCTCCTCTGTGAAAGATAGTGAGCTAAAGACTCTGGCTAAGGCTCTTGTAACCAGGAGTCATGTCTGGCAGAGAGTCTCCCAGGAACCCCCTTGTTATTTGCATATTTCATCATCAACCAACCAGCCTGGCAATGGTACGAGGAAGTAAGTGTGAAGGAAGGGAGTTCAAAGAGTCCTGGTAGCGAAGTAAATTATCTTGTCAAGAGGACAGAAAGCATAGTTGGGGAGAATAAAGAGGATGCTAGCACAGTAGTCCAGTTTAGAGAAGACAAGAGTGGTTAAGAGATGCTTTACGGTGTTGAATGGTAGGAGGTGCCTGATTTTCCTAATATTTCGGAGGTTGAGGTGAGCTGCTGTACCCGTTTTGGAAATGAAAGTAGAGAAGGTGTGAGAAGGGTCATAGATGACGCTGAGGTTTCTAGCTGAAGAAGACTAGGGGAGAGTGTCAGGTGGGAACTGGATAGGCAGAGGAAGAGATGAGAGAGTTCTTTTAGTGCCCCAAGAGCAGAAGTGTAGAGTATAAAGAGGAGCGGACCCAAGACAGAGTCTTGCGGAACACCAACAGTTAGAGAAGTGAGTTCAGAGGTGTTGTTGCTCCAGGAGACAGAAAACCGGAGAGGTGCAAGATAGGATTCCGTGCAGGCAAGGGGTTGATCACGAATCCCAAGAAGAAAGAGAGTATTAAGGAGATTAGAGTGATCGACAGTGTCAAAGGCAGCAGACAGGTCAAGGAGAATTAGTATAGAGGATAGGTTTGAGTGCTTAGCAGAGGCAATGAAGTTGGACACATTCATGAGAGCAGTTGTCATGATCCGCCCCTGGAAGCTATGGCACGATTGGAAAGCACTGCCACGGAGAACCTGACAGTAACGGCCTAGCCCTCAACCAATATGGCCGCCATCGCTATTTAAACCAGCCCCGCCCACTTACCTGCGCGTTGTATCTGTGATTTCTATCGATACGCTCGCTCGGCTACTCCTCCGAGTAGCCTCCCCCCCCAGCCTCCTTCCGTTTTCTACCTGCCCTGCATACCACTTGTCCAGCCTACGATTTACCTTGCTTCCTTCATTCTCCGGCGTCTGCCGCTCTTCATTCCACTCTGTTTTCTTACCTTCGGCGCCTTGCCGTTCCGACTCGCGGTATCCTCCGCCACTCTCGCGCCTCCTTGCGTTCACCTCTATTAACCTCGGGGTACTGCCTATCCTTTGGGTTCGGGACTATCCATAGCTTCTAGTCTCTTCCTCTCTTTCTTATCGTTCTGCTTTCATCGCTCTCCTGAATCATTTACGGATCCTTCTGTGACTTCTCACAGATGGTTTATTATTCCCGCCAGTTTGCTTCCTATGGGATCCTGAGAAGATAAGAGTCACCCCAGAACTTTACCGGTCTGCCTATTGCAACTATACTCGACTCGAGTATCCTTCCTGGAACTGCCTGCAGGGTTTTTTGTGCCATCCATCGGCTTTTTCCCTGTCTTTTTGGGGCTTGGCTCCTCGGGGCCCCCCTCAAGACAGGTCCCATTCCCTGTCGAGGTGGCCTCCGAGGGAGCCAGGCCTTACTTGCATGACAGGAAGTCAAAGGAGAAACCATCTAAAGAACGTTCCAAGGTACTACGGAAGAAGTTATCCAGTGTCCCAGGATCTTCAGGTGAGGAGCAGGGGGCGGAAGGTGAACAGCGTGACAGAATACAACGCCCGAACATAACCATGGCTTCTCTGGAACAGTACCAGGAGTTGGTTGCCGCCTTACAGAGTGTAACTCTAGAAGTACAAGCCCTGAAGACCGAGAACGCCGCTTTACGCCAACAAATGGTCTTCCGCAGAGATGACCAAGGGGATTTGCCGCCTATGCCTCTTACATTTGGAAAGTATGATGGATATCCCGGCGGTCTAAAGGAATTCCTAGACGCCTGCCAAATTCACTTCACCTTTCGACCTTATGCCTTTGAAACTGCGAGAGCTAGGGTCGGTTTCCTTATCACCAACCTAACAGGGAATGCCTTGGCCTGGGCCACCCCTTTGGTGACCAGAAACGATCCCGCTCTGTCCAACTATGACCAATTTGTGGATCTCTTCAAGGGGAGATTCGATCGTCCTGAGGTCCTATACACCACTCTTGAGGCAATACTCGATGTGAAACAGGGGAACGCAGACGTGCAGACCTACATATCCCGATTTCTAAGACTAGCGGCGAAGACAGACTGGCCTGATTCGGCTAAGCAAACCATATTTAGGAGAGGTCTCCAGGACGAACTAAAGGACGAGTTGGCTAGGGTAGCTCGCCCACCGTCGTTCCAAGATCTCATGACACTGACCCTACAATTGGAATACCGGCTATCTGAACGCCGACAGGAAAGGAGGAGACCTCGGCTCAATCTACCATCACCTAGCCCTGCTCCACATCCCCCCAGAGACATGCCGACATCAGAAGAACCGATGCAGATAGGAACAGCCCGAGGTCCTTTGACGGCTACCGAACGCAAGAGAAGGAGAGACTCCGGCCTCTGTTTATACTGCGGCTCCTCAAAGCATTTACTCAGGGACTGCCCGGAAGTCCCTCCACGACGAAAGGAAAACTCCAACCCTCGGTCCTTTGCAAGGGAGGTCTCGGGGGAACAAGAAGCAGCCCTTGCAACCTTACCCGACCCTCGGAACTAAGAGAAGACAACAGTCTAATGATCTTTCGAGTTCAACTATGGACTATAGAATCCTCCCCCATAGAGGTTCTAGCTATGCTGGACTGTGGAGCCGCAGGAAACTTTATGGATATCGAATGGGCTAAGGCACAACGAATCGCCATTAAACGCAAGGAGAAACCCATCCCTGTAGAAGGGGTAGACGGCGAGCCCTTGTCCTCAGGCCCCATAGATTCCGAGACTTTACCCTTGCATTTGGTCTTAGGAGAACACCATGAATCTATGATATTTGACCTGATTCGAGCCGCACATTTTCCTTTGGTGATAGGGATTCCATGGCTCAGACGGCACAACCCTCAGATTAATTGGACCACCAATGTTGTGCGTTTTGACTCTACTTATTGTAAGGACCACTGTACCATCAATCCCCCTACCCAGGGAGAGAACAGGGAGCACCAAGCACCCCAGTGTAAGGTGGTAGCTGCCATTCCCCTACGATACCAGGAATATGCTGAGGTTTTTCAGGACTCTGTACCCAAGCTCTTACCTCCCAATCGACCAGAAGACTGTGCCTTAGATCTCCTTCCAGGGTCCGTGGTTCCCTTTGGTAGAATGTATACTTTGTCTCCTTCCGAAAAACTAGCCTTACGGATCTACTTGGACGACAACCTTCAGAATGGACTCATTCAAGAATCCCGATCGTCCGGGGGAGCATCGTTATTCTTCATCCCCAAAAAAGACACCACCGAATTACGACCTTGTATTGATTACAGGGGTCTCAACCAAATCACTGTACGTGACCGCTATCCTATGCCTTTAATCAGAGACATTCTAGAAGCGGTCAGAGGGGCCTCTTATTTCACGAAACTAGACCTCAGGGGAGCCTATCATCTTCTCCGGATAAGGACAGGCGACGAATGGAAGACCGCATTTCGGACCCCATTCGGGTTATACGAATATCGTGTCATGCCCTTTGGTCTCGTGAATGCCCCTGCTGTTTTCCAAAGATTTATAGATAAGATCTTTTCTGACATGTTGTTTGTGTCAGTTGTCATTTATTTGGATGACATCCTTATCTACTCAGAAAGCCTTCAAGAACACCAAGACCATGTGAGACAGGTGTTACACCGACTCCTGTCTAACTGTCTTCTGGTCAAACCCGAGAAATGCCAGTTCGAAGTAACATCTGTTTCTTATCTAGGTTATATCCTATCCAAGAAAGGAATCCAGATGGAACCCGAGAAGATTAGAGCCATCATCGAATGGAAAGAACCTAGAGGTATAAAGGAGGTTCAAATATTCTTGGGTTTAGCTAATTTCTATCGCCAGTTCATCCCTAATTTTTCCGACCTGATGTTACCTATTACCAGTCTTCTCAAGAAAGGAGTGAAGTACGTTTTTGGGCCAGAACAGAAGAGATCGTTTTTTCGCCTTAAGGAGTTATTTACTTCGGCTCCCATACTTGTACAACCTGATCAAACAAGACCCTTTATCGTGGAAACAGACGCGTCTGGAGGAGCACTGGGAGCCGTACTTCTACAAAGAACGGATGATGGCCTCAAACACCCAGTCGCATACTACTCAAGGACTCTGACGAAAAGCGAACGTAATTACTCAGTTCTGGAAAGAGAATTGCTTGCCATAAAATCAGCCTGTCAAGAGTGGAGGCACCTACTCTTGGGAGCAGCTTACCCATTCCAAATACTTACAGATCATCGCAACCTCCGGGTATTGCAGCAGATGGAGTGCACCAATGCTCGACATGCCAGATGGGCCTATTACTTTTCCCAATTTGAGTTCACCATTTCATATGTACCGGGTACTGAAAACAAGATGGCAGACGCACTCTCCAGATGCCAAGGAGAGGAAGACAACCTCCCACAAGAGCATGACCTCTTGTTCCCAAATCTGAAGATTATGGCTAGGGTCGTGCCATTTCTACAAGATCTGGTAACCCACTACAGTCATCTACCGGCCATACCCGCATCCATCACTCAGGCCAATGACGGTCTATTCTACCATGGTACTAAACTGTTTCTCCCTTCCAAAGAGCTTCAGGAACAGATACTTTCGTGGTGCCACGATACCCCCCTAGCGGGACACCCAGGTATCAAGAAAACACAGGAACTCATAGGTCGCAGATTCTGGTGGCCAGAACTACCCAAGGATGTAAAAAGATATGTAACCACCTGTCCCGTATGCGCCGCCAACAAGTACCAAACAGGCAAACCTTTGGGCAAGTTGCAACAGCCTATCCTACCCACTAGACCCTGGGAACTGATTTCCATGGATTTTATTGTTGACCTACCGGAATCCGAAAATAAGACAGCAATTATGGTCACTGTAGACACCTGCAGCAAGATGGCTCATTTTTCTGCTCTTTCAGGTCTTCCGTCAGCTCCAGAGACGGCTTCGATCTTTCTCAGAGATGTTATTCGTCTTCATGGATTGCCTCGGACCATTATTTCGGACCGCGGAACCCAATTCACCTCCAAATTCTGGACATTACTATGTCACCAATTGGGTATCAGCCGAGCACTTTCCTCTGGTTTTCACCCCCAAACTAACGGACAAACCGAGAGACTCAATGCTGGGTTGGAACAATATTTAAGGTGTTTCTGTAGTCACAAACAAGAAAGATGGTCAGCCTTTCTCTCTCAGGCCGAATTCGCCTATAATAATAATTACCACACGTCCATTCTCATGAGTCCATTCTACTGCACTTACGGGTATCATCCACAACAAATACCCTGGACCGGAATGCAACCTACCCAATCTCCTGCCATAGACGACAGGTTGTCGGAACTCAAGGAGGTTCATAAGATGGCTAGAGAAGCACTGGAAGGCAGTCAGCTCACACAGAAAAGATGGGCGGATAGAAGTCGCCGATCCAACCCAGAATGGAAGCCAGGACAGAGAGTCTGGTTATCTACCAAACATCTTCCTAGGTGGATACACACAGGCAAATTCGCACCTCGATACCTGGGTCCTTATCCCATCATCAGACAGATCAACCCCGTAGCTTATGAACTACGCTTACCTAAGGGTCTTCAAAGAGTACATCCAGTCTTCCACACCTCATTACTCAAGGAATACAAGGAGGATCCTTTTCACCGCAAGACTCAGAAGACTAAAACACCGAAGGTAAAGGAATCCCAAGAATACGAGGTGGAGTACTTAGTGGATTCACGTTACCACCGAGGGAGACTCCAATATCTGGTCCATTGGAAGGGATATTCCGAAGATGAAAGGACGTGGGAACCCAGATGCCATCTTCACGCACCCAGACTCGTAAAAGGGTTTCATCGGAGGTATCCAGGAAAACCAGGGGGTTTCCGGGGAGAGAGAGGCCATACTGTCATGATCCGCCCCTGGAAGCTATGGCACGATTGGAAAGCACTGCCACGGAGAACCTGACAGTAACGGCCTAGCCCTCAACCAATATGGCCGCCATCGCTATTTAAACCAGCCCCGCCCACTTACCTGCGCGTTGTATCTGTGATTTCTATCGATACGCTCGCTCGGCTACTCCTCCGAGTAGCCTCCCCCCCCAGCCTCCTTCCGTTTTCTACCTGCCCTGCATACCACTTGTCCAGCCTACGATTTACCTTGCTTCCTTCATTCTCCGGCGTCTGCCGCTCTTCATTCCACTCTGTTTTCTTACCTTCGGCGCCTTGCCGTTCCGACTCGCGGTATCCTCCGCCACTCTCGCGCCTCCTTGCGTTCACCTCTATTAACCTCGGGGTACTGCCTATCCTTTGGGTTCGGGACTATCCATAGCTTCTAGTCTCTTCCTCTCTTTCTTATCGTTCTGCTTTCATCGCTCTCCTGAATCATTTACGGATCCTTCTGTGACTTCTCACAGATGGTTTATTATTCCCGCCAGTTTGCTTCCTATGGGATCCTGAGAAGATAAGAGTCACCCCAGAACTTTACCGGTCTGCCTATTGCAACTATACTCGACTCGAGTATCCTTCCTGGAACTGCCTGCAGGGTTTTTTGTGCCATCCATCGGCTTTTTCCCTGTCTTTTTGGGGCTTGGCTCCTCGGGGCCCCCCTCAAGACAGGTCCCATTCCCTGTCGAGGTGGCCTCCGAGGGAGCCAGGCCTTACTTGCATGACAGGAAGTCAAAGGAGAAACCATCTAAAGAACGTTCCAAGGTACTACGGAAGAAGTTATCCAGTGTCCCAGGATCTTCAGGTGAGGAGCAGGGGGCGGAAGGTGAACAGCGTGACAGCAGTTTCTGTGGAGTGACAGGAGCAGAAATTTGCTTGTAGGGGGTCTCGAAGCTTGTGGATGTCTAAATAATTAGTAAAACAGTTGAGTACTTAAGAGTACTTTAGAATAGTGTGGCAGGAGAGACACAGGGTGAAAGCTAGCCGGTAGGTTCGGGTCAGCGCTTGCTTTTTCAGGAAAGAAATGACACTTGCGGTTTTGAAAACAGAGGGAAAGCAAGCAGAATCGAAGGACAGGTTGAAGAGTTCAGCGAGGTGAGAGGCCACTATAGGGGCAATAGGATTGACTAGCTGGGGACCAAGAGGGTCTGATGGGGGCACAAGAGGGGTTACCCTTCTTAAATAGAGATATCACTTTGTCAGTATTAGTGTCGCTAATGTGGGGGATGGAGGCAGATGATGATGGTAGAGTAGGCAGAGTGTAACATGTAGCAGGAGGGAGTGTGAGGAAGTTCAGGATAGAGTGTCTGATTTTGGACATTCTTGCAGCTAAGTATTAAGCTAGGTCATTAGCTGTGAGGGTGGAGTTGATAGTCAGAGTAAGTTTAGTGTGCCCTGTAACCGTCGAGGATGGTTGGGTTGAGAGTCAATAGGATTAGGTAGAATTCCCTTTTCGCTCTATCAAGAGTGGACTTGAGAGAGTTCAGGGCAGAGAGATAGAGTTGCAGGTCCTCATCCGAGTGGGTACGCCTCCATTTGCACAGCAGCTAACGCATGCCTGTGCGGCGATAGCATATGAATCGGGTGACCCATGGTTGAGGATACTGAGACCGGTTTCGTCCAAAAAGACCGAAGTGAAAAGACCTACCCAACCAAAAGTCCTAAATAAAGTACTACCAAATGTTCTACCTCCTAAAGGTTCGGCTTTTGGTTGGGTAGGTCATTCGGCCTAGGGCTGCGGGGGCTGTGGGGTGTCCCCCACAGCTGTCCTGCAGTCCCGAAAAAAAGGGATACAGGGCTGCAGGGGTGTCCCCCTCAACTCTTGCTCCCTATACTGTGAGCAGGGGTGGACCCCGCAGCTGACCCGCAGTCACCCAAAAAAAAGAAAAACAGCTGCGGGTGTGTCCCCCGCAGCTGTCCCGCAGTACACCCCAAAAAAGTGCTGCGGGGGTGTCCCCAACAACCCCCCGCTCACTATACTATACAGTACATTGGGGAAGGGTTTTGTGGGGAACACCCCTGCAGCTGACCCGAAAAAAGAAAGAAAAAAAAAAGGAAAGAACGCTGTGGCGCTGGGACCCGATCAAGGAAGTGAAAGGATATAGGCATTGCAGGGACCACAAGTCCAAGGAAAAGTAAGTAGGGGGATGGGGGTAAGGGTGTGGTGAGGGTGTTGGGGGTGTGCTGGGGGTGTGGGTGGGGGTTTGGTCAAATCCGAAATGTTCAGAAGAGAGAAGACGAAGGTTATTTTGAAAGAATTATCTTCTGTCTTTTCTCCATTGAACATTTTTACATAGGTCTCTCAACCCCAAACCACCGAGTCCTAGGGGTGAAAGTAAGCAGTGAGAAGCGAGTGGAGAATGATTCATATAGTATGGATTGGAAGCTGGAGAAGGCAGTGTTAGTGGAAGAAGTATCAGGTGTGAATGAGAAGAGTGAGAACTGTGGGTCGGAGAGTAAGGGGGAAATGGCAGAAGGTTTACATTTCTTTTTTGTAATAGGTGAAGCACGTGGTGAAGAAAGGTCAGAGTGTGGAAAGGAGATGGCAGTGGAAACAATTGAGTGATCAGATATGGAAGGTTTCACAGTAGTATTAGTGGCAGAGAGGGAGGTGGAGATGAATAAAAGATCCAAAGGGTTACCCGCGGTGTGGGTAGGTAGGTTATGGATAGAGTCGAGAGCGTGGTCACTAAGAAAAGACTCAAGTTCAGATTTCTGAGAAGTGGCTGGAGAGGGAAGGCTAAAGTCACCTAAGAGAATGAGGTGATGTTTAGTGGAAAGACGTTTCAAGGAGTTGCCCAAGATCATCAAAGAATGGTCCAGTGGGACCAGGAGGGCGATCATTTGAGATGTGAACCTTGTGAGGCAGAGCAATAGTCGAGATGGTGAATTCAAAAGCGGTAGGAGAGGACATGGCAGTGGAGATTTGTGAGGCATTGAGGCAGCAAGAGAGTAGTTGTCCGACACCTCCTCCTCTCCCAGTCAGGCGAGGAGCGTGAATGAAGGATAGTTTGGAGTCGTGTAGGTTCTGAGTGTCAGTAGGAGGAATCCAGGTTACAGTGATAGCAAGAAGATCTAGGGGAGGAGAGCTGGAGTAAAAGTAGTCAGTGATAAAAATAATTTGTTTTGCATACAGACTGAGCATTACAGAGTGCAAAGTTCAGCTGATGAGGTAAGGAAGAGTAAAGAAGTTGAGGCTCAGAGGAAGAGAGCGGAGCGCGATAGGTGTTAGTGAAGGTATGGTTAGCGCGTCCGCTTTGTTTGTTGGAAGGAGGTGGAAGAGAAATGGAGTAGTGGGAGTTTCGAGGTGTGAGTTGTATAATAGGGATAGGAAATGAGGGAGTTGCAGCGTGAATGGAGAAAGTGTAGGGAGAGGTGAGTAGGAGGAGCTGCCGGAGGAGCAGGAGTGAATGCATTATAGGTTAGTACCACAGTGTGGAAAGACAGTAAAGTAATTAGAAAGCTTTGGGTACTCACAGGCAAACGCAATGTCTCATTGGCTAAGAGGCAGAGTGGCTGGTCAAGGGCTGGTCTTTAGATTCCTTGAGGGCAAGATCTTGAAGCAGATGTTGGGTTTCCCAAAATCAGTACCCATTAGTGTATTCCGACTGGAACTTGGGTTACAATCTTGGTGGGCACAATATATGAAGAAAACTATTTTATTATACACAAAGGTTGTGAATATGGATAAACTGAGCTTGGGCTCATACCTGGGGGAAATACTAATTAGAGGATACAATCCTTTTTCTTGTAAGTTCAAAAAACAGTGTGTCAGCTTTATGACAATAGCAGATATAGAATGTACTGATTCTGAACAAAATAAAATGCTGGGAAAGGATAACCGACATTGATGATCTTGACAATCTAAAACTATACAGAAATAGTGGCATTTTGTTCATACCAACGAAAGACACTAGATTTTATATTCATAAATTACCCTCGCAGCAGTATCATGAATGGTATTTAAGGTTCCGACTAAATTGTCTCCTGACATTGGAGGTTATAGGTCCGAGACTGGGACTTTCTGAAGAACTTCGAAAATGCAGACTTTGTAAAACTGATTGCCAAGAGACACTTCATCACGTCGTTACTGTATTCCCAGAAACTGTTTCTTTAAGGACAACACTACTGGTACCATGTGTACATTCAACATCAGCAGTCGTACTGACAAGTTTGTGGAACAGATTAATGACGGGCACTCATGTGCCCTTACATTGCCATTGGTAAGGTGTTTAATAAAAACCTTCAAAGAATTCCAACTGGTTGTTGATCATGACGAACAATTACTTGAAACGTCTGAAGATATACAATGTAGCAAACTGAGACAGTCAGACCTGTTCTTAGGTCGTACGCCCCAGTTCAGTGTCTGACACACAATGTAGTACATTGATATAGTTAAAGATGTTCTTATGTCGTACGTCTTAAATCTTTTTGATAATTAATTAATGTGTTTTAACAGTATTTAGTATGATTTTTAGGATAGTGTTCTTATAGATGAATTTTAAAGTGTGTCATTGCAAACGTTTATGAAATGTTTGATAATTATGGGAAGTACTGAAATGTGTATTTGTATGATTTAAATGTTATATTATTTATTTTTGTGCAAGGTATCATGTATACTAACATCACAATAAAAATAAAAGTGTCAGAGGATACTCCCTACATTAACAACCAACCTGTACATTCAAACTGATCATGGTAATCATATCCACAAACATACAACATTCACTTGTGCATGAAACACATCAATAGAAAGGAAGTTCATTACAAGCATATTATGGGACCACTAAATTGTCCCCACGCCAATGATCTTGACTTATGCATGCACATTTTGGATTTGTCCGGCTTATTCCATTGGACTTTCATTAGGAAGTAATAGGGGATTTCTGAACTTTAGCTGGAAGAAGGTCTCAATTTGTTCCACCCACTATGACAGAGCCCTTCTTAGATCGGCGAAGGAGGTGGTTTCTTTGGCATTGATATTCTGATAGGAGACCTGCAATTCCCCCTTCAGTAGAGGCACAAAATAGTAAACCTTAAGGATTTCATCCCATTGATACTGGGTGGCCAATCTTTCAAAGTTTCTAAAGAATGTGTCGAGATATTTCCTCTCGTGGTATGGTTGTAGGATTCCTTGAGGGAGGACCCTGTGACTCTGCCCTATCTCCAGGCCGTTGAAACTTTCTTGGTGGCATTCGTCGGCCTTGGCCTGGTTGTCAATAATCTTACCCACGAGAGTCTCGAGTGTTGCCATTTTGGTTCTTAATTCAGGGGCCTCTTCAGTTAAGAACATTTCAGAGGGAGGGGACTCAAATTCCTCTTCGTCCCCTGAACCGACCAGGAGTTTGGAGGAGAGGGTCACAGGTCCTGGTTTCTCCGATATTGGATGTTTGGGGGTGGTCCCTAAAGATGGTGTTATACTCCACTCCCGTATTGGCGGGAAGCGATCTATAGGTTAGGACATGCGATGTGGGTGAGGGTCTGACTCTATCAGGTTCCTCCAATCCCACTACTAACACTATATGTGGCGAACCAGAAGAAGGAGGCAGACCAAAAGAGGACATTTCAAAGATTTTTTTATTTTAAATGATAAAGAAACACCTCATTATCCCTATCACTACAAGGCTATTCCCTACCTATGAAACTAAAAAAGGGGTGCTCATCTGTCCTCTAAGGAAATCAAAAATCGTCCTCAGGCAAAACCTGGTTGGTGGGCCTTGACTGGCCAAAGTCACTAGCTTTGACCTATATAAGCCGTTCTCAAATCCATGAAACAAAAAAGTGTTAATTAGAAAAATATCATAAAAGTTCCTTTATCAGATCCAGACGAAAATGTCTTCATCTGTTATCTTACAACATAGTTCTATAATTCACTCCTCACACTCCTCATGAGCTGTATCAATTCTTGATAATGGTTTATACTTAAAGTTCTGTTTCTTTTCGATAGAGAGATTCTTCTCGTCTCCCTTTTCTGTTCAATTGTACGGTTCTCTGTATACTTCTGTTTCATATATTTTAACTCTCCTGGTTCGTTCCTACTCGTTACTTCAATGCGGTCCTCCAGACCATGTTGCTGCGGTTATCTATATACTTGTGTTTCATATATTTGAACCCTCCTAGTTAGTTTCACACTCTGTAGTTCAATGGGGTCCTCCAGACCATGTTGCTGTGGTTATCTATATACTTGTGCTTCATATATTTGAACCCTCTTGGTTCGTTCCTACCTGTTACTTCATACTCTGTTGCTGCTATATAATTAATGCTGTACGCTTCTTGTTTCTTGGGTTCCCGTAAATCATACTGATATTTTACTTCTCTTAGTTCTAGTCGTCTTCCCCTTCCCCGAGCAATCCTGCTGCCTGTATCTGCGTCAGGTCTGCTCCCTGGGTTTGGCATCTCCATGGGGCAACTCTCCCGTGCATGCTTCTCTCTTTGGCTTGCGCGGCCTGTTCCAACTGTTCTTCCATTAACCTATGGTCCTCTTCTCCATGTGCGTCCACTGGACTCTCTGATGCTACCGGCTCTGGAAGTTCTCATGTCTCAACATGGACTCGATGCTTAGCTCCTTGACAAGATTGTGATGTCTGCGTTCATTAGCGAGCTCCCAGCCCACCAAAGCTTCAGCGTGCTCACACCACCAGGGGAGATGGCTTTTCTGCCTCTGTCTGTGCAGCAACCCGTCCACCGCACACATTGCCAGTTCTCCAGCATCCTCCAGCTACCGCTAACTCCATGGTACTGTATGACACCACCCCCCCCCCATTGACTTTGTTTCATCAGAGGCTCGCTTCTGCGCTGGATTCTCTCCCTCTCTCTCTGGGTTGTTCATCCTTTTATGTTTGTTACGTTGTTTCAGTCAAGAGGCGTTTCGTTTCTCCTTGTATGCGCTTCGTTTCTCCTTGTATACGGAATACGCTCCAGCATTGTCCAAAGCCATTGAGAAGAGTACAATGTCACTGCTTGTTTTAGGAAACATAGTGTTGCTAGTATGTTTCTCAATTCCCATATAAGCAGATACTGTCTTCATGGAATTGAGTTCCTTATGGGAATGAGAGTCCTTGTCCCCTAGAGGGGGAGTACATCCCAGTGAGGTCCCACTTCCCAGACCCCAAGGAAGGTTCTTGCTCAAGCGGGCTCACCTGTCTAACATCAAAGGGGGCAAATACTTTAGATTCATCACATAGCCTATCACATGCATAGGTGTCTTACAGGACATCACATAATTTTGGCATAGACCAAACTCCTGGAATGGCATATATGCATTACTTCACTTTGTAAATGGTTTCCTGCACCTGCAGTCTAATATTCCGGGCATATATCGTTTTCCACCGCTTTTCATTTTATGGGCACATTTCAAATATTATCAAACATGCATTCAATAACCATTTCCGATCCAACGGAGAGTATGAAATTTAACCAAGACTTGGATTTTATCCTTCAGGCGTGTAGAATCTATGCCCTATTTCTAACGAGTGAACATCAAATGGATATTTGGGTGCCTACTTTACTTCAATTATCATTTACAGTGGCTCTGGACCCAACCTCAATGCAGTCACCCCCTGAATCCACTTGTAAGAAGACATAAGCATCCCTCCTGACTGTTAACTAAGAGTCTGGTTGCTTTCCTCTGTTCCTTTAATGTTATATTATATTAATTACACAGACACAAGTTGACCTTTACAATAGACATGCCTACCTCAAGCCTTCCTCTCTGTTTACCCTATCACATCCATCTGAAACACTTTATACATAGTTTTCCTCAATTACTGAGAGCAGAGACAAGGTATCAGGTACTCTATGGTTTCATGCATCAAACACACGGCCAATGAGGCCGAATAGCCCACGAGAGGCTGAGAGGCACAGGCCCTCTGGAGGGGGTGAGAACATTGCAGCAAACACACGGCCAACAAAGCCGAATAGCTCAAACTCGGCTGAGAAATACAGAACCCCGGAAGGGGGCGAGAACACAGCATCAAACGCACGTCCAATGAGGCCAACTAGCCCCATAGAGGCTGAGAGCCACCAAACCCCTAGAGAGGGTGAGAACATTGCATTAAACACACAGCCGAGGAGGCCGAGTGGCCTACGAGGACCTGAGGAAACCAGGACTCCTGGAGGGGGTGAGGGCATTATAAACACACACAGCCAACAAAGACAGAGAGCCAGGACCCCTGGAGGGTGTGAGAACAGTGTACTGCACCTAGGAGCAGTTAGGCTGCATAGCCCACACAGGGCTAACAAAGAGACAAGAAAGAGTGAGATATCCTGGACGGAGAAGCAAGAGAGATCCCGGAGGTTCAACCCCCAAGTGACTGAATTACAGGAACACATTTTGCAATTAGAGGCCACACCTTATGAGCTTAGCAGAATCTTGCTGCGGGGATCAAGAGTCCATTTCTACAGAGTGTCGTAAGAAACACAGAACTGGTTTTTGAACTGTATCTACAAGCTGAGGCCTGAAACAAGAAGGTGAAAGTACTGATACTACTAGTGTGTGGGGGTCAAGCGCCAGCCACCCCATGCCATGTGGGGAGTAGAATTCTTCCATAGGCCTCTTTGTGTTCCTTTGTTGTTAGTGTAAGGGCAGGCAATAGGATGGAATAGGTTTAGGATGGAGGACGAAGGTTATTTAAAAAATACATCCTGACAGGCACCATTTTTATTAGGTTTTAGAATAGGGGACCACATCACTAGAAGTAGGGCTAGCATAGGGATTTCCTTCCTGTAAGAAGCTTGAAGCCATTGAAAGATATCTCTGTGTCTGACTTACCACAGGGCCCTCCACATAATCTCTTTATATTTTGCTTGAGCCAACAAAGAATAGTCAAGAAGTTTGGCATCCAATGTGCCACCCTGAATTTAATGAAGGTCTATGGGGATATGTTTAAGCAGCTGCCCTTTTTCTATATGAAAAACAGTTTGTCTCACCAATTTCTATATCGTTGTCGAACAGGTATCCCTCTACGAGGTTTATTTATTTATTTATTTTATTGTGCATTTGTAAGGCTCTTATACAGCAAGACATTGGCCCTCATTACGACCCTTGCGGAAATTGACTGACCGGACCGCAACAGCGTAAATAGCGTTTCCGCCATTGCACGAAGGAGCAAAGTGCGGCTAATTACGACCCATCGGGCACGAGCATTACGCCATGGCGGAATCCGAAAGGCTGCGATGGCGGAAATGACCCCAAAACGGCCCTTACCGCCGCCGTACGCTGCACCAGGTGCAATACCGCCACCCATCTTAGCGGTCACCGTAATGAGCGGGCACCGTAATGAGCGGCCACCGCAAATTACGGGCACCGTAAATATACGGAAACGGAAGTAAAAGCATGTGGCCGGAACGGGAAACAGCACGCCGCACAACTATAAAATCCGAATACCAACACAACCATAAAAAATCCGACCCTGACACACATCCCAACCCGTTCGCAACCCCAGTTAAAAAAATAAATATGGGAAAGGTAGCCAAGAAAGCGTGTGATCGCAAGCGGCAGGTCCACTTCTCCCGAGAGGAACTGACCGTGCTGACCGAGACCCTGCAGGAAAATGCCGCCGTCGTCTTCTCCAGTCAAATGACCAGGACGGCCCTTGCCAACAAGAAGGCCATATGGGCCCTTGTGGCACAGCGCGTAAGTGCGGTGGGGACAACACCCCGCACGCCACAGCAATGTCGCAAGCGGTGGGACGACCTGCGGATCCGCGTACGCAGCATACTTTCTGCGAACAGGAACATCGCCACAGCTACCGGGGGGGGATCAGAGTCGCCCATCAAGTTGACCCCCTGGGAGGAGATCTGCGCCTCCACCATAGGAATGGAGAGCATAGAGGGAGTCGGAGGGATGGAGAAAGGAGTGCCGACATCCGGAGAATCAGGTAGGTTGGCCAAGAGAAACAATGCGAAATCCACAAACCACGAACATGTGCAGTACCATGTGACCCCATAGTGCAATACATACTTTGCCCTGACAGCGCCCTCTAAAAGTCAGAATGAATAAACAAATTTATCAAGATGCCATAAACAACCCCTACATGTGCAGCATGCACCCCCTAACTGCAGGCAGCCAAATGAATGCATCCTCAACCCACACGAAAATGAGACCACCTCCAAGGCCCAGTCCCAAATCACCCTCATGTACCACCCCAATGCATTTGATACGTTGCCATTCCAAATCCCACAGACCCATAACTAACGCTCGCCCCTCTTTACTCCACCACAGGGTCCGATACCAACGACGAGCTGCAGGACACCCCTACCAGCACGCCTGCAAAGAGGGCCAGGACCAACGTCCCAAGAGCCTCCACCTCAGGTGCAAGGATCAAGACACGGCAGCAGCAGGAATCAAGTGCCAGCACACTGGAGGGGACTGCAACAGGCACCCCAGCAGCCAGCAAGTCCACAACCCCAGCACCACAGGTCCCCCCAAAGAACCTATCTGATGGCACTGCCTCTGGTGGTAGCAGCACCATAGGTGACACAGCTGTCATGCCAGCATGCTCCGACACGGAAAACAGTGCTGGCGACGTAGGTACCATCCATGACCTTTCCCAATCCCCCTGCATGTCCCATCCCCTACACCATGACGAAACCACGCAGGGGCACCCAGAAGACGACGACTGGCCAACCCCCACAAGTCCTGTGCCAAGGCAACATGTGTTGAGCAGCCCCCCTGTCACACCACCGCAAATGTCCATGGCCCAGCAGAGGCAACAGTCCCTCGACCTGCTGATCGAGCAACAGCAGGAAGTGTCCACGCTACTCAAGGACCATGCGAATGAATGCGGGGGTTCCAGGGCAGCCATGGAAACATCCACCGAGACACTCAGGGCACAAATAGAGAAAAGTAGTGAGAGCCTCAGGGGAGAAATGGAGAGAAGCACCGAGAGCCTGAGAGCACAAATGGAGAAAAGCACCGAGAGCCTGAGGGGGGAACTAAATGCGACGTCCAAAGACGTTTGTGCTGAACTTGCTGCTGTGCGCCGTGTGCTCTCGGAGCTCTCACAAACCCTCAGAGACATGCATGGACGCGAGCAGGCAGAGACGTCATCCGTGGCAAGTTCCGTCCAGGGCAGCCCCCAACGCAGATCTGGCAGAAACCTGCGCTCCACGGGCAGGGGTGCCCCTGATACCCGTAGAGGGGGCTTGCAATAGCGTCTACCCACGGGCAGCTTGCATATTTGGACACTGGTGTTGGGGGGGGAGGAAGTAGGGTGGAGGGGGTGTGTTGGGCTTCACTGGGTGGCGGGTCCATAGGGTGTATGAATCAAATCACATTAACAATACAGCACTTCATTATCATCCAATGACATGTGTGGACATTGATATTTGCGTACGAGGCCTTCATAGGCGTACAGTCCACTATGTGCCTGTACTACACACACACAGTGCCACAGGTCCCCTTTCCGTGTAATAGGCACCATGCGTGGTTGCTAGAAGCATGCATCTATGATGCTCTGTCGGATTGCACGTGCATCCTGTGCCTCATGGACTCCTTGGGGTGCCTCCACATCCCCACCCTCATCATCATCATCTTCAGGTGCATGCAGTACAGCGTCAGGGGGCATGGGCACATTCCTACGTATGCACATGTTGTGCAGCATGACACATGCCATGACCATCTTAGAAACCCTCTCATGGCTGTACATGAGTGCCCCGCCAGACCTGCTGAGGCTGCGGAAACGAGCCTTCAGTAGGCCGAATGCCTGTTCAATGACCACACGGCTACGTGAGTGGGCATGGTTGTAGTCCTCCTCATGCTGGTTCTGTGGGTTCCGGATTGGTGTAAGGAGCCATCTCTTCAGTGGATACCCGGCATCACCTGTATGGGACGAATAAAGGGTGTCAGTGGAATGATAGTGCTAAGTAGCCCCCCCCCCCTCCTGCAAGGTCATTGACGCATCAAATGGGCCACGATGTCATGCATGGAATGAGACTCACCGAGTAGCCAGGATCTGTGCCCTGCGTGTCGCTCCATGTAGCGTGGTATTCTTGAGTTCCTCAGGACCATAGAATCATGGGTAGATCCTGGAAATCTGGCACAACAATGCGTAAAGATCTTGTTGGAGTCACACACCATTTGCACATTGATTGAATGAAATTGTTTCCGGTTGCGGTACTGGACCTCCATGGCATGTGGGACAACCAATTCAACATGGGTGCAGTCGATGGCACCAATGCAACCCGGGATGCCGCCAAGTGCATGGAATCCCACCTTTGCGTTGGTAATTTCCTGGCACGTGCGTGGTAGTGTGATGTGGTCGTCGGCGTGCTTCAGGAGGGCATCGTGCACTTGGGAGAGTGTCCGTGAGAACAGTGGCTGTGAAATGCCATGCAACTGTCCCACTGTGTGCTGGTAGGTGCCTGTGGCCAGGAAGTGGAGTACAGACACCACCTTCAGTAGGGGTGGGATGGCGGTTGGGCTATCTATCATGCTCACGAGGTCAGCATGTGTCATGTCCACAATGGCGATTATGGTGTCCCGGTCCAAACGGTAGAGGGTGTGGATCTGCTCAGCAGTGAGGTTGAACGGATCAGCTCGGAGGCGTGGGATTGCGGGCCGCCTGCGTGTTGGTAGTGGCAGTGCTTGTGGGCCTTGCTGACCCTGCCTTGCCCTCCTCCTCCTCCTTCTCCTCCGTCTCCCCTGTGCGCCCGGTTGTTGTACCTGTTGTTGTTCGTCGTCTTCTTGTAGTTGTAGCACTTGCAGTGCTATCTGGTGCCCCAGGCCCAACATCGCTAGTCCTGCCGGTAGCATTTTGGAGTGGGAGTGGTTGTGGGCGGGGTTTGGGTCTGCTATATATGTGCTGTCGGCCTGTATGGCCTCCACCTGTGCTGATTGAATGAATCTGTGGCAGATGCAATCCCTTCTGGCCGAGCACGTCCCGCACGTAAGGCTGCATTTGGCCGCATGGCAT
The DNA here is from genome assembly GCF_040938575.1 of Ambystoma mexicanum. Taxonomy (NCBI): domain Eukaryota; kingdom Metazoa; phylum Chordata; class Amphibia; order Caudata; family Ambystomatidae; genus Ambystoma; species Ambystoma mexicanum. The sequence goes on along the minus strand of NC_090926.1, from coordinate 1,222,808,423 downwards.
CTTGGGATTGGAATCATGTATCGAATCCCGATGGCAGTGTGATGTACTTTGACTGATTTTCATGCTATGCTCCCATTGTTACACATGCTATGATTGCAGCCGCTTACATACCTGTGAAGAGTCAGTGGTATGTAGGGCTCGATCGATGGCCGACCCTCATGCAGCACAGTATCGTACTTCACCGACGGGCGTGGCGTCCCATTTGTGATTGCAGCCAGTTAGCATTATGACACACAGCCGCACTACATTGATGTAATTGTGAATGCAAGCGTTCACAGAAGCCTTTTCGACGTAATGTTGCAAGTGAGGAATTCGAAGGCCAGCATTTTTGGTTGCGAAGTAGCGGTGAGGAGACGCCCACAGGTCTGGCTGGAAATGTAACGTTCTATTGTTGAATGTCCTTGGGACAGGGCCCATAACGAGCAAGCAATGAATGACATGAATTGAATGGGATGCGCAATAGCGTAGTGGACGATAAGGCAGGACGTTCCCAAGTCCATCTAGCTTCACGACACTACAGATCCGGCCAGGAGCACAGTGGTTTTTGCAGACTGCATTACGCACAGACGCGATGGAAGTTTCACATATTATGTGAGTGAATGTTCATGCGTTTTCATTGCGGGATGAGGGAATGATGAATGGATGCATGGACAGATGATTCCATTTAGGGTCTGCCATGTACATGTGTTTTTTGATTCAATCCCCTTCCCCTGCGCTATGTGATGCAAGGCTGCCATAGTGGGACTTACGTCTATCTGCCCTTGTCGGATCCTCCCTGTCTCGACGCGCCTTCATACACTTGTGTCTAGGCACGTTACTAATCCCATGTCATGGGTTCTATCTTGACGGACGCATGCACAGTAACCGACGTTGCCAATGGTGTATTAACCTCGATTGGTTTCGTTATGTATCGATACTGATTTAGGGGTGTGTATATTCCTTTGGAGTGGGCTAGCATGCATATGGGTGTGGATTTGGTGTGTTGAATGAAGATAGTGATGCATCATGTGTCCTGTAGTGCAATCGGTTAATTTGTGTTTCATTTTGGTGACAGGTATCTCCTGCCCTATTGCAGATGCCATCTGTACGCCACTCCTCCAGATGGATTCTACTCTCGACACCTCCAGCTTCGGGTGAATCAGTGGAGCACCATTACGATCTTATGGGACGATCGCCAATGGGCCACATGCCCTTACGCTGTTCTGGTGGCTAGGTGCAACATTTCGGCCTTTCAGCTGGACTAGTGCCTGCCTCATGGGACGGACCTGCGGTTCTTGCCGCTTCCATGTTGCCTTTTGGAACGTTGATGTTGGCCCTGTGTGCCATGATGGTACAGGGCGTCACACAAGTGGAAGCTGGTCAATTATTGCAGATGCAGCCCTCGGTGATGATGGATGTTTTGGTGTTATTTTACAAATTGCTGTGAGGCCTTTGTCATTTGGATGTGCATTTAAATTGTATTCCGATATTTGGCGTGTTGCGTTATTCTTTGCAGGTGATGTGGCGATTTTCGATTTTTGGCGGTATGTATTGCGAGATGATCTGCATTGTGTTCCGCCTTCTGAGTTGAGTTGTGTGGTACAGTACTGGCCGCTTTTGCCTACGTAGCACAGTGTGGTCACGGATAGGGGCTGCCATCGTGACTGTTTACATGATGTGCTGTTCAGGGGCGGGGGATTGGCTTTTGGCCGACTGGTGCCTGTCAGCCAGGTCGATTGATGGTATGATGGGATGTTCAGAATGTGGCTGGTCACAGGTGCCTGTGTTTGCGTGCGTTTGTTGGAGGGGGACTGGGGTCATGTCCATTGGAATAGCTTCTGTATTCATGCCATCTGTGCCCTGCAGCTCCCATCGGCCCCTCTTGGGATGTGCCTGGCTGCTCAGTCACCCTGCCAACTTGTGTGGTACATGCTTCTGCTGATGGTTGGTTTGTTTACTGGCAAGAGTACAGGGCTGGTGCAATCCCCCTCAGGATGCTGTTTTGGATGTTGCCTTGCGCTGGTGGCAAGCGATGGGGGACTACTGTTGTTTTGTGTCATGTGTTCTTGATTTCCATTTTGATGTCTTGTACCTTCACATGCCTGTGCTGCATCAGTACGGCTATGGTGACATGCCGTACATGGATGCCCACTCACGGGGCGCTTTGGACACCTGCATGCATTTCTACGTTGGCATGCATGGGTGAATTGTAGATTTCACTGGTTGCATGGTGTGAGTACATTGCGCCTGCCAGGAGTTGTGCAATGTGGCCAGGGAGTGGAGTACAGGCACTCAGTGGGCCATTTACGGTTGGTTCACGATGCCGTATTTCTCGCCATGGCGGAATGGTCCATTCCGCCATGCCTGATGGCGTTAGGTACATGTCCGCTAGGGTCGGAATTGGCGTACCGTTGCACCATGGTGGTGTTTGCGGTTTGGCATGGTGCGCGCGCGCGTGCTTAGTGCAGTTAGCGTTGGCGTTCACTACGGTGTCGCTAATGGCTTCGTACTTTGCGGTGACGGGTCATGATCGCAACGAGCGGTGTTCGATGGCGGTATTGCATTTCCGCCATCATTTTTCCATTTCCGCAAGGGTCGTAATGAGGCCCATTGTGTTTGAAAGCGCCCATGGGGCAAAGGGAGGGAACATGGTGAAAAGGCAATATAATATAATAAAGAAAACAGGATAGAGGTGGTCCTACTAGGCCTTTTGAGCATTCGGATCGTGCAAATACAGAAAGAGACAGAGTGAGAGGGAGCAGGGGTGGGGCGAGAAGGGGTAAGTGCAAAGGAGATTCCCCAGGGAATGCGCCGGGGGGTGGGGGGGCTGGTGTGCCAGGGAGTAAGTTGCCAGGTACCAGTAAAGTGCTAGGCAGAGATTGCATAGAAGGAATGGTCATCTGCCGATATAAAGTGCAGTCCTGTGAGGGGAATACAAAGAAAAAGTGCCCCACCTGGAATGATTTAAATGTACAGACACACATTATTTGCGTTTTTGTCATGTATGGTGGAGACTGGTGCATTTAATGCCAACTTACTAGAAAATACCCCGATAACTATAGGGGCAAACAGACTTCAAAATTTGACTAATTCGTTCAAAGGATCCTAGGCAACTCATACATAAGTTTGCTTTTCTTTTGGAAAACCTGTACTTCTCATGTATTGTGTCTTTTTATTTTACAAAAAGTTAAATCACTTTCATATCTTATCACCAATTCAGTAATCATCAGACATATCAATGCAAAAAAAATAATACATGCATCCAATTCAACATACAATATATACATTATTGGCCATGATTGGTTCTTTGTACTTAATTCAAGAAAAATGAAAGAGAACTAAAAGTAAAGTAAAAGGAGAGAACAAATATCGATAGACATAATTGCTAGCAAGCTCCCAAGTGGTGTCTCAATATCACAGTCCTTATTCTCTGACTAGTTTCAAAGGAGACCTTAAATTCAGTCTTTGAACACCCAATCATAAGCCAGGGGTCTACGTAGTACTACAGTTATATATACAAAAAACTGTAGAGCCTCATTCCTATGTGCCATATGTGCTTCCAAGGGGGCTTTATGTTTCAACGGCAGAAAAGTCCATGTACCACCTTCCTCAGGACCAAACAAAGTACAGCCACCCCTTACGATTGAGGGAGAAACGGCTTATCCATGCTGTATAAGTCCCAGAGAGGGAATGTCTCAGGACTGGGTGCAGATGCTAGGAAGAGTTAGCTGGGCCCGTTGTGACCGTCAAACGTGCAATGCTTTCCTGGTGCAGGACACTCGCGATGCGCGAAATATCTGAAGGTAAGACTGCCTACGGGAGGGTTTAGGAGCCTGCAGTGGAATGGCAAGCTTGGTGCTGTGTCAGCGTTGAGTGCGCGTTGTCATGGTAGTCAGGGTTGGCGTAATGGACAGTATGGATATGCTTGTCAGAGGTGCAGTGTGTCGAAATCTTGCTGCTAAACAGTGAGCCGGACAGCCGGGTCCATGTGTGTGCCGGTTGTCAGGGCAACCAAAGGTATTGGCGGTCTTGTGAGGGAACACAGGTCAGTGGGTGCCCAAGGGCCATTGCTCCGAGCGGCAATGGCTGTAGGCGATTGGGAGGACAGCCATGAACCAGGAGGACACATACAGGCCAAGGCCACCTATCTCAGCGACTGGCGTTCTTCACTGGAGGGGCAAGGAGGGTTTTGGTGGATTTAGTCTGAGGCAGACAATATTCCTCCTGAAATGCTGCATGTTGTGCTCTTTCCTCGCTGTACACCTATGACAATATCACTTGATAATTAAGCAGTCCTTTCCTATATGAAAATCAAAATGGCACGCAGATCCTGATGGAGATAGTTATATAGTTGGACACCGTCTATATAAACCCTGTGTATTTTTCTTGAACCAATCATACATTTTCCATATTTTTGACACTAAATGGGCCCCATTAATTCAATATAGTTCTGAGGAGACATGAAGGAATAAGAAACATCCCTTTCTTGCACGAAAATCATTTTGGCTCACACACTTGTACACCGTAACTTTCAAGCACCCTTCTACGAGATTCATGTGAATGTATACTGAGTCGTATCTTTCACCGAATTTGAGGGATGTGCACCCATTTCTTAATGTATTCTTATGAAGCTATGTTTGAACCAGTACCTAGTTTCTTCCTGCATGAAAATCAATTTTTCTTGCAGATCTGGATCGACATAATCCCTGTATATTTTGCTTAGCGGAACAAGAATTGTCAAGAAGGTTGGCACCACATGTTCCACCATTAGCTCAATGCAGATCTATGGAGCTATGTCTGATTGAGAAGCTACACTTTCTGTATGAAAGCAAATTTGGTTCACCAGTTGTTACATTGTTACTATGCAGCAGGTATTCTTCTATGAGATTTTGTCATGCGCCGCCCATGGAAGTGTTGGCAGCAATGGAAGTACTTGTAAAATGGTGCTTCAAGTTGCCATATTGATGGTCTAGTCTTCCTCCAAGATGGCCGCCACCACTATATTGGTGGGAGGAGTGGCCTGACTACCCTGCGGTGTAACCGTCTCCTGGGTTTACGCTGCCAGACCCTGTATACAGTGTTCTAGCGTCCTTGATTCAGTTTCCTCTTGCACCAGTTTTTTCAGCTCTCTTCCTTGCACCTCTCTCACTAGCAAACGCTTTGTTTACTTTCCTAATGGCACCTTTTGTCCAGTTTACCGCCTCTTTGCGGCTCCTGTCCCACTTTCTAGCGATTCTGTACTTTCCTTGTGGTATCTTTCTTGCTACCTTGCAAACTATTCTTTCCGCTCCTTCGCGGCTTTCATGTTTCTCACAGGTGGTTCTGTCCCATACCTTCGTGAGATCCTTTCCGCCATCCTGCCGGCTGTCCTTCTCCATTTTTGCTGGCTGGTCTGTTCATGTTCTATTGATTTTGCTGCTATTTCTTAACTCACTCCTGCCTATTCGCGGTCTTATCTCCCGCTTATCGGGAGTTAGTGCTCACCGCTTCAGTTTACTACCTTTCCTCTGTATTGCTTTGCGTACAGATTCTGACTATACCGGGTTTTGCTATCTTTCTTCTTAAAGAGGCAGCTACGTACTTACCGCCTTTTGTTCGGTTCACACTAGGTTTCTTATTTCTTTGGTTTATTCTTTTACATTTTGCTTGCTAGGTAGTTTATGATATTTGTGTTCTGGCTATCATCCTGCCTGTTAGCTGGAAACTTAATTCCAGTCTTGGAAGAAGGACTACTGCTCCCACTTGGTTCTTGGATTCCAGTCTGATATACCCTTGGTTCCTTTTGGAGACTGCTGACCTCAGGCTGTGGTTCTACAGTAGTCCTAGAATGTTTGCTTGCTGCCACTGACTTGGACATTTATTCACGTCTCATTGGGAATCCTTTGAAGAAAAGACAAGCTCTATATAAGAGTTCCGGAGCCATTCTACATTCAAGGTTTTTTATACCAAGGAGGCTTTTTCCCTGATTTTTTGGGAGCTCGCTCCTCGGTGATCCCCTGCTCTTGGGGTTCTCCTCAGGCCAAGGTGGCCTCCGAGGAAGCTCGCCCCTACCTTCATCAGAAGGAAAATAAACCTAAAGAACTCAGAAGACCATGACGGAAGAAGGATTCTGAAGCCCAAGAAAGCTCAATTGAAGACACAGGTGAGGAGGAGGACTGGGAGGTATCCCCAGGACTTGACAGATTTAGCTGGATTTAGCCCAAAGCAGCAATATTGCTCAGAAAGTGTGGGGTGATGAATCAAGAGAATCAGTCACTTCTCCCAAAGAGGGAACCTTTCCCTGTGAGGCTAGGGAGGTGAGCCTTCTACACAACAATCATCCTAGGGAACTTAAAATGCCTGAATCTGGTCTGTCACCTCCTTCTTACCTCCGACAGTCTATTGCAATGAATATTTACCTGAGAATTTAACATATCCTTTCCTATGTGAAATTTAGCTGGCTCACACACTACTATTTTGTTAATCACACATTAGGAATCCGCTTACAATATCCAGGTCAATTTAGCCTGGCCAAACAATATATCCCACGAAATGTGTCATGCCCCACCCTGAAGACACTGTATTTCAAAGAAGATATGCCTGAAAAGTCAGGATTCAGCCCAGATTCCCGTGCAGACGGCTGACTCCACAGGCTTCGGTGCTCATTAATGGCACTGCAATAGGTAACCTTGTCTGAATTTTCTTCACTCATTCTAAGCTCTCGTCAGAAAATATAACCCACCTGCCCAGCCCACAAAAGCTGGCTCAATGCCCATGCCCTTCACCTTGCAGCATCATTCGTCATTGTTGTCTCCTCGAACGCCATGATCCCAGCAAAAGATCTCGTCTGCCTGTGTTCATCTTTCTGAGTAGTTCCTGCTTACATTTAATGATCACGTCCTCATGTTGTCTGCCATGTCCTGTCTGCTCCTCACCAGAATTCCTCTGCCAGTGTTGGTCACCCACCGGACCCTCCACCTTGGTAAGTTTGGGGATTTATGTGAGAGCCTAATCACTTGGGCAGTGGGGAGGGCTCTGGTCAAGTCTGGGCACTTCTCTTCTGGCACGCTGATGTTCCACTGTGCAGTTATCCACCCTAGAGTCTTCTGCCTCTACGCTGCAAGTTTCCGGAAATACTCCTGTCTGCCCAGTCGACTCCAGCCCATCGCCCTCTCCAACCGAGGATCCAATCAAAACATTCTCCACCTATTGGATTTCTCAATAATAGAGAAGAGAACTTCTTTCCGATGACGGAACTCAAGAGGGTCTACAACCGCATTTTAGCTGACTGACCCACCACTGTTGGCGGGCCCAGACTGATATGCAAATGGATATTTCTCCTCTGTGAAGAGTCATCGAACTAAAACATGGTTGTATACCCTCCTGGGCTACGTCATCAGAATGAAGTTCTCTTCCATAGAACAGGTTATTAGAACCAGGTATGCCCTCGGTAGAGGGGCTCCCACACGCTTGTTAATTTTGTAATACTTGTGGTATCACCCTAAGTCACCTGGAGTAATCCAGATGTGGACCGCTTGCACAGTGTGCTTTAGAGAGGCTCAGCTTCACCTTATTGAGGAGGCCCAACAAGGCTGAAATATGTGTCTGAGGTTGCTGATGGTACTCTTGTTCAGAGGAGTATTGCCTAGCATTTCGCTGCTGGCCTACCTTTGTGGGTGGTACCAGACTGATATGCAAATAGAGAGGATATCTCTCCTTTGTGAAGGGTCATTCAGCTGAAACGTGGTTCTAGACCCTCTTGAGTGGAAGTAATTCCATAGAACAGGTTATTTTACCCATGTTCGTCCTCAGTAGAGGAGCTCCCACACTCTTGTTCATTTTGTAATACTTGGGGATTCACCCTAAATCACTGGGGATGATCCAGACATGGAGCCCTTGCTCACTCTGCCTTAGAGATACTCAGCGTCACCTCAATGAGGGGTCCCAACAAGGCTGAAACACATGTTTGGGATTGGTGATGTCACTCTTGTTCAGAGAAGTATTGTCCAGCTTTCGGTGCTGGAATGCTCTTCTTGGAGGGACACGACTCATATGCAAATTGTTATTTCTCCTTTTGTGCTAAAATATGGTTGAAGATCCTCCTGAGTGCAAGAAATTTCATAGAACAGGTAATTTTCAGAGGGGCTCCCACTATCTTTTTACCCTTTACAAAACATGTTACTTATTATTTATTTTTTCCTTGAGCCGAGCAAGAACTTTCAAGGAAATCTGACACCAAATCAGTCCCCGTTATTCAATAAAGATCTATGGGGACAGATACAAATACTTTCCTACAAGATAATCATTTTGGCTCACAAATCTTTAAATTGTTACTCACACAAAAGGTAACCCTCTATGAGAATCTACAAGATTCAGGTGGTATTAGCCCGAGCCACACAGAATCTTTCATGTGAATGTGTCATGCCAAATAAATTAGATGCTTGAAAAGCACCTCAGCCCTGGTAGCTATTCTGACCACCCGGGCTGCACATCAGAGGAAGGGCTCAGTGGCAGGGTTACTTCAGTGGAGGCCCCTCTGATCACAAGATAAAGTGGAGAAACAAGCAAAGCCCCAAATAAAAGGAAAAACCTTAGAGGACCTACAGATTGGGCCAAGTGAGCCACAAAAATTGAATTCTGGTCTGAAAAGGGGACACAATTGAATGCTCTAGGAGCAAAACTGTGCAGGTAGACATATGGACAATTAAAGGCAGCACACCCTAACGTATTCCTTCGATGTTACTTTAGTTATTATTTATTAGCAACTTCACAAAATACAAAAAAGAACTCTGCAGAAAAAACTTTGGGAAACTCCCAACGCACCTGGCCTGGATGCAGGTTGTTCGACCAATGCAGTACAGCCACGCCGCTGTTAAGTGGGTACGAACCAGGCAGGAGTCAGGCAAACAAATTAGATTCTGTTTATTTTAAGAGTAAGGCACACGACCCCCAGCCAGGGAAGCAGCCACCAACTACCAACAGTGGAATCTCAGCAGTTCTAAACTGTACATTCCACATCTGAAATCTATGATGTAAATGCATGCCAACAGTAACTTTAATGACAAAGCTAGCAACAACAACAGCATACTAATAAACAGCATAGAATACACAGTAAGCAACAGCATGCAAGCACCCACTCCAAGCAGTGACATACAAGCATCCACTCTAACACCTCCCTTCCTTAACATTCAAACAGCCAACCTCACCCCTCCTACCATTCATACCAAGTACAGCCACCCTCTCTTTGTTCCAGACTCCTCCGCCTCTAACCAACACAGAAGAGCCCAAATATTTCACAACTTCTTTGGGATCCAAATAAACAGTGGAACCTTTCCGCACCCTGGTGGGCAGTTTCACCTTTATCCACTACCCCTCTTTCACAGTGAAATTCCTGCAACAATTCTTCTGGTCATAGCGCAATTTAGACTTGACACCAGACATGGATATCTTCTCTTTCAAACATTCCAGATCCGCACCCACACACTTCGATTTATCCATCCAACCCTGGACATAAATGCAAATTATGTCCTTTCCCACGCAGGACTTCAAATGGTGACACATCTGTGACACTGTGCGGTACCAGCCTGTACTGGAAAGTTCTTTCCATCACTGTTCTTATCCAGTCACCTACAGTAGCGACGGCGATTCTAATTGCCTCCATAAGGGTCCTGTTGAACCGCTCCACACACCCATTGGTCTGAGGGTGATACAGCGAGGTGGTGACTTGCTCCACACAATACTTACACAAAAGATCCTTGAATCCTTAGAGACTAACTTCGGAGCGGGCATACTGTCACGCCCCTTAGGAGGCGCTGGTCCCTCTGGCATCGTTGGACTCGAAGGTATGCAGCATCCATTTTTTCTCCTAAAATGGCAGTTCATTCCGCTTGCTGCAGTCTAGTTGTTTGACTCCCGAATGGCAGTTTGACTCCACCCCTACTCTGTGCACAGCATACCTGGCTCTCTCCCCAACAAGCAGATGCGTTGCTACTCTGCCAAAACAACGCTTCGTAATTACGGACCTAGGCTTTGTCTTCCTGTCCATCTTACGAACTCTATTCATGCTCACTTTCCGTTTCTGTTTTCTACTTATCAGCGCGATTTGACTTTCACCCGCGGATCTTAAAACTCAGCTCCAGATCACCCGGAAATAACGCTTGCACTTACACAGATTTCTCCTTCGCGTTCCAACTCCAATCTTTCCCCGGCTTCCTCTGAGGTACGAAGAGTAGTGCTAGCTTCTTAATTCATTCGGGCAGGCCGATAGTGTCTGGTTGTGGGTCAATCCTTGAACCTATCTGCAAATTTATAGACCACTTCCTGAAGCCCCTGAGCCAACAAACTCCGACGTACCTAAGAGATACTATGTCCACTATCTCAAAATTTGAAGAACGCCAATTCAACAGTGAACAGGAAATCCTAGTAACCATGGATGTAGTGAGCCTCTACACTAACATCCCACAAGAAGCAGCTATAGAGTGTATTCGACATCACTTAACCCATTTTATGACCCAGAGAAGAGTTCCAACCAACTTTATAGTGGAATTGTTAGAAATTGCACTAGTCAACAACTTCTTCACCTTTGATAATGACTATTATCTCCAAACAAGTGGGACAGCAATGGGAGCCGCCTTTGCCCCGAGTCTGGCTATAATCTTTATGGCAGAATTTGAAAAGCAATACGTCATTAACACTTCCAACCCTTTCCAAGATCAAATCTCCTCATGGTATAGATATATCGATGATGTCATCTTAATATGGAATGGGAATGAAAGTAGTCTTACCTCATTCCTTGAATGGATTAACACCCAGACCCAAGAAATCAAATTCACCATGAAAAAGAGCAATACCGCCATCGATTTTTTGGACCTCACCATCCTAGTCAAAAATGGCAAACTACAGTGTGATCTTTTCACAAAAGAAACTGAGAGGAACACTCTGCTTCACTACAATAGCCACCACCCAAGAAATCTAAGGGACAACCTCCCATATGGACAATTCCTAAGGCTAAGACGCAACTGCACAGAAATGGAAAAATTTCAAGAACATGCCATCAAGCTACAAAGTAAGCTTCAAGAAAGAGGATTCCCCAAAAAACTTGTTAAGCGGACCATAAAAAGAGCAAAATATACACCAAGAGAAAGCCTGCTAACACCCAGAGTCAAAAATCTAGAGCAAGAGAATATCATCACTTTTGTCTCTACTTTTGGCCCTGACACAACTAAAATCAAAGGTTTACTGAAAAAATTCTGGCCTTTGGTACAATTGAGCTTGCCTGAAGAAAAATCTCCACGAATGGCGCTCAAAAGATCCAAGAACCTAAAAGACATGCTTTCACATGCCAGACTAGAAAAGAAGTCACAAAGATCCACGCTCTGGAACATGCGGGAAATAAGGGGGCACCACCCCTGTGGCACCTGTACGGTTTGCCGCTTCACCAAGAAAATGTCCTCATTCAGAATAGGTGAAAAAGATTGGCAACTCAGACAGTTTACAAACTGCAAAACAGCTAATGTAGTTTACATCATTGAATGTCCTTGTGGGGTTCGCTACATGGGGCAAACTACCCGACAAATCAACAAAAGGATCGGAGAACATAGATCTCAAATCCGATGTAAGTCTGCATCTGCCCCAATGGTAGAACATTTTATCGAAAACCATCATGGTCCGGACGATATTCTGTGGTGGATAGCAGACACAGTACCGAACACAAATAACGTGACCAACTCACTCAACCACAAAGAAGCGTGGTGGATATTTAAACTCAAAAGCACTACCAACGGCCTCAATGAGATAGATCCCATACACTTCAGCAGATAAACACATTAACTTTAGTCTTACTCTCCTCCTGCGACCCCTCATGAACTCTTCTGTCCTCCAGATGAGACCACGAACGGTGACAACTTGGCTCATTTTACTGTATGTTGTACAAAATTGTTCCCCATACTATGCTGCCACTCACATAAACCACAAGGACCTAGTCCGAGTCGCGCACATACAGCAATGTGCACCGAGTTTCCCAAACGCGCATGCGCCAGCGATTAGCATCTCCACCTCCTGACAGGCTCACTCAGTAACGCTACAGAAGTTCCGGCACAGGCATGCGCGATCGCTGAATACTACTCGCGGTGCGCATGCGCACCAAGTACCGCTGTGCACAGCGCGGCATCTTCTCCACTTATTGTTAAGAACTTCCCTATGGGAACGAGTCGCTTTGCTCGCAAGCTGCCCACGCTAACTTACTCGCCAGACTGCAGCCCACTCTGAACCATACCAAAGGTAATCAGAACCTCCTGTTACTTCTGTAACACTTTACATACACAATATATCGGGATCGTTCACTCCCTTTCCTTATTTCTTATGTATTTCTCTTTTACTAATACAGACCAGACAACGAACCTGGCCCTGATTCAGCAATCTTCAAGTTGAAGTCAGACTTCTGCTGACCTTGGCCGACTTACCGGCTTCCTATGACTTTCCAGCATTGTTTGGGCACAGTAAATACCCAGCAAGGTGAGCGCGCCACAATCGCACGCTCCCCAACTACCACAGCTCATAAATACCCTGGACTACATGTTTTTGACTCTTACATATATTTTTCTGACTCCTGCAGCCCTTCACAGCCTGCCACCAACGCCCAGAAGCCCACCCAACTCTGCACCCTAATTGTCTTGGCACAAACAATCCATAGAATCTTGCAGCATCGCAGCCCCCAAGGTCAGTTCTGTCTCTCCCTTGCCCCAGATTTTATTGTGGTGTACCATAATCTTGGAACATATTGTGTTTTTTTAATTATAACAACAGTTTTTTACTTTTGATTCAGACACTAATAGTCCCCATATCTCTATTTTAGGGAGACCTATTCCAGGCCCAAGATGAAGGCTACCAGCCGAAACGTCTTTAGGACCCATATCTGCATACCTCTTCTGGTCCCAAAAACCTTTTTGATCTAAATCTAGACGTCGACCACGTGTTAGGTCACCCTTCAGCCTGGCTACAGACAACCAAGAATTTTCCCATTTAATGTGTTTGTTTTGGGTTGTCTCGCATCTGAACACATGATAATCACTTGTCACTAATGGTGATGGTTACTTTGTTCTTTGTTTTATTGCATTCTGCCAATTAATTTGGCCATCATAATGATGTGTGGACAGGGCTAAGACTGTGCTCTAACCTCCTGCACACCAAGTATCTCTGAATGAAAAACTTGTTTTGCATTTTTGTTGGCTCTCGGTACAAACAGTCTTGTATCAACAATATGGATGCATGATTTACTAAATGCACCAAGCAGCAAAATAAACTTATAAGCTGTATATAATACCTATTTCTGTCTGAACTACTTCATGTACATTTTCACATTTACAGTGTTTTTGTATTTCCCTGGACACAATAGAAATTACTTGGACCTACTAGAATCAGAAAGTAGTCCCGCTCCTATAATGTTACACGACAGAACAAACCCCTCTTTGTTAACCAAGTATTACTAGCCCAGTGTTCTGTCGCTTGTGGGCCATCCCTCCAGTTACCAGTATTTTGATATAGCACCATGCTATAATAGGGAATTCTGAAATTGTTTCCAAAAAAGTTTTTAGCACATGTGCCTCTCTATTTAGGCAAACATACACTTACACCCACATAGGGAGAACACGGTTTCTGACCCCCCAGGGCCTCTGCCTCTTCATACTAACAACATGAATCAAATGCTATCGTTTACGGAAGAAGAAATAGACAGCATCATAGAGGGACCATCTCTCTTCAATTTGGCAGGAGCACAGCAACATATTGCCTCCACAGCTTCAGGAGACAGTCTACTAAACTTAAAGAAAAAATGCTTCCGAACGGAAGTTCATGCACATTTTCTTAGAGAGTACCTCAGAGTTAATCTAGTACCAATGGGACTACTGGTCAGGAATGAACCAGCATTATTCCTTGAGGACAAGGAATATATGCTGGGCTTCAGCAAAATCTCGACAAAATGTAGTAGGGACCTAATGGCTCTTACCATAACAACAGCACAGCGCATTCACGCCAAAATACAACAAGATCTAAAAGAAGAAGAAACTAAATTTCTAAATGACGCTAGTCTGTCGAATGCTAGGGAGAAGTTGAAAGAAATTGACAAAGCTTTTGACCAATTTACCTCTATCACATTGGAGAAAAAACACAAAAAACTAGCAAAAGACATTAGCAATTTCAAAATTGAAGTGGTTTACCCATACTTATCGACAGAATACAAGGACAAAAAGGAAAAGGAAAGACTGACGAACCAAACCTCAGCAACCCGAAACAGACGTAAATGGGTCTCCTTCTCAGACACCTCAAGTTCGGATTCATCCTCAGGAGATCCTAATCAGAGCAGGCACAAAAACAGACAACATGGGCAATATCAACCACCCAACCAGGTGCCTTTTTTAGGACAAATGGCCCCCAGAGGCGCATACTGGGGGCCCCCTCCACAACCACAGGCAATGGAGTTTTTCAACTACCCACAGTGGGGACAGCGCACTCAGAGGAGGAGAACCAACCGCAGGTTCTAACTGAAATACCAATCTTCAACTTATCAGGATATGTGCTCTCAAAAGAAGAAACGTCCGTCCTGACCAAAGGACTATCATTTGTACCCACAGAACATACAGACTGGTTCCAATTAGACACTGAACTATCGAATCTCTTTAGAAGTATTAGAAGGAAAGTGTACTTCAAGGATAAAGATCTTCGTCCAGAACAAGAAGACACAGGACTAAGAATTAAATCTACATTCAATCCTTCAGAAAACGAGGTACCCAGCTCCTTGCTCACTTTTGAAAAATGTATATCAAAAGAAATCAGAAAACTTCAAACCAATCCCAAACAGATGAGACAGAATTTGACTGCTGGGGAACGCAAGGCTTTAACAACACTAGCAGAAAACAAGGATTTGATTATAAAAACAGCGGACAAAGGGGGAGGAATTGTGATTCAGAATCTTACACAATACAAAGGAATGGTGATGCAATTATTAAATACAGAAGGCAACTACAAAAGACTAAGGAAAGATCCCTCATGTGCCATAAAACATAAAATTCAGGAAACAACTAGATTTGCATTAGAGCAAGAGTGGATTACAGAAAGGGAAGAAATTTTCCTCAACACTTCTGAAAATAGAATACCAGCATTTTATGCTCTTCCAAAACTCCACAAAGACAGCGTAAATCCTCCGGGCAGGCCGATAGTGTCTGGTTGTGGGTCAATCCTTGAACCTATCTGCAAATTTATAGACCACTTCCTGAAGCCCCTGAGCCAACAAACTCCGACGTACCTAAGAGATACTATGTCCACTATCTCAAAATTTGAAGAACGCCAATTCAACAGTGAACAGGAAATCCTAGTAACCATGGATGTAGTGAGCCTCTACACTAACATCCCACAAGAAGCAGCTATAGAGTGTATTCGACATCACTTAACCCATTTTATGACCCAGAGAAGAGTTCCAACCAACTTTATAGTGGAATTGTTAGAAATTGCACTAGTCAACAACTTCTTCACCTTTGATAATGACTATTATCTCCAAACAAGTGGGACAGCAATGGGAGCCGCCTTTGCCCCGAGTCTGGCTATAATCTTTATGGCAGAATTTGAAAAGCAATACGTCATTAACACTTCCAACCCTTTCCAAGATCAAATCTCCTCATGGTATAGATATATCGATGATGTCATCTTAATATGGAATGGGAATGAAAGTAGTCTTACCTCATTCCTTGAATGGATTAACACCCAGACCCAAGAAATCAAATTCACCATGAAAAAGAGCAATACCGCCATCGATTTTTTGGACCTCACCATCCTAGTCAAAAATGGCAAACTACAGTGTGATCTTTTCACAAAAGAAACTGAGAGGAACACTCTGCTTCACTACAATAGCCACCACCCAAGAAATCTAAGGGACAACCTCCCATATGGACAATTCCTAAGGCTAAGACGCAACTGCACAGAAATGGAAAAATTTCAAGAACATGCCATCAAGCTACAAAGTAAGCTTCAAGAAAGAGGATACCCCAAAAAACTTGTTAAGCGGACCATAAAAAGAGCAAAATATACACCAAGAGAAAGCCTGCTAACACCCAGAGTCAAAAATCTAGAGCAAGAGAATATCATCACTTTTGTCTCTACTTTTGGCCCTGACACAACTAAAATCAAAGGTTTACTGAAAAAAATCTGGCCTTTGGTACAATTGAGCTTGCCTGAAGAAAAATCTCCACGAATGGCGCTCAAAAGATCCAAGAACCTAAAAGACATGCTTTCACATGCCAGACTAGAAAAGAAGTCACAAAGATCCACGCTCTGGAACATGCGGGAAATAAGGGGGCACCACCCCTGTGGCACCTGTACGGTTTGCCGCTTCACCAAGAAAATGTCCTCATTCAGAATAGGTGAAAAAGATTGGCAACTCAGACAGTTTACAAACTGCAAAACAGCTAATGTAGTTTACATCATTGAATGTCCTTGTGGGCTTCGCTACGTGGGGCAAACTACCCGACAAATCAACAAAAGGATCGGAGAACATAGATCTCGAATCCGATGTAAGTCTGCATCTGCCCCAATGGTAGAACATTTTAT
The DNA here is from genome assembly GCF_040938575.1 of Ambystoma mexicanum. Taxonomy (NCBI): domain Eukaryota; kingdom Metazoa; phylum Chordata; class Amphibia; order Caudata; family Ambystomatidae; genus Ambystoma; species Ambystoma mexicanum. Next base: position 1,222,791,869 of record NC_090926.1, on the reverse strand, counting down.
CGAAAACCATCATGGTCCGGACGATATTCTGTGGTGGATAGCAGACACAGTACCGAACACAAATAACGTGACCAACTCACTCAACCACAAAGAAGCGTGGTGGATATTTAAACTCAAAAGCACTACCAACGGCCTCAATGAGATAGATCCCATACACTTCAGCAGATAAACACATTAACTTTAGTCTTACTCTCCTCCTGCGACCCCTCATGAACTCTTCTGTCCTCCAGATGAGACCACGAACGGTGACAACTTGGCTCATTTTACTGTATGTTGTACAAAATTGTTCCCTATACTATGCTGCCACTCACATAAACCACAAGGACCTAGTCCGAGTCGCACACATACAGCAATGTGCACCGAGTTTCCCAAACGCGCATGCGCCAGCGATTAGCATCTCCACCTCCTGACAGGCTCACTCAGTAACGCTACAGAAGTTCCGGCACAGGCATGCGCGATCGCTGAATACTACTCGCGGTGCGCATGCGCACCAAGTACCGCTGTGCACAGCGCGGCATCTTCTCCACTTATTGTTAAGAACTTCCCTATGGGAACGAGTCGCTTTGCTCGCAAGCTGCCCACGCTAACTTACTCGCCAGACTGCAGCCCACTCTGAACCATACCAAAGGTAATCAGAACCTCCTGTTACTTCTGTAACACTTTACATACACAATATATCGGGATCGTTCACTCCCTTTCCTTATTTCTTATGTATTTCTCTTTTACTAATACAGACCAGACAACAAACCTGGCCCTAATTCAGCAATCTTCAAGTTGAAGTCAGACTTCTGCTGACCTTGGCCGACTTACCGGCTTCCTATGACTTTCCAGCATTGTTTGGGCACAGTAAATACCCAGCAAGGTGAGCGCTCCACAATCGCACGCTCCCCAACTACCACAGCTCATAAATACCCTGGACTACATGTTTTTGACTCTTACATATATTTTTCTGACTCCTGCAGCCCTTCACAGCCTGCCACCAACGCCCAGAAGCCCACCCAACTCTGCACCCTAATTGTCTTGGCACAAACAATCCATAGAATCTTGCAGCATCGCAGCCCCCAAGGTCAGTTCTGTCTCTCCCTTGCCACAGATTTTATTGTGGTGTACCATAATCTTGGAACATATTGTGTTTTTTTAATTATAACAACAGTTTTTTACTTTTGATTCAGACACTAATAGTCCCCATATCTCTATTTTAGGGAGACCTATTCCAGGCCCAAGATGAAGGCTACCAGCCGAAACGTCTTTAGGACCAATATCTGCATACCTCTCCTGGTCCCAAAAACCTTTTTGATCTAAATCTAGACGTCGACCACGTGTTAGGTCACCCTTCAGCCTGGCTACAGACAACCAAGAATTTTCCCATTTAATGTGTTTGTTTTGGGTTGTCTCGCATCTGAACACATGATAATCACTTGTCACTAATGGTGATGGTTACTTTGTTCTTTGTTTTATTGCATTCTGCCAATTAATTTGGCCATCATAATGATGTGTGGACAGGGCTAAGACTGTGCTCTAACCTCCTGCACACCAAGTATCTCTGAATGAAAAACTTGTTTTGCATTTTTGTTGGCTCTCGGTACAAACAGTCTTGTATCAACAATATGGATGCATGATTTACTAAATGCACCAAGCAGCAAAATAAACTTATAAGCTGTATATAATACCTATTTCTGTCTGAACTACTTCATGTACATTTTCACATTTACAGTGTTTTTGTATTTCCCTGGACACAATAGAAATTACTTGGGCCTACTAGAATCAGAAAGTAGTCCCGCTCCTATAATGTTACACGACAGAACAAACCCCTCTTTGTTAACCAAGTATTACTAGCCCAGTGTTCTGTCGCTTGTGGGCCATCCCTCCAGTTACCAGCTTCTTAATTCAGCTCAATTACTAGTTTCTTCGTCTAACTGTAATCTTCTATATTTCAGTCCTCTCCTTACCGGAAGCAATATACGCCATTTGATTCACAGCTCAGACTCAATCCCGTTTCGCATATCAGGTACATACCAGTCGGTAGAAACACAGTCACTGTTCCTCCTCACTATTCTTGTCTAACACTCATTTCTTTGGTAGTGAAGCCTTCCAAGGTTCAAGATCTTCGGTCTATGTGTCATTTCTCACCGCAGTCAACATTTAAAGGGGTGCATCTCGTCCCCTTCTCTTTCATTACTTACCTTACTTTATCTTCTATTTTTATTACTTACCATGTCAATCTCATCTTTTCTGAGTAGACTCCACAGCTTCAAATCAGCTCCTGCCTAGAAGAAACACCCGAAGCAGACGACTTCCAGACACACAGGGTTTTATTCCCCGCCGAGGGTTTCCCTGGAGTTCTTCTCTCCATCTGGGGCTTTTGTCACAGATTGAGAGAGGGGTTTCAGGGGGATTCCTATAGCATCGGTTCTCGTAAGCCACGGACACAGACGTGTTCAAGAATCCCACTCCGCTGGTGAGTCCTTGATTGAGGATCCAGTCCTTGCTATATTCTGATATCACATGTGTATACGTTATACAGTGGTTTACAATTGTTACAGTCTTACAGTTAGCAACGCCCAATAAAAAGAAATATCGAGTAGAGAAAGAACTGGACGCTTGGTAGTGGTCTCCAACTGACTTTCGGTTCTTAAAATGGACCCAGCTCAGCAACAACAATTGCTGACTGCTGTTCAGTCATTGACTGCCAAAGTACAGGCTTTAAAACAGGAAGATGCCATTCTACGCCAGTATATGGGAAGGGCTCCTAGTTGTTCCGAATTGCCTCCCGGTCTAATTCCTGGGGGTTTATATGATGGGGATGCTCATAAATTAAAAGCTTTCATAGAAGCTTGTACTGTCCAGTTAGCCTGGGCTACCCCATTGGTTACCACTAATAATCCCTTGCTGGATTCTTACCAGGCCTTTTTGAATAGCCTTAGGACCATGTTTGGGAGGCAAGAGATCACAGTTTCAGCTCAAGAACAGCTCTTAGATTTCAAACAAGGGTGGCAAGACTTATTATCGTATATTACCAGTTTCAAACAATTGGCTCCAGGCACATCCTGGGCTGATGATGCTCTCATCACGCTATTTAGAAGAGGACTAAATTAGGAATTAAAGGATGAGGTATCTAGAGTGCCTCGCCCCCCTAATCTCGCAGAATTGATTTCCATTGTGATGCAAATGGATTACCGATCATAAGAAAGACATAGGGAACGTCGTAAGACTAGAAACCTGCACATTTCTTCTGAACTTCCCTTCTCCGCTACCACTAAATCCCAAACAGACGAGCCTATGCAGATTGGGGCGACACGCAGTCGCTTGGCTCCAGATGAACGAAACAGACATCGTCAACTAAAACTATGCATGTATTGTGGGGCGAAGGATCATGTTGTGCAGAATTGTCCCATTGCTCCTGTTAGGGGGCAGGGAAACGCACGCACCCTACCGTTAGCGCAACCACAGATAGGGAATTAGTGAAAGGTTCCTCAACGGCACATGTGCATCCTCAGATTACAGAAGTCCCTGAGCTTCCCATGGTCGTTCTACGCATTACCCTTGTATGGGAAACAGTAGAAACTGTGGAGGTGCCTGCTTTGATAGACTGCAGGGCTGCTGGTAATTTTATTGATTATCTATGGGCGAAACAGATGGGAATACCTAGTTCATTAAAATCCCTAGCTATTCCGGTGGAGTCGGTAGACGGAAGCCCACTGGTTTCTGGGCCCATTACAGAACAGACACAACCTCTTCTGATGAAGATAGCTTCCCATAGCGAAACCATCCTACTGGATATCATTCGAACTGCCCATTATCCAATAATACTTGGATTACCCTGGTTTAGGGTTCATAACCCACATATTAACTGGATGGCTGGAACCCTCTTTATGGGTTCAGAATATTGTATTGGAAACTGCCTTTCGAGTGGTGCCTTGGGTTTTCATCCTGTGTCTTCCTCCCAAGAACATATGCAGGATGTGCCTGACATCTATCAGACTTTTCATACAGTATTTTCTAATACAGAATATGCAGAACTCCCACATCACCGGAGAGATGACTGTGCTCTCGAATTGGGGCCTGATGCCCCAATTCCATTCGGGCTTTTGTACGTTTTATCATCCAGAGAAAAAGCAGTTCTTAAAGAATACCTTCAAAAAAACTTACGTCATGGTCTTATTGTAGAATCCACGTCACCTGCAGGGGCTTCTTTATTTATTGTTACTAAAAAGGACACTACGGAACTCAGACAATGCATTGACTACCGTGGGTTGAATAAGATCACTATCCCCGATCGATATCCCATCCCACTTATCCCTGACATTCTTGAGGCAGTAAAAGGGGCTGTAATCTTTACGAAACTGGATCTCCGTGGGGCTTACCACCTTATCCGTATTCGAGCTGGCGGCAAATGGAAGACGGCTTTCCGTACACCTTTTGAGCATTATGAGTATCGAGTTATGCCTTTTGGTCTCTCTAATGCCCCTGCCGTCTTCCAGTGCTTCATGGATCACATCTTCTCTGATCTCCTTCTTCACTCAGTAATCGTGTATCTGGATGATATCCTGGTCTTCTCTTCCTCCACGGTTGCACACATGCAACACGTCACAGAGGTACTCCGAAGACTGTCTGATAACCACCTATATTGCAAGTTGGACAAATGTGAGTTTCACAAGGAAAGGGCGGCGTATCTGGGATACATCTTATCGGCCAAAGGAGTATCCATGGATCCACAAAAGGTTTCTGCAATTACCAAATGGACTGCTCCTGGCAGTATTAAAGAACTTCAGAGGTTCCTCGGTTTCGCAAATTTTTTATCAGCGTTTCATTCCCAATTATTCAGAAGAGATTTTACCGATGACCGCCCTTCTCAAGAAGGGAGCGGTTTTCTGTTGGCCAGATGCAGCTCAAACGTCTTTTGAAAATCTCAAAAAGTGCTTCGTATCCGGACCGATTCTTATAACCCCTGATCAAACTAAGAGCTTTATTGTAGAGTCGGATGCATCTCACCATGCATTAGGAGCAGTTCTACTACAAGAGAATAACCAGGGAGTGGAATATCCTGTGGCTTACATGTCCAAGAATCTTTCTCCTTCCAAACGGAATTACACCGTCCTCGAGAAAGAACTGCTTGCTATCAAACGGGCCTTCGAGGAATGGCGACATCTTTTGTTGGGAGCTTGTCATGCTATCGAAGTTCGAACCGATCACAGTAACCTCCATGCCTTACAATATGCCCAAACACGGAACAGTAGACAAGCCCGCTGGGCACATTTTTTTTCTCCTTACGAGATTATTTTTTACTTTTATTCCTGGCAGAATCAATCTCAAAGCCCACGCTTTATCAAGAAAAGACACCACCTTTTCTAACCCTTTTCGGTCAGAACCCCTCTTTCCCAGAGCCATGTTTCTACAGGTGGTTACTACGTTTTTGCAATCAGTCGCAGAAGCTACGAAAACCTTCTGGAAGCAGATCCTGCTGTTCTGGATAACCTGAAACTGGTGTTGTCCCAAGGATGTGCCTACCGTGAGAAACGTTTATTCGTTCCTTCAGAGAATCTCAGAAGAACTGTGATGCAATTATGTGAGGATTCACAGTTGGCTGGACACAGAGGTATTGCCAACACAACTGAATTGGTTCTACGACATTTCTGGTGGCCTGATTTGGGCAGAGATGTACAGTATTACGTCTCAGCATGCTCTACCTGTTTACAAACCGAATCCCCACGTTCTGCTCCGCTGGGCCTTCTTTCCACGATGCCCATTCCTGTTAAGAAGGGTCGACGGACCTGGTCGATTTGGCATCGTTGGCGGCACATTTCATCAGTTTATCAGAGTACTCTCAAGATGGCACACCATATTGAGAGTAACGTTCAAGGCCTGCAGAAAGGAATACGAGAGGCCCCTCCCTCATACCCGGAAGCAGCATTTCAGAAACAGAAGCTAGGACCGCAGTGCGTTGCTACTGCTTATTGTGGTTGCGCTACGTGAGTTATCGAACAATAGTTTCGGACCATTCTATTAAACCCTTACTTTTCTTCCTAGTATCTTATGTTCCTTACCTCTCTTTTCTTTGTCCTTCCAGACAATCCCTTGCCACGCGTCCGCCGAGTTCGGTCGCTAACATTACCATTCTAGCGAGACCGTGGATCCACATTTCGAACGTAGGTGCTGTTCCTTACTTAGTATCTAGCTGTATCTTGTTTGTAGCCGTCATTCAATAGTTTCTTCACTCTTGTACTAGCTTCCTCCTCATCAAACAAAGACCGGTAGATACAAAACTACAACCCCCAGCATTCAGTCTGCTCACGTCGCTGACATCCTCCTTAGTACTCTTGGTAGGAGGAAATTCCTAACAGATTAGGGATTGATTCAAGTTCTCTCTGCCTTCAAACCAATCTCTTCCCGTTTCTTGTTTAAAAGGAATTGAGTGTGTTAATGACCGGCAAGACTTCCTGCATTATTTCTAATCATTTCCGTACACCGGAAAGGTATCCCTGTTTTCTCTATCTTTACATAATGTCCCTTGTCGAGACTGCCCCATTAACTCTCCTTTTTCATTATAGTTTCATTCCTGAGAAGTAGAGAGGCATCTAGTTCTGCACCCTTCAGTTCCAAGGGGAAATCAACGCTCACTAGCAACGATCCCTATTCTTCCTGACCGGCGCTCTCAAGCCACACAGGGTTTTCTCCCTTCCGAGGGTTTCCCTGCCGTGGTCTCTTGATGCTTCATATGTAAGCATATAGAGAGTGTGGTAGGTGAACTTCTCATCTCTACTAGCAGTTTCTGACGGCAAGGTAAGCTTAATTTCGGATTGTACTGTCTATATTTTAAGACTGAGAAGGAGGAGTTTCTTTTTTGACAATTAGTGGATCAACGAGTTAACAATTCCTGTTCGTCCTGAGCAACTTATTTCTACCGATTTTGTGGTGGATTTACCCGTTTCCGAGGGTTATACGACAATCATGGTGGCTGTGGACTACTTTACAAAAATGGCTCAATTCATTCCACTTCCACAGGAACCCACTGCCGCTCAAATGGTGAGAATCTTCATCGCACAGATATTTTCACTGCATGGTCTCCCTGATACCATTGTCTCGGATAGAGGGCCGCAATATACCTTTGCGATACTGGCGCCAGGTCTGCAAGAGTCTTCACATCAACAGGGCTCTGAGTTCTGGCTTCCATCCGCAAACCAATGGACAGACAGAGCGCCTAAATCGGACACTTGAAGGATACTTACGTTGTTATATTTCGGCCTCCCAAGACAACTGGTGCGAATTGTTGCCCATGGCAGAATTTGCCTATAATAACTCTAGACATTCTGCACTGAACGCCAGCCCTTTCATTTGCTCATATGGTTTCCATCCTACCTGTTTGCCTGTGGGTCTCTCTTCCCCGTCAAGATTTCCTGATGTGGACAGTTTACTATTGGACATTCGGGAGGGCCAGCGGTCTACTCGGAACTCTCTTCTGACCGCTCAGGAACATGTCAAACGTTTTGCCGACAGACGCCGTACTCCGGCCCCACGGTTGGTTCCAGGCGATCATGTATGGTTGGCTTCTCGCTTTCTGCCTGACACTTGGTGCCTTCTAAGCTGTCTCCCAAGTACTTCGGTCCCTTCCCTATTCTACAGTGTGTGGGATCCGCTGCCTTTCGCCTCCGGCTCCCTCCCTCTTGGTCCCGGATTCACCCTGTTTTCCACATCTCCCAGCTGAAGAAAGATGTGGTGGACTGTTTTTTTAGACTCAAGGGTTCTCGTCCCCCGCCTGTTTCTACTCATTCGGGCCCTGAGTTTGAAGTGGCTGGCATCTGCGACTCCCACTATTGCCGGGGTCGTCTTGAGTACCTGGTTGATTGGCGAGGTTATTTGAAGGTGGATCGTTCTTGGGAACCCGCTACTGCTGTCAATGCCCCAAATTCGATTTGTCGCTTCTATCGTTGTCACCCCGGTAAACCGGGTGTCCCCGCCCTTCGGAGCGGGCATACTGTCACGCTAGGAGGCCCTGGTCCCTCTGGCATTGGTGGACTCGAAGGTATGCAGCATCCATTTTTTCTCCTAAAATGGCGGTTCATTCCGCTTGCTGCAGTCTAGTTGTTCGACTCCCGAATGGCAGTTTGACTCCGCCCTCTACACTGTGCACAGCATACCTGGCTCTCTCCCCAACAAGCAGATGCGTTGCTACTCTGCCAAAACAACGCTTCGTAAGTACGGACCTAGGCTTTGTCTTCCTGTCCATCTTACGAACTCTATTCATGCTCACTTTCTGTTTCTGTTTTCTACTTATCAGCATGATTTGCCTTTCACCCGCAGATCTGAAAACTCAGATCCAAATCAACCGGAACGAAAGCTTGCACTTAAACAGATTTCGCATTTGCGTTCCAACTCCAATATTTCCCCAGCTTTCTCTGAGGTACGAAGGGCAGTGCTAGCTTCTTAGGTCAGCTCAATCACTAGTTTCTTCGCCTAACTCTGTAATCTTCTATATTTCAGTCCTCTTCTTACCGGAAGCAATATACGCCATTTGATTCACAGCTCAGACACAATCCCGTTTCGCATACCAGTTGGTAGAAACACAGTCACTGTTCCTCCTCATTATTCTTATCTAACACTCATTTCTTTGGTAGTGAAGCCTTCCAAGGTTCAAGATCTTCGGTCTATGTGTCATTTCTCACCGCAGTCAACATTTAAAGGGGCGAATCGCGTCCGCTTCTCTTTCATTACTTACCTTACTTTATATTCTATTTTTATTACTTACCATGTCAATCTCATCTTTTCTGAGTAGACTCCACAGCTTCAAATCAGCTCCTGCCTAGAAGAAACACCCGAAGCAGACGACTTCCAGACGCACAGGGTTTTATTCCCCCTGAGGGTTTCCCTGGAGTTCTTCTCTCCGGCTGGGGCTTTTGTCACAGAATGGGAGAGGAGTTTCAGGGGGATTCCTATAGCATCGGTTCTCCTAAGCCACGGACACAGACGTGTTCAAGAATCCCACTCCGCTGGTGAGTCCTTGATTGAGGATCCAGTCCTTGCTATATTCTGATATCACATGTGTATAAGTTATACAGTGGTTTACAATTGTTAGTCTTACACAGATCTCTGGATGTAAATGCCACAGTATGTAGCCCAACTTGATCCTCCTGCATCAATACCGCCCCAATGCCATAATCGCTGGCATCCACAAACAACAACGTATCTTTATTTTCCTAAAAAATAGTCAATATGGGCGCATTTACTATGACCTCTTAATTTCCTCACATTCTCTCTCGCAGTTATCATCCCACTTAAAGGCCACACCTTTGCGGGGGACAGTTCTCAGGTTTCTGCTTTTGTCTGAAAGTCTACTAATGAACTTTCTGTAAAATTCCACTAAACCCAGGAAAGAAAGCACATGACCCGCCTTAATGGCATCTTCCTTGGGTTTCACACCCTCCCCTGAAATTTCATGGCCTAAATAAACCACACTGCTGGCCTTAAATGTGCATTTCTTCATGGATATGGTTATTCCGGCTTCCCTCAAAATCATCAACACCCTCTTAAAGGAATAGTGTGCTCATAAATATTATTGTCCAGAGGGTTCGGGCATGTGTTGTTAAGCATACGTTGATTTGATCGATCGTACAAACATTTCCTGTGCACCTTACTGTAGTTTTCCTCATTTTTACACATGCAAAATCAGGCAGCAGGGCGTGGCCATCTTGTGCCAATCTAATTCTCCGCCTATCTCCATGACGTTACTGGGCAGCGTAGCCAAACACGCCCAGTCATCACCTACGTGTTAACGTAGGCTGACACAGAACCTGGAATATCAACACACATCATCTCACAACACAGCGCGTCCCAATTTTTTTAAAGGAAATAGCAAACCTCTACAATTTGTAACATCCAGTGATTTCCATATTCAAGCAAATGTGTAATTTATTTCTTTGTTCTCTATCCACAAATGTTTATCGGCAGTCACGCGGTTTCCTTTTGGGTATAAGAAGTGCATTGGACGCACCGTGAATCGCAAGGCTTCGGCATCAGCTTGGCGCTAGGCCACCGTAAACGATGTGAGGTTACTCCTTATCGCTGGTACCGCGGAAGGGCATATCAGCCTGTGGCGATCGTCCCAAAACCCAAAACAGCGTTATGGTGATCCAGCCATTTAAGTGTATCTGCAGCTGCCTGTTAAAAAAGCTGTCAGTTGGTATCTGGAATCTATGACAATCGCAGAAAGGCAGGATGTAGCTGTTTGAAAAACATAACAGACATTTGTCTCAGTAGCCGTTCTTTATTATAATTTATCATTTTACCCATTAATTCTGCACCATGTTTAAACTAATGATGGACACAAACATTAAACAATGGGAACACGGAGAGAAGAACGTGGAAAGTAGTCTACAATTTGCTTGAGAGGTTAGTGCTATGGAGTATGTTCAGCTCGCAATGGGATATGGAAGCTGACGCTACAATTCGACAGCATTAGACAGCATTTCAACTAAATATCAGCGTAGAATTTGGTGTTTGTGGAACCTGGGGGAACCCAGATGTGGATTACATGCATTTCGATGCTGGACTGCCAATGTGCCCGGGAAGAAGACAAGTATACACACAGGTTGTATTTGCGTGTCGTTGCAATATACCACAAAGAACAACCCAGTACAATGTAAGCTAGCAATAACGGTCAGCTAATGATATGTTGACTCGTTGGTCTATAAAATCGTCTACAGTAAAACGTACATAATATTCAGCATTCCATTCTCTCAGCGTAACGCAGAGACTCCGTTCAGATCAACACATTATCATAAAATGAAATTACATGTTCCTTTGTCCAGTTTTGGAATGGTGAACCTTATCATATTTGACGGTATTACACCCCTCCCTTCATTCATTTCTTTCGGAATCCTCCCTTTCTTCCAAGGTCGAAAAACAATTGAACCTTATACTGTGTACGATGCCTGGGTTTGGTCAGCTCGCAAGCAAAATTGAAAGGCCCTGACCTTCACTGCGAATGCGAGCAGATAGCCCTTCAGACCACAGTGGCATTAGAAGTATTTTCCAAAAACAAATTAATTTTTTGCTGCCATCCACCAATGCCGCACGAAATTTCCAGTAATTTCCTTTTTTTTAATGAAAACGGTTAGTTAGTTTACTTCCAAAAGCCTTATTTATAATGTTCCTCTGGAGAACTTCGCACTCTCCCAGCGACTCCCACAGCCATCCCTCAGCACCTGTCAGCTCAGCCCGTCTCCTGTTCACACGGCAAATCACGTAAACATTTTTCGCAAGGAGCGAGTCTCGAGCACAAAATGTGCTTGTACAAGAATGTCCAAGCAAGCCCTGCTGCAACCCCCTCCTGCCAGTCCGCGGTCCCCTGAACCCATGATCCCAGTTCCCCTTGAACGCATCTAGTTTCCAGACCCTAACCCCGCACCACCATATATTCATATATGGTCATATATTCTGGTAACGCTGACACGAGGGCTGCAAACCAAAGATCGGCCCCTGTGATAAGACATCCGATAGTGAAGGTGGGTGCTCACCCCCCCCCACACTGATCTACACACTTATCCTAGACATGCATTAAATAATGATCATCACTATACCTTTTAAGTATATATTAGAGGCCTTTAAATTGCACATGTGTGTTTGTACTATCCCACTTTGGGTCACTAGTGAGGTGAAGGGTGTGGGGGTCTTGCCCCTGAGGTAACCTGCGGGGGTCGGGATTGATAGCTGACAGGTCTGGCACACCAGAGCGAGAAGGAGGTGGAGTGACACATGTTAGTTTAGGACGGAATATACTGTGACTGGGGTCTTGTTTTATTAGGAGGAACTCTGGGGTGGTCAGCAAGGAAGGGTCACACTTCTGGTACATCAAAAGAATAGCTTTGGAGGGGCACAAGGTTGAACAAGCAGCAATTTTCCAGCAGCGGGGGTGAGAGGTGCAGGAGCAGATTTGTTGCGATGGATGAACTACAAGTCATGGTTTGGCCCGGTCACACACAGGACAGTGATCTCAGTGGAAGAATTAAATTAATACATTCTTTGCTCGCAACATCTTGTCTCAGTGCATCCGTGAGAAAGGGACTTGGGAAGCACAGGCGCAGGAGGAAAAATGTGGGGACTGTAAGTTCTCAATGTGCGCGGTGCTGCTGAGGGAAGGGAAGACTTCGCAATGCCAGAATGCAGCCTAGTCCAAAGTTGGAGTCGAGGGTACACAAAATGGAGTCCAAGTGTGTCTAGCAATAGCCCCACCTCTGCTTATGTCAGGGCCTTCTTCCCCATGGCTGCAGAAGGGCAAAGGGGGTGTCCCCCACAAATGCAAGAGCATGTGGTCCCTTTCGCATAGAATGTATGGGGGGCTCTGTCAGGAATCAGGGTTGGCACAGGCGTGGAGTGCTAAAATACACCTATTGAGACATTATGTGCTGGAAGGATAAGGAAACTTCAGTTCCCAGCATCCTTTGTGTTATTTTGTAGTTTGGCCCGTGCGCGGCTTGCCAGCTGTACTACATCAAGAATCAAGGCAGCTTAAAGGCAGGCAACGGCGGTGGGCAGGTGTGGCTTATGGTTGATTGGGAGCAGGAGTCAGGCTGCCGCGTTCGGCAACAGGAGGAAGGCGTCCGCGTGCGATGAAACGAGATGCAGAGGAGGAACGCTTGATCGCACGCGTTCACAGTGCGGTAGGAGCAGCAGGGGCGCTGAGTATTCGGCAGAGACAACGCTTGCTGTTCTTCGTCTGGGAAGTCCCACGGGGCTCCCAGACTCAAGATAAGTACTCGTGAGGGCAATATATTTCCTGAACTGCTTGGAATGATTTACCGCTGTTTCATTATTTGTCTGGGAAGTCCCACGGGCTCTCCAGACCTGAGATAAGTAACGCCCTAATCACTTTGAATTCAATCCGTATGAGAAACGAAAGTATGTTTGTTACTCGTATAATTCAAGAACTTTGCCAATCACGTATGGGTTAATGCAGGAAGTACTGCATATGGACAACGACATTTCACTAGTGCCAGGAACTAAAGGAAATGCATTTATGTTGTATGTTGCTAACGCTGCCCGAAGGGCCATGTGTATAGTCTAATCATTTTGGGAAGCTTTCCCTTATGTGTGGTCATATTGCTTGCTTATGTGTTGTTTGGGAATGATATTTCAGAGTAGGATACAGTACACGTATTAAGGTGTGCTATTCAGGAATCAGGTATATGTTAATTGTGCAGGTGATTGTTCTGTTCATTCTATGTGAGTTAGAGTAGGGTTTTTTCCTGTGTTTCCCCAGTCCCATCCACCTTAGGAGTTTCCTTATCCTCTTTCCGGTGTTCCTAATTTCCCCTCCCTATCCACAACCTCTCCCTAACCCCTCTTCCCCCCATTGGCTGCCACGTGGCGACCTGTGCCAACCACGGTGGGAGGGTCGAGTTCATTCGGCTTCCGTGGTTCGGGGGAGAGTGTCGATATCTCTTCCTTCCAGTTAGTGTGATTGTGACAGGCTCAACCGACCCACTCCTTCCTTGTGTTAGCAACGACCCCTAACACATGCCTCCATGAAAATATAGGTCAGAATGCACCTTTATCTCACCAACAAGCCCCGATTGATGCGCTGTTTTGCTTACAGTCAGTAGTTCTTACGTGCCAAGTATCTTATCTAGCCTAGGTCTCATTCCTTTTGTGGGACATGTAGCTATTCGGCTATTTGGGCAAGTGTTTGGTAAGGCAACTGCAGAACCCCAAAGTTTCTTTCATGCTGTTAGTGTAACGCTCACCTGACTCCCACGGAGACGTTAACCAGGTCTGGACTGCTGCGGCCTCTTCTAAGGTGATGCTCAGAACTCGGAAGACCGACTGGACAGGACCCCCAAATCTCGCTTGTCTGACTCTGTGAGGATGTGAGGGTGGACAGTGAGGGAAAGCGGGACGCACGGCCAAAGGAGCCCGCTGTGCCGCGGGCGTGTGCGGCGCCGAACGCGGGCGCCGGGAAGGCGTCCCTGTTAAAGGGAGAGCCTTGTCGGCGTCCCGCAACGGTGCCGGCGTTGCGGCCGCGGCGCCGCGGGTGCTCACAGCCGCAGCGCCGCGTGTGCCCACGAGGACCGGGTTCACGGGCGCTGCGGCTGGGAGACCCGCGAGCACAGCGTACCTCGGCGACCTCTGGCGGCGAGCGGCGGCGAGGCTCGGGAACTGGAGAGCCCGACTCGTGCCGACCGCTCAGCGTCGGAGGTGCACCAGACAGCTGGGCAAGGACCCATCAGGGGCAACCCACCAGAACCCCCTCCTTACCTCATGTGGGGCAGACCCAGAACGGTGGCTTGGGGCCTCAAGCAGGACGGGCCTCCGGGAGACATGTCTCGAGGGAGAAACATTGTTGGGGGGGCGGGGCCAAGGTAGAGGGTGTGGCTGACAGCAGGGAGGGGAAGCTAGAACCAGGCAGCCAGTATAAAGGAGGAGGTGGGAAGGAGGCAGCACTATTCATAGAGGGTGGGTGCTTAGGGTCCCCACCAATCAGACAGGGGGGGAGGGAAGTTGTTCCCGATTGGCCCTTTTTCCCTCCAAACCCCAGGTATAAAAGGGACTGGCCTAATGGCGTTTTTGTTGCTTTTTGCAGGGAGAAGGAGAGGAGAGTGAGAGCAACTGGTGGGCCTATCCGGGTCCGTGAGAGTAGGAGACACTCAAAGAGAAGAGGAACTCCTGGTGCCTTTTACTCACAGTGAAGTAACTGTGGGGTCAAACCTGGAGTTCAACTACCTTGGTTAAGACACTGTGTAATAAAGGTCTACAAACTTCCACTTCGCCTACTGTCCTGATTTCTACAAGTGGCGTAGTCGGCAGGATTAGGAGAACGCGATGGAGAAAATAATACAGACACTGTCAGAAGGGCAACAACAGTTACAACAGCTCTTCCAACTTCAGGCCCAGCAGGCGGCCGCTGATCGCCAAGCCTTTCAACAGGCCATACAATTGCAAGGAACCCTGCAGTCCACTTCTCAGGACCAACACCAAGAGACGATAAAACACCTGACGGATGCTGTTACCGACACCCGAAACCAGCCCATGGTCCCTTCCGCAGTGTTGCAAAAATTCAAGGAATATGAAGACCCGGCTTTCTTTTTCACCACATTTGAGAGAATCGCCCGAAACGCTCAGTGGCCGGTGGACCGCTGGGGCCAGTATGTTGCTCCCCTTTTGTCTGGCATCATGCAAGGTGCCTACCAGGCCGTTAACCCAAACGGAACCACGCCTTACGCTGAAATCAAAAAGGCAGTATTGGACCGGTTGGGACTTGACGAAGAGGCCTACAGAATGAGGCTGCGCGACACTAAACTCAAACCGGGGGAGAACCCCCGACAACTCTTCTACCGAGTTAAGGACCTCACCGAGAAATGGTTACAAGTACCGGGAACAGGCCTCCAAGATGTCTTAGATAAAGTCACCCTCGAGCAGTTCATTGAGGCCCTACCCCCTCCGATGCAAAGATGGGTCCGACAACATCACAGACCCACCTTATCTGAGGCGGTGGACATCGCGTCGGCCTACCAAAAGGCAGGGGGAGCTGGTAAACCCTTCAGAGTCGGATCTCCCATTCGCAATCCAATGCCATCATTGGAACCCCTCCCAACCAAGAGCCTGCGAGGAGGGTTTCCCAAGTGGAGAGCAACGGAAGGACGCCCTTCTGGATCCGAGGAGAAGAGGAGCGGTCCCGACCCGCGATCCACCCAGTTGTCCACGGGATACCGACAACCGCAATGTTATGACTGTGGCGAGTGGGGCCATATCGCCCGGTTTTGTCCCCGGAAGAGAGGCACCGAGCCGATGGAGATCGGATTCATGAGGATCGAGCAAGGACCAAGATGCCAAGGCCTCTACGAGATGGACGTCCGGGTAGACGGGAACCAAGCCAGGGCCCTACTCGACAGTGGAAGTCGACAGACGGCGGTACTACCAACCGTAAGTCATTCTCCTTACCTTGCCAATGTTAGTATCCCGATCCGGTGTATACAAGGGGATGTAAGGACCTACCCCATGACATCCATAACAGTAGAGGTGGGCCCTAACATTGCAGAGATGAGAGCTGCCGTCCTCCCCTCCTTACCCGCCCCAGTGGTGATTGGGACCGATCTACCCCACTTCCACCAGACTATCAAAGCCCTAGACCAGGGATGGTGGGAAGAAGCACCCTTTGCCAGGGAGCCCATCCCCCCGAACACCCAGGGACGAGAGAGACCCACTAGGAAAAGAAGGGAAGCTCGCCTTGCTCAGTGCGCATCCATGTATGCCACCCAACGGATAGCCTGGAACCTGGAGGACCATGAGGATTCCATCCGGGGAGAAACCCTGACGGACCCTACCTTAACATTGGCCCGCGAAAGGGCCATCACTAATGGGGACCCAGACCTGGCCAAGGGAGCCGGTTTTATATCTAGACAGGGCCTACTCTATCGGGTTTACCAAGAAGAGGGAGGTGCACAGAGGGAACAACTACTCCTACCCAAAACACACAGGGGCATTGTCCTCCAGTTGGCACATAATCACCCTTGTGGCGGCCACATGGCCTCCCTAAAGACACAGCAAAACATTCTAAAACGCTTCTATTGGCCGGGGGTCTATGGGGAGGTGGCGAAATTCTGTAAGGAATGCAAAGTCTGCCAGTTGACAAGTGGGGAAAAGCCAGCCAAAGTGCCTCTGCAGCGGATGCCCTTGATCACCATACCCTTTCAAAGGATAGGTATAGATCTGGTAGGCCCGCTCGAGCCAGTCAGTCTTGGATATCGATACCTGCTGGTCGTGGTGGACTATGCCACCCGGTACCCCGAGGCCTTCCCCCTAAAGGGGACGTCGGCTAACCAAATATGTGACCAACTCATCCCCTACTTCGCACGGGTAGGCCTACCCACCGAAATCCTCACCGATCAGGGTACCAACTTCATGTCAGCTGTCATGCGACAAGTCTGTGAAAGACTACAGATCAGACGTCTACGTACCTCAGTCTACCACCCCCAAACGGATGGGTTGGTGGAAAGGTACAACCAAACAATAAAGAAAATGATGAAGAGGGTGACAGGCAGGGTGACAGAGGGGAAGGACTGGGATAGAGTCATACCCCTGATCCTTATGGTATTAAGGGACACCCCCCAGTCCTCGACAGGATTCTTCCCATTCGAGCTACTGTTTGGAAGACAGCCCAGAACGATCCTAGACCTGGTTAAGGAGGATTGGGAAAATATTAAGGAAACATCCCTCACCGAGTACGCTGAGGACCTTAAGAACCATCTATCTACTTTAAGGGGACTAGCGGAAACCCATCTAAGCATAGCCCAAGACCGACAGGAGAAGACATACAACAAGGGCTGTCGCCTAAGAAAGCTAGAACCAGGGGATAAGGTACTGGTGTTACTACCCACCAGTACGAACAAAATGTTGGCTCGGTGGAGAGGCCCTTATGTGGTGAAGGACGTGGTAGGACCAGTAAATTACCGGATATACCAACCTGACCGAAGCCCATCATATAAGGTTTACCATATAAACCTACTAAAGAAATGGGCCGAGCCTGCCCCGGTCGATATTCTGGCCACCCAGGATACGGGGTCGTTACACGCGTCCGGCCAATTGGATGCGGTGCAGTGGGGTGAAACACTCACTGAACACATGAAGAACGAGATCCTGGAGACGCTCAAACCACACCGCAACACCTTCTCCCATTTACCTGGAAGGACCGACCTAATGGAGCATCGTATCGAAACCCTAAACGGACAGATAGTCCGGCTGAGACCCTACAGGATCCCAGAGGCCCGAAGGTTGATCATTAAGAAAGAGATCGAAGAAATGATTAGGTTGGATATCATTGAACCCTCAACCAGTGCGTGGTGTTCTCCAATCGTGCTCGTACCCAAGCCAGACGGGGCTGTACGATTTTGTATGGACTTTAGGCAACTCAACCTGATATCCCAATACGAAGCCTATCCCATGGCCAGGATGGATGAACTGCTCGAAAGGCTGGGTGCTGCCCGTTATCTCAGTACCTTGGACCTCACCAAGGGATACTGGCAGATACCACTACGGGAATCTGACAAAGAAAAAAACGCATTTTCTACACCCCAGGGGCTCTTTCAATATAAAGTGCTACCATTCGGGTTGCATGGGGCTCCGGCCACCTTTCAGAGGCTGATGGACGTCCTCCTACAGCCCCACGACCAATACGCTGCAGCCTACCTGGACGACATCGTGATATACAGCGCATCATGGAATGACCATCTAACCCATCTACGCAAGGTGGTCGGCACCCTGTCCCAGGCCGGACTCCACATCAACCCAGTGAAATCGGTACTAGGGACCCAGGAAACCAAGTACCTCGGACATATAGTCGGTGGCGGCGTGATTCGGCCACAGGTGTCCAAAATCGAGGCTATTCAGGGGATCCCAGTACCAACTAACAGAAAACAAATTAGGGCCTTCTTGGGGTTTATAGGGTACTATAGGCGCTTTATTCCCGGTTTTTCTTCCCTGGCTGCGCCGCTGACCGAGGCGTTGAAAATCGGGGTTCCCCAGACCTGTCAACCAATCACGCCGCCATATTGGCCGTTGAGGGGCTGAAGCACAGTATATCATCCCACCCGGTGTTGGTATGCCCAGACTTCCGGAAGCATTTTTTTCTGCAGACGGATGCCTCTGGCATGGGGTTGGGGGCGGTCCTGACGCAGGAGGTAGACGGGTTCCTGCGACCGATCTGTTTTGTCAGTCGGAAGCTCCTTCCGCATCATGAGTTGGCGTATTCCACTATCGAAAAGGAATGTCTCGCCATTAAATGGGCGGTGGATTCATTGCGATACTACCTACTGGGGAGGAAGTTTACGTTATATACCGACCATGCACCCCTGCAGTGGTTGGCGAGACACAAGGACTCCAACCAACGTGTTCTACGGTGGTTCCTGTCCCTCCAGCCCTTCGACTTCGTTACCTTGCATAGACCCGCCAGCTTTCAGCTGGTGGCGGATTACTTGTCCAGGAGTTCGATCCGGCCCGACCGGCCTGGATCTGTGGTGGGGGTATGTGAGGATGTGAGGGTGGACAGTGAGGGAAAGCGGGACGCACGGCCAAAGGAGCCCGCTGTGCCGCGGGCGTGTGCGGCGCCGAACGCGGGCGCCGGGAAGGCGTCCCTGTTAAAGGGAGAGCCTTGTCGGCGTCCCGCGACGGTGCCGGCGTTGCGGCCGCGGCGCCGCGGGTGCTCACAGCCGCAGCGCCGCGTGTGCCCACGAGGACCGGGTTCACGGGCGCTGCAGCTGGGAGACCCGCGAGCACAGCGTACCTTGGCGACCTCTGGCGGCGAGCGGCGGCAAGGGTCGGGAACTGGAGAGCCCGACTCGTGCCGACCGCTCGGCGTCGGAGGTGCGCCAGACAGCTGGGCAAGGACCCATCAGGGGCAACCCACCAGAACCCCCTCCTTACCTCATGTGGGGCAGACCCAGAACGGTGGCTTGGGGCCTCAAGCAGTACGGGCCTCCGGGAGACATGTCTCGAGGGAGACACATTGTTGGGGGGGCGGGGCCAAGGGAGAGGGTGTGGCTGACAGCAGGGAGGGGAAGCTAGAACCAGGCAGCCAGTATAAAGGAGGAGGTGGGGAGGAGGCAGCACTATTCATAGAGGGTGGGTGCCTAGGGTCCCCACCAATCAACAGGGGGGGAGGGAAGTTGTCCCCGATTGGCCCTTTTTCCCTCCAAACCCCAGGTATAAAAGGGACTGGCCTAATGGCGTTTTTGTTGCTTTTTGCAGGGAGAAGGAGAGGAGAGTGAGAGCAACTGGTGGGCCTATCCGGGTCCGTGAGAGCAGGAGACACTCAAAGAGAAGAGGAACTCCTGGTGCCTTTTACTCACAGTGAAGTAACTGTGGAGTCAAACCTGGAGTTCAACTACCTTGGTTAAGACACTGTGTAATAAAGGTCTACAAACTTCCACTTCGCCTACTGTCCTGATTTCTACAGACTCGCAGGAGAATCCTTCTGCAGATGGAGAAAGGGGATTAACTACCTGCGGAGTAGCGCGTCGGCCTCCCACTTCCCTCTTTCACTCTCCTCAGACCACCTCCGAAATTCCCAGTTAACTCTCACCTTAAGGTTTGAAAGGACGAGCTCTCCATACTGCGTCTGGTGCAGGGGTGCGATTATATCCAGTTACTTCACTGGTGTTCGGATTGGTGAGGATCCAAGCTTACTTGACTTTCCTGGCAAGGTGCCATAAGTATACTGTTGTAAAAGTTCAAGAGTTGGCCTCCTTTTCTATTTGCCTTTATATTCAGTAGTCCGTCTCTTATCCCTTTTATCACAGGTGCTGAGGGAAGATTTCGCGTAGAGGAAACAATTCGCCGAAGGTAAACTCAGGTGAGTTTATGATGGGTGGTTCCTTTAATGTCCTTATATTCACCCACTAATACGTGTGTCTTTTTTCCCCATAGGGGCCGTGGTACGGTACTGCATTGCCGAAGAAGCGGCGCCGACCCGAGATGAGGAAAGATTCTCCCAACAATAATCAGGTAAGTCTTATGGCGAAAATCTGGCTTTCCTCAATATGTTCCTTTTGCTCACCTTTTGTTCTTCTCTTTCCCCTTAGGCGCAGGTATGCGGCGGATCATGCAGATGGTCGCTAAGGAGCACGGAGATGCCTCGTAAACAGGTGAGTGGAACGCGGCGCTGCAGCGAGCAACGCGATGCGTTTTTAAAATAAATGTCTTCCCTTAGGATCGCCGGCGTGATGACTCCGGACATCCGGGTAGAAGCAGGTAATGTTCTTCTGTTCACCTTTTCCCTTCTCTTCTTTCCTTTCAGGTGTTCCAGGATGGAGGCGGGCGTGGCTGGAGTCAGGATGCAGGAGCAGACACGGTGAGCGTCCAGCTGCTAGGTGCAGAACATCGCAAAGCGTGAGCTGCTGTCTGGGCGTGGCTTAAATAGCCCCCAAAGTAGTTCCAGGTACGTATTCTTCCCCGGCCACGCCCGAGTGGCAAAATAGTCCCACAGGTAAAATAGTCCCTTCAGGCCTCAAAGAGGTCTGCATCTGGCAGCACGGTCTGCATCAGGTAAGTTCACATAAACACTCCCTTTATGAGCCTGGCGCCTATGGCGCCAGGACTGAGGTCCAAAATGAGCCTGGCGCCAAAGGCGCCAGGACAGTGTCCAAAGGGCCCCTACTAGGGGTTCCTGGCCTTTTCCCCGGGAACATGATGTCTGCTTCCGGGGACGCTGGTCCTGGACTGGTTCTCCGGGAGTAGGCATCATGACAGTTATCCATCTGACCCTCCCACGATCAGTGAAGGACCCACAAGAGCTTGACAAAACTGGGAAGTGTGAAAGAACAGCGTTACACTGTATGGCATTCTCCAAAAGGCACTTCTTGCAAAAAAAACTGACAAAGAGGATAGATTTCAAAAGACAAATTGGACGCTTTATTTGGACACTTTATATAAACATTGTTGAACAAATAAATAGCTGCTAATCATTTGAACCGGGAAGTGAACTGTTCCACGAGTTCTGCTTTCGGTGGACAGGGCACGTTTGCAATGTTTTGTGGAAATGTATGTGTCCTCGGAACAAAATCGTGCGCGATTCCATGAGTATGTATGTCCAAGACAGTCAAAATAAGATAATTCACAAAATCTAATTCCATTTCCGGCTATTTTGGTTTTACCACCCTTTTTTGCTTCTTTTCGTAAAGGCCATTGTGTAAGGAAGCATCCCAAAGTTTCCTGCAGTCCTCAATTGTTCACACTCTACGTTCTCGTTATATGCTAATACCGCTAGTAATGTTCTATATTGCATTACCGAATATACAACCTCCCTTACAGCTTCACAATAAGCATCATCATCAGCATCCACTCTGACCTCACGTACCTGACCAGGACCAAAACTATAATTCTTACAGCAATGGGCAAGATGCCCTTTCCTACCACACTCATGACACACTATGTGGATTGCCAAACACTCCTTGTTAAACGCAAGATGTGACATGCTGCCACATCTATAACATCTCCTTCCAGATGAAGCCCTAAAATCTCTGGAGGGCACAACCTCTCTGGTAAATCCTCTCGAGTCCTTCACAGGTGCCCATTGCCGCCCCGAGACTCTGCCACTAGAGGGCCTGCTCTCCTGGCAATCCTCAGCCCTCTTTGCCATAGCCTCTGGTCACCGCGCAGCTCCACCTACAAGTTGTCTCTGGGAAGCCTTGCAGACTTTTTGCACCATCCCCTCTTCGGAGTTCGACTTAGTGAATCAGTGCTCCTTTCCGCTTGAAGTGTCTTAATGCATTTCTGAGGGGGGTCTACTGTCTTCACTATTTCTATGGCCCTCTCCAAGGAGGGATTCCGTTCTTTCCACAACTCCTTCCTGATGTTATCATTGGAACACTTGATCATCAACTGCTCCCTCAATTGTTCATCCTGGCAGTGATCAAACCTGCACTTCACTGCCAAACCCCTGAGAGCCGTGATTAACTCCTCTATGCTCTCCTCTCTCCACTTCTCTGTTCCCTAGTGAAAAACTTGTACCTTTCCAGGATAATGTTTTCCTCAACCCGATAATGATTGTCTAATTTGGCTAAGGTCCTTTCGTAAGGACCTGCATCTGCCAAATCTGCCGGCTTTGGCAACTTCTTCAGTACCTCTTGTCCAGCAGGACCTAAGCAATGGAAAAGCAGGGCCTCTTTGCGCTCATTCGAATAATTTGCCCCAAACATGGCCAAAGCATACTTGTTGAACCCCTCCCTCCAGTCTGTCCATCGTACTCTGGGTTCCCCTGGATTTGGAAGGAAGAATACCGGGGCATACACATTTGCCATGTTTATCACTGTCACCACACAGTTAATTTGGTAGTACAGAAAAACTAAATCACGTACACGCACACATGAAAAACCAAAGTACCGGAGTGGGCGCGTACGCTCCGTCAGATTAGTCACTCACCCTACGTGTCACCGTAGATTGTATGAAATCCTCAAAAATCAGTGAAGTAATACCATAATCCAGCTTGAGAATGCACAATTGCACGCTGATGTGAAAAAAATAAATCCAAACTCAAAATGCCCGCCTCCACAGACATCTTGCCACGTCCTCGGGTGCTTTCCTCTGAAGCGTGCCAGGTCGTCAAGGCAACATGGATAACTCCCACACGCACGCGTCACAGTGGGTTTCACGTCACCAAGCAAACAATGCAGACGATGCAGCACCGTGTGGTCACCAGTCCGTAAGGCCTCGCTGAGTCATGAAGCCATGGGCTACTATGGCAAACCGAACGCCGCCAAAGTCAAAAGTAAGCAGAGGCGCACAGTACATGAATTGCACCGCAGTGCTAAGCCGGCCCCAAAAGTAAGGTTTCCTCCCATGAAACCAACTCAGGGCCACTGTATTCACAGATCACCTCCACCACACTGCCGCGTGACAGTGGTCCCAATTCTCCAAGTTCTGCTCGCCGCCACGCAGTCTGATAGGTTGTCGCGGCCAGCAGCTGGTCCAGGCTGCTGGGCTCCAGCTCCTTCCCTCAAGGACAGATCCACTCCACATCAGACCTTAACAGAGCTGCCGGGGGTCGCTTCACCTGCTGGCCCAGATCCTCATTGCCAATGTTAAGTGGGTACGAACCAGGCAGGAGACAGGTGAACAAATTAGGTTCAGTTTATTTTAAGAGTAAGGCATACGACCCCCAGCCAGGGAAGCACCCACCAACTACCAACAGTGGAATCTCCGCAGTTCTAAACTATACATTCCACATCTGAACCCTAGGATGTAAAGCATGACAACAGTAACTAGTACCAAAATACCTTCAGCTATTCCTCCGCATATACCTCCCCACTCAAGCTCTTCACTCCTCTACCTCCAACTCACTCAGGGTCAGTCGTTTTTCAAAGAAACGAGCTGGGGGTAGATCTCTGTCTTCGGCTGGGGCCTTCCTCTGGAACAGCCTCCCTGTCACTCTAAAAATTGAGGAGAACCATCTCCGGTTCCGGAAGCACCTCAAGACCTTCCTCTTTTCTTCTACCTTCGCCCCCCCATCCCCTGCTGATCTGTTCTCGCTTGGCACTGTGCACCTGGCCTCCCTCTGTCCTTCGGGCCCAGGTACCTGCTCACCCTGCCACCCTCCCGCACTGCCTCCGGGCCACCCCTTGCACTGGGGTCTGGATCTGTACCCATACAGCCCCCCCTTTTTCTTCCTGCCCTTATCAGACCTACCCTGTCTGCTGCCTTAAACCTAGCACTTGCAAATTGCTGGCTGTATTACCACTGTTTGTTGCCTTTATTATTTATTTATTGTTATTTATGTTTCTCCTCTGCTTCGCACTTTCCACTTCTCCCTCCTTCCATGCATGTTTCCCCTCCCCCTCTCCCATGCACTTGTGCGTTCTCAATGTCACTGGGCCTAGTAAGATCGCTGTTTTGTTCTCTCCTGTTCCCCTTCCTTGCCTTGTCGTGCTCTGAAACAGTTGTGTACAGCAACAGCATAGTAATAAACAGCATAGAATACACAGTAAGCAACAGCATGCAAGCACCCACTCCAAGCAGTGACATACAAGCATCCACTCCAACAGCCACCCTACAGGTTTCTGACCTCCCATACCTTTATCTGCTTTCTTATATATTTTTAACATAAAGCCCTACGATTACACGCCATCCCAGGTACTTTCACACAGAGCTCAGTGGTAAAAGCGGGCGGACCGAGTCCCCCCTTTTTTACGGAGTCCCCCCAATTTTTTCAGAGGGCATCTTGATATGCTAATTTCTGGTGACGCCAAATTCAATTGGTATGTTAATGAGACCCCCACTTTTTGTTTTAGGACTTGACCCCTGCTTCCATAGAACCAGGGATTAAACGCAACTTTCCAGATAACAGGAATATAATGACCCCCTTCACAGTTAGCTACAACTTAGATCTACTAGGCTAACCTGTCAATTGTATTCGATTCTCTACCATCATTCACTCAATGGAGAGCATTATGGCGTGAGCGTGACATGTGGGGCACAGCAACCTATTTGTGAATGAACCGTTCAGTTAAAGTACAGCTCCATTTACTACAGTGTTTTCTTTCAATGTACTGTCTTGAAAACCACTACATATATTAGTTTCTAGAATGACAACATATTTAAGGAAATAATAACGCAAGTTCACGGATGGGTCCCGGAGCCCTTCTGGCCACAGGCTGCGGGGCGTGCCTAGGAGGACCTGCGTCGTTTGCCCCACTGAAAGGGCGGCATGGAAGTGTACAGCTTCGTTAATGACGACTCAACGTGGCTTTCTTTAGCTTATGCTGACACCCGGTGGCAGATTAATATATGGCTCCAAATTCTCAATGCCATTTAATTTCCATAACATGTGTCCTGTTATCCCGCAGTACTGAGCCTTGTGATGATGCGCATTGTGATAATCCTGGGCCATCTACGTTTTCCTTTCTCTGCTTATTCTCTCATCACGATTCATCCATTCTTGAATGAAAGTCCGATGTTCAGCTTTTAATGTGGGTGGAGGAGGTTGGATGACTCCTTTCAAATAGAGACACATTTTAAGTTTTACATTGCATGGCAGTCTCCCTGGGGTTTATGCAATACCTCTTGGATTTTGACTGCGAGTAAATGTTCTCTTGGCTTTTGGTGGAGTGTATGTGCTCGAGTGTGGCTCAGAGTGGTCAGAAGAGGCTTTTCCACAGGCCGTCGTAAGTAGGGGACAATGCTGGTGAGATCAGTGCGAATGCTTTTCGGGATGAAGAGACTGGCGAGTGGCCTTGAAATTAGTTTTGCTCCTTGTTTGGGCAATGAGACGGAGGCTGTTAATAGAGAAGACAGTGGAGGGAGAGGGGAGGCGGTCTGTACATGTTATGGGGGGGGTGTCAATTGAGTTGATGTCTATATCTCGGATCACATGACCTTGAGGCACAGGGATGTCAAACTATGACTCCCGATGGCTACAATCACACCAGGCCTTTAGCATAACCACTGAATGTAAAAACATTTCTAATATTTTATATGCATGTATCATTACAAATCAATCAATTAACTAACATAGCACTTCAAAATGAGTGCCCCCCAGTCCTTTTCCCAAATCTCAATACACAGCTATTATGAAGCATATGCAAGCATGCATGCTTTACAAACCCATTTCTAGGACCCTACCCCATATTTTCTCATAAGGCCGATACATTTCTGCGGTTTGAACAATACCTTCGCAACCAATGATACTTTATATAGTTCTCTTATCCATTCCTCTGCAGAGTTTCTCTTATCAGATTTCCAGCTTTTTAGAATCAACTTCTTGACTGTGTGTCCCCCTCCCCCGAACAACCATTTCTTTGGTGGGCCAAGCAAGTCTTTCAAAATAATGTCCAGGATTTCAAAATCATATTCTGTATACATAATCATGGCACCAACATCTCCCCCAAAAGACTCTCACTCTATTACATTCCCAAATCATATGTTCCAAATTGAGGGGACGACTATACCAATATGAGGTACTCCTTGGCGAAACGTATTGACCTCTGGGATTGGAATGAAAATATATTGCATTTGGGCCGATTAAAAAGCAATGCATTTGTGTCAGACGTTCTGTATACGTTTAAGACAGCCCAACCTTACTTGAATACATGTCCATCTCTCCATCTCAGAAGATTCATTCTCCTGTTGCGAACCAACCATTTACCAGTGCTGGCCATTGTGGGCGTGGCATGCTCTGTTACGGAACAGGAGCGCTTCTGCCGTATGTTTCTCAATAAAGATCAGCCTGAGAAGCACGTCCTGACTGAATGGCCTTGTTTGGGGAAAGTTTATATAACACACCTAGGCAGATTCGTGCATCAGTTTGACACTATCAAAGATCCCATATTTCGGAAACAATGTATCAATACTAACAATAGAGGTCTCCATATGGCACTATACAGGATATGGAAGATGGCAGAAAAGTGAATGTCTGCGATGCAATAGAAACCTGCACCGTGTGATTATGGGGGTCCACGATAAGATCATGGAGATGCCGCTATGGCGGTCTCAGACATATACTGCAATCATCATAGTGTATGATGTTCCTGGAACACCTCGCCACAATTATCTGGTGTATGAGATTTTAAGGGATCAGAGTCATGGCATCGTATTTCACTACTTCTTCTACCTATCCCCTTCTCTCGTGTTTGTTCATTACCTTGGCCTCTCCTTGCTATTGAAGGCAAGCGTCCCCAAACAGCACGATCCTCCCCGCAATGAGAGACAATGAAGGACTCTCCCAAAATGGGAATAAGGCCAAGACAGAGTGCGGGTGAGCGTAAATGGGAGTTTATCAATCAGAATAGGGCATGCAAAGAACTCTGCAAACTCCGAGAGCGCTCTGTCTGACAATAGCAAAGACAGGCGTATATATTTACAAAAAACGTCATAAGAACCTACACACTATAGGGGGCACAAGTTCATGGGGATTGGGTGGCGATGACTAACTATAGGTGCTGCTGTGATGTGGTTGGCTTTGGCTGGAAGACGTCACTGGGCAGCCTCGTGGGTTGGGCTGGGCCTGGCAGGGTGGCGGAGTTCATCCAGGCGGTGTTGTGGGGCCATCGCGGCCAGTGGCAGAGATGAATGTCTTTTCCTGACTTGTTAGCCCTAAGCCGTGCACACCGCAGTCATTCAAACATTCTGGTATTATCTTCTTTAGTAAATCTTTCGATAGGTTATACAACAGGTTAATGCAACACAGGAGGAATGCACCTTGTGAGGGGACTGGAGGCACTACGTCAGGGCATGGTTACCAGTGTCCTGTTGACCGGGGCCATAGGTCGAGGGGCTAAGCTTCAGGGCCTGGGACGGGCGGTACCTGTCTTTCTGCCTTGTTAGAAGTTGTTATGGATGTTCCGCTGTGTGTTGTCAAAGTGTTGGGTGTCTTGATTGCACAGGGCCATAAGTCTGCGATGGTCCGGTGGGTTGTGAGGTTTACGAGGGGGCGCGTGTGTTCAGGCAGAGGTTTACTGCTGTGTTGTAAATAATGCAGGTGGCGGGTGGTGGCCTTGGGTGCTACAGAGGGGGTTACAAATCTTTGAAGCGGCTCCAGTCTGGTTGGGGGAGGTAGAGCAGTGCGGCGCGGTCTCTGTTCTCATGCCTTGGCAGCCTTCGCAGGGTGGGAGGGGGAATGGCCTTGCACGTATTTCACAAAGGTATCTCCCTCGTGTGTTGCCGATTTAGGTAAAAACATCACAAACATTTGAACACTCTATAATACTTATTCAGTGCAATACAAAACATGCATTTAAGCTTTGCTGGATGTGTCTCGATTATACCCAGTCTGAACACCTTATTCATACGTTATGTTTTAACAAGTACAGTATTTAGTTATATGCATATATATTTGCAGTAAGTGAGGTAGAATTAGGATTGGAGGAGAACATAGAAAGTAACCCGCCACTGTTCGTGACGGTGGTGGCACATGTGCGGCCTGGACATGCACACATGACATGCGCCTTCCCATGCATTCTTCACACAGGCTCTTTGTATGGTTACATTCGTTTTCTTGTGTCCTCTAGCAGCATTAGTTCAGTTATGGTATGAGCCCATGGGGTGTAAGTTTTCCAGTCATGCACGTAACAGCCAGATTCCTGGTGCGTGCCGTTATTATTAGTACCCAACTGCAATGGTATATGCTCACCATCGCTTATATCATGGGGGCATGATCTCTTGTAAGTATACATCTCACAGGCTTTTGTAATATAAGGGATTTTATGAGAGAAAAGCATCCTTTGCAAGTAGTCTCAACATTAATATACAAAGATTGTCTGGCATATAATGACCATTTTACTGTTCTTTTCATTTGCCTAGGCCTGCTGGCCGGGTCATGCTGGGAGCGATGATACACTGCGGGAGGTGAACTGTTACAATGTTAGTGTATTACACTAGCTCATGTCCGTCTTGTTCGTGGGAACTTGCTCGCAGCGGATCTGCCAGGGTGCTGCGGCAACAAGGATGACTGAAGCCCTCCAAGGGTGGGGGCCGCGCTACAGTGCGCTGAGCTCACACCATCTTTACCAGACAAAAATGGTTTCTAGGCCTAGCTACGTTTTAATACGTGTGGGCAATTAATACGTGCGGGCAATGTCTCCAGTGGGTGAATCCTCCACCACCTGGGCCCGGGTGGCATGAGGGGACGCCCAAAGGAGCCATAGTCCTCACCTGGGGAGAAAGCGTAGGCGAGGGGGGTCGTCTTGGACCAGTCCTCCCCTACATTTCCCCCCTTTCGTTACTAAAGTAACAAATTCTTTAATTCTTCTATCCTCCTACATTCTGCCTCGTCCATCACCGCCTCATCCCATGCCGGAGTTCCTTTGATGGGCATCCCTGCTCTGCATACCGCTCTTAAGCTCTCACCTCTCCGGGCATATTCATCTGGGGTACACGTTAGATATATGCACCCACCATCTGCTTCTAGATCTACCCAAACTTCCTCATACCATTCTAGTATACGGGGCTCTTTGATGGTGGTGTGCCACAACTTATCTACAATATCTTTATCGTGGTATATGGGCACCAGTTGGTACCTTGGCGAATTATCTATCCCTGTTTGTACTTGTGCTTCTTGCATTGTTTTTATTGTACTGTGTGAGTTGCCCATTGTCACCATCATCATTGCACCATTTGGTACTGCGTTAGCACAGACTCGAAGACCCACCTGGCACAGGCAAAAAAGTAGAAGGAGGAACACAACAGCTGGTATTAAAAATTTCACAGTTGTTCCAAGCCATGAGGGAACCCAGGAGAAGATGTTGTCGAACCAGGTACTCGCTTCTGCTCCACCTTCCATTTTCATTTTTTCTCCTAGGTTGTGGACTGCTTCAATCACATGGAACAGGGAGCCATTCTCTGCGTCTTCAGAAGGTACGAAAGTGCAGCAGGCACTTCCTATTTTTCGGCAAACACCACCGTCCATCGCCGTCAGCAGGTCTAGAACATATCTGTTTTGCATGGTCATTAGTCGTAAGGCTCTTAGTTCAACTCTGATGATATTGAATCCTTCTTCAGTGTCGTTCGCCAGCTGAATTAATTCCCAGCGTGTTATCTGGAGCCATTTTGCGTTTGCCCGTGCTTGGACACTTGAGACGAGTGAGGCAAAAAATGTTTCTGCTGAGCTAAATAATCGATATTTGTCTGGGATCTGAGCCAATAGTTCTGATGATGCCTTTGATATGTAATTTGATGCTCGCCTGTTACGGGTCAGCACTTCTTCCTTGTTTCCCGAAGACAGGACATATATTTGTGTCTTTGCAGTTGGTTGAGCCACACTCTGCATGCGTTCCCGTGTCCCATCAACGTGGCTTTCTGGTATCACCATCAGGGCTGAGTGCAGAGTGGCCATTGAGCAGCTGCCACTCCATGACTGGGGGAGGTGTAGGTATGCCTGTTTGCCGCACACCCAGTACGTGTCCATCAGGGCCGCTGTCCCTTTCCTTAGGTCTGGGATAACGAGGGTCTTGTTGCAGTTCTTGTTTGTTCCCATGGGGGTTCTCCCTTCTCCTTTAAAGCACAGTTTATAGTCCATTTCGCTCTGTAGTTTGAACGGCTTTTCAATGGCAGTTACCCAAGTTAGCTTTGAAATGTGTTCTCTCCATACTGGTGTACATGTCTCCACTATCCACTGTAATTTATCCGGCGCCACACCTCTTAGTGCTTCCGCTTTGCACAGTACTTCTTCATCCTTCTGCTTGTTGTCAGAAAAAAGTGTCCCTTTTATCACAAAAAATGGTTCTTTCAAACATACTACTCCTGTCGTTTTTGGGTAACACGTTTTCTCGTTCTGCAGCATTTGAAAAGTCACTTCGTGTGCCTGGAAGGTGTTCTTAATCCTGCACAGCGTGAGATGAAGGAGACATTGGGCATCCACAATAGGCAACTCTTTAGGTAACAACACTTTGGGTGTACCTGATGCATGGGGGATGAGGGAACAGACATAACAGCTCTCGTTTGTTGTCTGTTTAGCTGTGGCACTCATGTCTGCATACCATTTATTTGTTTGATGGGGGTGTCGTGGGTCTTCCATCTCATCTAGACCTAGCCCATAGTACTCATCGTACTTTCTCCTCCCTGCTTCTCTCTTTCGTCTGTTGTTCTTGTTGCTCATGTACTTCCCACCCCCCTGGGCAGTGGACCAACTAGACCCCCTTTTCTCTTTCCCGCCCCCCTTGACCCATTCATCGTATAATATTTCGTGCATTTCTAGTAGCTTATCGTTTTCTTTCCTGACGTTATCTGGCAGATTGTTTTTTGGGGTGGGGGCAAGCTGGCTGGTGGGGGTGTTATATAACCATGATATGGCAGACGGGTTTCGGTCATTGAGACTGTGGGCATTGTAAGTGGATACCCCTGGTGGAGACACTGTGTTGCTCTGCATTCCACCCTGTGGCTTTTCTCTTTGTGAGGTCACAACACTGGATGGTGTGGTATGATACCCCCACACAAGTTTAGTTCCGTCCCATATCAAAAAATCACCTTCCTTGGTATTGACCCCTGCAGTTGCATTGGGCCCGGTGCTACTGTTAATTGGTCCAGTGGTGTTGTTACTCCCTCCCCCCTCGTACATCTCGATAGAGATGAACGCTATAAACCAATATGTAACCAAGCCGAACATTATCATAAAAAACAATGTAATGCATATTGATAATCCACACTCATACGAATATCTACATCTCTCATATACTAATTCTCTCATTCTACTAATTCTATCCGTTGCAGGCTGCCCGTTAGATGCCATGGAAGCTCCTGTTTGAAATATAAAAGTGCATTAAGTGCATGCATGTAAACGTTTTGCTGGCACCATCTGTGCCAATACATTTGACGGGGAATGGAAGCGGGTGGGGATGTGGGGGAGGGGTATTCACAGACAAGGGTATATACATGTTATAATATTATTATTTCATTAATTACATACCACTCAACAAGATAAAAAAAAGAAAGCACACACACACACGCAACCTTTTTTTTTTTTTTTTTTTTTTTTTGTAATATCCTTGTCAGTCATTATTCCATTGAAGTCCAGTGCTGACACACACACACACACACAAGTCGTTATTTAGCCATCCTACTCATTTGCATCGTTTGCTGTTGTCTGTGCCTCCTCATCTATCTCCTCTTGTACATTGCTGTACGCTTTTCGTACGTCGGTCAAATGCACCCAGTACCTCAATCCTTTCACCTTCACTGCCGTGGGTGTGCAAAAAATTACTTCGTAGGGGCCATGGAATCGTGGTGCGTTCCACCGACGCACAAAGCTTCTAACATAAATTGAGTCACCTGGCATCAGCTGTAGCTGTTGCTCTGGTTCCATGACAGATCCTGTTACATTTCCCTCTTCTCTAGTGAAGGGTGGGGAGAGTTGCTTTGATATTGCGCGCGCTGCCCTTGTTAATTTTCTTAGGTAGTCTGTGAACTCATCTCCCAATATTGCGGCGCTCCTGTGAGCATCTGAGTGTTCACGCAGTGGAGAGTGTGCTGTGTTCATTCGTCTCCCAGTCACGATCTCGTGTGGGGACAAATGGTGGTCTTTGCTTGGTTGATTTCTCAACTCAAATAGTGCCAGGGGTAGACAGTAAATCCAATTTTTCTTTAATGAGAAGCATAGTTTTGATAACCTGCCCTTTAACAGGCCGTTCATCTTTTCCACTACGCCATTACTTTGAGGATGATAAATCGAACACAATTTATGTTTTATACCCAATAACGTGGTAACTTCCTTGAAGAGTTCATTCACAAAGTGAGAGCCGTTATCTGAGCGAATCACGTCACAAATTCCCCAGCGCGGGAACACTTCCCTTACTAGGAACTTGGCGACGCTTTTGGCATCAGGTCGCGCACAGGGTCCTGCTTCCACCCACCTTGAAAACGGGCACACAACCACGATCATGTACCGTGCGCCATTACACCTTTCTCCCATGTCTGCATAGTCTATATGCAGTTCTCTGAAGGGGCCAATGGGTTTGGGAATTGTTCCCCGAAGTGTGCGTAATGTCATTCCTGAGTTGTATATTTGGCATGTTGTACATTCCATTGCCAATCTAGACACATGCTCCTGGAGACAGGGCACAAACCATTCTTCCTGTATTTCTGCTGCGATGTGCTGTTTAGTGTTGTGTGCGGGGAAGTGTAGCTGTTGAAATGCTACTTCTAGTAACTGTAGTGGCATTACCACCTTCCCTGAGTTATTTTGCCGCCATAATAGGTCTGTTCCTGATTGGCTGCATCCCCGTTTCGTCCACGTTAGTTTTTCTTCTGCACTAGCTCCTTCCTGCAATTCTAGAATTTGTGATAAGGACATCATGTTGTACCCTTCTGACAGTTCTTCGGTTGTTGTGTTCTTCATCATGAACTCACCTGTGTCGTATTTCTGAAAATAGGAAGCCTCTTTTGCGGCAGCGTCCGCT
This sequence comes from Ambystoma mexicanum, assembly GCF_040938575.1. Classification (NCBI taxonomy): domain Eukaryota; kingdom Metazoa; phylum Chordata; class Amphibia; order Caudata; family Ambystomatidae; genus Ambystoma; species Ambystoma mexicanum. The sequence goes on along the minus strand of NC_090926.1, from coordinate 1,222,758,507 downwards.
GCCGCGTTCCCTAAAGACACAACGTCTGTATTGGAGGTATGGGCCTGGCACTTCACTATTGCTACAGCAGTAGGGTTTTGTAGGGCCTCTATTAATTCTTTTAACAATTCTGCATGCTGCACTGGCGTTCCGTCTGCCCTCCTGAATCCCCTACGGCCCCATCTTGCTAGACCTCCATGTACTGTCGTCGTCATGTAAGCTGAGTCTGTGTATATTGTAACTGCACAGCCCTTTGCTGCGTGTAGTGCTTCTATGAGCGCAACCAGTTCTGCTGCTTGTGCAGAGTAATGTGACGGGAGGCGGTACTGTACTAGTGTTTCAAATTCACCTTCCTCTAATCTCACTACCGCCATGCCAACATGCTTTTCTCCCGTATCCATATCAATTGATGCGGATCCATCCACAAAGTACACTTCCCCCTCGCTTAGAGCGTTTTCACACACAACTGCGCCCTCCCCTCCTTCTCCTGTGTGGGTTGTGCAATCGTGATTTTGCATATCCTCCAATGTGCACGCTTCTGTGATAAACGTGGCGGGGTTCACTGTTTTACATCTCACTATGTGGATGTTGGCGCTGGACAATATGATCTCATATGCTGTTGCCCGCTGTGTGGTCAGCGTGCTTTTTGATCTTTCGAGTATTGCAAATAATGAGTGTTCCACAAACAATGTTACAGAGCATCCCATTACTATTGTGGCACTCTTCTCAATCGCGAATGCGGCTGCTGCGAGCGATTGTTCGCACGCGAAATGACCCTGCATCACGGCATCCAAAGTACCACTATAGTACGCCAGGGGCTTGTGTCCTAAGGAGGTTTTTTGTGTCAGTACTGCTGTCATAAGTGTTCCTTTGCAATGGGAAAATAGGTAAAATTCGTGTCCATAATCAGGGTTTGCTAGTACTGGAGCGCTTGAAATTAGCTCTTTCAGTAATTTGAACGATATGCTCATTTCTTCTGACCATTTTATTTTTACATTCTCCTGTTGTGCTTCTTTGAGTGCTTGCAGGAGGGGCCTGGTGTATGCTGCATAGTCTAGTATCCATGCTCGGCAATAATTGCACATCCCCAAAATTTTTTGCATGTCTTTCACCGTCGTGGGCTCTCCTACTGACCTTATTGCCTCCACCCTGTCGGGAATTATTCTTTTTCCATCTTTTGATATGAGCTGACCCAGGTATAGGACCTCAGTCAGGCAATACTGTAGCTTCTCCCTGTCTACCTTGTAACCCTTGTTGGCTAGTAAAGTCAGAAGCATTGTTGAATCTTTTCTACATGTTGCTTCGTCTTGTGCACACACCAATAAATCATCCACGTACTGAATAATTGTACTCTCTACTGATAGGTTTCCCAAGTCTTCATGCAATATGCGGTTGAATATGCTTGGGTTCTCACAGTATCCCTGTGGCAATCTGCAATGTTCATATCTTTTTCCCCCCAGTGTGAACGCTGTAAGATATCTACTCTCTTCAGCCAGGGGTATTGAGAAAAATGCGTTTTTCAAGTCCACTACTGTAAAATGTGATGCTGCTTTTGGGATGCTGCATAGTATTGACGCAGGGTTCGGGACTAGAGGGAACTCTTTCTGTATTACATCATTGAGGGGGCGTAAGTCCTGTATCATCCTCCAAGACCCCCCTTTTGCTTTTTTAATTGGATAAATACATGTGTTACATGGTGAGTTTGAAGGCACTATTATCCCTTGTACTAGTAGTGCATTTATCGTTTCTTTTATCCCTTCTTCAGCCTCACGGGACAATGGATACTGTTTGACTCGGGGTAAGATAGCTCCTTGTTTCAGTTTTATTATCACAGGTTGTACTCCATGCAACAGCCCTACATCATGGGGGCCTGTCGTCCATAAATTGTTTGGTACTAACCTCATGTCGTCATCAAAAAATGACGGTGGTTTTCCTACCACTGCCATCAATTGGACGGGGATCTCTCTGGCTTGGATCAAAATGTCACAGGGCATCGCTATTTCCATTACTATCTCACCATCTGCTTCTGTGTCTAAAAAGAGATCCTCATCTGTTACTTCGCGTAGGGCGAGGTTTGCGTTTGTACACAGTACTGTGCGCCACTCACATCCTTCTCTGTCCATTCCAATCACAGCGATCCGTTTCGTTGATACCTGCACAGCGTGCAAATCCAACGACACCACTGATCCTGGTGCTGCATCTGGACACACTATGGGGCGGAAGAGGAATTCTGCTGGAATCCTCCAATCCATGTTTTTTAACTCTGGGACTATAAGGGCCAAAGTCTTTAGCCCTGCAATGAACATCTCTTCCTTTTGTGGCAGCCCTCGTATTTCCTGTGTGGTTGTGTAGGCTTGCACTACCAACATTGCACGCAAGGGGCATATCCCGGGTGTAGAACACACTATCCCTCCTTCCGTAAATGATATGGTCATGTTAAGTTTACTCATAAGGTCCCTCCCCAGCAAATTTATCGGGGACTGTTCATAATACAGTAAGGGTGCTTTTACAGTCTTGCCCCCTATGGTTACATCCAAAACTTCTGTGTAAGGAAGAGAACCCCTGCGTCTCTAACTTCCTGTTAGATAACCGGAACCGGCCCTCCCTGACACATGATTTCTCCGCTCCCGAATCAACCATGAATATAAATTGCCTGTCTCCTATCTGCGCCCCTACCAATGGTTCCTCTGCTGCACTGTGGGTGGTAGATAGAACTGGACACGCAAGTGTTCTCTGTGGGCTGTCCTATGCGGGGTGTCTCATCGCCCCCCCTTCATTGAATACGTTACCTGAGACCACTGACATGCCGTTGTAGGGTGCTGGTGCGGGGGCCCCGTTAGCTGCTGTCGCGAAAGGGTTGCCTGGTGTATATTGCATGCTGTCGTTGTTAGGCATGTTTTGTGGGTGGTTCTGTGTTCTATAATGGGGTCCCTGTTGCTGGCCCGTGTTACCCTGGCTTGGGTCTCTCAGTTGCTGTTGTCCCATCGGAAGGCCATATGGGCTTCCCGGGTGGGGATGGCCATACTGTTCCACCTCCTGGAACCCGTTGTTTTGTCTACTTCTGCACTCCCTGGAGTAATGCCCCCATCGTCCACAGTTCCAGCAACTCCCCTGAGGGCCCCTGGGACCCTGCCATCCACTTCCTCCCATTCCCCCGTACCCCTGTGGTCCACCTCCTCTTCGGCTCCTGTACCCACCTCGTCCCCCTCGAGGGGTCCACTCTTGCCACTGCGGACCTCCACCCTGCTCCTGCTCGTTCCACTGCCGCTGTCCTGTTCCCGCCCAATTAGTTGCCACCCTTCCTTGTATTGCTATCAGCCCCTCCTCCTCATCTTCTCCCTCCCTGCTGTGTGGGAGCGCGGCTACTGCTGCTGCAACCTTCACTAACTTTGTCTGCACCAACTTCGCCTCGTCTGCCAATCTTTTCTGCGCCACCTCCTTCTCCCTTTCCTTGATTCGTTTGCAATGGTGTACTATTATGCTCTGAATTTCCGGCCATCCCTTTGCTTCTATACCTGCTATTTTGTCAAGCGCCTTCTGCACTTCCTTTGGGAGCCCCCTTTTTATAATGAAGTAAAATAAAGATGTCGATTGATACCAGGGCGTGCCCGTTTCCGCTCTCCACATCTCTTGGACCCGAAATATGTAATCCATAGCCTCCTCCCCGTCATTCATTGCACACTGCATCACGGACTGTAAGTCAGGTGTGTCTGGAAATGTTTCGCGTAAGGCGTCCCACACCCTAGCCCGCACTGTGTTGAAGGAGGCCCCATCATGGCGGTCACAGTCTAAGGTTACTCCCGGGAAACCGGCTTTAACCCATACTCTTTCAGCCTGGTCGCCCACTGCTGATACGAGCAGACTTTTCACATCTCCTACAGCTAGGGGTACCCCAGCTGTATGTTTTTCGAAGGCGTATATCCACTTACTTGCCCCTCCTGATAACGGGGGCAATAGCTTTAATAAATTAGCTTTATCCATCTGTGCCCATGGGATATAGTTAGGCCTCCCTCCTCCCCTATGTATCAACGGGAGCTGTAGCTTTCCTTTCGTTGTTGTATCCGGACCCGTTTTGGCTGCTGATGTTCCCAGTGATGCCATCTTCCCCACTCTGTTCCTCAGTCGCCCCGCCCACTCATCATCTAGGGTTCGCATAGAACATGCACCTTCATCCCCCTCGCTTCCCCCTCCTATTGCCATACTCAATCTGTCGCTTTCGTCTAGCTCCTCTCTAATATCACATAGTAACTCCTCTCTTAATCCCCCAAGCCTTTCTTCGTTACCACCATCTTCCTCTCGAGTCCCTACTTCTATTATTCGCGTTGGTTCTTCCTCAATCCTAAACAGGATCTCGCCCTTTTTCCACCCCTCTTCGGGCCTTCTGCTTTCATCCGATGCTCTAGACGTACGTCCAGCTCTAGTTGCATCTAGTGCTGTTCGTTCGCATATGTTTTTTATCCTCGAGAGCTCATCTTTTGCTATCGACAGTCTTGATTCTAGATCATCTGTGAATTTCTCTATGTCCACCCTCTGTGTACAAGCCTGACCTCGCTCCCTTGTACTTTCATATGGTGGGGGTGCAGTGGGCCGGTGGGGTGTAGCGGTTGTCGGGGGAGGTACGTACATTGGATCACTGTATCCTTCCGCGGGTACAGGTTTCTTTAATATCGGATATAAACTTATTACCTCTACTGGTGGCGCTACACCTGGCAATTCTTTGATATCTTTCTGTAACACCAGTGGATTGTCTGTAGTAGATGGGAGATCGGGATTTGGTGCTGGCGCTTTAGGCGGTGGTACCTCTTCAAATAACCGCCAGAGATCTAATATTTCCCTCCTATTCTGCAGCTGTTTCCCTCGGTACTTCAAGAAAATGCATGTCATCACCGTATCTAGAACGCTTTTGTCAAATGATCCTCCCTCTGGCCATATCTGGGGTAGCCCTTCTCCTTTCAACTCGGTTACCCATTGGTCGTGATATTTCTTAATCCACTCCGCGTGCCCTGGAAGACTTTTACAAATATGTGATAAGGGTGTTTCAGCCCCCATCTCTGTGTCCTCCTAGCGCTTATGTGTCGCTGTGTGTGTGTGTCTACAGCCACAATGTGAATGTAGTATAGATATTATTTTTTAGTATTCTACTTCACATTCAATGTTATGCTCGGTTGGGCTCTCCCTCCCTTGACTGCACAACACGGAACAGACGGTACACAGTTTTTAACTTGTTCTCTTTGGGAGACACATACAACAGCAACCCATCCTTTATTTTGACAACATCAACCCGGAAATCAAAAGGCACCCACTCACGTCGCTGTCTCAATGTTGCCTTCAAAACGTTTTATCCGGTCACACTTACCATGACCATTTAACAATTATATATTTATAGCTGTTTTACACATTCTCAACATCACAGTCGTCCCTTGACACATACGAGGTGCACACACCTCTTGGTAACACTCAGTACACCATTCACACTGTCCTCCCTTTCCTCCCTAGCCGGCTGTTCCTGTCTATCTTACTTAGGGCATATGCATATATTTATAGGTTTTAACCTGCTCTCCCCCCTCTAGTAGGACCTTTGTTCTCTTACTTTTCTCCCAAGTTCGTGCTAATTCCGTTTTTATTCTCCCCCTGCCCTTAAAGAAAAAGAAAAGAAGTAGTAGCGATCACTAATATATTCTCAGTGCCCCCTTTTGCTGAACACTTTTATCTTATATTTCACTTCGTCATATATTCCCAGCACTAGTCAATATAGCACTATGCGGCGCCGCCTTCCACCCCCTTTTGGAGCTAGGTTCCCGTCACTTCTATCTCTTTATTCACCTCGTAATCCTAATGGCCATATGCAAAGAAAAAGAAAGGAAATTTTAGAATGGTCTTTAGTATATCTTCGTACCCCCTGCTCGTTCCCTGTCCTACGTTTCTTTCCCCGCTCCCTTTACAATCGCTCACACTCAGTACTCACGTGCCCGTCTTGAACCGATAGTCTCCGAAACTGGGTCCGTCCAGGCAGTGTCGCCGTCAGCTCAACAGTCAGCCCCGGCTCCGGCGAGCGGTACTCAAAGGGGATTTTTCAACCGGGATCCCGTACCCCCTCTCTATTGAGTGCGCACTTCTTAGTGTACCGGTCGCCGTTGGCGGGCCGCTTCCCGGAGCCGGCTCACCGTGCGTATCCCTTTTCGACCGGAGATTCTCGTGCCAAAAGGGGACGGTTATAATGGGTTTAGGAAGAAATAAAATCACGCTATCGGGGTCACCACTGAAGGCAAGCGTCCCCAAACAGCACGATCCTCCCCGCAATGAGAGATAATGAAGGACTCTCCCAAAATGGGAATAAGGCCAAGACAGAGTGCGGGTGAGCGTAAATGGGAGTTTATCAATCAGAATAGGGCATGCAAAGAACTCTGCAAACTCCGAGAGCGCTCTGTCTGACAATAGCAAAGACAGGCGTATATATTTACAAAAAACGTCATAAGAACCTACACACTATAGGGGGCACAAGTTCATGGGGATTGGGTGGCGATGACTAACTATAGGTGCTGCTGTGATGTGGTTGGCTTTGGCTGGAAGACGTCACTGGGCAGCCTCGTGGGTTGGGCTGGGCCTGGCAGGGTGGCGGAGTTCATCCAGGCGGTGTTGTGGGGCCATCGCGGCCAGTGGCAGAGATGAATGTCTTTTCCTGACTTGTTAGCCCTAAGCCGTGCACACCGCAGTCATTCAAACATTCTGGTATTATCTTCTTTAGTAAATCTTTCGATAGGTTATACAACAGGTTAATGCAACACAGGAGGAATGCACCTTGTGAGGGGACTGGAGGCACTACGTCAGGGCATGGTTACCAGTGTCCTGTTGACCGGGGCCATAGGTCGAGGGGCTAAGCTTCAGGGCCTGGGACGGGCGGTACCTGTCTTTCTGCCTTGTTAGAAGTTGTTATGGATGTTCCGCTGTGTGTTGTCAAAGTGTTGGGTGTCTTGATTGCACAGGGCCATAAGTCTGCGATGGTCCGGTGGGTTGTGAGGTTTACGAGGGGGCGCGTGTGTTCAGGCAGAGGTTTACTGCTGTGTTGTAAATAATGCAGGTGGCGAGTGGTGGCCTTGGGTGCTACAGAGGGGGTTACAAATCTTTGAAGCGGCTCCAGTCTGGTTGGGGGAGGTAGAGCAGTGCGGCGCGGTCTCTGTTCTCATGCCTTGGCAGCCTTCGCAGGGTGGGAGGGGGAATGGCCTTGCACGTATTTCACAAAGGTATCTCCCTCGTGTGTTGCCGATTTAGGTAAAAACATCACAAACATTTGAACACTCTATAATACTTATTCAGTGCAATACAAAACATGCATTTAAGCTTTGCTGGATGTGTCTCGATTATACCCAGTCTGAACACCTTATTCATACGTTATGTTTTAACAAGTACAGTATTTAGTTATATGCATATATATTTGCAGTAAGTGAGGTAGAATTAGGATTGGAGGAGAACATAGAAAGTAACCCGCCACTGTTCGTGACGGTGGTGGCACATGTGCGGCCTGGACATGCACACATGACATGCGCCTTCCCATGCATTCTTCACACAGGCTCTTTGTATGGTTACATTCGTTTTCTTGTGTCCTCTAGCAGCATTAGTTCAGTTATGGTATGAGCCCATGGGGTGTAAGTTTTCCAGTCATGCACGTAACAGCCAGATTCCTGGTGCGTGCCGTTATTATTAGTACCCAACTGCAATGGTATATGCTCACCATCGCTTATATCATGGGGGCATGATCTCTTGTAAGTATACATCTTACAGGCTTTTGTAATATAAGGGATTTTATGAGAGAAAAGCATCCTTTGCAAGTAGTCTCAACATTAATATACAAAGATTGTCTGGCATATAATGACCATTTTACTGTTCTTTTCATTTGCCTAGGCCTGCTGGCCGGGTCATGCTGGGAGCGATGATACACTGCGGGAGGTGAACTGTTACAATGTTAGTGTATTACACTAGCTCATGTCCGTCTTGTTCGTGGGAACTTGCTCGCAGCGGATCTGCCAGGGTGCTGCGGCAACAAGGATGACTGAAGCCCTCCAAGGGTGGGGGCCGCGCTACAGTGCGCTGAGCTCACACCATCTTTACCAGACAAAAATGGTTTCTAGGCCTAGCTACGTTTTAATACGTGTGGGCAATTAATACGTGCGGGCAATGTCTCCAGTGGGTGAATCCTCCACCACCTGGGCCCGGGTGGCATGAGGGGACGCCCAAAGGAGCCATAGTCCTCACCTGGGGAGAAAGCGTAGGCGAGGGGGGTCGTCTTGGACCAGTCCTCCCCTACACTATCCCCTTCTCTCGAGTCTGTTCATTAACTTGCCCCCTCCTTGGCTCCCATATCATACTGAAATATGTATATGAATACTATCTGCATGAACATTTGTACTATGAGCTTGGCTCCATGTGTAGCACATTGACACAGAGAAAGCGTTTGACCGAGTGGAATGGTAATTTCCTTTTTCCAACTGGACTAAAATGGGGTTCGGCCCTAAATTCACAGGGCTATTTAAAGCGAACTACAAAAACCTGTCTGGAAGAATTGAGACAAATGGCCAATTATCACCCCCTATTGAGCTACAAAGAGGAACCAAACAGGGGTGCCCATTGTCACCATTGTTGTATGCACCGTACCTAGAGCCCCTTTCAGCGAAGGTTTGTCAAACAGAGGGAATGAAAGGAATATGCTTTGGTGGCATTTCCCTTAAATAATGGCATATGCTGACGATATGCTGCTCATGTTAGCGGACCTGGCAAATTCTTTACCGAAGGCTACACGGGAATTGGAACTCTTTGGTGGGGTTACCGGATTAAAGATTAACAAAACTAAATCCGAAATTCTAAATTTGTCTCTTTCACCATCAGATACGCAAGACTTACGGGAACATACTTGTTTGGGGTGGGCAAGTGTGGGAATACAACTATTGGGAGTAGTAATAACCCCTACATTACAAGGCCTAAATGCAGCAAATTATCCCACATTGCTAAACGACTTACAAATACAGCTGAAGAGGTGGAACCCTCTCACTATATAATGGCTGGGGAGAATAAACTCTATAAAAATTGTCACTCTTCCTAAGGCATTGTATGTTTTTCAAGCCCTTCCGGTAAGGGTATCTCTTAGGTTTTTTCGTAGAGTTCATAGAGCTATTTCTACATTTATATGGCAGAAGAAAAACTCCCCGAGTCGCGTTAAGCACGATAATGCTCCCAACTGAAAGGGCTGGGATGGGCATTCCTAATCTAATTAAATATTATTGTGCAGCCCAAGTCAGGGTAATAAAGCAATGGTCCATCAGTGAGACTGAAATAAAGAGGGATTCAGGTGGAGCAGGCAGTGGGGGGATCCCGACTATCGGAGGTACTATGGCTACCGAAAAAAGAACACCTGATTAATATACATGCTAGAAAGATCACAAAACTCCTGGAGGACAATTGGTATGCAATAGTTAAAAGGACCACATACCCCAGCCCAACTCACTCCAATGTTCTTCAATCCGCAGTTTACTCCCGGCCTAAAGCTTAAGGCATTCAAAGAATGGAAGTAGGCTGGCTGTGTTCATATAGATATGTTTCAGGGTGCCAAGGCTAAAACATTTATACAATGTCAGCATGAGATGGGCCTATCTGAAAAAGCCATATTCCAGTACTTTCAGGTGCGACACTGGATCCTCGCTCCACCGGTACATTCTGCAGCGATAAGAGAATTAACACCCTTAGAAAAATGTGTAACATCCAATCCAGGGGACAAAGCTCTCCTATCCAATTTACACAAGCTGATGGGGGAGGTGGAATCGAAAAGGACAAAGAGCTATAAACGCCAATGGCACATAACACTGGGGGTAAACATATCAGATGCAGACTGGGAATACTTATGGAAAGCAATCCCCAAACTCACAAGATTAATCCAAACTAGAGAGTTCTGGATCAAAATAATGGTTCAATGGCATTACACTCCAGCCCGCTTGAAGAAAATGAACCCATCATTATCAGATAGATGCTGGAGGCAATGTGGAGGGGGTGGAAAACTGGGTATATGGTTGGTGGAACTGTCCAGTTGTGAAAGATTATTGGGAAACAGTAAACAAGTATATGGAATAAATGTTTCCCATGCAAAAGACAAGATCTTTACGCACACGCCTACTGTTGATTTTAAAAAAGGACTTCAGAAAGCAAACTAAGTCAATACAAAAGGCTTACGTTTTATATGGCAAAAGGCGGCATTACTCACGATCGCCTAAAAATGGAAAGCGAAGGAGCCCCCACATCCCACAGAATGGTTTGTTCAAATTTGGAACTTTCTCGCAATGGAATGGATGACATACTCATTACAGGGGGAACAAGCAGCCTTCTCTACAGTTTGGAAAGTAGTACTAGACTTCATACACAAAAACTATAATGTTGTATACTGTCCGCAGAAAATACGTATATTGGAAATTGCTTAAGCTAGTCACAACAGCTGTATTTTAAGTTGAGGATCAGTTGTCACTGCTGATGACTTTACATGTAAAATGGGTGAGAGTGGGAGAAGGGGAAGGGCATGGAGTTTGAGGGGGCTGTTTGGGGGGAGGATGGGAATGTGGGGATTGTTGTATGATATCAATAAAATACCAATTTTAAAAAAGTCGGTGTCCAAAACCTATACTAGCCCTCACAACTAAAGGCATACAATGTGTAGGGATGGCAGCACCAACAGAAACACTGTTCAAAATAAAGTTCTGAGCTTCTGCTAGCTCAGACTGGGATTGGGTTCCCCTCCCAAGTTCAAAATAGTTCCACAAAGAAACAGGACTCGATGTTCCCCTCCCTAAGTGTACCACCATTTCAGAAATACCTCAGGGATCTCTTCCCCCAAGTTCACCACAGCTCCAGCAGATCTCAGGGTTCCCTTACCCAAGATTAACACTGTTCCAAAAAGTCCAAGTCTCTTGTTTTTCTCGGATATTGTCAGCTTCAACTGGTAGTCCTTTTGACTCGTACCAAAACAAATGCTCTCTTTCATTTCAACCTTTTCATTACACAGCCTTTGTCTTTGGGCTCTCCTTGGCTCTTCTCAGGTTGGGCTGCTCGGTGTAGGCGCAATTGTCAGACCATACGATCCACCCATTACAGGTCATGCAACCGATAATCCTTGGCACTTTGTGATGTTCTTTAGGACTTCTTGATTAACACTGTTTTTCCACTTAGCACCAGTGTTAGAACTCAACATCTGCAGCGCTTTCTTTCTCTCTCTGGCAGCTTTAGTTCTTAATCACCATTTGTGTATTGGCTGTCCTCTGGGTTTGCCACCACTTGCATTTCACCATTTGTATATTGCCAGTCTTTTGGCTTTGCCACAACTTGCATTCATCTTGCCCTCTGAGTTCAGCAACTTGTCTTTTCCATTGGCATTTCATTTAGTTCATTAATGTTCATAACATCTTTCACTTGGTTTCCTGAATACTTGTAACAAATGTCATTCCTTTCACCATAGCACATATTCGTCTTCCACTTGTGCTACATTTTCACATGTTTTCCATGTCTTCTCTTTAGTTCGGGATTCCATATTTGCTGTTGTGTTTCCCACAATACTTGGCACATTTTCCATTATTCATTATTCCTTCCTTGCATTTCCGAAAGCACTTTGTAATGGATTCACAATTCCTTATTTCTTCATTGGGGTTCCATTGTCTCATTATATGCTTTTCGCTTGTGCATAAACATCAATTATCTTACATTCGCCCCAGAGCACCCCCAGTGCGAGTATTCTCTCGTACTCACCGAAGCTGCTTTGCGTCTCCGGGCGTCCTCTTTGTTCCGCTCTCCGCTCCTGGATAGATGCCAGTAGTCACAGAGAGCAGCGCTTGTTTTCAGAAAACCCTTGGGCAGCATCCCGCGGCAGACAGGAGTTCTCTGTGTTCCCCAGTTCCAGTTGGGAACACTGCAGACTGGCAAGTGTTGGGGTTTTGTCCTCTCACAGCCCACTTGGGTCGTGGCACCTCCTTTCTCCCCTGGGAACACTTGCAATCCTCTATGCCGGTCCTGCTCCAGCCTGCTCCTCACCTCATGTCTGCCACCTTCTCTCCAGGCAGTTTCTCCCTGCTTTGCGGGGTGGGCATGCTTTTAAACACCTGTAGCCTTTCAGTAAGCTGCAGGTGCAGGTAGTTTGCCTGACCATCACTACACCAATTAACGGGACATGTCTGATCCTTTATAGGCATCTTCCTCATCTTAATACTAAAGTGGTGAAACTGACTAGAAGTGTGCAAGTGTCCTAGTCTCTTCTTCCTTGTCCAAGTCGTAAAGGGAAACATTTTAAAGTCATGATGTGTGAGTGGAAGAGATGTGGACTCACAAAACCCTATGAAGGAAGGGGGAGAGTAGGATTCATTCTTGTAGGGAAAAGGGGGGTATCATGTCTCACCTGCAGACACCCTCTCCTCACTCCCCAAGATCCCTCCATCCAGATGATCCTCTTTCGTATATCCACCTGCAGGGTAAGGATCTAGTGGCAATGGCCTTTCCCTGGGCACCTGAGAAGAGGCTATAAAGGGGAAAGAAGGGGGACTTCATGGTAAATTACTTTGATGCAATCACTTCGAATTTCTTTTTCGATTTTTCTTTTTTTATTGGGGTGCAGTCCACCCATGACCCCCTTCCCTTTCACTACCATCCCTACCCTGAAACCCGTTTTACCCCTTAACCTTTAAAAAAAAAATTACAACATAAGACCAAACAATAAATATAGTTATATGTAGATATGCATGAATAAGAAACATATTTTCCTGGATGAAAATCAATTTGTCTCATTGTTACTCACACAAAAGGCATCACCTCTTAGATTCAGATGGAGTTAGCCTGAATGTCTGAATAAGTTACCATTGCTTTCCTACCTGAAAGAAAACAAATCCTGATGTTGTTAAGCATACATTGGGAATCTCTCTACATCACCCCTTTGAATTTTGCCTAGCCAAGCACATATCATTAAGAATAGGTACACTCGATGGGCCGTACTTAATAATAAACTTTTCTTTCAAACATGAAAATCAATTTGGCTCACCGATTTTTATGGGGTTTTTCGACACACAACAGGCCTCAGTCTAGGCCTCAGTCTATGCCGGTTGATTTAGCCTGAGCCAAATGGTATCTCTCACAACATGTGGAACATGTGTCATGTTCCCCACTTTTCCCAATGTATTTCTATGAAGACTGGTCTGAATAAGCAAGCAGTCCTTCCATATGTGAGAATTAACTGGACTCAAACTTAATGATATTGGTATGTATAAATTGAGAAACCCTTTACATCCCCTTTATTTATTTAACCAATCCAAGCACACATTCTGAAGAACACAACACCAAATGGGGCTCCCTTAATTCAATACAGGCCTATGGGGATCCATATGGTATGTTATGTTGATTTATACATGCACCACTGCCATTTGCATGGTCTCCAGGCGCTCACATGGCTCTGTAAGAAAGTGGGTGGGGTTGGTTAGTGGGGAAGAGGCATAGGATAATGGTTGTGCTCTTCTGTTGATGCTTGTCGAACGAGGAGAAATTGATGTCTTTACGTGTCGGCTTTCTGAGGGTGCTTTGTTGTATGCACTGGGATTGTTGTCTGAAGGGGTAACGTCCAGTGTCTGGGTTGTTGTTTGCAGCTGTTCTGTTCTTGGGGCGGGTGTGTGGCTTGTGTGTTTTTGTGTGTAGTATGGCTGGCCCATTAAGTGTGTGTAGTACATGGGAGATATGCAGGAGAGGAGAAAGGAGCAGGAGGGACGGTTAGTAGCTTTTGGCTCAGGTTGTGTGGTTGTTTTATTGTCGGTTCCACGGTCCGCACTGTCCCATGCATCTTGGGTCCAGGTTAGGTGATGTTCTGCCGTCCTTATTTCCTTCAGTATAGAGTTCCATAGTTTTGCCATCAAACAGGAGAATGCGGTTCGTCTGAATTTCCTTTTCTCGTAGTGTTTTGTTTCGATTTCGACATCGTTGCTCTTAGGTTTCTTTCTGGTTGGTAGCAGTTGATTTTGGCTTGAAGAAATTCGGCTCCTTGTCCATGTAGTGATTTGTGTACAATTCAGAGGGCTTTAAAGTTGATGTGTTTTTTAACTGGAAGCCAGTGTAGACATTTTAGGACTGGTGTGATGCGGTCTCTTCTGTTTAGTCTCAAGAGTAGTCTTGATGCAGTATTTTGGTTGCATTGGAGGTTTTTTTATGAGGCGTTCTGGCATTCCAAGGTAAACACTGTTTGCGTATTCTAGTCCTGATAATATCAAGGAGGTGATTGCAAGGGTTTTGTGTGGGAGGCGGGAAGTAGAAGGATTTCTTAGCTATTGTGGTGACTTGTGGTTCTAGTGGGAGTCTGTTGTCCATGAGTATTCCGCTTTTTTATAATCATGTTTTTTTTTATCAATGAGGAAGTCTCCAGTTGTGTTCCTCTGCATGGTGGACAGCTCAGATGTGTATATGTCGCATTGTCTTCTGGGGGAGATCATTATTTCCATGTTGGTTGTGTTTAGTTTGAGATTATTGTTTGTCAACCACATGTATATGTCTGTGAAGCATTTGTTGAGGGTATTGTTTGGGTCTTGGGTTAAGGTTATTTTGAATATGAGTTGGGTATAGTCTGCGTAGTTGTAGGCGGTTAGTCCATGGGTTTGAATGAGCTTCATTAGGTGAGACATGTAGATATTGAAGAGCAGTGGGGAGAGGCTTGAACCTTGTTGTATGCCGTGGGTGATGTTTCTGGTGTTAGATATGAATGGAGGTAAGTATGTTCTTTCAGTTCAGTTGGTGAGTAAAGATTTCAGCCATTGTATTGCAGAGATTTTTATGCCGCATTCCTCCTGTCTATGTGTTAGTGTTGTGTGTCTGATTGCATCAAATGCATCTGCTATGTCTAGTACATATTTCATGTAGTGTAATAAGCCGATTTGTAAATTCAAATCTGTGATCGGTATTTGTTTTTTTTCCGATTGGTTGTAATGATTTCTTCATTGTTTTTCCAGTTTGCTTCTGTGAACCATCTTGCTGCCATATGTTTTCAGTGGTTTGAAGAGTTTTGCAGGTGCTAGCTAATTGGTTTATGGCCTCTGTGATGCAGGTGTCAAGTTTGTCCTATGCTGAGTCTGGAGTCATTCTGTTTAGCTGGGAGATGTTTGGTTGATTCCATAAGCTGTAAGGTTTCCAGGCTGAGATTCTTCCAGTTTCATTTTTTTTTAAAGCATGGAGTATTAAGTTTGCAGGCATCATGCGGTTTGGGATTTTGATGGAGAATGGGATCATAAGATTGGTACACGTTGAGCGGTGGTCGAGAGTCCATCGCTGCAGAAGATTGAGTCTTGGGTGTGACCAGCACTGTGGGTGGGTCTGTTTACTATTTGTTTGAAGTGGAGGGTTTCCAGTAGGGTGCTGAGAGTTTGCTGTGATTTTGTTTTCTCTTTTGAACCAGATGCTGAAATCTCCCAGAACAATTATGTTTTCAAGGTATTTGGAGAGGTTGGCAATGGCGTCAGTGAGATTTGTTGCAAAGATGGGGTTGTTGGATGGCAGCCTGTAGATCAGGAAGAACAGTAGATTGGCTCGGTCGTTGATCTTGATGTTGAAGAGAGGGTCCCTAGAATGGCCCTCATGTCCCCTATGTGTATGTCAAACCTGTGAGAAACCTGAAGGTGTCTCACCCGCTAGTCCACAGGGATCTGTCATCCCGGTTGCCAGGACACAGCCATTGCCTTTGGATCCAGTTGCTGGAGTTGCACCAGTGTGGGAGGATCACCTGGGTTAGGGGTCTTTGGGGAGTGTGACCCCAGATGGCGAGATGCAGCATCCAGGTAGGATACATAGGAGCTCAACACTCTTCCCCCACACCCCTTTCACAACATGAACACTTTCTCACGGGCAGCTCGCTATGAGAGAAAACAGACTAATACCTGCGCCATATACCTGACATGTCCCAATACAATGGTCAGGCAATTACTGACCATCACACACACCGGACTTCCATTACACTTCCCCACATGGATAAAAGGCGTAGCACAAGAGCACACTCTGAGCAAGGCAAAGTACACAAGGAAACAGCAGTTCCAAGATGGCAGTTTAACATGAGGCGAAAGCAAAGGGGATTGCAAGGAGGGAAGTGTGCTTGACCTCTTCGTCAGGGAATCGTCGCTTTCATGAAGCCTCGAGAATAGCAAGCGTAAGACCAGGAAACCAGGCTGAAGAATCCTGCATTGTGTGTCGGAGGTACCCGGGAGCCTCCTGCGTCGATAATCATGGTGAGGAGAATCACCCACTACCGTGGTACTGTCCTTGGCTCCTACAACAAAGCAGCACCAGTGAAATCAACACAGCCATTGAGTTGGGGAGACTGATACCAGACCGGCCTGTGTTGAAGCCTAGGTTGCAAGCAGCAGCATTGTATGGTGAGCGCTGAAGCGAACAGCGTATGAAACGCATGTGATAAGCAACGTAAGAAAAATTGAACAACAGATGAGTGATTGAACTTTGAAAACAAGATACAATACCTTTGATAGTGGTCCGGCACCACGTGCATGCTCATTCGATGGTCTCTGTAAGGTATCCAACTGAGAGTTGATAAAGGTGAAAAAGTGGCAAAGAACTGTGCATCGAAGTGGTCCTGCGGAGGGCCAAGCAAAATCCTGTGCACAATCAAAAGTCTACGATGTTGATACTGCCAAGAAAGTTGATGACAAAGTAGATACAGTTGGTCCAAGCCCGAACGAGGGAGATCAAATGAAAGCTTTTTGGATAAAGCAAATTTGTGCTAGAGTGAATTAAACTGGTCGAGCGTGGCTCAGGGGGATTGGGGTGAACCGGGAATCACCTGAGAAATTGAGTATGTGTGAAATCCCAAGAGGAGCATTGTGTTGCGGGGGATCGGAGTCCGGCTGAGGGGGATCCAAGGTGAATAGTGAATCACCTGAGAAATCGAGTACATTTGAAATTCTAAGAGGAAAAGAACTTTGTTTGTCGCATCAGGCTCTCTGAAAGAAGAGACTTTGAAAGGCAAAGAGACATGGGCACAGGAGGCCCTGATGCTAATGTTTGAACTGTACCCTTGTGCTAGAAAACCCAGAGACTGTGCTAAGCTCGAGTGTACCACCTTGTCTCGTGCTGAAAACGTGGGGAAGGGAGGCCAGCGACCTGAATATCCTGACATATTATTTCTTGAACCCATCTTTCTTTTACATAACATTGTTTCCCTCACTATTTGTATTTAGAGGTAAGGATTGGCAATAGGTTGTTTTAGTACAGGCCCTTTTCTTTTGACAAGACACCACTGTCCTCACCTGGCTATCCTCTTACCTCTACAATTGTTCCTTTGCTGTCTCCTGGGGCGGCCGCACTTCCTCCAACTTGCCCTCGGAATACAGTGTCCCCAGGGCTCTGTACTTGGCCCTTTTCTTCCCTTCCCGCCCCCGTCATCTCTTCTTTCTGCATTTCTCACCATTTCTATGCTGATGACACCCAACTCTATCTCTCTTTCTCCTCTTTCACTCCTGACCTCCATCACACTTTATTTTCCTGCTTTACGGCTATCAAAAACATGATGTCATCCCACTTTCTTTCCCTCAACACTGACAAGACGGAAGTCCTTTTCTTTCCTTCTAACTCACTTTCCTCTACCCCCCTCCTTTCATCCACTTCCCCCCTTCCAATATCCCCATATCTTCCCATGCTCGCAATCTTGGCCTCTACCTCGACTCCTCCCTCTCCTTCTCCCACCATATCTCCCTCGCCTCTCGTGCCTGTCGTCACCATCTTTTCAACATTAGCAAGATCCGCTCATCCCTCACCTTCCATGCTTCTAAACTCTTAATCTCCTACCTCATTTTCTCCTGTCTCTTCTACTGCTCTTCTCTCCTCTTTGGACTCCCTGTCTCTTATCTGGCTCCCCTCAAATCCATCTACCACTCCTCTATCCGTACACTCTGTCTCCTCGGTCCTCGCGACTCTATTTCCTCCTCACTCTCCCACCTTGGCTGGCTTCCCTTCCTCTCTCAACTTAAATTTCAATTCCTCTGTCTGGTTCTCAAATCTCTCCATGACCTCGCTGCCCCATATCTCTCTTCTCTCCTCTCATTTTACACTCCCTCCTGTTCTCTCCGCTCGGCTGACCTCTTCTTACTCACTGTACCCCCTTCCCCATGTGCCTCCTCACGCTTCCGTTCCTTTCAGCTCTTAGCCCCCCCTTCATTGGAATTCCATACCTCTCTCAATCCCCTCCATCTCCACCTACATCTCCTTCGGCACCTCCTTGAAAGCCCTTCTTCTCCACTCCCCCGACTTCCTTCCCTACAATCTCTCCTCTCCAGCTTCCCTGTCCCCCTCCTATCTCCTTTCTACCCTCCCTTCCCCTTCCTTCTCACTCCCCCTGAATTTGTATCAGATATTTGAAATATTGTTTCTCCCTCCCTTTACTGCCTCCTCTCCCTTCCCCTCACCCTTCTCTCTCCTCCACCATCTATGTAAGTTGTTCTAAATATTATCTCACTGGTTTGTAAATATGCTTCTTTCATTATTGTACCTTGTTGTTATATTGTAAAGCGCTTTGGATTAAAGTGCTATATAAACCTAATAAACATAAACCACTAAGACTGTGTTAATATTATTTGATGGTCGTAGCTTGCTCCCGTCTTTAGATTTAGGATTAGATAGGCGTTTCTCAAACCCTTTTGAAGTTCAATAAACACCCTTGAACTGTGGTCACTTGTGTCTGTCTTACTGTTGATACCATGCCTTCCTTAAAACCCACAGAAGGAAGAACAGCTTATAAAGACTGCCTTTCTGTACCTAACTTCCAATGCTCCACCATAGGAGGTAACAGCTTCCCAGTGAAAGCAGCCAAGCTGTGGAATTCCCTACCGCCAACTCTCAGAATGGACTTGCATTATCAGAACTTCCGATCTAAGCTCATTTTATGGCTGAAAACATAGGCCCACTAACACTTCTAGGCGCATAGTCTCTACACTCCTGCCATCTGTACATATTATACCGGCCACTGTTTGTATTTACTATTGCCCTCTGTATATTTGTATATATTCTTGTCATTATTCTAAATATATGTTATATGTGTATGTACATAATTCTTACTGTTGTAACTAAGCTTCGCAATCTCATGTAAATGCTGCGCACTGCTACCAGAGGGTATGCCTGCGCATTACAAATAATAAACAAACAAACAAACAAGAATGAAACGTGTAACTCGTTTGCCAACCCACCAGGTGCGCCAGTATATCGAAGATATGACAAGAGATATTCTCTCAAACAGCCATTCAAACCGTATCCAGTTGATGGGTTTGGGGAGACAGGGGTCTCATCAATGGACCATGTCGACTAGCAGCAAAATCAAACCTTGATGATGTCAGTAGTAACAATTCGACATAGCAGCGTTAGTCATGAAGCAAATCTGCACTCATGCATGAAGTAACTCAGACATACACGAGTTCCTATTACTTACAGACATGAAGAACATGCTTATGACTCCTGTAGATGGGGGACACACCGCTAAGATCCTTTCCTTTCTTTAGCCAGAGCAGGGACCAAGCTTGCAAACACTTCATTGCAACTAATCATAAAGGAGCCATGGGAACACATAAGGAACCTATAGGACCCTATGGTAACTAACCTTAAGAAGCTAAGGAAACATATTGGGAATCTGTAGGGTGACTGAAGTAAATGACGCTGGAAACATAGGCCTCAGATCAATGGAAGGGGAGACACAGGTCCTGCAGCACGAAGCACAGACCTGGTGTTCGCAGCCAAGGACAAGAGCGGGTGGAAAATTCCTGGTTCCTGAGGCAGCAAGCCACCTGCTAAAATTCGGAATAAAACGCTCACAATTACAGACTGGAGAGTTTTGTTTTGCTGTCCCCTCACACGTGACATATCAGAGCAGAACAATGCCCACTTACGTTTGGTGGGAAGAAGAGCTGTTCCCAGCGAAGCAGAGTGCAAGGATACATGTGTTGCCCATCAAAACTGCAACCTTAAGGCACTATCTCAGGCTAGGTGATAAGACCAGTAGCAACAATGGGGAACACATAGCCCTTCCCATTACCTTTGAAAGGTACACCAAGCTCTGTGAACAGAACAGGTTTGCAAGCCTGGGAGGACCCGCTCTAGCCAATCCAGAAGCTCCAATTATAGTGTTTTTGAATGTCTTACGTGAGAGGATGGGGAAAAGGTGTTGAAGGAAGGGGGATACCGCATCTCACCTGTTCGTGTCCCACTCCCCAAGCACCCCCCATCCAGGTGATCCTCCCTCACTGGTCCACCCCCAGGAACTAGATCCAACAGCGATGGCCGTGTCCTGGCCACCAGGATGACAGACCCCTGGGACTAGTTAGGGAGACACCTTCCGGTTTCTAAAAGTAATCCAGCCCTCTCGTGCCTGATTGTGACACAGCGACTGCAGGAATACAAAATATTTAGTGGGCTGCGAGTAAATTGGAATAAATACATACTTTTCCCGGTTCAGGGCACCAACCAAGTGATCCCCCAGACTGTACGTATCCAGTGGAGAAGGAGGGCTTCCAGTACTTGGGCATTCGTAAAGACCTAGACCATACATGGTTCCGCACCCATAATCTTTACCCCATCACACACTGCTTTCTCAGAGATGTCCATCAATGGAAGTCCCTCACGCTGACCCTATTGGGGATGGATACCCCATTCAAGATGCTCACGTTACCCCAGTAGTTAGATATTTTGCAAGAATGACATGAATTGAACAGGATAGACCCTGCCCTTCGGGAACTTCTGTGGGGTGGTAAACAACCACAGATTGCCATTACCACACTATAGCGGTCAGTCAGGGAAGGTTAAATTGGGGTACCACACATCCAATGCTATTATTGGGCAAGTCAACTGGTGGTTGTTAATGACTTGTTTCATGGGGACCCTCGTCTCTCCCACATCCAGGCTGAAAGGCTATGGAATGAGGGCGATACTCCACTTCATTTTCCATACCGCCAGGCGCGGAAGACCTACCCCCAACTAATGATTTATCACACAGTGCAAGTGTGGAGGGAAAGCCACAAATATATTGGCTGGGACAATAAGCTGACCTTGGCACAGCCGCTCTGGGAGAATCCACTGCTGCTGGAACTGAACAAGTTGCAAATTCATACGGTGTGGGTGGATGCTAGTATACAGATGATTAGCGACGTGACAAGCAAGGGGTAAATTGTACCATTTGCAGAGTTGCAGCGAAAGTATGAATTATCCGATGCGGAGCGTTATCATCATCTACAAATATCACATGTACTGCGCACACAGATAACAGAACTCCCAGAGATCCCACAATGCTCCCCACTTGAAAGGAATGTTCTTCTGGAACACACAACCACCAAGGTCACTTCCACCCTATGCCAAGCTATATCTGCTTTTGCAACACCAGAGTTGTCTAATCTCATAACCAGATGGGAGGCGGATGTTGGAACTATTGAACCAGAGGACTGGGTGGAGGCCCTGATATGTCCCAGGGAGGTTGCGATTTACTCTAGAGTCCGCCTGGTCCAATTAAAAAAAAATCTTCTATCAGGTCTATTATCCCCACATCTCACTGTTTTGTTGGGATGTACGGATAGCTCTAAATGCTTAAGGTGTGGGGTGGTCGCAAATTCGGCGCTTCTGGGCGGCATGCTGTACTAAACTATCGGCACTACACAGCACAGAGATATCCTGCGACCCTAAACTATTACTTTTGGGAATTTGTGGTGATAACTCATAATTATTATGAAAAATGTCTTTTGTCTACAGGGGTTGGTCTCATCAAACGTAACATTGCCATGAAACGGGGTGCCCCGGAATGCCGCAATATAGACAATGGGTGACTGACGTAGACATTTGTATGTCCCTGGAAAGGCACATATACACAGCACAGGGATGCCTGGAGAAGGCGGACAAATTCTGGCAGCAGTGGGAGTAGGGAGGCTAGGTGTTTCCGGTGGGTGGCAGGCAGTGCTGGGAATTGTCTCTTACGATATGTGGTATGGACACAACGGGCAACCGTATGTCATGATATTTTTGATTCAATGTGACCAATCATGCTTTTGTGTCTGTTGTGTTATGAAAATTTATAAAAATTGTTTTATTAAAAAAAAAGGGGGAGAACCCTGTTGAGGAATGTGGGTTTTTCCTAATGACAAAAAGGGCCCATGGTGTCATAACATTCAATTGTTTCCCTGTCTGTTTCAACCAATGTTTTTAGAATGTGTTTTAAGGCTTTGTTGAACAGTGCCACCAAGCCGTTTGTTTGAGGGTAATATATACAGGTATGCAAATCTTCAATCTGGAGAATTTCCTTTACTTCTGACATGAGTTCACTCATATAGGTAGATTCTTGGTTCTTTTAAGATCTCTGTGGGGATTCAACTCTTGAAAAAAACTGAATCAAATGCTTGAGAATTTGTTGTACTGTATTATTCCGTAAAGGAAAAGCTTCAGCATAACGGGTTGCATAGACTAGTAACACCAGCATGTACCGGTTTCTGACCTTAGATGGCTCAAGGGGTCCAACTATATCCATACCTATGCGTGAAAAGGGTATGTCGATAATAGGCAGAGGTTGTAATGGGGCTGGAGGGGGCATTTGGCTTCTGGTTTTCTGACATGGGGAACAAGTGAGCACAAAGCTCTTTACATCTGCATAGATACCGGGACAATGAAATCGGTTAAGGATCTAGGCTTGGGTTTTGGTTGTCTATAGAGGTCAGCCTGCAAATCTCTTGTAAAATGTTGTTTTGGTTTTTAGATACTATAATTTGTGACCTAGGGATGCCATCTGGCCCATTATCTTCTCTATACAACACACTCTTCAGGAAGAAAAATGGTCCACCTTTTTTCTTCCCCTGCTCTTCGGGTAAGACCTGAAGAAAAGGTTCAGCAAAAAAAGGATCGTTCTACTGGGCAAAGGCTAAATCAGGGATAACCGCAGGTTCTTCCTCACTCACTTGAGGTAGAGCTGCCTCTGGTGTAATATGAGGTTCTCTATCTGCCTCCCCAAAACCTTTGCTTCCTCTTTCAGTTTTATCAGAGGACTTAATTTCCAGTGTTTTAGGAAACCAAGCTTTTTCCAAAATTGCTTGGGTTATTCTTTACCCAGTTTTCAACCAATATTCTTTCTATCAAAATCGTCATGTCTCCTATATAGTCAGGGTCTATGATGCCCGCTAAGACGTCTAGATCATGCCGCTAGGCTAAACCTGCCTTAGAGGCAAATCTAATGTAGGTTCCAGAAGGGGGAGTGAGAACTAAGTCAGAAGGTATTAAAACCCGGTCCCCAGTTTGAATCAGCTCCCCCCTGCTACTGCATCAGTCAAATCCGTGTCAACGGAGGCTGATCCCACTTCTAATACCATATGTGAGGTGACACAAGGTTGACATTGTTTCACAAGAAGATATTTATTAAAAGAAAACGGTTTAGAAAATGCCTCTATCCCTATGCTAAAGAGGAGTTTCCCTGCCTATAAACCAAAATTAAGGATCTGTCCAAGTCAGGATGTGAACAACTGAAAAACTGTCCTTGTGTCCAACGCACCCTATCCTGCCCACCACACTATAAACAGGGATCGAAATTTGGATTTGTGACCAGGAGAAAAAATGAGCTCCTGGGTATCCGGCATAACCAGTTAGGCAGGAGCTACCCCTGGGGAACTAGGAGCTAGTACAGACTGTGCAGCAAATCTAACTTTGCGCAAGATGCAAACTCTAACATTTTGTCCATTTCATGTAATCCAAATGCTCTAAATGTCCCTTAAGTGTGTTCTTTATCATCCTTTATGTACATCCCCAAACATACATAGTTAATATCACGTAGCTAAATTTGCATGGCACCCCTTGCCCAAGGAGTCAAAGTGCCACCTGATAGCTGTTGGTTTCAAGTTTACCATGTTCCCCTGGCTATAACCAGGAGCTAAAGAGCGCCCAGATCCTGGCAATTTCAAACCCTGTCACAGGCATGTGATGGCATTGCAAAAGGCCCTCTAATTAATAACACCGGCAACATAATTAGTGCAAATTATTTTCATCTGTCATTACTTTTTTTATTAGGATTGCTGTTTAGCCACTACCTTTGCACATGTTCTAAACCACTTGTTCTTTAGTTGAATACTTTACTTAAAGTGAAAATATTTGTTTGCGTTGATTTGAGCAACACAAGTGGAGAAGAGGGTCAGCCCCAATATGTGAGAACTGTGGCAAGATTTTCTGTTCTTTTATTGCCTTTACACATTTGCACCCTCTCAATGGGAACCATTCGAACTCTTGATCTAATTAAAAGAAAACTAGTGTACTTTGTCAACACCTCTCAAGTTGGGCTGCTCGCTCCACTACTGGCACTCATGTGCCTGGCAGCCTGGGCAACGATAGTGTGTGCAGGGCCGTTGTTCTTCCAGGCTGGTCTTGGTGAAGAAGGCCATGCCTTGTAGTCTGTTGACTTTTCTACTTCGTGACTGTACTCGTTTCTCACAATGACATCTCCACTGGCTCCATTCTGTGTATTCCACATCTTCTTCAGCTGAGGACGACAAACATGCCATTTAAAAGTGGACAAAGTATCACAAATAGCAACATAGTTCAATGTACACACAACATCAGTACTTCCCGGTTAAGGACCCTACAGAACATGATGGATCAAGGTCCGGGAGAGAAGGCCTTTTATTAGTCTGTCCTCAAAGCTGTGTAGAATGTCGTTTACTGCTATATCAATATAGAAAGTTGTTTACTGCTATATCAATAGTAGGGGTGAGCAGCATGGCTTGTGCCACTCCTCTCCGATTCTGTGATTTCCACTACTCGCTCCCGAGAAGAGGAGAGTCAAATCCTTTTACCTCTAATGCTTTGAGGTGGAACTACCAGTTTCAATTCTGGACAGGAGGAAGTAGGATACTTCCAGCACTCTTTGCTGGATAGGGAGATCAGGATGACTTCCAGTGCTCTACTGAATAGTGGTCAGTAACTGGCTCACTCACCAAAAAAAGCCCGAGGTACATGTACAGACACTGACAGGGTAATTCATAGAATTTCGCAGAAAAGTGTCGCAAGCGGCTGGCGCAGAGTGTCCGCGTGTGATTGTCTGCGCCAGGCACATGCGCTAAAACCGATTTCCGCGCACAGCGTATTCATGGATTTCAGGCTCCCAAACCAGCCGTGGCGCAGAGTATCGCAGCGACCCTGCAGCAGCGCCAGTAACGCCCCAAGAACGCCCTCGCGCAAGGAAAAGCCATCAAAATCGCAAAATCATCGCAAAGGGCTGCGCTAACCCTGGACCAGTTTACAGGGCTGCCAAACAAGGAACGCAAAGCGGGTAACGTGCATATCAGGGGTACACGCGATTAGCCAGGGTACGTGTATTACAGGGGTACGCGGGAAGTTGAACACGCGATTGGCCAGGGTACGTGTATTACAGGGGTACGCGTGAAGTTTAACACGCGATTAGCCAGGGCACGTGTATCACAGGGGTACGCGGGAATTATCACATGCGATTTGGCTGGGTACGTGTATTACAGGGGTACACGGGAAGTTTTACACGCGATTCGGCTGGGTACGTGTATTACAGGGGTGCGCGGGAATTCTCACATGCGAATTGGCCAGGTACGTGTATTACAGGGGTGCGCGGGAATTATCACACGCGATTAGGCTGGGTGGGTCCTCACAGGTGTTCCCTGTACACCCTCCACGGCCCCTGCAGGCAGCCCACAAAACAGGGGACTACCCTGCACACCTGCTCATGTCCCCCTGCACCCCCACCCCCCAGCAGTGCAGGGGCACCCTCCACCAGGCCCCCACTCATGTCTCCCACCACCCCCACCCCCCAGTCACCAGGGGCACCCTCCACCAGGCCCCCACTCATGTCTCCCACCACCCCCACCCCCCCAGTCACCAGGGGCACCCTCCACCAGGCCCCCACTCATGTCTCCCAGCGTGCTACGTGTTTTTCAGGGGTTCGCGTGAAGTTTTACACGCGATTTCAGCAGGGTACGTGTATTTCAGGGGTGCGCGGGAAGTTTTACACGCGATTTCAGCAGGGTACGTGTATTTCAGGGGTGCGGGGGAAGTTTTACACGCGAATTCAGCAGGGTACGTGTATTTCAGGGGTGCGCGGGAAGTGCCACACGCGAATAGCCTGGGCGCGTGTATTTCAGGGGTGCGCGGGAAGTTTTACACGTGATTTCAGCAGGGTACGTGTATTTCAGGGGTGCGCTGGAAGTTTTACACGCGATTTCAGCAGGGTACGTGTATTTCAGGGGTGCCGGGGAGTCCTACATGTGATTTGACAGTGTGGGTCCTCCCAGGTGTTCCCTGTACGCCCTCCACGGCCCCTGCAGGCAGCCCACACCACAGGGGACTACCCTGCATCCCTGGTCATGTCCCGCAGGCAGCCCACCCAACATGGGCATGCCCCCCAGCAAAGGCACATGTCTCCTTGAACTAATGAACACCAACTCATGTCCCCCACTACCCCCACCCCCCAGCACTGTGGGGCACCTGCCAGCAGGCCCCCACCCATGTCCAACTCATGTCCCCCACCACCCCCACCCCCCAGCACTGTGGGGCACCTGCCAGCAGGCCCCCACCCATGTCCAACTCATGTCCCCCAGCACTGTGGGGCACCTGCCAGCAGGCCCCCACCCATGTCCAACTCATGTCCCCCACCACCCCCACCCCCCAGCACTGTGGGGCACCTGCCAGCAGGCCACCACCCATGTCCAACTCATGTCCCCCACCACCCCCACCCCCCAGCACTGTGGGGCACCTGCCAGCAGGCCCCCACCCATGTCCAACTCATGTCCCCCACCACCCCCACCCCCCAGCACTGTGGGGCACCTGCCAGCAGGCCCCCACCCATGTCCAACTCATGTCCCCCTGCACCCCCACCCCCCAGCACTGTGGGGCACCTGCCAGCAGGCCCCCACCCATGTCCAACTCATGTCCCCCACCACCCCCACCCCACAGCACTGTGGGGCACCTGCCAGCAGGCCCCCACCCATGTCCAACTCATGTCCCCCACCACCCCCACCCCCCAGCACTGTGGGGCACCTGCCAGCAGGCCCCCACCCATGTCCAACTCATGTCCCCCACCACCCCCACCCCCCAGCACTGTGGGGCACCTGCCAGCAGGCCCCCACCCATGTCCAACTCATGTCCCCCACCACCCCCACCCCCAGCACTGTGGGGCACCTGCCAGCAGGCCCCCACCCATGTCCAACTCATGTCCCCCACCACCCCCACCCCCCAGCACTGTGGGCCACCTGCCAGCAGGCCCCCACCCATGTCCAACTCATGTCCTCTACCACCCCCAGCACTGTGGGGCACCCTTCACCAGGCCCTCGCCCATGTCCCATCCATGCCCCCCTGCACCTGGGTCCCAACAATCCCCAATCATGTCCGTAATGGCCATCCTCCCCTGCCAAAAGGCCCAACCAACTATCACATCCACCCACATATCAAAGGCAATTACATGTTACACACCCAATGTAAATAATGCAAATGAACACGTCTGTCACACACAATGGCTGCAAGTGAATGTTAAAACACCCAACATGACATGCATGAAAGTAATGAGATGATACGACACATTGAAGGATGAAAATAAAAATGTATTGAAAATCAACTAGAATGGAAATGAAATTAGAAAAACCACAAAGCAAAACAACAAAAAGAAGATGAATGTCCATGAAAAAAATCCAAAAAAATCAAAAAATCCATAGAAGAACTATTTACAAGACAATCCCGGGTCCATGAGCCCAACCAAATGAAACCTAACTATGTCAACTAACTAAAAACTGAACTATATACAAAAAAGTGGCGCATTGTCCAATCGCAACCAAATAAAAAAAAAATAATTTAAAGGAAACCTACCACTAACTATATAACTATATACAATGGCAGCGGGCAAGTCCTGCGGCTCACTCTGTGATGTTGCCGGCCAGGGCATCATCGAACTCCATGTCGATGTCCTGGAGGCGGGACTCTGTCCTGGCCCCGAGGTCTCGCAGGGATAACCCCATGTTCACCTCAAACTCCCTGCGAGCTTCCTCGAGGCACTCAGCCCGCCTCAACGCCCGACGCATGGAGAACTCCGCCCTGACCATGGTGAGCCGCTCCTCTTTCGCCCGCTGCCGCTCCGCACCTATCCGCTGGACCAACTGCTCCCACACGGAAGACACTACCATCCCAGGGTTCTCCTGCCCTCCGGCCGATGCCTGCCCCTCTGATCTTGATGGCCCCGAACCATGATGCCTCCCACGTCGAGCCTGCTGCTGCCTCCGACGCCACTGCCTCTGCCAGCTCGACGGCATCCAGGATGATGGAAACCACCGACGCCGTCGTGCACGTGCCCTGCCCGATGATGCCGTCACATCCTCCATCTGCTGGGGTCCAGTTGCTGTGTTGTCCACCCCTGCTGGACCTCTGACTCCCGACTGTGGCAGGGATGGGATCCCCACCGAGCTGGCTGCATTGGTCAGGGCAGGTCCACAGGGGGCCCTGGTGGCATCTGGGCCGGAAGACGGCAAGGAGAACGACTGGCGTATAGTCTCCACAGAGGAGGAGAGGGCCGCCAGATTGGCCGACACATGCAGGAAACCCCCGAACATGGCCGATCCCAATTGGGCCACGGCGGCACGGTGCTCTTCGTGATGACGTGCGTGCTCCTCCTGGGAAGCACGCACGGCATCACGAATCACAGCCGTGCGCATCGCGACCCCAATCAGGACCTTCTCCACACGGCCAGGGGTCCCCTCGTCCGCAGGTGGAGGGGAGTCAGATGACATGGACATCCCCTCTACCTGCGGACGGGCCTGGGACGGGGCATCCCTGCTGGTGCAAGGTGGTGCACCCACAGGTTCAGGGACAGCGACATGCACAGGCCCCTCCACGGTGACCTGTGCTGCCTCCTGCCCCTGCCCCTGGACTGCACCACTTGCACCAGCAGGGATGCCCCCACCAGGCCCCATGTGCGCCTCAGTGGCGGCCTCCTCCTCCTCTGCGGAAACCACCAACCTGGATGGCTCCTCGCCGTCTACTGCCGTAGCAGGCCCCTGTGGGGGCTCACCCACCCCTTCCGCTGCAGCCGTGGGGGCATCCCCGCCGCCTTGCTCCACAGCGCCGTCTCCGCCCTCTCCTTCACTAGCCGCTGCGTAGAGGGAGACATAGAACACAAGCATCAGGGTACTGTACAATGGTCCCCTAGACAGGAAGCAATAGCAGATGAGTGCCACTGTCAAAGTACACTTCCATCATGTCACACCACAACACGTGTCAGTCTAGGCAAAACACACACAGTGACAGTCATGGTGCGTGCCATGGACATTTCAATGCATGTCCAATGGACTCTCGAATCATACAATGTAATGGGACTCACATGCATCATGGGTCATGCCTATCACATGCACACACTTCACCTCAGACACATCCATCTGGCCCCGTACACCCCAATCACAGTGCATACAAGGATGACTAGGCTGCATCAGTGAATCTGTACATTGTCACAGACATGTGTCATGCATCCATGGCACTCACAAGTCACAGACACGCAGGTCAGGCACACAGACATGGATACCACATATGTATCTGGCATCAGCACCCATCCCTCGCCCCCACCCATGTCCAGGAACAGAGACTGCCATGCTCTCATGTGTGCAATCTGCACAGGGCTCCCCATGTTGCATTCAAACACATGCAACAACCGTGCGGTTCACACATTACAGGTCGCACATGCATTCCCATGATGTCCCTGCACACATACATGCGTACATGGCCTATGTCACACATGCAGGCAAGTATCAGACAACCAGCACACTGCAACATGCCCTGTCTCACACAGCAATGCTTGGCCACTTACCGCTCAACTCCAGACGGGTCTCCCTCTCAAGGACCTGGCCGTGGAGCGCTGGGTTTGCGCGTTCCAGGACCCTCAACTGGATGGAACTCATGCGGCCCCGGCCCCCCTCCACGAGGCGCCGGGCCTTCATGAGGGTCCTGGACCTCAAGTCTTCCCAGCGCTTCTTGACCTTCTGGATGGTGCGGGTTGCCACCCCCTCCGCGTTGATGGCAACCACACAGTCGGCCCAGATCCTGTCCCGTCCTTCCTTGTTGGCGCGGGACGATCTGAAGAGGGCATCATACTGCCCCAGGACTTGCTCCACCAGGACACCAACTTCGGTGGCAGTGAAGCTGGTGCCCCTCTGCCCCTCTGGCTGGGGGTTGCCACTGGTGCCAGATGTTGATGTGCCCGACATGGCAACCACAGGGGCAGGAGTGGGCGGCCAACTGGGTCCTGGGGCTGGGCTGTGGAGCGATGTTATCCGAGTCGGGAGTCTTCTGTTCCAGCAGGGGTGGATACAGCAACTGGACACCTGCAGATGGCTGATGTGCAGGCACCAAATGGCAGGGCACGGTGGCAGCAGGCAGGCAGCAGCAGATGGCACGTGGGAGGCTGCTCGGGGCACTGGGGGGGCAGTAATTCGGCCTTCTGGGCAGGAGCGTGGTCTTCCGTGTGTTTTCGCGTGGCCAGCTTGATACGGAGTGATTTGGCACGTGAAAATCCTGCACGTCAGCGTGAAAATCGAGGAAAAGCCCTTAGCGCGTAAGCGCGTCAGCACGCGTACGCGATTTCATTGGACCAAAGGCCCTTACAGCGTAAGCGCGTCTGTGACGTTTTGCGCACGGGCGTTGCCCTGGCAGGGCTTGGTGATCCCGTGTGCCTTTATGTTCTGTACGTACTTTTCGTGCGGTGCGTGTGTTTTCCATCCGTTGGGGTTCACACACTATTACTTCACAGCGGGTGTTGGCTACGCGTTCTTCTACACGCAAGGCAGACGGTGAGTGGTACCCCGCTCCCCCAGGCCCGATCGCGTGAAAAACTTCACGCGAACCCCTGTAATACACGTAGCCCGCTCCCCCAGGCCCGATCGCGTGAGAAACTTCACGCGAACCCCTGTAATACACGTAGCCCGCTCCCCCAGGCCCGATCGCGTGAAAAACTTCACGCGAACCCCTGAAATACACGTAGCCCGCTCCCCCAGGCCCGATCGCGTGAGAAACTTCACGCGAACCCCTGAAATACACGTAGCCCGCTCCCCCAGGCCCGATCACGTGAAAAACTTCACGCGAACCCCTGAAATACACGTAGCACGCTCCCCCAGGCACGATCGCGTGAGAAACTTCACGCGAACCCCTGTAATACACGTACCCTGCTGAAATCGCGTGTGAGACTTCCCGCGCACCCCGGTATACACGCACACGTATTTTTTGTCAGCGGGTGTCCGTGTTTGTGGGTACCCCTTTGCACGTCATTTGTCCTGGAGGGCCACAGTATAGGACATTCATCATGGCAGTATATAGGTGCTATTTGTTGGCGCACCTTTTGGCGCACATTTCTTACAGCCGCAGAGACGCTACCGCCTGCTTTCTTGTGGCGGTCGTGTTTGTGCCTGTGCGCTGGTTTGAGCGTGCGCTTTTTTCCCCTATTCTATTCCATGAATACGTGTTGTAGGCGAGCGTGTGGGCGTTCCGCGCACTTGTGCCCTGTACTTTCCCCCGTGACGCCCACGTTTTGGCAAGTTGTTCCCCATTCCGAGTGTTACGCCCGTGTTCCGCCTACCTTTGTTGCGTGCGCCGCGCTATGTGCGAATTTCGCTGTGGCCTGTGCGATTTTCGCTGTGACCTGGCGCACGCTGTTAGATGGCCTGTGCGCCAACGTGCGCCGCGCACTTTTTATCGCACATCCGCTGGTTTTCTCGCGCACGGACTTCCATGAATCGATGTGCGCTGCTTTTCGTGCGATTTTCGCACTTGCACTGCGATTTTCGCTATTCCACTGCGATTCGCAGGTTTTTGCCCACTTGCGCCGCGCTAATTATTCCATGAATCGGCCTGCATGTGTGCGCAGAAAAACTGCCAGTGTAGGGTGTGCCTCTCACACAAAAGGTGAATATGAAGAGCATGCGCACATGGACCAACATGGGGAGTAGCTTAGGGCACATAAGTTGATAGTGTGAGGCACATGATGCCCAATGAAAAGGGCAAACTTGGTGCACAAAGACAGGAAGAAAATTGGGAGAGGTTTACAGCACATGGGCAGACAATGCAAATCACTTTGTGCTTTAATGATTGGTATGGATTTACCATTAACAAAAGGATGAAAATAACTTCATTTTATAGAAAAAGAAAAGGACATAATGTTTGCATTGTTCAGCACTTGTGCCAGGCTGGCACAAACAACCTAGACTAGTTGGCAGAAGTAAGACACGCTGAGACCCAAGGGTATTCTCTCTGACATCGGAGGAGAGACCCACGTACACCGGGTGCAATCTGACTCTGATCTTCTTTTAGTATCTGTATGGATTCAATGCAGGAAATGGCCCGGAACAAGACGAAGCGGCGCTTTGGCAAAACATTTGTTGCCCGAGTCCCGCTCCGTGCTCCAGACACAGGAGGTCGCAGACATGATTCTCAAAGATCCTGTGCCTGAGCAGACCGCTTTCAGAACACTCTGCGTTCGTGCTGAGTCTTCTTGAAAGCAGTATGCTCCTTGTAGTGCAGGGTGCTCCCATTGCACAACCCATTCTTAGATCAGCGTTCAAAACATGCAGTTCTGGAGCCTACACACAAAAACTGCCGAAACCTCACATACAGTTTTATAGCTGTTCAAACTGGTATATATGTCCTGCATTTTACAGACATCTCTTTATTAGGGTGAATATTGTGACCAATCAGAAGTGTCCATTATTCGCTTAAAAGGTTTTATTAATTAATCACTATAAGACATGTTTAACATTTAAAAGTGTGTACATTATGTTGTTCCCATAAGGCTCTTTGCTTTTATGCAAAATACCAGGATTGGATTCTATATAGAGACTAGCATAAGCCCGGCTTCGCCCGGGATGTCCTTTCTCAGATGTTTTCATATTCCACCGAAAAAGATGAACAAATATTGTTGTTTGTCACAAAGGAAAAACGTGATACATGTTAACTTCACAAATTAATATAACACCAAATGTTCATTATTCTCCGATTTAAATTCTCACATGAATATCATATTTGTATGCTTACTCTGATTATTTGCAGTGTTGTTAGCAGTGGTGGGCATTTTCGTTGCTAAACACACTCTGCAAATAATCAGAGTAAGCATGCAAATATGATATTCATGCGAAAATTTAAATCGGACGTAAATAAAAATGTGTTCAATTAATTAGTGAAATTAAGATGAATCGAGTTTATTGCAAAACAAATCAATGAAAAGACACACTAAGTCTTCAAAAAAAAATTGAAAATAAAAAAAACGCAAGACCATTAGCAAAGACAGTGCGATAATGAGCACTTTCTACAAATGACCTGTAGATGGTGCGTGGAACACCACAAAACGTAATGCCGAAAAACCAAAACATTTATTATCTCGGGAAAGGGATGACCTATCGAGCTAGAAATAGTTGCGTTCATTTGGCAAAGAAATAAAGAATATTCCATGCAAAATTCATGACACCAGACCTCACTGTTCATGAGGAGTTACGTCCCCAAGATCAACGCCATATACAAACCCACAAACACAACTTTGTTTTATATATATATATATATATATATATATATATATATATATATATATGATACATTACTCACCGTAATCGTATTTCTGATGCTTGTATCTGCTTAGATTCACATGCTGTGCATAGGCCGACATCTAGTGGAAGCTGCGGAGTATTACAGTTTGTTTTTCGAAACTCGAAAATGGGCGTCGACACAGGCGTGCCAGTAATACTATCCCTAGTGTGACGTCCACTGTACCCAAGATCCCTCACGCGTCTAGGATCCTCAGATTGTATTATTTTTTTTTGACATGAGGAAGCATGAGGAGTAGCGTGAGTACAGATAATCCGAGCCGATAGACAGAAAGGTAAGACTACAAGTAATCATGCGCCTTCTCTCGGAGGGGAGGAAGGGTGGGTCGCATGTGAATCTAAGCAGATACAAGCATCAGAAATACGATTACGGTGAGTAATGTATCCCTTCTGAGGCTTGTGGAATCTGCTTAGATCACATGCTGTGCATAGATTAGCGAGCAGTACCAGAAGAAGGAGGTGGGATGTGAGAAGGGTCATGAGCAAACAGGTGTCTTAGAACCGCTTGTCCCACTTGTGTATCTGTCTTGGAATGAGTGTCAATGCAGTAATGATGAGTAAAAGTGTGAATAGAGCTCCAAGTAGCTGCTTTGCAAATGGTGTCGAGGGGAACATTTGCAATGAAAGCCAGAGTGGCCCCAATGCCTCTAGTAGAGTGGGCCCTTGGCGTAAAAGGCAGAGTTCTTTCAGAAAGAGAGTAACACAGCTGTATACAGTTGATAATCCACTTCGAGATAGCGCCTTTAGAGACGCGATCTCCCTCTCTGCCTGTAGCTACGGAGACAAACAGTTGATCTGTTTTCCTTAGCGGTCTGGTTTTATTTATATAGTAGAGGACCGCCCTACGCACATCTAGGGTGTGTAGTTTCACCTCAGCCGAGCTTTGCGGGTTCTGGAAGAAAGCCGGAAGCTCGATGGACTGGTTTACATGGAACTTTGATACAAATTTAGGTGAGAACCTAGGGTGTGTGCGGAAAACCAGTTTGTCTTTGTGGATAGTAAAGAACGGATCCTGCACTGACAGAGCCTGAATTTCACTGACCCTTCTTATAGAGGTAATGGCTACTAAGAAGGCCGTTTTATAAGTCAGGTGTTTGAGACTACTTTTATGCATGGGTTCGAAAGGGGGGCCCATGAGCTTAGCTAGCACCACATTAAGGTCCCATCCTGGCGGTGGGTTTGAAATAGGAGGGTGAAGTCTCTTTACTCCTTCCATGAAGGCTTTAACTACTGGTACTTTCCACCACGACACCGTGTTATGGGATGTGGTGTAAGCCGAGAGGGCTGCCAGGTGTACTTTCAGAGAGTTAAAAACCAATCCTGCATCGAGCAGGTGGAGCATGTATGTCACGACGTTGGAAGGAGTGCAATCAACAGGGTTGATTTGTTTATTCTGGCACCAAATAACGAATCTCTTCCACTTGTCAAAGTAACAGTGCCTTGTGTTGGTTTCCTGGATTCTTTTAGGATGTCCATACACCTTTGTGGTAAATTGAGATGTCCAAACTCTATGACCTCAGGAGCCATGCTGCCAGGTTCATTGAGTTGGGTTGCTGGTGCACTGTTTGCCCTTGTTGCTGGGACAGTAGGTTGTACCAGGCTGGAAGTTTGATGGGCTCGCACACCGCCATCCTGCGTAGGTGTGGAAACCATGGTTGTTTCGCCCACATGGGAGCAACTAGGATGAGCGTCATTGATTCCTTGTTCATCTTGTACACCACCTTCCTGATGAGAGGAGTTGGTGGAAAAGCGTACGCAAACATCCCTGACCAGTTCATCCACAGGGCGTTCCCTTGGGAGTCTGGCTGGGGGAACCTGGATGAAAATCCTGGGCATTGTTTGTTTTCGCTTGTGGCGAATAAGTCTATAGTGGGGAAACCCCACCGAGAGAAGAGATCTTCTACGATCTCTCTGTGAAGTACCCATTCGTGTTCTTCTGGGAGGGAGTCTCTGCTTAGAGCATCCGCTAGGGAATTGAGCTCCCCTGGAACATGTTGCGATGACAGGAAGATGTTCCGTCTGAGTGCCCATATCCAGATTTTCTGGGCAAGCTTGGACAGATTTGGCGAACGAGTCCCTCCTTGCTTGTTCAGATAGAACATGGCTGTCGTGCTGTCCGTCCGGATCTGCACCGACAGGTTTAGTAGATGGGGCTCGAACGCCCGAAGCGCTCGGAATACTGCCAGAAGCTCTAGGAGGTTGATGTGGTTCTTGGCTACTGAGTGAGACCAGAGACCCTGAGCTGTGTGGTGGAGATGGTGAGCTCCCCACCCAGTCAGGCATGCATCTGTAGTCACCACTGCCTGTATTTCCGGATCGTAAAAGGGTTTTCCCCTTGCGAGATTCTCTCTTGTCCACCAGTGTAGGCTCTGTACAAGTGTTGGCGAAACGACCACTAGATCGTCCCACTGACCACTTGCCTGAGACCACTGTTTCGCCAACCATTCCTGCATGGGACGCAGTCGCGCGTGGGGGACCAGGTAAATGCATGACGCCATCATGCCCAGTAACCGCATTGCCTTGCGTACCGTTATTTGTTGACCGGACTGATAATGTGGAATTTGCAGTAGTATATTCCGAATTCTCTCTTCCGAAGGGAAGGTCAACCCTTCCTGAGTATCTAGGATTGCTCCTAGGAACTGTTTTGAGGTGCATGGCACCAGGCTTGACTTCTTCTCGTTGATTGAGAAGCCTAATTCGTGGAGGAGGTCGATAGTCCTTTGAATGTTTGTCCTGCAAATTCCTGGGGTTTCCCCCATTATGAGCCAGTCGTCCAGATAAGGGTACACTGGGATTGCCTCCCTGCGTAGGTGTGCCGCTGCCACCGCCAGTACCTTGGTAAATACCCTTGGTGCTGAAGCTATCCCGAAGGGCAGTACCTTGAATTGGTAGTGGCGACTGTCCACCTTGAAGCGCAAGTACCTTCTGTGCGCCGGGAGCATGGAAATATGAAAATAAGCATCTTTCATATCCAAGGTTGCCATGTAATCCCCCTTTTTTAGGAGGGGGATTACCTCTTGTAGCGTGGTCATACGGAATTTTTGGGGCTTGACATACTTGTTGGCAGGCCGTAGGTCCAATACTGGGCGCATTGTCAAATCTTTCTTTGGCACAAGGAAGTAAGTTGAATAGATACCCTTGTTTACCTGGTGTCCTGGGACGAGTTCTATCGCGTCCTTTTCTAGTAGAATGGCGATCTCCTCGAGAAGGATTTTCTGATGTTCTAGGGAGTGTACTTTTTGTCGTGGAGGATGGTTCCGGGGACGCTGCAGTAATTCGATACAATATCCTGTGGACACTGTTGACAGCACCCATCTGTCTGAGGTGATCCCTTCCCAAGCCTGGGTGAAGTTGGAAATGCGTCCCCCTACTGGGGTTGCGTGAGAAGGGACCCTGAACTGAGCGTCACTGCTTTGGTGGAGGCGTGCCACCTCCCTTGTTGGGGCTGCCTCTGCCTCTCCCACGACCTCTTTTGTTACCCCTGCCGTAACTTTGGGTAGACTGCTGGCTGTTGTTCCACTGTGTACCCTGTCCCTGGGCATAGTTGCCTCTTTGTGAATTTTGGCCGCGTGGGCGACGAAAATTACTGTTCCCCCTCTGGTTAGGGGGTTTGTTGGTTAGTTGGCCAAGGGATTTAAGTGTTTCGTATTCGTCCTTGGCGTTTTTCAGTGCGTCTTCGACCGCTTTCCCAAACAATAGATCGGGTTCCACCGGCTTGTCTATTAATGAAGCCTGAGTTTCTGTTTTGAACCCCGACTACCGTAACCACGCATGTCTCTTGATAACAGTACCTTCTGCTATCAATCTCCCTGCGTTGTCCGCGGCGTCGAAAGTTGCTTTCAATATGCAACCAGACACGGCTCTCCCTTCTGCCGAGATCCGAGCCAATTGGCCCTTTAACGGTTCAGGAGCAGAGGCTATGAGTGCCGCGACCTCTTCCCTTTGATGGCAGTTGTAGCTGGCCAACAGGGTGGTGGAGTTAGCAATCCTTGCTTGGTAGGCGGACGTTGAGGCTACCTTCCTGCCAACCCGTAAAGTTTCTTGCTCTCCTTGTCGGGAGGAGCTTCTGACGAAGATAAGGGTGTTCCAGCCCTCTTCCGAGTGTTGGTAACAACTAGGGAGTCTGGTTTAAGATGTCCTCTTATATAGAGAGGGTCAGACTGGGCTGCCCGGAAAAGTTTTTCGACCCTGGGGTTGACTGCTCTGGTGAGGTTTGGGTTCACCAGGGACGGATCTATTCTTCGTTGGATAGATTTAAGGATAGGGATGGTCTGAGCGACCGGCCTCCTCTCTCCCACCAACTCTTCTGCGAAGTCCCTTTCCTCCTGTACACCGTGGGTGTCGATGTGAAAATGTTATGCCGCGCGAGCGAGAACCTCATTAAGGAGGGGCTGGTTATCGACTGGCGAGTCGGTAACTGGGGCTTCGTTCTCTACCGGGGAATCTACTCTGTAAATTTCCTGCTCATCTTCTCCCTCCCCCTGGTCCTCATCATCCGCATAGTATTCCGTCCCGGTTTGTTCCTCCATAATTCCAAACTCCTGGTCCCCCTCAGGGAAAGGCTCTCCTTGGTACCTGGGGTGAGGAGTAGAGTATGGAGTAGAGTAAGGCTGTACCTCGAAGGGTTCAGGTCCTTCGAACCGGGCCCTTTTACTTAGGGGGATGGGATCAGTGGAACCTGAGGGTGTGGCCCCCTGAGGGTCATACGAGAGGAAATGCTCTGGATTCTTGTCGTAAAAATCAGCCAAGGAAGACATCCTTGACATGACCCTGTCTATGTCTTCGCTGGACCATTCTTTGGAGCAGGGGATGACTTTAGTAGGCAATTTAGGGGACTTATCAAGGGTACCCTTGCTGGAAGTTGATCTCTCAGTAGACTTGTATTTGTTTGTCTGCTTAGGGGGGAAGGATGGTCTTACAGGAGTGGAAGAATGTGCTTTCCGCTGTTTCCCCCCCTCCCCGTGCGTGGAAAAATGTTTTCCCTGTCCCTTGGAGGCCCCGGGGACTTTCGACGCCTGGCGTCGAGGATCGGGAGAGGTATCTGTGTCTTTCGAGCGTGGGGCCTCGCTGGTGATAACTGCGGGCTCCGTCTCTTGGAGCGCGGCCTGGGGGTGGAAGTCGTCTTCGTCTTCCGACGATCGAACTTCCATTAGTCTAGGGAGCGAGGCACTCTTGGCAAGAGTGGATGATTGCCTTGCGTCATGAGGCGATCTCGATCGAGAGCGCCCAGAGGACACCGAGTCGGACCGTTCTATCTGTGCCTCTTTCCGAGAAGTCGACGTCGTCGAGGTTCGGTTGGACTTAGTGTGCTTAGTGTGTGTAGGGTGTGTAGCGCTTGCGTCGCCGGGGGTCTTCCCCATAGCCGCCCTGCCGGACGACCTTCCGAGGTCGGGGACCTGCGCTCGGCTGTCTTTCGACGCCGTAATGCCCTCGCCGTCCGAAAGTACGGCGTCGCTGCCATCGCTGAAGGCGCCCTCTGCTGCCATGGCCGCCTGCCTGGCGTGGTGGGCCCAACGCTTTGTCGAACGGTCCTTAAGTGTCTTAGGTTTAAACCTACTACACGCTCTGCAATTCGCTTCGGGGTGGTCCCTCGGCAAGCAGAGGTTGCACGTGGCGTGCCTGTCGACCCAAGGGTATTTGCGGTTGCACTTGGGGCAGAATTGGAAAGGGGTACCCTCCATACGCACCTTGAGGCAGCGGGCTGATAAGTGTAGGAAATATATAAGCGTATGTATATACCAAGAGTGAAGAGTATGTACCACCCCCCACTCTCCCTACTTGCAGGGCCGAGGCCAGCGGCCTACTAGGCCCGGGCCGAGGCCAGCGGCCTACTAGGCCCGGGCCGAGGCCAGCGGCCTTCCGAGGCCCAGATCCGTCGTGCAGCAGCCGACGGTCGATGTCTTCTCCAGCCGTCGTCGAGGGTCGACGTTGGTGTGGGGAAGGATGTCAATAAAGAATAATAAATTTCAATTATTAGCAAAAGTATGGCTAAGGCCAGGGGACTCCGCAAGATGCTTCCGACCAGTATGGCGGAAAAAAACAATCTGAGGATCCTAGACGCGTGAGGGATCTTGGGTACAGTGGACGTCACACTAGGGATAGTATTACTGGCACGCCTGTGTCGACGCCCATTTTCGAGTTTCGAAAAACAAACTGTAATACTCCGCAGCTTCCACTAGATGTCGGCCTATGCACAGCATGTGATCTAAGCAGATTCCACAAGCCTCAGAAATATATATATATATATATAAAGAAAACAGAGGAGAGGGGACGGACCGCACTCTCCGTGGACCCAGTGAAATCCTGCAATCCCAAAAGGGAAGAGAAAAAATATATAAAGCTCACACGGTATAATAGGAAGTTATTTTAATGATGAAAAACTGCACATAATATGCAGAGCAAACGGCTGGGGAAACAGCAAAACAAACAGGGGCAGGACGCCTAGGGCACGGCCCGCTTACAACGCGTTTCACGCTCGACTGAGCGCTTGATCACGTAACACAACAAAGGACAAAGACACAGTTAAAAAAGCATGTAGTCCATCATCTATGTCAATTGGAATAGAGGTGCTTCCAGGGACTGGTTCGATAGCGGCCATGTTGAAAGGGAGAGTCGGATCTTAGCCAACAATGTGACAATTATATAATTATACCTGCTTTAAATATAAAGAGCAAAAGTACCCCCAATAAGCAAATGATCAAATTCCAAAGGAATAGCCATATGAGCCAAATCCCTTGCACCCCAATTTCCGACATGTGTTACTGGTTAAAAACAAGACATTACAATACATATTTGATGATTAAGTGAGTGCATAGTGCGCTTGCATAAATAAGATTGCATCTTATAAGAATCAGTCGGTCATATATATATATATATAGTAGCACAACCTAGCTGGGGGGCATGCTCCTGGCCCCGGCCCCTAGTTGCAGGCAAGTACCAGCACAGAGTAAAAAAAACAGCACACTATTGGGGTGTATGGCTGAGCGAGAAGCTATGCAAATAGCTTCTAGGTCTCGCTGGCTCCAACACCACACTGATTACCTTCACATGTTCTACGGTTCACCCTCAAGATATCTTGCCAATGTCGAGGAAGGATAGCTGATGAAGATTGTTGGACTAAGGCCCCATGGCTCTGGAATTTGCTGAGGGTGCCTGGCCTCCTATTCTAAGGTTGTATCTGGTGCATCCAGACTCCCGCAGCGGGGCCAGGAGGGACTGGTAGTGCTCCAGCCGCAGACCAGAGAGCCAGCCTGGAGCAAGCAACCCAAACTAGGTGGCTGAAGGAAGGCACGCTGAGACCTAAGGGGGTCTCTCTTACATCGGAGGAGAGACCCACACACACCGGGTACAATCTGATTTTGACTGAATTCAGCTACAAACGTAAGTAATTTTGTATGTTGACTAAGCCCCGCCTACCCACCCCCACCGCATTAGTGTCTTTGAAAATAATCAGAATTTTAGCATTTTCGCTTGTTTTTCGTGCTCTCCGAGTAGGAAGGCAAATTCTGATTACAGCTGGTGTTCTGCATGACCACAATGAACCTAAATACAGAGCCAAACGTTGGAATATCAGGCTGCTTAATATAGAAAGTCATTTTCATCCTCTTTCAAGAGAACCATTTCATGAAATTTAGTAATAAGATTCTGTAGTATTTAAAAGGACAATGTTGCCACCCTTATCTGCTCGTTTAATGGTGGTGGTTGAATTCTAAGTTCATCTAGATAGTGCTTTTTTCCCCAGTTAACTCATCTTGCAGTTGGATTTGGAATCTTGCAAAGCAACATTGTCATTTTAAATACTAAACATTACATCAAAATGGCCCATGCTTTTTTCCCCAGTTAACATCTTGCAGTTGGATTTGGAATCTTGCAAAGCAACATTGTCATTTTAAATACTAAACATTACATCAAAATGGCCCATGAACATCTCAACACACCAGGTTGCAATGGTAAAATAACTGACACAAGAGATACATGTGACAGGGCCAGCGTTGTGGCCCTGTCAGAGGGAGAGAGGAGGGAGCCCATTCCAAACTAACCAGGGTGGCCCCTACCTAACCCACCTTACCTGCAGAGGTGGAGGCCCAAAGAAGCCCCAGGGAGACCGGCAGCCCCTCCGCCAGCACCTACGTCCGAGCCAGGAGAAGCAGAGTTAATCCTGCTGCTGTGTGCAGAGAGCGGCAGAATACCTGCAGCCAAACCCCTGAGGACGTGGCAGGAGGACTTGGCAAAAGGACGTGCACTGAACTATGGGGGTGCTGCATCAACTACAACACTGGTACAGCTCCAGCATACTGTCTACTAGAGCCTGCGCTCACAGGGAGCCTCCCCTAACCCGCCAGGGAATTTTTAATTATTAAATAAACGGTCCCCGGAAGGCCTTCTACCCCACTAAACGACCAGGGATTGTATTGTATTGTATTGAAAGGCCTTTCACATTCAACGTCCCTGGACCGCATCAGGGTTCATGTTGGAAAGGAGCAGGGCTTACATGCACTTTTTAAGCCTCTCAAGCACTGCCCATAACACACCCCCAGGAACAAGGTAAGCTAATGGTTAAGGTAAGTGGCCAATCCTGTGAGGCGGT
Source organism: Ambystoma mexicanum (assembly GCF_040938575.1). Lineage (NCBI taxonomy): Eukaryota > Metazoa > Chordata > Amphibia > Caudata > Ambystomatidae > Ambystoma > Ambystoma mexicanum. Next base: position 1,222,716,306 of record NC_090926.1, on the reverse strand, counting down.
GGGGTATTTAAGTAGCTGTGTGTGAATTATTTAGTGTGGGTTAGTTGGTGGAGGAGGGTATCCAGTGATAATAGAGAATGCAATTACTGAGAATGCTATATCAGAGAAACAAAAACAGAGATAAACATTGTTTACTTTTAAAAATAGATATAGGGGGTGGGGTAAGGAGGTAAAACGGGTGGAATGGGGTTGGGTTGGTTTAAGAGAAAGAGAAAAAAGAAGAAACAAACAATATTTTTTTCACTGTTATTTTTGCTGAAAAAGGGTTCTCTGTTATGTATTCTCTGTAATCACATAGAACCGTCCAGAAACCAGAGGAGGCGAGAGCAAACAGAGTGCAGAGGCTATTGTTAGGAGGGGGTCTGTGGCGTTTTTGTGTGTGAGAGTGGAGAGTGTGTGGAGTAGAGGTAGAGTAGGTAGCAAGCGTAGTGGGAGCAGCGGAGTAGCGAGTGAGGGAAATAAGCAGTAGAGTCATAGTTGGTAGTAGAGGGAAGCAGCAAGTGCTAGTGAGTATAAGGGGCAGAGTAGTAGTAGTAGAAAGTAAAGGTAGTAAAGAGATAGTGTTACTAGCAGAGAAAGAACAGTAGCAGAAGAAGAGAAGAGCAACAGGGAGTGGGAGAATGGGGTCTCTGATAAATCGACCTGAAGAGCCCATGTAAATAGGGTGCTTGGATGTGGAGGAATGAAGGGAATGGGAAGAGAGTCAGGATGAACCCTGAGAGATAGTGAAAATGTGCATCTCTACTACCAGTCCCTTCCGGGCCCAAGAGGAAGTGCGGGTGAATTAAACCTGGGCCAATGCCTTGATTGATTCAGGTAGCAGACAAACTGCCATTCGCTGGGACCTTGTCTACCTGAATACTCTGGAGTGGAAGGAGGCTGTGAAAATCCCATGCATCTATGAGGATGAAGAATTATATCCCAAAATGCTGCTTACTTTGGAGGCAAGTGGTGCTCCAACACCCATAAAGGTTGCGATCATCCCCAGACTCCCGAAGGAAGTGATCATTGGTACTGATTTTGCTAACTCTTCAGAGCTACTTCAACCCACTTCAGCGTCGTGAGAAACCAAGGAAATATACTCCCTTTTGCTTGTCATCCTGGGAAGAATTTCCAGAAGAGAATGCATATTCCACATGGTTTTCACAAAAAGTCATTAGAGCTAGTGCAGCAACTCCATTAGAGGGGAGCGTAAAGCCAACAGTGGGGTTGTGTGACAAATTCAAGGAATTTGTCCCCTTTCCCCAAGAGGGAGCCACCCCCTTTGAGACTAGTGAGTTGAGCTTGCCAAGGTTCACAATGCCTAGGGGACAGGACAGGCGGCATCCGCTGGAAATGACCACCGCCTTCCCCCTTAAAGGACAGGCAATCTCTAAATATTGTGTTATCCTCCCTTGTCTCAGGAAACTGATAGATTTATAGGTTTATGGGTATCAAACTGTTTAATAACTTACCACTTCCTACAACAATGGCTGGCATGGTTTCTGACCCTTTTCAGTCCCCATCCATACCTCAAAAGAAAGAATGGCACATATACCCACCGCTGGTTGTGTGGAAGACAGACTCAATCAGCATTGCTACATGAAAGGAGAAAAGCCTGAGGCGCTGAAGAGGCAGAGCGACCTCCTCCTGCGAAATGTGGTAAAGAGAAGCCAGCACACGCCCGACATGGCAGATCGAAGTGCGGTCAAGCCTGTGGCAGTTTGGGCAACCCTGCCAAGAAAATGACCAGAGAAACCCGGCTCACGAGAAACCCAAACAGTGGAGAAGGTCTAAGCAGTGAGAAAACAGCATAACAAGTGACAAGATGCAAAAGCCCGCTGGAAGACAGCAGGAAGTAGCATCACCTCCGTAAGACGTGGAACGTCAAAGAGAAGCTCAAGGAGAAAACCTGCGTCGGCCTACCCGAATACCAGCTGAATGAGCATTGCACAGAGATAGAAGGTATGCGGTTGCTCCAGGGAACCAGAAGGAGGGCGGAAAGACCCAGCCAGACCCCAGGGAGGGATGAGAGACTCCAAACCCCAAGGTGGGGAGAGAGAAACAAAGGCATAAGGTAGGTAGAGAGACCAAACACGGGTTAAAAGAAATGAAACCCAAAAGCAGGGTAAGAGAGAGTCCTGAGACTCCAAAACTGGTGCAAGACTGGAAACCCTTGGGTGGGGAAAGAGAAACGAAACCCTAAGAAGCAGTGAGAGAAAGCAGTCCCTAAGGCGGGTTGAGAGAAGCCAGACCCCAACATCGGCTGACAGACACCAAATCCTTAGGCAGGGTTTGAGACTGAGGCCCCAGGGAGTGGTAAAACCCACAAAGTAAGTCACTGGAGAGAGTACTACAAAGTTCTTTAGTGGGGAAACCATGGAAAATACCTGGTGTAAGCTCAGGAACCAGGTGGCTCCAAATGATAAAGGACAACCAGAGACGGAGAAAAAGTGCTTGAGAAGGAGACATTTGTTCTTCTGTTTTGTACTATGCTAGGGAGCAAGGAGCCCCTTTGTTTGATCTTAAGACTGACACACAACCGCAAGGAGGGGAATCTTGAAGAGACATTTGGTCTTCTGATCTGAACTGTGCCAAAGGGCAAGGGGTCCATTTGTTTTGATAAAGTAACATAAAATTGTGGTTAGAAACCAGGCAGCATTGTTTCACTTTGAGCAGTGGCCCTGGTCCTACTTTTGTTAAAGTTAGGCTTTTTGTGTTCACAGTGGTAAGGACAGTAATCCAGTTAGAATAGTTTTTCTGACCAGTGGACTTAATTCACTTTGGAGGACATCCTGACGAGCACTCCTTTAGACTCCTTTCCTTTCTTTAGAAATATAGCAGAGAAACGTAGGGACAGTATAGGTTTTGGGTGTTCTAATAAGGAACCTTTTGAATCAAAACGCCACCTTGTCCATCTCCTGATTTTGACTTAATACATGCCCTAGAGAGGGGAGAGAAACCCGAGAGAAATTCCAGTGTGGGGAAGTTCCAAGAACCCCGGAATGGGTAAAGAGACAGTGAGAAGCCCCGGTGTAGGGAAAGAACTGAGGAGCCCAGAATTGGAAATGAGCAAGTGCAAGATGCAGAGTGGGAATGAAATGGACTGAAAGAACCCCAGACTACAGAAAGGTGAAATACAAATGTCTCCCCCGAAGGGAGGACTGTGAGACAAACATGTTGGAAGGAGAAGGAGATACCTGGCCGGAACTCTGGAGCGGCACTCCAGCATACACAAGCTATATCTTTTTTTAGATTGTGAAAATAGGCTAGGGTCTATGGTAAAGAAACACAGAAGCCAGCAGCCATTCCTTTTCTTTGGGCAAGGCCCACAATTATGTTTCGGTTGTTTTATATATGTATATATATATATATTTATAAGCAACATATTCCCACACTGTGGTGCTCAAGCCTGCAGCCTGCGAGGTGCTCTAAATTTCAGTTGTGGGACAACTGTCTTAATCTTTCCAACAACTGTTCTGACTCTGATGTTGCCTTTAGATCTGCAGCAAACATCACAAGCCAGTACACTAAATACAAAGAGAACTTGTCCAGTATTTTGTGCAACAACATACACTTTATTTTCTATAAATCTTCAATATGCATAAAAATGTATCAGCCAGCATGGACTTACAAACTAAATGAGTAGTCCTTAGGATGCTCCAACTCACGCCACACGTTCCAACCCTAACTCAGGGACTTCTTCAGACAAAATTTACAAACATGTTTCATGGGGCATTATTTATTTCCACACTTTCATCATGTTACTAGTCATGTGACTATCGTTTCAGCTTACTCAAAAATGCATGCACTATTCAGGCCGCCATCTTTGAATGGCTATTGATTTATTAAAGTCAATGCATTTCTCTTCTCATTTGAGAATCTAATGAATATTAAATATTATGCATATAGAGTGTAACTATACTGGACTCTTAATATCTTTGACAATCTGCCCTCATGGCCAAGTGGTTAATTTGTCAATAAATCAAAATTCAGTAACATACATATTTATATACATCCATATTTCTTTTTTTCAGCATAAAAAAAAGAAAACAGCACTCAATTATAATGTATAAATCAGTCTTACTAAAAACGAATAAAATTCCAACGCATCATACATGCTCTTCTAAGACAATAATAACACAGCAACCTTTCACAATTATATTGCATGTTCTCTTTAAATGGCCCATAAAGGCCACCAATTACATTACATGATTGGGGTAATAAAAGTAATTTTTCCTGAGCTGTCTTCCAAACTTATAAGGTTACTCACCGTAGTGACCACCTTACTCCTAGTCCATAGTCCCCTTTCCTCCATACTTATGGGACATTCCTCCGTCCTGTGGGACGGGAGCACTTTGTAAAAAGCATCACATTTTTCCAAAAATGTGTCCTTCCTCTCTTTTTACACGGGGTACGGCACGTGGCCGTAACCCCACCCTCTTTAGCTCCGCCCAGCGCATTGCCCATCAGTCCTTTTCTATCACCTTTTAGCAAAAACAGAGGAACCTTATTAGAGGGGACGGTGGGCGGGCATATGGAGGAAAGGGGACTATGGACTAGGAGTAAGGTGGTCACTACGGTGAGTAACCTTATAATACTCCTACGTCCCGTCCCCTTTCCTCCATACTTATGGGAGATTTCCAAGCACTCCTCACAAGAATTACGGGTGGATGGAAAACACCTTACTGAAAAAGGTTTCTGAGCACAGCTTGGCCAAACTGAGCATCAGCTCTGGAGCTCAGATCCAAACAGTAGTGTTTACAAAAAGCCGATGGAGAGGCCCAAGTAGCCGCTTTCACGATGGTCTCCCAGGGGAAATACTTTTGAAAAGCAACCGCAGCTGCTTTGCCCCGTACCAGATGTGCATGAATCCCTTTAGGAGGTTGGAGACCCTGAACAGTGTAAGACTCCATAATACGGGCAGCAATCCATCTGGAGATAGTCGCTTTGGAGGCCTGTTTACCCTGCAGATTACCAAAGGTCACCAATAGTTGAGAAGAACTCCTAAATTCAAATGTTCTGTCCAGATAGAACTTAAGAGCTCTTCTAACATCCAGGCAATGCAAAACCCTTTCGGCTTCTGAAGCCGAGTTTGGGAAGAAGACGGGCAAGGAGATTAACTGATTTAGATGAAAATCCGAGACCACCTTCGGTAGGAAAGAAGGATTCGTCCTCAGGACAACCTTATCCTTGTGGAAAACCAAGAAGGGATGCTCCACCAACAAAGCCTGGAGCTCACTCACACGTCTTGCCGAAGTCACAGCGACCAAGAAGGACACTTTCCACGAAAGGTGCTTAAGATCTACCGTAGCCATTGGTTCGAACGGCTTATGGCACAATGCCGTAATGAACACGTTCAGATCCCACGACGGATGCGGTTTGCGAACAGGAGGGTAAAGACACATTAGACCCGCAAAGTGCTTGTTTACCACTGGATTTGATAGTGAAAAGAGCACTGGTCCATGGATAAGTAGGCGGCAACAGCCGAAAGATAAGTCCTGCATGAGAGGACATGAATGCCCGACTCTGCTAGATAAGAGACGAAGGACAGCACTGTCGATCGAAGCCACCCTGGGGTCCATTTGTTTGGCCAAGCACCAGTGGCAGAACTGAAGCCATTTGCTCCTATATTGAAAGCTCGTCGAGGGCTTCCTGGCTGCCTGAATAATGCGCATGTTATCAGCAGACGGTTGAGATGTTCTAGAGATTTGAACTCAGGCACCATGCCGCCAAGCTGAACGATTGTGGGAGGGGTGCCACAGCTGCCGATCTCTCTGGTGAAGCAGGTCGGGAACCAATGCAAGCCTGATCGGCGCACACAGATGCTGAAGCTCTGAAAACCAGAACCTGGCCGGCCACCACGGAGCTATGAGCAGAAGAGAACAGTTCACTGTGTTCCTCAGTTTGCAAATTGTCCGATGAATGAGAGGCAGGGGCGGAAAAGCATGGGCCCTCATATGTGCCAGGGAATCTCAAGCGTGTCCCCCAGAGAGGAAGCTCCCAGTCCGTTTCTGTAGGCAAACAGAGGAAGTTTCCTGTTGGCCGACGTTGCAAAGAGGTCCACTTCTGGAGTGCCCCAACACTGGAAGATTTGTAAGAGAACCTCCACTTTCAACTCCCACTCGTAGCTGACCATTGTTCGACTGCTGAGGGCATCCGCAGTAATATGCAGCTGGTCCCGGATGTGTACAGCCACCAGCCAGATACCATGCTGCACCGCCCATTCCCAAATCTGAATGGCAAGATCCACAAGAGGAGGGGACTTGGTATCCCCTTGCTTGTTGATGTAAAACATGGACACCACATTGTCCGTGCGGACACGGACCACTTGGTTGACAATGACCAGCCTGAACTCCTTGAGCGCCAGGAAGATCGCCAGAAGCTCCAAGTGATTTATATGAAGGAGCTTGTCTTGCGGCGACCAGAGATCGGAAACTTGTAGACGATCCAACGTCGCACCCCTCCTCAGAAAGGAAGAGTCCGTTGTGACTGTCATCAGCGGAACGGGGTCCTGAAAAGCTGCACCCTCCAACAGATTGCCGAGAGACGACCACCACAAAAGGTCTGCTTTCATGAAAGCGGAATCAATATCATTTTGGAGACCGGATCCACAGCTTGACGTCAGGAACTCCGAAGAGCCATCTGCGTCCGCCTCATCTTGAGCCGAGCAAGAGGAAGAGCCACAACACACAAGGCCATGAGGCCCAGAAGCCTCTGGAACACCAAGCCGACATGCTCCCCGACTTCGCAAAGACCTGACACGTGGCCATCAGATCCGCCATTCTGTTCCCGGTCAGGTATACCCTGCAGTCGATCGTGTTCCAACGAAAACCCAGGAAAATCAGGTCCTGAGAGACCACCATGGAGGATTTCCGCCAGTTCACCGACACCCCAAGGTGGAACAAGAGCTGGAAGAGAGATTGAAGTTGCTCAAGGCTTTCAAAGGACAAGGACTGCGCAGCAGCCAATCGTCCAAATACGGATACACGTGGATACCCTGAAGCCAAAGATAAGCTGCGATAACCGACATCATCTTCGTAAAGCCACGCGGTGCTGAGCTGAGGCCAAAAGGGAGCACTCGGAACTGGAAGTGCTCCTCTCCCACAGAAAACTGTAGGTATCTCCGATGCGGATTCCAGATCAGCATATGCATATACACATCCTGGAGGTCCACCACGCTAAGCCAATCGTGCTTCTGCAAAGAGGACTTTATCTGACAGGGCGTGATCATCTTGAATTTCTCTTGGGGTAGAGAGAGATTGAACTCGGAAAGGTCTAGGATGGTGCGCAGGCCAGCCTGGTTGGATTTGGGCACCGTAAACAGCCGGGAATAGAAGCCCTCCCCTAGGGCAACGGGTTCCACCGCCCTGAGATCCAGCAACTTCTGAATCTCGGCTCTGAGGGATGGCGACCCCGACTGCTGGAAGGGAAGATTGATGAGTGGGGAAGGGGTAAGCGGAAGCCTGCCCGAGCGACTGAAAGACCCACCGGTCCTCGGTGATGGTCTGCCACGCCTCCCAATGAGACGCAATGTGTCCTCCCACCGGGGTCTCGTGCGAGAAAAGAGAAACTTCATTTAGCTGTTTTTTTGGTGGCTGCGCCACCTGAACCTGAAGAGGAGGCTGAGGAACGGGAGAAAAACCGATGAGGTATCAACCCTGCGGCACTTTCGGTCCAGAAAACCCCTGAAACCAGAGGAAGGCCAAGGCTGCAAGGACATTTTATGTGCCCTGAAAGGTGGTTTCACCAGGACCGACAAAGACTTGGCGGTCTGAGTGCTATCCTTAGTTTTGGTCAGTTCAACGTCTATTGTGGAATGAAAAAGCTCCTTGCCATCAAAGGGCAGGTCCAAAACCTTATCCTGCACCTCCTTAGAGAACTTGGTGGCGTGCAGCCAAGCCTGATGAGGGGTGTCCACGGCGAGCATGAGCCCGCGGGGCAAGGTGTCGACATGATGCGCCACGGCCTCCACCATGTCCTGCGCCAGGACCCTAGCATCTGAGAAATCCCCCCTGAAATCCTCTAGCTTTTCGGCAGGCATGTATTCCTCAAATTCCAACAAACCTTTCCACATTTTCATATTCGCTCTGGCTAACACCAGTTCTGCGTTCACTTGACGTAACTGCAGCGCTGAATTAGCGAAAATCCTCCTTCCCAAAGAGTCCATAAGCTTGTCCTCTTTAGCCAGAACCCGAGTAGCCATTGCGGAAGACGATGCAGCAGGTCTGGACTGTAAAGTGGCCGCAGCCACTACCGTGGAGGAAGGGAGTGGACACGACGCTAAAGCCACCTCTTCCAAAGAATGGAGCCTATAACGCGCGTCAATCTTCTTGTTTACAAATAGTCCCGAGTGTGGTTTTTCCCAAACTTTACGGACCTCGGCCAAAATGTCCTTCTGCAAGAACAAGCCAGTACGCTCCAAAGGAGACAAGGTGAACGCCGCTGAAAGCAACCCCTCCAGCGGAGCGGGTGCCTCGGGTACTGGAACATCTAATAAACACATCATGTTCAGCACCCGGTCTTGAAAGGCTCTGACAGAGCGCAGCTGGTCATTGCTGTCCTGATCCTCTTGTGCGTCGTCCAGCAGATCTGGTTCAGGCTGAGTTGCATCAGGCACCACTGTAGACTTGTCCAATGGGGACAACGTAGACAAGGGAGGAAGAGTCGGGAGAGGTCCAGCCGGTAAAGGCAGCGCCGGCGGGATCACAGGTGCCGCAGCTGGGACCGTCGGAGCAGGCGGGCATATCTCCCTAAACAAGCCTCGAAAATACTCCTTCATGTGGTCGGAATGCATTAGTCTTTGAAAGTTGCCGAAAAAATACGTCCTCTGCCGATGATTTAGGCGCGACTAGAGGAGGCCTCTCATGAGCGGAGTAATTCCAGGGACGCAAGGGAGAGGGTTGCCAAGAGGGCCCTTCCCCACTGGTGTCCACGTAAATCAGGGGCACTGATGCCGTAGGACGCAAGACATTGTGCGGTAGGGGCATCCGAGCATTCTAGTCATAAACTGGACGAAAGGGATGTGCACAAGGAAAACTATGTTCACCTGAAAACCCACTCCCCACACCTAGGGCCGATGGTGTAGTTGTAAGGGAGGTATCCAAAATGGCCACCGTAGTCTTGGCGGGAGCAGCCGCCATTTTGTCGGCACCTGAGGAGAACTGCGACACGTGTTGAACTGAGACAGGGGTCTCCACAGGTGGGTCAGGGGTCTTCATTTTAGCCTTGATACAAGGAACCTCGGCCAAACCGGTGCTGTGAGGCCTAGAATGTTTTTGAGACATGCTAACAGCCAGAGAAGCCTTCAACGGAAGGACCTCGGTACTGCCGGTAACTGAGGGATTACAATCCAAGCCTCACTCCGTGCCCCCTCGCCAGGTCTGGTGTCACCGCTTGAACGGGAGCGATGAGGAACATACCTCACCGACAAAACCTTAACAGGCCTCTCAGAACTGTCGGTCACCCTAGCCACCAAACAAGGGGCCTCGGACCCGAGCCCGGTATCTAAAGCCCTACCACGGGCCTCAAACTTTTGTTCGGTACTAACAGCCTCAACAGAGGCCTCAGGGCGTACCCCAGTGTTTTTACGGGAAGCTCCAACCAGGGAGACCTCGAAGCAAGCTCTGGTACCCGCCGCCACAGTAGATCTGGGCCCACAGATAGCCCCCACAGGAGGGGCCTCGGATAATAATCTGGTGTCAATAGGCCCCTTACGGAGACCCACAGAGAAAATTCTGGTACACTTTTTAGGCCTAGAAGGCACCTCAGGGCAAACCCCGGTAATAGAACTCTTGACGCTCCTCCCGGACCGGGAAGACGTCCCCCGGCCGGGGTGCTCTAAAAAGTAAAGAACTCACCGAGCGTTTCTTCTTTTCTTCAATGAACGTAAGAAAATGCAATGGGGGAGCGCGCTGGAACACCTCCTCCCACGCTCCAAAGGACGGTGAATCGCCCGGACCGAAAGGGAGTCGCAGTAAAAGCACGAGTCCCACCGGTGGTCCGGACCCAAACACTCTAAACAAAGAGGATGGGGGTCCGCCCTAGCGAAGCGTCGCTGAAAAGAAGAACAAGTAGGAAAATCTAACAGAAACGGCATAGACGGACTCGCAACCGCTAGCCGTAGCAGGAGAGGAGGACACTGGAGGTAAAAAAATCTTCCGAAGATGCAAGTGCATCCAGTCCCGAACGAGCAGAGAAAAGGACTGATGGGCGATGCGCTGGGAGGAGCTAAGGAGGGAAGGGTTACGCCCGCGTGTGGTACCCGCGTAAAAAGAGAGGAAGGACACATTTTTGGAAAAATGTGATGCTTTTTACAAAGTGTTCCGGTCCCGTCCCACAGGAGGAATGTCCCATAAGTATGGAGGAAAGGGGACGGGACGTAGGAGTATGTAGTAATTGAAAGCATAGTAAATTGACTGAAACATATGACTCTAACAGACCTATGCAAAGAAACTTGCAAAATTGATGAAGTGAGCCTGACAGCTGTTGAATGAAATACCTGAGGGGGGGTATGCGGAACCCAATTGGTGGTACCACTTAGTCATTGATGGACTGTGTTGGAGTTAGAGTTAGCCCACTCCCATCTAACAGCAGCTAGCCAAGGAGTAGGGAAAACCCAGGCAAGAAGTTTGTAGCCACTTGTGAGATCTGTCAGAAAACAGCCAACACTCCCATACCACCCGCTCCTTTGCAACCTTTACCCATGATTGAGGTACCATTTTCCAGTGAGAATACCACTGTTACCATGTGGTCCTCATTACAGACTCCCCTAGTGTAAACACATTGGTCCTCCCCGATCTGTCACCCACTCAACAGAAAGATAGTAGAGATGTGTTACACCAATTTCCCAAGGTATTCTCTGAGTAACCGGGGAGAGTTGCTAATTATTTTCATTTGATTAGAACTCCGGCACGGAAAAGCATGAATCTCAAGTTTTATCATATTCCAGAGGCCTGAAAAAAAAGTAACTGAACGGGAAATAGAGGACATGCTACGGGTCGATATAAATCGAACCTTCAGAGAGCCCCTTGTGTTGCCCTATATTCTTGGTCACCAAACCAATCAATCTTGGCGCTTTTGAATTGACTTCAGGAAGCTGAATTATCTCTCTCTGTTTGATAATTACCCAAAGTCAAGAATGGATGAACTAATTGAAATATGTGGCTCGGCTAAATACATATCCACTTTGAATCTGACCAAGGGATACTGGCACCACAGGGTTTGCTTCACTTCAATGTTTTGTGTTTTGGCCTTCATGGAGCCTCAGCCACCTTTCAGAGGTTAATGGACAGAATACTGAAACCCAATTCTACCTTTTGTGGGGCTTACCTAGATGATATTGTGGTCGATGGTGTGACAAATCCTTAGATATTGACACTTCTCCCCGAGGGGGAGCCCCTTCCCATGAGGCCAAGGAGGTGAGGCCGCTACCCAATAATCCTCCTGGGGGTGGTACTCAGTGGAAGGATCTCATGGGGAGAGACTCCCCCTCTAGGGACAAGGGCGAACATCTAAGGGAAAAGCAGCACGACACCCTTCACCCAACATCCTCATATATCCGTAGCTCTAAACCCCATTCCACACTCCTCCCCTCCATACCACAGACATCCATGTGTCACTGCAAAACCCAGTACTTAACTTCCACCAAGCCGAGGAAGCGTAGGGACTACCCAAGAGAAACCTCCCTATCTTATACTGGGATGAAGAATAGTAAAGACTACACAGAACAAAGACAATAGGCAAGCACTGGGACGAGGAGGAGGTGCAGAGCCCTATGGACTACTCCAGCCCTACCGACTACTCCTACCTCCAATGATCCTTCTAGTGGTTTCCTAACTCCTATTACATTGAAATAGAGGAAGTACTGCAGAAGAGGGAGAGAATCCCTCCCTGGAGGAGCCACGAGATTCAAAGCCGGCAAGCGAGGACAAGCAGGGAGAACGGGGCACAAGGCGCTTGTCTGCCGGCAGAGGGGGTCCTGACAGGCCCGCTGTGGACAGACAGACCAAAGAGGTGGAAGAACAGGCATCGAGCCGACCGAGGGAGCTGGAACACACGGTCAAATGGAGAAATGCAGCCCGAGAAGGAGAAGGGGTGCTGAAAAGGCCACAACCGACCGGAAAGCACCGCCAAGTGCACTGCAGGTATCTGGGTTGCCAGGTTGGTTGGTGGGACACCAGAAGGGCTGAGAAGTGATGAAGGATGGGTTTGGGAGCAGCACAGAAGAACAAAGAAAGCTTTAAACAATCTTCTTCGAGAAGTACCAGGCAGAATAGTGAACCAGGTCTGCCGAAGCAGCAAAGAGGAGAAAGGCCAGAAAAAAGGAGACATTCCCCCTGTTGTTGTGAACTGTGATAAAGAGCTTAGGAAAGGCAAAGGGAGTCATTCCCCCTGGTGTTGTGAACTGTTTAAGTAAGCCAAGAGAGTGTGAGAACAAAGCCAAGGAAGGCCAGGGGAAGAGAGTCATTCCCCCTGGCTGTGTGTGGATAAAAGCACAGAGAGGCAGACACCAGGAGAAGGGAGTCATTCTCCTGGTGATTCAGCTTACAAAGAGAATCAAGCCAGTGATCCAGGGGAAGAGAGTCGTCCCCCCTGGAGAGAAGAAATAATGAACTTTTAATACAAAGCCAGCAATCTGTTATGTTGAAGTATTGAAGTCAGGCGAATGGAGTCATTCCCTCTGGTGCTGGAAAACCAAAGAACAGAACAGAATACCTGGAGAAGGGAGGCAATCTCCAGGAACCCAATAGTGAAGAAGTAACTATGGGCAATAAGGAAAGTTGATGTTTGAACTGGACTTTTACCTTTTGAGTTGAATTGAGAACTTTACTGCATGTTAGCATTACAACCTGGAACTTTATGTTTTGCCATGGAAAGGGATTGAGACCTGGGCAAGGGAGTCATTCCCTCAGGTAAAGATCTGACCTAAAACTGGAACTGTGGTATTTTGTCCAGAAGCAGGGAACCATTCTTGTGGACCAAGAAGATCCACTACCTGCTTTAGTTTAGTTATAAGACTGAGGGACAGATGCAGGCTTCTTGACATAGGATAGTGGACATCCTGACGGAAACCTTCTTTCTTTCGTTACTAATCTTTATATATAAAGCAGAATGTATGCATGCGTGTACGTTTGTCTGGCTATACAAATCCACACGCTGAACCCACATCTACCGAAATTTTGCTTGGATTCCTCCTTTGTCTAGGGCAAGATTGTATTCTATGTTTGGATGCAAAACATTCACTCAGTAGACACCCTCATTTACTGATACTCACCCCAAATTCACTACATTAGGTACTAGAAGGAGTCAACACGTAGAAAAGTGTCTGAAGCAAAATGTTCGCTGTGTTGGTTATTCCTTTGAAATGTATTACTACTGTATACAGTTCCAAAGTGTTTATTAAAAGCATTTTTAAAGGGAATTAAAAATCCAAATTTTTTATCACGCCACTCCAAATATGGGACATTACAAGGTTACAGTTTACTTAAGTTCATTCACGAGAAGAGAGCACAATCAATCAATCTTTCTTGGACATTTTCTCAAATGTGCTGAAGCCATTGAGTGACTGAAACATGCCGCACAAAAAATGATCACTTGGAAAAGCTCCATCTGATGTAAGCGAAAATCAATATCAAGAGCTTTTGAAACACAACAAACAGCAGCACGACTTGCCAACCAGAGGACAAGAGCAACTTTCCCCAGGGAAAATGAGATGCCAGAGCAAACTGAAGCAAGACTTGCTGACATGAGGAAAAGAGCACATCCTCCAGGGCACATGAGACACCAGAGCAAACTGAAGCAAGACTTGCCTACAAGAAGACAAGAGCAACATCATCCAGGGCACATGACACACCACTCGATCAGGACACGGGCAACGCCGGGTACCCCAGCAAGTAGGTCACAAAAGTTACATACAAAGTAACAGTAAATGCACAAATAAAATATACATCATTGATGAAATATGAAGATACACTGTAGATAGGACTGAAACGCCTTAAAAATCTAAAATAACCCATTGCACGGAAAGAGCTCATAGATCAGTCCCCGCTGCAGCTACATGCTTAAGACGATTCCTCCATGCCAACAGCAGGAAATGCCCCATACAGTACAGCACATCAGGATTACCATCCAGACAAAAATACAAAGCCATTGAGGCCTTGTTAACATTGAAAAGCTTGGCTAAAAATAGCAGATATTTTCTCCTAGCGTACATATACGCTGGAAAGAACAGAAACGCACAAGCTTCACTAGGGAAGAATGGACAAGCGGCCAATTGGGATGTGTTCCAAATGTGCTTTTGGGTGGCTAGAGGCAGGATACCAAAACGCTTCTTCATATACAAAGCCCTTGTTTGTTTAGTAGGCATGCTATCAAGGCAGCATTCAAAACCAGGAACTGGTTTCCAAGATAAATAGGGAAATAAACCGACTGAGGACACATGCTTCACTCTATAATCTCTCTCCCATCTATCCCCAAGGGCCTTCCTAAGTAATACTTTAAAATTCCCTGAAATAGAATCGGACTGCGGAATAGATTAATTACTGATCACCCTCCGCTGACCTGGATGAGTTTACGAAAAAAGATACCACTGCCAGAGTAATTAAATGGTTCCTGGACTTGCAACCTTTCTGTTTTTTCAGATGAACATTGAAAAGGGACGAGAACAGGGGAATGCTGATTTATTTTCTGAGCTGCTTTCCCATCAGTCAAGGGCATTCATCCCTTCACCCCAAGGGAGAGCACCCCCATGTGAGGCTAGGGAGGTGAATCCACCCTGCAACACCCTCATTAGGGGTCAAGGCAAGTGGATTCCCTCTCTGGGATAGACTCCCCCCCCCTTAGGGCACAAGGACTCCCTTTCCTGTGAGGAACTCCCTAAAGCTGTGCATACCATGGCCTACATGAAATGTTTCACAATTCTAAGAACTGTTAAACCCCAAGACTGAGATGTTAATGTTAAAGGATATTTGTACCGCGCACTATCACCACCGGGGTGGTCCCCTGGCGCTCTGGCGGCTCTGAAGAGGAAGGGAGGGTGGGTTAGTGAGGGGAAGCTGGAAAAGCGCAAGAAAGCAGTGATGTGCTGTTGGCGGCCTCAGCCCGGTGGTTCTGTTGACTGGGCCTGGGGTGTTTTCGGCCGGTAGTCGTTGTGTACTGTTGTGCGAGTCTATGTGTGTTTTTTGTTTCGTTGTTGCAATGAAGTGACGTTTGGTGTGCTGTAGGTTTGTGGTTGTGTTTGGTTTAGAGATTGAGAGGTAGTTGGCATTTCTCTCTTGGATTGAGGTGCTGGGTTTGCGTAATCTCCCTAGATGGGGTGTGGGAGCATTTCTGCGCGTCTGCCTCGATCTGGGCTTCTCAGGTATTCATGGTCCCTTTCACATCAGGCCTCCACTTCCATCAACTTCCTTCATAACCTTACCTGTCTCCCTTTCCCACTCATGTGGCCAGTGTACCTGCTAATGTCCACTACTCAGTGTAGTGATTGCTAATATTTGACAATTCTATAACATTGTGGTACCTGGTAGCACCTAAGGGGCGAGTGGGGAGGTTGGGCGGGATTGGCTGGTGTTGTTGATTTGTCTTTATGGGTGTCGCTTGTGTTCAATATTCCTTGGCGTCACCTGTCTAGGTGTTGTGGGAATTTCTTAGTCCATTCTGAGATTTGTCAGTGTCCTCTTAAATTTAGTCATCCTTTTTCCTTTTTGTTGTTTCAGTTTTCAGTTTGGGTCTGTGGTATTGAAGAGCCAGGTTTTTAGTAATTTCCTATATTTTAGGTGATCTTTGGGGTTTCTTATTTCTTTTGGGATGTTGTTCCAGGTTTTTGCGGCTAAGTGGTAGAAGGAGGTGCCTCCAAGTTTTTTCTTAAGGTATGGTTTTAGTTCCAAGCGGATTTAGTTGCTTGACCTCAGGAGTCTTGTTGGCTTGTAGATTGTTATTTTCTTTTGTAGGAATTCTGCTCCTTGTCCACTGATTGCCCTCTGCGTTATGCACATGGTTTTGAAGGTGATGCGATGTTTTACTGGGAGCCAGTGCAGTGTTATTAGGGCAGGAGTGATGTGGTCTCTTCTGGATAGTTTGAGGAGTAGTCTTGCTGCTGTACTTGGAATCCATTGTAGTTTCTTCAGGAGGTATTCTGGTATTCTGAGGTAGAGGCTGTTAGCATAGTCGATTCTTGACATGATGAGGGCGACGATAGTGAGTGTTTTGTGCGTGAAGGAGATGAAAGGTAGGATTCTTCTTGCTGTGTGGAGAAGGAAGAAACATTATTGACTGTTGCATTTATTTGTGGTTCTATGGTTAGGGTGCTGTCAATCGGGACTCGCAGATTTTTTACTACCTTAGATAGTGATGGTGCGGTTCGCATTTCCGTTGGCCATGGGATGGCGGTTTCGTTCTCTTGGTCTTTCAATATGATCATGATTTCTGTCTTTCCTCGGTTGATTTTCAAGTTGTTCGCATTCATCCAGTTGAAGACTTCTTTTAGACATTCGATTAGGGATGAAGAAACACTCGCCATGATGGCGACAGAGGCTGCTAAACCCCAAAAACACAAAAAGAACATGTCCCTTTAAATCGATATATTCAATTTTCCGGAGACGAGTACATTAAATAAAGTGTACTCGACGAGAGAGAGAAGAGCATACACACAGATGAGGGGAGGTTCGGTCTACGTAACACCAAGCAAGAGAGAGAAATGTTTACATGGCAAGGGAAGACCCTGAGATGCATAACACCTGCAGGATGCAGCTTCAGCGTAAGCGAGGAAGCCTGCTAGTTTCAAACATGTCCAACACTGGAAAGCGGAACGCCAGAGCTACAGTGAGTCCCGACTGAGAGAAGCCGGGGGAGAGAGGAACCTCGAAAGAGGGAGCTGGGGAGACCACAGAGGATTTGTGGTAGACCAGCGGTCCACAAACCATTGGCGATACAATCGCAGGTATCTCACAACAGGGCGTCCGGTCAGCCCATGAAACACTGAGACACCGAGAACAGAAAAGGAAAACCCAGTGAGAGGAAGCCAACAGAAACAAGCCGACGGGAGAGCGAAACCAGAGAGGAGGTTGCCGAGGTACCAGGCTCCCGAGGATATTCTCTTCACATGAAAAGTTAACGGGGAGATCGGGAATAATCATTATGCAGTGCAAGCCACGTGACTCAAAAGAAAAAATTAAGAGTTAAATCAGAAGCTGATGGACCTAAAGTGTTGTGATACAAGAGAAAGGATTACTTAAAAGTTGATGAAATTAAAGTGTTATGATACAAGAGAAGAGAGAGAACATTATTAGGAGTCAAACTTTAATGGAAGTAGTAAAGTAAATTAAATCAAGCACGAAATCAAGTAGACCGGAACAGTGGAACAATAAGTCCCCAGGAAGGAGAGCCTATAAGAGGAATAGTATCTCCCAAGGACACGGTGAAACCAGCAGCCCGAAAGATAGATATCGTATCAGAGTCAAGAGTCCATTTGAAGAGTTACAGGAAATGATGCTAGCAATCACAAGAGACTATTTAAGGATTTGTCTTAATCCAGAACCCAACAGACCGACACTAGAAGTATCCCCCAGGAGAAGGGAGTGATTATCCTGGTTTAAGTTCATTCTTTTTTATAGTGGTAGTGTCAGTGAGTTTAGCTTTGGACAGTGGACTCATCATTTCTTTGGCCACTCAAACATGACGGAAAAGCACCTTAGTTAGTAATATAGGCAGGGATCATCATCACCCATAGTGATAGGGAAAGATAGCCCTTATGATTTACTTTATTAAAATAACTTGCAAAATGCCCCAAGAGAGTCAGCGTCTTTCTTCTGACTCATCACAGAAGACACTACTAAATTTTAGGAGCAACTGTAGGTCATTATTGACAGGTATACGCCTACTTGCACGGTTCTTAATCAGTTGCTGAGAGTCACATTCCTCCTGACACTTCACTCTGTTAAAGGAAAACATTTAATTGGCCACCAGCAGAGCCTGCACCTCAAGATTTGTAAGCTTTTACTGACAGATTGGTTCAAGCAATTTTGGAGATATGCCTGAAAAAAAAGAGAATGGGCAAAGATAAATGCTTGTAAACAATCAAAGGGTGAAAATCCTGTGGATTTTCTTGACCGTTTGAAGGACTCCAGTCAAACGTGGCAGAAGGGATAAAATCTGTCTTCATTGGTTTGTGAAGGGAAGAACTTGACTGAGGCACTGTTAGCTGCACAACTGTCAAGTACTCAAAAGGGACGAGGGTATCAATCCCCTCTCCCGAACCAAAGAAGCCAAATAGATCGACCCTCCCACCGTGGTTGGCACGGGTGCCTGAATATTAATAATTCAGGGAACCACATGGCAGCCAATGGGCGGGGAAGACGGAGTTAGGGAAAGGGGATGGAATGACAAAGAAAAGTTAGGGTAGAGAAACATGCATCTCAATACAGAAAACACTAGCAAGACCTTACATCTGCAACCCTGTTCCTGTCTCACTCTCCTATAACGTGTACTTAGCAACCTACACATGTGACCCTAATGTCCATCGCACATAGCATATCCAGAAGGTTGCATATTCATAAGATTCACCCAACACTGGACAAAAGAAGGTTAGCGGTAATACCTTGACTGACATAACACCCCCAATCCGCTCATACTATACATAAATTGCTTAAGCGCCTCATAAATCCGTCCGAGCCTGACAACATGCAGCCATGTGTGTCTGATCGCTCGTAATCACCACCGCGACCCAGGCTGTATCAAAGGCGAGTATGCAAGCACCGTTTGTAGAGCAAAATGAAAAGCAGCACTTAACCCAGTGCTCGGATGCCTCGTGAGGCCATCCAAGCCGAAGGAATGGCGCAATGAACCCGGCCGCCTCCTTAGTCACTGCCGCGCCCCGGGCAATCTCCAGTACAACTCCTGAATCTCTGGAGCCTCCTACCAGCATTCTCCATGAGTGATTCTGCAGCGTGCGCCTCTCACCACTTCGTCCTTTCGATCCGCCGCCGCCCGTGCTCCATAACTTCAATCAACAGCACAGGAGCGCTGGTGGTTGGCGGTTATAACCCCACCCCTTGATTGCCTACAGCTGGGAACAGGCGCATTGCCTACTGGGAAGTGTAGTTTTTAGCCCCTCGCATCAACATTGCACGCCTTTTCATGACAAAACCCTTATTTCTGACAACAACTTTTATATGATTAAGTGGAAAGACAGAAGGAAAATACTGAAGCAAAACTGATGGAACTGCAAATACAGCAGTTACAGCACTATCAGGGAAGAGGAGGGTTTCGTTTAATATAGGGTTTCGAGGAAGGGGGCGCGTTCATAAAGATCAATGTAATTATTGTAAAGAGCTTTGTCATTGGAAGTTTGAGTGCCCAAATCGGCCGATGCAGTAGGCTGCTCGCCCGAGACTCACAATTCACACCCACCGTTCCTCCACCTCCGCCTGTAAATATGCTAAACACACAATAGGACAGCCAATGGATGCATAAGATTGTTTCTCAGCTGATATGGCTTGACCAATCTGCCCCTTATGTAGATTGGGCAGAAAGTGAAAAAAAGGTTTAATTTCTAGTTAACACAGGTGCCTCTGAATATCCACATGTTCTTTGTTCTGATGAGATAATTGATACTGTGGCTATTAGGGCTGCTCCTATACCGCATCCTGTTACTTTGGGTGCCATTTCTGAAAAACATGCTGTCCTATTACGTTCTTGTACTCCTGTCAATTTACTGGGTTTGGATTTATTAGGCAAAATGTACACTATTTACTGTTCCCAAGATGGTATATATCTCAAACTCCCTGCACATCGGGAAGTGGAGGTTTTAGCTTTGTTACAAGAAAATTATGATTTGACATTGGAACCTCGAGACGGCACTCCCTCGTTGCAAAAGGGACTGCTGGATTGGGTTATTTCAAAATTATGGTCCACACATGCAAATGATGTGGGTTGTATGTTGAATGTGAAGCCTGTGAAAATAACGCTAAACCCTGCCAAAACCTGCTACCGTGCGTTCCTCAGTACCCCATTTCTTTTTTTTTAAAACTCTTTTTTATTGACTTGACAGCTCAACAAAAAAAAAAACAGAGGATGCCACAGGGCACCAGCGCACTTTACAAACAGTACGAGCAATAAACAATACGCATTGCGTGAATATAGCACATCGATAACCAGCAATATACAGAGTATTAATAACATGCCCCGGAACAGAATGCTACCTAGGAGGAACCACCAGGGGAGGTAGAGGAGGAGGTGGAGGGTGAAGTCATGGCAGAGATATAGTCGCGGAACCTCGGCCAGATGTCCCTCGGCCTGGAGTGGGGATGCTGCATAGCACTCCAGGACTGTTCAGTATCGTGAGCCCATGTGACCGATCTGAGCCATTGGGTATAGGTGGGCGCTCTAGGGCGGAGCCAACAGAGTAATATACAGCGGACTGCCAGTAGCATGCATAGGCCTGCCAGTCTCCTGGTATCACGGGGCAGCTGTGGAAGGTCATGGAATAGGCAGTGCAGTGGGGTGGGGGTTATTGGGTGTTCTAGGATGTCAGATAATGTAGAGCAAATGTCTAGCCAAAATTGGGATAAATGGGGCATAGCCACAACATGTGCATATAAGAGGCCTGATCTGCGCCGCACCTAGGGCAAGTGGGTGGGTTGGCAGGAAACATACGGTGGAGTCTCATGGGCGTATGATGGTACCTGTGTAGGACTTTAAATTGAATGAGTTTAAATTTAGTGTTGTAGGAAACCTTGTGAGTCCGAGCGCACATCCGTGCCCACCTCTCGTCAGTGATCTTGGTACCAAGGTCCCCCCCCCATCTGCGTCTCAGCTCGGCAAAGTGGGGGGCCACTCTGGTCTGCAATAAGGAGTAGAGCCTCGACACTTTACCCCTGAAGGAGAGATAGGAGCAGAGCTCCTCCACAATAGGTTCATCGGTGGGCAAGGCGGGGAAGTCTGGATAAGTGGACTTGAGATGTGCTCGAAGCGAAGAATACTGTAGCCACACCGAGGGTCGGCGCCTGAGTAGGGGGGGGGTCAGACCATTCCATGAAGTTCCCCTGTTCAAAGACATCGCGTAAAGTCAGGAAGCCAGCCGAGGCCGAGCGGGCGACCACTGAGAGTGGAATGTGTGGAACATCGGGAAGGAAGTTCCACAAAGGTAGATCCCCATGGAACGGGCGGGTGTGCCGACCACGGACCAGAGTTTAGTCAGCGCCAGGGACGTACAAGCCACCGGATTCGCCGAGTTTAACGCAGGGGGGATTGGCTGGAGGACCAGGGACCCGATCACACGGTCACAGACAGCTAGCTTCTCAAGGCGAACATGGGGGGGGGGGAGATCAGTGGTGTTGAACCAGAATGCAGCGAACTGCGATTGGGCCACCACCCAGTATCTGGTCAAATCGGGTGCACTAAAGCCGCCCAACGCCTTAGGGGCAGATAGTGTAGTCAATTTGAGCCGGACGGCCCCAGAGTGCCAGAGGAAGGTGTTACATATGGTGCGTAGTGTTTGGAAAAAGGTATCCCCTGGCCACAGGGGCAGGTTGGTGAAACGATACAGTAATTGAGGTAATACAATCATTTTGAGTATGCCTATCCTGCCTGCTAGCGAGAGGGGAAGCCTAGTCCAGCTTGAAGTTTTGGTCGCGAGGGTAGTTAAGTAGGTATGATAATTGTCGTCACGTAGCTGTGACGTGTGCCGGGAGACCACCACCCCTAGGTAGGTGAAGCTAGAGGAAGCCCAGGTGAACCCATGTAGATCCGGAGGGGGTTGTGTTGAGTCCGTGAGTGGGAATAATGTAGACTTGGAGCAATTGACCGTCAAACCGGATATGTCCCCAAATCGAGCCACGTCTGCCAGTATAGGTAAGAGATTAACTTCAGGGGATCGAACAAACAGCAGGGTATCGTCAGCATAAAGGGAGATTATGTCAGTCTGGCCAGATGTGCGCAGCCCTCTGTGCGAGTGTGACTGCCGAATCATGTCAGCGAAGGGTTCCATGGCAATAGCAAAAATGAGTGGGGAAAAGGGGCATCCCTGGCGTGTTCCTCTAAATATCTGAAAGGGGAAGGAGCATCTGTCTTCGGTACGAATCTTGGCCGACGGGGCGGTGTAAAGGAGCTTTATCCAGGAGCGGAAGTTGGGGCCGAATTTACATTTCTCGAGGACGCACCACAGGTATTTCCAAGAGACTGAATCAAATGCCTTTTGCATGTCTAATGTGGCCGCCACTGCGTGCGTGGCCGGGTCGATTCTGTTGAGTACATTAAAGAGTCGCCGTAAATTTAGGGAGGTGGATCTGCCAGGGACGAAGCCAGCTTGGTCTGGGTGAACAATGTGGGACATATACGGTCCCAAGCGGTTGGCAAGTAGTTTGGCAAATATTTTAATATCGCTATTAATCAACGAGAGGGGTCGGTAGGAGCTACACTGCGTTGGGGCTTTACCAGGTTTGAGAAGCACTGTAATCAATGCCTCACGAAGAGATGGCGGAAGTATGCCCATGTCGCACGACTCCTCCCACAAGGCCAGCAGGTGCGGCGCTAGTTGGGCTTTGTATAGTTTATAGAAATCCATTGGGAGCCCATCAGGGCCGGGAGCCTTCCCCGCCGCCAGCGACTCAATGGCCTCCACGATTTCCTCTAGGGTGAAGGGCCTCTCAAGGAAGGCACTAGTGTCGGCTGATAGGACTGATAACGGGAGGTTCTCTAAGTAGGAATTGATTTCAGAAATCTGGGAGGTGTCAACCTCCGAGTACAGGGAAGTGTAGAATGCGAGGAACTCGGAGTTGATATCTTGAGGGGAGGTGGCGAGTGTGCCATCTGGTCTAGCAATGGCCGGTATGTTGGGGGCACCAAGTTCACGACGCAGCAGCCTAGCCAGCATTCTGCCGGGGCGCTCACCCTAGCCGTATTTCCTCGCCAACCGAGGGGAGTCCAGGAACTTGACCTCGCGTTCAGCAAGGCCACGAAACCTGTCCAGCTCAGTGCCCAGACTCGTCAAGGCAGCCGGGGAGTGATCTACAGCGTATTGGGATTTGTAAGCAGTTAGGGCTGATTCACTGGCGGCGATGGCAGCACAGATGCTCTTAAGGATGCCACTGCTCTTGGAGATGGCAACTCCTCTAGTGTGTGCCTTAAAGGCTTCCCATAGCATAGCATGCGTAGAGACAGAATGTAAGTTAATCTCGAAATATTCTTCAATAGAGGATTCAAGCTCGGAGGCAAAGACCTGGTCGAGAAGCACGTGAGGACTCATCCTCCACTGTCTTGTTTTGTTGGCGTCTGATCCCCAGTTTAACAAAATTAGTACTGGTGAGTGGTCCGACAGTGTCCTGGGAGAATGGCCAAGCGAGTAACGCATCTAATCAGTAAGTCTGTGACCAGCCATCTATCCATTCTAGAGTGGGAATCGTGCACTGAGGAGTAGAAGGAGTAGGTACGGTCATCGGGATACATTAGGCGCCAAGCGTCCACCAGTGCCAAGCGGGAGAGCAAAGTCAAGATAGAGTAGGCCGCCCTAGACAGTTGACGAGGGCGAGACCCGGATCTATCCAATGTGACATCTAATATCGTATTGAAATCCCCACCCCATAAAATAGGAATCAGGGGGTAGCTCTCAAGTAAAGTGGCTAGGTGATGGTAGAAGTCGGGGTCGTCGACGTTGGGACCGTATATGTTCAGAATGATTATCTCCTGACGTTGTAATATACCTGTGATGAGTACAAATTGTCCAAGTGGATCTATGTGAGATTGATGACAGGAGAATTTTAGACTACTATGTATCAGGATGAGGGTGCCTCGACTCTGAGTGGAATAATTAGTGTAGTACCTCTGGGGGCCCCATTGTCTGGCAAATCGTTCACATTGCTCTGAGCGAGCGTGGGTTTCCTGAAGGCAAAGGATCTTCGCCCCGTGGCGTTCAGCGTGGAGCTGGATCTGCCGCATCTTCTTATAATTGCCTAGTCCCCTGACATTCCAGCTCATAAAGGTCAGAGAAGTATCAGCCATATTCATATGAGTGGCAGTGGAATAAACAAAGGTGGATTCCAGGGCCGTGAATAGTGTGTACCTTAGGTGTATGCAGTCGGTTGACTGTGTATATGAGTTGCTTGGGTGCTGTGCCTGCGGGGCCTCCGGAGGCTGTCAAGACATTTTTAAACCAGAACGTTCCCTTCCAACCCCCGCCCACATCCCTCCCCCAATCAGAGGGATGAAACCTGAACAAAACCAGAACAAACAAACTTTTAGGCATCAGCGCCTGGGGGACTGTCAGCAGCCAGGCGATGGCAGCCGGACTGGGGAGAGCGTAAGGAGGTTTATACTACGTAGTAGGTCAAGGTGGGGCATTTATAGTGTGCAGGTTACATCGGGGCAAAAACCATAGGTAAGGGCCCACGGGGAAATAGGATGGGGCCATGCGCCCCGACAAAGCGCCAAAAGAGTCAGGTATAGTTATGGTTAGGAAGGGGCCAGGGTGTCAGAATTTGATATGGAGATGGGTGGGCTGAGAAACCAAGGTAGCCTTGGGCCGTGAGTCCAACACGAACCAGGCAGTACGGTCTATGATGCAACAGTATGGTAACGAAACATCGACTATATGCAAAGGTAAAGGGGCAACAGAAGCAGCCTGCGCGGTAGTAGGCTACGATGAACAGTGCCCATAGTGAGGGAGGGAGAGCCGCGGCTGTCCGATCCCGCAGCCTAGGTATACTAATAGGCGATGAAACATGCGAGTCATATTAACATTGCTTAGATCAGCCAGGTATGTGTTCATCTATAAACTTCGAAGCCTCTTCGGGGATGGTAAAGAAATACGTTTGGTTAGAGTGTTCAATCCTCAGTTTGGCGGGGAAAAGCATGGAGTACTTGACTCCTAAGTCTCAGAGTCTCTTCTTCACCGCAATGAAGGTTTTACGCTCTTGTTGGACAGCCACCGAGTAATCAGGATATAAGTGTATTCTAGCCGCCCCCAGATGCAATTCCCCCTTGGCCCTGGCCGCCCGGAGCAGGGAATCACGATCGTGGAAGTTAAGGATTCTGGCTATGATGGGGCGAGGCGGGGCACCAGGCCTGGGCTTGGCGGATAAGGATCGGTGGGCTCTCTCCACTGCAAATTGTGCCGAAAGCTTGGGGTTATCCAGCAGCGTCAGGAGGGTGCGTTCCACGTAATCCTCCATGGGCTCTCGGATGTTGTCCTCCGGTATTCCAACAATGCGGAGGTTATTCCTCCTGGAGCGGGATTCAAGGTCATCGTTTTTCTTTTCGACCATAGAGACTCGGCTGGTCAAGGCGGTTACAGCGGTGCGCAGGGAGGTCAGGTAGTCCTCTGTGGTGCCAACCCTCGTCTCGATCTCAGCGACCCTGCTGTCCGTCCTCTCAATGTGGGCCTTTATTGATGAGATGGTCCCATTCATATCGTCTAACTTAGTATGGAGTGTCGTGAAGCCCTCTCGCATGTACTCCAGCATTTTCTGCGAGTCGTCAGAGGTGGAGGGTGCAGTGGCCGTGGGCGATTCCTGCGGAGGGTCGGATGGTGGCCTGGAGGGGGTCTTAGTGAACATGTTTAGTGAGCTTTGCTTCCTATTAGAGCCGGCTCCCTTAGTCATGGCGGTGAGCAGAGCTATAAGGTCAAACGAGCTATTAATTGAGAGCAGGGAGAGCGAAGCCGCGAGGAGTCCAGAGCAAGTCCACCGTGGGGAGGGAGAGAGCCAGCAGACAGCGTTCCTGTAGTGTAGATTGGGTGCTTCGCTGCGAGGGGGGGAAGGCGAGGAGTCAATGTTCCCACAGCAGGTGGAAAGGCATTAAGCAGTGGTACAGGCAGGCAACCGATGCAGGTCTGAGGGACCCGGGAAGTACACAGAGACCACAGTATCACCACGCTCGGACTGGCTCCCCACACAGCCCCGGCACGCCGTCGTGTATAGTAGATGTGAATGGTAGGAGCAGCATAAAGTCAGCCAGCAGGCACCAAGTTATGCTCCCCTTAGTTGCCGGGTGGGAGACACAGGCAGGGCCGCTCCGGGGGGCAGGAAACAGTCCAACCCCGGCCTGGGCGCGTGAGACCCAGAAGTGGTGGTATGGCACCAGGGGGGGGGGCCCGCCCGGAGCAGAGAGATGGTGGTTGGCGGGATCACGCCAATAGGGCCGCTACATTGGTGCTGGGCGGCAAGGACTCCGGGAAGCCGAAGGTTTGCGGCACTGGTGATCGCAGGCTTGGCGCAGCACGCCGGTTCACGTGGCAGGAGATAGGGGGGACGGCAGCGGTGCAGTACGGTGTAGGCCCCAGGCCGCAGCGTGTGTACCCACAGATCCGGGGGGGTGAACAATTCCAGGAGAGGTATCACCAGCGAGGGGGGCACTGTGCCCAAAGCGCCGCCGCGTAGAAGTATGGTGGCATGTGAGGAGTGCCTGTAGCGTGCGGAGTCGGCGACCCGGGATCTCCGGGGCTAATAACACACCCCCACACCCCCTACCTTGCCGTGGGTAGAGTCCAGTGTTCCGTGGGAGGGGGGGCGGCAGAGGGAGAGCAGGTGAGCAGGCTGAGGGGGAGACGTTCTGCGGCAATGCCCACGATCCCCTGCCGTGTGAGAGCAGGAAGCGGGAGACTCCGGGGCCTCCAGGCACCAAGAAGTTAGCAGGCGGAGGTTACCGCGCCGCTCCGGCGGTGTGTAGTAGCTTGATCCAGAAGGTGCCGGGCGGGCCCACCAGTGGCGGCGGCACGGTCCGCTCTAATGCCCCTCCTCCATGGCGGCCCGCAGCGCCGCGCTCCCCGGTGTCGGAGTGAGCCGCGGTCGGGTTATGCGCATGTGGCCCCAGTCCGGTGTACAGCAGGTAAGCAGGCAAGCAGGGTGAGAGAGGTCCCGGAGCAAAGTCTTTGTCACCCGCCGAGTGATTCCAGGGGGCGGGGGACTCCGGGATCCATAGGCCCCAACGAAGCCAGCGGGCGGAGGTGGTTAACAGTATCGGTGTAGGGGAGGACTGGTCCAAGACGACCCCCCTCGCCTACGCTTTCTCCCCAGGTGAGGACTATGGCTCCTTTGGGCGTCCCCTCATGCCACCCGGGCCCAGGTGGTGGAGGGTTCACCCACTGGAGACATTGCCCGCACGTATTAATTGCCCACACGTATTAAAACGTAGCTAGGCCTAGAAACCATTTTTGTCTGGTAAAGATGGTGTGAGCTCAGCGCACTGTAGCGCGGCCCCCACCCTTGGAGGGCTTCAGTCATCCTTGTTGCCGCAGCACCCTGGCAGATCCGCTGCGAGCACGTTCCCACGAACAAGACGGACATGAGCTAGTGTAATACACTAACATTGTAACAGTTCACCTCCCGCAGTGTATCATCGCTCCCAGCATGACCCGGCCAGCAGGCCTAGGCAAATGAAAAGAACAGTAAAATGGTCATTATATGCCAGACAATCTTTGTATATTAATGTTGAGACTACTTGCAAAGGATGCTTTTCTCTCATAAAATCCCTTATATTACAAAAGCCTGTAAGATGTATACTTACAAGAGATCATGCCCCCATGATATAAGCGATGGTGAGCATATACCATTGCAGTTGGGTACTAATAATAACGGCACGCACCAGGAATCTGGCTGTTACGTGCATGACTGGAAAACTTACACCCCATGGGCTCGTACCATAACTGAACTAATGCTGCTAGAGGACACAAGAAAACGAATGTAACCATACAAAGAGCCTGTGTGAAGAATGCATGGGAAGGCGCATGTCATGTGTGCATGTCCAGGCCGCACATGTGCCACCACCGTCACGAACAGTGGCGGGTTACTTTCTATGTTCTCCTCCAATCCTAATTCTACCTCACTTACTGCAAATATATATGCATATAACTAAATACTGTACTTGTTAAAACATAACGTATGAATAAGGTGTTCAGACTGGATATAATCGAGACACATCCAGCAAAGCTTAAATGCATGTTTTGTATTGCGCTGAATAAGTATTATAGAGTGTTCAAATGTTTGTGATGTTTTTACCTAAATCGGCAACACACGAGGGAGATACCTTTGTGAAATACGTGCAAGGCCATTCCCCCTCCCACCCTGCGAAGGCTGCCAAGGCATGAGAACAGAGGCCGCGCCGCACTGCTCTACCTCCCCCAACCAGACTGGAGCCGCTTCAAAGATTTGTAACCCCCTCTGTAGCACCCAAGGCCACCACCCGCCACCTGCATTATTTACAACACAGCAGTAAACCTCTGCCTGAACACACGCGCCCCCTCGTAAACCTCACAACCCACCGGACCATCGCAGACTTATGGCCCTGTGCAATCAAGACACCCAACACTTTGACAACACACAGCGGAACATCCATAACAACTTCTAACAAGGCAGAAAGACATGTACCGCCCGTCCCAGGCCCTGAAGCTTAGCCCCTTGACCTATGGCCCCGGTCAACAGGACCCTGGTAACCATGCCCTGACGTATTGCCTCCAGTCCCCTCACAAGGTGCATTCCTCCTGTGTTGCATTAACCTGCTGTATAACCTATCGAAAGATTTACTAAAGAAGATAATACCAGAATGTTTGAATGACTGCGGTGTGCACGGCTTAGGGCTAACAAGTCAGGAAAAGACATTCATCTCTGCCACTGGCCGCGATGGCCCCACAACACCGCCTGGATGAACTCTGCCACCCTGCCAGGCCCAGCCCAACCCACGAGGCTGCCCAGTGACGTCTTCCAGCCAAAGCCAACCACATCACAGCAGCACCTATAGTTAGTCATCGCCACCCAATCCCCATGAACTTGTGCCCCCTATAGTGTGTAGGTTCTTATGACGTTTTTTGTAAATATATACGCCTGTCTTTGCGATTGTCAGACAGAGCGCTCTCGGAGTTTGCAGAGTTCTTTGCATGCCCTATTCTGATTGATAAACTCCCATTTACGCTCACCCGCACTCTGTCTTGGCCTTATTCCTATTTTGGGAGAGTCCTTCATTGTCTCTCATTGCGGGGAGGATCGTGCTGTTTGGGGACGCTTGCCTTCATCGGTGGATTCCTCGGCAGCGTACAGGGGCTTGGTCCGGGGGAATGCCGGGTGAATCCGCCAGTCGCGGCGGCTCGGCCCTCTCGGAAGATTCCTGACGCCCCTCCCCCACAGCGGCCCGCAGCGCCGCGCCCGCTGGTGTCAGAGAGGGCTGCAGCCCCCGGAGCCGCAGCGCGGCTTGAGAATGTCACCTGCAGCCCTGGGTAGAGCGGGGCCCACAGCACGGCCCCCGAGGGGAGCACGGGCCCAGAAGTCGGCAGAGCTGTAGTTAGGAGGTTCACACAGAAGCGCCGTCAGTGCAGAGCAGATCAGTAGTATTTTAAAGGGACTTTTCCAAGTTTGTGCACTCTCCCAGTCCGGAGCTCTGCAATCAGGCGGCCATCTTGTTTCGGCGCAACAGCGCCCCCCCAGTACCCCATTTCTAAACAGGCTGAAGTATTGATCCTGTTTTTGAATCATTGCTTGAACAAGGGATTATCATACCTACTTAAAGCACCTCTAATACCCTGATTGTTCAGATAAAGAATCCGGGTAATTATGTTTATAGTTTTATACAAGACGTGTGTGCCTTTAATGCAGCAGTTCTCCCTACCTTTCCTGTTGTTCCCAAACCGTCCACTATATAATTGGATATCCTGGCTACCGGCTACGGCCAACCATTTCACTGTGGTTGATCTGTGTTCTGCATTTTTCTCAAAACCTTTAAATCCAGATAGCCAGTATTTGTTTGTTTTTTCATAGAAATATACGCAACATATATTCTCTCGGCTCCCAAAGGGGTATGTAGAGAGCCCCACAATATTCTCACAGATTTTTAAAAAGAGATTTTGACTCGCTTAAGTTCAAAGGAGGGTCAGTTTTGGGGCAATGTGTATACAATCTCTTACTGGCATCACACTCCTTGGAAGCTTGCAAACAAGACTGTTGATTTACTGACAGCTCTTGCTCATAAGGGAAACAAGATTTTGAAAAACAATGTTTGCTTTACCAGACCAATGTGCATAACTTAAGCCATTATATTTTGGATGGTCAATGACATTTGTCTCAAGGTGACATTAAAGCAATCCATCAGTTGCCCTGGCTGCAGAATAAGAAATAAATGAGGGGATTCCACGAGATGGTCAGTTATTTCCAGCAATGGATTCTAGGATACGCGTCAATGTTAAAGGTATTTGTACCGGGCACTGTCACCACCAGAGTGGTACCCAGACACTCTGGCGGATCTGAAAAGGCGGTGAGTCAAACTCCTTCAAAATCGGACCCATGATTTGGTCACTGAACACCTGCCACCGTCTACAGAAACTGAAGAAAACTTTGTTAATATTAAGCAAGAACTGTCAAAGGCACCAGCATTAGTTCTGTTACGATCCCCAGGATGCCTCCACCCTCACGTCTTTGCTCCAACCATTAGACCCGTTTAAGGCCATCAAAGACGGGTTCTAGACTCTGCACACTTCCTCCTTTTGGTTACTGGAAGGCTGCATGGTGGTTTCCATGGACACGCTGGCTCTTAAGCAAACTTGGAGGAGGAGCTCAGTGCTCCACTACACCACACGGTGACGTGACCGCGAGACAGCTGCTTCAGCATCTACGCTTACATCGTATCTAAGGAACAGCGTTATGCCAGAGCATAAATACCAGAAGCAGTTACTACGGCGCTGCTTCTGATCGTCGTATTTGGACCTTTGAAGCTTTTCGTTGTTTTGTCTCATCACGCCTCCCGGCTTTGGAACTTTGGATTTACTCTTTGCCGACCCAGCATTACGCTCCTGGACTTGGCATCCTTTCTGCTTTCCGCTCCTGCTCCAGTCCCAGTCCACACTGTTACAGACCCCGGCACGTTAACTGGTATTCCTTTTGATCTACAATTCTGCATTTTCTTTGCCCGCACTGTTACAGACCACGGCCTGTTTATTGGTATGCCTACTGCTTTCCCATTTTGATCTGGTATTTGCCTGCATTGCCACTGACCTCGGCCCGTTAACTGATCTACCCTTTCTTGGCTGAAACTGAATACTGATCTAGCCCGAACGTGTTGTTCCGAACTCCCCTTGACTTCCTATCCTTATCCAGAGTGCACAGCACTAGGACTTGGACGCTGCAATGTAGTAATCAGTGCCGCAACCAGACACTCGCACAACTCTCGTTCCGCCCGGGTTAGTCCCCATACTAACATTCCTTCCCTCTTTGTAGACGTTTCCCTTGAGTCCACCTCACCTCCCCATCCGAACAAGCATTCATCCTGGCTATTCCCCTGTTACATCCACGGTAAGACCTGCTCACTATTCACGATCTGGGTAGGAAGGGGACGGTTTGGATACATCATTGTCTAGTCTCTTAGAATTGGTTTCTTTCACTTACAGGGGCCATGTACTAGACAGGGAGTTTCCTTGTCTCACCTCTAAGGCTGGCGGATCTGGGCATTCAGGTTAGTTAGCACCCTGTATTCCTCGTTCTTGACTGTTGATATAGAAAAATGTTCTGATTCCATTCCTTTTGTTGTTTCAGTCTGGTGTCCTTCGGGCGTTTACTACGTACTCACCTTCCAAGTGATTTGCCCATCTTTCCCTTACACTTTTATGGGCACTGGGGTGTTTCATTGGGAAGGACTTAACTTGAGGGGGGAAAAGCAGAGCAGATCTGATATTCAGGGTGAAGTCTTTGTTACTGAATCTGGCAGGTGTTCAGAGTGAGTATCCTTTACACATCGTTACCTGATCTGCGATAAGGTCTGCCTGATTATCAAAAAACATTTGTTCTGTTTTGTGATGAACGTAACAGATTTGCACAAAGTGTTCTTAGGCCGATACATAATATAAGGGTGCAGAAGTAAGACTGAAACGGAGGGGCCATAGTGATGAGCAGTAACATTTATTTAAGTGAGAAAATTAAAAGAAAATCTTATCTTGCCCTACTCTAAGTGGGGGTTCCCAGCCTCAACCAAAATAACTAGTGTCAGAATGCCCAAAAGCAAAACGCCCAGTGTCCAATGTCAGAATCCTAACTCTGTCCCTCACACTAAGTTGAAACTAAATTAAAAGAAGGTCTTTCTAGACCAAAGGGAGTGACTCCAATCCCTTAGACAAAAAGACAGTTTTGGAATCTTCAGTTCCTCAAGTGTTGGGAAATGTCTCCCTACCCTGGCCTTACTCAGGTTTCTTGTAAAGTTCATCAACTGCTGAGGGATGTCTCCCTGCCCCAGTCTTCTTAAGGCTTGAAATACAGTTCAACAATTGGTGTGGAAGTCTCTGTTCCTTAGTTGGTCCTTCTCAGGCTTCTTCTCCGTCTCTGTGTCACCAACCCTGATTGGCAGGCCTGGTTCCTTTTTACCAGGCACAGTTGCAAAGAAGATGAGTTTGGATGCGCCTCCAGACTGTGGTGGGTCCCTGACCCTAGTTAGCAGAGCTGGTTTCTTCCTACCAAGCACTGAAACAAAGGCGAGTAGCTTGGATGCACTTCCAGGCTCCGGTGGGTGAATGGCCCTGGTTGGTAGCCATGGTTTCCTCCTACAAGGTATTTTATCGATGAAGAGTAGCTTGGATGCACTTCTAAGCTGTGGTATCACATACAGTCTTGGTATACTCCCCTGCCAAGTACTGCCATCATGTATATCACTCTCACAGTTCTCTTTATGGTTTCTTGATTTCACATACACGCTTGGTTTGCGGGTCCCAGACTTGAAGTGCAGGTTTTCACCAGTACCACAATGAACTTGTTTCACTTTTCTGCCAATTGTCATTTTAGTTAGTAAATGTCCATGGACTTCCACCAGGGTCCGAGATACAATAATGTGGCTTCTTTTGCTTACCTGCTCTCTCAAGTTATCTCTGACACTCTAAAGGTGCCCCACGCCTCCCCATCCATCAGTGTACCTTATTTTGTGGTCTGTGATGGTCTTGGGTCGTCCCATGCACCTGCTGTCTGCGGTGGGACTTCCCCTGCTTTCTTCTCTCGTCTCGGTGGCTACGTCGTGCCTGATTCTTTCTTGTTGGCGTAGGACCATCCCTCCACGAGTGCCGACCTTCAGGGATGCCAGGAGCATCTTTCTTGCTGCTCACTGCACTGTCCCTACACCGAACCAGCTTGACATTGAACTCCTTCTTTCTCTGCTCCCAGATCTGTGTCTCTCCTTCCCTGAACGTGGTCCACCTCACGGTTCCTCCAGGTTTGACTTGACACTTTGTCAAGTCCTTCCTCGCATTTAACTTGGTTAATTCCAATCGACTGTCGGGAATCACTAGAATGGGCAAAGTGGTTCTCGGAGGTACTCTGTACTGCTCCGCGCCTCCTCCTCGTCACAGTATTGATTGTGTTATGATGCTGCTACTCACTAGAGATCTTCCTCATCTCAGTACTTTCTACTTCTGGCATAGTACAGAAGTACATGGGATATGATGATAGGGGTGAATGAGATGTGGGTGTGTTATACGAATACTGCATTCTCCCAATATGGTAATCACTGGTCCCATAGAGGGTTCCTCCTCCCATGAGATCCACCTGCTGAGTATCACCCCCAGGGGGACTATCGGGTAGCAGCTTCACCTCCCTGACCTCATGGGAAGGGACTCCCCCTATGGATGCAGTGAAGACATCCAGGGTTTTGTCACAATAGCGATAAACATTGCACAATCTCATACTACAGCATTAGATTCAGTGGCTGCAGAGTTACCATCACGTTTGAGAGAGATTGCTGTTGCTGTTTTATTACTTGAAAAGGCAGCAGTACAAGTTCAGGGACACCCAGTGAATGTAGATGGCCATCATGCAGTGGTTGCTATGCTGCTAAAGTGAAAGACGCAGCATATCTTAAATTCTCGATTAACTAGGTATATGAAACTTCTTACATCAGCTGCCAATGTAACTCTTTCTACCCCTTCTGACTGTCAACCTCATGATTGTCTGGTATTGGTTGAAAATCTTTTAACTCCCCACACCAATTTTAAAGATGTCCTGTTGCAAAATCATGATATGATTCTTTTCATTGATGGTTCGGTTTACAAAATAATGAAAAGGGTGGAGTTGTTGACAGATATTCTCTATATACACCTTATGATGTGCTTGAAGCTTACCAATTTCCCAATGTAAATTCTTCCCAGGTGGCTGAATTGATTGCACTGAGCCTGTATTTTATCTAAGGATGAATCAGTTACTATTTATTCAGATTCAAGATAAGTGCACAGGGTCGTTCATGAGTCCGGTATCCTGTGGCAGCAGAATGGTTATTTGACCTTAGCGAGCTCCCCTATTCTCAATGATCAATATGTATCTGCTTTATTGCTTCCTTATGAACTGGCTATTGTTAAATGTCGAGGGCATGTCCCCTTCTCAGTCTTTTCCTGCAGTGGGCAATTCACTTGCTGTTAATACAGCCCAAAATGCAGCATTAAACGGGCCCTAGGATCCTAATGTGGTCATCTGTGTTTCAGTTCAACAGTCACTGATTGCATCTCTTTCTAGTCTGACAGTGCTGCAAGATCAAGCACCAGAACCTGTGACAGCGCTGTTGGGGACAATCTCTCGTAAGTAATGTTAGGACTCGTTTTGGTGCTCTCTAGGCGGCTGGCTAGTCGCGTCTAAGGTGATCTTACCATATTTAGCCCAATTGGTGCATTCTGGTAAAGGGGCTATGATAGAAATTGTAAACCATGATTGGTATGCCCCAAACTTGCTGACTGTAGCTCAGGCATATTGCAGTAATTATTCGGTGTGTTTAGCTCATAATGTGGGGACTGCAGTGAAAACGAAGTAATCTGCACATCCAATAGCGGAAGGCCTCTTCTTGAACGTGCAGATAGACTTTATGCAGCTCCCCAAATATCAGGGTTACATATATTGTCTGGGGATTGCAGAAATGTTGTCTAGTTGGGTTGAAGAGGCTTCCCATGTAGGTGGGCAGATGCCATCACTGTCGCGAAAAGGTTTCGCTAACATTTATTTCCCGATTTAGAGTACCATTAATAATAGACAGCGACCGAGGAACTCATTTCACTGGCCGGTGTTCCAAGAGATATGTAAAGCCCTTAACAACTCACAGCAGTTTCACTCTACTTATCACCAACAATCTTTGGATTTGTGGAACACCACAATGGAGATCTTATGGTTAGATTAGAGGCTCTACCATTGGTCCTGTTACATATGCGAAGTAACCCCCAAAGAAAACATAGTTTGCATGTTCAGGACATCTTGACAGAGTGCCCAATCAGAATGAGCATGTCAACTCCTGTGTGTAACAGAAATCTGAATCTTCACCCTGAAGATGATAATGTTTAACTTGTAAAATCATTGCAAATTCACTACTCATAGGTGATGTCAGCGTTACCGACGACTGGTCCTTGTCATCCGCTGCAACAGGTGGACTATGGGTCTCAGTACAAGTCTCACGGTATGCCACCAGTAATTCGAGGGGACTACCGTACTGTCTCTGTCACCTGATATTCTGTTATTACTGGGATAATATGGGTGGTGGAGACGCTGGTAAATCCCAATCACATGGATTCCAAAAGGACTCCATGGGATGGGGATGCTGCTATCACAGGCACTGGTAATACCGGTGCTTGCGGTAATTGTATGCTGGTAGGTGCCTGAACTAACGGCAGGCCAGGCCTGCCGGTAGATCACAGCCCCTACCGGCAGACTTGGAGTTTGCCGGTACAGAAAGGTGTCGGTGCACATTTTTACTGGCACCTTATTTCCGGCATGGCAAACTCGTAATGAGCCTAATGTCTACATTCAATTTCATCCACGAAAGTCGGCAGAGCAACCTCGTTGACTAGGATCCACCTGATTCTGCTTATAGACTGCCGTAAAGCGTTGAGGTGTGTAGTTGTGGTTCTATGCATCCTTTTGTCAAAGAACATAGCCGCCCGCCATCACCTCTAGAGCCAAGAAAACCTGGAGCTTATTGATCTGGAACTGCTATTGCGGAAACCGCAGCCACAAGACGACAGAGTCCACTGGTTTTCGGCCCATGCCCAATCCTGCAATCGATCCTGGAACAAGGGTGGTTGCAGATTCCACCACTTCCTCTTTCCCTGTATGCTAAGGTACTGAATAGGGATACTCGTTCTGCGGGGAAGCATCACCAGAGTAGAATCCATACAGAATTAGACTCCTTAGTGCCAGGAAGATACAATTCGTGCCCACAAAAGGGTTTAAGCAGCGCATAAGACTAATGAGAAAAGGCCTTGTTGTTTCAACAAGATAGCTGTATGTTCTTTTCAGGACAATGTGTACACTGACAAATGCGGATGAGGAACAAGGGCAAAGTTGTTGAGAACAATTCAGTGAGATACCTTTCACAGAGGGTTGCTGTCTTTCTTGCTATACTAGAGATGCATGACTCTCCTTAATGATAAGTGGTCTGTTAATCTTGCTACAAATTTCTGAAAGCATATGATTATGATTGCTTCAGATGCTCCTAACTTTGAATGAATGATTTCTGAACTAAATTGATAGCTGCAGATTGTGATAAATTTCAAGGCTTGATTTGTTGGAGCACTGAACATGTGAACACTTGAAGTAGATTAAGTAACCATACACGCTGGAACGGTTCAGGATACTTTTGGAAAAGCTGTGTTCTGCTTTCTGTGGAGATATATTTGATATAAAAACATGGACTGGAAAGGTTTCAGTACTTATGATATACACACGATCATGTATCTTATACTGCTCATCCTTTCTTTTACCACTATCATTATTACTTGTAATACATATAACGGCATATCCTTGGGTCTACAAAATAGATACATTCATGCAAATTGGCAGCATGCATATATACAAAATGTTTGATTATTGGATTTATGCACATTTGCCCCATGATTTAGTGTCTGGATTTCCAGCTACACCTGTCCCATTTAATTGAGATGTCTGGGGTGGTGTTACATTGGTTTCTCAGTTGTGTGGCCCGAACCCTGTATGATCATTCCCAGATGCAGTTTACTGGCTCTCCAAACCCCCCTGCCCGATCAGTTATCAAGAAACGCTGCTTTAATTCACGTTTCCTTTACAGCTTTTTTTTTTGTGCTATACCAGCAAGGGTTTTGTATTCATGGGAGTTAGCAAATGTAGATATTTTCTACACAAGTGAAAATCAAAATGTTCACTTTCTCTTTTGACAAAGAATTTATTTTCATTAACTCTGGGTATGCTACATATAAGGGAGCCCGTTTTATTTGTGGTATCAATGCTTAATCTTAGCTACCTATAGATTGGAGTTTAAGCTGTTATATATTGTCAGCTATACGTCAAGCTGCCTGGCGTAGGAGAAGTACTGGATGGGAAGCTTTTGTTGAAGCTATGGGATCACAATGACAGGATTTGGTGTAAAGTCGACTCAAGACAGGTTATCCCGGTTATCTAAGTTGTTGGAGAAGGTAGCCAAAGATACCACAATGTCTCTCTCAATGATTACACATGAACAAGTGCCTCTCATACCCTTTTATTGTAAAACCGGGTGGCCTTCAATACTATATTGGCCTCTAAAGTGGGCGCACGCACAATCGTGGGATCAGAATGTTGTACATACCTAGCAACACCAGTAATATCACCAATATGATCTCCTACATAAGTAAAACTTTTACTACCCTCCATGACGACAATTCTTATGGATGGTCCCTATGGCCATGGCTAATAGGTCCCTTTGGTTCACTAGGGGCATTGAACCTGCACACAGTTCATCATATGCTGTTATACTTTTATAAAGGGATATTTTCTGTATTCCTATAGGCAAAATGTTCATTTACCTGTGTACAGAAGAAAACTAAAAGGTACATTGCGAGTCCCTGAAATGTTGCTTCTTATGAAGACTTCTGAAGGGCTACTGAATAAAGAGTTTCAATTATATGGTGTGTATACGCAAATGAATAGATGAGACTGTAGTAAGAGTCTCTTAAGAGGGATTATGGAACAACAAATTATATAGCATTATAATGTAGACTAACATGAATAGGATAATGAATTATCCAATATAGAGTCAGTATTAATCAGTATGATAAGTGTGTGAAGAAAGTATAACTGCAAACCAATACATTGCTGCTGTGAATAAAATAGCCCTAGTTTATGTATTAACAGACAGGCCGGTTTAGAGAAAGCATTACCATTTACCATTGTTCTGCACGAACCTTGCTTCATACGTATTTCCGTTGGGCTTCAGTAAGCAAGGATTCTTTTTTATATTATACATGCTTGGCTATTCCAAGGGAATTTAAGTGAATTTGGAACATTATATCAGCGTGTTTGCAACTTGAATCTTTCCCATATTTAGTTGCAACTAGATAAGGCTGACCTTCTTGCAGATGTGGGCTGACCTTCCCTCCCTCCCATGCCCTCCCTCACTCCCTCCCTCCCATGCCTTCCCCGTTTCCTGGTCCTGTAATCCCGCCTCCACATGGCCCCGTGGCCTTCCCACCTCCATGCAGACCCAGGCCAGCAACCGGCGTGCACCGAGACACCAGCGCCATTATCCACAATACCCCAGGCGAGGCGAGTTCAATTTGACCCCCATGCTCCCAGCCAGCCAT
This sequence comes from Ambystoma mexicanum, assembly GCF_040938575.1. Classification (NCBI taxonomy): domain Eukaryota; kingdom Metazoa; phylum Chordata; class Amphibia; order Caudata; family Ambystomatidae; genus Ambystoma; species Ambystoma mexicanum. The sequence goes on along the minus strand of NC_090926.1, from coordinate 1,222,677,815 downwards.
GTAGAATATTTGTCAGTGCTTTTAAAAGCACGTAGTGCGAGGATGCAGCTCCCTCTCTCCCTCTCTCCCTCTCTCCCTCTCTCTCTCCCTCCCATGCCCTTCCTCTCTCCCATGCCCTCCCTGTTTCCTGGTCCTGTAATCCCGCCTCCCTGTGGCCCTGATTGGTCCTTCCTTATTCATATATGAACCCCCCAGGGTCGGCTAAGGACTCCAAGGCAAAGGACGGCTCCTACATAGACGGCTCCAGGTCGTATCTGCAGGTATCCGCAGGAGAAGCAAGAAGACAACAATAAGTAAGTGTGGCAAGGGCGAGGGGTGAAGCAATTACTTCACACCACACTACCCTACCACTCATATAACACAACATCACCAGTGTAAACTCATATCTGTAGTATACTTACATTTGGAAACACTATCCTATACATGTGAAAAGTTGAATTTAGAAGTGCATTTAGAAGTGTGCCCAATAGCCTCTCTGTGAAAGTTGCATTTAGAAGTGCATTTAGAAGTGTGCCCAATAGCCTCTCTGTGAAAGTTGAATTTAGAAGTGCATTTAGAAGTTGCATTTAGAAGTGTGCCCAATAACCTCTCTGTGAAAAGTTGAATTTAGAAGTGTGACCAATAGCCTCTCTGTGAAAGTTGAATTTAGAAGTGCATTTAGAAGTGTGCCCAATAGCCTCTCTGTGAAAGTTGCATTTAGAAGTGCATTTAGAAGTTGCATTTAGAAGTGTGCCCAATAACCTCTCTGTGAAAAGTTGAATTTAGAAGTGTGACCAATAGCCTCTCTGTGAAAGTTGAATTTAGAAGTGCATTTAGAAATTGAATTTAGAAGTGTGCCCAATAACCTCTCTGTGAAAAGTTGGATTTAGAAGTGTGCCCAATAGCCTCACTGTGAAAGTTGAATTTAGAAGTTGAATTTAGAAGTGTGCCCAATAGCCTCTCTGTGAAAAGTTGAATTTAGAAGCGCATTTAGAAGTTGAATTTAAAAGTGTCCCCAATAGCCTCTCTGTGAATCTAGAAGTGTGCCCAATAGCCTCTCTGTGAATTCAGAAGTGTGCCCAATAGCCTCTTTGTGTGAAAAGTCAAATTTAGAAATGTGCCCAATAGCCTCTCTGTGAATTCAGAAGTGTGCCCAATAGCCTATTTGTGAAAAGTTAGATTTAGAAGTGTGCCCAATAGCCTCTCTGTGAATTCAGAAGTGTGCCCAATAGCTTCTTTGTGGAAACTGAATTTAGAAGTGCGCCCAACAGCCTCTCTGTGAAAGCTGAATCTAGATGTACGCCTAATAGCATACCTATGAAAGTTGAATTTAGAATTGCGCCCAATTGCCTCTCTGTGATTCTAGAAGTGTGCCAACTAGCCGCTCTGTGAATCTAGAAATGTGCCCAGTAGCCGCTCTGTGAATTTAGAAGTGTGCCCACTAGCCGCTCTGTGAATTTAGAAGTGTGCCCAATAGCCTCTCTGTGAAAAGTTGAATTTAGAAGTCTACCCAATAGCCTCTCTGGGAATTTTAGAAGTGTGCCCAACTACCTCTCTGTGAAAGTTGAACTTAGAAGTGTGCCCAATAGCCTCCCTGTGAATTCAGAAGTGTGCCAACTAGCTTCTATGTGGAAACGGAACTTAGAAGTGCGCCCAACAGCATCTCTGTGATTCTAGAAGTGTGCATTTAGAAGCTGAATTTCGAAGTGTGCCCAAAAGCCTCTCTGTGAATTTAGAAGTCTGCCCAACAGCCGCTCTGTGAATTAAGTATGCCCAATAGCCTCTCTATGAAAAGTTGAATATACAAGTGTACCCAATAGCCTCTCTGTGAATTTTAGAAGCATACCCAATAGCCTCCCTGCGAATAGCCTCTCTGTGAATTTAGAAGTGTCTGGAAGGGCATGTAACCCATCATATCTCACCAACACGCTTACTCTCTCCTTACATCACCACGCAACTAGAACACAGAGATACTATGACACCATTCGGTATAACTGTTCTCATATCAACATTAGCCGCTCACTCCACATCATTCTAATCACTGTTGGTTACACCCCCCCCCAGCCAGGCGTTCTCCTCAGGCCTAACGCAGCCACATTCGATCTGGATAAATCCTGCCAGAAGGAACACATACTCCTGACCTCTCAACCATCACACCTACCGCTAGAAAGCAGCTATTACACGGATACCGCACGAGCTGTACACATACCTGGTGCTCACACGCACCTTTTGACTCTCTCTACTCTCTCTACTGATATGAACTTCGGTTCCCAAGGGCGCTCAACCTACCAGCGCCTTCAGACCATACCAATGGTATATAAGGCTCTATATAAACGCAAAATAACAATAACAGATGTGGGACTGGGTGAGAGTTGACAGATGCATGGATCCCTCTAATGAAATGGCGATGCAGAAAACAATAAAAGCCTCCCAACAGTGATACGTTTACCCTACCCTCTCAATAGAAGCTAATGGGAAAGAAAGCTGTTAAACTGTATGTTTTGAGGGAAGGAGGCAGCTGGTATACAGTCTTTATAACGAATATTTTATGTAGACATGCACATTTAACAAAAGATTTATAACGAAAAACATAATGAAAATGTATGTGGGGGTGGGGTAAAGGGTTAAATCTAGTGGGGGAAACAGTTGGGGTGGGTTTTTATGGATGGGGAAATGGTGGTTTGGGGGGAACCCCCCTCCCGCATCCCCAACAAAAGAAAAAAATGCGTTATGTTTTTCGTTATAAAAGTTTCGGTATGTGCATAAAACATGTATCATTATAAAGACATGTAACCGGGATGTATTTGTTATTTGTCCTGGAACCATGTCCTTGTTACTTCCTTCGCTATGGCTGTCTTTTGCCTTTAAAGACGTTTACCAACCATTCTGATAGGATTATTGTGAGATGAAACTTCACCACAGAAACCCTATAGGTCAGTGATGCTTTCACGTTCACAGGTCCAGAGAGGGAAGAGACAGATTACCTTCAGGTATGGTGTTCCAGAGGTGTTCCAGAGGTGTGACAGTATTTCTTAAGTAGCTGACTGTAGGAACACATGTTTCTTGCACTGTGTTTGTGCCTGCAGTGTCCTGTTGCTGCTGCAGACACTGCTCCTGTTCCTGCCCTGTTCTCTCTGCCACTCCAAAACACTGATTCTGTTCCAGCTGAAGAGGGAAAATGGGACGATCCCTTCCCCCGATTTCCGTCGAGACCATGGCCTATGACATCACGACCTAAGCACCCACCGCGGGATGAGTTCAGCCCCTTGACCGCTGCCCCGGACATCAAGATCCACCGTTGCCACGCCCCACACACCCAGGCCAGCTGCGCATCGTCCAAACCACGTGGTGGGACCTCGGGTGGAGCGGAGACCGACCATATGGACCAACTCGATTAGGCATTACCCACAAATATCGCCATCGTTAGAGATGACATGACGACATAGTCAACGGACAAGAACACACGTGCCACCAAGCACCTGGATCAGACACACACCAACCCACATGAAGAACATACTCAGTGCTATGACGTGGAAGACCACTCACACATGCACCGTTGTTATTTTTCACGTAGGCTCACTACTGCACCTTAGAAACGCAAGATGCCAGAAGAGCTTGTCTATATGCTTGCAGACGCTTCCTTGCTACTAAAACCATGAAGATGTCACCCTGTAGATGGACTAATGCATAAGGACACATGTCGCCCCTCGCGATCCCTGTGTTATGGGCTGTATGCTGCCACCCATAGACTAGGCCAAGGTAGGCCGCAAACCAGAGTCCTCAGGCCCGGAGCAGATCAGACGGAGCTGCAAGGTGCTGCTCATGTAGAACAAACCCTGACGAGAGCCTCACAGCCAAGGCCACGAAGTTGCACTCTACACGCCACGCTCCCCGTGCCAAGGTTACACCTGCTACTGCTAAACACTCAGAGCCGAAATACAAATCAAATACCCGTAATTCTGCTTCAGCCACTGTCTCCCAACATGTGACCAGGCCGACCTGATACGATGCCAAGCTCCGAGGACCAGAGAAGCTCTGGGGTCTCACGTCTGGGACCCAGACTGCAACAACGAAGCTACAAGTTAGACACCGGCAGTGATGGGAAAGGGACACTCAAAAGCCAGTAGTAAGACTTGCCATTGTCCGCCACTGACACATAGTCATACATTGTTGCCAGCACAAGGTACATCGCGAGCTGGGAACAGTGATGGTCCCATGCTTGGGGGCTCGCAGGTTAACCAATCAGAATACGAGGGGCTAACCACTGACGACACTATAGTTCAACCAATCACTAACTTTCCCCAACTATTTTCATGTAGCAACTCTTAGGGATGACCCAAGTGTACCACATGACCCCTTCTCTACCAATAATATTTCCTTCTATACGGGTCTATACTGACCCTACCACTCGGGGAGCCAACCCGAGATAGCGCTAGGTTTAGGGGCTAGTTTTCCCAGGTGACGCATGTAGTTGTGTCATCCGGTTCGAAAAAGGGCCTGCAAGCCCATCACTGCTGAGATGTTCCTTGGGTACCTATGCTCCGAGAACCTGTCCCTGTCTGTTTTGTGCAATAAACAGCAGTAACTCCTTGCTCTTGTGTGTGCCTCATACTCCTTTGGGATGCGGGAGGAGTTGGGGCCTCCCCAACCCTGGAGGTCCGCGAACCGCCCTGCCGACCCCCGGAAGATTACCCCGACACAGCCCTGTGCTCTCTGCTGCTTCCAGATCCTGCTCCTGTTTCAGTCCTGTTCTCACTGCTCTGCAGTTCGTTCTATTCTCACTGCCCTGCATTGCTTAGCTCTCTGCCTGTGGTACTGTCCTTTGTGACATGGTTCCCAAGAAGTCCCTGGGCAAAATGAAATAATTTTCAGTTGTTATTACAAAAACTACCATCAAGAACAGGCAATTGTGGCACCCAGTCAAACAATGATCCCTGTACGTCTTTCCTTCAAAATTGAAGGAGGTTCCCATCACCCTAGACTGGGCTTCCTACTCCCAAAAGGTCTGTATGCAGAACAGCAACACTACAGCCAGGGTATCCCTACTATCTAAGTTATCTAAGGGGGGTGGGAGGGAAATGAAGCTATCGCCATATCACTCTTACACCCTGTGGGAGACCAACTGGCAAAGAAGGATCAAGGGTTTTTATAGAGATTTCTGCCAGGGCACTCATTAAAGGGCCGTCTATCTCTCTCTCTCTCTCGTCTACCATGGGGGTTTCCCTCCCTAGCCCAGGCGGCCCGAAACCCCAAGATTGTCACTTGCAATCGGCAAACCGTACTATCTGAATTTCTACCTAGCTGACTGTGATGGCCTTAAGTAAGTGCCGTCCCTCTCGAAAGCCCTCTGGGAATTACTAATTGGATCCTTTTCATATACCCACAAAAATCACAATCGTCTTTTCAACTGCGTTAGGTGCCTTCCAAATACCCAATTTCCACTTGCTCTTTTCTTCCAGGACCTTGCACTCATCACCCTAAATTTCTATCTGCCTCCTTTCACTTCCTCCTACTCTTCTCACTACTATTCCTCCCACCATTTCTCCCTAACACTGCCTTCCTGACCCTGTTGTTCCCCTCACTCTCTACTGCCTTCCTACCTCTGCCCTCAATTCTTAATGTCTACAACTCTCTTCTCCCACCATTCCTAACTACACTTTCCTCCCTCTATTTCTCTACTATACTCACCTCTGTGAGGAAGGCATGGTATCGAGCAGTAGACACAGACACAATGGATTCAAGTTTTAAAACCTTTATTTACACTTTTGATTGGGATGGGAGAATTCCTAACTGGCCCCAACTCTAAAATGGGAGTAATCTCGACCATTAAACAAAACCAAATATGTCCAAATCAGGCTGGTCAAACTAAAAAGCCTATGCTAAAAAACACACTATGCCCTCCTTCGTAGAACAACAAATGTGTTAAGGGAATACAAAATGAAAGTGTTTCAAAAGGAAATGTCAGAATGGCTTCAGCACCAACTCCCTTCCCCAGGTTCAATGCCACAGGGTCTAGTAGTCTCACAAAAAACATGAAAGGATGGGTGGGTGGCACAGGTACAGTAGTCTCACACTTTGGCTTACTGGTACAATTTTACAGTTCAATCTTAGGCTTTTAACTTCTGATAGATCAATCACTTCTTTAGGCTTTGCCCAGCCTTGCCATCAATACTCAGTTCATATGCTCTCACAGTTCTGCACAGGCTTCCCTCTGCTGGACTCAAGCCTGGCTTTCTTTTGTGAGGGTTCCCTTACCCACGATTTACCTCACATAATTTTCCACTGTCGAAGACTTTCAAAACTGCAAGGAATTTACATAGATCTCTGCATGACCACTTCGACCTCTCTTTCACCAATCCTTCAATTCACAATCCATACCATCTTATGGCATCAATGCTTCTTGGCACTTAGGATTCTCCTTTCTTTCTTTAGTCTGCCTTCTTGGCCGTTTCAACAGTTCAAGCATAATACCAATACATCTTGGTATTTGTAGTTTGCATAATCTTAGTTTCATAGTTCATATTCAACACCAATTGCCTCTTGGTACTTGTAGTTCTTATTAATAGTTTCCATTCTCTTTGACTTGCCTGCTTGACCTTTTCCGAAGTTCTTATATTTTACTTTTGCCCTCTTGGCTTATTTCACAGTTCACAAATGTCACTTTCTTTTTATTGAACTTTAGTTCCTTATTGCGGCTTCCTTTGATCTCTGCTTCTAATATCTTTTACCACTTCATAACATTTAACAGAGACTTTCGAATGTACAACTCCATCTCGCAGGACAACTCTGCTACTTTGTATCTTTGGCTTTCAAGGATTGTCCTTTTGCATTCTCAAAATCTATTACTTCAAAAATTACTGTCACTTTTCTTTTAACATCAACAAGACTTTTGTTTCCCTTGAAAACTCACCGGCTATGTTCATTGAATTCCTTTCAACTCTTTCTTGCAGCTCAAGGCTGTTACCAACACTTCTTGCTTCTCCTCCCCAACTCTGCCGTTCACCCGGGTGGGGGGCTGAGGGGGAGGGGGGGTCAAGATCCACTTTCTGGCAACTTGAAGGTTTCCTTCCTCTGCACGCTCAGATTTGCTTTTCAAACGCTTGTGGCCTCCAGAAAACATGGACATCTTGCCTGGCTTTCTCTTAATCCTCTCAACTGTTGATCAGCCCTTTGGCCTTCCACTTTTCCACAGCCTGGATTGCCTCTGAAGAGCTGTTCCTACTCGTACCCAGCATCACTCAAAGCGTGCCTGTGCGCGCCACCTTTTATCTTCACAGGGAGTGTTAACAAGTGGGAGGTGTACATTGTTTTGGCTACGTGCCTGACTCTGCCTGGCCTCATTACAGGAACAGGCCTAATGCAAGTCAGAGGAGGTAATCCTTCTAGCCTCATTCCTCATCTTCCTTGGTGCAGTATTTTCGTCAAAGTAAAGTGGGGAGGAATTAGGGTAGTTGTAGTTTCCCATAAAATAAGCAGGATAGGGTTTAGATGGGTTGTGGAAAAAAAAGGGTACCATGCCTCACCATTGGGTGCTTCTCCCCACCCCCCCAAGGACCCCTACCCAGGTGATCCTCCCTCCCTTGTCCGCTGTTGTGATCATTACTACTGAAGGAGATACTCACGAGACTTCGGAGGGAGATGTTTAAGTGATCTCGTGCCGTGAACCCTGCAGATGGGGTATCCTGAAACAAGGCGAACTTTTTCCCTAAATACCCCTCTGGCTTTTTTAAAAGCACAGTCAGAGTTATAGTTAGAGCAAAAGAGCAATTCACACCGTCTTGGTGTGCACCAGGCTGAAAAGAAAAATAAGACAGTTTTAGTATCTCTTAAGTAGGTAAGGTAAATACTTGTAACGCTCACCTGGTATCCACGGGGACGTCACTTATGACCTCTTACGACCTCGAACCCTTCCCTGGAGTCTACTCGACTGGAGACTGGGCCTTGTTTTCTTGGAAAGTGTGCTCTCCGTCCTGCTTTCAGCGCAGGGGCGCGTTGATTGATGCAGGCTCGTTGCTGCCTAGTTACTTCACTGGCAAGAGTCCGACAGGTAAGTATAATGAGTCTTTTGAACAGTTCTCTAACTTCGTTCCTTTCCTTCCTTAGATGATGGCCGGCGTCCGGGGATAGCGACATGCTGCTGAGATGAGTAGCGCTGAAGGTGAGTGAGAGCGCGATGCGACCCTTTCGTATTTGTATTGAACTGAGTTCTTTTTCTGTGTCTTTTAGGTGCCGCGACGTTTTCAGCGTGGATGCTGGTTATGAAGAAGAAATGCGGTGAGTAAGCGCGGTATGCGGCGCCTCTAGATGTTTCCACGCTAACCTGGAGTGTCTTTTCCCTCTTGCAGATGGATGAGAAGTTCCAGAGACAGACAGAAGGAGCGATGAATGATGGGCAGAAACACCGCAAGGTAAGGCTGTTCCTAACGATGTTCTTGTTCTTCCAGGAGCTGGGCGCAGAAGAAAGATGCAGGCCTACTGGAAACCGATTCGAACACAGTGAGTGTCACGCTGCAGGTGCAGAAAACCCAAAGCATGTTTCTCAGCCTAGGCGTGGCTTAAATAGTCTCTGGGTATTCCAGGTGTCTCTGGGCTGAACCACACCCCAAAAGACTAGACTGCACATCCAGTTCTGGGAACCGAAAAATGTGGGGGCATCCATCTTGTCCCCATCAATGCACTACAAGTCCAATCCCCAATGTTATCCTATGGGAGTGAGTGAGTCTGGGGCCACAAGCACCAAGTCTGACTCCAAGTGGGTCTTTGGAGGGATGGAGAGGAACTTGAGGGCCATGTAGGTGATCTTGGCCTGGCTCCAGCCTGACATCTTGGAGGGCTGGGGACATGAGGGGCAGGAATCATGACAGCACTCTTCCCCCCCCCCCCCCAAGGCCCCTCTCAAGGTGGCTCTTCTGTCTGGTCCTGGTTTGTTTGGATGGTTTTGATGAAATCGTCTAAGCAAGTGAGGTGCATGGATGTACTCACAAGACTCCCATGTCCTGTCTTGTGGACCATACCCCTTCCAGTCTACTAAGTAGTATAATTTGGATCTGACGTACTTTGAATCCAGGATGTCCTTGACTTTGAATTCTGGCTCCCCGGCGACTACTACTGGCTGCGGTGGCGTTGCTACCCGGGTCCCAGGTTGAACAGGTTTAAGGAGAGACACGTGGAACACAGGATGAATCTTCATGTTTGACGGCAAAACTAGTCTGACCGCTACAGGATTTATTACAGAGGTGACGGTGAATGGACCCAGGTATCTTGGACAGAAAGTTCGGGTTCCTTTAATGGAGACGTGTTTAGACGCCAGCCAGACTTTGTCTCCCACTTGGTAGTTGGGGGCCTTTGTTCGGTGTTGATCAGCAAACTTCTTTTGGTGATTCTTAGCTTGAAGTAGGTGTTCAGCTGCCCTTTGAAAGGTTTGAGAAATGGTTGTGTGCAAGGTTTTGACTGCTGGCATTTCCAGGGTTGTAGGAACGTCCAACTCAGAAGTACGTGGGTGCCTGCCATACATGGTATATAAAAGGGTGCCTGCCCAGTGCTGGTGTGTAGGGAACTATTATAAGCATATTCAGCTATCCATAATAGGTCGAACCAGCTTCCTACAGCTTGGTGTAACATGCAACGCAGATACTGCTTGAGCGTCTGATTTGTCCTCTCAGTTTGACCATCCGTTTGGGGATGGTGACTGGTGGATAGCCGGATGTCGATCTGGGCCATAGAGCGGCATTTTCTCCAGAAGTTAGATACGAATTGAGTACCTCGGTCTGAGACTAAAACTGAAGGAAACCCATGGAGCCGTACGATGCCTTCAAGAAATACCTTTGCAGAGTGGAAGCATTTGGGAGCCCCTTAAGAGGAATGAAATGTGCCATTTTTGAAAATAGGTCCACGACCACAAGAATAGTGTAAAACCCTTGACTGGGTGGTAAGTCAGTAATATAAATCGAGGGACAACGTGTGCCAGGGTGCTGGTGGGATTTCCAATGGTTGTAATAGCCCAGCCGGTTTCTGCTTGGATGACTTGTTTTGAGCACATACTCCACAAGATAGGATGAATTGGATAATGTCTTTACGCCACGTGGGCCACCAATAATTTCGTTTTACCTTGGCTAGGGTTTTAGCGATTCCGGGGTGGCCCTCGATCAAGGAATCATGATAACCGGACATAACTTGTTCTCGTAGTTCTTGGTTTGGTAAGAATAAACCATTCCTGAAGTAGGGCAACTGATCTTTTATCATGTAATGTTCTCCTTGTGCACTCCACGCTTGTAATTGCTCCGGACTCACCAGGTTTTGGATTTCTTCATGTAATTCTTTCTGAGTTATGGTTGCTGTGATTCTTAGGAGCTTGTCACTCGGGATGATTCCTATTGGGTTAGGGGTCTGATACCCTTGCTCTTCCACCCCCATACGGGAAAGGGCATCGGCCTTCCTGTTTTTCACCCCTGGTCGAAATGTAATCACGTAGTCATATTCAGCAAAAAAAAGAGCCCAACGTAGTTGTCGTGAGGATTGGGCCTTTGCCGTTTTTAGGTACTGGAGGTTCCGGTGGTCAGTTATTGCGGTGATTGTGTGTCTGGCGCCAGTAGTGGTAGTGCCGCCATGCCTTAACGGCTGACTTAATGGCCAGGAGTTCTTTGTCTGTGATAGCGTAATTGAGTTCAGGGGGTGTGAATTTACGCGACTAGAAGGAAACAGGGTGTAACTGGCCCGTTTCGGGGTCCTTCTGTGAGAGGACGGCTCCCACAGCCATGCTTGAGGCGTCCGTTTCCACCAGGTATGGGAGATCAGGGCGAGGTTGGCGTAAGATTGGGGCAGATGTGAATCTTGCTTTGAGTTCCTGGAAAGCTTCCTCAGCTTCTGTTGTCCACTGGAAATTTTTGTTGCTTTTCCTTAGCAATGGTGTGATGGGATGCACGATTTGCGAAAATCCTGGGATGAACCGGCGGTATAAGTTTGCAAAACCCAGCATACTTTGAACCCCTTTGAATGAATTTGGGAATGGCTAGTTCAGGATAGCATCTACCTTGTGTACATCCATTCGGATTCCATGCGGGGTGAAAATAAAGCCCAGGAATTCCACCTCAGAGACGTGGAATGAGCACTTTTCGAGCTTGGTGTCGAGCTGGTGTTGACGGAGTTTCTCCAATACGGATCGGAGGTGTTTAACGTGGTCTGCTTTGATGCGGAATTTACTAGAATATCATCGATGTACACTAGAGCATAGACATCAATCAATTCCCGTAGGACATCGTTCATGAAGTTGTCATGATGCCTACCCCCGGAGCACCAGGCCAGGCCCAGCACCCCCGGAAACAGGCATCATGCCCTCGGGTAAAAGCCCAGCGGCCCCTTATAGGGGCTCTTTGGACTCAGTCCTGGCGCCTTTGGCGCCAGGCTCATGTTGGACATCAGTCCTGGCGCCATAGGCGCCAGGCTCATAAAGGGAGGTGTTTTGTGCACTTACCTGATGCAGACCATGCTGCACGCTTCAGGCCTCCCTGAGACCTGAAAGGGACTATTTTTTCATAGGGACTATTTTTTCACTCGGGCGTGGCCAGGGAAGGATACATACCTAGTTGGGGAAGGATACATACCTGGGACTTCTTTGGAGGCTATTTAAGCCACGCCCAGACAGCAGCTCATGCTTCGCGTTGTTCTGCTTCCTGCAGCCTAACGCTCACCGTGTCTGCTCCTGCTCCTGGACTCCAGCCACGCCCGCCTCGAACCTGGAAGACCTGCAAGGAAGGAAGAGAAGAGAAAGGTGAAAACCAAGGACTATTTCAAACTTCTTACCTGCATCCGGAATCTTCTCGCCAGCATCCCTGAAGAAAGACTTCCATTTAAAAGCATCGGACGCCACATCTCTGCACCTAGGGGAGAGAGGAAGAAACAAAAGGTGAGCAGAAGGAACACAGAAGGAAAGCCTGATTAACAGCCATAATACTTACCGGCTTTTCTTCCACATTTCGGGTCGGCGCCGCCCCGTTGGCAGGTACCGTACCCCGGCCCCTATGGGGAAAGGACAAGAGACATTTCTGGGGAATGATAAGGACATTTAGAGGGATCGCCCTCATCACTACTCACCTCGGCAGTTTAACCCCTCGACGCATCGCCTTCATTCTGCACCTGAAATAAAGGACAGATCACAGGTTAGAAAGACAACATAAAGGGGGCCTCACTTGAACTTTGAACTTTCATACTTACGGCGCATCGCTCAGGAAAGTCAAGTGGATTTTGCCAGCGCCATTCTGAAAACCAGTGAAATAACTGGACGAACACGCGCCCCTGCACCAGAAGCAGGATTGAGAGTTCATCCTTCCAAACCATAAGGTGAGCTTAAACCGGGGTTTGGAGGAAGTTAGAGAGGAACGAAGGGGGAAGGGGGAAAGGGGGGAGCTAGCACACTATTCTGCAGACTGTTAATCCCCTTTCTCATCTGCAGAAGGATATTCCTACGGGCCAGGCAAGCACGATTTGGAGGTCCTGTCCAATCGGTGTTCCGGGTCCTGCGCATCACGCTAGAAGAGGCCACAGCAATCCAGACTAGACCAGCGCCCCCGTGGGAACCAGGTGAGCGTTACAGAAGTATTGAAATGCTGCAGGCGCGTTGCAAAGGGCAAAGGGCATTACTTGATATTCGTACAAGTCGTATTTGGTGCTAAAAGCGGTTTTCCATTCGTCCCGCTGTTTTACGTGAACAAGGTGATATGTCCCCCTCAGGTCTAGTTTTATGTAGATTTGGGCATCTTTGACTTGATCAAGCAATTCAGGGATCAGTGGCAGGGGGTAGTGTTTTTTTACGGTAATCTGGTTCAGTGCGCGATAGTCGATGCACGTTCTCAAGTTCCCCTCCTTTTTCGGTACGAAGAATAGAGGAATGGCTGCTGGAGACTTCGAGGGACGGATGAACCCGTTGGCCAGGTATTGGTCAAGATAGGCCTTCAGGTGCTGGTTTTCTGGTTCCGTGAGTGCGTAAATTCACCCACAAGGTATTTGTGCGCCGGGTATCAGGTCGATTTGGCGATCGTATGGTCTATGCAGTGGCAGGGTATTAGCCTGTTCTTTCGGAAAGACATCTTGAAAGTCCTGGTATTCACTTGGTAGGGTGCCAATTGCCACAGTCGCAAGCGTGGAGGTTCTGGTGTCTATTGGTTGTTTCTCTTGGCGATAACATGTGTGGGCGCAAGTCTCGGGAAAGGCCAATTCTTTTGCTCGCCAATCGATTCGAGGATTGTGAGCTACCAACCATGGCATTCCCAAATTCAACCAGAACTGTGGTGCCTTAATGAGGTCGAAAACGATAGATTCTTGGTGTCCATCCTGGCACAGAAGGGTTAAAGCTGCAGTGCATTGGGATACTGGACCAGAAGCTATTTCCGGCGACAGTGGTAACAGTGTCGGTGGTTGATTTAGGGCTTAACGGAAGCCCCATCTTTGCCGCAAGATCCTGGTCGATGTAATTCCCAACGGCTCCACTGTCAATGTACGCTCTTACTGCGTGCATCCGAGATGGTTGTTGGTGATTGATCAAGACCACAGATAGTGCAAAATGAGAGGTCTGTAGTTCACTTTCTTCGCTCGTCAAGTCGACCCCTACACTTGCCGGGCTGGGGAGTTATCCGATTCCTTGATGGCATCTTCCTTGTCCGTGGCCCCTACCGTCCACCTCAGTGGCTTCACAGGGCACTCATTAAGGAAATGACCTGACCTTCCACAGTACAGACATAACTGCTGCTGTCTCCTTTTATCCCTTTCCGCTTTAGTCAAAGGAGGATCTGACCCCCCCGATTTGCATTGGTTCTCCTGAACCTTCCGTTATGTGGGCAATATTGTCCTTTGAACGCACATACATAGGGCAAGCGCCCGGTCTGGTTCGATCTGCTCTTCGGTCCTGCAACCTATGATCCAGTTGAACAACAAGGTCAATGAATTCTGAGCAGTCTTTCGGGGGGTTCACTACTTGTGCGAGAACATCCTTGAGCTCCCCCTGCAACCCCTGATGAAATAACGTGGTTCTCTTCTCCACTGGCCATTCTGCTTCAACTACGGGTCTATTGAACGTGGCTATGTATGTTAATAGGTCTTGATTCCCTTGGCGTAGGGACAGAAGTTCGTTGTCTAATGCCTGTCCATGAGTACGACGGGCGAACAGCTTTTCCATCTCCTGCTGAAAGCCCCTGAAGTCATGCAACAAAGGATCGTCTTGGGCCACAAAGGGTACAGACCAGTCCACGGCGCTACCACTCACGTAGGATAGCACAAAAGCGACCCGTGATCGGTCATTCGGAAAGGCCCCTGGTCTACAAAGGAAGTGCAGGCGGCACTGGTTCATGAACGTTGCAAACCTCTTGGGATCCCCCGTAAATCGTTCAGGCGGGGCCAAGGGAACTGCCTCAGGAAGGGTTATCTGAACGGGATTGGCTGATGGTGCTGGCATCGAGGGCACGCTTTCCCGGAAATGGTGCATGCCCTGCTTGTGACTGGAGAAGTTGCCGGCTTACATCATCAGTGCGTTCTTTGGCTACTATCAGCTCTCTCCTCAGGATGTTGGTCTCCTGCCTGGCTGCATGTACTTCGGAACGTAGCTGCCCCAACATGTGGGCTAACTGGTCGGTTTCTGACGTTTCCATGACGCCCAGGTGGATTTTGATGTGAGGCTTTGTGTTCTGTAACGCTCACCTGGTATCCACGAGGACGTCACTCAGCCTGTCCTGACCTCTTATGACCTCGAACCCTTCCCTGGAGTCTACTCGACTGGAGACTGGGCCTTATTTTCTTGGAAAGTGTGCTCTGCGTCCTGCTTTCAGCGCAGGGGCACGTTGATTGATGCGGGCTCGTTGCTGCCTAGTTACTTCACTGGCAAGAGTCCGACAGGTAAGTATAATGAGTCTTTTGAACAGTTCTCTAACTTTGTTCCTTTCCTTCATTAGATGATGGCCGGCGTCCGGGGATGGCGACGTGCTGCTGAGATGAGTAGCGCTGAATGTGCCTGAGAGCGCGATGCGACCCTTTCCTATTTGTATTGAACTGAGTTCTTTTTCTGTGTCTTTTAGGTGCCGCAACGTTTTCAGCGTGGATGCTGGTTATGAAGAAGAAATGCGGTGCGTAAGCGCGGTATGCAGCGCCTCTAGATGGTTCCACGCTAATCTGGAGTGTCTCTTCCTTCTTGCAGATGGATGAGAAGTTCCCGTGCATGCTGGGCCTAGAGACCCAAGCTACTCCTCACTGATGAGCCCCAACAAGGGCGAAACATGTTTGGGGATGCTTGTGGTCTCGTGCAGAAGGGATGTGGCCTAGCATTTCGGGCTGGACTGCCCCTTTTGGGGTGGGGCCAAGCCTGATTTGCATATGATCTTTCCCTTCTGTAATGGCTTGGCAGGCGAAGAACGGTGGTCTGGAGGGTTGCCCAGAGCATTGCCAGTGGTTAAGATTAAGTCTAAACCTTCCAGCCATCACCTCTTTGTTTTTGCTATTTCACCCCGAGTGGGACGGGTATGCCCAGACGTGGGTCCCGTGCCTGCTGGGCCTAGAGACCCAAGCTACTCCTCACTGATGAGCCCAAACAAGGGCGAAACATGTTTGGGGATGCTTGTGGTCTCGTGCAGAAGGGATGTGGCCTAGCAGTTCGGGCTGGACTGCCCCTTTTGGGGTGGGGCCAAGCCTGATTTGCATATGATCTTTCCCTTCTGTAATGGCTTGGCAGGCGAAGAACGGTGGTCTGGAGGGTTGCCCAGAGCATTGCCAGTGGTTAAGATTAAGTCTAAACCTTCCAGCCATCACCTCTTTGTTTTTGCTATGTCACCCCGAGTGGGACGGGTATGCCCAGACGTGGGTCCCGTGCCTGCTGGGCCTAGAGACCCAAGCTACTCCTCACTGATGAGCCCCAACAAGGGCGAAACATGTTTGGGGATGCTTGTGGTCTCGTGCAGAAGGGATGTGGCCTAGCAGTTCGGGCTGGACTGCCCCTTTTGGGGTGGGGCCAAGCCTGATTTGCATATGATCTTTCCCTTCTGTAATGGCTTGGCAGGCAAAGAACGGTGGTCTGGAGGGTTGCCCAGAGCATTGCCAGTGGTTAAGATTAAGTCTAAACCTTCCAGCCATCACCTCTTTGTTTTTGCTATGTCACCCCAAGTGGGACGGGTATGCCCAGACGTGAGTCCCGTGCCTGCTGGGCCTAGAGACCCAAGCTACTCCTCACTGAGGAGCCCCAACAAGGGCGAAACATGTTTGGGGATGCTTGTGGTCTCGTGCAGAAGGGATGTGGCCTAGCAGTTCGGGCTGGACTGCCCCTTTTGGGGTGGGGCCAAGCCTGATTTGCATATGATATTTCCCTTCTGTAATGGCTTGGCAGGCGAAGAACAGTGGTCTGGAGGGTTGCCCAGAGCATTGCCAGTGGTTAAGATTAAGTCTAAACCTTCCAGCCATCACCTCTTTGTTTTTGCTATGTCACCCCGAGTGGGACGGGTATGCCCAGACGTGGGTCCCGTGCCTGCTGGGCCTAGAGACCCAAGCTACTCCTCACTGATGAGCCCCAACAAGGGCGAAACATGTTTGGGGATGCTTGTGGTCTCGTGCAGAAGGGATGTGGCCTAGCAGTTCGGGCTGGACTGCCCCTTTTGGGGTGGGGCCAAGCCTGATTTGCATATGATCTTTCCCTTCTGTAATGGCTTGGCAGGCGAAGAACGGTGGTCTGGAGGGTTGCCCAGAGCATTGCCAGTGGTTAAGATTAAGTCTAAACCTTCCAGCCATCACCTCTTTGTTTTTGCTATGTCACCCCGAGTGGGACGGGTATGCCCAGACGTGGGTCCCGTGCCTGCTGGGCCTAGAGACCCAAGCTACTCCTCACTGATGAGCCCCAACAAGGGCGAAACATGTTTGGGGATGCTTGTGGTCTCGTGCAGAAGGGATGTGGCCTAGCAGTTCGGGCTGGACTGCCCCTTTTGGGGTGGGGCCAAGCCTGATTTGCATATGATCTTTCCCTTCTGTAATGGCTTGGCAGGCGAAGAACGGTGGTTTGGAGGGTTGCCCAGAGCATTTCCAGTGGTTAAGATTAAGTCTAAACCTTCCAGCCATCACCTCTTTGTTTTTGCTATGTCACCCCGAGTGGGACGGGTATGCCCAGACGTGGGTCCCGTGCCTGCTGGGCCTAGAGACCCAAGCTACTCCTCACTGATGAGCCCCAACAAGGGCGAAACATGTTTGGGGATGCTTGTGGTCTCGTGCAGAAGGGATGTGGCCTAGCAGTTCGGGCTGGACTGCCCCTTTTGGGGTGGGGCCAAGCCTGATTTGCATATGATCTTTCCCTTCTGTAATGGCTTGGCAGGCGAAGAACGGTGGTCTGGAGGGTTGCCCAGAGCATTGCCAGTGGTTAAGATTAAGTCTAAACCTTCCAGCCATCACCTCTTTGTTTTTGCTATGTCACCCCGAGTGGGACGGGTATGCCCAGACGTGGGTCCCGTGCCTGCTGGGCCTAGAGACCCAAGCTACTCCTCACTGATGAGCCCCAACAAGGGCGAAACATGTTTGGGGATGCTTGTGGTCTTGTGCAGAAGGGATGTGGCCTAGCAGTTCGGGCTGGACTGCCCCTTTTGGGGTGGGGCCAAGCCTGATTTGCATATGATCTTTCCCTTCTGTAATGGCTTGACAGGCGAAGAACGGTGGTCTGGAGGGTTGCCCAGAGCATTGCCAGTGGTTAAGATTAATTCTAAACCTTCCAGCCATCACTTCTTTGTTTTTGCTATGAGAAGTTCCGGAGACAGAGTTCCCCCAGAGCGGCTGGGATTCAGGTAAGCGTTTGAAGCTTGTACAGTCTTTAAAAATAAGCAAAGATTTGCTGAATGCTTACTAATGCTTTTTTCTGTTCTTTTCCCTTTTCCTTAGGAAGCGGCGTGCCGGGATGGGAATGACACCGCCGAGGGTGCCCGCAGAACAGAAGGAGCGATGAATGATGGGCAGAAGCGCCGCAAGGTAAGGCTGTTCCTAATGGTGTTCTTGTTCTTGCAGGAGTTGAGCGCAGAAGAAAGATGCAGGCCTACTGGAGACCGATCCGAACACGGTGAGTGTCACGCTGCAGGTGCAGAAAACACAAAGCATGTTTCTCAACCTGGGCGTGGCTTAAATAGTCTCTGGGTATCCCAGGTGTCTCTGGGCTGAACCACACCCAAAAGACTAGACTGCACATGCAGTTCTGGGAACCGAAATATGTGGGGGCATCCATCTTGTCCCCATCAATGCACTACAAGTCCAATCCCCAATGTTATCCTATGGGAGTGAGTGAGTCTGGTGCCACAAGCGCCAAGTCTGACTCCAAGTGGGTCTTTGGAGGGATGGAGAGGCCCTTGAGGGCCATGTAGGTGATCGTGGCCTGGCTCCAGCCTGACGTCTTGGAGGGCTGGGGACATGAGGGGCAGGAATCATGACAATACTATAACCCTGATACTCAGACAAACCTGTAGTGAAGGAAGCCAAGCCAGTAAGTTGTTAAGGTGCTGCTCTATAAGTGTCCCTCCTGCTTGTAGCCAGAACCAAAATAAATATCAATGAAAGAAAACAATAAACATCCAAGAACTTGGAGGATAAAATAAGAAACAGGAAGGTTAGTAAGGACCTACCCGGGCGGAACAAGGACGCTCCAGCAGCTGTATTGTAGGCACCAATATCAGCAAAGCGTCTAGTCCTCTGAAGGTGCTTGCTAGGAATGTATGCCGATAATGTCCAGACTGAAGAAAGGAAAAATAAAAAAAAAGCTATCACCAAATCCAAGGGAAATCCAATCAAATCCGCGTAACGGTCCGGGAGTCAGTTCAAGGATGCAGGCGCTGGTTAAATGACTAGGATGATTGTAACTGAAATGGTTGTCTTCTCCTGTTTTGGCATCAGAAGCCACGGGAAAGACCAGGTGATGAACGCACGGGTGTTTTGCAAGCTTCCACGTGCAGGCAGTGCTTCACTGATTGCAGAATGGACGGCTACAGCGAGCAAGTACACTGCCGCGTGAATACTGGGAACTCGTGGGTGTCGTGCAAGCTCTGCGTGCAGGCAGGAATTTGCCGAATGCGCGATAGCAAGGCAGCAGCGATCAGGTAAGCACAAAGGAGGACGCAAGGAGGGATAGGAATCCACATGCTAATGCGACGGGAACTTTGAGGGTGTTTCAGAAGAAACGAGCCATTGAAGAGTTGAAACAACTAACTTCAATCAGAAGCACCGCACTCCTGGAAGGGGAGTGCTTATATGAGAACTGGTAGGATTGATCTTTCTCTTTCCCTGCATGGGGGAATGACCGAATCTGGATATTAGTGACCAGATCAGCTGGGACCACAGGATAGCGATCGTGCTGTCTGCCTTGTTGTGCTGCGTTCTCCCCAAGACCACAATTCTCGCCAGGTTGTGCAGGCCCCGGTACCCCAAGTCAGTAGTCTTGTTAGATATATATACTGAAGGGTAAATCCCCTACTCTGTGGGGGACTGGGGAAAACAATCAGCAAAAACCAACAAAATATGTCCCCACAGGTTATAAACTGGTGATACGGTATATGTATTCCCTATACACACCTCTTTCTCTCTGACCAAACAAAAAATTGGAATTTTTGCACAAAAATATTTCGCAACAGGATCACTACTAACTGGGTATGCTATTCCTTAATTCCAGGTGGTGCCCTAATATTCTCTATTTGTACACACTGCCATCATACATATGTGTAATAGTGCAACTGATGTTGTCAACAATCATTTACTTTGATTTTGTCACTTAACTAGATATGAAATCTCACCATATACATCAAGGATGTTTTTCATTATTTAATAAAGAACATAAGAATCTTTTACACATGAGCCTCTGTGACATTTCACAAACTGTTAGACACTTTTTTCTTGAATCAGGCTCGAAACATATGACAATCAGATCAACAGTATCTCAATAAATCATACACCATACAAAACGATAATAATCAAAAGAACATGCATCAGTAGCAAAAAAAAGAAGCTATACATTTAGAAAAAACGGACAAGAAAAAATTAAACATAAAAAGAAGAAACTTTCCTTTCGGTAAAGACGCTGAGTGTCACAAAAAATAAATTCTTCTTCTATGTAAAAGAAGTATTCTAAGATTACTTAGTTTCCACCCTATTTCAGTTGTGGAAATCCTCAAATCTGTATTTCAAGAGTGCCAAGGAGGGAAAAATGTCCAATCATTGTTCCTTGTAGGGTTTGAGAACAAGTGACTGGCGTCAATTTGGTTGATGTATTCGCACTTGCCAATCACTTCTTACAATACTGCTCGGGTCTTACTTCTTACAATACTGCTCGGGTCTACGTATAGGGTCTGGCCTAGCAGATGCAGTCACAGATGCCACCTCTGGGGTCGGAAAAGGTCAACCAGGTGTGGTCAAATTACGTTTCGGCGTGAAGATTTAGACAGAAAACGCCTTCCTCAGGACCAAAGGTCAGATGTGTAAGACATTACCCCTAGGAAAAGAGACAAAAATAATAAAAGGGGGATTTTAAAGTTAAAAGAGCCACCCAGCGATGGCTGAACAATGTCTAAAAACATTCCAATTCCTATCCCAGGGTTGTAGCAAATAAATAATTCAAGGGTGACCTATTCTAAGCAGATAGTCAATACAGCCGCTGGAGCAGAAAGGGGGAGCAAGAATACACACCCGATCTCAGTGTAAAGTGATTCAACATGCACTGAAGAGTCGTGCTCAGAAAGAATAAAAAGGTATGTCGCTCCTAACCCAAAAATAAAAAAAATTGAAGTAAATGAAAGAGTGAATGATTTAAGAGGAAAGCCACATTATGGTTTCAGTAGGAAGGAAGAAAAAACTGTCCCATGTGCGCACTAATTTGCCTTGATAAAGTGGGGCATTGAAGCAAGGGGCCCTCAATGATGAAAGAAAAGCAGGTCTCAAAAAAGTGTGCCCAAAAACCAAGGGAAATACTTTACCTCAAATAGGGTTTTAAGTAAGTCGCTGAAACACAAGTCCAGCAAGCCCGGATACAAATGCAAAAATGTCGACTCACTGACGCGGCACCAAGGTGCACTTCACCAGATGTAGTCTGTGCCTGCTCCAACGTGCCTGAGGAAAGACAAAAAAACCAAGCCACAATATGTATATTTATTTTCCTCTAGTCTCTCAGAGTCCTTGAGAGAATATAGCATGTTAGTATCAAAAGGTAAAGCATATAAATAAAAGCAATACCTTGCTATAATGGCCATGAGGGGCCCTGTGTTTTCATGTTGACTCTAGTCTCTGTGGCTGCTGGCTGTTCGCTATTTGTGAATCCGTCTAGGAACGAAGGAGAAGAAAAAACGAGTGGCGTCTCAGAAGTGCACTATTGTTGTGTGCTAGCCGCAGTTGTAAAAAAAGACTTAAATTGTTAAAGGGCAGCAGACACAAACTCACCAGCTAGTTGCAAAACGGCGGAGTTGCTTCCTCCGCTGTAATTAGGCAAACAAGTCTTCAAGTAACAGAGCACATGTCATCGCTCTGGAAATCCAAATAAATCAGCCCGTTTAATAACGTGCTGCACAGAGGTCACCCCGTTACCGTGGTACAGAGTAAACAGGGCAGCCTGTGTGTGCTCCAGGATTTTGGAAATGGTTCGTGTTGGAGCATCGAGTTGCGTGATGTGCAACAGGCAGTCCACGCTGCCATAGTATTTGAAAACTGAGAACACAGTCCATGTTGGGGGAAGTGCGCCATTATTTTGGTAGCGGCCAAGTTAGAAAGTGTATCCTGCCCAAGAGGGTTTCACTGTATTGAAAGGGGCCAATATTCGAAATCACAGATGTGATCAGAGTCTAAAACTTAATGGCAATAAGATCTTGGTAGTGTGTACCATGAGGTTTGGCAAACTAATAACCCTCAAATAGCTGTAAGCTGTTCAAAAACAGCCATATGTCCCATAAGGTTAACTATACCTCATGTGTGACAGCTATGGGGAAGTCAGTGAAGTACATAGGTTGGCTGATGTGTCAGCCAGCTAGGGAGAAAAATGGCTGCCGGGATCTGCAAAAAGGGCACTAGACCAGGTGGTGGATAAAGTGAAAATGACAAACAGCCTCTAGTGGTCAGGGTGTAATAAGTGCCATGTTAGCAAATATAGGTCTAGAAAGTCTTATGTGCTTCGACAATGCGGCTAAATCGGCCATCTAATCAATGAAGGTGGGAAGGCGCTGTATTGGCCCCATTAAAAAGAGTTAGATTATGAAGCCCTATTGTAGTCTTGTAAGAAGCTGTTGAGGCTGATCTAACTAATCTGTAGGAGCCATTTGTCTTGAGGTAAAGGTATTAGTTTGTGGAATGTCTAGACAGGGCACTCGCACTCTGTGCCTGTTCGTTGCCGAGTGATGCTTGTTGCCGACTCTGCAATATTTGCTGTGTGGCCTCAATCCCCTTATAATGGGGTGATACGATCCCTAATTGCTCTGAGGTCAGACCTTCGATCTTTACTTGGCTCATTCCCTTTTGAATCTTTGCTTGCTGTTACCGGGTCCATAAGAGTACTGTTCGTTGGGTGCAACCGAGCTACAGCTCTATTGGCTTGTATCATCGCTGCCTGCAGCGTTGGTTGAAAAAGTAATGTACGCGTGAATTGCTGCACCATTTGCTTTTTCACTGACCTCTGAGTACTATTTTTGGTCTTCTTTAGTTGCAGGACAGAATTTTTGTTTTCTTTACTCCTTTTATAGATTATTATAGTTGAGTCTTCTTCTCCAGATAGTTCTATTATCAGGGAATTTGATGTAATCTCCCATCACCTACTCAAGCTCAACAGCACTTAAGCAATATGAGAAGGATCTCATGGGGTGGGCATCGCTCCCTCAACGTACATGTTCTGTTTCTCATATATCCCTCACATCCCTTGGTTCTTATCAGCCACAGTTAATGTCTGAAGCTTGGGTGCGTGCTTCTCAAGTTGTTGTTTAAGGACTAGCTTTGTGAAAAAATGGCGACAAATCTTGAACAAGTGTAGTCTGGATCTCATCCTTCTAACAATAGAAGAACTGGCTAACAATCTAACGATTTTGGACGAAGAAATAAATACTATCAAAACTAGCTTAAGCAAGAATTATACATCTGATCAATTGAAACAGATCTTGGAAGACACAAACGATAAACTTACACGGTATCGACAGGAACTTGAAAACAAAAAGATTAGGAAATTTCGCAGAGACACTCAGGATTATAAACTCGAAATAGTTTATACATGGCAACAATATTATGGCCTAAGGCCCGAGAAATCACTTCTAGCCAGATCAAGGAAAACAGGTCCTGTAAATGCCGAAATAACATCATCAGAAGCCTCCAGCACAGAGCTCGAAACGATACCAGTGAATCCAGGGACCAGTGCCGCATCACTCAACTTGGACACAGAAGTTGCAACTGCTTCAAAAGATTTTTTAGAAAAGGCCCAACAAGAAGGGGACAAAAGAAAAAATCCGCCAAGAAAGAAACAGAACAACAGAAAGATCTAGTGGTGAACATTTCCACCTATACCTTGTCTACATTGGAACTTTCTATTTTGAGGAAGGGACTGTCGTTTGTTCCACAGTATAGTAGCAATCTTCTTAAAGAAAAAATCGATTTCTTCAAGTTAATGAGAAAATTGAAGTTGAAAGTATTCTTTAATACCCTTGAAGCAGATCCTAGTGAAGTGGATCCTCCATCGGAGTTCCTTGAGATGTCACCCAAGAGTTCGTTTAATCCACCCATACAGAATCATGTACTTTCGGTGTTTGAAAAATCTGTGATAGAGGATTTCAAGCGTTTGTCCTTCAAGACCAAAAGAGTGAGTAACTTCACCAAGAGAGAGAGACATATTCTAGAGAAACTATTGAACAATCCAGACATCATCTTCAAACCTGCTGACAAGGGAGGAGCCCTTGTATTAATGGATAAAAAAGATTATCTGGAAGAGATTGATCGACAGCTCGCGGATCAGGAGACGTATAAGGAAATTTCCTTTAATCCCACGGAACAAGTGAGGGCGTTAATCTCTGAAGTGCTCGATGAAGCGAGTGAAAGGGAAGTGATCACGGATAAGACACGTGCATTTCTAGAAAATAAATATCCCATTACACCTGTGATATATATCCTTCCTAAAATACACAAGAGATTAGTCAAGCCCCCTGGACGACCTATTATCGCAGCCTCCGACAGCTTGCTAGAACCTTTAGCCAAATATCTTGACAAGATTCTTCAGCCATTAATACAGACAACAGAGACATATGTGAAGGACACAATGCACTTTTTGAGTATTATCAAAGATGTAGTCTTTGTGGAAAATAGAGATATCTTGTTTACGATGGATGTCACTTCGTTGTATACGAACATTGTACGCGAGGCCGGCATTGAGGCCGTTGAATGGCTTCTTCTCCGGTCCCCGGACTGTCTTGGGGACAGATTATTTGTACTCACTCTCTTGAAACTGGCGCTAATGAATAACTTTTTCCAATTTGGCGATAAGTACTACTTACAGGTATCAGGAACCAGTATGGGGGCTGCAATGGCACCCGCATATGCCAACATCTATATGTTCTATTTGGAGCACGAGTTCATTCTGTCCTCGCCTAGATGGACACAACATCTACCGGTATTTGTGCGATACATTGACGATATTTTTGGCATTTGGACAGGTCCGGAGGAAGATTTACAACATCTTTTTGAGACGATGAACAATATGCACCCTAGAATTAAGTTTACCAACAACACGAGTAGAACCAGAATCAACTATCTCGATGTCGATATCTATGTCAAAAACAATAAGTTGGCCACCAAGATCCACACCAAAACTACAGACCGCAACAGCCTTCTAATGGCAACCAGTTTCCATCCTAAGCAGACCATTGAGAGTGTACCGCTCAGTCAATTTTTACGTTATAGACGCAATATCTCTGAGCCCGAGGAGTATAGACTACAATCACAGACATTGAGCAAAAAGTTTCTAGACCGTGGGTACAGCCATACTTTGATTTCGGAAATCGCTGGAAAGGTTGAAGCGACAGACAGGGAAACGTTACTTATTCCTAAAGCTCGTCAAACTGGACAATCATTGGTCTATGTGACTACCTATTCACTTCAAAGTGGCAAGATCAAAGGCATAATTAAAAAGAACTGGCCCATGCTACAAATGGATCCGACCTTACAACACCTTTTCAGTGAACTTCCCATGTTTGCCTACCGCAATAGTAAACCATTACGGAAGAGTT
Organism: Ambystoma mexicanum; assembly: GCF_040938575.1. Taxonomy (NCBI): domain Eukaryota; kingdom Metazoa; phylum Chordata; class Amphibia; order Caudata; family Ambystomatidae; genus Ambystoma; species Ambystoma mexicanum. The sequence goes on along the minus strand of NC_090926.1, from coordinate 1,222,652,613 downwards.
TAATTAAAGCTGAGTTCACGAAACAGGTCGCAATGAGTCCACAACATAAAGGGACTGTTCCATGTCACAATTGTCAGCATTGTGGGAACATTATAAAAGGGAACACCATCACACATCCTTATACAGGCAAATCTATTACCTTAAAACATTCATGCACGTGCGACTCGAAAAATGTCGTATACGCTTTAAAATGCCCATGTGGACTTTTCTATGTAGGCATCACAACCAGAAAAGCGAAGCTTCGTTGGACAGAGCATAAGTCCAACATACGGACAGGCAATCTTAAATCCCCAGTTACATCACATTTTCTTGAAGCTAGGCACACCATAGCACAACTCAAATGTGTGATTTTAGAACAAGTCTCTATTGGAAATAGAGGGGGAGACATTACCAGGAAATTACAACAAAGAGAAGTGTGGTGGATTCATTATCTGGATTCCATGTATCCAAAGGGAATGAACTGTGAAACAGACTTTATGTGCTATGTCTAACATATTGCCAGTATATGTTCGAATTGACTGTCCAAGTGAATGGTTTATACATTGCTGTGTCTAGCCTAGCCTCTCCGGGCGCTCTGGGGTATATGACCGTATTACGGTCCAAATGTTTAACTTTGGTTTTTTGCTTGATGTATGCTCAACCATCTATTCGTATTTGTACACACTGTGAAGCTGTCATTTGTTGTTTTGCTATGTAAGTGGGTGGCATGGGTTTTACATAAGGAAGTTATCCCTTTACACTTTGTGAGGGATCATTTAAATTGTGGAGCATATAAGGCTTAGGACAGGACTCGCTTAGTCTTTACCGTGGTATTCTAGTTTTTAACATCTAGAATAGAGCTTGGCTGCACAGTGGTTCTTTTGTATCCAACTGTCAGCCACAGCGTTAGGTACTTTTGAACGGTAAGGAGGGACACAGGCGTCTACCTAGGTTGGCGCTTGGTCCCTCCTCCGTTCTACACTCACTCTGTTCAGCGACGCTCCACGAGCATAGTATCGAATTGTAAACGCGCTGTCTTTTCCGTAATATGCTTCAGGTACACGCAGATTTATTTGCAGCTGCTAGCTGCGGGGAGCGGTCCCAGCGTGTGTTGACGTTGCCGTCGTCGTGACAACACACATTGTTGCCCCTACCATCATGGCGTCAGGGTGACGTTCTGCGCATGTGCACCATTTGCGTTGACTCTTGTATAACATTGGGCTCACAGCAGCGATACATCGCTTGCAGCCGGACGCCCAGCGCTGATACTACGCAATGTAAGTTTGGCTTTTTGGAACACAGTTACGATGACCAGCAGGAGAGATTTTTTTTGCTCGTAGTATGCACCCTGAGAAGTGTAGTCCATGTACGATTATGTAGTCATGGCTTGTTTACGTGAGGCGTAGTAGATTGTGTTATTGGGGAGTGTTTGATGTGGACATTCTTTATATTTACAAGTGATGTTGTTCACATTATGGTGCCTTGTAGGATTTAGATATTCTGTTTAGTTCGTACAGGCACGGGATATACTGGTTAATTAGATTTCTCTATTTTATTTCTTTTTAGTTGACTATCAATTGACTCTGAGCTGGTTTTTGACCGTGGCGGCCGCGCGAGGTCCTGTCTTCAGCCTTGAGTGCATTCTACCGTATTCTATCATATCCCAGTACAGCCTTTGGCTCCACCATTGTGGCCCCCGTTTTGGTGATTAACAGAAGGTCAGTTTTGTGTTATTCTTGAATAGCGGGATGATCAGATGCTTGTCTGTTGAGAGGAGTAAGAGTACAGCTTGACTCACCCTTACACATTTTTGTATTTATTCACAGCAACTCAGACTGAATTTGAATGAAAATGTATGTACAGCAGTAACCGCCCTGAAGAAGGATTTTTTCCGAAACGCGTTGGCATTTTTGTATATAATAAAGTGGACACTGCCCACTGAATTGGAACACATTGGGACATCAATATAGGAAATCTAATTGTTTGTAACAAAGAATTCCCGGAAGTATCATTGTGATATTGACATTCTATAGGCTTATGATGAATGTTACAACTCCTTAAATTTCCATATGAAAAGTATGTGCTCAGTGTGATCTAACATTTGACTCGATTCAACCCTAATCAATGTGGAGTTGTCGACTTAATGTATTACAATTTCAAGTGAATTCTTGCTAGTTAGCAAGAAGGGGTGTTGGTGCAAAATTCAATTGTTTGAAATTAAGTTTGAGTTTGTGTTACATATCCAATTTGAAATATTGTTCAAGCCTAGGGTCTATTAACCTTGATAAATTAATTTACTTTACACGAACAACTAATGCTTGTTGTGATTTATATTTATTTAGAGCGAATGTACCTATATCTAATACTGTAGGTGTTTTGTTTTCCCCTGTTGGAGTGCCGTTAGGGACCACCTGTCAGCAGATGACAGGTTCTGTTTGTCTACATTAGTGTACTTGTCTCTGGTGGTCTTGAGACACTTTTCAGTCCCTGTGCACCTGAAATATATTTATCAGCCAAGAGTGTGATCACTTAATTCTCCCTCTATGTTTTTTGTTAACATAGTTTACTTACCAGATTTACCACTTTTTTGTACTTTGTAGTGCCCCTCCATCCTTCGTGATTTGTTACCCTGTGTAAAAGGAACACAGTTGGGTGTTCTCATGTTTTGTTCTTCGACCCCCCTCGGGGTGGAGCTGTCCTCAATGGTTCCGCCGGTTGTCTGGGCAAGGTTGTGGCCGAACAAGAATTCTTTTGCAACTGGATGTAACTTTACATACTCAAATTTAAAGAGAATGGATTCCAAGAGTGCTGTATTGGCTTTGGTGTCTCTTTGCAATCCCTCATATAGGGAAACCAAAATACACAGTACTTGATTTATCATTGTCAGACATCCCTCTCCGTCTTCGTTAGTACCGTCCTCCATCCTGCTCATTACAGCAGAGAGCCTTTCGAAGCGGGAAGTGAGCCGGCGATGATTGAAGAAATCCGTTCCCGAAAGATGATTGTCACTTTGTAATGGAAGTCTGGGTGAGAGACTCGCGTCCAACGGTGTATCATCCATTTGCATGTTTATTGTATCAATTTCAGAGGAACTGTGGAATGGCAATCCACATCGTCGGCCTGCAAAATGCTGGTCTCCTTGCCCTCCTCCGCCAACCCCCCCCCCAGAGTGGGTGTAGGTAACTGAGTGGTAGTAGTTGTTGGGGCAGGAAACAAAAACATAACAGCCTCGGGAGTGACAGAGACTTCTCATGCACTCCATCACTTTTCACTGCTAGACCTGTCCACCAATGTGTGCCAAGCAAAGCCCATGTGTGTTTTAATCAGAAGGCACTGCAAAGATCCCCTGGGGGAGGGCTCTGGCCCCCATAATGCCCTTGCTGGAAAACTCACAAGCCTCCTGGTGCACACCGAGGCAGGAAATGGAAAACCACCGAAGAGTTACTAAGAGGGGACTGGGTGGAGTGCAACGTGCAGTGCACATTCACCCGCCGACCTCTGCCCTCACTTTCTTGGACTCGGCCACTGTGCGCTTCATTTAAGTTTTCAGAATTTCTGTTGACTGCTTCAGTTATTTACAGCGTGCAATATATGATGCCACCACAGGCGACTACATGGACATAGGCCCACGCGAAGGAGGACCCCCTGCAGATAATCTTTTGACTGCAGAATGATGTGGGAAGCATCAGAAATAGCCCTGCACAAGACAGATGCAGGAGCGGGCTCTGCAGTGAAACTCTATGCCCGTGTTACAACTGAAGTCATACCTCATGTGGAAAGTACACTTTCAAAGACAGTTCTAGGCAGGCAAGAAATGTCCCAATATGCAGACATGCGTTGATTATTTTTTCAGAGTACGAGGCATGTGTGCTGCTGAAAGCTGCACACTCATAACAAAATAAAAGAGGGCATTAATAGTGTTCCTCATCGTCATTGGGGGAGGTGGTGGGCGTGGTCTGCCAGCAACCAAGTATGGTTTGCCCACCCATATGTGCATGTTAGTGCATTATATAATAGCAAGCCCTCTGCGCTTATCAGAAAGTCCCTATATAAAAGCTGCTCTCTCATATATGTGTTGCGCTACCCCCTTTCCAGCCTTTGTGCAGTTTTACACCTAGAGCCTACATCTCAGCGCCATGAAAAGAACAAACCGAAAACTAGAACTAGAATGGAGGATCAAAAACAACACTGCAAATAAACTGAAATGTCTGCAACATATCCGCTCATACAAAAAAAAGGAAAAACAAAAAGCAAAGAGGAAATACTACGACAACCGAATCTTCAAAGCACCAACCACCCAAAAAGAACCCTTCAAAATCATAAATGAAATAAAAAATCCACCTGGCTGCAACAACACGCCAATACCATCGATGAAACTATGCAATGACCTAGCAAACCACTTCAAAAACAAAATCATTACCATCCAACAAACCATACAAAGCAGACCACGCAATCATACCACATACCCCACCTATCCTCACGAGGAACATCCAAACAAACTACAAAGCTTCCATGAAATATCAGTGGAGACTTTCGTCAAACTGGTAAATCAAAGCAACAAATCAGGCTCTCCCGAGGACCCCTAATACCTCAGACATATACAAATCAATTCTCAAGCAAGGAACCCCCATGGAATACCACAGGAATGTCCTCAACCTTTCAATCTCAACAGGTAAAGTGCCAGATTCCTTCAAATCAGCGTACATCAGGCCACTACTCAGCAGGAAACGTCGAGGACTTCTCCAACTACAGACCCATCTCAAACATCCTGTACATATCCAAACTGCTCGAAACTTACATATACAAAACAATCCAATAATTAATAGAAGAGCACTGCCTACTAGACAAAGCACAAGTTGGTTTCAGACCAATGAGAGGAACGCAAGACTCTGGAGCCACAAGAAAACGCTCTACTCAAGAAATGCGTCTTTCACCTGCGAGCGGCAAAAAGGATCCTACCGTTCCTGTCATTCGCCAACAAAACACTGACCATCATCTCTCTCGTCATGTCCAGAGTAGATTACGCCAATAGCCTGGACGACTTCTAAAAAAACTACAACGCATACAAAATGCAGCAGCAACATTGCTTCTCAAACTACCCTGAAAAGCACACATCACACAGCGCTAAAAACACTGCATTGGCTACCAATAAAACAAAGAATAAAATTCAAATTAATGTGCATCACGCACAGAGCAATACACAACCAAGGCGCAGAATTCCCCTACAACAAAAACCCTACAACAAAATGAAAACCCCAGAATCCTTTTTCTCTCACCAGGCACCGAAAACTTGGAACAACCTACCAAAGAACATACGTAACACAAGAAACCACCTTCTATTCAGGAAACTGCTCAAATCCTGGCTATTCACTGCGTAACTAGAAGACCGCCCACAGGGACACACACACAGCTAAAACAATGATGAATGAAGATACCGATCCCGGCTCCCACCAAGCAATCGACTACAAACAGAATCTTAGGAAGTCACTCCACGACATACCAAACCACAAACTGAGAGATAGCCATGATAAAAGGACACAAGACTGAATACATAGGCAAACCGATATGGAAGCACTTAGACAATTCATCAATAGCACCCTGGCCCGAACCACCCCCAACCTCCAACAGACCTATGTCACAACAGATAGCAAGGTAATAGGGGCCATTCATTCCTCAGCTCCTATACCCGAGGGGGAGAATAGACATACCCAATCACATTATACTAAGTTCATTAGAACACAGCAGTAGTGCGCTGCACCATCCTCCACAACAGTCAGACGGTCAAGAAAGGAAAGCAGCAACTAACCCCACCCATAGCAATACAAATTAAATCGAACAAGATGTGCCATAAACAGGATTCACACCCCACTAACCCAACCTTCAAATCTCTGCATACCTACCTGACCCGAAAATTCACACAACCATCTCTCGCCCAGCAAACCGCACGCACTTTACCACACTGCATCAACAACAAACCAACAACACATAAACAGCACACAACGTCTCGCCCAGGTTCAAGGCTTACACCAAAGCTCAGCGCACGGTGTATACCGAACTGAAGCCGGCAACAGCACACCACCAATCTCACTCTTCTACTCCCTCTTTACCCGACTAACTAAATCCGCCCGCCTCCTTGTTTTACATATTGCCAGAGCGCCTGGGGACCAACTCTGTTGGTGACAGTGCGCGATATAAATACTTTTAATATTTAACATCTAAAATTATAAAAAGCATGGGTTTAATGAAGTATGACGGTATGGGGGTGGGGGCATACAGTAAGCCATATTTACATGCAGTCATGTACATGCAGCCTAGCAAATAATTGCATTCAGCACAGTCTCAAACGAAACACATGTCAGAACAAGCACACAGAGAACTGGACGTCTGAAGGTTTAGTGCATTGAAGCCCAAACTGCAGTAAAACATAATCACGCCAGCCGGACGAAAGAAATGCGGATAGTAATGACATTTCCCCTCGTTCTGCATTGCGCCTCATATTCACAGCAAGTCCGAGCTTCCAGCCTGCCTCTGCAACTGTAGGGGAGGATTGATCCGAAAGACCCCCCCCCCCTCGGTGAGGGCCATGGCTCATCGGGCGTCCCCTCCTTACCACCAGGGCCCAGGTGGTGGATGGCACACCCGCTGAAGACATTGCCCAAACCTATTGAATTTAGCTAGGCCTCAGAAACCATTTTGTCTAATAAAGATGGTGTGAGCTCGGCGCCCTGCAGCGCGGCCCCCACCTTTGGAGAGTTTCAATTATCCCTGTGGCCGCAGCTCCCTGGCAGATCCGCTGTGAGCCCATTCCCACGAAGAAGACAGACATGAGCTAGTGTAAGATACCAACACTAACATTTCACCTTTCGCAGTGTATCGCTGCTCCCAGCATGACCCGGCCAGCAGAGCCTGGGTGGAAAGAGAACTGTAAAATGGCCCTCAGATAAAAGCAAAAGTTCCCAAATACTAATGACAAAACTACCTGCGATGAACGCATTTTCTCCACAAAACCTCTTTGACTAAAAAACCTGTAAAATGTATAGATATGGCAGAATGCATATTCATATGGCATTAGCAATGAAGCACACACACCACTGCAGTTATGTACAAATAGTGAAAGCGTCCCGGGGGACTATTTGTTATACCTATTATTGAAAAGTTTACACCCCACGGTCCCGCGCCATAACCGAACTAATGCTGCTAGAGTGCAGAGAAAGACAAATGCAACCATATTGAGGGCTCATGAAAAGGGCGTGCGAGAATGCACCCCTTATGTGTGTATGTCCAAGCCCCTTATGTGCCACTACCGTCACATACAATGGCGAGTCGTTTCTATGCGCTCCACCAACCTCACTACTACCTCACTTACTGCAAATGTATATGCATATAACAAATTGTTGTAGTTGTTAAAACATAGTGTACAAATAATGTGCTCGGATTGGCTATATTTGAGAGGCATTAGCAATGTTAAAATGTGAGCTTTGGAATGACTCAATTAGTATTGTATATTATTTGAATGTTTATGATGCTTTCACCTAAAATCGGCAACACACGAGGAAGATACCTTTGTGAGTATATACAAGGCCATTCCCCCTCCCTCCCTGCGAAGCCTGCCAGACGAGAGAGCAGAGGCCCGCGCCGCGCTGCTCCACCTCCCCCAACTAGGCTGGAGCCGCTTCAAAGATTTGTAGTTCCCTCTGCAGCACCCAAGGCCACGGCCCGCCACCTGTATTATTTACAGCCCAGCAGTAAACCTCCGCCTGAAAACACAAATCCAGAGGCGCCCTCTCTTAAGCCCCACAACCCACCGGATCACCTTAGGTTAATGGCCCCTGTAAGATTAGGACACCCAATATTATGGCAACATTACAGCAACACATTCATAATGATTTCTAACAAGACAGGAGGACATGTACCGCCTGTCCCATGCCCTGAGACCCAGCCCCACGACCTATGGTACCCGGTCAACAGGACACTGGTAACCATGGACTGATGAATCGCCATCAAACCCCTCTCGAGGTGCATTCCTCCTGTGTTGCATTAACCTGTAGAATAACCTATTGGAAGATTTACTAAAGAAGATAATATTGCAAACGACTGAATGACTGCGGTGTGCATGGCCTAGGGCAAAGAAGTCAGGAAAAGACATTCATCTCTGACACTGGCCACGGTGGCACAACAACACCGCCCGGACGAACCCAGCTGACCCGCCAGGCCCAGCCCAACCCACGAGGCTGACCAGTGACGTCCTCCGGCCAAGACCAACCACATAACAGCAGCACCTATAGCTAGTTGTCGCCACCCAATCCCATTGAACTTGTGCCCCCTATAGTATGTAGGTTTTGATGACGTTTTCTGTAAATATATACGCCTGTCTTTGCTATTGTCAGACAGAGCGCTCTCGGAGTTTGCAGAGTTCTTTGCATGCCCTATTCTGATTGATAAACTCCCATTTACGCTCACCCGCACTTTGTCTTGGCCTTATTCCCATCCTGGGAGAGTCCATCATTGTCTCTCATTGCGGGAGGATCGTGCTGGTTGGGGACGCTTGCCTTCAGTGGTGACCCCGAAAGCGTGATTATTATTTTTTCTCCCAACATATCCCTACCGTCCCCTTTGGCACGAAAATCTCCGGTCGAAAAGGGATACGCATGGTGCGCCGGCTCTGGGAGGCTGCCCGCCAACGGCGACCGGTACGCTCAGAAGTGCGCACTCAACAAGAGAAAGGGTACGGGATCCCAGTTGAAAAATCCCCTTTGAGTACCGCTCGCCGGAGCCGGAGCTGACTGTTGAGCGTACGGCAGCACTGCCTGGACGGACCCAGTTTCGGAGACTCTCGGTTCAAGACGGGCTCGTGAGTATTGAGTGCGAGTGATCATAAAGGGAGTAGAGGAGGAAATCTAGGACAGGGAACGAGGCGGGGTAAAAGGGGGCACGTTGGGTCTACTAAGGACCATCTTAACCTTTCTTTGCTTTTTCTTTGCATATGGCCATTAGGATTAAGAGGTGAATAAGAGATAAAAGTGACGGGAACCTAGCTCCGAGAGGGGGTGGATGGCGGCGCCCCATAGTGCTATCTTGACTAGTACTGGGAATATATGAAGAAGTAGAAAATAAGATAAAGGTGTCTGGCAAAGGGAGACACGGAGAATATATTAGTGACTGCTATTCTTTCTATTCTTTAGGTTTACGGGAAAAATAAAAGGGGGTTAGTATAAAACCAAAGAGACAAACTAAAGAGAAAGAGAGCTTTACTCTAAAATTGAGGGGCAAACCCAGATATATATATACATATAACTGAATAAGACGGACATGGACAGCTGGCTAGGGAGGAAAGGGAGGACAAACTGAACTGTGAATAGAGTGCTACATAGGGGTGTGTGAACATCGTATGTGTCAGGACATAATTTGGTGTAATTGTTGTGTAAAAATGGTCAGAAATGTATAACAATTGAGTGGTCATGGTAAGTGAGACCAGACAAAGTACAGTAAAGACAAGAGTAATGTGGTGAAGTGAGTGTGTACCTTTTTGATTTGTGGGGTAACATTGTTGAGATTACTGAGGGTTTGCTCTTGTACGTGCCCCCAAAGAGGATAGAATAGAGGCTGTGCGCAGCCATTCTTATGGTGTGCAGGCGGAGGGAGGAACACATAGGTCCCCCATGATTCAGTAAGACATAAAATACGCAGACTCACATGGTGATACGTTTATATTGAGATATTGAGACACATAGAGATACATAAGTACCAGGTGGGCACAAAGTATGGGGGCAGAAACACCCTTATCACATATTTGCAAGAACCTACCAGGGTACGCGGAGCGGATTAAGAAATATCATGACCAATGGATCACAGAGCTGAAAGGGGAGGGGCTGCCTCAGATATGGCCCGAAGGCGGGTCATTTGACAAGAATGTCCTAGATATGGTAGCCACATGCATTTGTTTGAAATACAAGGGGAAGCAGTTGCATAATAGGAGAGAAATATTAGACCTCTGGAGACTGTTTGAAGAGATACCGCCGCCTAAGGCAAGGGAATTAGATCCTGATCTACCATCTACCACTGATAATCCACTAATGATACAAAAAGATGATAAGGTATTGCCAGAAGAAGAGCCACTGATAGAAGTGACCAGGTTGTACCCAATACTAAACAAGCCAGTGCCCGCAGAGGGATACAGTGACCCTTCCTATGTGCCCCCACCGACAACTATCACAACTCAAGGGCCAACAGCACCCCCTCCATACGAGAGTCATAGGGAGCGAGCTCAGGTGAGCACACCAAGGGTGGACATAGAAAAACTAACAGACGATCTAGAATCAAGGCTCTCTATAGCCAAAGATGAGCTCTCGAGGATAAAAAGCATATGTGAGCGGACTGCACTTAATGCAGCCAGATCTGAACATGCGTCTAGAGCGCAGAGCGAGAGTAGAACATTTGAAGAAAGGTGGAAAAAAGGCGAGATACTGTTCAGAATACAGGAAGAACCAACCCGAATAATTGAACTAGAGGAAAGAGCGGGATGTACCGACAATGAAGAGAGGCCTATAGGAGACAGGGAGGAGCTACTATGTGATATAAGGGATGACTTGGAAGAAAACAAAAGGTTAAGTATGGCAATGGGAGGGGGAAGCGAAGGGTTGGATGGTGCATGCTCAATGAGAACACTGGATGATGAGTCGACGGGGCGATTAAGGAACCGGGTGGGGAAAATGGCATCATTAGGAAAATCAGGAGTGAAGGCGAGTACAGATACGACGACGAAGGGAAAGGTGCAGCTCCCGCTTATACATAGGGGAGGAGGGAGGCCGAAATTACATACCCTGGGCTCAGATGGATAAGGCCAACTTACTAAAGTTATTGCCCCCGTTATCAGGAGGGGCGAGCAAGTGGATATATGCCTTTGAGAAACACACAGCCGGGTACCCCTAGCAATAGGGGATGTGAAGAGCTTGCTAGTATCAGCAGTCGGGGATCAGGTGGACAGAGAATAGGTCAAGGCTGGTTTCCCGGGAGTAACATTAGACTGCGATCGCCATGATGGTGCCTCCTTTAACACAGTGCGTGCAAGGGTGTGGGATGCTTTGCGGGAAACATTTCCAGATACCCCAGACTTGCAGTCAGTAATGCCGTGTACAATGAATGACGGGGAAGATGCTATGGATTACATTTTTCGGGTCCAAGAGATGTGGAGAGCAGAAACGGGCACGCCCTGGTATCAATCGACATCGTTATTTTACTTCATTATAAAGAGGGGGCTCCGAAAAGAGGTGCAAAAGGCGCACAACAAGATAGCAGGTATTGAAGCGAAAGGATGGCCTGAGATTCAGAGCATAATAGTGCACCACTGTAAGCGAATAAAAGAAAGGGAGAAGGTGGTGGCGCAGAGAAGATTGGCAGACGAAGCAAAACTAGTGCAAACAAAGTTGGTGAAGGTCGCAGCAGCAGTAGCCGCGCTCCCACACAGCAGGAAGGGAGATGAGGAAGAGGAGGGGCTGGTAGCAATACAAGGAAGGATGGCAACTAATTGGGCAGGAACAGGACAGCGGCAGTGGAACGAGCAGGAGCAGGGCGGAGGTCCGCAGTGGCAAGAGTGGGCCCCTCGAGGGGGACGAGGTGGGTACAGGGGCCGAAGAGGAGGTGGACAAGCGTACGGGGGAATGGGAGGAAACGGATGGCAGGGTCCCAGAGGTGCGCAAGGGAGTTGTTGGAACTGCGGGAGGTGGGGACATTACCCTAGGGAGTGCAGAAGCAGACCAAACAGCGGATTTCCAGAGGTAGAACACTATGGCCATCCCCATCCGGGGAGCCCATATGGTCTCCCAATGGGACAACAACAAAGGAACCCAGGGCAGGGGTACAATGAACAACAGCAGGGACACCAATACAGAACACAGAATCACCCACAAAACAATGACACTATGCACTACACGCCAGGCAACCCTTTCGCGACAACAGCAAACGGAGCCCCAGCACCAGCCCCCTATAGTGGCGTGTCAGTGGTTTCAGGGAGTGTGTTCAACCAAGGGGGGGCAATGAGACACCCCGCATAGGACAGCCCACAGAGAACACTTGCGTGTCCAGTTCTATCTACCACCTACAATGCAGCAGAGGAACCATTGGTAGGGGCACAGATAGGAGACAAGCAGTTCATACTCATGGTGGATTCGGGAGCGGAGAAATCATGTATTAGGGAGGGCCGGTTCCCGTTATCTAACCGGAAGTTAGAGACGCAGGGGTTCTCTGGGGCTGTAATTGAAGTTCCTTATACAGAAGCATTGGATGTGACGGTAGGGGGTAAGACTGTAAAAACACCCGTACTATATTATGAACATTCGCCAATAAATGTACTAGGGAGGGATCTTCTTAGCAAACTCAATATGACGATATCATTCACTGAGAGAGGTATAGTGTGTTCAACACCAGGAATATGCCCATTACGTGTAATGCTGGTAGTACAGGCTCACACAACCGCACCAGAAATACGTGGTTTGCCAGTGGACGAGAGAATGTTTATTGAAGGACTAAAGACACTGGCCCTCATAGTTCCTGAGCTAAAAAGAATGGATTGGAGAATACCGGCAGAGTTCCTCTTCCGCCCAATAGTGCACCCTGACATAGCACCAGGATCAGTGGTATCATTAGACTTGCATGCTGTACAGGTATCCGCAAAAAGGATCTCTGTGATTGGAATGGACATAGAAGGATGTGAGTGGCGTACAGTACTGTGTACCAATGCCAATATTGCCCTGCGGGACTTAACTGATGAAGATCTATTTTCAGATTTAGAAGGCGATGGCGAAATAATAATGGAAATAGCAATGCCATGTGACATTTTGATCCAGGCTAGAGAGATTCCTGTCCAGCTGATGGCAGTGGTGGGAGCACCACCGTCATTCTTCGATGATGATGAGGCTAGTACCAAATAATTTGTGGACAACAGGCCCCAATGACGTAGGGTTGTTGCATGGAGTACAACCAGTGATAATAAAGATCAAACGGAGCGATTCTACCCCGAGTGAAACAATATCCATTGTCCCGTGAAGCTGAAGAAGGGATAAAAGAAACAATAAATGCACTACTAGCACAAGGGATAATAGTGCCTTCAAACTCCCCATGTAACATGCATTTACCCGATTAAAAAAGCAAAGGGAGGGTCCTGGAGGATGATCCAGGATTTACGCCCTCTAAATGATGTAATACAGAAAGAGTTCCCTTTGGTTCCGAACCCTGCATCAATATTATGCAGCATCCCAAAAACGGCATCACATTTCACAGTGGTCGATTTGAAAAACGCATTTTTCTCCATCCCCTTGGCAGAAGAAAGCAGATACCTGACAGCATTTACACTGGGGGGAAAGAGATACAAACATTGCAGATTACCACAGGGATACTGTGAGAGCCCAAGCATATTCAACCGCATACTACATGAAGACTTAGGAAACTTATCAGTTGAAAGCACAATCATCCAGTACGTAGACGATTTACTCGTCTGTGCACAGGATGAAGAAACATGCCGAAAAGATTCGATAACACTCCTGACCCTGTTGGCCAATAAGGGGTACAAAGTAGACAAAGAGAAGCTACAATATTGTCTGACAGAAGTCCTATACTTGGGACAGCTAATATCAAAAGACGGAAAAAGAATAATACCCGACAGGGTAGAAGCAATAAGATCAGTAAAAGAACCCACAACAGTGAAGGAGATGCAGAAATTCTTGGGAATGTGCAACTATTGTAAAGCATGGATACTAGATTATGCGGCATACACCAGACCCTTACTGCAAGCGCTCAAGGAGGCCCAACAAGAGAACAAGAAAATAGAATGGTCAGAAGAAATGAGCGCCTCATTCAAATCGTTAAAAGAGTTGATTTCGAGCGCTCCAGTGCTCGCAAATCCTGATTATGGATGCGAATTTTACCTGTTCTCACACTGCAAGGGGACACTCATGACAGCTGTACTGACACAAAAGACGTCCCTAGGACACAAACCATTGGCTTACTATAGTGGCACTTTGGATGCTGTGATGCAAGGACATTTCGCGTGCGAGCAATCGCTCGCTGCAGCCGCGTTCGCAATTGAGAAAAGTGCCACAATAGTAATGGGATGCCCTGTGACATTGTTTGTGGAGCATTCATTATTTGCAATACTCGAGAGGTCAAAGAGTACACTGACCACACAGCGAGCAACAGCCTATGAAATAATATTGTCCAGCGCCAATATCCATGTGGTGCGATGCAGGACAGTGAATCCAGCAACCTTCATTAGAGAAGCGTGCACATTAGAGGACATGCAGGAACACGATTGTGCAACTTACACAGGAGAAAGAGGGGAGGACACAGTGGTGTGCGAGAATGCCCTGAGCGAGGGGGAAGTGTACTTTGTAGACGGATCAGCATCAATTGACGTGGACACAGGAGAAAAACATGTGGGTATGGCAGTGGTGAGATTAGAAGACGGTGAGTATGAGACACTAGCGCAGTACCGCCTTCCATCACATTTCTCAGCACAAGCGGCAGAACTCATTGCCCTAATAGAAGCATTACATGCAGCTAAAGGGTGCGCGGTAACAATTTACACAGATTCAGCTTACATGACGACAACAGTACATGGAGGGCTGGCCAGATGGGGGCGGAGGGGGTTTCGACGAGCAGATGGGACTCCAGTGCAACATGCAGACTTACTGAAGGAGTTAATTGAAGCACTACGAGACCCCACAGTGGTAGCAATAGTGAAATGCCAAGCTCATACGTCAAACACAGACGTTGTGTGTTTAGGAAACGCGGCAGCAGACGCGGCAGCCAAAGAAGCCTCATACTTTGAGAAATATGAAGCAGGTGAGTACATACTGCAGCACAAGACAAACGAGGAGCTTCCAGAAGGGTATAATACAATGCCTATATCACAAATACTAGAGTTACAGGAAGGAGCAAGTGCAGATGAAAAGGTGATGTGGGTGAAACGAGGGTGCAGCCAATCAGCAACAGACTTACTATGGCGACAAAATAACTCAGGAAAAGTGGTAATGCCAGTAAAATTATTGGAAATAGCGTTTCAACAACTACACTTCCCAGCACACAACACGAAACAACACATTGCAGCAGAGATACAGGAAGAGTGGTTCGTGGCCTGTCTTCAGGAGCACTTATCTAGATTAACACTGGAGTGCACAACATGCCAGATATACAGTTCAGGAATGACATTACGTACACTCAGGGGAACGATTCCAAAACCGATTGGGCCATTCAGAGAACTACACATTGACTATGCGGACATGGGAGAAAGGTGTAATGGGGCACGTTACATGATTGTGGTTTTGTGCCCATTTTCAAGATGGGTGGAAGCAGGCCCATGTGCACGACCTGATGCTAAAAGCGCTGCAAAGTTCCTAGTGAGAGAAGTATTTCCGCGCTGGGGAATTTGTGACGTGATTCGCTCAGACAACGGCACTCACTTTGTGAATGAACTCTTCAAGGAAGTAACGACACTGTTGGGAATAAAGCATAAACTGTGCTCGATTTATCATCCTCAAAGTAATGGCGTGGTAGAAAAAATGAACGGCCTATTAAAAGGAAGATTATCGAAACTATGCTTCTCATTAAAAAATAACTGGATTTACTGTTTGCCCCTTGCGCTGTTTGAGCTGAGAAATCAGCCAAGCAAGGACCACCATTTGTCCCCGCACGAAATCGTGACTGGGAGACCTATGCACACAGCACACTCACCACTGCGCGAACACTCAGATGCACATAGAAGCGCTGCTATATTGGGAGATGAGTTCACAGACTACTTGAAAAAATTAACAAGAGCAGCGCGCACAATATCAAAGCAGCTTTCACCACCGTTCACGAGAGGGGAACACAACAGGGTCGGTTACGGAGCCTGAAACACAGGTACAACTGATGCCGGGTGAATTCGTTTATGTCCGGAGCTTTGTGCGCCAGTGGAATGCACCACGGTTCCATGGCCCATACGAAGTGGTATTTTGCACGCCTACGGCTGTAAAAGTGAAAGGCCTAAAATATTGGATACATCTGACAGATGTACGAAGAGCATATAATAATGTGCAGGAAGAGGTGGATGAGGGGGCACAGACAACAGCAAACAATGCAAATGAGAATAATGAGTGAATATGAACTTGTGTGTGTGGCGGAAATGCACCTGATTGAGAAAGTTGTTGACAAGTATAATTACATCTAAGGGTATTTAAAAAAATAAAATAAAAAAAATGTGATCTTATATGTAAACAATAATGTGATGAAAATGTGTAGTGTCTGCTCCCTTGTCTGTGCATCCCCGACCCTACCGCCCTACCCACTTCCATTCCCTTTCAATATATCTTGGCACTGGTAGTGCCAACAAAATGTTTACATTCATGCACTTAATACACTTTTATATCTCAAACAGGAACTACCATGGCATCTAACGGGCAGCCTGCAACGGATAGATTTATTAGATATAGAGAATTGTTAGCTGAGAGATGTAGATATTCGTATGAGTGTGGATTATCTGTGTGCATTACATTGTTTTTTACAATCATGTTTGGCCTGGTTACGTATTGGTTCATAGCGTTCATCTCTATCGAGATGAACGAGGGGGGAGGGATTAACAGCACTAATGTGACTAATGCAACAGCAAGTGTAAATACTAAAGAAGGTGATTTTTTGGTATGGGATGGAAATAAAATTGTATGGGGATATTATACCACACCATCCAATGCTGTCATCTCGAAAAGTGAAGGTCTGCTGGGAGAATTGCGAAACAACAGTGTCTCCGCCAAAAAAAAAAATTACAATGCCCGCAGTTTAAATGATCGAAACTCCTCCGCCATATCCTGGTTGTATAACACCCCCACCAGCCAGCCTGCTCCCATAGCCAAAAACACACTGGGCCTCATTACGACCTTGGCGGAGGACCATGGCGCTATTGGCACCATGGTCCATGGCGCTAAGTTGCCAACTCCGCCATGGTGGATGGCGGACTTACCGCCCCATTCCGACCTTGGCGGGGCGGTAAGTCCCCAATCCCCATTTACCCTTCCCCATTCCCATTTTTGCCCCATAGGGCATAATGGGAGTGGGGAAGGCGTTAATTACGCCACCGTAAATTACGGTGGCGTAATTAACATCAAGGTCCCTTAGCGCCATGGATTTTAACACCTGCTAAAAGCAGGTGTTAAATCCGCCATGGCGCTAAGGGATCTCGTACTCAGGCGGTAAGGGTCGGCGCTGTTTACGCTGCCGTAAACCCCTTACCGCCTGGGTCGTAATGAGGCCCACTGTCCGATAACATAAAGGAAGAAAATGAAAAAATGACAGCAACACATGAAATATTATATGATGATTGGGCAGAGGGGGGAGGGAAGGAGAAAGGGGGGCCCACTTTGTCCATCGCCCATGAAGCCGGGAAGTACATTAGGAAAAGAAATAGCAGACGAAAAAGGGAGGCGGGGAGGAGGAAGTGGGATGAGTATTATGGGTTAGGACTAGACAAAATGGAAGACCCGCGACACCCCCACCAGACAAATAAATGGTATGCGGATATGAGTGCAACAGCTAAACAAACAACAAATGAGAGCTGTTATGTCTGCTCTATCCTTCCAAAGTATTGTTACCCAAAGAGTTGCCTATTGTAGATGCCCAATGTCTCCTTCATCTCACGTTGTGCAGAATTAAGAACACCTTCCAGGCACATGAAGTTACTTTTAGAATGCTGCAGAACGGGAAAACCTGCTATCCAAAGACAGTAGGAGTGGGATGTCTGGAAGAACCATTTTTTATAATGCAAGGGACACTTTTTTCAGACAACAAGTGGAAGGACGAAGAAGTAATGTGTAAGGCTGAAGCGCTGAGGGGTATGGCACCAGAGAAATTGCAATGGATAGAAGAAACGTGCACACCAGTATGGAAGGAACACATTTCAAAACTAACTTGGGTAACAACCATTAAAAAAACCCTCAAGCTGCAGAAGGAAATAGACTATGAACTGTGTTTTAAAGGAGAGGGGAAAGCCTCCATGAGGACAAACAAGAGCTGTAACAAGACCCTCACCATCCCAGATTTAAGAAAAGCGACAGCGGACCTGATGGACACGTATTGGGTATGTGGCAACCAGGCATACCTGCACCTCCCACAGTCATGGAGTGGCAGCTGCTCGATGGCCACTCTGCACTCAGCACTAATGGTAATCCCGGAAAGGCACATAGATGGGAGCAAAAGGACGCGAGAAAACACCCAACAGAGTGCGGCCCAGCCAACTGCAGAGTCACAAGTCTATGTCCTGTCTTCTGGGAACAAGGAAGAGGTGCTGTCCCAAAACAGACGATCATCGAACTACATATCAAAGGCATCGTCAGAATTGCTGGCACAGATCCCAGACAGGTATCGATTATTCAGCTCTGCAGAAACATTCTTTGCCTCACTCATCCCAAGTATCCAGGCGCGAGCAAATGCAAAATGGCTCCAAATAACACGTTGGGAGCTGATCCAGCTGGCAAATGACACTGAAGAAGGGTTCAACATAATAAAAGTGGAACTAAGAGCATTACGGCTGATGACCATGCAAAACAGGTATGTCTTGGACCTGTTGACAGCGATGGATGGAGGTGTTTGCCGAAAAATCGGAAGTGCCTGCTGCACTTTCGTACCTTCCGAAGACGCAGACAACGGCTCCCTGTCCCATGTAATCGAAGCAGTACATAACCTAGGAGAAAGAATGAGAATGGAAGGTGGAGCGGAAGAAAGCACGTGGTTCGACAATATCTTCTCCTGGGTTCCATCATGGCTGGGAATGACTGTGAAATTTTTGATGCCGGCTGTGGTGTTCCTCCTCTTTATTTTTTGCCTGTGCCAGGTGGGTCTTCGATGTTGTGCTAACGCAGTACCGAATGGTGCAATGATGATGGTGACAATGGGCAACACCCGTGGTACAATACAAGCTATGCAGGAAGTGCAGGTACAAACAGGAACAGATGACACACCGAGATATCAGCTAGTGCCTAGGTGCCACAACAAGGATATAGTAGATAAATTGTGGCATACCACCATTAGAGAGCCCCGTATACTAGAATGGTACAAAGAGGTATGGGTAGACTTGGAAGGAGAGAGCGGATGTATATTCCTGACTTGTACCCCAGATGAATACGCTAGGAGAGGTCAGAGCTTGAGGGGGGTGTGCAGAGCATGGATGCCCATAAAAGGCACACCTGCATGGGATGACGCAATAATCATAAAATCGGCAACACACGAGGAAGATACCTTTGTGAGTATATGCAAGACCATTCCCCCTCCCTCCCTGCAAAGCCTGCCAGACGAGAGAGCAGAGGCCCGCGCCGCGCTGCTCCACCTCCCCCAACTAGGCTGGAGCCGAGCACCCAAGGCCACGGCCCGCCACCTGTATTATTTACAGCCCAGCAGTAAACCTCCGCCTGAAAACACAAATCCAGAGGCGCCCTCTCTTAAGCCCCACAACCCACCGGATCACCTTAGGTTAATGGCCCCTGTAAGATTAGGAAACCCAATATTATGGCAACATTACAGCAACACATTCATAATGACTTCTAACAAGACAGGAGGACATGTACCGCCTGTCCCATGCCCTGAGACCCAGCCCCACGACCTATGGTACCCGGTCAACAGGACACTGGTAACCATGTACTGATGAATCGCCATCAAACCCCTCTCGAGGTGCATTCCTCCTGTGTTGCATTAACCTGTAGAATAACCTATTGGAAGATTTACTAAAGAAGATAATATTGCAAACGACTGAATGACTGCGGTGTGCATGGCTTAGGGCAAAGAAGTCAGGAAAAGACATTCATCTCTGACACTGGCCACAGTGGCACAACAACACCGCCCGGATGAACCCAACTGACCCGCCAGGCCCAGCCCAACCCACGAGGCTGACCAGTGACGTCCTCTGGCCAAGACCAACCACATCACAGCAGCACCTATAGCTAGTCGTCGCCACCCAATCCCATTGAACTTGTGCCCCCTATAGTATGTAGGTTTTGATGACGTTTTCTGTAAATATATACGCCTGTCTTTGCTATTGTCAGACAGAGCGCTCTCGGAGTTTGCAGAGTTCTTTGCATGCCCTATTCTGATTGATAAACTCCCATTTACGCTCACCCGCACTTTGTCTTGGCCTTATTCCCATCCTGGGAGAGTCCATCATTGTCTCTCATTGCGGGGAGGATTGTGCTGGTTGGGGACGCTCGCCTTCACAACCCGGCCACCAACACGGGAGATAAGCCTGAGACATTCGACACCTACTGTGAAATATCCCAAGGCCTTACCAGGTGTGGAAACATCTAACAGGTAAGAATCATTGCATCAGGGAGACGGGAATCCACGTCCAGCTTTGAGTCTTCCACCTTCTTGAAGGTGTTCCGTTCTGCAGGCTCTAAAGTCGAAAAAGCCTCACCAGTGAATCCATGATTACTGGAAAAAACAAGATGGCTGCTCTTGCCCAGTTGTGAGAACAGAAGCCTGCAAAAAGAGATCCCTCTTCACTCCAGCTCTAGCGTCAAAAGTCACACAGACACATGACATGTGACAGTACTCCTGATTGGGAGACAATACGTTGAACAAGCCACTTTTGGAGTACATCAGCATAGTACAACAAACATGAAGACTTAGTGCATTGGGGATTGAATGCCACAGCATTTCTACTTGTCACGCCAACCACTAAAACCTCTTCTAGGAACCCCTTTCTTCAACCTTTTTTCTTGTAGCAATGTTTTGGCGACCTTCGGTGGCTTACACCACCAAAAAGCACCAAAACCAAGAATGGGCTGCAGGATTTCGAAACTGCTGGGACCTATTAAGCTCCTATTTCTACCCTAAAAGAGCCTGGTTAGTAGGAAACCAAAAGCTATCATGCGCTACTTTTGGCTCCAGAGGCCAACTACTGCCTTACACACAGTGTGACATTAACTTTTTTTTTTTTTAAACTTTTTTATTCATTTTCAATTTCAGAACAGGATTGTAAACAGCTTGCATAAATGAAGATAAACAACAGAGTCCATTATAACCTAAACCCCCCCCCTTCCCCCCCATAGGTATAGCACCCAGAAAGCCGTTCCCATTCTCTTCTCTCCTGAGCCAGCTTCTATCCACCAATGTCCAAAAGTTTGAGTCTCTGCGGACACCATTGTTCTCTAAAATCCCCTTTTAGAAATTCCAGGGTCTCTCCCCATTCCGCGTGGAATGTCTCCAGTTTATTGTCCGCTGCGCAAGCAGCCCATTCTAGAGAGACAATGTCCCAAAGTTTCCTGAGCCACTCCTGCTCCGTCGGGATCACGGGGCTCTTCCATTTTTGCGCAATGAGGGATAGGGCAGCCAGTACAAAAATCGTCGGTGCTTTGCGCCCGCCCGGTCCTACCCCATTAGCCCCCAGCCCGACTCCTACCCCGCTTTTCCCCAGCAAGACTTCACACGGATGTCGGAGGGATCCTCCTCCCAGTGCCTGTGCCGTGGCCTTCTTAAGATCTTCCAAAAGGGCTGAATAACAGCGCAATCCCACCAGATATGTGAGGCCGTGCCCCTCTCCCCGCATCCACGCCAACAGTCCCCGGAAACAGCAGGGTTCATTGCTTTGAGACGGGCGGGAGTATAATGCCAACCCAACAAACATTTATACCACACTTCTCGGACCTGGATTGCCTTTGCCAATTTAGGGATCCGCGCCCAAAGCCTTTCCCAGTCCGCTGGCACCAAGGGAGCCTCGGTGTACCTCTCCCAGTAAGCCATATAGGGCCAGGTAGTTCGCGGGGTGCCCCTCTCAAGATGCTTATAAAGAGCCCCTATCAATCCCCTAGTGCCCTCATTGGTTGTTAGGAACCTTTCGAAGTGAGTCAGATCTCTAGTGGCTGCCTGCCTGACAGCCGGGGACATCACCCAGTGTCTGATTTGGAAGTAACGATGCCGCTCCTTTTCCCCGAGACCAAATTCATTTTTACATTCCAGGAACGTTTTCACTCTACCCCCAGTGAACATGTCCCTTATGATCCTACATCCCCCCTCTTCCCACGCCAAAAAGGCTCCCACCTCCACCCCAGGAGTGAAGTCCCCGTTGCGAAAAATAGGTGTAAACGGAGAGGGAAAAGTCGTGATCCCCCATCGTGCTACTGATCGATCCCAACATTCAACCACACTCTTTGTGATGTCGCTCAGGTAAACATGGGAGGGTCGCAACCGTTTCGGGAGCCATAGTACCTCCCCCAAGTGGTGCCTAGCCACCGCCCGATCCATCTTCACCCAATGTTTCTGATATTCCTCCGCAAACCATTCTCTAATGATTCGGAGCTGAGCCGCGTCGTGGTAGCGACGAAAGTCGGGGAAGGCCAATCCGCCTCTGTCTCTAGAAGTAGTGAGGAGTTGCCTAGAGACCTGCGGTCTCTTCCCCCCCCATATAAACCCTCTAATCAGTCCGTCCATCCTCTGGAAAAATCTCTCCGGGACCCTCAAGGGGATGGCTTGAAAAAGGTAGAGTACCCGAGGGAGTATCACCATTCTGAGAGCCGCCCCTCTACCCAGCCAAGAGATCGGAAGGGCCCTCCACCTTTGTAGATCTTTCCGGATTGCCAAAAGAAGCGGTTCGTAGTTCGCACCGTACCAACCCGCCAGGGAGGGGGTGACCCGCACCCCTAAGTATCGCAGCCCGGAGGGGCTCCACTTAAAGGGAGACAGCTCCCTGACCTCTCTCACCTCCCCCTCTCCCAGGGAGAGGGTCATCAGTTCCGATTTCTGAAAGTTAACTTTAAGGCCCGAAACCTCGCCAAATGAAGCTAATAGTGTCATACATGCTGGGAGGGATTTTCTAGGGTTGGTAAGTGTGAGTAACATGTCGTCGGCGAAAGCCGCCACTCTATGCTGCCATCCCCCAAATGGAATTCCCTCTATCTCTGGAGATCGACGGATGGCCGATAGCAGGGGTTCTAAGTAGATAGCGAACAACAGCGGGGAGAGGGGACATCCCTGTTTCGTTCCCCTCCGGAGGCTAAAGGGCCTAGTCACTTCTCCATTAACCACTAGGCGTGAAGTGGGATTTTTGTAATTGGCTGCAACCAGGTTAATAAAGCCCTCCCCCAGACCCATCCTCTCCATTACCTGAAATAAGAAGGACCACTCAACCCGATCAAACGCCTTCTCAGCGTCTAACGCTAACAGGAACGCCGGGATATCTGATTTACGGGATTTCTCGATGAGGTGGGCTACCCTCCTGATATTATCCGCTGTCTGCCGCCCCATGACAAAACCCGCCTGGTCCTGATGGATCAGGGAAGGCAGGTGTCCCTCCAACCGCCTTGCCAGGACTTTAGTGAAAATCTTGGCCTCAGTATTGATGAGGGCTATCGGACGGTAAGAAGTGCAATCTTCCGGATCCTTCCCTGCCTTGTGGATTAGGGTGATCTTAGCCTCCTACATCGATCGGGAGATGCCACCCTCCGTGATAAACGAGTTAAAGAGCTGGGTCAAGTGAGGGACCAATAGTTGAGAAAAATTTTATAGAAGGAGGCCGGGAAGCCATCGGGACCCGGCGCTTTATTGCGGGGAAGAGCCGTGACGACTGCCCTTACCTCGTCCTCCGAGATGGGGGCACCCAGTTCCTCAGCCACGCTCCTAGGGACCTGCGGAAGACGTATATTCTCGAGGAAAGTTCTCTGTAAGTGAGGGGAAGGATCCTGAGAAGAGTATAGGGCCTCATAAAATTTCACAAATCTTTCCCTTATCTCGTCGGACCTAGTCAGGCGCCTGCCCCCCTGGTCTTTAAGTGCGGTAATTACTCTCTGATCCCTCTGCCCCCTTAAAAGGCGAGCAAGCAAGGTGCCTGTCTTGTTGGCCTTAGCATAAAAGGTATGCCTCATCCTGAGGAGGGCACCTTCAGCTCTCTTAGTCCTCAGAATCCCCAATTGGCCCTCCGCTAGTCTGTAGGCCCTAAAGGCCCTCCGCGTGGGGGTAATACGCAGTTGGACTCTGGCAGACTCCACCTCTCCCTCCAGCTGGGCCTCCAGCCCTCTCATCTGCCTATTCCTCTCCGCCCGCAGGGCAATGAGGTCTCCCCGTATAGTCGCCTTGAAAGCATCCCACCTCACGCCCAGGCTCGTGTCGGTGGGCGCGTTTCTCTCAAAGTAGTCCCGAATTTTGTCCTCCAACTCGCTGCGTATTCCGGGGTCTCTCAAGAGCTCTCCCGGAAGTCTCCAATTCCACACCCCTGGCCCGCGTCTCCCCAGCCTCAGTACCATTTCCACAACCTTATGGTCGGCTATCCCCAGGGGGCCCACCTCAACCGCCTCCACCGCCCCCAGCAAGCTAGCGGAGACCCAGATATAGTCGATTCGAGATTGGGATCTATGAACATCAGAAAGAAATGTGAAGCCCTCCTCGCTCCCTCGCAGTGATCGCCAAACATCCCGTAGGCCCGCCCCCGACCATCTCTCCCTTAACTGGGGGGAGGCCACTGCACCTCCACCTCCCTCCCCACCTCTAGATCGATCTCCCCCCCTATCCCAAGCCAGGTTAAAGTCCCCTAACAGAACCACTTGGCCTTCAGCAAAATTCTCTATGGTGTTTAGAGTGTCTCGCAGAAATTGGTCCTGGCCTGCATTAGGCGCGTATATTGACCCAATAGTGTAAGTCGAACCCATTATGGTCCCCCTCACAACCACATACCTCCCATTGACGTCCCTGAGAACGTCCTGGAGCTGAAAATGTATCCTCCTGCTAAAGGCTAGAGCCACCCCTCCCCTCTTCGTGGGGCCCGACGCAAAACACATCAGGGGATATCCCTTAAGTCTCAATCGAGTCTGATCACATTTCCTTAGGTGGGTCTCTTGCAAAGCCAGTACGTCTGGTTTATGGGATCTCACATAGTGTTCCAGCTTTGCACGCTTGAGGGGGGGAGTTCAGTCCCCTTACATTATGTGTTTGCCACTTGAATGTAACAACTGGGCATATCGAGCCATCAACCACTTACGTGCCCGGATAGCCTGAGAGAGCCCCAGATAGACTTCCCTCCCACTATGTGATCCTGAACCCCCATCTCCGCCCGCTCTCTCCTTCCCAGGTGGTCACCTACTAGAAGCCCAGCTCCAGGGGTACCGCTTTCCTGACGTGTGCTATACCGACCCGCCCCCCTTCCCTCCTCCCCCTTTCCCCCCCATGCCCGCACCGGGCAACCCTCCCCTGTTCAACCCCCTGCCTTCCGATCCCCAACTTGGAAGGCGTACCAATTCTCCCCCCCAAACCCCTGGACTCTCCTGTCCTTGCGTGATCCAAGAGGTGCAGCCCCCCCCTCCCCGAGACCGCTGAAAGCTTTCTTCCCACCACCCCCCTTTACACAAACCAAAATCCTTTCACACCTTCTCTGCCGGACTGCCCCCGAACCGTGGACCACCCCCCCCCCCGATCGGGCCTCTCTCTCTCTCTCATCCCGCGGGCGCCTCCGCGACATTTTCTTCTTAGAGCTGGCGCCCACCGTGGACCACGTCCACGGTCGAATTCCATCTCCCAGGGTTGGGCGACCATCTCCGGTGGCCCCCCCCGCGTCCTCGAGGGGCAGATTGATGATGTTCGCTGCCTCCTGTACACTGGTAGCCCTCCTTTGGGCACCTTCCCATTCAAACAACAACCCAAACGGGAAGGTCCACTTGTACTTGATATTCTTCTTTGAGAGTGCCCCAAGAACAGGGCGCATTGCCCTCCTTTTCACCAGAGTACTGTTGGCCAAGTCTTGAAATAACGCAATCTCCTGGCCCTCATAAAGCAGAGGTTCACGCAGTCTAGCCGCCCGAAGCACTGCCTCCTTTTGAGCATACCGTGCGAATGCTGCCAGTACGTCCCGTGGCCTAGCATCCCAGCCGGGGGGAGGCCGGCCCACTCTATGCACCCTGTCCAGCTCTATCTCCTCAGGGTCATCTCTCCCCAGCAGGCCCACACAAATGTTCTGTATTACACCCTTCAAGTCCCTATCCGTGACTGATTCAGGAAGGAGTTTCACCCTGATATTGACTCGCCTCGACCTATTCTCCAAATCCTCTAGTTGGGTTTCTAAGTTGCGGGTCGCTAGGTCGAGGCGGTCGATCGCCTCTCCGGCGGCCGCGCCATCTTTTTCCAGTTCCTGCAGGCCCCTCTCCAGAATATCAGTCCTCTCGCCCAATTGGGCTACCTCCTGTTTAACCTCCCCGAGGGCCGCATTTAGGTCCGACCGCAGCAGCTGGAACTGGTCCTGGACCGCTTTGGCTAGAGTCTCTCCCAGGGCCTGCATTTCGCCTCTGAGGTCCCCCCTTGTTAAGGGCTCCCGGTCCCCCGCTCCCGGCATCTCATCCTGTTCGGGGCCTTCTCCGCCGGCAGCCTCCATTGCCGCTGACCACAGGGAGGGAAGGGTGCCCAGTGGGTCCCCCCCCCCCTCTGTCCGGTGCGTGATGCTCTCCCCCTGGCTCTCGAGGGCATTAGGAAGCAGGGTTAGCCTGCCAGTTCATCCGGGGCAGACCACAGCTCTCTCTCCGGGTGCCTCCCGGGGTCGCTTGCCGCTTCTATGAGGGGTAGGTGTCCGGAATACCAAGGGCCCCGGTGGTCTCACTCCCACTCTGGTGGGGGCCCGCGCTGCATCCACGAGTCAAAGCGGGCCGGGGGGCTGAGGTTCCAGGCCCGCTCCCCGAGCCGCGCCCCCAGAATCTCCAGCAGCAGCACCGGGGCCGAGCCGCCAACCCGGGGGCCGCCTCCAACGCTCGTCCCCCCCCCCCGCTCACCGGCCCCGGCCGCTCCTCACCTCCTTCGTTACGAGCCGGGAGGCCCTCTCCTGCTCTCTGGAGGGGCTGCTCCTCCAGGCGCCTCACGCTTCCTCAGCTCCCTCGAGGCGGCTCTTCTCCTCGGGCAGGCACACTCCCCCACCGGACTCAGCCGCAGCCAGGCCCGACCCCCTCCGCCGCGCCGACCTCCTCCGCAGGCTCCACTGCTCACGGGGCGGGGGGCCGGGCTCCTCTGCACGCGAGGCGGCGGGCCTCTCCCGGCCGCCCGCACCAGTCACCGCTGACTCTCGCCGCGGGGCTCCGATAATGAAGCGTCCGCCTCCGCCGGCTGCCCGTTCTCGCTCCCGATGGAGCACCGAGCCCTCGTAGCCACTGGAAGCCTTCAGGGGGGTGGTGGATCCCTTAGGAAGGCCTTGGGGTTCGGGAGCTGCCGTCGGCACGTCAGTTACTGCCGGCGGCCATCTTGAATCCGACATTAACTTTTTAGTGTTTGAGAAAATGCTCATAAAAAGAATCTGGTCACATTTAAACATAATGGATCATGGATAATGGAAAAAGTTAAATGTGTGCATCTCATGTGGAAGTTAAGAGTTGTAGTGCACTGTATAATCACTTCTTGTTCCCCAGCAGTAGGTCCTGCTTACTGGGTGATACCCGTCACAGAGGAGCTAGTTTTAAGTTTCATGACATCAATTTCAAACCCTGCCCTGAGTGCTCATATAAAACAAGCATTTCCGGCTCTTCCTTCCATTTAGGCGATTTCCAACACCATCTGGGCCCACCAAAAAATGTGTGAAGTTGGCAGAGCGAGTCTTTGAGGGGCGCTAGTCCACTGTACCCATTACCCTGGTAAATACTGCAGTTTTACCACAATTTACCAGGGCTATGTCTAAATACAACAGAATTAGCAACGTAGTTTTAAAATGTGCATAAAAAAAAGCAAAGTGTGGCCCAAAAGCCTCAAATCTCCCTTAAGTGTGTGCTTTGACAGAATTCTAAAGACCTGAGAGATATGAGCATTCTGGTGATTTACATTTCTTTCATTTCAAGAAAAAAATAGCTGCTCCGTATTCAAAAGTCTAGGAAGCCACGCCATCGAAAATACTTTTTTTAAAGGCCATAGGCGAAATTCAGCACATTGAAAGTAAACACGCATGTGGAGGGAGGTGCACCTTGCGATAACGGTTATCTCCTGGCCCTCACCTCGAGGGGCATCCATGCCCCGGTCCGTGGCCAGTTCTAGCATCAGATAAGGGTCCCACCCTTCTATTTTCTCGTAATTCCTCAATATCACGTTGTTACCGAGATGCATCGGGTCAGCGGGGTCATTGAAGTTCTGGAGGCCGCAGCACGGCACAAGGAAAAGAACCGAGATGCAGCGTGGCTGCTGTTCGTGTGACAGGAAAAACATGACGAGGGGCCACTGCTGATGACCAGGCTGCGCGCGCACCACAGAACATTTCCCGCTCGAGCGGGGTTTCGAAGTCTACATTCGCTTTATGGCCATAGCGCCGCGCGCACGCTACCAACCGTTTCCCGCTCACAGCTTCCTTCCGGCGCGAGCGCGAGCGGTCATAAGGTAGAACATTCGAGGCGGGGCGGGAGATCATTAGAACGCCGGGCTGCCACCATGTCCTCACTGCTTGCAAATGGGCATTCGCGTATAATGACCAGACGGACAGTCCGGGGAAATCGGGTCCCGGGATGTTTTTCATTTTTGAAACGCCGTCCTGGGTTTGCATGTTTGGGGGGCTACGGTAATTAAAACCCAACCGTAATTATTTTTCACAACACTTTCAGAATTTTGAAGTTTTGGCTCGAACCCCCAACCGCTCTCATGTAGAAGTCAGAACACTTACTGACTGTGCCACACAGACTGGCTTGTAAGTTATTGTACAGCAAGCCATGTAATATCAATTAAAGCGCACGCTCCTTTTGAATTAACATGCCACGATTCACAGACAAAACTGCACAAATGAGATCATGTGCAGTTTATAGAAAGGAGAAATGCTGGAAATATGGTTGGGGGTGGTTGTGGGGGCGTGTTGGGGAGGGCCGGTAATTGGTGGGCTGCAATGGGGTAGTCTCTCTTTTATGTTGTTGGCCGTCCCGGTTTTTTGTTTTGAAAATCTGGTCACCCTAGCATTCGCGCCACTGTGACGTCTGCAAGAATCATATTTAGGCTGGAGGCAAACAGTATAATAAACACACAAAAATAGGGGGCACATCATATAACGGAAAAACACACCTGAACGTCTGTTTGCGCGCACTATAAGGAAGACACGTGACGCTAAGAATGAGTGCGTTACATATGGATATTGATATTTTATTTCTATCGCGATCTTACTAGGCCCAGTGACATTGAGAATGCGCAAGTGCATGGGAGAGGGGGAGGGGAAAAGTGCATGGAAGGGGGGAGAAGTGGAAAGTGCGAAGCAGAGGAGAAACAGATAAATAATAAATAAATAATAAAGGCAACAAACAGTTTTAGTGCAGCCAGCAATTTACAAGTGCTAGGTTTAAGGCAGCAGACAGGGTAGGTCTGATAAGTGCAGGAAGAAAAAGGGGGGGGCTGTATGCGTACAGATACAGACCCCAGTGCAAGGGGTGGCCCGGAGGCAGTGCGGGAGGGTGGCAGGGTGAGCCGGTACCTTGGCCCGGAGGACAGAGGGTGGCCAGGTGCACGGTGCCAAGAGAGAACAGATCAGCAGGCATACTGATACATACTGAACATAGCACATACTTGCCAACATGACCCATTTCAATCTGTAGGTGTGTATCCAGTCATGGATTTTTCTTTGCATTCTGGGATTTGTAGTAATTATAAAACTCGGAAGACAAGTCCCAGAATGCAAAGAAAAAAACAGGCCCGGATAAGCACCTACAGATTGGAATGGGTTATGTTGGCTAAATCCGGATTTATTGCATGTAAACCGGACAACAGAACAAATCTCAAATACGGCGACTCCAGTCCAAATCCAGGTAGGTGGCAACCCTAAGTTCAAGCGGTATCTGTCTCCTGGGACAACAGCAGTCTGAGTTTCAAGCCTCAGAAGCCAGGGATGCTGCTGGGAAGTGGTGTGTGTCATCCAGAGCTGAATTGGCTTCCTGAAGTGTTTCTTGGAGCTGTCATTTACAGCTTGGTTGCCAGAAAAGGCTGCCAACAGGCAGCAACTAATGGAAACTGGGTCATTGGCGCAAGTTTACCTTCAGTGGTCCTCTCAAGTGAAAATTCCAACTCTTCATGCAAAGCATACATGTTGGGGTTGTTAATTTTGATGTACCATATGCATTTTCATAAACAGGTCTCCCAGACGATTTGTTTTATTTGTAAAAGTATATGTTAATCGTATATTTATAAAAAAAAATCCAAGGCTGTCTGTTTGAAAGCGCAGCATTTTTTAAACGTTATTTTCAAAACTGGCCATTTTATTTATACTTTTAGAAAACTATATGCTGTTTTTATAAATTAACAAAACAAGCAACTGTAAACAATACAGCCAGCCTACACTACACTTCAGAAACTTGCTTAAACCCATGGAAGGAGGCAGCAGTGGGCAAGAAGCTGACTAGTGGTCAGTGTTTTCTTTTTAGCCAATGTCAATCTGCATTTGCTTTGCTGAACACACATTTGGAAGAAGCTGAACTACAAGTCACAGAATGCAAACCGCTGTTAAATGAACAGCTAGAGCTGGATGGGGGAGTGTCAGACAACTTCTCAATGCTTGAAGCTTTATCGCAATGTAGTGCCTTCTCTGTAGCTGACAAATTGCTAGTGAGAGTTAAACCATTCATTGGTTCCCGGGCCACATCAATCTTCAAGCCTGCTACTTACAGATCTGCATTCACATTGGGACTGTAGAGAGGCAGATGTACAAGTCATCTCTAGTGCCCGCCCCCTCACCTCTTTCATACTGGAATAGCAGCAAGAGAGCACTGTGTGTGACACCAGGTATTGTCCCAATACCACATCGGAGATATGAGAGACATTGTGCACTTAGAAAACCATATTGAATGTTCCCTTGCACTGACTTGGTGGACATACACCACTGGACATAGAAGAACTATAAGAGAAATTAGCCAAGAACAAAGTGACATCATTAAGAGGAGACGCAATGACGCACTGAAACAACATGCAAACACTTGACAACTGAAGATGTAACTGAAGTAATAAGAGAAACATTTATGTAGGCACGAAGAAACCAGTGGTCGAAGTGTACGAAAAGAAGTAGTGGAACTATGTTCTCTGCTGGTCTTCCCCACTCCCCACAAACCCCATCCCTGCGCCCCCTCCCACACACAATCCAAACCGCCAAACAAACACACCTGCTATTTATGGGAAAGTGCAGTGCACTGAAGTGCAAGCTTCAACTTCTTCCTACACTTTTATTTTAAACCTAAACCATTTCAGAATGGTTTATTTTGAAAATAAAAGTATAGGAACAGTGAAACTTAAAAATAAAAAGTATGGGAGCACCGCTCCCGACTGCTCCCGCCCACTTCGACCTCTGCAAGAAACCATATTCATTGAGAAGATAATGGAGTTGAGAAGAGTGGCAGTCTGTGCAGTCAGTGTGGGGCTGTGTGGTGCTGTGGCGGCCTCGAGTTAACCAAATATAAGTTGCTTTTTAAAGAAGAACGCCTAGAAGAGCGCAAATTATCTTTTTTTGCGCATTGGGGGGCAGAGCTGGGTGGATTCACAGTTACCGCAGTAGGTGCGGCTCCCGCCAATGCAATGTAACTTTTACCTCACCTTGTTTTCTTTGATATCGTAATGCAAACCGTAGCTAATCAAATGGTGAAAAAGACGAGCATGCCGAGTTTGGTGAGGGGTCGGAGAGAAGAATGTAAGAAATCCCCCTTTGCCACGCTTGCCTGCAATGCGTAGCAGAACAAGATGAGTATCGAAAACTCTGACGGACAGTTCAATAAAGACAGGGAAAGCTCCTGTGGCCCAGAATCCACACTCTGTACATAGCACAATGCGCATTGAAGAGGTGATTCGGTCAGAAATGTTATTGTCCTAATGGATCAAGTATGTATTGTCCCGGGATGATAGCTCAGCGGCAACGTGCTCGCCTTGGCAACACATGTTCCAAATACATTTATTTATTGCATTTTTAAAGCGCTCACACAGCCCAGAGGCATTAAGGCGCTGTTACAGGAATGTGCCTCTTAGTTGCGTATTTATAACGTGCTTAATAACTGGAGGTTTCTAAGCGCGGACCCGGGGATCGAACCTGTGTTGCCAGGCAGGGTTCCGACCTTTCCCAGAGGGGGAAGCTGTAAAGCAGGCCAGCCAGATTTCCAGAATAGTCGGTGGTAATGTCCCTGGCCTTGGGCGGCTGTCTCCCATATGGGGCAACCATTCCCAAGTGCAGCGGCTGTCCTAGGGAGCACCGGCAGGGTCCCCTTCCCTTCGTAGAGGGAAATTCTGTAACACAGCCCAGACGGAGCTCCAGGATGGTCGGGGGTGATGTCCTTGGCCCTGGGTGGCTGTCTCCCATGTTGTTTGACCATCCCAAAGCCCAGCAGTAGTTCTAGGGAGCCCCGGCAGGGTCCCGGTCTTTACCTGGAGGGAAAAGCTGTAACGCAGGCCAGCCAGAATTTCAGGATGGTCGGAGGTGCTGTCTCCTGCCTTGGGCACCTGTCTCCCATGTGGGTCGACCGTCCACAAGCCCAGGCTGCACCTCTGGCTGGGCTTTGTTACAGATTTTCTCCCCGAGGAGGATTGGGGACACTGCCGGCCTCCCTCGAACTGCAGCTGGACTTGGGGACGGTCGACCCACATAGGAGACAGGAGCCGACGGCTGGAGGCACCAACTCTGACCATCACAGAATTCTGTCGTTACAGCTTTTCTCTCCGGGAAAGGACCGAGACCCTGCCCTGGCTTCCTGGAACCGCTGCTGGGCTTGGCAACGGTCAACCCACATGCAACACAGCCGACCAAGGCCAGGGACATCACCCCCACCATGCTGGAGCACCAGCTGGCCTGCGATTTCAGCGTTTCCCAACCACATAGGCCGGCATTGTGCCAATCCCTCCAAGGAGGGAAAAACTGTAACTCAGCCCAGCCAGAACTCCAGGACGGTTAGGGGTGATGTCCCCAGCCTTGGGAATTCATTTCCCATGTGGGTCTACCATCTGCAAGCTTAGCGACAGTCCCAGGGATCCCCGGTAGGGTCCCCATCCCTTTCTAGATGGAAATGCTATAATGCAGCCCAGCCAGCGCTCCACAAGGTGATGTCCCTGGCCTTGAGTGGCTGTCCCTCATGTGGGTTGACTGTCCACAAGTCCAGTGGCGGTTTCAGAGAGCCTCGGCAGGCTCCCCGTCCTTTCCCAGAGAGAGAAGGTGTAACGCAGCCCAGCCAGTGCTCCAGGATGGTCGGGGGTGATGTCCCTGGCCGTGGGCAGCTGTCCCTCATGTGGGTTGACCACCCAGAAGCCCAGCAGAGGTTCCAGGGAGCCGCGGAAGGGCCCCTGTCCTTTCCCAGAGAGAAGCTGTAACGCAGGCCAGCCAGAATTAAATGTGGATGGTCGACCCACATGGGAGACGGGTGCCCAAGCCCTGGGACATCTACCCCGACCATCCTTGAGCTCTGACTGGGTTGCGTTACACCTTCTCTCTCTGGGAAAGGACGGGGAGCCTGCCGAGGCTCTCTGAAACCGCCACTGGACTTGTGGACGGTCAACCCACATGAGCGACTGCCACTCAAGGCCAGGGACATCACCCGACCATCCTTGAGCTCTGGCTAGGCAGCATTACAGGATTTCCCCGGGGAAGGGATGGGTACCCTGCCGGGGCTCCCTGGGTTTGCCGTTGGACTTGTGGACGGTCAACACCTTTTCTTTTCCACCCAGGTAGATGCACCCATACATGTGAGGTACTGTTTTCATCCCGACACCTGTGGGAATGTGGGAAGGTAGGACATGTGTTGTTGGTGGCATGTTTCTGTGGTTTCTAGGTGGGAAATGTCTGGAAATTGTGTTTTGTTTCCTACATTTTGGAATTTGCTGGGGCATATGGGTAATACATTCTAGGGCGATATATGCAAGTGAAGACCTCTGTGGATTCCCACGAGTGTCTTCTTTTCAGAAATGCATGGGGTTCCCTGTTTTCCTTGGTGGCTACGAGACCCCAGGCCCAAATCTGTAAATTGTCCATAAGAGCAAATTCCTGCAAAATCTGCTCTCCCGAAACACTTGAAGATACAAGTGGTTTAGCCTTTTCCCTTTGCGCCCAGGTGGGTGCACCCACACATGTAAGGTACCGTTTTCGTTGGGACACCTGTGGGAATGCGGGAAGGTAGGACATGTGTTGTTGGCTGCATTTGTCAGCAGTTTCCAGTTGGGAAATGACTGAAAATTGTGTTTTCTTCCCTACATTTTGGACTTTGCCGGGCTTGTGGGCAATGAATTCTAGGCGATTCAGCGCAAGTCAGACCTCTGTGGATTCCCACAGGTGTCTTCTTTTCAGAAATGCATGGGGTTCCTTGTTTTCCTTGGTGGTTGTGACACCCCTGTAGAGAAGGAGCCAAGTACCCCCACCTCAACCACCTCGCCCATATTGCCTATATGTTGGCAACCAGAGTGTGAGACACGTGCAGTACCAGTGAGAATACCGATACCAAGGAGGATTCTGGAAGCAAGGTTCCCATTGAGAAAGCCATATCAGCATACAAGACAGTACGATGGCCATTTGAATAAAATTCCAGAAGAAGTCGAGCAAATGAATGAAAGAGCAGATTGGTGAAGTCACACGAAGCAAGGCTGGCGTACATAGAAAAGACACAGAGAAAAGAGAATGGCTATATTCTATAAGGCATCAAGAAAGCATCAAGGATAAGAGACATCTCGGGCTCGAGGTGAAGAAGATTATGCCACAGAAACGATGAAGATATCAAGTTATTTTACACGTGTACAGATGCAAAGTAACGCAAGCAGATGAAGTAATCTTAAGGCTAGCTATGTAGTGAATAGATTGCGGCCAGCGCCAACGTATATGTATATAGGAACAAGTAAAGTGTGGATTATTCCACTACATCTTATAGCAGCGCTGGACCAGAGAAAGAAGGCCTTCCTTTCCTTTTCAATGTGTCGCATTTGACAAGCAATCGAAATACAGAAGGGAATCTCTGTGGGGCGAGGCTCGACCAGCCACAAGAAGCCAAGGTGGTATCAAGTTAATATGAGCAGAAAGTAGTTACAATTGTGTGACAGAATGAAACTCCTGTTCAGAGGACATGGACGAAAACAAGAAGACGTCAGAGGTCTATTAAAAAACAGTATTTTAAATGCACCAGAGCTCAAATTCGGAGTCTTCAGTCACGTGGAAGGATGAAATTGGACAAACATGATGAACCTCACCTACGCAGGAAGGCAGAGCGTGCCTCTACTCCCCTGGATTCTCCAGGGCAAAGAACATTTCCAAGGCAGAGTTCAAAGTCTTAATTGACAGTAGACTACTGAGGTGAAGATGGATGATATGCTAATTAGTGGGAAGCAATGTTATGACCAGCTCACCAGCACCTGGAAGTCTAGCCTGCGTGCTGCTAACGTAGGTGGAAAAGTACTGACGAATGTAAGAAAGCCAACCAATTGTAGGGGGCTGCGTAATTTAGGGTCCTATAGTTGTTTAACCAATGGGACGTTGTGCATTTAGTGACATTCATAGTGACATGTTTGAGGGGAGGGCTTAGTTGCCCCACCTGATGTTAAGGAGCCTATCACTGTTTTAGAGTAGTATGGAACGTATACATAGATGTTCCCTCTTATCCAATCACTCTTTTCAATAGGTTTTTGTAGTTTGCCACGTAGGATGACGTTAGTAAATACGTAGGTTAACGTCATCAGTGACGAGTTTTCACTATAAGTATGATGTTTTTTATGAAAATCATTGAGACTATGCCACGAGGTGTCCGTTGATGTCTGTTGTACTCCCTGTTTTAGATAATTGACAATAAAACAGTCAACTTTGCCAACTTCCTGAGTCATTTTGATTATTGATGTTTGAGTATCTTCTGCATCCCCATTCATCTCATAGTATTGCTACTTCGTCTTAAAGGGCTGAGTCGGCTGTCTCAGTTCACCCCAGG
Source organism: Ambystoma mexicanum (assembly GCF_040938575.1). Classification (NCBI taxonomy): domain Eukaryota; kingdom Metazoa; phylum Chordata; class Amphibia; order Caudata; family Ambystomatidae; genus Ambystoma; species Ambystoma mexicanum. Next base: position 1,222,616,788 of record NC_090926.1, on the reverse strand, counting down.
CCCAAATCTGTAGGTTGTCCATGAGAGCAAATTCCTGCAAAATCTGCTCTCCCGAAACAATTGGGGTTACCAGTGGTTTAGCCTTTTCCCTTTGCACCCAGGTAGGTGCACCCACACATGTAAGGTGCCTTTTTCTTTCGGGACACCTGTGGGAATGCGGGAAGGTAGAACATGGTGATGTGCTTCGGTGGTTTCCAGGTGGGAAATGTCTGATAATTCCCCCCTAAATTTCAGACTTGGCCGGGGCTTGTGGCTAATACATTCTAGGGCTATTCACGCAAGTCAGACCTCTGTGGATTCCCACGGTTGTTTTCTTTTCAGAAATGCATGGGGTTAGAGGGCGCTGGAGGGCCAAACAAGATGGCTGCACTGTAGCGAGCTCCCGCACGGCCAGATATTAATCCAGAATAATCCTGCATAATTTTGGAATTCTACCGCCCTGACCTGAGTCTGCCTAAACCTCCTAGACTCGCTACACTCACCAGCGAAATTTCGGAAAAAATCGGTGCCCCTGGAGACCCCTAACGCGGTAACACGCGCTCGCGGCCTGTGTCATCCGAGTAGGCCCATCCACGGCCGGGGCCGTGTGCAGTCATCAGCGCCCGAGCGTAGTCCCAGAGCGACGGGGCTCCTCCCCTCCACTGCACCCTCGAGAGAAGTGCCGTGCGGCGCACCCTTGAGCAGAGGACGAAGAACAGAGCGGGACTGCCGAGTCGACAATCTGTGACACGCGACCCGTGGTTGTGGCTGGAGCAGTCCCCAGCCGGAGGAGAGGAGGGTCGAGCACAGATCCACCTCTAACGTCCGGACCCGACACCGGGCGCGGCATACCCTGATGGACAGCCAGGATGAAGAGACGACCTGAGAACCACGGCCCTCGCTGGAGGAAAAAGATCCACACAACACACGAAGGACAGGCTGAGCCCAGCGGCGGGCACCAAGTAACAGACTGCTCGGCACAGGTACGGCGCGGGCTGGGTGGTAACTCAGTCTCAACTGCCTCGCTGCGTTCCCATACTGCTCCAGCCCCGCGCCGCACACACAAACCGCATCTGCCGCCACGACGGGGAAAACAGACCTGCGGCCCCGCGAGGAGCAGCGGGCGTGGGCTGCCGCAGCTTCTCCATAGGGTCTAAAGGGATCAGACCTACATCACCAAGCAGCGACTCTCCTACTGGCAAGCACATCACTGGGCTCCCGGAGGAGCGCATTATCAGCAACTTACACCAGAGCTGAGCTCGACTTTCAAGCTCCCTCTCATACAGTGATAACTGGCACCACAAATCCAAGCTCTTCCGCAAGGAGTAACGCATAGACGCCTCCGGCAGTCCTGGTCCAATGGGGAAGACAGACAAATCTCAGAGAGAGCTAACCTTCGAAGCTGGAACTGCCCCCAAAACCCCTAGACTCCAAGAAGAACCGGAGTCCCCAACCGATGGTGAACATGGCAGAAGGGAACGCCACAATCGACATCAAGGGTCTCTTACTGGACCTAAAGGCAGGCATCGGGAGTCTAAACAATAAAATGGACGGCCTCTTCTCTAAAGTCGATCTCCTCCAACACAGAATGGACACCCACACTGAGCGCCTCAACGAGGTGGAACAACGAGTCTCCAACCTCGATGATAACACAGTGACCATAGAAGCCAGAATCTCTCAGCTCGAGACCCAAATGAAGGTCACCAGCTCCAAGTGCGAAGATTTGGAAGGCCGTTCCCAATGGAATAACATCATGATTATTGGTGTGAGAGAACACCAGCTCGACACAAAAATGGAGGACTTTGTAGAATCACTATGCACTACCCTTTTCGGCCGAGATGCCCTCTCACACCTCTTTGTCGTGGAACGAGCACACAGAATCCCATCCGTCAAACCCATCCCAGGGACTCCCGCCAGGCCAATAATAGCGAAACTACTCAACTATAAAGACTGCGATGCCATCTTGCGACTGGCCAGGGAGAAAGGAGAGCTCCTCCACGATGGGGACAGGATACACTTCTATCCGGACTTCTCCCCAGCCGTTCAGTCCCAGAGAAGATCCTTTACTGCTGCAAGACAAAGACTAAAATAGAACCAATTCTCTTACTCAATGCTCTTCCCGGCGCGCCTCAGGGTCCAGCATGGGGGGAAAGTCCATTTCTTCCAAACACCGGAGGAGGCCAATGCCTTCCTGGATCGGGAAGGATGCCCCGGGCTGAGCACCAACCAAGCATGCATGCAAAGAGAAAGAAGCCGCAGAAACCCTTCTTGACAGTTTCAGGGTCATCGGCACTAAAACCAGAATACAAAAACACAGCAACTGGTCCAAATGTCACTGGAGTCTAGCACTCCGCGGCCGTGCAACTCGGGAAGCCCCTATCGCCCCTTGCACAGCAAAGTTAATTCAACTGTTCATTGTTAATGGGTGGGAAAATAAGGGATGGATCCGCGCCGTTGCGGATCCCACCCCGACCAAAAGCACCATCAGGCGAGTTGGGGGTTGCCTGTGTAAGGAAGGACGTTAGAGAACAAGGTTGGGAATGCGCCCCCAGACCGCCGACCCCCGTCATCCCCTCAGCTCACCGTGCTCTGTCACTCCCCCTCCTCCACTTGCTCTGGAGACCGGCAGGTGTCAGTCGCCAACGCTACCATCAACACCAGAAGATCCCTCATGTCAAGCCTAACAATAGCAGCATAAATATCCACAATAAGCAAATAATTCAAGGTTGCCACTTGGAACATTAGAGGGGGCAACCGCCCCTCAAAAACAAGGAGGCTCCTGCAATACCTGAAGAGACATGACATAGACGTTGCCATGCTCCAAGAAACGCATCTCCTTCCCGAAAAAGAGCACCAATGGCCCCGCAGCTGGGGCTGTCATAGGTACTTCTCCTCGTACTCAGCCTACGCCAGAGGAGTGGCAGTCCTGATCAACAGGCGATCCAGGTTTCGACTAGTAAACTCCATTAGGGACACCGTAGGCAGATCCCTCTTGGTGAGAGGGATAGTGGAAGGAAAATAGGTCACTTTAGTCAACTCATACGGACCCAATGTAGATGGAGCAAATAACTTTGACCGGGTCCTCACACACCTCGTAACACAGGCAGCGGGAACGATCATCTGGGGAGGTGACCTCAACACGTCCCTAGACCCAGCTAGGGACAGGTCGCGAAACACAACACTGCCGAACTCCAAGGCCGCCCTCCAAATACAGGAAATCTGCAAGGCTTATAACTTGGTAGACGCATGGAGACATAATAACTGGGAACACCGCGACAACACATTTCATTCAGCAGTGCACAACACCAGCTCCAGAATAGACTGCCTTTTTATCTCCACCGGAGGTTCGCTCCAGCCAGGGCTCTTCCAAATATTATCGAAAACCCTTTCCGATCACTCCCCGGTAACCCTCATCTGCAATCCAGCCACCTACAAGTCTCGCCTGCTACATTGGCGCTTCAAGCCGGGCTCACTGCAGGACCAAGAGTTCGCCTCAGAACTACGTGATGAGATCTCAACATTCTTGGAAAACAATGTGGGTTCAGTGACTTCGGCGAGCATGATCTGGGAGGCACTGAAGTGCTTCGTGAGAGGGGTCTGCTTGGCCAAAGAGAACGGCATCCTTAAACTGATCCATCAAGAGTTAACCTCCAGTGAAGAGCGCTTAAAAACCCTCAAGCTTAAACTCTCCGCCGTGGACGACTCCGCAGTCCAGTTCGCTCTTAAGAAAGAACTACAAACGTTCAGGACCACAGCGGAACGAGAAAGAAAACTCCTAGGCCGGAACAGCCAGATCCGTCACTACGGCAAAGGCCAAAAACCTGGAGCCCTCCTAGCAAAGCTAGTAAATTCTGACAGGAAACGCACAACGGTCGAGAGAATTCGCTCTAGTCACGGCCCAATCGTGCACACAGATGAAGAAATAGCAGATACATTTCGATCCTTCTACCAAGACCTCTACACCTCTAAATACACCACTGACACCGAAGCATTACACAGATATCTTAAAGACACTGAACTATATTGGGTAGAAAGAGATCTACGCGAACTCCTTAACAAACTCATCACGTCAGATGAAATAGTCGAGGCCATCAAATCCCCTCCCAACACCAAAGCCCCAGGGCCCGATGGTCTAACCCGGGAATTCTATAAAGCCTTTGCAAATACCCTAGCCCCCCTTCTCTCCGAGGTTTACCGTGAAGCGCTAGAATCAGGCTCTCTCCTACAAAGCACCCGAGAGGCCAATATTATCCTCCTACATAAATCCGGCAAAGCCCCAGAAGAATGTGCGTCATATAGACCCATCTCCCTACTTAACTTAGATAACAAAATACTGGTGAAAATACTTACCAAGAGGCTGCTGCCACTGATGCCGGGTCTCGTACTTGCTTATCAGGCCGGCTTTGTACCAGGCCGCAACACGACATTCGGCATCAGGAGGCTGTTCGGGGTCATGGAAGCTCTCAACCCCGATCACCAAGCCGTCGCTGTTTTACTTGATGCCGAGAAGGCTTTCGATTCAGTGGAATGGCCCTTCTTATTCGCAGTACTCACTCAGATGGGCCTAGGAGCCCGTTTCATTAAACTTGTATCCCTACTTTACAACAATCCCCAGACGACAATAGTAGTAGGATCGGCGCGATCGACTCCCATCAAGTCACAACGGGGTACCAGCCAAGGCTGCCCTCTGTCAGCATTGATATTTGCATTAGTAATGGAACTCTTGGCGTCGTCCCTACGATCCAATCAGCTCCATCGGGGACTCAGCATAGGCCTGCACAGGCTGATCATATCCCTATATGCAAACGATGTAGCATTGTTCGTCCATGACCCTGCCGAAAACCTGAACCCAATAATGAGAGAGGTAATTAAATTTGGGGCATCTCCGGGTTAAAAATGAATCATACCAAATCGATAATATTCCCGCTCACCCCCGCCACTGCACCATTTGCTGATGACTTTCGCTTTACATGGGAAACCTCATAGGTACGCTATCTAGGAATATTAATGTCACTAAACTACCATGAAGTCTTTCGGGACAACTACGAGTCAACATAAAAAATACTCCAAGAGAAGGTTAACCGTTGGAAATCTCTCCCGCTAACCCTGTGGGGCACAGCCTCCTTAGTTAAAATGCTAAATTTGCCGAAACTTCTTTACCTTTTCTCTAACATCCCCATTCTTCTCCCACAACCCTTTTTGAGGAAACTCAAGATTCTTGTCCTTGAACTCCTATGGGCAGGCAAACCCGCCAGAGTGCCTGATTCAACCTTGATATCCAGCGGGGGATTCGCTCTCCCGGACCTAGAGAGATACTATTGGACGGCGCAGGCGCAGTTCCTCGGCCATTGGTACAATACTCACCTTATCAGACCCCATGTACAAATAGAGCGGGCCCTGGCGACTCCTAACCAGCTGAGGACGGTGGTCATTAGTCAGCTCCCAATGCCCTATAACACTATGAATGTTGTCCTCACGAAATACGCTGTCTGGAAGAGACTTGCATTAAAATACAGAGTCTCAGTGAGATACTCACCCCTCCTCCCGATCAAATTCATCCCTGGGATCCCTCTAACCTCCGAAAAATTCTTCCATACCTGGGTAGCCAAATTACAGCTAAATGCCCTAGGTGATCTGTTCACTGGAGGTATCTTTATGACTCCACAACAGGTACCAGAGAGAGGAGGCACTACCGCTTTAGATAAGTTTCTTTATTTTAGAACTAGATACACCCTCCAAGCACTCTTCCCCACCTTCCCACGTGAACCCTCGACTTGGCAATTATTGCACAACGTGATTCAAACACAGGGGAAGGGAAGACTAGTTTCAGCCATCTATAAATCTATCCTAACTGATACAGCAACCATTAACTCCTGCACGAAAACTAGATGGGAAAAATCCCTTCAAGCAGTGATCCCTGAGGAGGAGTGGACATTTATACTACGACAAACACCAAAAATAGCACTAAATTCACGTCTCAAGCAAATTCATTTCAATTTTCTCCATCAGACATACTTCACCCCCACTAAAAAGAGCAAACACCATCTAGACTCACCGGCAAAATGCGAGAGATGTGGAACCTTAACTGCAGACTTTGTACACCTCGCATGGGACTGCCCCAAGTTATCACCCTTTTGGTCCCAAGTCCTTCAGACCACATCGACAATTATAGGGGAAGAAGCGCAACCCGTTCCGACGGTGGCACTTCTCGGGATGACGCAACAACTTTCTCCAGCTGTGAGGAAACCGACAGGTGTGCTACTGACCCTGGCCCGCAGAAGAGCCCCATCGGTAGCAGACTGGCGGAAAGACATCCTTTACTGCCAAGACGTCGAGTCTGATTTCATCAAAACACTGCCACAACACGCACAACCTCCCGACATCTGGGGCCCGTTCGTGGCATTCCTCATCAACGAAACAGCCGATGACGCATCGTCCTCGACAGGGGAACTTGGCACCTGATGCAGGGACACAAACCTTAGCCAAGCCAAAAAACCCTGGCATAAGTACTTATCCACATGGAGGAGGGGTCGAACTACAGCAAGGGTTGACAGACTGAGTGGTGGGGTGTGGGGGGTGGTGGGGCAGGTGGGTCGGGCGCTTTGGGAACACACTCCCTTTTCCCTTTGGAAAAATGCAAAAATAAAGGTTTTAAAAAAAGAAATGCATGGGGTTGCCTGCTTTCCTTGGTAGCTGCAGCACCCCAGGCACAAATCTGTAGGTTTGTTTGTTTGTTTGTTTTATGATTTATAATGCGCAAACATACCCTCAGATAACAGGGCGCAGCAGTTACATGTATATGCGAAGATTAGTTACAACATCGTAATTATATACATACATACAAGTATAAGTACACTATATTTAAAAATAAAGTACAGGAGCAAGCAAACAACTTACTGGCATTGGTGGTATAAACAAGTGTAGGTGAGATAAAGTATGTACAAATAAATAGTGGGGTGGAGGGGCGGTGCTCCTCGCAGTAAAACTTTTCTACTTGTTGCATTTAATGATCATTCGCTTTCAGCCATAGGATAGCGTTAGTCTGGAAGTTTTGGTAGGGAAGGTCCGTTCTCAGAGTGGGAGGTAGGGAGTTCCACAGTTTGGCTGCTTTCACCGGGAAGCTGTTGCCACCTATTGTGGAGCGATTGAAGTTAGGAATAGAGAGGCAATCTTTGTAGGCTGTTTTGGAGGGTCTCAAGGAAGTCTGTCTGTGGAATCTGTCGATTTGTGAGTAAGTGACAGAGTTTTTAAGAGAATTTTGTTGTTGATTGGGAGCCAGTTATTCTGACGGCTGCTCGCAGAGATGTGGTCTCTTCTGGAGATGCCTAATGCCGCGCTGAAGGCATTATTTTGTAAGGTTTGGATATTTATGGTGCTAGCTTTGGTAGACCCTAAATAGAGTGTTTCAGTAGTCCAGGCGAGACAAGATGAGGGCTCTGGCTAGGGTCGTGCAGCTAATATCGGAGAGAAATGGCTTAGCTGTGCGGATCAGTTTACACGTGTAGGCCGTAGAGGATGCTAAGGAATTAACCTGTTTAGTGAATGAGAGGTTTGAGTCGAGGTAAAAACCCAACGTTTTTACCTCTTGTCCTACTTTGATACTGTTACCATCGATTATGAATGAGGAATAGACAGGACCTAGTTTCTTTAAGCTAGAGGATGATGAGTTTGGTTTTATCATCATTCAGGCATAGTCTGTGTGTGGCCATCCATGCCTGGATGATGATGTACACTCTATTCACCAAGGCCAAATCCTTTTCATAATCCCCAGAAAGCAGGAGGAGGATCTGGGTATCATCTGCATAATTAGTATAGGTGATACCGAGATGATCCAGATCATCGAAAAGGGGCATGGTAAAAATGTTGTACAATGTGAGTGAGACACATGAGCCCTGTGGCACGCCACAGGTGATAGGTATAGGGTCTGCCGCTGCTGTGGGCGAGAAAACCCTCATTTAGGAAGGAACTGATGCAGGTAATGGCATCATTGGAGAAGTGAGCGGCTGTGTTAAGATGGGTGCATAGGATAGTATGGTCGACCAGGTTGAATGCAGCTGAGAGGTCTAGGAGGAGGAGTAGGGCAGTTTTCCCGTTATCTCTGATAGGTTGTCCACAAGAGCCAATTCCTGCAAAATCTCCTATCCCAAAGCACTCGGGGTTACCAGTGGTTTAGCCTTTTCCTTTTGCGACCAGTTAGGTGCACCCACACATGTGAGATATCGTTTACGTCGGGACACCTGTGGGAACGCGGGAAGGTAGGACATGTGTTGTTGGTGGCGTGTTTCAGCAGTTTACAGTTGGGAAATGTCTGGAAATTGTGTTTTCTTCCCTACATTTCGGACTTTGCCAGGGCTTGTGGGTAATAAATTCTAGGACGATTCGCGCAAGTCAGACTTCTGTAGATTCCCACGGGTGTCTTTTTTTCAGAAATGCATGGGGTTCCATTGGTGGCTGCGACACCCCGGGCCCAAACCTGTAGGTTGTCTACAAGAGAAAAATCCTAAAAATCTGCTCTCCCGAAACACTTTGGGATACCAGTGGTGTAGCCTTTTTGCTTTGTGCCCAGGTAGGTGCACCCACACATGTGAGGCACCGTTTTCATCGGTACACCTGTGGAACGTAGGAAGGCAGGACATGTGTTGTTGGTGGCGTTTTTCAGTGATTTCCAGGTGGGAAATGTCTGAAAATGTAGGGTTTTTTCCTAAGTTTTGAACTTTGCAGCGGCTTGTGGGTAATACATTCTAGGACGATTTGCGCAAGTCAGACCTCTGTGGATTTCCACGGGTGTCTTCTTTTCAGAAATGCATGGGATTCCCCGTTTTCTTTGGTGGCTGCAACACCCCAAGCCCAAATGTGTAGGTTGTCCACAAAGCCAAGTCCAGTTTTCCTGAAGGCATTTGATGTACCAGTGGTTTGGCCGTCTCCCTTTGTGGCCAGGTAGGTGCACCCTCACATGTGAGGTACCATTTTCATTGGGACACCTGTGGGAATGTGGGAAGGTAGGACATTTGTTTTTTTTCTCTTGGTTTTCATAAGGTTTTCATACATTTGCTACTGCACTGTTATGCAACCCTTTCATTTCCAAAATGTAACCTACATTTAGTCGCTGCTTTGGGCACTGTACGCTTTTGTAACCTGCACAAGTCACCTACCCTTCAAAAGTTCTGCCTGTGCTCTTTCAAAAAATTGATGCTTACCATTCCTCACCACATTTGTTTTCCTTATTTACACATGCTCAGTACGTCTGTTTAGGCCACCAGCATAAAAATCCTGTGTACCATGGCTCAGTTTTTAGCTTGTGGTATTGCTTGTTTTGTGTCCCATTACGAAAAATGTGTGCTTTCCTAATTAGAAGAGTCGGGAGAATGTAGCAGGGCATTGCTTTTCTCAATATTCACAGAAGCCGTTACCTTACAGGTCCAACCATGTCCAGCACATACCTTTTTTTCCTGTCATTTTTCCAATTATTCCACAAACTATGGGAATTTTATGTACATAGTTGTTGCCTGACCTGCACAAATCATCCCTTCCTAAACTTGCGAGTTTGTCTACTTTTCAGAAATGTATGCCTTTCTGTCTTCCTATTCAGCTTTCCTACCCTCCTCTTCCATTCCATCCATGCATGTCCTATTGGAATAAAATGGTCAAATTGCCTACCTCTCACAAAACTAATGGTAACCTTATAAAAAATATGTTTATTTGGTTTCCAAAGAAATGCAAATTCAGAACAGCAAATCATTTGTTCCTAGCTCCAACAAGGAAAAAAACCACATGCTTCTTTGTTCCTTTTTTATTGCAATTCTTTTGAAAAAACACAAATATTACCTCCCTTTTCAGTAATTTTCTCTCACCCCCATACAGCAAACTAGGATTCCTTGGTGGCGTTATGACCGCCTACATGTGGAAAGAAAAGGGGCCGAAATTGATAGAGATATCTCATATAACCAAAAGGTTACATGGGATTGAATGGCCACATACTGAAATCACCAAAAAAGGGCTTGGCCCTGGGGGTTAAAAAGACATTAAGACTTGTGAACACCATAGGTGAACTTGAACTGGGAAAAGCCGTAGTGAACCCGACAGAGGGAGGCAAACATTCGAGAAGGGTCTGAGCCCGGAAGAGGGGTTCCAGGGGTGAAAAGCCATCACCCACTGTCACGTTAATGTAACAGAGAAAATTGTTTGAAGGCGGGCCATAGTGAACCTGATGGAGGGAGGCCGATATTCGAGAGGGGTCTGAGCACGGAAGAGGGGTACCCAGGGGTGAAGCAAGTAAAAGCCATAGTGAACCCGACAGAGGGACACTGACATTCAAGAGGGGTATAAGCCCGGAAGATGGGGACCCAAGGGACAAGACTCATCACCCCAAGTGCAATCAGAAAAGGACTTTTGTTTGTTATTTTGAACCTACCAGGCCCTGCGGTAGCAAGATACTTAACCACCGAAGGTTCTGATATTGCTAGGAACTTTTTTGTGGATCTGAGCCTGGAAAAGGGGGATTCAGAGGTGTAAAGTCATTACCTAATGTACATTTGGTAAGGAACTTTTTGTTTGTTATTTTGAACACATCAGGTGCTGGGAGTCAAGAGACTTTTTGTAAAAAAAAAAGAGACTTAACCACCGAAGATCCTGATAGCTGAAAACGGAACTGTCGTCTCGTGTTGGGAAAGCTCGAGAGTGTGCTGTGCTCAGGAGCCCCGCCTTGCCCCGTGTTCAAAACGTGGGGAAAGGGAGACCCCGGATACCACATCCTGACTTCTAATTTATGAATACTTCTTTCTTGTGAACACTATCCCACACTCTTTTTGTATTTAGTTGTAACGATTGGCAATCATTCTTTTGAAAGATTCGGCCTTTTTATTTGACAAGACACCACCAGAACTGCCTTGTTATCATTTGATGGTTGTAGCTTGCGCCCATCTTAGATATAGGTTTAGAATAGGCATTTTCCACCCTGCATTTACAGGTTAATAAACACCCTTGAACTGTGATCACTTGTGTCTGACTCTACTGTTGCCACCATGAGTTCCTTAAAACATGCGCACCTCACCCCAAGCTATAGAGTGAAAGGCGCCTGTCACTGAGGATGAAAGATATTATAGACTTGCTGCATATATCCAAGGTCTTCTCGAAACTGGATCTGAACAAAGTATATCATCAGTTAGAGTTGCATCCCGATTCCCGCTACATTACCACTTTTACAACCCATCTAGGATTATTCAGCTATAAAAGGCTCAGTGTTGGGGTCTCCTCAGCGGCGAGCATTTTTCAAAATGAGATACAACAGGTCCTTCTGAACATTTTGCAGTGCCTCAATTATAGTGATATCTTGATATTTGGGGCTCCCCAAGAAGCCCACAACGATACTCTGCGGCGAGTGTGCATGGCACTTGAAGATGCAGAATTGACCCTTAATGCTGACAAATGTGAGTTTAGCAAATTTATGCTGACGTTTTTCGAATATATCTATTTTTAGTGATGGACTTCAACAGGATCAGCTAAAGTACAAGCACTAATTGCTACACCCACCCCTATGGCCACGTCAGTAGTGCAGTCATCCCTGGGCATGGCTAGTTATTATACAAGATACATTCAAGATTTAGCATCGGTCAGATCACCACTACGACTGCTCGCTGTGAAGGGATAAGAATTTAGATGGTCTCAAGAGTGCAAGGATCCATTCAGAGAAATAAAGACTCGCATTTCCTTTGACCTGCATGGCATTTTACGACCCAGACCTGGAAAAGAAATTAACAGTTGATGCAAGCCCTAGGGGCTATACTTGCATAATTCAAACCTGGTTCCTTATCACCAAGACACATAGTACCCTATGCCAGCAGAAGTCTGTCCAGCACAGAGTGTGCATATTCCCAACCAGAGAAGGAGCGTTTAGTCGTAGTATGGGATTGTGAGCACTACCACCTATTTTTATACAGGAATAAATGTACAATTGTCATCAGGCCCTCACGACTATCTACGGAAAGCCAAATGCAAAAATGCTGCCACAAATTGCACGAAGGGGAATCTGACAGCATGAATACCGCTTTGACACTGTGCATAAGCCTAGGAAAGACAACAATCCGGTGGACTTTTTATCCAGATAGCCTCTCCCGGTTGTAGAAAACCTCAACCTTTCAAAGCCAATCAGTACATTAACGACATCATTCGTAACGCCCTCCCTAAAGCAATGAATATCAATGAGGTAATGAAGGAGTCGAGCAAAGAAAATCTCATCCTACACGTAAAACAAAGAGTGCTGTCTGGGAGATGGTGAGGTTTCAACTACTCAGAAAAAGAACTTTCTGACGAAGAATGGAAGATGATGCAGACGTTTGCACTTATGAAAGAAAAACTCTCTAGATCCCCTCAAGGGCTTCTCTAGAAGAAGAAAAAAAAGAATTTCTATCCTCCTGTTTTAACATGATTAAGTGATAGAACTTGCACATGTGGGTCACAAGAGCATAATGTCCATGAAAAAAGACAACTCAGGACAAATGTGTGGTTCTATAGGATGGACTTTAAGATACAGGATGTTCTTGAAAAATGTGTCATTTGTAGTTCGGTGGCACCCCGCACATTCTCGGAACTCCTGAGGATGACATCTCTGCCACTGAGGGTGTGGGATGAGGTGGCTAGTGACTTGTGCAGGCCACTCTCAAACAGAACGATTGACAAAATGTCAAGATACCTGGAAGCACAAATTTGGTCTCATTCACAACAGCCCAGGCTATGTGATTTTGCTATGTTTGCCGAATATCTAGGATTTCAACATAGGATGATCACCCCACTCTGGCCACAGGCTAATGACACAGTGGAAAGGTTTATGGCTAACATTAACGAACACTACAGGTATGCAGCATTACGAGAGGATCATTCATGCTGGCTATCTGCACACTTTCGAAGAGACTATCGTAACACTTCACATACCACTACAGGAGTGAGTCCCTCCGAACTTATGTTCAACCGAACAATTTCAACCAGATTGCCACAAGTGTCTGAAAGGGAAGCAGAACAAGAAGCAGCTCAGCGTGCAAGACAAGCGAACAAGAGCAACAAGTTAAAGATTAAAATATATGTACCGGGAGGAAAGCTCAGCGGCAACGTACTCGCCTTGGAAACAAGATGACACGAAGCAACACAGGTTCGATCCCCGGGTGCGTGCTTAGAAACCTCTGGGTATTAAGCACGTTATAAATACACAACTAAGACATATTCCTGTAACAGCGCCTCGATGCCCCCAGGCTATGTAAGCGCTTTAAAAATGCAAATAAATACATTTAAAAAGAATATGCGGATGGTCGAAGAGGGGCTAAGGAGTCAGAAGGGCAAGTTGGGGATTCTGTACTGGTACGCCAAACTCAGTCGCATAAGGACATGCCAGCCTTCAGTCCCAGTCCATTAACGGTAAAGATAATCAAAGGTTCCAGGATTCCTGCTGAACGTCAGGGTCACCCCATCACCAGAAATGTGTCGTTTTTCCAGGAAGATTGTGAAGGACACAGCAGTCTGATTGTTCGAACTAAAAGGAAAGCTGCTCTGACAGCATTGATGGGGATACGGACACTGAAGTCAGCAGCTGCAGTGAAGTCTAATCGTCATTGCACAGAAGCCCCTCGAAACGGATGTTCAAGAAGCCGTCAAGATGGATTGAACAGATGTAGTAATTCTATGTCAAGACCGGAGGCTCGGATTATGCTTTCTCCACAACTTTACTGTTCAGCAGCAAAGAAAAACAGTACCAAATGAACATGAATACAAATCTAATAAAACTACAATAACCATGTTTTTGGAGATTTCGTAGTCCATTTCAATTGGTCCTCGAACTGACCATGTGACAAGTCCATTAACCAATAAACACAGTCCTCAATACACAAAACTCCTGTCCTCTTTCCCTTCCTCCTCTTTCTTTGCTGCTCGGCACCGAGTTAAGTACAATTTTGTAATTTCTATTACGTGTGAGTGTGAATGTGATTTTGACTAATTTTAGCACGCGAGTGACACGCGCATTGTTTATGTGATTGGCGGAGCATATCCGCTAAGTGCAGGCGGCTCCAGGGAGTTGCGGCCGCGACGGGGCTGGGGCACCGGCGGCCGCAGCTCCTCCGACCCGTCAGAGGGCACTGTATAACGGAAGGGAGAGCGCGACGGGACCGCATAGTTCCGGCGCTCTCTCCTTCGTTTTCATTGCGATTTCGATCTGTTGGTGATACGCACGAGAGATTATTTACTCCAGCGAAAGCTTTATATTAAAAATAGGAGTTGCCACAGCACGCATCGTACGAACGTAGCGTCCTGTGGAAGAACTCAACAGCGCCCCTGCAGGCTGTCAGCTGATACCGCACCTCATACGGGCACAGTCCCAGGTAAAACCTGTGTTAATATCAGCATTATATCCGTGATATAATCAGAACCAGGGAGATATTACCAGATTACCTACAATCTCGTACTGAGAAGCCCTGGTATATGTTTGAATACTATTATTCATAACATAAATACTCCACAGGGCCTGAGAATCATGAGCTCCTCCAGTGATGAGGGGAAGGCTAGTGTTAGCCAAAAGAGGAACCATTCAGACATGACTGATGTTTTCCAGAAAGCCCTGGGGGCTTCACTGGGACATAATCCTCAGCAAATAGCGCTGATGGAGGATTTGCTCCGATTCTCTCAGGGTCTGGAGAAGGTCGAAGGCCTTAAGGCACATATGAAATCTAAAGGGGGCAGTAAATCAGCCCGTAGGGCGTAAGAAGCCCACACCCCCCCGGGCTCCCCACCGAAGAAGAAAGGTGGTAAAAGGAAGAGAAAGGGTAAGTCGGTGCCTAGGAGGGGACGCAAGTCATCTTCTTATACATCAGATGAGGATGAGAAAGATTGGGAGGAAGAATACCCTGAAGATGAGGATGAAAGCCATGAGGCGTTAAAGAAAAGGAAGGAGGAGGAAGATGGTGCTGATGAGGAGGATTTCGATCCAGAAGCACAAATACATCCCAGATCGTCAGAATGGGAACCTCCCAAAAGAATTACGACATTATTAAGAAAGCGCCTGAGGGTGCCTCTAGCCAAAGAGGCTAGAAGCAAGATGAGGGCGGAATGCCCCAGACCACTCCTCCCCGAACGTGTGGCAGATACACCTGATATAGATGAGAAGATGATAACGTTTATGAGCAAGTTTACAAAGGATGTGAGGAAGGGTCTTGACAGATCCTGGCGCTCATGTAAGGATAAGATGCTTGATATGACTGGACCCCTCACAAAGATTCTCCAGATGGGAGAAGAAGCGAGAACAAAAGGGGAGCCGATAGACCCGGCAATTCTTATCGGATGGGCCCAAAGGGCGATATGCATGTTGGGGAATGCTAATCATGCTATAACCACGGAAAGGAGGAGATCTTTGTTAGTAAAGATCGACCCTAGGTTAAGCGAATTAGCCTCCTCTGAATCTGCCACATCGGTGAAGGGAAAGCTATTCGGGGACTCCTTTATCAAGGAGCTCACCAAATTCGTAAATTCCTACGCTGCCTTGGATAAGGCTCAAGCCTCACTTAAGAGGGTTTTCGGAAGGCAGATTTTTGGACGGGCCAGCAGAGGAAGGGGTCGTTCGGCTGGCGGGTTCCAATACAATCGATCCTACCAGGACAGAGCTCAATGTAGAGAACAAGAGGACCGTAAACAGACACCTTTCTTCCCATCAAGGGGTAGAGGAAGGGGCAGAATCTGGCGAGGGGAACGTCAGCAAAATAACCCAGGTGAGAATAACATTCCCACGTACAAATACCCTAGAAGTAGGGGGGAGGACGGCTCAATTTTTACAAAATTGGTTGAACATATCGGGGGATTCCTGGGTAATACAGACAGCTCAAGGTTTTTATATAGATTTTCTAGATACACCACATCAGGTAAAACCACCAAAAAGGTTAGTGATGAACAGGGAAGACGAGAGCTTGCTGGAAAAAGAATTGAGAGGGCTGGAAAGCAAAGGAGCTATTCGACCTGCATCAGGTCAGACTGGAGGTTACATAAGCAATATGTTTCTAGTAAGAGGGAAGCACAAGACAAGACCCATCATAAACCTGAGAGGTTTAAACGGTTACGTGATGTACAGACACTTCAAAATGGAAGGGATACATCTGTTAAGGGATACCCTGATTCAGGGAGATTGGTTAGCCAGGATAGACCTAAAAGACGCATATCTGACTATTCCCATAGCAGAAGAACACTGCAGATTTCTGAGATTCATCTGGGGAGAATCAACATGGGAGTTCCGATGCCTGCCTTTCGGCCTGGCATCGGCACCATGGTGCTTCACCAAAATGATGAAACCAGTTGTATCACATCTCAGAGCGCAGGGAATAAGACTTATAATATCTCTGGACGACATATGTCTGATGTGCCAGGAGAAGGAGACCCTGATAGCGCAGGTACAGGTAACGATAGACTTGTTAGAGAGTCTG
This sequence comes from Ambystoma mexicanum, assembly GCF_040938575.1. NCBI lineage: Eukaryota > Metazoa > Chordata > Amphibia > Caudata > Ambystomatidae > Ambystoma > Ambystoma mexicanum. Next base: position 1,222,600,361 of record NC_090926.1, on the reverse strand, counting down.
AGTTTTGTGATAAATTGGGAGAAATCCAGTGTAGTACCTACTCAAGCGATGGAATTCCTGGGTTTCATAGTGGACTCAATCCAGGGAACTCTCAGTCTACCCCTTCACAAGGTGAATGATATCAAGAAACAACTGAGGCACACTCTAGCGAAGGGAGAACTCTCATTGAGGGACATTGAAAGACTGGTGGGCCGACTGGCGGCATCAATACAAGCAATATTCCCAGGAACTCTACACTACAGGGCACTCCAGAGGTTGAAGATATATCACCTCAGGAGGGGCGCTTCATACGAGTCAAGAGTGACTATCTCACAAGAGGTGAGAGAGGAGTTAGAATGGTGGCTCATTCATATGGATGCATGGAACGGGAGAGCAATATTTGGTTCATCCCCGGACCTGATCATAGAATCCGACGCCAGCAGATGGGGCTGGGCAGCCCGATGCGGGAACCTGTCGACAGGGGGCAGGTGGTCGGATCAGGAGACGAGCCTCCACATAAACTGCCTGGAGTTACTGGCAGGGTCCTTTGCAGTGAAATGCTGGACCCAGGAGAGGATTCAATGCTGCGTTCTGTTAAAAATAGACAATGTCTCAGCAGTCAGATATATCAACAGACTGGGAGGGACAAGATCCAGAATACTAGCAGAACTAGTGAAGGAATTCTGGGAACTCTGTCTGGAGAGAAGAGTATCAGTGAGGGCGGAGTGTCTACCAGGCCAACAAAACGAAGTGGCCGATTGGAACTCCAGATACCTCAGAGACGCCAGCGATTGGAAACTGGATGAAGGGATGTTTCAGGAACTGATGTCTCGTTGGGGTCCATGTCAGATCGATCTCTTTGCATCGAGACTGAACAGGCAATTACCCCGGTTCTTCAGCTGGTGACCGGACCCAGAAGCAGAGGCGACGGATGCATTTCTGCAGTCCTGGGGCCAACAGAAGAACTATGCGTTTCCTCCCTTCTCCATGATAACGAGAACGCTAGCTCAAGTGAGACGTCAGAGAGCATCTCTAATCCTAATTACACCGGATTGGAGAGGTCAGGTGTGGTTCCCCAGTTTACTGGAATTGACTCATCAGAAGCCAGTGGCTTTACCCAACATAGAATTAATCATTCCAGACCCCAGAGGCCTCAATTACCCTTTGGTGGGGTCAGGAGGACTCAATCTCTTAGCGTGGGCGATTTCAGGGGATCTTGGGTTAGGCCAGGACTATCGGATGAAGCTGAAAACATCATTAACGAATCCTGGGCCCCAGGGACACACAAGGCATATATATCAGCTTGGGTTAGATGGAGTAGCTGGTTTTTGGAGAGGAACATTCATCCCGATGGAACGGATGTAGTTCATGTGGCAAATTTTTTAGCGCAGATGGCAGCCCAGGGAAAGGCGTATAGAACCATTAACACGGCCAGGTCGGCGATATCGGCAGGACATCCTAGAGTTGAAGGCTTAGCGATTGGGGAAAATCCACTAATCTGTAGACTTCTAAGAGGGGTAAAGATGATCAAACCTCTTACCGAGAAATATAGTCAATTATGGGATGTAGACAAGGTCTTGAGGTTATTTTTATCATGGCCAGATAATAAGGATCTGACACGTAAGGCAATTTCAGGCAAGTTAGCCATGCTCTTATGTCTTTTAGCATGTAAGAGATCCTCTGACTTTAGAGCCCTGGAGATTAATAGGAAAAGTATATCACCTAACGGAGTGACATTCCTCATAACAAAGAGGACCAAGACAGGGTTGAGATCGATTTCCTATGAGTTTTTTTCCAAATCAACCAAAATTATGTCCAGTCAGATGCTTAACGGCATACGAAGATATGACGAGGGAAGTAAGGCCCCAGGGGGTAACACAATTACTAATAGCAATTTGTAAACCATTTAAAGCGGTTAGGCCGGCTACCATAGCTAGATGGCTTAGATGGGTGATGGTACAAGCAGGCATCGATATTGAGAGATATGGCGCTCATTCAGCTAGAGGAGCGATGGCTACTAAAGCTTATAACATAGGGGCCAGAGTAGAGGACATTATGAGGTCTGCGGATTGGTCGAATGAATTGACTTTCAGAACTTTCTATTTTAAACCCATGGAAAGTGCAACATCGTTAGTGGTAAGTAAGCTTTGAACAAGCATAATCCGAGCCTCCGGTCTTGACCTAGAATTCAGATTTTCCACACATTCGTTACAGAAAGTCATAATTCTATTAAAGACACGGAGGTGAAGGATTATCCCACCCGATCAATCGTATGAATGAGATATTTACATGTCATGTATTGTTGATATGGATGTTTAAGGAGACATGCAGGATGTATAATAATATTAATATAATAATATTTATGAAGATATTGTTAATGCTCAATGTGGATACAAATTATTTAATATACAGTTGAGTTTTACGATTGACCCACCCTATTTTCAGTCTATAGTCACCTCTCTAATTTATATTTCTATAGGGATGGCGACGGACATCAAACAATCGGGAATATGAACTAGGAGAAGAAAAGCCAAAGATGTTCAGAACTCATCCTCGCAAGAACAAAGAAAGAGGAGGCAGGGAAAGAGGACAGGAGTTTTGTGTATTGAGGACTGTGTTTATTGGTTAATGGACTTGTCACATGGTCAGTTCGAGGACCAATTGAAATGGACTACGAAATCTCAAAAAACATGGTTATTGTAGTTTTATTAGATTTGTATTCATGTTCATTTGGTACTGTTTTTCTTTGCTGCTGAACAGTAAAGTTGTGGAGAAAGCATAATCCTTCGCCTCCGTGTCTTTAATAGAATTATGACTTTCTGTAACGAATGTGTGGAAAATCTGAATTTTGTATGTATTCATGAATGTGTGGGGGTGATGAAGCGTCCTGTCCTGTTTCCTTGTCCATTGTTCCAGGACAGGATCCACGTGAGAAAATAAAGAGTTAGTTGAAAGGTACCTGCTGGGGTCTTTCTTTGGGTTCAGTGTCTCTGTGCCTGTCTATAAGGCCTTATAATAGACCTAGAACATAAGAAACCCGCCAATATATTTGAGCAAAAAAATAAAAGAAGACGATTCTAGCTTTAGATGGAATTGTGCTGGAATTCCACACGTAGATGGAATTGTGAATGTTCGCATGTACCATACTGTCACTCGCCGTCCTGTTTGGCGTTTGTATCCGCGTTGGCGGTTACGCGCTGGTAGGACGTGCGGAGGTTCCGCTACGTGATTTTCTGTTACGCACCCTGCGGTCTAGTGGTTTTTCAACATGGCGCCGCTGGCGAGTATTTCTTTCCTTCTCTCCCAGCGATCGCCGCGTTGCAACCCCACTTCATTGCGCTAGCTCGCTTCCTTTGGGTTAACACGCTAGTTTTCTAGCCTCGACCGCTTCGGTCTCTTCTCTCTACCTTTGGTCCGCCTGCCTTGGACTGCCTTTCCGCCTCTCTGCTTTCCTGCCTTACCTTCGGCTGCACTTTCTATCTGCGGCCCTAGTTTACAGTTGGAGTTTCTCTCCCGGCTGGTTCTCCAGTGCCTTCCTTCCACTCCGCGTTCTTCTCTACGTTGGAGCTCCGTCTTCACCTGTTTTCAGCAGCTTCCTGCCACAAGAACGCCATTACCACTCCTGGCTCCGGATCCCCTCCAGCCGCCACACTCCTTGAAGGGTTTTTTCTGCCTTAATTGGCTTTTTCCCTTCGCTTTGTCTGGACTCGGGAAGGGGGCCCCAGGTTTGCTATACTTTAGCGTTCACTGTGGCTTCCTCTCGAGACAGATACGTTCTACATAAAAAGGATTATCTATCTCACCGACAACTGCAACTGGAGGATTTTGAATCAGGTGAGGAGAGTGGGGAGGAACGGGAATTAGCGGAATCTTCCAATCAGGACACATACCTGGACGTAATCGTGAACATTGGCCGGCGTCGCATCTAGATAGGATCGTGAATGACAGCAAGTGTCACACTCAGATGGAATTGTGATTATTAGCATATGCCATACTTAGATGGAATTGTGAATGTTAGCATGTGCCACACCTAGACGTAATCGTGAACATTAGCCAGCGTCGCATCCAGATAGGATCGTGAATGTCAGCATGTGCCACACTTAGATGGAATTTAGATGGAATGGTGACTGTTAGCACATGCCGTACTCAGATGGAATTGTGATTATTAGCACATCCCACACTTAGATAGAATTGTGAATGTTAACATGTGCCACACCTGGACGTAATCGTGAACATTGGCCGGCGTTGCATCTAGACGTAATCATGAACATTAGCCGACGTCGCATCTAGATAGGATCGTGAATGTCAGCATGTGCCACACTTAGATAGAATTGTGATTGTTAGCATATGCCACACTTAGATGGAATTGTGAATGTTAACATGTGCCACACCTAAACGTAATCGTGATCATTAGCCAGCGTTGCATCTAGATAGGGTTGTGAATGTCAGCATATGCCACACTTAGATGCAATTGTGAATTTTAGCATGTGCAACACCTAGACGTAATCGAGAACATTAGCCGGCGTTGCATCTAGAGGGGATCGTCAAGGTCAGCATGTGCCACACTTAGAGAGAATTGTGATTATTACCATATACCACACTTAGATAGAATTGTGATTGTTACCATATGCCACACTCAGATGGAATTTGTAAATGCTAGCATGTACCACATTTGGATAGAATTGTGATTGTTAGCATATGCCACACTTAGATGGAATTGTGATTATTAGGATATGCCATACCCAGACGTAATCGTGGACATTAGCCAGCGTTGCATCTAGATAGGATCATAAATGTCAGCATATGCCATACTTAGATACAATTGTGGTTGTTAGCATTTGCCCCTCTGCATACACCTCTCAAACTCTAACCAAACACAACCACAAGCCTATAACACAATAATCCGCACAAACTTCAGTACAATGCAAAAACAAACAAATCACACATAGACTCGCACAACAGCACACGACGACTAACGACCGGAAAACACCCCAAGCCCAGCCAACGGAGTTACCGTGTTGAGGCTGTCAACAGCACATCACTGCTCTCTTGCACTTTTCCAGCCTATTCCCACTAACTCACCCCCCTCCCTTTTTCAGAGCCGCCAGAGCGCCAGGGGACCACTCCGGTGGTGATAGTGCACGGTACAAATATCCTTTAACATTAATATTAACACTTTATTTTCCCCGTCCTGAATGAAAGCCTGCAATTACAGGCATGCAGATTATTTTTAACCTAAAAAAATATTACCTCTTGTAAGAAACCTAGTGAAAGGAAATTATTTTATTAATTGTGTCACACAGCATTCAGTTTTATTTATTCCTGCCACTTGTATCACCCATCATAACGTCTGTCAAGACAGGTGGTGGCACTCATTCTAAAGTTGTACCCATGCTCGTCTTCAATTTTTTAAAACACCCCCTTACCTTGTTTTAAACACTTTGAAACACCCCTTATTCCCAAAATGAAGGAGTCCGTAAAACAATTACAACACACTAATTCTTCATGTTTTCTAACCACCTCACAAAAAAAACAGGATAGGCAATAGACATAGATGTATGACTACAGTAAAAACAAATAAAACTGTAGACCTACTTCTATGTCTCTGACCTGATGTGGGGCGGGGGGCACTCCTCTCTTTGGAGAAGAGCGGCCAAGGAGGGGAAGAGGAAGAAAATGGGGGCGTGAAAAGCATTCACACCCCCATTCATTCGCATTAAGAGTCAGGCCGGGCCCGATTTCGGGATTTTGGAATCGGTTTCAAGCAAAACCAGGACCATAGCCACCCACCCGATCCCAGGATGGGTTTTATAAAGTTGAAAAAAACTCCCAGGACCCCAGGCGGTTTCTCAGGACTGTCCCGGGACATCTGGTCACCATAGGAAAGGGGACATTAGCATTCTCCATTTCACACTTGTGTCTGCTCCAGCCCAGTGGTAAAAGACAACGCTTAAAAGAAATATGTGTCATGGGTTTTGACCCATGTTGAATCAATAGACTGTGTAGATATGGGGATGAGCTGTCGCCGCCCATTATTCTATCCCAGAACAAACTAAATCAATAGACTGGGTGGATGTGGGGATGAGCTATCGCCGCCCACATTCACGCCAGAATAGGAGAACTGCGCAGTTGGCACGAGACCACTCCAAAGATACAACCTTCTTGTGGGGAATTCATTTTCTTAATCCCAAAAATGGTTGCATTAGCAGTACTCACCACTATCAGAAAGCCGGCGTTTTAAAACCACCAGACTTTTGTGTAAAACTGAACAAGTGAAACAAAACCATACCAAGGAAAGACTTGCCAAGAGGTGGATACAATGTAAAACTATATTCTGAAATGACTTGAAGGAAGTAATTATTTAATGTATATGTAAAAATTGTAAGTGATTTAAACTGGGAACAAAAAGTGACATTTAGCTGAAACCTGGCTTAATGAAACTGAATTCTGCCTGACAACTACCCCCGACAGGAGTTGATACTGGATCAACAGCTGTGTTCCCAGGCCTGGCTGCCAGGCCTGGCTGCATCCTGAGGTCACATGGCCCTGTTGATTAGATTAGGGGTGGAGCAGCTAGGGACTACAGGGAGTTGAACAAAGGCCTGTCCTGGACTCAGGCAAATGTTATATTGGGGGCGTCGTAAAAGTGGCTTCCTCTTAGGGGAAACTGGGAGGGGCATTGCCTCTGCTAGCAGCTGAGCTTGGGGGAAATGGATAAACCAGTTATTTCACCCTGTGATGTGGGAAGCCACACCCCTTTTTGACCAGGGCAAATTTTAAAAAGATAGATAACTCAAAGTGCGGACTTGTCAGAATTATATAAGTAATATCATTATTTTTGTGATTTTTCTGTGAACATTTTGAGATGCGTTAGGACCCTGTGGTGTATTCTGGGGGGTTGCTAGCGGAAAATAGGGTCTCACTCCAAATGTCTGCATGTTAAAAATCTTACACTTCATCAATTAATGTCCATACTCCTTGCGCACATGTGTGTAAATTTGGGTAAATGTCCGATATTGCAAAACCAGTTAAAAAGCGCAAAATGTTGTCATTTTTTAATGCAAGCCCCCAGGAAGATCAGAGGCGGACAAGCATGGACCATAAGGAATATACAATGTGCACATGTAATTTCAACAAATTGTATATCTGGGAAGGATGTATTTGAATCAAATATAGATTTGTGGGCAAACTGACCAGGGGAGGTTCCTCTGACCATAAAACCTACAGCATCACTCTGACTCACATTCCTTCCCCCAGTCATGGGAGAGGGGAGAATTGGGCCGAAGACAAGTAGAGAGGGGCAGGGTTAGCTAGGCCCAGGCACACACCCATTTTCAAAACACATAAAAAGAGACTGCTGGGACAGGTGGAGACATTCAATTCCATTTGCTGCGCAGCATGCTGACCGACGACTTCACATCCAGAGATCCAGACTTCAAATCCATCAATCTCCAAAGACCAGAACTTTACTTCAGAACTTAAAACAAGGGCCTAAACCAACAAACTGAGAACTCTTCTCAGCAGGCCTCAGCAACCTTAAAATCATTTGAAAACTATTCCACAGCCGGGCGAGCTGTTTGAATTCTTTTGCCAAGAACAATTGCCAGAGACCAGACCAGAGATCCAGAGTGACCCAGACCGCTGTGAGCAGAACCAGAGAGCTGACCCAGATCACTGTGAAGTGCCGAGACCAGAACCGGAGTCCAGTCCAAAACCTGACCAGATCCGTGGCGAGGCCTATTTCAAATTTATATTGTGAGTACCTAGCAGAACTGTGCAGAACCAACCTCTTAGTTAAAATAATCTAATCCAAACTATTTTAACCTAAGTAGAACAGCCTCCTAGAAATCGTGTCATCTGTCATTTGTAAAGCTGCACAACTGTCACCTGTCAATTCTGAAGCTGCAAGCTGTCACCTGTCATTTTGAGTTTACTTTAAATCCGAAAAACTACCTTTATTTAATCGTCCGTATCTCTGGAACCGTTTGGGCTAGGAACGAAATTTAGAATCTAGGCTTTCCAACGAACCTAGAACCGACTTCCAACTCCTTATACTTTTTCCGCAATCGCGAGACACGCACTCGCGAAATTTACCGCGATTTGCGATTTTGGCTCAATTTCTCCACTTGTCAAAATAGCAGCTTCATTCTTTCCTTTGTTAAAATCCATTTGCAACTTGGTAATAAATCATAGAGCATTGCTAAAGTGAACCTGAGCTCATGCCAAGTATCTCTCACTCACCCTGAACCTCCTAAAGGGAATTAAAAGTATTTTCAGCATATTTCTCACTTCATTGCCACCACATTCAAAGCACTTGGGCCTGTGTTTTAAAACTCATACCGGTTTTCTCTAAGCTTGCTGGGGTGGGAATTGAATTTCGTATTGTATTTGATTGCATTCCTGAGAACTGTGTGTGTTACTTCCATCTCCTTCCATTTCTTACATTGCATAGGGGAGGGGGGTGAATTGCCAGTGAAAAAGTGATTATCTTATTTTTTGCTAAAATCATAAAGTATTTCTGTACTGCATTTTATTCCTCATTGCTTTTCCCTTGAAATCATAAAAGTATTTTTGCTACTTTATCCATCCTATACTAACTCCTCATTGATTATAAAGAAGTGTGCTAGTGTCAGATTACCCATTGTTGATTAACATTATATTCATAAGGGCGTTATCGATTATTAATTTATTATAAAAGCGTGGTATCTATATTTTGTTTTATTTCTCAAATAAACCTTTTAAACTTGCAAAACAGAACTACTTCTTGGCTCAGTAGGGTCAGGGGGATTCTAAGAGAGGGGTGTTATATAGGGGTAGTCATCCAGAACTCATGAACTGGACATAAAGATATATCAATAAGGGTTTCCATTCAGTATCCCAGACTAGGCATTGACTTAGCTGTAGTGTTGAATTGAATCCTCTTACAAATTGGGGGCTCGTAGCCGGGGATTCCGGATTAGATCTATCACTTGTGCAGATTAATACAGTGTGCTAACTGACAAGATACATACATCCGGTCGGATCACCACGCTGTGTTACGCTGTAAAGCACTCCTCAAAGGAACGCTCTAAGGAAACGGTCTGTTTTGCAAAAATAAAATACAAACGTCTGTAAATCAGGAAGGAACTCAAATTCCAGAATGACGACACTGGTAGAAATCAAAATAGCCGGAGAGCACTTCTTACATAAGCTATTTGTGAGAGGTGAGTGGACTCATCAGGACCAAACGGTCTGGTTGCAGGCAATCGCGCAACAGGTCACTGAAACAGGGTCAGATATATGGGGAGATCAGGGTCCCCTACATGTGGACCTGAGTGAACTATATATGGCCCCTAAAACCAAAGATGAACATAATAAGATTGCCAGGATAGCGGCATATTTGTATCTATATATGGGAGCCATACAGGACAAATGTGCTGAAGGCCAAGATCTGGCAAATAGGCAACAGATGGCGTTAGAGAAGGCCCAATCTGATCTGGACTCTTCTGAGCAGAGGCTGCTCAGGAGCCAGGAGTCAGAAAAGGACAGCAGACAGTACATCACTAAAATAAAGGAGGATATGGATGTGCTGCAACAGGAAAAGGCAGACCAGGATACCAGATTTCTGGCCTTGCAGAAGGAGTACCAAGAAGGTTTGGACTCCCTACTGCAGAGCCAGAAAAAGCTGGAGCAACAATTAGATTTCAATAGGGCATGTGCCGCGCAGGTAGTCACCCTGCAAAGCCACCTAAATAGGGAGAAGGCAGAGAGCAATAAACTGATTTTGAAAGACCTGGATGCCCAGGCAGAGTTTGACCAGGAGCGCCAGAAAGCTGGTGCCTTCCAAAGGCAAAGGGACGACCTGGCGGCACAGATGCAGGCTCTTAGTCAGGAAAGGGATACCTTAGGCCAGGAAGTCTGCCACTTAAAAAGGAAAATGGAAGAAAATCACCTGGCCCTCCAGGGACTGGGTGACCTCCAAAAAGAACACCAGAACTTGTTAGAGCACACCAGGAGGGTGGAGGATGCTCTGGCAAGAAAGGAGCAGGCCAATAGGGACACAGCTCCGGAGGTAACCCTCCTGCAGCAGAGACTGGCCCAGTACTCCAGGACCAATCAGGAGGCACAGAGAGAAAATGAGGCTCTCTGTCAGCACAATGATAGGCTCCAGCAACAGGTAGCGATGCAGGAGAGACTGATAGAGTCTAGTAAGGCCTTAACTGAGGAACTGAAAGCGCAGGCTCTTGCATTGCAACAGGGAGGAGGGGCTGATAGAGACGAGGTGCGCTGGGAAAGGGAAAAGCCTGAGCATAACCTCAGGAGCCCTGGTACCAGAGGCCTTCATCTCTCCCAGTCCCTGGACTCTGCCACCCCCATGTCACCTCGCGCACATGAGCCCAGGGCCACGGAGACGGCAGATTACTATCCAGCTAGAAGTATGGGGCTCATAGGCCAGTACCTCCCAGGAATGGATGGGCGGGCATCCGGGTATGGGCACCCAAGCACAGTGCAATTTAGTGGGGAACCCCAGGAGAGTAGGCCCATTAAGGGCATCCTGAAAACCTCTGCCCAGTCAGGTCAGTGGGGGGGTACCCATCAAATCCAGGCAGCAAGGAGGGATCTGAAGACTCCTCTGAGCATTACAGGACACAGGAGACCAGGTCCCCACATTCTGCCAGCCATTCCCAGGCTCGCAGAATCCGGGAAAACCTGGAAGATCAGACGGGCACCTCTGGGAGCAGCGCTTCTGAGTCGGAGGATGAATGGACCAGGGTTACCCGAACCAAAAAGGCCAATAAGGCAAAAAGGGCCTTGCTTAAGGACCCATTGAAACAAATAAAGGCAATAAGGAGTGTCATAACAACGCCAAGTATTCTGTTTGGGAACACTTGGAGCTCAATGAGCAAATGATGGAGACTTTCCATTTGAAGGACAGCCAAAGCTGTATTCAATATGTACAGTGGACCTTCTCACCAGAATACTCCAGTTTCTTTGCGGGGCTGGAGGATCAAAACCATTCAAGGTGGTCCACATACAGGGCGGCCATCTTGAAACATTTTTCTGTGCACAGAAATCCTCAAGAGGCTCGCAAGGCAGCCTACAATTTGCAATGTGGGGAGGATCAGGCCCCACAAGAGTTTGTGCAAGAATTAAAGCGTGCTTTTGCGCAGACCACCAGAAGGGTACGCATGGATAGCAGAGAATTTATCAATACGTTTTTCCATGCCTTACCCAAATACATAATGACCCAGCTTGTGAGAGATTTTCATGAGAAAAGATCTTTAGACTGGGTCATTGAACAGGCTACCCGGATCTATGAGGTGCAGAAGCCTATCGAAAATAAAAATAACGTGCCGAAAAACCCCAAAACCAACAGCACCCCTGCTTCTGCCAAGGTGGCAGAGGTAAAGGTTGCCCCCGTTTTAGTTTTGAAGATAGGGGGGCCTAAAAACCTGCCTGCACCAAATAATTCACAGCCCAGAAGGCCCTCGGGCCAGTCACAGACAGGGAGTCGAGGAGGTAGTCCCACAAATGGAGTCCCCCGCTCCCCTGACTATGTAAGTCCCCGCTATAAGGGAAACCGACCAATCCTGGGTTATGTGTGGACTCCTCCAGCCCAAGGGGGGGATCCAGCCAAGCACCTAACCCAGGGAACTTCCCTCCCAACTTCCCACAGGAGGGCAGAAATTCTCCAAATCCTCGGCAGAACTTTTTCCCCAGGTATCCACCCAATTTCCAGCCCCAAAATCATCCATCCTTCTTTCCCCAATTCCCTGAGCCCAGACAACCTAATCCGGGAGAGGGGAGGCCAAGGGTGGAGGGGTACCACAATCTTCCCAACCAGGGGTACTACCAGAGAAGGGATAGCTACCCTTCCCGGGATCAGCCCAGGGGAGAAAATAGAGCCCCGTATCAGCCTGAGCGGGTTTCACAACTTGATCGCAAGGTCCAAAATATGGCACGAGATCTGGGTCACATACTGAGGGCTCAACAGAACCCTCAGATGAGCATGCCACCGCAGAATGCCCCAAACTCTGGACCTGGTGCTCCAGAACAATGACGGGGGCAGCACCACGATAACCAACCGGTTCCCAGGGAGGAGGCACAAGGGAAAGGGGGGTGTAAAGCCTTGGAGGAAGCTTCCTTCCCAACTTGTAAACAGCCCCTGGAAAACCAGGAACCAGAAACAAAATCTCCTACCCCTGAAAGTCTGCCACCCAAGGAGCAGAGAGGAGGTAGGAGAAACAAAGGACCCAAACAGACCCACTTCGTGGAGGAGGTACAGGTCTTCCAATTTGAGGGAGAGGGATCCTCAGAAGATCCTGGGAAAAGGATCTTCTCCTTCAGAGATGGGGGAACTCCTCCCAAGGAAAAATGGGTCCCAAGGGATGTCAATTCAGACTGGGGAGATGTGGAGACTGAGCTACCGCCACCCATCATCTCATCCCAGAACCGACAATACCGAAATCCCCTGGTTCAAACCCATCCTGGTGACTGCCTCCAAAAAGGGGGGGGGCGGCCCAGAACCGGAACCAGGGGAACCCACAATGGCTCTGATCTCCAGTTGCCAACTTTTTCTTTCAGATTCCCAAGGCTCTCCACAGAATTCTGCCCAAATCTCTTCGCTAGCAATGTCCAAAACCAGAAAGTTAGCCCACCAGTTGTCCAGAAATGTGCATTATCTGTGCCCCTTGAGGAGAAGGAGGGAAGTTACTATGCACCCGTACAAGTACAGGGGCAGGGTACAATTTTGTCACTGGTGGACACTGGATCCCAAGCTACCCTTCTGTCCAAAAGGGCCTTTGAGGAACTAAATGCAGGAAGGGGGGAGAATTACCGAATTCCTCTCACCTCTCTTCCTGGACAACTGCAGAACTTTGACGGGAAGGAAATTCCCGTTGAGGGGACTGCAGACTTGGACATTAAAATTGGGCGACACAAGGTGTAACACCCGGTCATAGTAGTGACTCCAGAGGGCACCCCTTGTTTACTAGGGAATGACCTCCTGAGAAGGTTGTCACCCCTAATAGATTGCGTAAACAAGGTCCTCTGGACCCAGACTAGCCGACCAATAAAATTAAAACAGTGTCAACCACGTTAGTTTAAACGGCACCTGCCACATGGTTGAACAAAAATCTGACCAAATAGAATTTCACTTCCAGAACAACCAAACTCCAGACGTGACAGTAATAGCAGTAGGACAACAGACTGGTGATGGGGGGTCCTCTCTATTTCTGAAAATCAACCTTCCTTCCAGTTTAAGGTGGTATTCCACACTGGAAGGAAACACCCTGAAATTTTTTACTAATCCACAATCAGAAACTCCCACTCCTATAGTCCAGAAAGATGTGAAATCAGCTCAGAGCCTGGCTGATATTCAGCAAATTGGAGAGCAGTTGTTCATCCCTGTTCAGTTAAATGATGGGAAGGACTCTGTTCTCGCTCGAGTGTGTGTGAACAACAGTAAGAGCTTCATCAGCGAAGCCATGTTCTGCCAACTCCTAAAAGATCCAGCCATTCCCACATTCAAACTGATAGACAAATGGGAAATGGATCTGGAAACACCCAATTCCAAACATCTCCTGCCAAGCAGGTGTATTCTCAAAATCTCCATTGGCAACAAGAGCATAGTCCATAATTGTTGGGTCGTGCGAGACGTCACTGCCGCCTTTTACTGTGACATTCTCAATCGCTTCACCATTAGTTTGGACATAATAAACTTCAAAGCTTGGTCCCGATTAGCGGATAATCCCATGGGCTTTAATGATCCAGAAAAAGCATTTAGGTCAGCTCAATTGCTACCTTATGCAGTTGAAATTCAGATTAAAGAGGAAGTCACCATCCCAGAAAGGACCCGACAATTCTCACTGGGAGTGAAAGCTAAAAGAGGAAAAAAATTGAAAAGCCCTGATGCTTATATTCATCTAAATGCTTCCCTCCAACAGCAAGGGTTGGGGGTAAACCCAACACCATTAGTCAACATAGAACATGACACCATTCCAATAGAGGTGGATAACAGCGACTTATAGAGTATTACTCTAGCCGCAGGCATCATTATTGGAATGGCGGTTGATGACCGACATTTCTCCATTGATCTAGGAAATGAACTGTTAGGACCAATCCCCAAGGACTGTTTTGACAGTCACAGTGATGACAAAAAAACACCAGAAAGGATCTTCACCCGGCATGGGAGGAACTTCCTGGTGTACACTTCTTGCCCTTACGGTAAGGAAGATGTGACTTGTGACTTCAAGAGGGATGAGGTGATTTTCCAGGTCCATGAGGGCTGCGTTTCCCACATGAAGCCTCCAGTCCAAATCAGCACTCTGACCAGGGACTTCTCCACCCAGCTGGAGGAGGCCGCTGAGATAGCCAAACCAGAAGTCTTTGCAGGCTTCAGGCAGATGGTGGAAGAGAGAGTCAACCTAGCTGATGCCTGCGTGACTCTGGAACAGAAGCAAAAGTTGAAACAAGTTTTCTTGGATTTCCAAGATCTCTTTGCAGTAGACTCATATGACTGTGGTCGCACCGACATCCACACCACAACAATTCCCACGGACCCTGGAATGACTCCAGTGTTTGTGAAGCAATATCGTTTGCCTCTCGCATCCATGGAGTCCCTTACTGAAATAATTAAGAACCTTGAGTCCCGGGGAATAATCTGTCCAGTACACAGCACCTTCAATAATCCGGTGCTGGGAATATTGAAGCCAAACGGCCAGTGGAGACTCTGCGCCGACCTTAGGGAGCTCAACAAACGGGTCCATACTTCCCGATGGCCTCTGCCCTACATTGACCAAGGGCTGGCCCAGATTCAGGGGTCACAGGTATTCACAGCAATAGACCTGACCAATGGATACTGGACCTGCCTGTCAGTAGGAAGACCAATACAAACTGGCTTTTACCTTTGGGGGCCAGCAGTACACATGGACCCGGACTCCCTTCGGATACCTCAACTCCGGCAATGAATTCAACATTTTCCTACATAAGGCCATGCCCGACCTGGGTGCGAGGGGTAACCTGGCTTATGTAGATGATGTCCTAATCAAAAGTTCATCTGTGGAGGAACACATAGCGGAGATCCGTTATGTTCTGACACAGTTGAGGGCCGCCGGAGCAAAACTTTCCTTTCAGAAAGCACAGTGGTGTAGAACCCGTGTTAAATTCTTGGGGCATGAGATTACTCCTCAGGGTCTCTGTCCCCAAGAAAAGAAAGTGGAAGCATTCCGGAAACTGAAAGACCCCACCACTCTGCAGGAACTAAGGAGCCTCCTTGGACTGAATAATTACAGCAGAAAGTTCATTGAGGGCTATGCAGAGATCACCAGACCCCTGATTCATCTCCTGAAGGGGGGGTCAAGTGGGAATGGGGTCCAGAACAATCTGAGGCAGTAAGACAACTCAAGAGAAGCCTCTCACAAGTGCCTTGCCTAGCTTACTCTGTCAGAAACAAGGAATTCTTCCTGGAGACAGGGTTCTCTAATACATGCTTGACGGCAGTATTATACCAAAAGCATGACAAGGTCAATAAAGTAATCTCCTATGCGAGCAAAACTTTATCCTCTGTGGAGGAAAAATTCAACGATTGTGAGAAGGCACTCATGGCAACAGTGTGGGCATTGAAGAATTACCGCCCGTTTATCCAGGGGGAACACATCATAGTGGAGACTCCACACCAGCCTCTGCAATATCTCCAAAGTGACAGAATCCGGGCCGGAAATGTGAGTAATTCCCGAATTACTTCCTGGATTCTGTCAATGCAAGGCTTTCCTGTGGAGGTCAGATATGGCCAAAACAAGAAGAGTCCCCTCGCGCAAAGTCTGGCTGACTTGCATGATTGTGCCAGAGAAAACTGTCTCGAGGACGAAAGCCTAAAAATCAAGGACAACATGGAGGCATACCTTAATTCCCCACACAAAGTCTTTGAAGAAGACAAGTGTGAGGGAATGCCCACTGTCTATGTGGATGGATGCTCGTACCATGTTGATGACAACGGGGAGAAAGAACTGGTGGCCGGCGTAGGGAATGCATGGGTGAATGAGTCACCACAACCCTCCGCTGGATACAAAATTGGTCCCCGAAGTAGTCAGGTGGCAGAACTGATGGCTCTGCATCAGGCCATCCTCACTGCTGTCCGGCATCAACTCCACGAACTGGTCATAATCACAGATTTGGATTATGTACGGAACGAGTTCGTGGAGCACCTGGTCAACTGGAAAACCAGAGGCATGTTATGTGCTAATAACAAACCCCTGAAACATGGGAAGTTAATCCAAAACATTGATGATCTGGTCACCTCGAATGGGATGACCATCTACTGGAAGAAGATCAAGGGTCATTCCAAAGTAGAGGGACCAGACAAAACTGGAAATGACTTAGCTGATCAGCTGGCCAAAACCGGGGCCATCCAAGGGGATCTAATCGAAATAGAGTCCCTGTTGGGGGAAATCCAGGTCACCGCTATCACTAGGTCCCAGACAAATGCTAACAATGATCTTTCAACTGCACAATGGAGTAAGGAGACTCCTGATGCTGATTTAATTACAGCTCAGAAGGGGGATCCAATTATTGGTAAGTTTTACCAACACCTTGAGGACCCTGAGAACTTTCCCCTGACGGATACCGATTACATTGGGAAAGAGGACCTAAGAGTGTTGATGAAATGTCCAAAAATGTTCCGAATCCAAGACGGTTTGTTGGTAAGGAAATCCCAAGATGGCCATGATCAGTGGGTGGTTCCTACCTCATTCCGAAGCCTGATGTTAAGTCACGCCCATGATGCGGCCACCGCCAGTCATAGGGGTTTCACACAACAATGGAAATCTTAAGAGAGGTTGCATACTGGCCAAACATGGGGCAGGACCTCGACCAATACTTGAAGGGGTGTCTTGTGTGTGCACAATTTCATCCATCACCCCTCACACACCATGCGCCTCTCCAAAAGAGGGGGATGACACTGCCATGGTCAGATTTGCAAATCGACTTTGTAAGCCCTGTGATTCGCTCGTCTAGAGGAAACAAGTACATGTTGACCGTTACATGCTTGTTTACCAAGTGGGTGGAATGTCTCCCGGCACCAAACTGCAAGGCAGAAACAGCAGCTGCCCTGATGATTAACCACATCTTTTCCCGTTTTGGTCTACCTCAAAGGATTGAGTCAGACAGAGGTAGCCACTTCACCAGTGAAGTAATGACAAAGATGTGGGAGATACTAGGGGTTAAAAGGAAGCTACACATTGCTTACAGGCCAGCTTCTTCTGGAGCAGTGGAGAGATATAACCGGACAATTGTGAGCATATTAAAAAAGTTTGTGGCAGATTCTGGGCCAAGTTGGGATATCCGATTGCCTCTGGTCCTAATGGCCATCAGATCTACCCCTTCATCTGCAACCAAAATGTCACCATTTGAGTTGATGACTGGACGCAAGATGGTGCTTCCCCAGCATTTGCTCTACAGAACCCAAAAGCAAACGTTGATAAATGCCTCCACAACTCATGAGTATGTGTGTGGAGAATTTAAGGAAACACCTTCAGCATGCTTTTGCCTATGCTCAGCGTAATCTAGAAAGATCAGCCGAGAGCATGAAGACCCACTATGATTTAAAAACTACCCGAAAGGAATATAAGGTGGGTGATCGGGTCTATCTATACAATTTCCAAAGGGACCAGGCCAAACAGCAAAAATGTTTGCCTACATGGAAGGGACCGTTTGAAATTATAGACAAAATCTTTCCTGTGGCCTACAAGATCCGCATCCCCAAAGGCGGTTTGGCAGAGGGGGAAGACAAGTGAGTTTATATAAATCAGCTAAAGTGTTGCCATCCCAGGCACACTCTGCAACAACTGGAGGAATCCACTGGAATCCCAGAGGGGGCCGCTCCAGAGTAATTCAGTTCCAACCCTAAAATATCCCACATATAGTCTCTAAAATATTATACTCTTGTAGGCCACTGTCTTTGAATGATAACTTGTATCTCAAAAGTAAAATGTTAAGTATGTTAAAGTATAAAATGTATATGTCTGCCACACCATTAGTAGTGATGGAAAAATGTCTACGAATAGGTATTGCCGCTTTTCCTTTGTCGTCCTAGGAGAAAGAAAACCTGGAGACTGACCAAGGAGGACGATCCGGAGACCGGGAGCAGAGACCCAAGGGGCCCAGGGTACCGCCCAATCCTCCCATCAGGACCAGCAAGGTGAACTGATTGATCGACTGGAGGGAGGAAAAGATGCTGAACTGTGCCACCTACAGGATTGGAAGAAGATAATGGGGACATACCAGCGCAAGGGCTCAAAACCTCCTTTGCACCCGACTTCCCTTCAACTTGAATCAAAGCGCAGCCGGGCGGGGGGGTTTGTCATGAGTTTTGACCCATGTTGAATCAATAGACTGGGTAGATGTGGGGATGAGCTGTCGCCGCCCATTATTCTATCCCAGAACAAACTAAATCAATAGACTGGGTGGATGTGGGGATGAGCTATCGCCGCCCACATTCACGCCAGAATAGGAGAACTGCGCAGTTGGGACGAGACCACTCCAAAGATACAACCTTCTTGTGGGGAATTCATTTTCTTAATCCCAAAAATGGTTGCATTACCAGTACTCACCACTATCAGAAAGCCGGCGTTTTAAAACCACCAGACTTTTGTGTAAAACTGAACAAATGAAACAAAACCAGACCAAGGAAAGACTTGCGAAGAGGTGGATACAATGTAAAACTATATTCTGAAATGACTTGAAGGAATTAATTATTTAATGTATATGTAAAAATTGTAAGTGATTTAAACTGGGAACAAAAAGTGACATTTAGCTGAAACCTGGCTTAATGAAACTGAATTCTGCCTGACAACTACCCCCGACAGGAGTTGATACTGGATCAACAGCTGTGTTCCCAGGCCTGGCTGCCAGGCCTGGCTGCATCCTGAGGTCACATGGCCCTGTTGATTAGATTAGGGGTGGAGCAGCTGGGGACTACAGGGAGTTGAACAAAGGCCTGTCCTGGACTCGGGCAAATGTTATATTGGGGGCGTCGTAAAAGTGGCTTCCTCTTAGGGGGAACTGGGAGGGGCAGTACCTCTGCTAGCAGCTGAGCTTGGGGGAAGTGGATAAACCAGTTATTTCACGCTGTTATGTGGGAAGCCACACCCCTTTTTGACCAGGGCATAATTTTAAAAAGATAGATAACTCAAAGTGCGGACTTGTCAGAATTATATAAGTAATATCATTATTTTTGTGATTTTTCTGTGAACATTTTGAGATGCGTTAGGACCCTGTGGTGTATTCTGGGGGGTTGCGAGCGGAAAATAAGGTCTCACTCCAAATGTCTGCATGTTAAAAATCTGACACTTCATCAATTAATGTCCATACTCCTTGCGCACATGTGTGTAAATTTGGGTAAATGTCCGATATTGCAAAACCAGTTAAAAAGCGCAAAATGTTGTCATTTTTTAATGCAAGCCCCCAGGAAGAACAGAGGCGGACAAACATAGACCATAAGGAATATATAATGTGCACATGTCATTCCAACAAATTGTATATCTGGGAAGGATGTATTTGAATCAAATATAGATTTGTGGGCAAACTGACCAGGGGAGGTTCCTCTGACCATAAAACCTACAGCATCACTCTGACTCACATTCCTTCCCCCAATCATGGGAGAGGGGAGAATTGGGCCAATGACAAGTAGAGAGGGGCAGGCTTAGCTAGGCCCAGGCACACACCCATTTTCAAAACACATAAAAAGAGACTGCTGGCACAGGTAGAGACATTCAATTCCATTTTCTGCGGAGCATGCTGACCGACGACTTCACATCCAGAGATCCAGACTTCAAATCCATCAATCTCCAAAGACCAGAACTTTACTTCAGAACTTAAAGCAAGGGCCTAAACCCACAAACTGAGAACTCTTCTCAGCAGGCCTCAGCAACCTTAAAATCATTTGAAAACTATTCCACAGCCGGGCGAGCTGTTTGAATTCTTTTGCCAAGAACAATTGCCAGAGACCAGACCAGAGATCCAGAGTGACCCAGACCGCTGTGAGCAGAATCAGAGAGCTGACCCAGATCACTGTGAAGTGCCGAGACCAGAACCGGAGTCCAGTCCAAAACCTGACCAGATCCGTGGCGAGGACTATTTCAAATTTATATTGTGAGTACCTAGCAGAACTGTGCAGAACCAACCTCTTAGTTAAAATAATCTAATCCAAACTATTTTAACCTAAGTAGAACAGCCTCCTAGAAATCGTGTCATCTGTCATTTGTAAAGCTGCACAACTGTCACCTGTCAATTCTGAAGCTGCAAGCTGTCACCTGTCATTTTGAGTTTACTTTAAATCTGAAAAACTACCTTTATTTAATCGTCCGTATCTCTGGGACCGTTTGGGCTAGGAACACAATTTAACGTTCCCCTGAAAGCTTAGAATCTAGGCTTTCCAACGAACCTAGAACCGACTTCCAACTCCTTATACTTTTTCTGCAATCGCGAGACATGCACTCGCGAAATTTACCGCGATTTGCGATTTTGGCTCAATTTCTCCACTTGTCAAAATAGCAGCTCCATTCTTTCCTTTGTTAAAATGCGTTTGCAACTTGGTAATAAATCATAGAGCATTGCTAAAGTGAGCCTGAGCTCATCCCAAGTATCTCTCACTCACCCTGAACCTCCTAAAGGGAATTAAAAGCATTTTCAGCATATTTCTCACTTCATTGCCACCACATTCAAGGCACTTGGGCCTGTGTTTTAAAACTCATACCGGTTTTCTCTAACCTTGCTGGGCTGGGAATTGAATTTCGTATTGTATTTGATTGCATTCCTGAGAACTGTGTGTGTTACTTCCATCTCCTTCAATTTCTTACATTGCATAGGGGAGGGGGGTGAATTGCCAGAGAAAAAGTGATTATCGTATTTTTTGCTAAAATCATAAAGTATTTCTGTACTGCATTTTATTCCTCATTGCTTTTCCCTTGAAATCATAAAAGTATTTTTGCTACTTGGTCCATCCTATACTAACTCCTCATTGATTATAAAGAAGTGTGCTAGTGTCAGATTACCCATTGTTGATTAACATTATATTTATAAGGGCGATATCGATTATTAATTTATTATAAAAGCGTGGTATCTATATTTTGTTTTATTTCTCAAATAAACCTTTTAAACTTGCAAAACAGAACTACTTCTTGGCTCAGTGGGGTCAGGGGGATTCTAAGAGAGGGGTGTTATATAGGGGTAGTCATCCAGAACTCATGAACTGGACATAAAGATATATCAATAAGGGTTTCCATTCAGTATCACAGACTAGGCATTGACTTAGCTGTAGTGTTGAATTGAATCCTCTTACAAATGCACACAAAAAACAACTCTTAATCAGGATTTTACAGGGGTAAACCTCTGTGTTTTACACTTCAAAAAGCACCCTTTTCAACATTTTCTGGAACGAGGATACGTACCACACAACAATCTAAGTGTCACCACCGGGCAATTGCCACACTGGCTAGCCACTGGCTGAGAATACTGCAGCCATCTAGCGTTCATTACACTTCGCGTTCCTAAGTTAAAAAAAAGTTGGAGCAGATGTCTGAGAGAACTGGACACATACATTTTTGTTAGATTTTTCAATCCAGGAAAATACGGCCCAATTAAGCACCAAAGACACAAAACTTCATTTTTTTTCTCTCTTAATATATATTTGCTTATTTTATGAATAGTGGAAAGGTTTAAATTAAACCAAACCACTAATTAAAGTATATATATATCTATATCTATATATATAGATATAGATATATATATACAGGGCTCAAGTCGAGGGTACAGGTGGGGGGGACGGAGTCCACCCACTTTTTCCAGAGGGTGGACTCAGTCCCCCAAGCTAATGAGAAACATTGAATGTCCTTTTTGAATTTATGAATTAAAGCAGACCTCGGGGATAGAACCACAGTGGTTTGTAGGCCGAACACTTCACCTCTGCACTATATAACCTGATGAAAAAGAACAAAACAACTAAAGGTGAAATGTCCCATTTTGGTCCTGCAAGCTCCAGGGAAAACATTTCTATTGGTTCTTGGAGTTTAAAACATGATATGATTTGGCATTTGTAAAGCGCCTCTGCACAAGTGTTTCAAGACATGCACACCTTTTAACATTTTCAAAAACACTATTAGAGGAAAATATCCCGTCTTGGTTTTGTGTGAGTGTTGGTTTTATGGAAGCCAAATGCCATTCGTCCTGTGCAATTTGGGTGGTTATGCAAAGCCAATTCAATGAAATGTGCATATTTCACCTTGATATGCTAATTGCTGGCGACATCACATCACATTGAGTTTGTTGATGAGTCCCCCCACTTTAATTTTTAGGACTTGGCCCCTGTATATATATACACACACACACACATATAAAACTGCTGGGCGCCGCTGCAACACATCTATGCATTTTTGAAGATAATGTATGCAAGTGATTTTTTCTCAGTTGTAGGCAATTTGGCCCCTTCACATCATACGTGGGGTGTCACAGCCCTCATTAGCAGGCACCGCGCGTGGCGGTGTCACAGCCCTCATTAGCAGGCACCGCGCGTGGCGGTGTCACAGCCCTCATTATCAGGCACCGCACGTGGCGGTGTCACAGTCTCGCGCTGCACAGGCCTCGTGATACTGAAAGCAGCCTCTGCATGCATGCACGCACAGCCATAGACCGCGCAGCTTGAGAAGCACCTGCACCAAGCTGCACAAAGCCGGGCGCGACCACAATCACTCGAGGGGGTGGATGGTACGAGATGGGGGATTTAACTATCGTTTCTCCTAGCCCACGTGACAAAACCAGAACTCTCGAGTGTTAAGAGGTGCTTTTCACGATCACAGCATTCGGAAAGCGTCATCTACGCGCCCCCCTAGAGTTGGTACATTCCAGAGTAAACGCTACCCCTCTCCCGGAATGGTTTGGTCCGGGCAGGCATCTTCGTCTATAAATGGCCCATTGAGCCGCTGTGGCAGCTGCAGAGAAAGAAGGGGTGCGAGGTTTGAGAGCGGTGCAGTGAGTGTGCAGAAAAGGTACAGGGGCGCCCCAGGGCGTGTGCATCACTCCTGGGGAAGCAGCGCTGCCGTTTGCTGTTCTTGACTTTAGCTCCATATTAATGAGGCTTGAGTGATGGGTGTAATATATTTGGGAACCAGGGTTGCTTCTTTGTGCGGGAATTATTAAGTGGCCGGCCGTGGTGCAAGCTTGCCGGCGGTTTGTGGTGTTGTGCCCATTTGGGCTGGGTGGGTGGTTTTATGCCTGTGCATGGGGTACACGTGTGGTTGAGGGAGGGAGTGCGTGGGTAGGTTGCACTAGGGGCCGTTATATTCAACGCTTTAAATGGCGCCGCGGGGCCACTTTAAGAGTTTGTGCTCACTCGCTTGAGTGCGTGGCTGTGTTGTGCTCCGAGGAATGTCTGGAAATGTAGTTTAAACCTGGAGCTTAAAGCACAGTGTGTCAGTCCCACCCCCGCCCCCCAGTAACTCGGCCACACCACTCCAACACCAAACCCAGGTTTGTCACAATGGGGTGTACACCCCCTGAAGACCAGGGGTGAACTGGCCTATGGGGATCTCTGGCTATTTCCCGGTAGGCCTCCGCCTTCTGGGCCCCTTGTGTGGTAACCTGTTTTATTTCCACATTTTGTCATAGGAAAAGGGCTGGGCTCGCTGAAAATGTGTAACTTTGAACATAATTTCAAGGGTCTCTTTTGGTTCCCCGTCCACCCCTGCTGAAGACCCTTAAACAGCAGATACCGCGTGCTTGTATTATACTCTATAGCGTGGTGCCTTTTGGGGCAGGTGGCACGAGCACTGGGATTTGGTAATACAATGTGGCCTCAAAGCCTTGTCTGAAGCAGGCGCTGAACGACTCCTGCACACTGCCTCCTTTCCAGGAATTCCCAGTCCCCCACTTTCCCCTCCTTTGTGGAGTTAAAGTTAGTGTTGGGACTCGCATATGATCCCATCCATTTATTGTGTCCCTCCGGCGTCAAGATGGTGCCGAGGACAGTAATGTGGGGTACTCTTTTCGTACACATGATGGAGACATGTGGCAGGAGCAGGGTACGAACGTGTGCTAAATGTGAAACCATGCTTTAGGTTAGCGCGTGCCTGGAGAGATCTACTCCTTGGTGTGTGCGCCCTGGGTGGTCCCTTAGTGAATCTGTTTTGCAAGATACTGTATTTATCTTGGGTGCTGTTTGGCTGCCCTACCACTGAAGTGTATTTATCTTGGGTGTTGCATGCTTGCCCTCCCACTGCGCAGGCCTGTAAATGCCATACCAAACAATGGGGACCCACTTGAATTCTGTTGACCTTGTTAGTGCCTTTGGCATTGAAAAGGCTCCGGTCTCTGAGTTAGCTGATAATTGGTTCTCTAGTCGTGGTCTAATGAAGGACCATGGAGGCTACTGGAAGCCTTTCTGCCCCCCCCACCCCCTGCGGTTTTTCACCTTGGTGAAGTCTGTTTGACTGGAAGCCAGTGAAATGCAAGCCAGTGGTATCCAGCCCTTTGTGTAGTGTGTCTGGTACAGTGTAGGTAAACGCATTCCTGATTTTTGGCTGGTCGTAGTACAGTTCCTATTCATTTTGACAGCTTTTATGGTCTTTGGGTAGATGCTGGATGGAACACTTGTTTTATTTTTTTCTTGGTTTGGCCCCGTTGTCGAAGGAAAGACCGTGATCAATGTGGCGCCACCTGCACACTCAGTGGTTAATGGCATACAGAGAGCGGGCCCACTTGGGTCGCCCAGGGACCTATTGAGTCTAGCAACAAAGGTCCTCTGATGATCTTAGAGTTCAAACCCTTATCAAAGGTTCTCCTCTAGGCAGATGCCTTATTGGTTATGGTCTCACCCAAAATTCCTACGCAGGTTGTTAAATTTGCTGGGGCCCTTTTGGTGATCACTCTTACCAACCAGAATACATCCGGCATTTTCCCAATTCGCTGTCCTGTCATGCGGGCTCTAAGATAGTATGAACTTGTTTTGGGCGTTCAAAGGGTTAACTTACCTAGAGCACTCCATGTGCTTGTCCCAACTGATCACCTCTTGCACTTTTCGAAGTCACCAAATGTGCCCTTGCCACCAGTTAGTGATAATTGACTTGGCGACTAAGCAATGGTGCGCTGTCAATGTGTAGAATTGAGGTGGAAAGTGACTTTTTACAGTTGGCTAGTAGATTGCAACTTGCAATTTCTCCCCCTGCGTTGCATGCATTTTTCAATGCTACCTGCTGCAATATGGCGAGATAAGTTTCCAGCGGTGGGTGTCCCACCTTGTCTAGGTTGTGAAGCGGTTTGGTCTGTATCTGAAATCTCCCATTCCTTCCCCACCCTACTCGGATTCTCATGAACTGGAAAAACCAGCCGTGCCCTGCGACTACATTCAAACAGTAATGCATGCCCCAAGTCCAGTGCCAACAGTACCCAACCAACCTCTTAGCTGTGCTGCTCGTAAATTATAAGCACTGCATGGTCCAGAATTAGTTTTGATTAGCAAGAGCTGAACCCAACTCATGGTGTCGGGCATCACCCAGAAGGCTGGAGCTAAGCGACTGGGGGTGAACCTGGAGTGCCCAGTGCACTGCAAATCTAACTTCCATACGAGATGCACACTTTAACATATTGGCCATATGTTTGAATTCTTAATATTCTCACAATTTTAATGTCACATATGCATGTTTGTAAGGCACCATTTGGCCTAGGGAGCCAAGTAGTTTGTTTTAAGCTAACCAGGCTATCCTGTGTAAGCAGGAGCTAAATGGCACGCTGCAATTTTGAACCCTGCACTAAACGGTTTCCCCAAAGGCGCTGGGGATAGTAAAAGATGTGCATGGAATTCCTGCACTGGTTCTTGCAGCAGGGGAAAGGCATGACGTCACTTGCCTCCTCGGCTTCACCACATGCACATAGTGCCCAATTCCTCGCTCGCCGAGGCCTGCTTGCACGCAGTGTTTCTAGCTCAGGCTTGTATCATTTGAGTAGCTTAGAACTCAATACGCTGCACGGATCCCTGTCATTGAGCTCAGTTATAGCAATTGGTATTTGATCATTTGAAGTCATTTAGCCCTCTCCCCCCTACCCCACCATCTGCTCCTGTTGAGGCATGTAACTATAATTGCAGTACCTTTTGGGATACTGCAGAAAACCTGTGCAAACCAAAGGTATGTTACCAGGGTGGAAACTCTGGCCTCTAGCAATATGTGAATAGCTTCTGATTACCAGTAAGCAATGTATTCTAAATAAGGCCATTATACCATGAGAAACTGAGTGTTTGGTTTACCTCATTGCTGAAGAGTATCTACACCTGGTGAAATCCCCCCTTTTAAATGCACCAGCAGGGAGCCTGCAATAGGGGGGTGGTAAACTTTACATTGCCAGCTGCTAGCTAGGCATAGTCACTAGATTCCCCCCTCCCCAACCCCCCGGTTCTTGACATGCACACAGCACACCATTTCTTACTCGACAGGTGTCTGTGATCACTCTCAGTAACTAGTGGAGAGTACCTGTTTAGAGGCTTTATAGCTCGAAATTAAGATTGGATAAGCAGGAGCTACAAGCAGCTCAGGGGTATCCAGCAGTAACCGGTCACCAGGAGCTACCACTGGGGAACGAGGAGCTAGTACATAGCGTTTCGCATATCTAACTTCCACATAAAATGTAAACTTATAATTTTATCCATCATTTATGACCCCATATACTTTAAATTTCCTAGGTATGTCTTAATGTTTGAGTTGCGTTCACATAGGTGTTTGCTCAACATCAGCTGGTCTGGTCAGTCAAGAGTAGTTCCTGGTGGCTGTTGGTGTCAAGCTAGCCAGGCTCTTCTAGGCTAGAAGCGGGATCTAAATGGCTCCCAGCTCCACTCCGTTTTAAAACCTGCTGGACCCACGTTGACTATGTTGCACTCTCCACTATCCGTTGGTGAACATTTCACTCAAGTAAAAAGTGTGGCAGTCATATGGCTAACTGGCTCGTGGCCAAGGTTGAGTGACTTGTGTTTGGCCAATACCTCCCATTTCTGCACATGGTGGATACCTTGACGTATGTTTTTGAACTGGCTGCACTATTTTGAATGTAATGTCTTTGACAAATGGTCTCCATTCTTTTGGAGCCCCCCTGTGGGCCTCTGCTAATCCCCAGGTTTCTGTAAATCCCTCTGAGATCTGGTAGGTGACCCTCTAATGAATTTGCCAGAAATAGTCTAAGGTGGGGTTGGCATAAACCAGGCCCTGAAGGGTTTGAAATTAAGATTCCAGGAGCTAAAACCAGCTCCTGGGTGACTGGCATCTTCCAGTAGGCAGGAGCTACCGGCGGAGAACACAGCAGACCGCAAATCAAACTTCTGCAGGAGAGCTGAACTTTAACTTTAATGCACATTACGTATGATCCTTTGTTTAAGTGTGCTACAGGTCTCCTAATTATTCTTTAGTGACTTTCTCAAATAATCAGTTAATGTCACATTTGTGTGGCATCCGTTGTCCTGCGCAGCCTAAAGTAGCTCCTGGTAGCTGTTGGCTTCAAGCTAACCATGCTCTCCTAGGCTAGCGGCAGTATCTAAATGGCTCCCAGCCCCCCAATTTCCATCCCCTTCAGGCCTGGGAGGAATGTTTGGTAGTGTCTGCACCTGTGTTGGAAGCGAAGGCCTCCTTAACTCACATGCTGCTTGCACCAGACCAAAGGAGGCAGGAGCCAGGTGTACGACAGTCATGTTATGGATGCTGGCGTGGCACTGTAGTATCCACTTGCAAATGGAGCGATCGGAACTCCTGGCCGTTCTGTAGGCTGGCAGCCCTAGAGGAATGATTAAATGACAGTGTAAAAAGCAGAGAAGAAAGAGGTTGGGTAGGGAGGCACTCCAAATGGTAAAGCATATTCAGAATACAAATAATAGGTCGCCCATGAGGGTCTTCAATTGTGTATATGATAGTGCGATGTACTTCAGGTGCAGGGGGGGAGAAACTCGAGGTTCAGCAAAACGAAAGCAGGAAACACACACCGACTATTGCTAGTCGGTAACCCTCTGCTGCACTCCTAGCGGGAACTAGTCCCAAGTGGTAGTTGTACCTTGTATATGCTAAAAGCTCCAAGTAAGGAGTGTTAGATGTACAAGGGTAAATGTCAAATAAATGTTACAAAATAATAAATTTACTCTAATGTTCAAAAGGCAAGCAGTATATCTGGGACTGTCAATCTGTAAATCTACAGACAAGAAAACATCAGGCTGAGAGTAGACAGATTAAAAAGTAGACCCATTAGGTAATATATCCAAACATAAACAATTTTAATTTGTAGCATACTCCTCCATCGGAGTGTTTTAACATTGATCGCCTTCACAGATCAGTTTGTACAGGTCAATTGATGATTCAAAAACAAAAGACAAAATTAGATTTGAGCTGAACAAAGTACTCAAACATAACCTGTTTAGTTAAGAAACCAAATGGTAGGGTAATTCATATGCAGGGTAGTCACCACCTTGGTGTTGCCCTGCTACTGAGCAGTTACATTCACTCTGCTCAGGGTTCCTAAAGACACTCCTATTGGGTAATCAGTGCCTACGCATTTCGGATTAGAGAATCCATCTTCAGGGCAGGACGTGTTTTAGTTTCATCAGACTTCAGTTGCAATTCCTACAAAGTATAAGGATCCACTAATTAGGTCTAGAACGTATTTGGAGGAATCTATCGTTTAACTCACATAAATGGAAGTACACTGACCTGCTCTTCTTGAGAAGCAGAATCTAATCATAATCACCTGTATGGTTGAGATAACATAAAATGCCACTTGTAAAAGTTTGACCTTGTGCACGAAACCATATTGAAAGATACTTGTACTGTAGAATGTGGTTACTCACCCAGTCACAAGACAGCTGTGTCTCGCCGGGTGCAAGGGCAGTGTCAGGCTGGATTACCGGGATTGGGTAGCTGGAGGCATGGAAAAGAATCTAGGTTACTGACAACTAAAGGCGTATCACTATATGCGTTTTATGGGCATAGTGAGAGAAGCACCGTGAATTCAGAGGTATTATTAATGAAAATCTACATTAACCAGAACATCAGGCAAACCCACTAAGGGAGTCAGTCACCCCAGTAGAGGGCGTTAGGTGTAGTTTCTGCACCGAGTATTGTGCAACGATAGACTATTTACTGTGATCACGCAATAATTGTGGTCATCAATCAATACACATAAGAGTAATGCTTACTTACATAGCAAGGATCGCCCACCCCACGCCAAAGCGAAAAAGCAGCCGCTCAAACGGGCGCGCTGCACGGCAAAGAGAAGAAGCAGCCGCTCACACGGGCGCGCTGCACGGCACTCCCAAGCTAAATGCGTTGCCATGGGAGCGGTGCGCAGACGTGTCCTCGCGTGGGACGCCATCTTTGTGTGGGACTGCCCGTTCCAGGTACGATCTTGCACAATACAAACGTCAGACTTCAGATTGAAGTACCGCTCAATAGTAGGTGAACAGTACTGCAGTGCATGGTGCGGTCTGGGTGGAAGAACATTGTAGGAGTGAGAAAACAACTTAGAAGTTGTATATACCGAGTATACCGTATCGCGCATGCGCTACATGCTCAGTTGCTAGGGACGCGTTCAGGCCTGCGTTGTGCTCTAAATGTATTGCTTTCTATGTGGATCCCAGCTCGAATAGGACGAGGGGACGCCTCGACCGTAAATCGAACGGACGTGCTGAGGTGGGCATGCGGGTGTGGGGGCGAGCCTCCTTAAGTGTTTGGGAAGCGGGGGGAGGGGCAAAGAGGCAGCGGGGAGCTGAAGGCCTCCTTAACTCGCATGCTGCTTGCACCAGACCAAAGGAGGCAGGAGCCAGGTGTACCAGACAGTCATGTTATGGATGCTGGAGTGGCACTGTAGTATCCACTTGCAAATGGAACGATCGGAACTCCTGGCCGTTCTGTAGGCTGGCAGCCCTAGAGGAATGATTAAATGACAGTGTAAAAAGCAGACCAGGTGCAATGCCACCAGAGGGAACCCACATTCCATCCTTGGCTGCCTTCTGTGCAGCTTCAATCGGTTCATCACTACTGTTGCCTAGTGACCACTAGTCTACTGCTGATCTATGCATGCAGCATCGGACAGTACTGACCGTTTCTGGTGTTTCAGTGGCAAGGGGGGGGTGTTGGTGTGATGGAAGGAAGGGGTGTGAAAATCCTGTGGTGTAGGTGTGCCGAGTCATTATGATTCTAGCTGGGTAGTCTTCTGGATGTTTCATCTTGTGCCGCCTATGGATGTATCGGAAGTTGGCACTGATCTGGTTGGCCGCTGTTGTGCCGGATGCGGGGCTAGGGTGAGGCGTGGTGGTGTTGCATTGGTGTGGTACGTTTGTAGGCTTCATGACTGGACTAGAAAGTGTAGAAGTGGCTGTTGGTGGGGTAGGGAACCTTTTTTTGGATGGAGGTGGGATTATTGATGTAGTGTTGCTGAAATGGTTGGTTGCCTTTGAATGGTCCTTGTTGATCAGGAGTGTAGGGGTACCAAACCGAAGAAATCCATCTCTTCTAATGCTTGTCCACTGCTTTTCATGCAGGCCTATCGCATGCTCGGGTGCCGAGGCTTGTCTGGAGTGTGGTGGTGGTGCGCGTGCGTTGAGGTTTGGGTGTTGACGGGTGTTCAGCGTTTGTCTGGGCATAGGATGCTGGTGCTTCTATTGGACCTGACCGTTCTGATTGGCATGCATTGGATCCTTGCCGTTGAAGAGATGGGGGAGGTCTAGTTTGGAAGTGGCGCCTTTGGAGTGTCCAGTTGCTGTCTGTTCAGCGGACAAGCCGGCAAGCCGGGAGCCCGCGGTGGCTGGCATTTGGTAGTCTTAATATTGAGGCATCTCTGCTGTGGTTCTGTGCCATGGCTTTAAGCTGAAGAATCGGCTCTGACTCTTGGGCAGAGGCTCGGCTCCCATTTCCTCTGTCATAGGGGTGGTGTAGGGATCGATGTCGCTTCCGGTGTCTGTTCTCCACGAGTTAAGATCCATCCACGTGAGGCCTGAGCTCCTGGTTCAGGGGGGTAGGGAGGTCTCTGGCTGCCTGCTCTGTGGAGTTTGAAAGCTCATGCATTCTTTTCCAATTGGCCTCCCCTCTCGCTTGCACCGGGTGGGGCTCCTTACCTCGTGGAGCCGGGATCAGGCCCGAGCAAACGGTCACACATTGTGTGTTTGCAAATCTCTTCCTGGAGGGTCTGATTGCTTCCTTTGATGGGATGTTTGCAAGGCTTTCCTGCGGCTTTTCTGCCGCGGTGCAGGTACTTTGGTGTCTGGTTGGTATCCGGCGTGTTGGTGTGTTCCTTAAGACCCCAGATGTCTGCAAGCCGCCTGGGTCTAAGCCGAAGCAGGTGGCTGGGGGAGGGAGGGCATGGGAGACTGCTCGTGTGGTGGGGGTTGTGCTGTGGGCGTGCTGGTACACGAGTCTCGGATCCGTGCGTGGCTCAGGCAAGAATTCACTGGCAGGAGCACTGAAGCTTTAGTGCACTTTCTAACCAATCTTTGGGGAGGGGGCTCCCCCATTGCATTTCTTACATTAAGGGAAATAAAGCGCCGTTTGCATTTCTCTGCAGGTTGTCATCGACCATTAGAATGTTTCAGCTCCTTCTTGGCAGTATTTCAAACCTGTGTGCACCAATTGTGGGGCGCAGGGGCACACCGCAGGATGGCGCCGTGGTCCACAACTAGCCGAAGGGATGGCTCCGCTATCTGGGGCGTTGCCCTGCACAGCAGCCGCCCAGAGTGCTGGCTTCTGTCAATCCCTATCATTGCCAACATGGGCGAGCTCTGCTCTCTGCAGCTTTGGGCCTCGGCGAATATTTATTGCGTGGTCTCGTGAGGATGGCACGGGTGCAACGCGCTCGCCTTGGAAGCATGACCATGCGGAGCAACGCAAGTTCGATCCCTGGTTCCGCGCTTAGAAACCTCTGGGTATTAAGCGCGTTATAAATGACCAATAACAATAAAAGTAAAATAAATAGCTTGAAGTTAAGCGACTCTGCGTTCAGCAGAGCAGGCCCACGGGACCCAATTCTCCCCTCTAGATACGGGGCTGCACACCCCTTGGTGCAGAGGGCTTCGTTGATCTGCAAGATGTGAGCCTTGCCCAGATAGCCACAGGATTTAATTTGTCAGGTCAATGCATAAAAAGCAGCCAAATTGGTTGACGCTTTTCCAGTTTCACGTAAAAGGATGCTGAGGCGCTATACCTGTGAGGTCAACCCAGGCACTTGCCCACCAAGTGTTAGTGAAAATCCACTGTTCACGTCCCTTTGTTCATTTTACAGAACAATGACGTCTGGCAAAGCACACGTTGGAAAGCTCGCCCCGGACTTCGAGGCCACGGCTGTAGTGAATGGAGAGTTTAAAGACATCAAGCTGTCGGATTATAGAGGTAATGTGCTGTTGGGACTATACAAAATGCAGTAAATGTAAACCAGTGCATTAAGTGGGCCGGGGCTAGCCAGGGTAGAGTACTGGTAGTGTCAAAGGGCTCCTGACCCGGGCCTCTTGCCAGGGCTCCTTAGATAGCCGTTTCACAGCAGGGGGCGGGGGATGCGTTCTCATTCCACTTGCACTAAAGTACACCTTCCCAATGCAAGGCTCCTAATTTGGTTGAAGTCCCTGCTACTGGTGATGTGCAGACTTTGCACTGCATAGCTGCCGTTTGAGGTCTTGCACTTTGCTCGTATGTCAAGGGTATGTGTTGCTCCATGTTAAGAGCGTAACCCTGGAATTTGGTTCTGATATGCTGTTGCATGTAGTTTGTATGGCAATCAGTTTTATTTTTGCTTGGGCCTTCCCACTGAGGCTAGGGCGTGCATTTAGAGGGCCGAGCACCCGGAATGTGCACCTGGCGGCAGCGTTTTTACCTGGTACGTGAAGGGTGCACTAAGAGCAGAGACGGCTGCCTGCACATTACATGTCATTACAGGTCTTGTGTTCTGCCTCCTCGCCCACTCCAGATAACCCTGTAATCTGGGCCCTGCTGTCACTAAAGAACACCGGCCTTAATCTGCTTTTATTTCTCCTAATCGAAGTATTTTTAGAGCCCCGTGTGCCACATGCAGGGAGGGCAGGGGTTAGTTAAAATCAGGAAATAAGATGCTTCAGAGGGAGGGATGCAACAGGGCGAAATTGCTGTGGTGGCATGGGTGCCATCCTATTATGTGGTCCTATTTCTGCCAAATCTGTAGGATTTCAATTGATTGACTTGTTTGTTTATATAGCGCACCTATCCTCGGGTAGCTGGGCGCGTTACATAAGGTTACATAATGGGATGCTCTTTAATGTTGGCTCCATACTCCATCTATACGTAGAGGTTGCTTATTTTCCCAGCTATCTGTTGTACCCAGGCCCCAGATTGTTAGTTCTGTGACTGCCAAGGGTGGCCTAGTCAAGACTACACTATATGAAGGTCAGTGTTGTTGGTAAGTCTGTAGTCATCAACCGTGAGCTCCCTGTGGCGCGGAACCGGAAAGGGAGAGAAGGCCCTCGTCTGTGCTTCGGCTTAAGCTTTCCACGACACCAGGGTGTCACTGTGAGCCTTTATTATGCGCACAAGTACATGCCCTCTTGTTGGCTCCCTAGGCCCTGAATAGCCAGGGTCTCCCTAGATTGAGACAGCTGGGACGAACTACAGGTCATTTCATATGAGGGGGTCTTGTGAGCTGTAGTTCCTGGCCCCCCAAGGCCTGCTTGGAACTTGGTGCAGGTGGTTAATGATGTGGGAGGCGGGTTCCTCCTGGGCTCTTGGTAAATCTTGGGCATACAGTGTAAGATTACCCTTCTCAAACTGGGCTGCAGTTCACTTGGTCCAATAGAGGGTTTCTTTGGCTGTGAGGGGTGGCAGCCTACATGTGCAGGTGGTTAGTGGGTGAGGTGGGTTGCTTTGCATGCCCCTCACTGTTCATGGGTGAGCAGGTGGTGGTTTATGCATGTGATGGAGCAGACCACAGGTCTTTCTGTACAGCCAGATTAGCGAGCTTGTGTCTTAGCTCTATGACCCGATCCGTGTTGTACCGGTTTACCTGCATGCACACAGCCTCCACCCATGGCTTGCAAGCCCCTGTTGAATGTCTAGATTGGCAGTCTGTTTTACTTTGATTTTTCTTTCAGGAAAGTATGTGGTTTTCTTCTTCTACCCATTGGACTTCACCTTCGTCTGCCCCACAGAGATAACAGCCTTCAGCGACCGTGCTGGCGAGTTCCGCAAGCTCGACTGTGAGGTCCTCGCTTGCTCGGTGGACTCGCACTTCACCCACCTTGCATGGTGAGTCTTCTTCTGGTAGCGGTGTATAACACCTTTACCCACTGCACATACATGCACTAGTTTTGCTAGGACTTTGACCCACCTGGTGTGGGTAAAACAATGCACATTGCAAATGCATGTGTTGTGCTGTCTGGTTGTTTGGTGCCTCTGCCAGTCTTGGCATGGACAGTTGAAACCGCCTGCTCAGGGCATGGTGTGCTCCTGTGCACATTCCCACACTTGATTGCTCCTCAGGGCATACACCACCTTGGACTGTATGGCTGTTGGTGCTGTGGTTTTCAGGGCATACACCACCTTGGACTGTATGGCTGTTGGTGCTGTGGTTTTCAGGGCATACACCACCTTGGACTGTATGGCTGTTGGTGCTGTGGTTTTCAGGGCATACACCACCTTGGACTGTATGGCTGTTGGTGCTGTGGTTTTCAGGGCATACACCACCTTGGACTGTATGGCTGTTGGTGCTGTGGTTTTCAGGGCATACACCACCTTGGACTGTATGGCTGTTGGTGCTGTGGTTTTCAATCTCATTCATTGTACATGGTGAACTTTAACTGGGTGAACTGGACCTAGCTTAACCCTTTAAGTGCCATGGGTATTTCTCCCCAGTGCCAGAGCCTTTTTTGGTGATTTTGGTATGTGGCCATTCAATGGCTTGTAACTTTTTTGTTACATGAGATATCTCGGCCAAATTTGGCTCCTTTTCTTCCCACATGTAGGCGGTCGTAACGCCACCCAGGAATCCCAGGTTGCTGTAGGGGGGTGAGAGAAAATAAGGAAAATGTGCGAAAATTTTGGGTTTTTTCAAAAAATGCCAATAAAATGATGCACAAAGAAGCCTGTGGTTTTTTCCTTGTAAGAGCTAGGAACAAATGGTTTGCTGTGCTGAGTTCCCCAATGTGTTGGCTTTCAGGAACAGGTTGAGTGGAAATGGAAAAAAATTATTTTGATGGGGATATCAACCGTTTTGTGAGAGGTAGGCGATTTTTGCCAATTGGACATGCATGGACGGAATGGAAGAAAAGGGCAGGAAAGCCAAATTGGAGGACAGAAAGGCATATATTTCTGAAAAGTAGACAAAATTCCAAGTTTAGGAAGGGGTGATTTGTATAGGTCAGGCAACAACTAGGTAGGGGAAACTGCCATCGAATGGGGGAAAAGCGGGAAAATGACTGAAAAAAAAGGTATGTGTTGGACATGGTTGGCTTGGTACGGCAATGGCTTCTATGAATTTTGAGAAAAGCAATGCTCCGCTACATTCCCCCGACTCTTGCAGTTAGGAGAGCATACCATTTTTGTAGTGTTTGTACAAAACAAGCAATACCACAAGCCAAACACTGAGCCATGGTACACAGGAGTTTTACGCTCACGGCCTGACCAGACGCACTTAGCATGTGTAAATTGGGAAAACCAATGTGGTGAGGAACGGCAGCCATACATTTTTTGAAAGAGCACAGGCAGACCTTTTCAAGGGTAGGTGACTTGTGCAGGTTACAAAAGTGTATGGTGGCTAAAGCAGCGACTAAATGTAGGTCACATTTGGGAAAAGAAAGGGTTGTGAGACAAAGGGCTCCAGCAAATGGGTCAAAACGTTATGAAAACCACACAAACACAACACATGGCCTACCGTCCCGCGTTCCCACAGGTGTCCCGATGAAAACGGTACCTCACATGTGTGGGTGCACCTACCTGGCCGCCAAGGGGAAAGCCCAAAACACAAGTAACCCCAAGTCTGTTTTCACACCGGAAATGTCACACTCTCCCATCATACAGATATGGGCCTCGGGTGTCCAAGCCACCGAGGAAAACAGGGAACCCCATGCATTTCCGAAAAGAGGACTCCCGTGGGAATCCGCAGAGGTATGATATGCCCAAATTGCCCCAGAATTTATTACCCAGACACCCCTGCAAAGTCCGAAATGTGGGGAAAAAAACGCTTTTTCCGCACATTTCGCTCGACGCACCCATCGAAACACGCCCCCCACAACACATGGCCTACCGTCACGCGTTCCCACAGGTGTCCCGATGAAAACGGTACCTCACATGTGTGGGTGCACCTACCTGGCCGCCAAGGGGAAAGCCTAAAACACAAGTAACCCCAAGTCTGTTTTCACACCGGAAATGTCACACTCTCACATCATACAGATATGGGCCTCGGGTGTCCAAGCCACCAAGGAAAACAGGGAACCCCATGCATTTCCGGAAAGAGGACACCCGTGGGAATCCGCAGAGGTATGATATGCCCAAATCGCCCCAGAATTTATTACCCAGACACCCCCGCAAAGTCCGAAATGTGGGAAAAAATACGCATTTTCCTCACATTTCGCTCGACTCACCCATCGAAACACGCCCCCAACAACACATGGCCTACCGTCCCGCGTTCCCACAGGTGTCCCGATGAAAACGGTACCTCACATGTGTGGGTGCACCTACCTGGCCGCCAAGGGGAAAGCCTAAAACACAAGTAACCCCAAGTCTGTTTTCAGAGGGAAAACTCAGACATTCTGCCGACCGGCACAAGGTACAGATATGGGCCTCGGGTGTCCAAGCCACCGAGGAAAACAGGGAACCCCATGCATTTCCGAAAAGAGGACACCCGTGGGAATCCGCAGAGGTATGATATGCCCAAATTGCCCCAGAATTTATTACCCAGACACCCCTGCAAAGTCCGAAATGTGGGGAAAAAAACGCTTTTTCCGCACATTTCGCTCGACGCACCCATCGAAACACGCCCCCCACAACACATGGCCTACCGTCACGCGTTCCCACAGGTGTCCCGATGAAAACGGTACCTCACATGTGTGGGTGCACCTACCTGGCCGCCAAGGGGAAAGCCTAAAACACAAGTAACCCCAAGTCTGTTTTCACACCGGAAATGTCACACTCTCACATCATACAGATATGGGCCTCGGGTGTCCAAGCCACCAAGGAAAACA
Organism: Ambystoma mexicanum; assembly: GCF_040938575.1. Taxonomy (NCBI): domain Eukaryota; kingdom Metazoa; phylum Chordata; class Amphibia; order Caudata; family Ambystomatidae; genus Ambystoma; species Ambystoma mexicanum. The sequence goes on along the minus strand of NC_090926.1, from coordinate 1,222,563,199 downwards.
GGGAACCCCATGCATTTCCGGAAAGAGGACACCCGTGGGAATCCGCAGAGGTATGATATGCCCAAATCGCCCCAGAATTTATTACCCAGACACCCCCGCAAAGTCCGAAATGTGGGAAAAAATACGCATTTTCCTCACATTTCGCTCGACTCACCCATCGAAACACGCCCCCAACAACACATGGCCTACCGTCCCGCGTTCCCACAGGTGTCCCGATGAAAACGGTACCTCACATGTGTGGGTGCACCTACCTGGCCGCCAAGGGGAAAGCCTAAAACACAAGTAACCCCAAGTCTGTTTTCAGAGGGAAAACTCAGACATTCTGCCGACCGGCACAATGTACAGATATGGGCCTCGGGTGTCCAAGCCACCGAGGAAAACGGGGAACCCCATGCATTTCCGAAAAGAGGACACCCGTGGGAATCCGCAGAGGTATGATATGCCCAAATTGCCCCAGAATTTATTACCCAGACACCCCTGCAAAGTCCGAAATGTGGGGAAAAAAACGCTTTTTCCGCACATTTCGCTCGACGCACCCATCGAAACATGCCCCCAACAACACATGGCCTACCGTCACGCGTTCCCACAGGTGTCCCGATGAAAACGGTACCTCACATGTGTGGGTGCACCTACCTGGCCGCCAAGGGGAAAGCCTAAAACACAAGTAACCCCAAGTCTGTTTTCACACCGGAAATGTCACACTCTCACATCATACAGATATGGGCCTCGGGTGTCCAAGCCACCAAGGAAAACAGGGAACCCCATGCATTTCCGGAAAGAGGACACCCGTGGGAATCCGCAGAGGTATGATATGCCCAAATCGCCCCAGAATTTATTACCCAGACACCCCCGCAAAGTCCGAAATGTGGGAAAAAATACGCATTTTCCTCACATTTCGCTCGACTCACCCATCGAAACACGCCCCCCACAACACATGGCCTACCGTCCCGCGTTCCCACAGGTGTCCCGATGAAAACGGTACCTCACATGTGTGGGTGCACCTACCTGGCCGCCAAGGGGAAAGCCTAAAACACAAGTAACCCCAAGTCTGTTTTCAGAGGGAAAACTCAGACATTCTGCCGACCGGCACAATGTACAGATATGGGCCTCGGGTGTCCAAGCCACCGAGGAAAACAGGGAAACCCATGCATTTCCGAAAAGAGGACACCCGTGGGAATCCGCAGAGGTATGATATGCCCAAATCGCCCCAGAATTTATTACCCAGACACCCCCGCAAAGTCCGAAATGTGGGAAAAAATACGCATTTTCCTCACATTTCGCTCGACTCACCCATCGAAACACGCCCCCAACAACACATGGCCTACCGTCCCGCGTTCCCACAGGTGTCCCGATGAAAACGGTACCTCACATGTGTGGGTGCACCTACCTGGCCGCCAAGGGGAAAGCCTAAAACACAAGTAACCCCAAGTCTGTTGTCCATTCTGCCGACCGGCGCAACTTACAGATATGGGCCTCGGGTGTCCAAGCCACCGAGGAAAACAGGGAACCCCATGCATTTTCGAAAAGAGGACACCCGTGGGAATCCGCAGAGGTGTGATTTGCGCCCATCTCCCCAGATTTTTTTACCCAGACAGCCCTGCAAAGTCGGAAATGTGGGGAAAAAAACGCTTTTTCCGCACATTTCGCTCGCCGCACCCATCGAAACGCGCCCCCCACAACACATGGCCTACCGTCCCGCGTTCCCACAGGTGTCCCGATGAAAACGGTACCTCACATGTGTGGGTGCACCTACCTGGCCGCCAAGGGGAAAGCCTAAAACACAAGTAACCCCAAGTCTGTTGTCAGAGGGAAAACTCCGACATTCTGCCGACCGGCGCAACTTACAGATATGGGCCTCGGGTGTCCAAGCCACCGAGGAAAACAGGGAACCCCATGCATTTTCGAAAAGAGGACACCCGTGGGAATCCGCAGAGGTGTGATTTGCGCCCATCGCCCCAGATTTTTTTACCCAGACAGCCCTGCAAAGTCGGAAATGTGGGGAAAAAAACGCTTTTTCCGCACATTTCGCTCGCCGCACCCATCGAAACGCGCCCCCCACAACACATGGCCTACCGTCCCGCGTTCCCACAGGTGTCCCGATGAAAACGGTACCTCACATGTGTGGGTGCACCTACCTGGCCGCCAAGGGGAAAGCCTAAAACACAAGTAACCCCAAGTCTGTTGTCAGAGGGAAATCTCCGACATTCTGCCGACCGGCGCAACTTACAGATATGGGCCTCGGGTGTCCAAGCCACCGAGGAAAACAGGGAACCCCATGCATTTTCGAAAAGAGGACACCCGTGGGAATCCGCAGGTGTGATTTGCGCCCATCGCCCCAGATTTTTTTACCCAGACAGCCCTGCAAAGTCGGAAATGTGGGGAAAAAAACGCTTTTTCCGCACATTTCGCTCGCCGCACCCATCGAAACACGCCCCCCACAACACATGGCCTACCGTCCCGCGTTCCCACAGGTGTCCCGATGAAAACGGTACCTCACATGTGTGGGTGCACCTACCTGGCCGCCAAGGGGAAAGCCTAAAACACAAGTAACCCCAAGTCTGTTGTCCATTCTGCCGACCGGCGCAACTTACAGATATGGGCCTCGGGTGTCCAAGCCACCGAGGAAAACAGGGAACCCCATGCATTTTCGAAAAGAGGACACCCGTGGGAATCCGCAGAGGTGTGATTTGCGCCCATCGCCCCAGATTTTTTTACCCAGACAGCCCTGCAAAGTCGGAAATGTGGGGAAAAAAACGCTTTTTCCGCACATTTCGCTCGCCGCACCCATCGAAACACGCCCCCCACAACACATGGCCTACCGTCCCGCGTTCCCACAGGTGTCCCGATGAAAACGGTACCTCACATGTGTGGGTGCACCTACCTGGCCGCCAAGGGGAAAGCCTAAAACACAAGTAACCCCAAGTCTGTTGTCAGAGGGAAATCTCCGACATTCTGCCGACCGGCGCAACTTACAGATATGGGCCTCGGGTGTCCAAGCCACCGAGGAAAACAGGGAACCCCATGCATTTTCGAAAAGAGGACACCCGTGGGAATCCGCAGAGGTGTGATTTGCGCCCATCGCCCCAGATTTTTTTACCCAGACAGCCCTGCAAAGTCGGAAATGTGGGGAAAAAAACGCTTTTTCCGCACATTTCGCTCGCCGCACCCATCGAAACACGCCCCCCACAACACATGGCCTACCGTCCCGCGTTCCCACAGGTGTCCCGATGAAAACGGTACCTCACATGTGTGGGTGCACCTACCTGGCCGCCAAGGGGAAAGCCTAAAACACAAGTAACCCCAAGTCTGTTGTCCATTCTGCCGACCGGCGCAACTTACAGATATGGGCCTCGGGTGTCCAAGCCACCGAGGAAAACAGGGAACCCCATGCATTTTCGAAAAGAGGACACCCGTGGGAATCCGCAGAGGTGTGATTTGCGCCCATCGCCCCAGATTTTTTTACCCAGACAGCCCTGCAAAGTCGGAAATGTGGGGAAAAAAACGCTTTTTCCGCACATTTCGCTCGCCGCACCCATCGAAACGCGCCCCCCACAACACATGGCCTACCGTCCCGTGTTCCCACAGGTGTCCCGATGAAAACGGTACCTCACATGTGTGGGTGCACCTACCTGGCCGCCAAGGGGAAAGTCTAAAACAAAAGTAACCCCAAGTCTGTTGTCAGAGGGAACTCTCCGACATTCTGCCGACCGGCGCAACTTACAGATATGGGCCTCGGGTGTCCAAGCCACCGAGGAAAACAGGGAACCCCATGCATTTTCGAAAAGAGGACACCCGTGGGAATCCGCAGAGGTGTGATTTGCGCCCATCGCCCCAGATTTTTTTACCCAGACAGCCCTGCAAAGTCGGAAATGTGGGGAAAAAAACGCTTTTTCCGCACATTTCGCTCGCCGCACCCATCGAAACGCGCCCCCCACAACACATGGCCTACCGTCCCGCGTTCCCACAGGTGTCCCGATGAAAACGGTACCTCACATGTGTGGGTGCACCTACCTGGCCGCCAAGGGGAAAGCCTAAAACACAAGTAACCCCAAGTCTGTTGTCAGAGGGAAATCTCCGACATTCTGCCGACCGGCACAACTTACAGATATGGGCCTCGGGTGTCCAAGCCACCGAGGAAAACAGGGAACCCCATGCATTTTCGAAAAGAGGACACCCGTGGGAATCCGCAGAGGTGTGATTTGCGCCCATCGCCCCAGATTTTTTTACCCAGACAGCCCTGCAAAGTCGGAAATGTGGGGAAAAAAACGCTTTTTCCGCACATTTCGCTCGCCGCACCCATCGAAACACGCCCCCCACAACACATGGCCTACCGTCCCGAGTTCCCACAGGTGTCCCGATGAAAACGGTACCTCACATGTGTGGGTGCACCTACCTGGCCGCCAAGGGGAAAGCCTAAAACACAAGTAACCCCAAGTCTGTTGTCCATTCTGCCGACCGGCGCAACTTACAGATATGGGCCTCGGGTGTCCAAGCCACCGAGGAAAACAGGGAACCCCATGCATTTTCGAAAAGAGGACACCCGTGGGAATCCGCAGAGGTGTGATTTGCGCCCATCGCCCCAGATTTTTTTACCCAGACAGCCCTGCAAAGTCGGAAATGTGGGGAAAAAAACGCTTTTTCCGCACATTTCGCTCGCCGCACCCATCGAAACGCGCCCCCCACAACACATGGCCTACCGTCCCGCGTTCCCACAGGTGTCCCGATGAAAACGGTACCTCACATGTGTGGGTGCACCTACCTGGCCGCCAAGGGGAAAGCCTAAAACACAAGTAACCCCAAGTCTGTTGTCAGAGGGAAATCTCCGACATTCTGCCGACCGGCGCAACTTACAGATATGGGCCTCGGGTGTCCAAGCCACCGAGGAAAACAGGGAACCCCATGCATTTTCGAAAAGAGGACACCCGTGGGAATCCGCAGAGGTGTGATTTGCGCCCATCGCCCCAGATTATTTTACCCAGACAGCCCTGCAAAGTCGGAAATGTGGGGAAAAAAACGCTTTTTCCGCACATTTCGCTCGCCGCACCCATCGAAACACGCCCCCCACAACACATGGCCTACCGTCCCGCGTTCCCACAGGTGTCCCGATGAAAACGGTACCTCACATGTGTGGGTGCACCTACCTGGCCGCCAAGGGGAAAGCCTAAAACACAAGTAACCCCAAGTCTGTTGTCAGAGGGAAATCTCAGACATTCTGCCGACCGGCGCAACTTACAGATATGGGCCTCGGGTGTCCAAGCCAGCGAGGAAAACAGGGAACCCCATGCATTTTCGAAAAGAGGACACCCGTGGGAATCCGCAGAGGTGTGATTTGCGCCCATCGCCCCAGATTTTTTTACCCAGACAGCCCTGCAAAGTCGGAAATGTGGGGAAAAAAACGCTTTTTCCGCACATTTCGCTCGCCGCACCCATCGAAACGCGCCCCCCACAACACATGGCCTACCGTCCCGCGTTCCCACAGGTGTCCCGATGAAAACGGTACCTCACATGTGTGGGTGCACCTACTTGGCCGCCAAGGGGAAAGCCTAAAACACAAGTAACCCCAAGTCTGTTGTCAGAGGGAAATCTCCGACATTCTGCCGACCGGCGCAACTTACAGATATGGGCCTCGGGTGTCCAAGCCACCGAGGAAAACAGGGAACCCCATGCATTTTCGAAAAGAGGACACCCGTGGGAATCCGCAGAGGTGTGATTTGCGCCCATCGCCCCAGATTTTTTTACCCAGACAGCCCTGCAAAGTCGGAAATGTGGGGAAAAAAACGCTTTTTCCGCACATTTCGCTCGCCGCACCCATCGAAACACGCCCCCCACAACACATGGCCTACCGTCCCGAGTTCCCACAGGTGTCCCGATGAAAACGGTACCTCACATGTGTGGGTGCACCTACCTGGCCGCCAAGGGGAAAGCCTAAAACACAAGTAACCCCAAGTCTGTTGTCCATTCTGCCGACCGGCGCAACTTACAGATATGGGCCTCGGGTGTCCAAGCCACCGAGGAAAACAGGGAACCCCATGCATTTTCGAAAAGAGGACACCCGTGGGAATCCGCAGAGGTGTGATTTGCGCCCATCGCCCCAGATTTTTTTACCCAGACAGCCCTGCAAAGTCGGAAATGTGGGGAAAAAAACGCTTTTTCCGCACATTTCGCTCGCCGCACCCATCGAAACGCGCCCCCCACAACACATGGCCTACCGTCCCGCGTTCCCACAGGTGTCCCGATGAAAACGGTACCTCACATGTGTGGGTGCACCTACCTGGCCGCCAAGGGGAAAGCCTAAAACACAAGTAACCCCAAGTCTGTTGTCAGAGGGAAATCTCCGACATTCTGCCGACCGGCGCAACTTACAGATATGGGCCTCGGGTGTCCAAGCCACCGAGGAAAACAGGGAACCCCATGCATTTTTGAAAAGAGGACACCCGTGGGAATCCGCAGAGGTGTGATTTGCGCCCATCGCCCCAGATTTTTTTACCCAGACAGCCCTGCAAAGTAGGAAATGTGGGGAAAAAAACGCTTTTTCCGCACATTTCGCTCGCCGCACCCATCGAAACACGCCCCCCACAACACATGGCCTACCGTCCCGCGTTCCCACAGGTGTCCCGATGAAAACGGTACCTCATATGTGTGGGTGCACCTACCTGGCCGCCAAGGGGAAAGCCTAAAACACAAGTAACCCCAAGTCTGTTGTCAGAGGGAAATCTCAGACATTCTGCCGACCGGCGCAACTTACAGATATGGGCCTCGGGTGTCCAAGCCAGCGAGGAAAACAGGGAACCCCATGCATTTTCGAAAAGAGGACACCCGTGGGAATCCGCAGAGGTGTGATTTGCGCCCATCGCCCCAGATTTTTTTACCCAGACAGCCCTGCAAAGTCGGAAATGTGGGGAAAAAACCGCTTTTTCCGCACATTTCGCTTGCCGCACCCATCGAAACACGCCCCCCACAACACATGGTCTACCGTCCCGCGTTCCCACAGGTGTCCCGATGAAAACGGTACCTCACATGTGTGGGTGCACCTACCTGGCCGCCAAGGGGAAAGCCTAAAACACAAGTAACCCCAAGTCTGTTGTCAGAAGGAAATCTCCGACATTCTGCCGACCGGCGCAACTTACAGATATGGGCCTCGGGTGTCCAAGCCACCGAGGAAAACAGGGAACCCCATGCATTTTCGAAAAGAGGACACCCGTGGGAATCCGCAGAGGTGTGATTTGCGCCCATCGCCCCAGATTTTTTTACCCAGACAGCCCTGCAAAGTCGGAAATGTGGGGAAAAAAACGCTTTTTCCGCACATTTCGCTCGCCGCACCCATCGAAACACGCCCCCCACAACACATGGCCTACCGTCCCGCGTTCCCACAGGTGTCCCGATGAAAACGGTACCTCACATGTGTGGGTGCACCTACCTGGCCGCCAAGGGGAAAGCCTAAAACACAAGTAACCCCAAGTCTGTTGTCCATTCTGCCGACCGGCGCAACTTACAGATATGGGCCTCGGGTGTCCAAGCCACCGAGGAAAACAGGGAACCCCATGCATTTTCGAAAAGAGGACACCCGTGGGAATCCGCAGAGGTGTGATTTGCGCCCATCGCCCCAGATTTTTTTACCCAGACAGCCCTGCAAAGTCGGAAATGTGGGGAAAAAAACGCTTTTTCCGCACATTTCGCTCGCCGCACCCATCGAAACGCGCCCCCCACAACACATGGCCTACCGTCCCGCGTTCCCACAGGTGTCCCGATGAAAACGGTACCTCACATGTGTGGGTGCACCTACCTGGCCGCCAAGGGGAAAGCCTAAAACACAAGTAACCCCAAGTCTGTTGTCAGAGGGAAATCTCCGACATTCTGCCGACCGGCGCAACTTACAAATATGGGCCTCGGGTGTCCAAGCCACCGAGGAAAACAGGGAACCCCATGCATTTTCGAAAAGAGGACACCCGTGGGAATCCGCAGAGGTGTGATTTGCGCCCATCGCCCCAGATTTTTTTACCCAGACAGCCCTGCAAAGTCGGAAATGTGGGGGAAAAAACGCTTTTTCCGCACATTTCACTCGCCGCACCCATCGAAACACGCCCCCCACAACACATGGCCTACCGTCCCGCGTTCCCACAGGTGTCCCGATGAAAACGGTACCTCACATGTGTGGGTGCACCTACCTGGCCGCCAAGGGGAAAGCCTAAAACACAAGTAACCCCAAGTCTGTTGTCCATTCTGCCGACCGGCGCAACTTACAGATATGGGCCTCGGGTGTCCAAGCCAGCGAGGAAAACAGGGAACCCCATGCATTTTCGAAAAGAGGACACCCGTGGGAATCCGCAGAGGTGTGATTTGCGCCCATCGCCCCAGATTTTTTTACCCAGACAGCCCTGCAAAGTCGGAAATGTGGGGAAAAAACCGCTTTTTCCGCACATATCGCTCGCCGCACCCATCGAAACACGCCCCCCACAACACATGGCCTACCGTCCCGCGTTCCCACAGGTGTCGCGATGAAAACGGTACCTCACATGTGTGGGTGCACCTACCTGGCCGCCAAGGGGAAAGCCTAAAACACAAGTAACCCCAAGTCTGTTGTCCATTCTGCCGACCGGCGCAACTTACAGATATGGGCCTCGGGTGTCCAAGCCACCGAGGGAAACAGGGAACCCCATGCATTTTCGAAAAGAGGACACCCGTGGGAATCCGCAGAGGTGTGATTTGCGCCCATCGCCCCAGATTTTTTTACCCAGACAGCCCTGCAAAGTCGGAAATGTGGGGGGAAAAAACGCTTTTCCCGCACATTTCGCTCGCCGCACCCATCGAAACGCGCCCCCCACAACACATGGCCTACCGTCCCGCGTTCCCACAGGTGTCCCGATGAAAACGGTACCTCACATGTGTGGGTGCACCTACCTGGCCGCCAAGGGGAAAGCCTAAAACACAAGTAACCCCAAGTCTGTTGTCAGAGGGAAATCTCCGACATTCTGCCGACCGGCGCAACTTACAGATATGGGCCTCGGGTGTCCAAGCCACCGAGGAAAACAGGGAACCCCATGCATTTTCGAAAAGAGGACACCCGTGGGAATCCGCAGAGGTGTGATTTGCGCCCATCGCCCCAGATTTTTTTACCCAGACAGCCCTGCAAAGTCGGAAATGTGGGGAAAAAAACGCTTTTTCCGCACATTTCGCTCGCCGCACCCATCGAAACACGCCCCCCACAACACATGGCCTACCGTCCCGAGTTCCCACAGGTGTCCCGATGAAAACGGTACCTCACATGTGTGGGTGCACCTACCTGGCCGCCAAGGGGAAAGCCTAAAACACAAGTAACCCCAAGTCTGTTGTCCATTCTGCCGACCGGCGCAACTTACAGATATGGGCCTCGGGTGTCCAAGCCACCGAGGAAAACAGGGAACCCCATGCATTTTCGAAAAGAGGACACCCGTGGGAATCCGCAGAGGTGTGATTTGCGCCCATCGCCCCAGATTTTTTTACCCAGACAGCCCTGCAAAGTCGGAAATGTGGGGAAAAAAACGCTTTTTCCGCACATTTCGCTCGCCGCACCCATCGAAACGCGCCCCCCACAACACATGGCCTACCGTCCCGCGTTCCCACAGGTGTCCCGATGAAAACGGTACCTCACATGTGTGGGTGCACCTACCTGGCCGCCAAGGGGAAAGCCTAAAACACAAGTAACCCCAAGTCTGTTGTCAGAGGGAAATCTCCGACATTCTGCCGACCGGCGCAACTTACAAATATGGGCCTCGGGTGTCCAAGCCACCGAGGAAAACAGGGAACCCCATGCATTTTCGAAAAGAGGACACCCGTGGGAATCCGCAGAGGTGTGATTTGCGCCCATCGCCCCAGATTATTTTACCCAGACAGCCCTGCAAAGTCGGAAATGTGGGGAAAAAAACGCTTTTTCCGCACATTTCGCTCGCCGCACCCATCGAAACACGCCCCCCACAACACATGGCCTACCGTCCCGCGTTCCCACAGGGGTCCCGATGAAAACGGTACCTCACATGTGTGGGTGCACCTACCTGGCCGCCAAGGGGAAAGCCTAAAACACAAGTAACCCCAAGTCTGTTGTCAGAGGGAAATCTCAGACATTCTGCCGACCGGCGCAACTTACAGATATGGGCCTCGGGTGTCCAAGCCAGCGAGGAAAACAGGGAACCCCATGCATTTTCGAAAAGAGGACACCCGTGGGAATCCGCAGAGGTGTGATTTGCGCCCATCGCCCCAGATTTTTTTACCCAGACAGCCCTGCAAAGTCGGAAATGTGGGGAAAAAAACGCTTTTTCCGCACATTTCGCTCGCCGCACCCATCGAAACGCGCCCCCCACAACACATGGCCTACCGTCCCGCGTTCCCACAGGTGTCCCGATGAAAACGGTACCTCACATGTGTGGGTGCACCTACCTGGCCGCCAAGGGGAAAGCCTAAAACACAAGTAACCCCAAGTCTGTTGTCAGAGGGAAATCTCCGACATTCTGCCGACCGGCGCAACTTACAGATATGGGCCTCGGGTGTCCAAGCCACCGAGGAAAACAGGGAACCCCATGCATTTTCGAAAAGAGGACACCCGTGGGAATCCGCAGAGGTGTGATTTGCGCCCATCGCCCCAGATTATTTTACCCAGACAGCCCTGCAAAGTCGGAAATGTGGGGAAAAAAACGCTTTTTCCGCACATTTCGCTCGCCGCACCCATCGAAACACGCCCCCCACAACACATGGCCTACCGTCCCGCGTTCCCACAGGTGTCCCGATGAAAACGGTACCTCACATGTGTGGGTGCACCTACCTGGCCGCCAAGGGGAAAGCCTAAAACGCAAGTAACCCCAAGTCTGTTGTCAGAGGGAAATCTCCGACATTCTGCCGACCGGCGCAACTTACAGATATGGGCCTCGGGTGTCCAAGCCAGCGAGGAAAACAGGGAACCCCATGCATTTTCGAAAAGAGGACACCCGTGGGAATCCGCAGAGGTGTGATTTGCGCCCATCGCCCCAGATTTTTTTACCCAGACAGCCCTGCAAAGTCGGAAATGTGGGGAAAAAAACCCTTTTTCCGCACATTTCGCTCGCCGCACCCATCGAAACGCGCCCCCCACAACACATGGCCTACCGTCCCGCGTTCCCACAGGTGTCCCGATGAAAACGGTACCTCACATGTGTGGGTGCACCTACCTGGCCGCCAAGGGGAAAGCCTAAAACACAAGTAACCCCAAGTCTGTTGTCCATTCTGCCGACCGGCGCAACTTACAGATATGGGCCTCGGGTGTCCAAGCCACCGAGGGAAACAGGGAACCCCATGCATTTTCGAAAAGAGGACACCCGTGGGAATCCGCAGAGGTGTGATTTGCGCCCATCGCCCCAGATTTTTTTACCCAGACAGCCCTGCAAAGTCGGAAATGTGGGGGGAAAAAACGCTTTTCCCGCACATTTCGCTCGCCGCACCCATCGAAACGCGCCCCCCACAACACATGGCCTACCGTCCCGCGTTCCCACAGGTGTCCCGATGAAAACGGTACCTCACATGTGTGGGTGCACCTACCTGGCCGCCAAGGGGAAAGCCTAAAACACAAGTAACCCCAAGTCTGTTGTCAGAGGGAAATCTCCGACATTCTGCCGACCGGCGCAACTTACAGATATGGGCCTCGGGTGTCCAAGCCACCGAGGAAAACAGGGAACCCCATGCATTTTCGAAAAGAGGACACCCGTGGGAATCCGCAGAGGTGTGATTTGCGCCCATCGCCCCAGATTTTTTTACCCAGACAGCCCTGCAAAGTCGGAAATGTGGGGAAAAAAACGCTTTTTCCGCACATTTCGCTCGCCGCACCCATCGAAACACGCCCCCCACAACACATGGCCTACCGTCCCGAGTTCCCACAGGTGTCCCGATGAAAACGGTACCTCACATGTGTGGGTGCACCTACCTGGCCGCCAAGGGGAAAGCCTAAAACACAAGTAACCCCAAGTCTGTTGTCCATTCTGCCGACCGGCGCAACTTACAGATATGGGCCTCGGGTGTCCAAGCCACCGAGGAAAACAGGGAACCCCATGCATTTTCGAAAAGAGGACACCCGTGGGAATCCGCAGAGGTGTGATTTGCGCCCATCGCCCCAGATTTTTTTACCCAGACAGCCCTGCAAAGTCGGAAATGTGGGGAAAAAAACGCTTTTTCCGCACATTTCGCTCGCCGCACCCATCGAAACGCGCCCCCCACAACACATGGCCTACCGTCCCGCGTTCCCACAGGTGTCCCGATGAAAACGGTACCTCACATGTGTGGGTGCACCTACCTGGCCGCCAAGGGGAAAGCCTAAAACACAAGTAACCCCAAGTCTGTTGTCAGAGGGAAATCTCCGACATTCTGCCGACCGGCGCAACTTACAAATATGGGCCTCGGGTGTCCAAGCCACCGAGGAAAACAGGGAACCCCATGCATTTTCGAAAAGAGGACACCCGTGGGAATCCGCAGAGGTGTGATTTGCGCCCATCGCCCCAGATTATTTTACCCAGACAGCCCTGCAAAGTCGGAAATGTGGGGAAAAAAACGCTTTTTCCGCACATTTCGCTCGCCGCACCCATCGAAACACGCCCCCCACAACACATGGCCTACCGTCCCGCGTTCCCACAGGGGTCCCGATGAAAACGGTACCTCACATGTGTGGGTGCACCTACCTGGCCGCCAAGGGGAAAGCCTAAAACACAAGTAACCCCAAGTCTGTTGTCAGAGGGAAATCTCAGACATTCTGCCGACCGGCGCAACTTACAGATATGGGCCTCGGGTGTCCAAGCCAGCGAGGAAAACAGGGAACCCCATGCATTTTCGAAAAGAGGACACCCGTGGGAATCCGCAGAGGTGTGATTTGCGCCCATCGCCCCAGATTTTTTTACCCAGACAGCCCTGCAAAGTCGGAAATGTGGGGAAAAAAACGCTTTTTCCGCACATTTCGCTCGCCGCACCCATCGAAACGCGCCCCCCACAACACATGGCCTACCGTCCCGCGTTCCCACAGGTGTCCCGATGAAAACGGTACCTCACATGTGTGGGTGCACCTACCTGGCCGCCAAGGGGAAAGCCTAAAACACAAGTAACCCCAAGTCTGTTGTCAGAGGGAAATCTCCGACATTCTGCCGACCGGCGCAACTTACAGATATGGGCCTCGGGTGTCCAAGCCACCGAGGAAAACAGGGAACCCCATGCATTTTCGAAAAGAGGACACCCGTGGGAATCCGCAGAGGTGTGATTTGCGCCCATCGCCCCAGATTATTTTACCCAGACAGCCCTGCAAAGTCGGAAATGTGGGGAAAAAAACGCTTTTTCCGCACATTTCGCTCGCCGCACCCATCGAAACACGCCCCCCACAACACATGGCCTACCGTCCCGCGTTCCCACAGGTGTCCCGATGAAAACGGTACCTCACATGTGTGGGTGCACCTACCTGGCCGCCAAGGGGAAAGCCTAAAACGCAAGTAACCCCAAGTCTGTTGTCAGAGGGAAATCTCCGACATTCTGCCGACCGGCGCAACTTACAGATATGGGCCTCGGGTGTCCAAGCCAGCGAGGAAAACAGGGAACCCCATGCATTTTCGAAAAGAGGACACCCGTGGGAATCCGCAGAGGTGTGATTTGCGCCCATCGCCCCAGATTTTTTTACCCAGACAGCCCTGCAAAGTCGGAAATGTGGGGAAAAAAACCCTTTTTCCGCACATTTCGCTCGCCGCACCCATCGAAACGCGCCCCCCACAACACATGGCCTACCGTCCCGCGTTCCCACAGGTGTCCCGATGAAAACGGTACCTCACATGTGTGGGTGCACCTACCTGGCCGCCAAGGGGAAAGCCTAAAACACAAGTAACCCCAAGTCTGTTGTCAGAGGGAAATCTCAGACATTCTGCCGACCGGCGCAACTTACAGATATGGGCCTCGGGTGTCCAAGCCACCGAGGAAAACAGGGAACCCCATGCATTTTCGAAAAGAGGACACCCGTGGGAATCCGCAGAGGTGTGATTTGCGCCCATCGCCCCAGATTTTTTTACCCAGACAGCCCTGCAAAGTCGGAAATGTGGGGAAAAAAACGCTTTTCCCGCACATTTCGCTCGCCGCACCCATCGAAACACGCCCCCCACAACACATGGCCTACCGTCCCGCGTTCCCACAGGTGTCCCGATGAAAACGGTACCTCACATGTGTGGGTGCACCTACCTGGCCGCCAAGGGGAAAGCCTAAAACACAAGTAACCCCAAGTCTGTTGTCCATTCTGCCGACCGGCGCAACTTACAGATATGGGCCTCGGGTGTCCAAGCCACCGAGGAAAACAGGGAACCCCATGCATTTTCGAAAAGAGGACACCCGTGGGAATCCGCAGAGGTGTGATTTGCGCCCATCGCCCCAGATTTTTTTACCCAGACAGCCCTGCAAAGTCGGAAATGTGGGGGAAAAAACGCTTTTTCCGCACATTTCGCTCGCCGCACCCATCGAAACGCGCCCCCCACAACACATGGCCTACCGTCCCGCGTTCCCACAGGTGTCCCGATGAAAACGGTACCTCACATGTGTGGGTGCACCTACCTGGCCGCCAAGGGGAAAGCCTAAAACACAAGTAACCCCAAGTCTGTTGTCAGAGGGAAATCTCCGACATTCTGCCGACCGGCGCAACTTACAGATATGGGCCTCGGGTGTCCAAGCCACCGAGGAAAACAGGGAACCCCATGCATTTTCGAAAAGAGGACACCCGTGGGAATCCGCAGAGGTGTGATTTGCGCCCATCGCCCCAGATTTTTTTACCCAGACAGCCCTGCAAAGTCGGAAATGTGGGGAAAAAAACGCTTTTTCCGCACATTTCGCTCGCCGCACCCATCGAAACACGCCCCCCACAACACATGGCCTACCGTCCCGCGTTCCCACAGGTGTCCCGATGAAAACGGTACCTCACATGTGTGGGTGCACCTACCTGGCCGCCAAGGGGAAAGCCTAAAACACAAGTAACCCCAAGTCTGTTGTCAGAGGGAAATCTCTGACATTCTGCCGACCGGCGCAACTTACAGATATGGGCCTCGGGTGTCCAAGCCACCGAGGAAAACAGGGAACCCCATGCATTTTCGAAAAGAGGACCCCCGTGGGAATCCGCAGAGGTGTGATTTGCACCCATCGCCCCAGATTTTTTTACCCAGACAGCCCTGCAAAGTCGGAAATGTGGGGAAAATAACGCTTTTTCCGCACATTTCGCTCGCCGCACCCATCGAAACACGCCCCCCACAACACATGGCCTACCGTCCCGCGTTCCCACAGGTGTCCCGATGAAAACGGTACCTCACATGTGTGGGTGCACCTACCTGGCCGCCAAGGGGAAAGCCTAAAACACAAGTAACCCCAAGTCTGTTGTCCATTCTGCCGACCGGCGCAACTTACAGATATGGGCCTCGGGTGTCCAAGCCACCGAGGAAAACAGGGAACCCCATGCATTTTCGAAAAGAGGACACCCGTGGGAATCCGCAGAGGTGTGATTTGCGCCCATCGCCCCAGATTTTTTTACCCAGACAGCCCTGCAAAGTCGGAAATGTGGGGAAAAAAACGCTTTTTCCGCACATTTCGCTCGCCGCACCCATCGAAACGCGCCCCCCACAACACATGGCCTACCGTCCCGCGTTCCCACAGGTGTCCCGATGAAAACGGTACCTCACATGTGTGGGTGCACCTACCTGGCTGCCAAGGGGAAAGCCTAAAACACAAGTAACCCCAAGTCTGTTGTCAGAGGGAAATCTCCGACATTCTGCCGACCGGCGCAACTTACAGATATGGGCCTCGGGTGTCCAAGCCACCGAGGAAAACAGGGAACCCCATGCATTTTCGAAAAGAGGACACCCGTGGGAATCCGCAGAGGTGTGATTTGCGCCCATCGCCCCAGATTTTTTTACCCAGACAGCCCTGCAAAGTCGGAAATGTGGGGAAAAAAACGCTTTTTCCGCACATTTCGCTCGCCGCACCCATCGAAACACGCCCCCCACAACACATGGCCTACCGTCCCGAGTTCCCACAGGTGTCCCGATGAAAACGGTACCTCACATGTGTGGGTGCACCTACCTGGCCGCCAAGGGGAAAGCCTAAAACACAAGTAACCCCAAGTCTGTTGTCCATTCTGCCGACCGGCGCAACTTACAGATATGGGCCTCGGGTGTCCAAGCCACCGAGGAAAACAGGGAACCCCATGCATTTTCGAAAAGAGGACACCCGTGGGAATCCGCAGAGGTGTGATTTGCGCCCATCGCCCCAGATTTTTTTACCCAGACAGCCCTGCAAAGTCGGAAATGTGGGGAAAAAAACGCTTTTTCCGCACATTTCGCTCGCCGCACCCATCGAAACGCGCCCCCCACAACACATGGCCTACCGTCCCGCGTTCCCACAGGTGTCCCGATGAAAACGGTACCTCACATGTGTGGGTGCACCTACCTGGCCGCCAAGGGGAAAGCCTAAAACACAAGTAACCCCAAGTCTGTTGTCAGAGGGAAATCTCCGACATTCTGCCGACCGGCGCAACTTACAGATATGGGCCTCGGGTGTCCAAGCCACCGAGGAAAACAGGGAACCCCATGCATTTTTGAAAAGAGGACACCCGTGGGAATCCGCAGAGGTGTGATTTGCGCCCATCGCCCCAGATTTTTTTACCCAGACAGCCCTGCAAAGTCGGAAATGTGGGGAAAAAAACGCTTTTTCCGCACATTTCGCTCGCCGCACCCATCGAAACACGCCCCCCACAACACATGGCCTACCGTCCCGCGTTCCCACAGGTGTCCCGATGAAAACGGTACCTCACATGTGTGGGTGCACCTACCTGGCCGCCAAGGGGAAAGCCTAAAACACAAGTAACCCCAAGTCTGTTGTCAGAGGGAAATCTCCGACATTCTGCCGACCGGCGCAACTTACAAATATGGGCCTCGGGTGTCCAAGCCACCGAGGAAAACAGGGAACCCCATGCATTTTCGAAAAGAGGACACCCGTGGGAATCCGCAGAGGTGTGATTTGCGCCCATCGCCCCAGATTTTTTTACCCAGACAGCCCTGCAAAGTCGGAAATGTGGGGAAAAAAACGCTTTTTCCGCACATTTCGCTCGCCGCACCCATCTAAACGCGCCCCCCACAACACATGGCCTACCGTCCCGCGTTCCCACAGGTGTCCCGATGAAAACGGTACCTCACATGTGTGGGTGCACCTACCTGACCGCCAAGGGGAAAGCCTAAAACACAAGTAACCCCAAGTCTGTTGTCAGAGGGAAATCTCCGACATTCTGCCGACCGGCGCAACTTACAGATATGGGCCTCGGGTGTCCAAGCCACCGAGGAAAACAGGGAACCCCATGCATTTTCGAAAAGAGGACACCCGTGGGAATCCGCAGAGGTGTGATTTGCGCCCATCGCCCCAGATTTTTTTACCCAGACAGCCCTGCAAAGTCGGAAATGTGGGGGAAAAAACGCTTTTTCCGCACATTTCACTCGCCGCACCCATCGAAACACGCCCCCCACAACACATGGCCTACCGTCCCGCGTTCCCACAGGTGTCCCGATGAAAACGGTACCTCACATGTGTGGGTGCACCTACCTGGCCGCCAAGGGGAAAGCCTAAAACACAAGTAACCCCAAGTCTGTTGTCCATTCTGCCGACCGGCGCAACTTACAGATATGGGCCTCGGGTGTCCAAGCCAGCGAGGAAAACAGGGAACCCCATGCATTTTCGAAAAGAGGACACCCGTGGGAATCCGCAGAGGTGTGATTTGCGCCCATCGCCCCAGATTTTTTTACCCAGACAGCCCTGCAAAGTCGGAAATGTGGGGAAAAAACCGCTTTTTCCGCACATATCGCTCGCCGCACCCATCGAAACACGCCCCCCACAACACATGGCCTACCGTCCCGCGTTCCCACAGGTGTCGCGATGAAAACGGTACCTCACATGTGTGGGTGCACCTACCTGGCCGCCAAGGGGAAAGCCTAAAACACAAGTAACCCCAAGTCTGTTGTCCATTCTGCCGACCGGCGCAACTTACAGATATGGGCCTCGGGTGTCCAAGCCACCGAGGGAAACAGGGAACCCCATGCATTTTCGAAAAGAGGACACCCGTGGGAATCCGCAGAGGTGTGATTTGCGCCCATCGCCCCAGATTTTTTTACCCAGACAGCCCTGCAAAGTCGGAAATGTGGGGGAAAAAACGCTTTTTCCGCACATTTCGCTCGCCGCACCCATCGAAACACGCCCCCCACAACACATGGCCTACCGTCCCGCGTTCCCACAGGTGTCCCGATGAAAACGGTACCTCACATGTGTGGGTGCACCTACCTGGCCGCCAAGGGGAAAGCCTAAAACACAAGTAACCCCAAGTCTGTTGTCCATTCTGCCGACCGGCGCAACTTACAGATATGGGCCTCGGGTGTCCAAGCCACCGAGGAAAACAGGGAACCCCATGCATTTTCGAAAAGAGGACACCCGTGGGAATCCGCAGAGGTGTGATTTGCGCCCATCGCCCCAGATTTTTTTACCCAGACAGCCCTGCAAAGTCGGAAATGTGGGGAAAAAAACGCTTTTTCCGCACATTTCGCTCGCCGCACCCATCGAAACGCGCCCCCCACAACACATGGCCTACCGTCCCGCGTTCCCACAGGTGTCCCGATGAAAACGGTACCTCACATGTGTGGGTGCACCTACCTGGCCGCCAAGGGGAAAGCCTAAAACACAAGTAACCCCAAGTCTGTTGTCAGAGGGAAATCTCCGACATTCTGCCGACCGGCGCAACTTACAGATATGGGCCTCGGGTGTCCAAGCCACCGAGGAAAACAGGGAACCCCATGCATTTTCGAAAAGAGGACACCCGTGGGAATCCGCAGAGGTGTGATTTGCGCCCATCGCCCCAGATTTTTTTACCCAGACAGCCCTGCAAAGTCGGAAATGTGGGGAAAAAAACGCTTTTTCCGCACATTTCGCTCGCCGCACCCATCGAAACACGCCCCCCACAACACATGGCCTACCGTCCCGAGTTCCCACAGGTGTCCCGATGAAAACGGTACCTCACATGTGTGGGTGCACCTACCTGGCCGCCAAGGGGAAAGCCTAAAACACAAGTAACCCCAAGTCTGTTGTCCATTCTGCCGACCGGCGCAACTTACAGATATGGGCCTCGGGTGTCCAAGCCACCGAGGAAAACAGGGAACCCCATGCATTTTCGAAAAGGGGACACCCGTGGGAATCCGCAGAGGTGTGATTTGCGCCCATCGCCCCAGATTTTTTTACCCAGACAGCCCTGCAAAGTCGGAAATGTGGGGAAAAAAACGCTTTTTCCGCACATTTCGCTCGCCGCACCCATCGAAACGCGCCCCCCACAACACATGGCCTACCGTCCCGCGTTCCCACAGGTGTCCCGATGAAAACGGTACCTCACATGTGTGGGTGCACCTACCTGGCCGCCAAGGGGAAAGCCTAAAACACAAGTAACCCCAAGTCTGTTGTCAGAGGGAAATCTCCGACATTCTGCCGACCGGCGCAACTTACAAATATGGGCCTCGGGTGTCCAAGCCACCGAGGAAAACAGGGAACCCCATGCATTTTCGAAAAGAGGACACCCGTGGGAATCCGCAGAGGTGTGATTTGCGCCCATCGCCCCAGATTATTTTACCCAGACAGCCCTGCAAAGTCGGAAATGTGGGGAAAAAAACGCTTTTTCCGCACATTTCGCTCGCCGCACCCATCGAAACACGCCCCCCACAACACATGGCCTACCGTCCCGCGTTCCCACAGGTGTCCCGATGAAAACGGTACCTCACATGTGTGGGTGCACCTACCTGGCCGCCAAGGGGAAAGCCTAAAACACAAGTAACCCCAAGTCTGTTGTCAGAGGGAAATCTCAGACATTCTGCCGACCGGCGCAACTTACAGATATGGGCCTCGGGTGTCCAAGCCAGCGAGGAAAACAGGGAACCCCATGCATTTTCGAAAAGAGGACACCCGTGGGAATCCGCAGAGGTGTGATTTGCGCCCATCGCCCCAGATTTTTTTACCCAGACAGCCCTGCAAAGTCGGAAATGTGGGGAAAAAAACGCTTTTTCCGCACATTTCGCTCGCCGCACCCATCGAAACGCGCCCCCCACAACACATGGCCTACCGTCCCGCGTTCCCACAGGTGTCCCGATGAAAACGGTACCTCACATGTGTGGGTGCACCTACCTGGCCGCCAAGGGGAAAGCCTAAAACACAAGTAACCCCAAGTCTGTTGTCCATTCTGCCGACCGGCGCAACTTACAGATATGGGCCTCGGGTGTCCAAGCCACCGAGGAAAACAGGGAACCCCATGCATTTTCGAAAAGAGGACACCCGTGGGAATCCGCAGAGGTGTGATTTGCGCCCATCGCCCCAGATTTTTTTACCCAGACAGCCCTGCAAAGTCGGAAATGTGGGGGAAAAAACGCTTTTTCCGCACATTTCGCTCGCCGCACCCATCGAAACGCGCCCCCCACAACACATGGCCTACCGTCCCGCGTTCCCACAGGTGTCCCGATGAAAACGGTACCTCACATGTGTGGGTGCACCTACCTGGCCGCCAAGGGGAAAGCCTAAAACACAAGTAACCCCAAGTCTGTTGTCAGAGGGAAATCTCCGACATTCTGCCGACCGGCGCAACTTACAGATATGGGCCTCGGGTGTCCAAGCCACCGAGGAAAACAGGGAACCCCATGCATTTTCGAAAAGAGGACACCCGTGGGAATCCGCAGAGGTGTGATTTGCGCCCATCGCACCAGATTTTTTTACCCAGACAGCCCTGCAAAGTCGGAAATGTGGGGAAAAAAACGCTTTTTCCGCACATTTCGCTCGCCGCACCCATCGAAACACGCCCCCCACAACACATGGCCTACCGTCCCGAGTTCCCACAGGTGTCCCGATGAAAACGGTACCTCACATGTGTGGGTGCACCTACCTGGCCGCCAAGGGGAAAGCCTAAAACACAAGTAACCCCAAGTCTGTTGTCCATTCTGCCGACCGGCGCAACTTACAGATATGGGCCTCGGGTGTCCAAGCCACCGAGGAAAACAGGGAACCCCATGCATTTTCGAAAAGAGGACACCCGTGGGAATCCGCAGAGGTGTGATTTGCGCCCATCGCCCCAGATTTTTTTACCCAGGCAGCCCTGCAAAGTCGGAAATGTGGGGAAAAAAACGCTTTTTCCGCACATTTCGCTCGCCGCACCCATCGAAACGCGCCCCCCACAACACATGGCCTACCGTCCCGCGTTCCCACAGGTGTCCCGATGAAAACGGTACCTCACATGTGTGGGTGCACCTACCTGGCCGCCAAGGGGAAAGCCTAAAACACAAGTAACCCCAAGTCTGTTGTCAGAGGGAAATCTCCGACATTCTGCCGACCGGCGCAACTTACAGATATGGGCCTCGGGTGTCCAAGCCACCGAGGAAAACGGGGAACCCCATGCATTTTTGAAAAGAGGACACCCGTGGGAATCCGCAGAGGTGTGATTTGCGCCCATCGCCCCAGATTTTTTTACCCAGTCAGCCCTGCAAAGTCGGAAATGTGGGGAAAAAAACGCTTTTTCCGCACATTTCGCTCGCCGCACCCATCGAAACACGCCCCCCACAACACATGGCCTACCGTCCCGCGTTCCCACAGGTGTCCCGATGAAAACGGTACCTCATATGTGTGGGTGCACCTACCTGGCCGCCAAGGGGAAAGCCTAAAACACAAGTAACCCCAAGTCTGTTGTCAGAGGGAAATCTCAGACATTCTGCCGACCGGCGCAACTTACAGATATGGGCCTCGGGTGTCCAAGCCAGCGAGGAAAACAGGGAACCCCATGCATTTTCGAAAAGAGGACACCCGTGGGAATCCGCAGAGGTGTGATTTGCGCCCATCGCCCCAGATTTTTTTACCCAGACAGCCCTGCAAAGTCGGCAATGTGGGGAAAAAAACGCTTTTTCCGCACATTTCGCTCGCCGCACCCATCGAAACGCGCCCCCCACAACACATGGCCTACCGTCCCGCGTTCCCACAGGTGTCCCGATGAAAACGGTACCTCACATGTGTGGGTGCACCTACCTGGCCGCCAAGGGGAAAGCCTAAAACACAAGTAACCCCAAGTCTGTTGTCAGAGGGAAATCTCAGACATTCTGCCGACCGGCGCAACTTACAGATATGGGCCTCGGGTGTCCAAGCCACCGAGGAAAACAGGGAACCCCATGCATTTTCGAAAAGAGGACACCCGTGGGAATCCGCAGAGGTGTGATTTGCGCCCATCGCCCCAGATTTTTTTACCCAGACAGCCCTGCAAAGTCGGAAATGTGGGGAAAAAAACGCTTTTCCCGCACATTTCGCTCGCCGCACCCATCGAAACACGCCCCCCACAACACATGGCCTACCGTCGCGCGTTCCCACAGGTGTCCCGATGAAAACGGTACCTCACATGTGTGGGTGCACCTACCTGGCCGCCAAGGGGAAAGCCTAAAACACAAGTAACCCCAAGTCTGTTGTCCATTCTGCCGACCGGCGCAACTTACAGATATGGGCCTCGGGTGTCCAAGCCACCGAGGAAAACAGGGAACCCCATGCATTTTCGAAAAGAGGACACCCGTGGGAATCCGCAGAGGTGTGATTTGCGCCCATCGCCCCAGATTTTTTTACCCAGACAGCCCTGCAAAGTCGGAAATGTGGGGGAAAAAACGCTTTTTCCGCACATTTCGCTCGCCGCACCCATCGAAACGCGCCCCCCACAACACATGGCCTACCGTCCCGCGTTC
Source organism: Ambystoma mexicanum (assembly GCF_040938575.1). Classification (NCBI taxonomy): domain Eukaryota; kingdom Metazoa; phylum Chordata; class Amphibia; order Caudata; family Ambystomatidae; genus Ambystoma; species Ambystoma mexicanum. The sequence continues at coordinate 1,222,540,424 of NC_090926.1, read as the reverse complement.
CCACAGGTGTCCCGATGAAAACGGTACCTCACATGTGTGGGTGCACCTACCTGGCCGCCAAGGGGAAAGCCTAAAACACAAGTAACCCCAAGTCTGTTGTCAGAGGGAAATCTCCGACATTCTGCCGACCGGCGCAACTTACAGATATGGGCCTCGGGTGTCCAAGCCACCGAGGAAAACAGGGAACCCCATGCATTTTTGAAAAGAGGACACCCGTGGGAATCCGCAGAGGTGTGATTTGCGCCCATCGCCCCAGATTTTTTTACCCAGACAGCCCTGCAAAGTCGGAAATGTGGGGAAAAAAACGCTTTTTCCGCACATTTCGCTCGCCGCACCCATCGAAACACGCCCCCCACAACACATGGCCTACCGTCCCGCGTTCCCACAGGTGTCCCGATGAAAACGGTACCTCATATGTGTGGGTGCACCTACCTGGCCGCCAAGGGGAAAGCCTAAAACACAAGTAACCCCAAGTCTGTTGTCAGAGGGAAATCTCAGACATTCTGCCGACCGGCGCAACTTACAGATATGGGCCTCGGGTGTCCAAGCCAGCGAGGAAAACAGGGAACCCCATGCATTTTCGAAAAGAGGACACCCGTGGGAATCCGCAGAGGTGTGATTTGCGCCCATCGCCCCAGATTTTTTTACCCAGACAGCCCTGCAAAGTCGGAAATGTGGGGAAAAAACCGCTTTTTCCGCACATTTCGCTCGCCGCACCCATCGAAACACGCCCCCCACAACACATGGCCTACCGTCCCGCGTTCCCACAGGTGTCCCGATGAAAACGGTACCTCACATGTGTGGGTGCACCTACCTGGCCGCCAAGGGGAAAGCCTAAAACACAAGTAACCCCAAGTCTGTTGTCAGAAGGAAATCTCCGACATTCTGCCGACCGGCGCAACTTACAGATATGGGCCTCGGGTGTCCAAGCCACCGAGGAAAACAGGGAACCCCATGCATTTTCGAAAAGAGGACACCCGTGGGAATCCGCAGAGGTGTGATTTGCGCCCATCGCCCCAGATTTTTTTACCCAGACAGCCCTGCAAAGTCGGAAATGTGGGGAAAAAAACGCTTTTTCCGCACATTTCGCTCGCCGCACCCATCGAAACACGCCCCCCACAACACATGGCCTACCGTCCCGCGTTCCCACAGGTGTCCCGATGAAAACGGTACCTCACATGTGTGGGTGCACCTACCTGGCCGCCAAGGGGAAAGCCTAAAACACAAGTAACCCCAAGTCTGTTGTCCATTCTGCCGACCGGCGCAACTTACAGATATGGGCCTCGGGTGTCCAAGCCACCGAGGAAAACAGGGAACCCCATGCATTTTCGAAAAGAGGACACCCGTGGGAATCCGCAGAGGTGTGATTTGCGCCCATCGCCCCAGATTTTTTTACCCAGACAGCCTTGCAAAGTCGGAAATGTGGGGAAAAAAACGCTTTTTCCGCACATTTCGCTCGCCGCACCCATCTAAACGCGCCCCCCACAACACATGGCCTACCGTCCCGCGTTCCCACAGGTGTCCCGATGAAAACGGTACCTCACATGTGTGGGTGCACCTACCTGGCCGCCAAGGGGAAAGCCTAAAACACAAGTAACCCCAAGTCTGTTGTCAGAGGGAAATCTCCGACATTCTGCCGACCGGCGCAACTTACAGATATGGGCCTCGGGTGTCCAAGCCACCGAGGAAAACAGGGAACCCCATGCATTTTCGAAAAGAGGACACCCGTGGGAATCCGCAGAGGTGTGATTTGCGCCCATCGCCCCAGATTTTTTTACCCAGACAGCCCTGCAAAGTCGGAAATGTGGGGGAAAAAACGCTTTTTCCGCACATTTCACTCGCCGCACCCATCGAAACACGCCCCCCACAACACATGGCCTACCGTCCCGCGTTCCCACAGGTGTCCCGATGAAAACGATACCTCACATGTGTGGGTGCACCTACCTGGCCGCCAAGGGGAAAGCCTAAAACACAAGTAACCCCAAGTCTGTTGTCCATTCTGCCGACCGGCGCAACTTACAGATATGGGCCTCGGGTGTCCAAGCCACCGAGGAAAACAGGGAACCCCATGCATTTTCGAAAAGAGGACACCCGTGGGAATCCGCAGAGGTGTGATTTGCGCCCATCGCCCCAGATTTTTTTACCCAGACAGCCCTGCAAAGTCGGAAATGTGGGGAAAAAGACGCTTTTTCCGCACATTTCGCTCGCCGCACCCATCGAAACACGCCCCCCACAACACATGGCCTACCGTCCCGCGTTCCCACAGGTGTCCCGATGAAAACGGTACCTCACATGTGTGGGTGCACCTACCTGGCCGCCAAGGGGAAAGCCTAAAACACAAGTAACCCCAAGTCTGTTGTCAGAGGGAAATCTCCGACATTCTGCCGACCGGCGCAACTTACAGATATGGGCCTCGGGTGTCCAAGCCAGCGAGGAAAACAGGGAACCCCATGCATTTTCGAAAAGAGGACACCCGTGGGAATCCGCAGAGGTGTGATTTGCGCCCATCGCCCCAGATTTTTTTACCCAGACAGCCCTGCAAAGTCGGAAATGTGGGGAAAAAACCGCTTTTTCCGCACATTTCGCTCGCCGCACCCATCGAAACACGCCCCCCACAACACATGGCCTACCGTCCCGCGTTCCCACAGGTGTCGCGATGAAAACGGTACCTCACATGTGTGGGTGCACCTACCTGGCCGCCAAGGGGAAAGCCTAAAACACAAGTAACCCCAAGTCTGTTGTCCATTCTGCCGACCGGCGCAACTTACAGATATGGGCCTCGGGTGTCCAAGCCACCGAGGGAAACGGGGAACCCCATGCATTTTCGAAAAGAGGACACCCGTGGGAATCCGCAGAGGTGTGATCTGCGCCCATCGCCCCAGATTTTTTTACCCAGACAGCCCTGCAAAGTCGGAAATGTGGGGGAAAAAACGCTTTTCCCGCACATTTCGCTCGCCGCACCCATCGAAACGCGCCCCCCACAACACATGGCCTACCGTCCCGCGTTCCCACAGGTGTCCCGATGAAAACGGTACCTCACATGTGTGGGTGCACCTACCTGGCCGCCAAGGGGAAAGCCTAAAACACAAGTAACCCCAAGTCTGTTGTCAGAGGGAAATCTCCGACATTCTGCCGACCGGCGCAACTTACAGATATGGGCCTCGGGTGTCCAAGCCACCGAGGAAAACAGGGAACCCCATGCATTTTCGAAAAGAGGACACCCGTGGGAATCCGCAGAGGTGTGATTTGCGCCCATCGCCCCAGATTTTTTTACCCAGACAGCCCTGCAAAGTCGGAAATGTGGGGGAAAAAACGCTTTTTCCGCACATTTCACTCGCCGCACCCATCGAAACACGCCCCCCACAACACATGGCCTACCGTCCCGCGTTCCCACAGGTGTCCCGATGAAAACGGTACCTCACATGTGTGGGTGCACCTACCTGGCCGCCAAGGGGAAAGCCTAAAACACAAGTAACCCCAAGTCTGTTGTCAGAGGGAAATCTCCGACATTCTGCCGACCGGCGCAACTTACAGATATGGGCCTCGGGTGTCCAAGCCACCGAGGAAAACAGGGAACCCCATGCATTTTCGAAAAGAGGACACCCGTGGGAATCCGCAGAGGTGTGATTTGCGCCCATCGCCCCAGATTTTTTTACCCAGACAGCCCTGCAAAGTCGGAAATGTGGGGAAAAAAACGCTTTTTCCGCACATTTCGCTCGCCGCACCCATCGAAACACGCCCCCCACAACACATGGCCTACCGTCCCGCGTTCCCACAGGTGTCCCGATGAAAACGGTACCTCACATGTGTGGGTGCACCTACCTGGCCGCCAAGGGGAAAGCCTAAAACACAAGTAACCCCAAGTCTGTTGTCAGAGGGAAATCTCAGACATTCTGCCGACCGGCGCAACTTACAGATATGGGCCTCGGGTGTCCAAGCCAGCGAGGAAAACAGGGAACCCCATGCATTTTCGAAAAGAGGACACCCGTGGGAATCCGCAGAGGTGTGATTTGCGCCCATCGCCCCAGATTTTTTTACCCAGACAGCCCTGCAAAGTCGGAAATGTGGGGAAAAAAACGCTTTTTCCGCACATTTCGCTCGCCGCACCCATCGAAACGCGCCCCCCACAACACATGGCCTACCGTCCCGCGTTCCCACAGGTGTCCCGATGAAAACGGTACCTCACATGTGTGGGTGCACCTACCTGGCCGCCAAGGGGAAAGCCTAAAACACAAGTAACCCCAAGTCTGTTGTCAGAGGGAAATCTCCGACATTCTGCCGACCGGCGCAACTTACAGATATGGGCCTCGGGTGTCCAAGCCACCGAGGGAAACAGGGAACCCCATGCATTTTCGAAAAGAGGACACCCGTGGGAATCCGCAGAGGTGTGATTTGCGCCCATCGCCCCAGATTTTTTTACCCAGACAGCCCTGCAAAGTCGGAAATGTGGGGGAAAAAACGCTTTTCCCGCACATTTCGCTCGCCGCACCCATCGAAACGCGCCCCCCACAACACATGGCCTACCGTCCCGCGTTCCCACAGGTGTCCCGATGAAAACGGTACCTCACATGTGTGGGTGCACCTACCTGGCCGCCAAGGGGAAAGCCTAAAACACAAGTAACCCCAAGTCTGTTGTCAGAGGGAAATCTCCGACATTCTGCCGACCGGCGCAACTTACAGATATGGGCCTCGGGTGTCCAAGCCACCGAGGAAAACAGGGAACCCCAAGCATTTTCGAAAAGAGGACACCCGTGGGAATCCGCAGAGGTGTGATTTGCGCCCATCGCCCCAGATTTTTTTACCCAGACAGCCCTGCAAAGTCGGAAATGTGGGGGAAAAAACGCTTTTTCCGCACATTTCACTCGCCGCACCCATCGAAACACGCCCCCCACAACACATGGCCTACCGTCCCGCGTTCCCACAGGTGTACCGATGAAAACGGTACCTCACATGTGTGGGTGCACCTACCTGGCCGCCAAGGGGAAAGCCTAAAACACAAGTAACCCCAAGTCTGTTGTCCATTCTGCCGACCGGCGCAACTTACAGATATGGGCCTCGGGTGTCCAAGCCACCGAGGAAAACAGGGAACCCCATGCATTTTCGAAAAGAGGACACCCGTGGGAATCCGCAGAGGTGTGATTTGCGCCCATCGCCCCAGATTTTTTTACCCAGACAGCCCTGCAAAGTCGGAAATGTGGGGAAAAAAACGCTTTTTCCGCACATTTCGCTCGCCGCACCCATCGAAACACGCCCCCCACAACACATGGCCTACTGTCCCGCGTTCCCACAGGTGTCCCGATGAAAACGGTACCTCACATGTGTGGGTGCACCTACCTGGCCGCCAAGGGGAAAGCCTAAAACACAAGTAACCCCAAGTCTGTTGTCAGAGGGAAATCTCCGACATTTTGCCGACCGGCGCAACTTACAGATATGGGCCTCGGGTGTCCAAGCCAGCGAGGAAAACAGGGAACCCCATGCATTTTCGAAAAGAGGACACCCGTGGGAATCCGCAGAGGTGTGATTTGCGCCCATCGCCCCAGATTTTTTTACCCAGACAGCCCTGCAAAGTCGGAAATGTGGGGAAAAAACCGCTTTTTCCGCACATTTCGCTCGCCGCACCCATCGAAACACGCCCCCCACAACACATGGCCTACCGTCCCGCGTTCCCACAGGTGTCCCGATGAAAACGGTACCTCACATGTGTGGGTGCACCTACCTGGCCGCCAAGGGGAAAGCCTAAAACACAAGTAACCCCAAGTCTGTTGTCAGAAGGAAATCTCCGACATTCTGCCGACCGGCGCAACTTACAGATATGGGCCTCGGGTGTCCAAGCCACCGAGGAAAACAGGGAACCCCATGCATTTTCGAAAAGAGGACACCCGTGGGAATCCGCAGAGGTGTGATTTGCGCCCATCGCCCCAGATTTTTTTACCCAGACAGCCCTGCAAAGTCGGAAATGTGGGGAAAAAAACGCTTTTTCCGCACATTTCGCTCGCCGCACCCATCGAAACACGCCCCCCACAACACATGGCCTACCGTCCCGCGTTCCCACAGGTGTCCCGATGAAAACGGTACCTCACATGTGTGGGTGCACCTACCTGGCCGCCAAGGGGAAAGCCTAAAACACAAGTAACCCCAAGTCTGTTGTCCATTCTGCCGACCGGCGCAACTTACAGATATGGGCCTCGGGTGTCCAAGCCACCGAGGAAAACAGGGAACCCCATGCATTTTCGAAAAGAGGACACCCGTGGGAATCCGCAGAGGTGTGATTTGCGCCCATCGCCCCAGATTTTTTTACCCAGACAGCCCTGCAAAGTCGGAAATGTGGGGAAAAAAACGCTTTTTCCGCACATTTCGCTCGCCGCACCCATCTAAACGCGCCCCCCACAACACATGGCCTACCGTCCCGCGTTCCCACAGGTGTCCCGATGAAAACGGTACCTCACATGTGTGGGTGCACCTACCTGGCCGCCAAGGGGAAAGCCTAAAACACAAGTAACCCCAAGTCTGTTGTCAGAGGGAAATCTCCGACATTCTGCCGACCGGCGCAACTTACAGATATGGGCCTCGGGTGTCCAAGCCACCGAGGAAAACAGGGAACCCCATGCATTTTCGAAAAGAGGACACCCGTGGGAATCCGCAGAGGTGTGATTTGCGCCCATCGCCCCAGATTTTTTTACCCAGACAGCCCTGCAAAGTCGGAAATGTGGGGAAAAAACGCTTTTTCCGCACATTTCGCTCGCCGCACCCATCGAAACACGCCCCCCACAACACATGGCCTACCGTCCCGCGTTCCCACAGGTGTCCCAATGAAAACGGTACCTCACATGTGTGGGTGCACCTACCTGGCCGCCAAGGGGAAAGCCTAAAACACAAGTAACCCCAAGTCTGTTGTCCATTCTGCCGACCGGCGCAACTTACAGATATGGGCCTCGGGTGTCCAAGCCACCGAGGAAAACAGGGAACCCCATGCATTTTCGAAAAGAGGACACCCGTGGGAATCCGCAGAGGTGTGATTTGCGCCCATCGCCCCAGATTTTTTTACCCAGACAGCCCTGCAAAGTCGGAAATGTGGGGAAAACGCTTTTTCCACACATTTCGCTCGCCGCACCCATCGAAACGCGCCCCCCACAACACATGGCCTACCGTCCCGCGTTCCCACAGGTGTCCCGATGAAAACGGTACCTCACATGTGTGGGTGCACCTACCTGGCCGCCAAGGGGAAAGCCTAAAACACAAGTAACCCCAAGTCTGTTGTCCATTCTGCCGACCGGCGCAACTTACAGATATGGGCCTCGGGTGTCCAAGCCACCGAGGAAAACAGGGAACCCCATGCATTTTCGAAAAGAGGACACCCGTGGGAATCCGCAGAGGTGTGATTTGCGCCCATCGCCCCAGATTTTTTTACCCAGACAGCCCTGCAAAGTCGGAAATGTGGGGAAAAAAACGCTTTTTCCGCACATTTCGCTCGCCGCACCCATCGAAACGCGCCCCCCACAACACATGGCCTACCGTCCCGCGTTCCCACAGGTGTCCCGATGAAAACGGTACCTCACATGTGTGGGTGCACCTACCTGGCCGCCAAGGGTAAAGCCTAAAACACAAGTAACCCCAAGTCTGTTGTCAGAGGGAAATCTCCGACATTCTGCCGACCGGCGCAACTTACAGATATGGGCCTCGGGTGTCCAAGCCACCGAGGAAAACAGGGAACCCCATGCATTTTCGAAAAGAGGACACCCGTGGGAATCCGCAGAGGTGTGATTTGCGCCCATCGCCCCAGATTTTTTTACCCAGACAGCCCTGCAAAGTCGGAAATGTGGGGGAAAAAACGCTTTTTCCGCACATTTCACTCGCCGCACCCATCGAAACACGCCCCCCACAACACATGGCCTACCGTCCCGCGTTCCCACAGGTGTCCCGATGAAAACGGTACCTCACATGTGTGGGTGCACCTACCTGGCCGCCAAGGGGAAAGCCTAAAACACAAGTAACCCCAAGTCTGTTGTCCATTCTGCCGACCGGCGCAACTTACAGATATGGGCCTCGGGTGTCCAAGCCACCGAGGAAAACAGGGAACCCCATGCATTTTCGAAAAGAGGACACCCGTGGGAATCCGCAGAGGTGTGATTTGCGCCCATCGCCCCAGATTTTTTTACCCAGACAGCCCTGCAAAGTCGGAAATGTGGGGAAAAAAACGCTTTTTCCGCACATTTCGCTCGCCGCACCCATCGAAACGCGCCCCCCACAACACATGGCCTACCGTCCCGCGTTCCCACAGGTGTCCCGATGAAAACGGTACCTCACATGTGTGGGTGCACCTACCGGGGGCGCAAAAGGAAAAGGGTAACCAACTGGGAACCCCAAGCCATTCGCCACTGCCCATTTTGTTCATGTGGGCAACCTACAGATTTGGGCCTAGGGTGTCGCAGCCAGCAAGGGAAACAGGGAACCCCATGCATTTCCCAAAAGAGGACACCCGTGGGAATCCACAGAGGTCTGACTTACGCAAATCGGCCCAGAATGTAATACCCAGAACCACCAGCAAAGACCCACATGGGAGAAGGGTGCCCAAGGCCAGGGATATTACCGCCGACTTTGCTGGAGCCCTGGCTGCCCTGCGTTACAGCTTCTCCCCACCAAGGAGTCTCGGCAGTGTGCCAATACCTCCCCGAAGGGAAAAGCTGTAATGCAGCCAAGCCGCAACTCCAGGACAGTTGGAGGTGATCTGCCCAGACGGGCCATTCCCACCCACACCACCAACAATCCAGCCCCAGTCTCACCCACCCCACTGACAGTGGGCCCTAACCATAGAATAATAAAAAACAGTACTCACATAACGTTGCAGCTGCTCGGGTAGAAAAAGCTGTAAACAAAACAAAGAACATGTGTTACCTATGGTCACACCAGCAAAATGTAGCCCTCCCCGGGGGCAGATAGGGGGGGGGGGTTGTCCTGCACTCCTCCCTGGGCTGAGGCGTCCGTTCCTAGGAGCAGATATCTGGTCCCAGGAAGGGCTGCATGACTTGGCACCCACTCCATTGCGGGTGGGGGGGGGGTCAACGCCCCATCCCATTAGAAAATTCCCTGACCCATTGGGGTGCCCCACCGCCCCCCCTAAAAAGCGTACCACCATTTTCATTTTTTTCCTTTGGTAACCCAACTCCCCTTGGTGCAGAGGGTCACATTGGTGTGCCAATCTGGCGCCGGGGTGCCCAAACCTTACTGCCCCACCCACTGGGGGGGCCTGACCCACCATTTTTGGGGGCCCTCTCCCCCTCACCCCAAATGGCTGGGGGACACACCTCATGCAGGCCTCCCTGGGCCTCCTCCAAACGGCTGCGTGAGGTACACCCCACCTCCATTTGGGGTGAGGGGGGAGAGGGCCACCCCAAAAGGTGGGGCAGGACCCCCAATAGATGGGGCAGTAGGGTTTGGGCACCCTGGGGGCAGATAGCCACACTAATGTGGCCATCTGCACCAAGCAAAGTTGGGTAAACAAAAAAAAATATACAAAACCACAGGCTGCTTTTTAGGGGGGGCTGAGGGCCACCCTAAATTGGCAGCGCATGATGTACCGCAACGGGGGGTGGCCCTCAACCCCCCCCCACCCCAAATGGAGGGCCCCACCTCATGCAACCCTCCCTGGGGGCAGATATCTGCTCCTAGGAAGGGGCATCTGACCCCAGGGAGGGATGCATGAGGTGAGGCCCCCCTATCTGCGCCCAGGGAGGGTTGCATGAGGTGGGGCCCTCCATTTGGGGTGGGGGGGGGTTGAGGGCCACCCCCCGTTGCGGTACATCATGCGCTGCCAATTCAGGGTGGCCCTCAGCCCCCCCTAAAAAGCAGCCTGTGATTTTGTATATTTTTTTTTTGTTTACCCAACTTGGCTTGGTGCAGATGGGCCCATTAGTGTGGCTATCTGCCCCCAGGGTGCCCAAACCCTACTGCCCCATCTATTGGGGGTCCTGCCCCACCTTTTGGGGTGCCCCCCCCACCCCACCCCCAATGGCTGGGGGACACACCTCATGCAGGCCTCCCTGGGCCTCCTCCAAACGGCTGCGTGAGGTACACCCCACCTCCATTTGGGGTGAGGGGGGAGAGGGCCACCCCAAAAGGTGGGGCAGGACCCCCAATAGATGGGGCAGTAGGGTTTGGGCACCCTGGGGGCAGATAGCCACACTAATGTGGCCATCTGCACCAAGCAAAGTTGGGTAAACAAAAAAAAATATACAAAACCACAGGCTGCTTTTTAGGGGGGGCTGAGGGCCACCCTAAATTGGCAGCGCATGATGTACCGCAACGGGGGGTGGCCCTCAACCCCCCCACCCCAAATGGAGGGCCCCACCTCATGCAACCCTCCCTGGGGGCAGATATCTGCTCCTAGGAAGGGGCATCTGACCCCAGGGAGGGATGCATGAGGTGAGGCCCCCCCTATCTGCGCCCAGGGAGGGTTGCATGAGGTGGGGCCCTCCATTTGGGGTGGGGGGGGGTTGAGGGCCACCCCCCGTTGCGGTACATCATGCGCTGCCAATTCAGGGTGGCCCTCAGCCCCCCCTAAAAAGCAGCCTGTGATTTTGTATATTTTTTTTGTTTACCCAACTTGGCTTGGTGCAGATGGGCCCATTAGTGTGGCTATCTGCCCCCAGGGTGCCCAAACCCTACTGCCCCATCTATTGGGGGTCCTGCCCCACCTTTTGGGGTGCCCCCCCCCCACCCCACCCCCAATGGCTGGGGGACACACCTCATGCAGGCCTCCCTGGGCCTCCTCCAAACGGCTGCGTGAGGTACACCCCACCTCCATTTGGAGTGAGGGGGGAGAGGGCCACCCCAAAAGGTGGGGCAGGACCCCCAATAGATGGGGCAGTAGGGTTTGGGCACCCTGGGGGCAGATAGCCACACTAATGTGGCCATCTGCACCAAGCAAAGTTGGGTAAACAAAAAAAAATATACAAAACCACAGGCTGCTTTTTAGGGGGGGGCTGAGGGCCACCCTAAATTGGCAGCGCATGATGTACCGCAACGGGGGGTGGCCCTCAACCCCCCCCACCCCAAATGGAGGGCCCCACCTCATGCAACCCTCCCTGGGGGCAGATATCTGCTCCTAGGAAGGGGCATCTGACCCCAGGGAGGGATGCATGAGGTGAGGCCCCCCCTATCTGCGCCCAGGGAGGGTTGCATGAGGTGGGGCCCTCCATTTGGGGTGGGGGGGGGGTTGAGGGCCACCCCCCGTTGCGGTACATCATGCGCTGCCAATTCAGGGGCCCTCAGCCCCCCCTAAAAAGCAGCCTGTGATTTTGTATATTTTTTTTTGTTTACCCAACTTGGCTTGGTGCAGATGGGCCCATTAGTGTGGCTATCTGCCCCCAGGGTGCCCAAACCCTACTGCCCCATCTATTGGGGGTCCTGCCCCACCTTTTGGGGTGCCCCCCCCCACCCCACCCCCAATGGCTGGGGGACACACCTCATGCAGGCCTCCCTGGGCCTCCTCCAAACGGCTGCGTGAGGTACACCCCACCTCCATTTGGGGTGAGGGGGGAGAGGGCCACCCCAAAAGGTGGGGCAGGACCCCCAATAGATGGGGCAGTAGGGTTTGGGCACCCTGGGGGCAGATAGCCACACTAATGTGGCCATCTGCACCAAGCAAAGTTGGGTAAACAAAAAAAAAATTACAAAACCACAGGCTGCTTTTTAGGGGGGGCTGAGGGCCACCCTAAATTGGCAGCGCATGATGTACCGCAACGGGGGGTGGCCCTCAACCCCCCCCACCCCAAATGGAGGGCCCCACCTCATGCAACCCTCCCTGGGGGCAGATATCTGCTCCTAGGAAGGGGCATCTGACCCCAGGGAGGGATGCATGAGGTGAGGCCCCCCCTATCTGCGCCCAGGGAGGGTTGCATGAGGTGGGGCCCTCCATTTGGGGTGGGGGGGGGGTTGAGGGCCACCCCCCGTTGCGGTACATCATGCGCTGCCAATTTAGGGTGGCCCTCAGCCCCCCCTAAAAAGCAGCCTGTTTTTTTGTATATTTCTTTTTGTTTACCCAACTTGGCTTGGTGCAGATGGGCCCATTAGTGTGGCTATCTGCCCCCAGGGTGCCCAAACCTTACTGTCTCATCTATTGGGGGTCTGCCCCAGCTTTTGGGGTGCCCCCCCCACCCCACCCCCAATGGCTGGGGGACACACCTCATGCAGGCCTCCCTGGGCCTCCTCCAAACGGCTGCGTGAGGTACACCCCACCTCCATTTGGGGTGAGGGGGGAGAGGGCCACCCCAAAAGGTGGGGCTGGACCCCCAATAGATGGGGCAGTAGGGTTTGGGCACCCTGGGGGCAGATAGCCACACTAATGTGGCCATCTGCACCAAGCAAAGTTGGGTAAACAAAAAAAAAATTACAAAACCACAGGCTGCTTTTTAGGGGGGGCTGAGGGCCACCCTAAATTGGCAGCGCATGATGTACCGCAACGGGGGGTGGCCCTCAACCCCCCCCCACCCCAAATGGAGGGCCCCACCTCATGCAACCCTCCCTGGGGGCAGATAGGGGGGGCCCCACCTCATGCATCCCTCCCTGGGGTCAGATGGCCCTCCCTAGGAACAGATATCTGCCCCCAGGGAGGGTTACAAGGGGTGCCCCCTTTCTACTTTGGTTGGGGGGGCACCCGCCCCTATGGGGGGACACCCCCTCCCTTTCATTCAGTAAAAAATCCATGGTGGCTAGTGGCCCCCACCCCTTCCCCCAACCCTGTTTCCCATCATTTCATTTTTGTTTTTTATTTTACATTCCCTTGGGGCAGATGGTCAGCCATCTGCCCCAGGGTTCACATACACGTGCCCCCATGCTTTGGGGTCGGGAGGGGGGAGAGGGCTGCTTACTTGAAGCAGCCCCCTTCCCACCCCCCACCTCACAAAGAGATCCATGGTGGTCTAGTGGGTTGCTGGTCACGGATCGAGCGCTCTGCGCCGATCCGTGACCAGCAATGCCTCATATGTGGTGTCCTTGGAAAGGGGAGAAAGTCCCCTTTCCAGGGACACCACTTTCTGTTCAATCCCTGGTGGCCTAGTGGGCCCCAGGACCCCAAACCCCCTCCCACCTCCCCCCATCCCTCAGATTATTATTATTTTTTTTATATATATATTTCCCTGGGGGCAGATGGCCAGCCATCTGCCCCCAGGGTACATTTTCATGTGTCCCCATGCTTTGGGGGCCGGGGGGGGGGGGAGAGGGCTGCTTACCTGAAGCAGCCCCCCTCCCCCCCAACTCGCAAACAGATCCATGGTGGTTCAGTGGGTTGCTGGTCACGGATCAGCGCTCTGCGCTGATCCGTGACCAGCAATGCGGCATATGAGTGCTGTCCCTGGAAAGGGGAGAAAGTCCCCTTTCCAGGGACACCACTTTTAGGTCAATCGCTGGTGGCCCAGTGGGCCCCAGGGCCCAAAACCCCCTCCCACCTCCCTCCTTCCCTCGATTTTTTTTTTTTTTTTTTTTTTTTTTTTTTTTTCCCCCCCACCCCCGGGGGCAGTGATCATCTGCCCCCAGGGGTCCCTGGCGCTGTGGCCCCATGCTTTGGGGCCACGGGGGAAGGGGGCCGCTTACCTAGTAAGCAGCCCCCCCTCCCCCACGCGTCACAAAAGGATCTTCGTTTGATCCGTGACGTTGCTGCCCGCGGATCGAGGCGCCCTGCGCCCGATCCGCGGGCAGCAAAGTCACACAATGGGTACCGTTGGAAAGGGGAGAATCTCCCCTTTCCAACGATACCTGCCTCGATCTCCGGCTTGAAATACAGCCGGAGATCGAGGCGGAACAAGAAGGGCACTCACCTTCTCTCTCCAACGCAGCAGCCGAAAATGGCTGCTGCGGTGGAATTGCTTTCCGTTTCACGCCGACGTGCGTCACGCACGTCGGCGTGAAACTGAAGGAAATCCAACCCCCGGGCAGTGAGGGGGGACCTCCCCCTCACATAGCCCGGGGGTTGGATTACAGTTTTGAGCGATCCCTGCTTTGCAGGGATCGCTCAAAACAAGGTGCCGAAAAGGACGAGCTATCTCGTCCTTGGCACTGCGTGTGCACTTCCAAGGACGAGATACCTCGTTTAAAGCGTGGGTCTGCAACCTTTAACTCTAGAGGCTCTGGACTACAGCCCCCCATAAACTCCAGCCAGGAGTCAATTGTGAGATGGGGCGAGATCATGAGATGCAGTCCAACATGTGGAGAGCTACAGGTAGCAGATACCTGGCTTAAAGGTATAATATATTACATGCTGGGATTAGTGTGGATACTTTGCAAATGATTTAATGGCATATATGTCGTTAAATGGGAATCCGAGTGATTTGCCCGTGGCTGAAAGTACAGCGGGCAAATCATTCGTATGAGAAAGGTGCGAGCTACCAAAAGTTTCCACCTTTCCCATGCGAACACACATACATTCTCACCCACATCACACCCATAATACACCCCCACCCACACCCTCAGCACACCCCCAACATAAACAAACCCCACTTACCTTCATCTTCAAGCTGTGTTCCTGCAGCACCAGTATCCTTTCACTTCCGTGATCGGGAACTGGCTCTGCAGGGTCTTTTTTTTTGTTGTAACGGAAGGCTGCGGGGGTGTCCCCGCATACCCCGCTCACTATACCATGAAGTATAGTGAGCAGGGCGATGCGAGGGACACCCCAGCAGCCCCCGTTCTTTTTTTTTTTTTTTTTTTTTCAATGCTACCACCAAAGGTTCTGGTGGTAGCATTTTTAGAACTTTTGGTCAATGCGACCATTTTTTTAGGCAATTTCAACCTAAACCGTTATATGGTACCATTTGTCTTGGTGGCTAGAGGTTTAAGCTGAAAATCTCCTGAAAAGCTAAAGGTCTTCCAGAAATAGTCCTCCTACCGGGTCAAGAAGGTGGGGCTTAGTCCCTCTAGCGTCACATCATGCAATGAGGGTTTGTGGTGGAGGGGGATGAGATTGGAAGTGACTTGTGGGAATGGGATGTTTGCTGACAATCTGTCCCAAGGGATCCTACCTGAAGGCAGAGCGAGGATCCTGTGGAGCTGTACTTGACTGGATGGGATTGATGTGTGCGGTTGGGGGGAGGGGCAGGTAGTAGGGCATGGATACAAGTGTCCTCTTGATAAGGAAGGAGATGGTTCAGCTGGGGCCAGTGAAGGTTTCATCGTGTGGGATTAAGAGATTTAGGTGAATTGTGCTCCTGATGGTGTCAAAGGTTGTAGGGCTCTGGTACGAAGTCTGGCCTGCCTGGTGTGGAGGTGATCCAAGATTGGTGCAGCATCCTCTAGGGTAAATTTCCTGTATAACGCCAATGCGCTCCACGCAGCCTTGGCTTTTAATGAGCTCAGTCCCAGTTCTTGCCAGATTACTTGCATTGGTGTAGCCGTGGGCAGGTTTAAAACCTTCTTTCAAAACATGCCTTCTATCAACGGGCACAACAAATCGGCGTTAAAGAATAATAGTTTCTGCACCATCTATTAATAGAACGATAACCTTGAGTCTAAAAACAGAATCAAGAATTTTTTACACACAATCCTCGATTTGCCAGCATTTTGGCTTTATCCTTAAGGATATTAGCCTCACAGACACTTATATCAATGGAAACATCCAAATATTTAAATTCTGCTACCTGTTCAATCTGAGTCGTGCCTAGCCACAAAGTGGTACACTCCTTTCCTGCACTGCTTTTTCTAAAACTTTTTTGTTTTTTTGCTGTTTAAACTCTTATTATTCTAGTTTTTCAACAATCTTTGTAGACCAATCGCTGTTTGATCCATCAGCACAAGATGTCTGCATGTAACGCGTAGCTGATCTTGGAGTTTGCAAATCTTGGTGGAAAGCTTTTTGTGTCAGTCTCTCACCAAGATTAGAGAAGAAAAGGTTCAACTGTGCAGGAGCTAGAGGGGCAGACCTGCTTTAGCCCCCCTAAATATTGGTCTCTCATCTGATAATTGCCCCAACGCTTTCAACCCAACCCGCATTGAGCTCCCTGTATGAAGAGCTTGTAGCTCTTCCCGTAGGTCAGCTAGACAATTGCAGTTGGCGGGTTTTCCCCAAAGCCTGGCACTATTTATGCTATTGATGGCCGCAACCAGGTCCACAAAGGCAAATGTTTTTGCCTTGCCTTCCAAAGCTCTCCCCTTCAAGACGGTGATCAGTGGAATATTTGGGCTCGTGCAGTGCCCAGTTGCCCAAACGAATCCTGTCTGAAGGATCTCAGTGGTTCTCCCTTACTGACCACATATTTAATCGGGACCGCAGCAACGAGCTGATCATTTTTGCAATGACGTCCAGAAGAGCAATATGGTGATTCTTTGTGGATCCCTATTACCCCTATTAAATATCGGGACCATCGTTGCTCTTCTCCACGATTCCGGTATATTTCCCAGAGCCTCTTATCTGCTTGAACAAAACCCACAAAAGGCTGCTGAGATTTCCAGCTCCTGTTTAAGAATTGCATTAGTCAGGTGGTCTGGGCCCAGTGCTCTCGATATGCTTGCTCAGGCAATGTAGAGTCCTAATTAATGTCTTCTACTTCAAATGGAATCTGCCATTTTACGAGAGCAGTTTTCCCACTATTAGCTCATTGGACTCCTCTAGCCGAATACACATGCCCTCACAACTTCCTTGCATGCCGGACCACGTGTTCCTCAAGCACCCCATCACCCCCTGCTCCCACCTTCTGCTCTGCCTGGACTGCCCTGATCACTTTGTCCTACTGTCCTGTTTCTGCCGTATCCTTGCCTAATTAGGCCCTTTCTCAATTGCTGTTTCCTCACGGACTGCCCTGTTTTGCTTACACTGCCTGTATGTCTCCCTATTCTTCCCTCTTCGAGGTCCACTTTCCCGATTTCTCCAGTTGATTTTTTGTGGTTTTTGTATTCACCTTACTGACAGCCCTGTCCTATTCTGTACTGCTGTGTGTTCGTTGAACTTTTCCTTCCTCTTGGTTCTGGTATTCCAACTACCATGTCCTTGTTTTGGTTTTGTCTTCTAAGCAAATCGTCTCGTCTGCTTGCACCCATCCCTGTGTCCTTCCCTAGTGTCTCCCCGCCCCAAAATCAATTTCTTCTCTCCTCTGCCTACCCACTCAATGGTGCTCTTTCTCCTATCGACTATCCTACTCTCCTTACTAAATCTGGTAGAAAAGAGTTTAAAAAGGACACCCTGGTTGTAGTAAAGCAATGTCCATACTTGAGTTAGGTTGCTTATAAGTAAGTTTACTTCCAGTTCTTCAGTTACATGTTACAGGACATAGACATAAGGTATAATACATAAGATAGATCACCGCACCCAGGGAGGGAGGGACCAACTGACCCATAAACAGAACACTCAGCACAGCCTTCTCTCACTCATACATCAACATTCCACTTGGTACTTGCATGACATCACAGTACCAAGTGGCTAGCTCAGCTGGCACAGGCGGTGCCTGAAGAATGTGACATAACACATCTCCCTCCTTACTGAAACGTCTACACGAACAATAAGCACTTTACATCTAGGCAAGTCACATCACCATCCACCATACAGCTTCACAAGAAATCCCACAGCTATGCAATTCCAAACTTCACATACATATCCAGGTCACCCTCAATACCAACACAAATCACCTGTCTATCCCTGCCACGGACAAACTCTAGTCTCTCACCCTAGACACATGCCAGCCTATACACCAAGCTAAAGCTACCCTACAAACCAAACACTCGCTAACATAACATATATCCTTCCGCCCACCCCTGCCACAGGCGAGCCTCCAGGCTGCCACCCTGAAGCATGGTTTGTGATTGCTTTGCTTTGTGATTGCTTTGCTTTACTGGTCTCCCACCCAGGCCTCCCTATCGCTGACACCTATACCAGTGACTCCTCCAGGCAAACCCTCGCCGACATCCTTTTTGTCGTTCCCTTGCCATTCCTATGGGCTTCATATGGTCTCTGTGCTTTCTTCTCCCTTTAATGGGGGCACTCAGTGGGAGGCCCTCCTCCACTCCTCTAAGGTCATCATTAATGTTTACCTGAATGGTACCATCTTGGTCCAAGGCCCTTGGGCCAACCTTCTCCTCTTTGATGGACGCTTCCTAAACCTCCTCAATTTCCTTTTCTCTCCTGTTGCCCCCCAAACGCCCACGGCTTCCTTGCTTCCCCCTGCTGTCTCCTCCTCCTTCCTCTTCTGCCCCCCCTCCCCAGGCTTCTTCTACACCTCCGCAGGGCGTGCCTCTGACTTGTATCCCTCCCCGGAGGTCCTTCAAGGACGGCAACCTTCTCCATATTGCCACTCAACTCTCGCTCTGCTGTCAAACACTCCAGACATCTGCGGCCTCCTGGAAGAACTTGACCTAGATGTCCTCCGTCTCACTGAGACATGGTTCAATGCCAGCCCAGTCACAAGCTTTGACCCTCTGCCTGATGGTTACGATTCCCTCCGTGTCCAGATCAAACCCTTCAGGAAGGGGTTGTAGCACTTATCTTGCCCGAGTAGATTCCTGCCTCTGTCATTCCTATTCAGGCCACTCCTCTTTGAATGCCTCACCTGCAGACTCTCTCTCATGGCCATTCCCTTACTGTGTCTGCCAGCTATTGGCCACCTGGTCAGATCTTTTCCTTCCTCTGAGTGGGTGGACCTCTTCTCTTCCCCTCGACCACTCAACTCCTCCTTCTTGGAGACCTTAACATCCACCTGGATGCTCCTTCCTCTGAACTCTTCTCTTTCGCAACCTCTGCGACTCACTCTTTATTCTCCCCTCTGGCCCGACTCACTCTGCAGGGCACACTCTGGATGTTCTGATCTCTTCAGACCTTCCCCTTTCTATCCCTCTCACCACTCCTCTCCTGGAGTGATCACTTTCTCCTTTCCTCCCATCTCACCCTCAATGCCTCAGGTCAAGCCACCTCCAGCACTGCCACCTATCTTCTCGGTTACCTTACCCATGAAGCGGGTCAGTTGAGGCTTTTGCCTCACCTCCCTCCCCCTTGGCTGACTCACACCCTGACACAGCCCTTTCCATGCTCCTCTGCTATATCTGATACTCTTGATGTTCTTGCCCCTGTCATGAGGATCCGCTTGAAGCCCAAAGCCAAGTGCAACTCCTGGTACGACTCAAACCTCATCACCATTAAACGCAAGTGCAGGGTGGCTGAGAGGAAATGGTACATCCTCTGACAAACTGGCCTGCCTGCTCCAAAGGCAATACCGGCTCTGTCCGCACAAGAGCCCCCACGTCTCTGCAGCATCTCCTGTCCCCTCCCAGGCTCTCTGCATGGCTCTGGCTTCTCATTTCAGCTCTAAACCCTGGACACCCTGTCCTCTTCCCCTCCCTGCTCTTCCTCAGGCCCTTCGTCTGCCACCTCTCCTCCCTCCTTCTCTGCCTTTCCCTGTTCTAAAAACTGGACTACTGCAACAGCCTCTTTCTAAATCTGCCTTCCTCTACTCTCCTACCTCTGCAACTCATCTAAAACAGGTCTGCGAGACTTGTCCTTGGCCTCAAGCCCGGGGATTTTCTCTGCAGGACTGAAATCTCTGCACTGGCTCCCAGTGGCTGCGAGGATTAAGTTCAAAACCCTCTGCATTGTCCACAAGGCCTTGTGGGGCTGGATGCCTCAATACCTTCAACTCGCTCTTCCTAAATATCTTCCTTCTCGAGCTCATCTGCCTCCACTCCCTCAGGGTCAGTCACTTGTCCAAACAGTGAGTTGGTGGTAGATCGCTCTTCATTAGTTGGGGCCTCCCTCTGGAACAGTCTCCCTGCCTCTCTGAAAGTTCCGGAAGCACCTCACGACCTTCCTCTTTGCTTTTGTGTAATCTCCTCTCGCCTGGTGAACCCCTGGCGGAAACAAACTTCACTGGTCACCTAGTTACCCTCAGTTCTCAGCGGCAGGTCCCCACCCTGCCAGTTGCACACCTGCACTGTCCCCTGGCAACCCTTGCACTCTGGGGCTGCTTCTGTATCCCTACAACCCCCTACCAGCACTTCACACCTGATGTCTGCACTTGCCATCAGCTGGCTGCACTTACTTATTTTACTGTTTATCCTATGTACTGCACTGCCCCTCCGCCCTTTCCACTTGCACTTTTCCCCTTCCCCCGCTCCCCTGCACTTGCTCGATCTCAATGTCACCTGGCCTAGTAAGATCGTTGTCTGTCTTCCCTCTGTTCCCTCTCCCCTGCCTCGTCTGGCCTTGAAACACTTGTGTATAGGCGCGTTATAAATGCCATATTGTATTTATAAAATGAGCCACTCAAGCCATTTCTGTCTGCAGAACTGACTAATAGGAGTCCTCATTTTTAAGGTTCCTAAGTTCTCATGAGTCTTCTTTGCAGATTACTGTCGGCATTTCCTCTGCGTTTGCTGGATGAATTTGGCCTTAGGCCAGTGAATCCAGCCCTTATGAACCTTTTTTAATGTGATAACTACTCGGTCTGTTAGCTTCCCCATGCATGATCTTAGCCCCCACCTTTTCTTTACCTCCACTCCATCATGGGCGTACTGGTACTTCAGCCCACTATCACCGTGGGAAACCTTTTCCACCATGAAATAATGCAAGAACGGAGAGTAGTAACCTATTGAGTTCAGTGGGACCACTTGTCTAAAGTTCACCTGCCTTACAAATTGTGAGGCAACACTTTTTTGTTTTTCGACATGAGCCAGCACCCCCATTTGTTGCCTTCCCTCAATGTTCCTTTCATCTCCCCACCAGAACAATTCAGTAGCCAGAGATTGCAAAGTTTAGTGTTCCTCACTACCAGGGCTTTTGATGTCCAGTATAAGATTTCGAGGTCCATATCTATTGTTGCTCTTTGGTGGCCTTGTCACCAAGTATAGTTGCTTGGACTATTCCCCCTAAATATGTCCATTCAGGAGATGTAAATTCCTTGTGTCCAGGGTGATATTCCAAGCAAGCCCCCTTTTTTCTATAGGGGTTAAGTGCTTGGGGTATTCCTGAATCCCTTTCCCATTCCCTTTCAAGCATGTACCATTTAGATCACCGCTGATTATGGCTCTCTTGCCCTCACCACTTATACCTCGTTAATCATATGTGATGTTCTCCTTGAACACCTCCTTGCCCTCCGCTGATAGGTTCCAGTACAAATTCAAGATCACCAAGAATTCTTTCCCTTCAACTTTGCTGTGTATTTAAAGTGTTCCGTCGCAGCTCAACCGTTTGTACATAAGGGGTGGGATTAGCAGTTTGTTCCAATCCCAACCCTGTGTCATTACGGACGGCAACAAGTTGGCCTGATTTCAGTCTTCCACATGAGCCGCCAAAAGCAGAATTTAGGGAAACAGAAAAACCATCCATTCTGGGCTTAGATCGTAGCCATGTCTCCTGAAGGCAGATCAAATCTAAGTCTCCCAGGTTCACCTCTCCTTCACAAAGAGGTGAGTGACCCCCAGCTATTCCATGAGACCATGGAGTATAATTTCCGACCCCAGCCCTCAGCCAGTTTAAACTCTCACCCATCCGAGTACCTGGCAACCATGCACAAGAGTCCCTCTCCCCCAACACAATCTCTCCCCTCTGCAATTTCCACCTTCCGCCCAGTCAGTTCCTACTTTGCAAGCTATAGTTATGCTAAATGTGTGCTTAGCTGGCAACCCCTTCTCTCACGTTAGATCCTGGGTCTCTACCGGGTGTCGGCAACACTACCTTTGCTTCTCTTCTTGCTTTTTAGGGCCGTTGTCTACCCACTGTCCCAATTCATCACAATCGTGCCTTTATTCTATTTGTTCCCGTACAGACGTGATATCGAAACCCAGAAACCTTAAGCTTGCACTTGCTTCCGTAAGCGAGTAGGTCACAATTGGTGAGTGAATCTGGAGATACACTGCATCTAACCAGACATCATCTACAAATTAAATTAATGCAAAGTCATCGGAGCAAACTGGCCTTAAATTTGGCAAACGGTGTAAAGGCTCCAGAGCATTTAGTCCATTCAAAATGAGTTCCCCTCTCGACCACCCTTTCCAATTTCAGACTCCTCATGTCACTCCTGTTGCCTGTTTTAGCCACACCCTTCCCCTTTTGTTGACCAGAAGACCCATCGATCCAACCCCTAATTGTCACTTGCTTTTTGTGAGGAAATCTAGCCTCCGCCTCTGTCTCCCTCGAGGGTCGGAAGTCCTCGTTTATACAGACTGGTGTTGGTGTGACAAACATTGCCCATCTCCTATCAGCTTCCTCCTTTCTCTGCTAGGGTCTGGATTTTTGGATTAAATTGATGGTTCTTTCAAACGGTCCCCGACCACCTTGGCTGCATGATGAATCCTCCCCACCCACGCCCTTCCTGGATTCAGGTACCTCGGCCCTCAAACCGACCCCCAACTACCAGTCCACCAGCTTGAGAATCTTCTCAATCCTTGCAATGTCCAACCTCAGTTTATTTGACCCCAGCCACGCCTTCATTGCTTGGTGTACTGGTGAATTTTCTTTTTCCCCGCCCTCTCCATCTGATCTTACTCTTGGTGGCAGGCTCGCACTATCCATCATCGCAATTGGTTGCATAGATTTATATGGAGGGATTGTACACTGGGTATCTCTGCCTCCACCCCCCCTCCAGTGGGCTTTAAACCATTGCTGCAATATCCCCTACAAGCCCATCTGCCCCCTCCAGTAGTTTGTCTGTGATATCTCCCTTCATTTTTCGGTTTTCAGGTTTTATAATCTTAAACCGCGTGATTTGTCCCCTAGTTGGCAAGTTGCAGTGCAAAGGCTGCCTTTAATCACATGTGATATTTGCCTCTGAAAGAGGGCGGCCTTCCCATACCTTTATTACACGTTTTGTCCACCCAGGACCTGAATTTATTTGGACTTTTTTGGGAGAGTTTCTTTCCAGGGCTCTCTTCCAGTGAGGCACAAACTGTTGTAGAGCAGAGGAACTCTCTGATCCCTAATATACTCTGGGGGAAGGGGTGACCTGCTCCTGGAGCAAGGCTTGTCCCTGCCTGCAACCCCAATACCCAGAATGCGACTGTGGTGAAGGCCCCTGCAGATCTTTGCCTGATTCTCTGGTTTGGGAGAATGAGAACGCAAGGGCTTATCCCTGAGACCGTGGATTGGGTCTTTGACCACCTCTAACAGACCAAATTGCATTGAAACCATCGCCTGCTGGTGCCGCCTTTGGCACTAGACCTAAATCTTTGAACCTTCTCTATGCCAAATACCCAAGTCTCTTGCTCAGCTCCATCAATTGCTCCCCTCCAGACCTTCAATCCCTGCTGTACCTCAAATCGCCACCTCATTGGACTACACACCAATCTGGATTAAAGCTTCGAACCTCGACTGCTGGAGCGTCACTTGCCAACCCTGATCAGCATTTACCACACATCTTAACCAATCCTGTTAAGCAACATGACCTGCATAGCGCACAGCATTTGAGCTGCTATGCTACTGTATTTGACATTTGCCCCTAGGATCTACATGACTCTCTGCACTCGAAGCCTGGGTTCTTGGTGGAACAGCCAGAAGGTGGCGTTCACTCCTACTGCCCCGGCACAGCTTTGGGCCTCTGTTGCATTTTCTTGCACTAGCCCTTTTTCTGAACATTGTGGTTTATTGCAGTCTTACTCCCTGCTGAAATGCAGCTCCTACAATATGCATTTCTTTCTTGGCACAGGTGGGTAGGTTTTAGGTTATGTTTCCAGTTGTACATTGAGGTGTTCTATTTTTATAGAACCTTGATTGGACATTTTGGGCTGTTTTTATTTTTCTGTTTGGGTGACTAACGTTAATGCCTTCCCTTGGGCCATTTTGCCTCAAAAGGCAAAGAGGGTATCTTGGCTGTGCCTGTAGTCTGGGTGCCAAGTAGGCAGTTTGGCCACTACTCATGATGAGCAGTAGTCATCATGCCAAAGCTTGGCAACTCTACCAGCAGAGGGCTATGTCTCTGTAATCTGTTCTTAAAGTGCCCGGTTTTGATACGCTATAGGCAATCCTGGAAGGTCTATCCTGGCCTCTAATGTGGCTGCCCTGACACATGGCTGGGGCTTTGTCTAGAGGCTGATATTGGAGGTGCAGGTTCAGCTGAATTGAGAATGGTATTGAAGCAATGCTTGCTTGGCTGTAAGGCTGCTCCCCACTGCAGGGGTGGGTTGTCGCTAGCCCCTCTCTCTGGTTGGGGGGAGGACAGTGTTCACTCGGTCTTATGTCAGCACATGATGCAGGGGTGGCTCTTGCCGGTGTATGGTCTGTCTCATTGAAGTAGTTCTTGAAGAGCAGGTTTTTCATTGCGTTTCCTGAGTAGTGCGAAAGCGATGCCCGGTGTCATGAAGTGTGCCCTAGAACATGGCATGAGTGTTTATTCTCGTCTTTTCACATCTTGGATTGCAGTCAGTTTCTTCTCCCCATGAGATGGTGGCCATGTCAGTTGAGCATGATGGTGTCTTGTACATCTGAGCTTTGTATGACTGACACAGGTTGTCTTGAAGGTGGTGCAAGCTTGTAGGACTGTAATTCATTGAGGTGGGAGGAGGGGATGATTTCTTCAGCCCTGCAGTGAGGTGTACTGGGTAGTCTTTAGAGGGGCCAGATGTGTTTTGGACACTTGCAGGAGGGTGCTTTCCTCATCCAGCTGAGGGCACTGGGGCCTGGATCTTAACTCCGAGGTGGGAGCGGGGGGGGGGGTGAAGTGTTTGGTCTGGCACAGGAGTGAGCTGGTACCTACTGTCTTTTCGATGTGTGCTTTGAAGGAGCAGTTGCTGGTGAGGCTGAGGGACTTTGCTCTAGGGATACTTTGGGGGATCAGTAAATTGGCTGGTTTAGACCTTTGCTCTGCTAGAACGCGCCATCGCCACAAAGGACTTTTGGGTGGGTTTCAGTTTCAAGTAGGTACCTTACTGCCATGCCTGCATTGTGGGGGAGGAGTAACTAGAGGGATGGCCCAAATCGTGGGAGGACTAAGGGCTAAAAAACTAAGCAATTTAAGGCGTCCTGACACAACTGTTTTTCTATGCCATACTCTTATTCGTGTAGGATTTCTGGTGATTAACTTTTTCTCAATATGGGGCAAGTATCAATCTGCCCTGTGTCGCCCACAATGGCGTTGGAAATGCATTTGCCAAACATTACCAGTTATACAGAAATTGTTCTAGCATTTGATTTGCCATAATGCTAGTAAAACAGATGTACATTCTGATCAGCTTTCTTTTTTGCTTTTCTCTTTATAATTTTAGACCAAAAAAAGTGCAAACCAAGGGGCAAATGTGCTCACAGTACATAATGATGTAATATGATTAACATAAACAGTATAATTCATACAAATCATCAAGTGTGTAAAGCATAGTGTGGTCTCCAATGCCGCCATTTGCATGGAAAGACGGTTTTTGAGTCAGTCTACACAAACCATTACTACACTACACTGCAGAGCGGGGCCCCTTAACTAGATTCTCAAGGTGTACTTCAAATGCGTCCTTTGTCTTGACCTGTGTCAGGAAGACAGGTGACCAATACTCGGGTCTGGTGGGGGAGGCAGTGTTTCAGTTTGTGTTGTGCAGGGCTGTGCCATCAGCAGACAGTTGGATTTTGAATTTTGGTGTGCGTGTTCTTCCGTCAATAGTCGTTCATGTTATAACACTAACCTGCACGTCCGTGTTCTCCCACGTGCAGAGTGAACTAACGTAAAGAAGATGGAGGCTGGGACCTGTGGGGCTCCAAGTCCCCTAGCCGGCATGGCTTCCTGTTTTAGGCTCGTAGCCGGCATGGCTTCCTGTTTTAGGCTCGTAGCCGGCATGGCTTCCTGTTTTAGGCTCGTAGCCGGCATGGCTTGCTGTTTTAGGCTCGTAGCCGGCATGGCTTCCTGTTTTAGTTTACTCTTTATTTTCAGTATTTGCTTATCTTGGCATCAGTGGTTTCACGCTGCTTATCTGTAGGGCTGTTGGCACACATGTACTTTATTTTCAAAATAAAAGCAATATTTGCTCTGTCAACATGTCCAATTTCAATATAGTTCTGTAAAAATGGGCCAGTTGGGCATCCCTGGGCACCAATTTTCTCTCGCCCATACATGGCAAATAGTTTGATTATTGCCACCCAAACTTTCTAGGATCACTTTTGAGGCACCCAGAAGCTTATTCTAAAAGATTCAACAGATCAGTTGTCCTGTTGATGGCTTTCGTGTATGCTGATCTCTTCGGCCCATTCTGTTAGATCTAAAGTATTTTCAAAGCTACCAGTGGGTTTTTTCTTGCTAGCCTACAGTAGGAATCGCACTACTTGTAAGCAAATTGAATTGGGGCTGCTTGCTGTCTCAAGGTAACATGTCACCGAATGGGAAAACGTATCAAACTCATGATATCATTACTTGTTACAATTTCTGTATTTAAGACCTGTTATTAAACTGGTCAGTTAGCAGGTGATAAAAAAATTCTAGGTTCAATCCCAGAATTCCACCAAATAGACTGGCAGTGAGAACTAAAAACTCATCCGGGTTTGAATCAGGATCTTGTGCAATTCAATATCTATGAAGACCTTCCTGTCTTCACTTCAGGTTTCTAAAATGTTAATCTGTGTTCCTTTAATTCTTCCTATGTCTGCAGCACATGCAGGGCCTCCAGTAGCTTCTGGGATGACGGACCCTTTTGCAGGAGTACGTCCTCCAACCCGGTCACTTGAGCGTCGTGGTTTCTTGCTTTTGTTGATCACATGGTACTTTTGAGGTTTCTACACAATTTGGAGGTGTCAATTACAAGTCTGCTCAGTTTTTTTTTTAATAAAATGTATTTGGAGTACACCCTGGTGTGATTGCAAAAGTTTATTTCTCATCTTCGAATGGATAATGGCAGCATTGAGGGGAACTGCTGCTCCCTTCGTGCACCCCTGTGAAACTGTAGATGCAGGCTTCTTATTGGGCGTATTTTGCTGTTTTTGGGGCTGGATCGTCTAATAAGAATTTGAACAGCTGTTAGTAGGTCTAACGCACATGCTGTCAATCTGATGTCGACCCAGAAGTTGGCTTTGTTTTCTGAGTCTGGTCCACCTCGTTATTTGCCTCCCTTAAGACCGTGTAATCTCTGCAAGTGGCCACGATGTTGCTACCCTCGGAACGTTTGTACGTGGTTCCTGGCGCAATGGCTATAAGTCCAGCGCAATTGGGCCTGTCTAGAAGTTGCAATACAACAGTGCTTCAAATGTACAAACACGTTTGTCTTTCAGACCGGATGGGGTCTTGTCACTCGTAGTAGCTCAACCTTGTATTAAGCCCCAGTAGTAACCCATCCTCATGTATGAAGTAGTAACCTATCTTCTGAGTGCTACATACGTAGTGTGGTGGCACTAACATTGGCAGGCCGTTGAGGCATGGCAATGTACCACATGAGCCGTTGAGGCACTTTTGCAGGAGTAATGGGTGGTAGTTTACGAAGTAGTGTTGCAACAGGTGGTCATTGAATATCCATGGGTCTAGTAGGGGTTGGCAGCAGATGGGTCACTCATTTGTGAGGGTAGGACTGGAGAGGGGGAGGGGGCAGGATTGTAAGACACCAAGTGCTCACTTCTGCATAACCTCCACTTTTGCTCCGTGATGAATTTGTGATCCGATGTCTTTGTATTGTTTCTTCTGTAGGACAAACGTGCCTCGCAAAGAAGGTGGCCTGGGCCCTATGGCTATCCCACTGGTGTCGGACCTCACGCATGGTATTGCCCGGGCATACGGTGTGCTGAAGGAAGAGGATGGCATTGCCTTCAGGTAAGCCAATGGGCAGGGAAGAGCAAGTGAGGACTCATTCAGGGGGTAGCTAAGAAGTTGGGCTTGGCATCATGTGGAGGTGCCCAGGCATAGAATGCATTTCCTGCCAACAATCACACCAGTGTGAAACCCCCTGGCTGTGGCTGCTCTGTCCATTCATGATCCTTGGTTTTGCGATATTCCTGTATTGCTCTGCTTTTTGCCCTCTGCTAGACTCCATCTCAACTGCAGGGTGGGGGCCTGCACAAGCTCTGCCCCTACACAGTACATGGGTGTATTATGGTCGAGTTTCAAATGTCCCTAAACTAGAGTAAATTTGAAACACTAGCTAATGACGCCTACAATATTAAGGGGGAACTACTACAGACCTCATTTCTATTTAGAGTGCGGTCCTCGTGCTTTTAAGGGATGTTGGTGTTAATCTAGATATAGACTTGGTGAAAATACTTCGACAGCATTGCATCTTTCATGGATTCACATGCTTAGAATATTCCCCGTCGACAGACTGGGAACCCTCGGTACGCTTATAAAGCCCTTTCCCATAGGTAAACTTTCGACACTTTTGTGTCCGATCTGTCGTTTTGGGCCGCCCACGCATGCCCCACTAGGACGTAGCGGTATAAATGCCCCGCCCCTGCGGCTTTCTTCAGATTTCACCCGTCTCCAAAGTATTACCAGGCCTCTCTCCGGGAGCATTCTGGGGTCTACCCCTCTTCTCAATCCGCAGTCACTCTTGTGCTGGAGGTTTTATCCACGTTGCAAACGTTGCTGAAGACACTGGACGAGAGACTACCTCAAGCAACTCCAGCCAGGTTGGCCATCGAACCGGGCCCGTCTCGTCGGCCACCTCCGTCAACCCCCACGGCAGTGCCAGCGGGTGGAGACTTCTCAGCTCCACGCCACGAGGAAGGAGAGCTGATAGATTTGGACTCGGACAGTAGAGCCTTATTGGATGTCTCACTTTCCCCCTCCAGGGATCCAACCTGGGAGTCAGAAGCGGAATTAGAAACCCCGAGAAGCCCGGGGTCAGCCGTCTCCCACGGACGACATTGGGTCATTTCACACCAGGAGGGGTTACAGACCATGCACCACCCTTTCTCGGAACCGGCAAGAGGTCGCCTGGAGAAACAATTAAGGCCCCAGAACCTACCCCCAAGTGTCTCTCCTCCCAACCAACCCCTGACTCGGTGGTGTCGGCGGCGAGAAAGGCGAGGGCCCAGCACAAGTGCACGACCCCCCGGATAGTGAAGCCAGAAGGATGCCTTCGGCAAAAAAGTGCAGTCGGTAGATGCTACCACAGTGAAAGCGGCCAGTTCTCTGGCCATAGTAGCCAGATACGACGGGGAGATGTGGCACCGACTGGCTCCTATGCTGGAGCATCTCCCAGAAGAACATTGTAAGGCGGCGATGTTGTTGGTCAGGGAAGGCGAAGAGGCCTCCAATCATGCCATAAACAAGGTGCTGGATATGCCTTTTGAGGGAGACCTTGTGTTCGGCAAGAAGGTGGACGAGATCCTGAAGGGCATGAAAGGACTCGGACACGGGGCGTTACTTGGGGGCCCTCCAAAGTGGTCGAAGTTTCAGGTCTTTTCGTCCCTCTAGGGGAGCATCGGGAAACTCCAGATTCTCGGCATCGAGAGACCGATCCTTCAGTAGGCCAGCATACCCCTCCCAGGGATACAGACTGGCTTCTCAAGCGGCAAAACGACGCCGAGACTACCATGCCCCCAAGAAGAGAACAGGTTACTCGTTGACGAGGGATAAGCAGACCAAGGACCAGCAATTACGGGCATCGGAACGTTCTAGGAGGCAGGGTATCGTGCTACATCAACGAATGGGAGCAAATAACAACGGATCAATGGGTGTTGGACACTGTAAGATAAGGACATTCCCTGCAATTAAAAAAAAACCATCCGCACATTCCACCGGCGTTTGTAGCTCAACCCATCTGAGCATGTTGCAGCAGGAAGTAGCACTTATGCTATAAAAAGGTGCTATAGAATTGGTTCTGTCGTCGGAGGGGTCAACGGGTTTATTCCCGATACTTTGTGGTGAAAAAACCAAACGGAAAGTGGCGTCCCATTCTAGACCTGCGCGATCTAAACAAGATGTTGAAAAGCCTAAAATTCAAGATGCGCACGCTCCAGGAAGTGATCCGGTCCGTTCAAGAGCGCACTTTCTGGCGTCTCTGGACCTGCAGGACATGTACTTCCACATACCAATGTGTCGTCGACACAAAGTTCCTAAGGTTTGTGGTAGGACGGACTCGCTACCAGTTCACAGTACTTCCTTTTGGGCTGAAATCGTCTCCCAGATAGTTCACGAAATGTTTGGCCCCGGTGGCGGCCTGGCTAAGAAGGCAAGGCCATCATGTATACATGTATCTCGACGACTGGTTGGAGAGGGGTTCTCCCCTATGTCGAGTCACACACGTTTGCAGGCCACCATGCACCTCTTACAACGGCTGGGGTTTGTGGTAAACTTCGAGAAATCCTCGTTAACGCCATCAAGAAGCTTGGTGTTCCTGGGCGCACAATTCGAGACCCAGTCAGGGTTAGTGAAGCCATCCCTCGACAGAATCACCAAACTCAATCGATAGTCTGGTGATTTTCAGCTGACCTGCCAATCAGTGAGAATGTCAATTCTGGACGCTATGGCGCCTGCATTCCTCTTGTGGGCAACAGCCGCCTGTTCATGAGGCCGGTTCAAGAGTTTCTGGCGGACCGGTGGACGCAGGCCCAAGGGCTCTGGTCAGACAAACTGACCGTCGACAAGCTCCTACTAGCTCTTCAGTGGTGGCAGAGGTTTCAGAATCTATCCAGAGGGGTACCCCTACAGGAGCCGGAGTTTCGGCTATCCATAGTGACGAACGCATCCCTGACAGGCTGGGGAGCACACATGGGCACTCTACAAACGCAAGGTCGTTGGTCTTGGAGGGAATCTCTCCTGCACATCAACGTTCTGGAACTGAGAGCAGTGCGCTGGGGCCTGAAGTCTTTCCTGCCGCACATCAGAGGGTCCATAGTGAGAATATTGACAGACAACACGACGGCAATGTTTTACTTGAGGAAGCAAGGGGGCACGCGATCCAGAACCCTTTCCACCAAGGCTCAGGTGTGGCATTGGGCTCTGAAACACGATATATCCATCGTAGCTCATCTTCCGGGAGTAAGGAACGAGCAAGCGGACTCACTCAGCAGAAAAATGGACCAAATTCACGAATGGGAGATAGACAGCTTTCAGTTGTCGAAGGTCTTCGAGAAATGGGGACGGCCTCCGCTGGATCTCTTCACTATGAAGAGGAACAAGAAGTGCGAAATGTATGCCAGCAGGTGGCCCCAGGAAGGTTCTCTGGGGGAAGCGTTCTCCTTTCCGTGGACGGACAAGTTCCTCTACGCCTTCCCTCCGTTCCCTCTTATACGGAGAACTCTGCAGTGGATACGCAGGTACAGGTGCCGGGTCATCCTAGTGGCACCATGTTGGCTGAGGCAGCCGTGGTTTTCCGACCTGCTTCACCTGTCAGTGGATCAACCAATAACGTTCCCGAAGGTTCCCAATCTCCTGTCCCGGGACGAAGGAGCAGTGTGGCATCACAATCCAGACAGTCTCAATCTCGCAGCGTGGCTCCTGACTTTTCGGAATTTGATGCCTTGAGCATTTTGTCGGACTGTCGGAGAATCCTGCAAGCAGCGCGGGCCCCTTCCACCAACAAGTCGTACGAGTGTAAGTGGAGAAGGTTTTGTACATGGTGTCAAGGACAGACGGGTGTGCAACCTCTAAGGGTAACTCCGGACCAGCTTCTGCCGTATCTGCTACACCTGACGAAGAGCGGATTATCTTTCATCAATAAAGGTACATCTGGCGGCCATCTCTAGGTTCACGAGGAGGAGGCCGTCGTCTCCCTTAGTAACAGGTTGGTGAACACTTCATGAGGGGTTTGTTCCGGACGTTCCCTACGGTTAAACGTTTTCCACCAACGTGGAGCCTTAATGTGGTGCAAGCAGGATTAATGAAACCACCCTTTGAACCAATGGCCACATCATCGATGACGTTCTTGTCATGGAAAGTGGCTTTTCTAATAGCTATAACATCAGCTAGGCGGATCTCAGTTTCAAGCGTTGGTCATAGACCCGCCGTACTTAAGGTTTTTTTAAGGACAAAGTGGTTCTATCAACGAATACTCGTTTCATTCCAAAAGTTCCTACGGCTTATCATAAACACTCATCCATTGTCCTGCCCACCTTTTTTCAAGAACCCCCTCATCGGCTGCGGGAAAAAGTCCTCCATACCTTGGACGTAAAGAGAGCTCTAAAATTTTACCTTTATCGGACTCGGCAACATAGATCTACGCAACAACTCTTTGTTGCATATGGTCCTTCGGTGAAAGGAAAAGCAATTTCAAACCAGGGACCGATGGGTCTCGTCGACGATTGCCTTCTGTCATTCCAAAGCAGGAAAACCGCTACAAGGGCGTCCGAGAGCTCATTCCACAAGGGCAACTTTGTCGTCGACGGCGGTGTGGGCAGGAATCCCGCTGACAGACATTTGCCAGGCGGCGGCATGGTCAGTGCCTCACACATTTACCCGCCATTACTGCCTCGAACGGCAGCAATGTGGACGAGATACAAATGGGAAGAGCAGTCTTACGCCATCTGTTTCAATAAGGTAAGCCCTTTTCAAGAAGGGTCTGTACTTATTTTGACATATGTATATGTATTGCATATTTTTAAATTGGCATCTTACGTGAGCGTGGTTCGCTATTCATATGCTTAGGAGGGTGCTGGATTGCATTCACACCTTTTTCAGGATCACTGCTGTGCATTCTATTCTAAGCATGTGAATCCACGAAAGATCCAATGCTGGAGAAGGGAATAGTTTCTTACCTGTAACTCCATTTCTCCAGCATCGGTATCTTTCATGGATTCACATGTGCCTGCCGGCCTCCCCGGAATCCAATCGTCTTGTATAACTAGGTTTCACCCCATTCTGCTTTGGAGGGGTCAAAATCTGAAGGTGCTGCGGGGTCGGGGCATTTATACCACTACGTCCTAGTGGGGCTTGCATGGGCGGCCCCAAAACGACATAGATAGGACACAAGTGTCGAAAGTTTTCCTATGGGAAACTGCTTTATCAGCGTACCGAGGGTTCCCAGTCTGTCGACGGGGAATATTCTAAGCATGTGAATCCATGAAAGATGCCAATGCTGGGGAAATGGAGTTACATGTGGCGTGTTAGTAAAGAGTGCTCCGATGCTCAGGCTTGACTGTATTAAATCATGACCCAGTTTGGAGGCTTGTTAACGGAAACTGATAGAGAAAGGGCTCTTTTGATAGGAATATCCCATTCCCACTCTGAAGGCATCTCTTCTCTTGCTTGTGTTCCAGAGGTCTCTTTATAATCGATAACAAGGGGGTCCTGCGCCAGATCACAATTAACGATCTGCCCGTGGGCCGCAACGTGGATGAAGTGCTGCGACTGGTGCAGGCCTTCCAGTACACGGATGTGCATGGCGAGGGTGAGTCTAATTCTTCAGGACTACTTTGCACACTGACCGGCCTAGTACACCAACATTTAAACTGAATGCACTCACTGTTTGGGGTATGAAGTGAACGTGGGCCTTGTAGTCCTCTGATGTGCACAGCAATTAGTTACCTTTTGGGATTTGGGGCAACACAACTTAGTCTGTGCTTTGAACATGGTTTTACTGGGTGGGTGTAGTCTGTATAGTATTCATTTAATTGCCAATATATTGCCATGGACTGTAGTCCATCCCCACCACCTCAGATTGCCTAAAAGACCCAAAATTACTGTGATGTATTGGGTGTGGCCCTTTTAACTGACAAATTTACACCTTGTTCATTGCTGCTTAAGACTCCCAAAGAGCTAGGGATATGGGATTGAATTTGGGGTTTTGCCTAGAAAGATTAAACTGTTTTGAATTGTCTTTTATGGCTCTAATTTCTATTTTCTGTTTGCAGTTTGTCCTGAAGGCTGGTTACCAGGAGGTGACACCATTACACCTACTGTGAGCAAGAGCAAAGAGTATTTTTCTAAAGTGAACTAAGTCCCCACCCAACATTTTACAGGTTGTGCCCACCCTTTTCATATCCTCTAATCCAACGTGGCCTTGTGGTTTCAAGCACTGAGTTTGGGCAGGACATCACTGAAGCTGCTCAGCCATGATACATGGATCTGTTCTGTTCCGAGCACTTGTACAATATAACTAATAAAAATTGTTCAGAAACTTGTGGTGGCTTATTCCTCGTTTAAGCAGTGTGCTAATAGGACTGTGCTTAACAGTGTGTACTTGACTGCTCTGTGGAATGTGTATGAAGCAGGGTGGCACTTCATGGGTATTCGAGTAGGCACGATTCATTCACATGGGAGAAATTCATATACCAAAATTGGGAAGTTTTAACATGTGAAGAAGTTATAGATAATATTCTATTCTACACTTTTAGAAGTGTACGGAGGTTGTCGCAGTAACTATCCCTCACTTCAGAGAACTAGTATCCTCAAAGCTTGATGGGGAGGAGGGTCACCCGTGCTAGTGTTGAAGGCGGGAGGATTGCAGGCACATCTCTGTAAAGGGTATAGTAGCCAACTGAGCTAGCCTGTAGCACTGGTAAATGTGGAGGCAAGTAGGATGACTTATTTGTAATGCATGCCAGTGTCACATGTTGGGCAATGGACTTGTTTACATGCCTCCACTTTCTCTGGCCCAATTTATCTTGCATATTCGGTTGCACATAACCCGAAGGCGCTAGTAGACCTAGTCGTCTTTTTTGATAGGTCTGCCATATTCCTTAGAGTATCTACAGGCGAGGCCATGTAGCGTCTTGGGTGCCAGAATTGTTTGATATTTAAGGCCTTGGTGGTCTTAAATGCCACTTGTTCGTCCATAGTGGAGGTACAGAAGGCTGTGCAGTGATCAAGGCACTGGCTGTAGAGCGTAAGCTACACTGGGTGGGGACTAGCTAGCAGGAAGGCTGCAGAGAGGTTCGTGCTTAACCACAAACACCACTTTTTAATGCAAGTTGCAGCTCTGCTTGAAGGGCGGAGGATGGTTTAATTTCAAATCCAGCCTGCTTATTGCCACAGCATCATATAAAGCTCTTAGCAGGCGTTGGTCGCCGGGTAGCTCAGTCTAGGGTACTGGTCCCAATGAGCCACAGTTCATAGCCCATGCTCAAATTTATCATTCTCCCGGCTTTCTAGTCTATAGTTCTGGCCATTTGGTGCCAAGGAGGGGATTTATTTGCTTGCTTGTATAGGTGTAACACAACCATGCTAGCAATCCTACCCAGCTAGTTGTGGAAGGCTTCCAAGAAGACTGCCCTGGAGTAACACCACTGGCCCACTTTTGTTAGCCTGACTTTTCTGGAACTTAGTCTGTCTACAGTCTTTATGAATGGGCTTGACATTACTCCTGGGCAATATAATCTGACCTGCCTTAAGGAGCTGCACAAGTACTTCAAGCCTATAATTCAGACTGATATACGCCTTCAAAGAAGCTAATTTCCCACTGCATAGCTATAAAATGGCAGTTCTTGGTGCCAGCACTAGTGGGACAGCATGGCAATATAAGGTTATCTGCAAAATGGTGCAGTTTTAGTCTGTCTGAAGCCGCCTCGACATTTCAATCGAACGCTTGAGCACATATTGATTGCCCTAACGTAACCATACATTTGCATCACTAGAACGGCTCTGTGGTAGTAACTGCTGTAATATGTCCGGTTTTATCTCTTGATTAGTAGTCCGCATTGGCCATGTTCTCCTAACCCCATTATTTGTATACCAATGCCTTTTCTCACTTGGGCTCCTTCCTTCTATAGGACATGGTCTGACCATGCTTGGGGACAGCAAATGTCACATTTTCAGGCAAACTCCAGCTCATTATGGCCTATATGGAAGTGGCGTGTGCATTATAAATGCATTGTAGGCCAACTTGTGAGGGAGGTGGGCCTCTAATCACCTTAACCCGAAGCAAGTGCACTTTTGTAAGTAAAGGAAGTTTATTGTACAATTGGCCAGAAGGAACTAGATGATTCTATAGTCAAACTAACCCGACTCGCCCTGAACCAACGTTATATAGATCTTTGCAACAGGTAAAACGCATGTATATTTTATTACAAACCACCCCCACACATGATTGTTCAAGACCTATACAAAATAAATGTAATCTTTCTCCAATTGCCCCATATTCATTGGTTACAGTTATCTTAACTAACATCTTCAGCTCGTGTACAACACACCCCTTTTAGGATTTCTGTGGTACGTCATGACATCACACAGTTGCACATTCAAATACAAACATTCATTAGAATTCCCAGCTGGCCTGAGTCAGCCTAACCCCGGACATAATTGCACATGGTTTTCAAGAGTACTTCAAAGAATATGAGGGGGGGAAGAATAAACCAGTTCCCTATGAACTGGCGATAACCATCTCGCCCACCCACACTTGCTGGAGTCTTCGGAACACAACTACCAATTCAGCATGCATGGCCTCCAGTCACATTCTGAGAAAACAATCAACCTGTGAAGTATCTGTCAACTCTGGCCTTAGCCGTCCCTTCACTCCCGGTGTTTTGCTGGTCAAAACAAATGCCCAAATCCCCCTGAACAATAAGCTCCCATGCATTAACAGATAACATCTTCCTTCTGCGATACTGCCAACCATAAAAACACCAGCCTGGTCTGTTGGCTGACCATCTGCTTAATGTCACGGTTTACTCCTTACATTTCCTTCGCCCTCAAACCCTGCAAAACCAGTTTCTCAGTCACTCAGAATTCACCTCACACCCCCTAACTGCAGAGTTTAACCAATTTACAAAAAGAGCACGCTGCATATAGATTTGCAAGTTCCCCATGTATGTAATATCAGGGCATGCATGTTTTAAAAACTACTGTGTCCTCTTCAGTGGTTCCTTTGTGACAAAACCCCTTCCTCGCATGTGTATTATGAAGCTCCTGGTTGCCCAGCTTCTAGGCACTTTGTGGCACGCCATACCCAGATTGTATTTATATTTATATTGGTGATTGACATTTTATCTTGCTGCGCATGTGCAAATCTAAATGTATCAACTTAAACACAAAGTAGCTCTTATCCCATGCACTAGCTAGATATATCATCGCAACAACTTGGCCACTCATCCAGTCACAATATGATGCATGCATCGTGAACCCCTTTATCATTGGGACCTTTCCTTACCACCCAATATTCCCACCTTTAGTTCATACTTTAACTAATAAACCAAATTCTTGATCTTTAAAACCTGCTCAGGGGAGGGAGATTGGGCTTTGGGAGGGGGGAGAAGCCCTATAATCGCCCATGTTGGTCCCCGCATGTGTATTCTCCTCAGCCGAACCCCCAACTCGTCCCCCCACCATTTCTGCAATCTACCTACAGTTCCACATAATTATCACCACTTGGTGGAGGACACAAGACAGCTTCAGTCTGAGGACCCATGTGAGAAATGGCAGGGATGCTAGCTTTGGACCGGATCAGTCGTCATGCCAGCTCCTTTCGGTGCCTGGGCAGAACAGCATCATAACAGCAAAAGATGAGGGGTAAAACAAAAATATAGGCATGAACAATGTGATAGCTAGGCTCATCCAAGATGGCACCCAAAGAGTCCATCCAAGGGTCATTTGTGATTCCTGCCTCTTTCTCCACGACCACCATAAACTTGTGCAAAGCGTCTCATCTGGGTACTTTTCCCAGTCATTAGAAGGCACAAATGTGCAGCAAGTGCTTCTTCGAACAGACCCCTCCATAGCTGTTAAGAGGTTGAGGATATAACTGTCCTGCAAAGCTGAGCCTCGGGGGCCAAGTTATTCCTTGATGGCCCGAGAGCATGGAAGATGTGGCAGCGGTTTCGATTGAGTGGCCATTAGAGTTTCTGCACGCTTCCTTACTCTTGCATGGGTGACGGTCTAGTCTTCAACGCTTTCTACGTTGCGGCATCGCTGGTAGCCGGGAGGTATTACTTCCGGGATTCCCCAGCTGTCAGCGCGTTGAAACGGCTAAGCTACCGCTTTCGCTTAACTTGTTGCCTTAACGCGGTTTTCCTTTGGTGACCTACCGTTGCCGCTGTTCTCCGCGGGTTTCCCCCTGTCGTCCTGTTTCAGCCTTTCTTTTACCTTGACACTCGTTTTCCCGACGTCTGGTACCTTCAACCTTCGCTGGTGTTCCGACGCCTCCTAACCTTGGTCTGGGGCTCCACCGCATCTCGGATTCCATTGAGGCGAACACAAGTAAGTCTACATCTGCGCAGAGGTTTTTTTTTATGCCATTGGCTTTTTACACTGTCTGTCCCGTGACGGGGCCGCAGTGGTCAGTTTACAGGTGGCCACTGTGGCTTCACACCGAGGGAGGATTACAGCATCTAGCTCTTAATACTGTGAGACCACAAGATAGGCCACGGATTCCAGTTCCACAGGCAAGGAGTATGAGGGAAGTGGGATGGACGGATCAGATAATTTTTTTGTGACAGTTTGCAACGCCAACCATCCATGGCTACCCCAGAACAAATCCAAGAGTTAGTAGGGGTAATACATAAACTTTCACAA
Source organism: Ambystoma mexicanum (assembly GCF_040938575.1). Taxonomy (NCBI): domain Eukaryota; kingdom Metazoa; phylum Chordata; class Amphibia; order Caudata; family Ambystomatidae; genus Ambystoma; species Ambystoma mexicanum. The sequence goes on along the minus strand of NC_090926.1, from coordinate 1,222,502,181 downwards.
AGTACAAGCTTTGAAGGTGGAGAATCAGACTTTACAACAGATCTCCCAAGAAGTCCAGACCTTAAAGACTGAAAATGTTGTTCTCAAACAACTTATGACTGCGAGAGAGAATCCACCTAGTCTGGAACTACCGCCTATGCCTTTACCTTCTGGTAAATTTCACGGGTCCTCCAAGAAGGTGAGAGAATTTCTAGATGCTTGTAAACTATACTTTACGTATAGACCTATCCTTTTTTTCCACCAGCAAAGCCAGGGTAGGTTTCATGGTCTCTAATATGGTGGGCAATGCTTTGTCCTGGGTCACTCCACTTGTGACAGGAGAAGACCCGACTCTTCAAGACTATAACGAGTTTTGCACCTTAATCAAACAGACCTTTGAACGTCCTGAAACCACTTTCTCTGCATGTGAAGATCTTTTGGATGCCCACCAGGGCTCCATGGAAGTGTTAACTTGCATCTCCAGTTTCAAAGCCTTGGCTGTTCAGGCAGGCTGGCCTGAAAGGCCCAATATGCTATCTTTCAAAGGGGTCTGAAAGAAGACCTCAAGGATGAGCTCGCCCGGATGCCAAGACCCCCTACTTTTGCGGAGTTGCTCTCCGCCGTTCTAATCGAACACCGGCTGGCGGAACGAAAGAACAAACGTTGCAGGTACCGAAATCGATCATTCTTTGGTGGTCCTTCACCAACAATCCTTCCATCTTCCTCCTCCCTCCAAAAAGAAGAGCCCATGAAGATCGGAATAACCTAGGGCCCACTTACCATGGAGGAACGACCATGTCACAGAGAAAAGGGATTGTGTGCATATTGTGCATCAGAGAAACATTCCATCAACAATTGTGAGGAACTTTCATCATGCCGGTTGGGAAACGGTCTTCCTCAGAGTTAAGGGACAAACTACTGAGGAACCATATTCCCTTCCCGTCCCTATGCTATGTTTCTCTATCGGTCTCTTATCCTACCCAAACCATCACTGAAGATTCCAGATTAATGGTGATCACGGTTCTGCTGAAGGTCAAAGGCGAATGGGTTGAGGCTTTGACTTTACTAGATTGTGGGGCAGCTGGAAATTCGGTGGATACCCACTGGGCAGACAAGATGGGAATCAAGCGTATCGAAAAGCTTGAAGATCAGAAGGTGGAGGCGTAGATGGTACCCCATTGTCTTCAGGGCCAATCACGCATTCGACAGAAGAACTCATCTCAGGATCTTCCGACACTCAAACGATAGCTTTCGAAATGATAAGAGCCGCTCATTTTCCCATCATCCTTGGAATCTCTTGGCTCCATCGGCATAATTCCTGCATCGATTAGACCCAAAACCAGTTGGCCTTCGAATCAGAATATTGGAAGAAACAGTGCAGTCTGCAGGCTTTTGCTGTCCAGATCCAGGCTATCAATTTGACTTCAGGTCTTTCCATAGGTATCCATTCCTTGCCGGCAGAGTACTTGCAATTCAAACAAGTATTCGCCGAACAGACTACATTGGAATTACCCCCTCACACACCTGAGGATTGCGCTATAGAACTGGTTCCCGGAGCGTTGGTGCCGTTTGGGCGCATGTTCTCACTATCACAGACTGGGAAACAGGCCCTCCGGTCGTATCTGGATCAGAACTTCCAAAACGGCCTGGTGCAACCTTCTAAGTCCCCCGCAGGGGCTCCCTTCTTCATTCCCAAGAGGGACTCAACCGAACTGAGACCCTGTATTGATTTCCGGGGGTTGAACAAGGTCGCCATCAGGGACAGGCAGTGCTCCAGATAAGATTTTGAGGTGGGAGTATTTTACTCCCTATTTTTAAACTTTGAGAGTTAATGTGATTTTAAGAGTAAAAATGACCTTTCTCCTTTGCAAGAGAGTAAAATGTATGTGACATCCTACGCCTGTGTGCAAAAACTATGGAAATCATTATTTTTCGGCAGCTTTCTGCATTGTGACAGAATACACCTTTCATTATTCATCTAAGGTCTGGCCATTTGATCTCTACTGAATATATTTAAATATTGAAAACATAAAAACCTACCCAATTACATAGTAAAGCAAACATGAATTGTATTGTGTGTTTGGAGGTGCGATAGCAAAATTGTCTTTTGATGTTTAATGAAAGTACTCATTTCCTGGAGCTATTACTACCTAATGGTATGCCAATGTTATCATACAACATTGCAGAGGGGCAAGGACTCCATGCTAAATTCTATTTCTAATCTCATGGTCAAATGGTTATTTATATAGCGCTTTTGGCAAAGCACTGTACATAGAACATATTTATCACTTATCACCAAACCGAAGTCGGAACTACTTTATCCACCTTGAAAGGATGAAAGGCTGAGTTGGTCTTGCCGGGCTTTGAACCTGCAACCTTCAGATCACGGACATATTGCAACAAGTGCTCAACCGGCTTAGCTATCTTATTGGCTAACATCTTCGAGAGGTCGGTAAACTTAGTATCGACTGAGGTATACTAATCACAATGCCTAGATGTTGGACGAACCATGTATGAAGCGCTACATAAAGTTAAACATGTAAATGGATTATCACAGGGACATGTTTTGCTGAGTTTCTATTTCAATTACAGATGTAATTTTCATTTGTTTGTTTTTGAACAGCGCTTGCATTTCCTGTAGAGTCAGGTTTTGGATGTTTTCATTGTAGTCTTGTAGATCTGAGCGAATGGCAATTATTCACCCTTGAACAAAGACTCTGCTGCCACTGACCATTAATAGTAATGTACCCCTTTGACTGCAAGGTTGAATTGATGTAAGCTAGACCGTGCATAGTCATCATTTTACGCACAGTTTTTATAATTGGAGTATATATTAAATTGTAAGGGAAAACCTGATCTGCCTCCGCATGATTATGCACACAGCACAAACTCCTGAAAAATACAATTGTGCAATGCTGGTTTGCTTTCACTGGGAAAGAAAAGCATGATTTGTTACAAAATATTCATTCTCAATTGCAGCTTAGTTTTCCATTTTATAATCCTAAAATGCTAGGAAAATAAATATGCCTCGTGTATATGTTTGCTCCATGAGCAGCAACACAGCATAATCTGAATTGAAAAAACCATTCCTTTTGTTAGTGTGCAATTTCTTTTTTTGAAAGGCTTCGGAGAAATACATTCGGTTTCAGAGGTTTTATCCATGGCTCAAAAGAAGCCTTCTAGTTTCTGTCAAGTAACCTGACCTTTGCACTGCCCTCTGCTCTAAACTTGTGTGTAAATGTACACTGGAAAATGATAAAGCTGTCGTATTTACAAGATTTTCATGCGTAAAAAGGCCTGGTATGCACCTTATCTGGAGGCCTGGGGACAGGTATCCGATGCCACTCATATCGGACATTCTCGAAGCAGTACAAGGGGCCAGGATATTCACCAAACTCTATCTTCGCAGTGCATATAATCTCCTCCGTATCCACAAAGGGGATTAATGGAAAACAGCTTTTCGCACCCGTTTCGGTCTCTATGAATACCGGTGAGGCACTTTGGGTTGGTGAATGCGCCAGCAGTGTTTCAAAGATTATGGACCGCCTGTTCTCCGATCTGATGTTCGTTTCCGTCATATATCTAGATGACACTAATATTTTTCAAAGATCCAAGGCAGCATACTCGCCATGTCTCCGAAGTACTTAGTCGACTCCAAGACAATCATCTTCTCGCCAAACTTGAAAAATGTGTATTCAGGGCAACCTTGATACCCTATTTAGGATGCATTTTATCCCCAGAAGGTGTATCCATGGATGAACGGAAGGTAACTGTTATTTTGGATTGGCCCTCTCCCAACTCCATAAAGGAGGTCCAAAGATTCTTGGGTCTAGCTAATTACTACCGCCGGTTCATTTTGACATTTTTCAAATGAAGTCCTTCCCATTACTTCTCAAAGAAGAGTCTGCTTCCAATGGACCAGCAAGGCCGAAAGGAGCTTTCAACATCTCAAGACTCTTTTGCTCTGCCCCGATACTCCGGCATCCTGATCAATCTCTGCCCTTTATCGAGACAGATGCTTCGGCGGCAGCTATTGGGGCAGTACTGCTCCAAACGTTTGAGGGGATAGAACATCCCATCGCCTATCTCTCGAAGACATTAACCTCTTGTCAAAAGAATTATTCGGTTCTGGAGAGAGAATTACTGGCTATGAAACAGGCATGCGAGACATGGAGACATTTACTCCAGGGCGGGGCTCAGCCTTTTACGATTCGGACAGATCACAAGAACCTCAAGGTCCTAGAATCTATGGAATGCATCAACTCGTGCCAAGCCCGGTGGGCCCACTTCTTTGCCCAGTATGACTTCCACATTACTTACCACACTGGAAGTCAAAACGTACTGGCAGATGCTCTATCCAGGAAGGATATCGGAAACACTCCTCCCTCTAGTCCAGAACGAATGTTCCCTAAGCACCTCCACATTGCAGCTGTCAACATTCTTATAGCAAGTAAGACCAGCCACGGAACAAGAACAGCCACTCGCGACTATCGGTTTCACCAAGGACGGACTGGTTCAGGAATCGGCAGCTCTACCTACCAACTAAAGAACTTCGGATGAAGGTGATTCGTTTGTCATGACAATCTCACTGCTGGCCATCGGGGAGTTGCTGGAACCCAGGTTCTCGTCCAGCGTTCGTACTTCTGGTTGCAGATGCGCAAAGATGTGACAGAATATGTTCTGAAGTGTTCGGTGTGTGCCAAAGCCAAGTACCACTCCGGCAAACCTATAGGTTTACTAGAGCAGCCAACCCTTCCCTCTCGTCCCTGGAGTATAGTTACTACAGACTTCATAGGCGATTTACCCCCTTCCGGCTCTTGCACTTGTATCATGGTAACGATAGACACTTTCTCCAAGATGGCGCATTTCTCCCCGTTATCTAAGATACCAACAGTTGTGGAAATGTCACAGATTTTCCTTTGCGACATCTTCCATCTACATGGAATACCAGATAAGGTTATCTCGGATCGAGGGACACAATACACTTCAACGTTCTGGGAGGCTATGTGTCAGCATCTAGGCATTGAAAGAGCACTTTCTTCCGGATTCCATCCCCAGACCAACAGTCAGAGTAAACGCCACCGTAGAACAATACCTTCAATGCTTCTGCAATCTGCAACAAGACAACTGGGTGAAGCTTCTTCCTACAGCAGAAATTGCTTATAATAATGCCAGAGACACTGCCATCAAGATGTCTCCGTTCTACTGCACTTATGGACTTCACCCAAAGAGTATCCATCCAGTATCAATGAATCAATTTCAAATACCAGCCATTGAAACTATTCTTACTGCAATTAAAGAGGCCCATTCGATGGCTTCTTCCAGTCTCAGATACGGCCCAGTACAACAAAAGGCAAGCTGATGCACACCGTCAGCAAGGCCCTGATTGGAAGGTGGGTTCGAAGGTATTTTTATCCGCCAAATACCTTCCCCGGTGGGCCCATCCGTCCAAACTATCTGATATTTGGGCCCTTTTTCTATACTTGCTAAAATCAAGCCTGTATCCTATAAACTCCATCTTCCTCCTAATCTCAAACGCATCCATCGTTTCATGCTTCCCTATTCAAACCTTTCTTTCAATCTCATGGACTCTCTACTTCGAACCATGCACATCTTGGGGCCACCACTGAGGAGGAAGAATATGAAGTTTCCAATATTTATGATTCGAGATACCACAAAGGGAGACTGGCGTATCTGATTGGATGGAAAGGGTATCCCAGATCAGAGGATTCCTGGGAGCCCCTGGCTCACGTTCACACCCCTAAGTTAGTCAGGAGGTTTCACACCTTTCATCCTGGTAAACCGGGGGGGCGTGTCCTTCAGATGGGGGCATACTGTCATGCGCCCAGCGCATGGATCATGTGGCAGCGGTTTCGATGGAGTGGCCATTAGAGTTTCTGCACGCTTCCTTACTTTTGCACGGGTGACGGTCTAGTCTTTTCTACGCTTTCTATGTTGCGGCATCGCTGGTAGCCGGGAGGTATTACTTCCGGGATTCCCTGGCTGTCGCCGCGTTGCAACATCTAAGCTACCGCTTTCGCTTAACTTGTTGCCTTAACGCTGTTTTCCTTTCTTTCGGTCCTGGATCCTCTCTCTCGCCTTCTCGGGTGCTCTCTCCGGAACTGCCTTGTTTCAATTCACCTCGTGAGTTTTCTGCTCTTTCCCCCTTTGGTGACCTACGGTTGCCGCTGATCTCTGCGGGTTTCCCCCCATCGTCCTGTTTCCTCTCAGCCTTTCTTTTAACGTGACACTCTTGTTTTCCCGGCGTCTGGTACCTTCAACCTTCGCTGGTGTTCCGGCGCCCCCGAGCCTTGTTCTGGGGCTCCACCGCATCCTGGATTCCACCGAGGCGAACACAAGCAAGTCTTCATCTGCGCAGAGGTTTTATTATGCCATTGGCTTTTTCCCCTTTTTGCCTGTGTTCGGTGACGGGCCCGCAGTGGTCACAGTTTACAAGTGGCCACTGTGGCTTCACACCGAGGGAGGATTACAGCATCTAGCTCTTATCAATATCGTGAGACCACAAGATACGCCACGGATTCCAGTTCCACAGGTGAGTCGGAGGAGGGAAGTGGGACGGACGGATCAGATACGTATTGACACACTGAAAGCTGATTCATAGGAATTCACCAGGAGTTCTTACCGGGTCACCTGGAGCCACTTCGCAATTGCAGCAGCTTGGACACCAGGAGGGGAGAAAATGTCTGTGCGACTAAACAAACAATATTGTTCAGGGATGTACATCTGGTCTTTTGAAGATGCTGCCAAAAGGTAGTTGGACTGCTTGCTCCGTTGCAATAGCTACTACTTTTCACGATCAGACAAAGGTATTGGGGTATCCATGTGATACAGGGAGGCAGAGGGCACAGGGGACAAAGGGTCATGGATGCGGCTTTGAGCATCGGGCGGGCGAGGGTTAAATGTTCCTTGGGAATAACCAGGACATGCACAAGTAACGTGGTGAAATGGCACACACCTTGTCAGGCTGGAGGCAACTGCCTATAGGTGAGATGTCCATAAGTCCAAAAATCGTCGCGGCGCAGCTGTACCTCCAGCCAGATCGGTGATGTGAAGCATGCAACTGCAGTTTCCATTTGTGCCATCACCCTTAAGAAATGGGTCACAACCGATTTTTCTGGGTCCTTGAGCCATGTCAAATACTATCAATATTTCTGCCACACATTTCCACATACTTGGTTTATACGTGCCACCCCTTTCTGAATCCCCTGATCCCTCCAGCTATGCAAATCTTCACCCCTTGCTCCCATTGGTTATTGATAATGGCCCCTTTTAAACTTAACTGGACTCTTTGTGTACACCAAACATTATTCTCTTTGTGATCTGTAGCTGAACATTCTTCCCTTGAACTGCCCCTGTAACCTGCACAAAGCTAAATTCACTAAACACAGTACCTCTGCTAGCTCTGTTTCATCCGCTATAAACACCATAAACACAAGCATGGTTGGATGAGTAAGCAGATGTAGCAAAATCCTACTGATCTCTTGTATGGCTATACCATACATTATCTGCTGCAAAACCATGTGCCTCTATCTGGTCTAAATTTACATTGGCATCACCAACATTCCTTTGTGACCTCAATAATATGGCATCAAATTCTATGATGCAGATACATTTAAACCACTCACATCCATACTGTTCTTTGAACATGACAAGAGAAACAGCAGACCTAACAATCATTTTAATATACATTGTAAATCCAAACCGTTATCTTGAAAAATAATTATTCCTGGTCTTTTGCTCTCCCCACCCCCCTTTTCCAATGGAATGAACTGTGAATCCCTAGGGCATACTTGACTTTCAGCATAATCCTGTGCTGGTGGGAGGGGGCTGGTATCCCCTTTGTACATTGCTGATGTGGACCCAGTGCTTGCTGCCCTTCACCTTCACAGTAGTTGGAGATGCGGAAATCATGCAGTGTTGTCCATGGACGCACTGCTCATTCGAGCGTTGTATCTGGCCCCTGGGAGAAATGGTTGCTTTTGCATATAGTCTGATTATTTGCTGCTTCCTTCTGTAGGCTGTTGGTGAGAAGACCCAACATGTGAAGATATAATTCTGACACCTTTTTTACACCAAGGCACTCCCTAAACTCCTCATCCAGGACCTCTGCTGACCTTTGTGCAGGTGAGAGCACTGTGTAACATATACCCCTTTACAATCTTGTGAGGGCTAAGGTTGTCGTCTTTCCCTGGCTGATTATCCTAAAATAAAACCAATGGCAAGTGATAGAACCACATTTTACTTAAATAGCTACACCGTTTGGCCAACCGGACCTTAAGAACTCCATTTAACTGCTCCACGATACCGTTGGCCTGTGGGTTGTATATGAACACAACCTGTGTTTGATTCCCAAGAACAAAGGGATTTCTGAGAACAAGATATTAAAAACAAAAAATGGGTTTCATTGTTGGATTTATGGACCTCACAAGTTCTCCACCCTGGAAATTCCTCTCACCAGACATTTTGCTGCCGACTTGGCATCAGGGTGAATGCAGGGACCAACCTTAAACCATAGGGAGAATGGGCAAACAATGACTATAAAATACTGGTGATTACATTTCACAATCATATCGACAAAATCAATACGGAGTTCCAGAAATGGCCTTGACAAAGCTCCTCTTACTGACCTCATGGTGTTTCCAGGATTGAATTCTCTACAAACTGCAGTTTCCTACAAATCTACTTGCCTGTTCCTGGAGGTTTGGTATGAACTATTCCTCATGGAGCTCTGCTGCAATTTGTCAGAGTGTGGCGGGTAATGTAGTGACTCTATAGCACAACACAAGTTCTCCAGGCATTACCACCTTCCCTGTAAGATCCTGTCTACATAGCAAATCCGTGGGCAAGAGGGCACATCCTCTTTGCCAAAAGTTCCTGTCTTTAGGTATTTTTTCCTGCATTTCCATAATTTGAAGCAAAGTGACTGCAGTGTACGGAGCTGGCAACTGTACCTGCTGGGACACGGTTTCCATTTTCTGGGTATCTGGGCATGCCAAATATGCAGCTTCTTTCACCACCCTGTCTGCAGCGTCATTTCTAAGTGCTATTAAGTTAGTACGATTAGTATGTGCAGCGCACTTAATGACCCCTACCTCTATGGAGAGGGTTGGTGCTTTTATTAGTCTGGATAGCAGAATGCTAGACAAATTTCACGTCCAATATCCTAAACCCTCTTCACTGCCACCTTGACAAGCATGAATGCATAAATCCATATCTCTGCCCCTTCTGTGAGCGAAGGGTCTGTCTTCAAATTATTCAAGTCCATATGGGACATAATTCCCGGGAATTGAGCCACACCTGCTTTTTACTGGGGCTTACCCCATCTGTCACCTACTACCTACAGCCATGTGAGTACTATGGCGCATCTTAAGACTCCATGGTGTATTCTGTTGCTGCTACTGGAGCATGAGGTGGAGCTGCTGCACCTTGCTCTCCCTGCTCAAAGTCCTACTCTCATTCACCTTAGTCTCCTACTACTGTTATCACTTCACCTGATACTTCTACAGGCATGGAAGCATATTCAGCACTACCGTAGGGTGCCGGCTGCCGTTTGCCCTGCTTGAATCCTGAACCCATAGCAATACTTCCGTTCTCCAGGTCCACATTTGACCTCTTTGATAACTGATTCATCCAACCTAACAACCTGTCCATGCCACCACCTTCCTTCCTCTACGTCCTTTGCCTGTCTATTTACTACTTCCCGCTCTTCACTTCTCTGTCGTAATAGCATTATCACTTCCGCTAGCCTCAGCGCTTCCAATTTTTTTTGCACCTGTGTCTTTACTGCCATTTGCAGCCTATCCTTTATCCTAGTGGTAAAAGCCATGATCTCACCTTTCTCACTCATTCTCAACCGTTCATTTACTCTTTTGGCTGCTGGCATAACCCTCTCATTCCTCCATCCTTAATCTCTGCTAAACTGGCAGACAGGGGAGTTATTCCTTTTCTGCTCTCCATTCTGAACATTTCTTCAGCCCTTACCATTGAAGGAGTTACCCTTCCGCTTTCCTCAATATCCCATTTTCTAGGAATTGTAGCTGATGGAGGCTTTACCTGTGTCTCTCGCAACCACTGGAGAAAATGGAGGTTCGAACTTGGGGTCTGTAGCCCCTTACGTGGGTTACAAAGGATAGCACCAATATGGGGGCAGTGCGGAAGGAATTCCTGCACCCTCCTTTTTTGGCCCTTCCTCAGACTTTTAACATTTGGGGCCTTCCCGCCTTTCTCATACATCCTCCATAGCCCTAAGATGCTTAACCGCTTTTCTAACTTCAAACCCTTGTACCTTACAAGTAAAAAAAGTATGCAGGTTTTCCAATATTCTCTTGGGTCCCCTCAGTAGGCCAAGAATTTGGCATTTTAGACTGTTTCCCTCAGCCATTCCCAGCGGTACTTTAAAATCTTCACCTTCGAGCCAGGAAGTACCTGGCACAAATGATTCAATGGAGTTTCCATACTCCAAATCTAGTCCAACCTTTAACATCACTTCAGAATAAATAACTTAACACAGAAGCCGAACCTGCTGCACAAAATTTCACCCCAAAGAACCTGTTTTCCCCTTCCCAGTTTCTTCATCTTCCCCCATCTTTATCCCAAAATCACACACCAGCCGATATCTCCATCACTCCAGCATAGGAGTCCAATGTTCTCCACTACAACACTGCTGCTCTGGCCCACTTCATTACTAGTATAATATTTTCGACTACAATAGTCTTTCCCTGACTACAGGAAGATTCCCTTCACTAATTTGACTAACCAAGAAAAGCGAGGCAAGGGCTCTGTCTGCAGTCAATACAAAATGAAGGGTGCCAAGGGTGTATGGGTGGACTTGCCATAAGATGCCACCTCACCCCTAGGTGTGGGCTCCAGACAAGCAATCTAAAGGGTATCAAGCCAAACCTCACAATGGACGTGCTGGTGGGGATACCACCTCACACCTCTTAAATAACAAACTAAGTAAAAATGTATACAAAGGACTTGGAACATAAAACAGTTCACTCACTCCTTCAAAGCATTCACCCTTACAATCCGAGTAACCTCAGCTAACTCCACACATGTGCTCCAATTCTACCCTTACCAATCCCCTTAAATCATAGAAACCATCTTCCCCCATTGCCTCCTTGCTTTACCCCCCAAAAGTGCACTCACGTGAACCAATAGCGCTCCAAAGTGGTGCTCTTTCAATTTGCCTTGCACAGCTGGACCATGGTACCATGCCTACGGGGAACAAACAGACCTTTAACCAATATGGCACCTGTAAACCTTTTTTTTTTCGCTGTGCTTGGAAGACTGGTTCCCACAGAGAGGTGCCGCAGCCAAGTTGTACATACAGGAAACCCCCATTGTCTTGGAAAGCCTGGACTCCTGGCTGGCCTGCCAAATATGGCGATGGGCTTCTACAACACACCCCTTTTAGGACTTGTCTGTGGTAGGTCATGACATCACACAGTTACACATTCACATACAAACATAACTCATTACAAGTCCCACCTGGCCTTAGACGACCTAACGCCAGACATAATTGCACATGGTTTGCAAGAGTATTTCAAACAATATGAAGAGGGGAAGAATAAACCTGCTCACCCACCCTGACTTACTAGCATCTTTGGAATACGCAAAATGACTAACCATACAACACGCATGGCCTCCAGCTACGTCCTGAAGACTATTGAAACCCATGAAGTATCGGTCAACTCTGGCCTCGGGTGTACCTCCACTTCCGGTTTAATGCTGGTCAAAAACAAATGGCTGAATCCCCCTGAACAATAAATAACAAGCTCCCATGCACTTAACAGATTACTTCTTCCTTCGACGATCCTGCCAAGCCATAAAAACCCTGTCTCGGCCTGTTGGCTGACCATCTGCTTAATGTTGCGGTTTACTGATTACATTTCCTTTGGCCTCAAACCCTGCAAAAACAGTTTTTCTAGTCACCCAGAACTCGCCTTGCAAACCCTGACTGCAGAGTGTAAACAATTTATGAAAAGAGCACACTGCATATAAGATTTGTAAATTCCACATGTATGTAATATCAGTGATGCATGTTTTTAAATACTACTGTCCTTTTCAGTGGTTTCATGACGCATCCCCTTCCTTGCATGCGCATTATGAAGCTCCTTGTTGCCCAGCTTCTAGGCACTTTGTGGCATGCCATACCCAGATTGTATTTATATTTCATTGGTGATTTTGACATTTTATCTCGCTGTTCGTATGCAAATCTAAATGTATCACCTTAAAGACAAAGTAACACTTTAACACATATCACATTCTCATTAACTATGCTAGATACATATAAAATTACAACATTGCGCCAACTTCACTGCTCCTCCAGTCACAAATTTGGCGTATGCAACAAGAACTCCTCTTACTCAGTGGGACCTTTCCTGACTACCCCAGCACAAATTCTAGAAGTGAACTTGCCTTAACACTGCCACTGATGATCACACTGGTGACAGTCCATTCAATTGGACTGAAACGTCAGGAATGAGTACTCTAGTTGGTCCCTAGTATCAGTACAGAAACCTTCTCGATTCAAGGGAATGAACAACCATGATGGCTTTGCACAGGTGCTGTGATTATGCAAATAGACTTCAGTACGGATACTACACCAATACAAGGTAGGCAGTGAAGGCTAACAGCGGGTATCTTGAAGTGTTACCTTGAAGACTTTGGTGCCCTCTTATTGATATTGTGTTCATTCTTGTTTGGACCGTACCCTGAATCACTTTTCACTGCCATGTACAATAAACTAAGACGGGTCACATGAAGAAACTTCAGAATCTGGGTTTCTTGTGCAGCACGCCAGTGGACGGGCAGGGAGGCCATTTGCCCTTAAGAAAGCTGAAGCAGGAACAGGACTGACTGATGAGGTAAGCAAGATGACAGAGCGAGCAGTTGCAGGAAATGGCCAAATTAGGCCAAAAATGCTGCCAAATTAGGCCAATCTGTAGAAATAGAGAGGATATTGACAGACAGAATAGGTACCAGGTGGTACTGATGTGGTAGAGGAGCAACACAGCCAGGTTGGCAATGGCCATGTGGTGCATGGGAACTGCCATTTGTGTGAAGCTGCAGCAATGCCCATTGAAATTACATCCTGTTATTATATCTTTATACTTTGAGATGGGAATAGCACCAATGCTTTAGTTGCATTACGGAAGCACAAGGCTGGGATGCATGTGTTGGATCACCTGTGCCATTCTGCCCTCAGTGTTTGCCAGCAGGTTTCTCTACATGGCCTGTGGGCCTTCTGTTGTTTTTTCACTTGCAATCTTACCCACTTGGTTATACCTTTGCTTAGGTCTTTGTTGAACTTGATAGTTGTTTCTTCTCCACTTTTAGATTGGATTTGGATTTTCTTTGTATGGAGGGTCTAGGTCCAGACTACAACTACCACGTAAGTTCCATGTGTGAAGTGTAGTGTCTTTGCCTCCAGTGCTAGGCGAGTGCATCATTCCCCGGGCCCTCTCCCAGTGACCTGTTCTATTGTCTACTGGACATGAGAAGGGTATAACGCAAAAGCTCCACTTTAGGGTAATAGGAGAGTTAATAGCAATGTTTTAAGCTGCTGAAGTGGACCTGCCATTAACTGGAGGGGTTTGGTGCACTTTACACTCCACCAGGCAGGTACTAATAGCTATGGCTGGACTGGCTTTCCATTGATTGATGGATATTTTATTTGTATCACGCTCATACACAGTGCACCACACAATAGAGTAAGATTCTGGCTGCCTTCTGACATCAGTGGTGGTTTTGGGACACTCCTTGTGATGGAAAGGACCACAGAGCCCACTCTATCTCAGGATGCATAACACCACAAACTGTCACCCAGTATTGCGTTAACTGGGTTCTGGTCCCCTCCGCCCTGGGCATCTGTAAAGAGCCATGCTTAGTTCCTGGCGTATCAAGCTTTACGCTTCTGGAGTGCGCAGTGCATACTTTGGTGGGATCTTCTCTCTCCTTCATGGATGAACCGGTTGCAAAATAAGCCTTTCAATTTAGCGACTTAGGTTTACATCTGAAGGCGCTACTTAACCAGCAGGACCTGCACCACATCCTTGCACTTCACTTTCTGCTTTGCTCACCAGGAAACACACTGGCTGGATACTTCACCAATCTCACTTGCTGTATGCCACCTTACATGGCTCCATGTTGGTTAGGTGGAGCATTACCGGCTTTGTGTCAAGCAGTCTATTAAATGAAACAAAAGCAATCCAGCACCTACGAAATAGCACTGTGCGACGTGACACTGGCTACTCACTGGCAGTGCGCGGGATTCCCTGCACAGAAAGAAAAAAGTGGCTGTGGTGGGGGGAGGAAGAATAGTGTGAGCCCTGGCTCGATTGAGGTTTTGGGAGACTGCTGGAGCTTGCCCCTTCCCCACTTAAAGCCCTGTATACCGTGTGCAGGGTCTTGCACTTGGTGGATCTATGAAGCTGTGAGCTGTCATCAATAGTTTGGCTTTGGGGCAGGAGTCCTTGCACCTCTTGCTCACCTGGATAAGTAAGCGATTACTGGATAAAATTGCTGTCAATCAGAACTTGCCTTAACCTGCAAAAAGCCAACATGGGTGCAGTTCTAGCAGGTTGGAATCAAAAGGATTGACCTAGTAGATATTGCATTTGGAAGGATGTTATCAGGCATGGTGAATACTCTTCCATCTGCTGCCCAGGAGAACTTGGTGTTCCTATTTACTTGGAGCTGCTGCCCTCCCCTAAAGGTAGAGAGCTAGATGAGACTGCACCCTAATGAGCTAGTTGCTTGTCTTTGCCAAACGGCCCTCAAGGTCCTCCTTGCTACTGTGTTAGACCAGAAAAGTAATCCCATAGTCGAATGATATGTATATGTTGGCCAGAAGCGAGTCGCATCATGTGACAAACATCGCAATCCAAGAATCGTCAATGTAACCAAAGGGTGTCTATTTTGTGAAATGTCGGCCATTTGCTTTTTGTTCTTTTCTGTCAAATGCTTTGCAAATATATTCTATGCTTTAAACTCACACACAGTTCGAGGTCGCGGCTTGAACACTAAAATACTACCACAGACGGGAATGTCAAACTGTGCAGAAATACATAGTTTTTCTCTCTAAGTCCTTGAAGTCGAGCAGAAGCTGCATCTAATCAGTAGTCCAGGTGCCAGTTTGTCTTGCAAGCGCTGTTGTAAAAGGCAGTTAAATATGAATTATATTCTCCTAGCGGAGAGTGGTATTTTCTGCTTCAGAACTATCTGACCCTTAGCTCATGAGCCGAAACACACAGATAAGGTAGTAAGGAATATTTCTCTGCTAAGAACACGATATCCTTGCCAAGCCAGAGCTCTATGTTCCTCATAACAGAAAGCTGTCTCTGCTGCCTTTGCTAGAATAACTGTTTAGACTGAATGAAGACTTGTCATAACGTGTCATAATTGTCAATCACTGAACCCTAGCCTGTATGACATGTATGTGGACGGGTCGAATTGCCTTAACAAAGGATATGTCTAATGTGTATGTATTTCTGCTTGAGCGCTCTTTGCTCTCTCGCATCTCATGGTGTTTGGGAACACACGTCGTGAGGTGTTGAGACCCAGTCGGCTGACTGAAAAAACTATGAAATAAACCAGACTTGTTTGGAAAACGAACTTCGCGCCTGACGTGTCATTATAATATATGGTTATTGTGCCTTAGTTTCCATATGCGGCCTTTATGGCCTAGCAACTGCCTCATCTATTCAAATGGGAGAAGTTTCTGTTTTAGAGTTGCTGGACTCAGGCTTGCTGTACCTCCTACTAGCAACACCCTCACATTTGTGTAGTTTACAAATACCCTGCACCTCTAACTAAATTTTGAGGCACCAGCCTGGTAGAAACATTGCATATTATTTGGCATCTCTTTACCAAGAAGTCCCATTTAAAACATTTGTCATCTGCTGTGGGGGGGACTTGAGGCCTGAATGGGTTTTCCAACCACAGAATGGATCCTGCATTGCCATGGAGTTTCCTATTACTGCCTCAGTGCTGTGGTCTAAGAACCTTTGCACTGATTACTTATGTTAAAGGATGTTTATACCGTGCACTATCACTACTTGAGTGGTCCCTGGCAGATCTGAAAGGCAAGAGGGTAGGGTAAGTTAGGAGTGAGTGGGGAAAAAGGGCAAGAGCTGTGATGTGCTGTTAGCTTCAGTTTGGTTTACACCGTTCGCTGAGCGTTGGTTTGATTTTTCTGTCAGTAGTTGTCATGTGCTGTTGTGGAGGCCTGTGTGGTTTGTTTTGTTGTTGCAGTGAAGTGCGTGCAGTTTGTTGTGCTATATGTATGGTTGTGTTTTGTTTCGAGTTTGAGAGATGTAAGCAGAGGGATGAGTTTTTTTTAGTGGGAGGTTTTGTTAATTGCTTGGTTAGTACAGCCGACAAGTGTTTGGACCACTTGGTCATTGCCAAGGCTGCTGTTCCACAAACATTTTGTCATTAACCAAAAACAAGTCCCAAATCATCATGGACTATGCACAGATGGCGGTTAAAAGTAACAAAAACCATAAATCAACCAGTAAAAAATGTTACAAGGGTGTAGGTAAAGCAAAAAAGAAAAAAGAAAACCTAAAAATAGCAGTCACACAAATGACATACCCATTGTTCATTGTTACATGGAAGAGGGATGTGTGGTTGCGAGAAAAGAAAACAAAGCAGAGCCATTGTTCAATTTACAAGTTCCATGTATCATATAAAAAACATAGATTCTATGACACGACTGGAGGCGAGCATTAAGCTTCATCTTCATTTATTTCTACTCTTTAGCAGTTCAACAAAACTCTTATAAAACTTTGAAAAGTGATCAACAAAACTTTTCCCTTTTTCAAAACTACAACATCCATGAGTCTCTGTAGTCCATCTCCTCTCAACCAGTCACAACCCACTTCCTGTGCCTGGACTCCTCCTCTTCTTTTACTGCTCTTCAAGTAGATAAGTACCATTTCTTCCCTCTCCGTATGTCAGTGTGGAATTGATTGGGTTGAGTGGAAGAGTTTTAAGGAAGTGGACATTAGTCATGGATAGATAAGGCACTGTGCATGTGTGTAAGCAAAGGATTGCCTGAAGCTTTTCTAGATCTAGGATTGCGCTTTCAGACGCGTGTTCGCATAGAGAATTAGCCACCTTTATTTAGAGGCGTTACGAGAGTCAGTCGCTTAAGCGCTCAAGGGTTTTTCTATTTTTGCAGGAGTTAGTCCGTGAGGCTGGCGGCTCTGTGTCGCATTCCTGACACTTCAGGGGTTTAGTCAGCCTCGCGTACTTCGTAGCATCAGAACGAGTATACTCGCGAGGTCCGGCCCCCACCCTTGGGAAGGAAGAGCCGGCACCCGCGAGAGGCGCAGCATGCCTTCTTTCCCCAGCGGTGAGGACTCGCGGCAGCGGCCCCCACCCTTGGGTGGGCTCAGCAGCCGCGAGCAAAAAGCAGAGCTCAGCGCTCCTAAACTCTAGCCCCCTCCCGCGGGTGGGAGGAGCTTGAGCGTGACGGACGCGCATTCAGGCAAACGTCGCTTTTAAGCAACGACCTTTGGAAGTAAAACACACCGCACCATAACGCTCGCCCGAGCGAATTCCAGCATTCAGATTTATAAAGATTTAAGCGGTCATATTGATTGCGCGCGCCGTGCCTCTGTAAGCAGACACGAGGAGGCAGCAGCCCACGTGTTCGTGAGCATCAAAGCTCAAAGAGGCTCAGACCATGCGTCACTGCTTGACAGCAAAGAATTGGCACAGTATCAGCAAGGACCCTCGCATAAGCCTGAAGGTAGAGTACATACAAGGGTGCAGCCACTGGAAAAAAAAAATACAGAATCATCAAGGAGGAGCAGTGGGCGTACTAAGACACCTGATTCAGGTATTTGGGCACAGTACAGCACAGAGATGTCAGAATTTGAGTGGAGCGAGGAGGAGCAGTCGCAGGACCTCGCTGCCAGTTTTAAACAAGTGCTGGGAAGCTCCCTTATTGATGCAGTGGCAGAAGGGGTCAGGCCCCTAAAGGAGAGACTGGAGACATTGGAAGCTATACTCTCGCAGCCCAGTTGTTGCACCAAAGACTTTAAGCGCACGCCCACAGAACCCTTGAAAGAGGGACTTAAGGGGAGTAGGAAAGCCTCTGACAACCCCCGGGGCTCTTTGGAAGGGGCAGTAGAAAAGGCCTCAGAGGTAACTGACACTTTTGCGGAGCTGAAAGAGGCGTATCTGCAGCGTCAGACCTCATGACCCCCTCTCCAGGGGAAGATAACACAGGAGAAGACCCAAACTCAGAAGATGAGCAGGCAGAAGATCAGGCCTCGCAGGGAGAAGAAGAGGCCGTAGATGACGACTGGGCAAGACCCAGGGGGGTAAGAGAGCGCGGAAGGAGAAGCATCTCCTGGAAGCTCAAGATGATATGTTTGACCCGGACAGCATCCGGAATCCGAGATCCACCGAGTGGCAACCATCCCCCTGAGTAGCGCAGTATATGACTGCAAGACTGCGCAAAGCATTAGATAAGGAGGTGAGACAGCGCCTTCGAGCAGAGTGCCCGCGACCAGACCTCCCAGGAAAGGTAGCGGAGGCCCCCGAGCTCGATCCGAAGATGCTGACTTTTGTGTCAAAGACAAGCAAGGATCCCCGCAAGGGTATTGACAGGTCCTGGAGAAGCTGCCAGGAAAAATTGTTGGACTTGGCAGGACCTCTCGCCAAGATTATGGACCTTGCAGAAAGGGCAAAGGACACAGGAGAAGAAGTTGAACCTGAAGCTCTCGCTGGATGGGCTCAGAGAGCAGTCTGTCTTCTAGGGAATGCGAATTGTGCCATCGCTTCAGAAAGGAGAAAAGGCCTATTACTGAAAATAGATTTGAAAATTAGCGATCTATCATCGTATGAAGTGGGAGAAGGAGCCCAGGGCCTCCTGTTTGGAGAGACCTTTGGTAAGGAGTTGGGCAGGTTTGTCGGAACGTACGCTTCACTGGAAAAGGCACAAGCATCGATTCGCAAAATATTCCCAAGTAGAGTTTTTGGAGGGACCGGCCACTTCAGAGGTCGCGCAGCAGGTCGCAACCAAGGAGGGGAAGACCCCAGAACCCCAGAGCACAATACTGGGAAAACAAGAGCCAAGACACATTCGTCCCGTCCAGAGGGAGATTCCCGAGAGGCCGCAGGCCCAGAGGATCAGGACGAGATCAAGCATTTACACCAGATGAGAGCTGAGAGCGATTCAGTATCCTCCTGTAGTGGGGAGGACGTGCATGTTTTTAGAGAATTGGCGCAAGCTTTCAAGCGATTCCTGGATATTGCAGACAGTCGGAGGTCTTTAGCTAGATTTCATAGAGGCCCCAGCACAGCTGAGCAGACCGCAGAGTCAGAAGCTAGCGCAAGCAGAACAGGCATGCCTAGACAGCGAGATAGCGCAGCTAGCCCGCAAGCAAGCCCACAAGCAAGCTATAGAGAGATGCAAGACGACCCCGAGGTTTGTGAGCAACATGTTCCTGGTGCACAGGAAAGAAAAGGTACTCCCAGTTATAAATCTCAAAGAGCTGAACGGTTGGATCATATATCGGCATTTCAAGATGGAGGGCATCCATCAGCTCAGAGACTCCCTGAGAGAGGGAGACTGGCTGACGCGTCTAGATCTGAAAGATGCATACCTTACAGTTCCCGTACTCAAGGAGTACAGACCGTTCCTAGCTTTTCGCTGGCAAAGACTATTCTGGCAATTCAAGACCATGCCATTCGGTCTTGCATCAGCACCCTGGGCCTTCACGAAACTGATGAAGCCAGTGGCAGCAGCGATCAGGGAGAAGGGTGTCAGGCTGATCATCTATCTGGACAATCTCTTACTCCTAGCAGAGGATCAGGAAGTGCTAGTGTACCAAACGAGATGGGTGCATGACCGTCTGGGATCGCTAGGATTCCTAGTGAATACAGAAAAGTCAGATACCACGCCAGCGCAGAGATTAGACTTCCTAGGGTTTATTCTAGATACCAAGAAGGCGACATTGGAGCTTCCAGCTCGGAAGATAAAAGATATCGAGAGAGATCAGAGCATGCTTGGAAAAACAAGTATCACTCAGAACCTTGGCGAGAATAGTGGGGCTATTAGCAGCATCTATTGAAGCCATATTTCCGAGCACTGCAGAGGTTGAAGATAAAGCATCTGCAACAGGGTCTGAAATACCATCAGCAGGTACCTCTAGATCAAGAGTCCATTATAGAACTAGAGTGGTGGTTAAAGAATATGGATGCCTGGAATGGGCGAGCCATATTCGGAGACGAGCCGGATCTGATAATAGTCAGACGCCAGCCGGAAGGGCTGGGGAGCCAGATGTGGGACTCTTCAGACCGGAGGCAAGTGGAGTGAAGAGGAGCTTCGACTTCACATAAACTGTCTGGAGCTCCTAGCAGGATCGTTCGCGATCAAGACTTTTACAAGAGGAAGAGTAAAATCTTGTGTTCTGCTGAAGATGGACAACATTTCAGCAGTGCGATACATCACCACTTAGGCGGTACGAGGTCCAAGATGCTAGCGGAGCTAGTGAAGGACTTATGGCATTTCTGCCTACGATCAGAGACATCAGTGAAAGCAGAAAACCTGCCAGGCACACTGAACGTAGTAGCAGATTGCAACTCTCGGTACCTGACGGATTCCAGCGATTGGAGACTGGATCCAGCAGTGTTTCAGAGGCTGAACACGAGATGGGGACCATTACAAATGGACCTCTTCGCTTCACGGCTCAATGCGCAGATAAGCCTTTACTTCAGCTGGAGGCTGGACCCGGGAGCGCAAGGAACCAATGCTTTCCTGCAAGAGTGGGCAGGAGGCCCGCACTACGCTTTTCCCCCATTCGTGATGTTGAGCTAAGTTCTAGCGAAATGTCGGAGGGAGAAAGCAGAGCTGGTACTAGTAGTGCCTTTGTGGAAGTCACAAGTGTGGTTTCCAACGTTAATGGAACTAATAACGGACATACCCAGAGTCCTCCCCGAAGGACAGCAACTGCTCACGGACCCAGCTGGGTCATTTCATCCTGTG
Organism: Ambystoma mexicanum; assembly: GCF_040938575.1. Classification (NCBI taxonomy): domain Eukaryota; kingdom Metazoa; phylum Chordata; class Amphibia; order Caudata; family Ambystomatidae; genus Ambystoma; species Ambystoma mexicanum. The sequence goes on along the minus strand of NC_090926.1, from coordinate 1,222,481,174 downwards.
AGAGTGAGAGGGACACACCCGCTAGCCACGTGCAGGATATCAGGAAACGTTGGGCATTGCCAGGAATTTCAGCGCAGGCTGCACAGCTTATCGCTGAATCCTGGGCTCCATCCACTAGCAGGAGCTGTGACGCAGCTTGGGCAAAATGGACAAGCAGGTGTAAGAACAGAAGTGTTCATCCCCTTTCAGCTCCTGTAGTGGAAATACTGAATTTCTTAGCAAACTTATTACAGAGCGGGAGAGCTTTCTGTACGATAGGAGTGTACAGGTCAGCAATCTCAGCAGGTCACCTGTCGATAGAAAGCGTCCCAGCAGGAGAACATCCTGCAGATGTGAGGCTCATCAGAGGGGCGAGATTCAGAGTTCCTCCAGAGCCCAGGTATAGTACAACACGGGACGTGCCAACAGTATTGCACTTGTTATCAGATTGGCCAACAGATAGGTACCTTTCTCTTAAGCAATTATCAGGTAAGCTGGCTATGTTGTTATGCCTAATTTCCTGCAAACGGGTATCAGATGTTAGAGCCCTGGAGATTAACAGACGGTCCTTTGGTCCTTAAGGAGTGACTTTCTCTATAGTCAGGAGAACCAAGACAGGGACTACTGCGGTCCATTACCCATAATTCCTGAGTAATATGAAATGGTGCGTAGCATGATGCATTAAAGAGTGTGAGAATAGGACGGCGGAGTATAGGGCAGCAAGTACTACTCAGCTACTAATAGCGCGCAGGAAGCCCTATCACGCAGTTACGTCAGCTACCATCGCGAGATGGGTCAGGGAGATCATGCAAGCAGCAGGTGTGAATGTGAGCATGTATGGGGCTCAGTCAGTGAGAGGAGCGATGGCTTCGACAGCCGTGAGAGCGGGTGTACTGTTAAGTGAAATCATGCTAGCAGCAGACTGGTCAAGTGATCGTACATTTAAAGAGTTTTATTTTAAGCCAGCAGAGAGTTTAGCTGGAACGGTGTTGGGGAAGCTTTGAACAAGCATAATGCTCGCCTCCAGTCTTGTCATAGAATGAAGATTACCCCTGCTATCTGCGCAGGGAGTATTAATTCTATTAAAGACTAGGAGGCGAGCATTAAATTCCCACCCGAGTATTGTACTGTCTAAAATGTTATTGCATTTTTGCATTATGTTAGCGAGTACACTACATAGGCACCTCCCTAGGGAAGACCAGAAGAATAGCTGAAGGCAGAGCTGTAGCAAAGGGCTTCAGGAGACCAGAGGTTCACTGGCAGTTGAGTTCCTAAGTTCAGGACAATCTTCGCATCATTGACGAGGATCAGTTATAGAAGATGAGAAACTGTCAGAGCGAGTAAAAGCAGAGGAGAAGTCCAGGCACAGGAAGTGGGTTGTGACTGGTTGAGAGGACATGGACTACAGAGACTCATGGATGTTGTAGTTTTGAAAAAGGGAAAAGTTTGGTTGATCACTTTTCAAAGTTTTATAAGAGTTTTGTTGAACTGCTGAAGAGTAGAAATAAATGAAGATGAAGCATAATGCTCGCCTCCTAGTCTTTAATAGAATTAATACTCCCTGCGCAGATAGCAGGGGTAATCTTCATTAATCAATTGAAGTGGAAAAGGCTACAAATTGTAAAAATTGGGTGACTAGTCTACAGCGAAGAGGAAGGGAAAGGTAAGTGCCCATCCCTGCCCAAGCACACCCATGCATCTTAAAAGTCCTACACCACAGGGTAAAGTGTAGAGCACAAAGTTCCACTATTTCTAGATTTAAAGCGGGAAAAAAAACCATTCGCTCAGAAACGGGCAAAAATGCCAGAAGTGCAAGCCCCAGCACCCAAATGTGGAATAGACACAGAGAGCTGCTCTGACTGCGATTGCGCGCTTACCTAACTGCGAAGTATGTCTGTCTCTGAAAGAAAGTGATACATTTCTGCGTGTGAGTTAAATAATGATTGCTGCAATTAAAGAAATCAAGAATGAAAAACTTTTTATCTTGAGAAATATATAATGTACCATATATTTAGGTTTCCAAATATAGATTAGATGGTGCCAAAAATTGGGTTTACGCAAATTACATCGTATCCTTACATTCGTAGCCAGAATCTCATGTAGAGCTACATAAACAAAAATAACTAAAGGTCACTCGTTTGCCGGGTCCTAGCCCCAAAGAAACAATATCTAGCGTCAACCATAGTTCAATGACAGATGGAGAGCGAAGGTGGGTGATCATATCGATAACAAGTTGTACAATGAGTGAGCGTTTAAACAGTTCACATCAGAGCTAGTTCCTGTAAGGCCCTTGAAGTGGTACGAGTTGATATCTAATGATATTTCACAAAAAAGTGGAGTACCAATTGTACCAATTGGCTCAAACCCTTTGCATGTTTTGACAAATGTGGCAATTACACAATGTGCAGATTTGCCCTACCAGACTGCACACGGTTTACTGATTCTTTTGGCATTAAGACTAGAATTGGTGAATTTATTAACTGCAGAACTACTCATGTTGTGTATGGGCTAATTTGTCTCAGTGGTTTCATCTACGTGGGAAGCACCATACGTCAGCTTAGAATTAGGATCAGAGAACACCTCTCCAGTCCCAATGTTCATGATCAACAGGTTCCGTTGGCAGTACATTGGCAGAAACACCATCAGTTTGCAAACAAAACAGATATAAAATTTGTGGGACTAATGAAAGCCAAGATGGGTAGGAGAGGTGGAGATATCCAATTAAAACTCAGGAAAATGGAGAGCAAATGTATGTCTGCTGCATCGAAAGGGGTTTGAAAAGACCATGAAATGAATGTCTTCTTCAGTTAATTCTCCTGAGACATTAGTTGTATCGGTTGTTCCCTGGTCTTTGCTTTTTTGTGCTGACTACTCTAAATGCTATTACAGCTAGTAACCAGGGTCAGGGGATGGGTTTGTGTTTTGTGCCCTGCTCCCTGAACAGACATACCTTGCATTGTTTACTCTTAGAATAGGAGACTCTACTCAAATCTGTACATACTGTTACTGGCTTTTGCCTGGTCCTGAGCCTTTTACAGCTCTGCTTTGTTGTGAAATATCATTAGATGTCAACTCATACCACTTCAAGGGCCTTACAGGAACTAGCTCTGATGTGAACTGTTTAAAAACTCACTAATTGTATAAATTGTTATCTATATGATGACACAGGATACACCTTATGGATTTTTTAGTTAATGTTGGCGCATAAACAACTGTCAATTTAAGACTTTATAGCTGAAGCAACTGGACTTTACTAATTACTCCAAATATCCCTACTGCAATAGCTATACTTCCCTTCTCAATATACTGTGTTAGACGAGCGTCGTTTTGAACACTAGTTTTGCCCGCATGCGCTTTAAAATACTAAACAAATGATGTCACACTTATTACGTGTGACGCCGCACGCACCGCTACTGCACCGAACGTGTGACGGCACACACTTTGTGACGTGGTAATGGTATTTCAGTGGCATTTTGACAGGGCGCATTATCTAACTCATTGCTGGAGACTTTCTCGTTTACACTGTGCAGGTAAATTTCGCCTCAATTATACCTCATGTACCTTACTACCACGGGCTGTTTGTCTCTGTAATGACACAAACTGCCAGTTTTAATTTGGATCTCGTTTCGCTTTTAGGGATTCATCCCGAGAATCAAGTACGAGGAATTTGATCCTTTAACATCCATTTCTAAATGACAATGGCACGACGAAATTAGGTAAGATTGCCTTCACACTCCATCTAACATTTTTGCGCGTTTCTGAGCTAATGTTTTTTTTTCCCGCTTTAAATCTAGAAATAGTGGAACTTTGTGCTCTACACTTTACCCTGTGGTGTAGGACTTTTAAGATGCATGGGTGTGCTTGGGCAGGGATGGGCACTTACCTTTCCCTTCCTCTTCGCTGTAGACTAGTCACCCAATTTTTACAATTTGTAGCCTTTTCCACTTCAATTGATTAATCTGTTTTTTTATATGTTCCATGGAATTTGTAAAATGAACAATGTCTTTGCTTTGTTTTCTTTTCTCGTAACCGCACATCCCTCTTCCATGTGACAATGAACAATGGGTATGTAATTTGTGTGACTGCTATTTTTATGCTTTCCTTTTTTCTTTTTTGCTTTACTTACACCCTTGTAAAAAAAATGTACTGGTTGATATATGGGTTGTTACTTTTACCCACCATCTGTGCATAATCCATGATGATTTGGGACTCATGTTTTTGGTTAATGACAAAATGTTTGTGGAACAGCAGCCTTGGCAACGACCAAGTGGTGGGTGAAACACATGTCGGCTGTACTAACCAAGCAATGAAAAAAACATCCTACTTGATGGGACGCTGATTTTGTGTTGGCATTTCCTCTGAATTTGTGGAATGAAATGACAGGGAGAGCGCTGATACCATAAAACCCAGCTTGCTTTTGCACTTTTACTCACCCTTGGACTTGGACCTTACGGGTGGCCTTTTGGGTTATCGGGTAGTCGCAGCCTCCCAGCTCATATAATTAAAGCGTTTTTTAGCGCCTTCCAGCATGAGGATAGTACCCATCATTTAGTATTATTTACTGAGTTTTTTCGTGGGTTGGTTCGTGGTGGCGTTCCATTGTATCCCCTCTGCTTTGGCCACCTATGGCGTGTGTCCCTGTCAATGGTGTGCGTTGCATTCTGCTAGGGTGGTCTCCCTCCTATATTCTGGCAGAATTGGGTTTGTCTGAAGGGCTATTAAGTGGTGATGCCTCCTCCACCGAACCCCCAACCTCCTGTGTCCAGACTAATGGGCATCTACACTGCTTCTTCTGGCATATTCTGGTTTGAATCTCTGGGTCCCTTCCAGAGTGGGGGGGCTCTTACCTATGCCCTTAAGCTCCTTGGGGCCCTGTGTTTTAACAGTTCAGTCACCATTCTCTCCCTTTCAGCTCCAATGTCCTCTGTGGTTTAACCTAGAACGTACCCATCTCCCTCCCTAGCCTCCTGCAGGCTCTCCATGGGAACGGGTGCACCCAGGTCTCCATGCCACTCGGACATCTCTCCACCTCCCTGCACTTTGTCATGGTCCGTATAGTCCTCGGTCTTGCCATTGCCATGTTTACATTCTGCAGGGGGTGGGTGTTGCTCATTCGTTTTCGCCTGGTTCTGAGGTGAAGACAAGGTTTTTAGGAGTTTTCAAAATTTTCTATGGTCCTTCATGTTTCGTATTTCTTTCGGGAGGGAGTTCCAAATTTTTGCGGCTAGGCAAGCGAATGCCGATCCACTGTTTTTTTTCTTGTGTATGGTTTAGGTTCCAGGTGGATATCGTTGCTGGATCCGAGTGTTCTTTTGGCTGATAAACGGTGATTTTCTTTTGTAAAAATTCAGCTTCATGGCCGTGGATTGCCCTGTGTGTTATGCACATTGTTTTGAATGTGATTCGTTTTCTTGACTGGTAGCCAATGTCTTATCTTTAGCGCTGGAGTGATGTGGTCCCTTCGTGAGAGTTGAGGAGAAGTCTGGCTGCTACATTCTGTATTAGTTGCATTTTCTTCAGTAGATAATCTGGCATTCCGAGGTATAGGCTGTTGGCGTAGTCTTTCCTGTACATGATGAGGGAGATGATAGCCATTGTTTTGTGCGTGAAGGAGAGGAATGGTAGAATCCTTTTGATTGTGTGCAGGTGGACCACTCCTTTGTAGAATTTACCATAATAGCTGATTTCCCAGCAGAAATAAAACAGAAAATGGGTACAGAAATCCTATCACGAAATTTGAAAACCATCACTGTTGAACTGAACCACTACTTCACTCATTCCTAAATCTCTCCAATGTGGATTACCCTGAGGAGTTTTCAAGAGCTGTGCCATCTAACCTTGGAAAAACTGCTAATATACTAGCCCCTATAAAGAAGAAAAAGCCCATGGCAGAGACTAAGCAAAGCGTAATGCATTTTTCACTCCTGAATTACGTTTGAAATCCCTAACGCTCAAGCTTTTCCATGTTTGGAAAATTAATAAGACGCAGGATTCTCTAGGTACATATAAGAACACTGCAAACCACTATAGACGAGCCATCATAGAGGCTTAAATAAACTTTTTTAAATAACAGAATCAAAAACGCCCAATCTGACACTAGGAGCTTTTTAATATCTTGTGTCTGGTGCGATTTGATGCAACAGGCTATGCAAGACAAGCTGCATCTAATCAGAGAAAATATTACTGAGAAAACCGATAATCTAATGAGCAAGGCGACTATGAAAATAGACTGGGTTTTGAGAGATCTCCATCCATTCCAGTATTTACTGTAATCACAGTAAAAGAACTGGAAATAATAATTAAACAACTTAAGAATACCAAATGCAAAAGTGATGTTCGGAGTGTGTCGAGTGTTTGGTGGACATTGGGGAACATACTGCAACTTTGTAAGCTGCTGAAGAGCCCGGTTCCATTTCAAAAATCGGAAGTCTTTCTTCTATTTCCACCATAAGTCAGCTTTATAAAGCCAGCTGACAAGCGGAGCGACACGGAGTGCGTCGAGTGTTTGGTGTTTGCCGGGTGGTCGGTGGTCGGCTATTCCTGCTCCTGCTCCTTTTCATTGCTCGTGCCTCATAGCACTGCTCCATTTTCTCCGGTAAGGCACACTGTGCATTTCTTTACTTGGCTATTTGAGGAATCGGGGCTATATTGCCAATTGACATTTTTGCAGAGTGCGGCTACGGGCTTGAAGCCTTTGAGCTCTCTGCTCTTATCCTGACCTATTTGAACTCTCTGGGTAGTTCTACTGATTCCCGTGGACTTGGTCAGGCATTTTCTTCTTACACATACTACAAGGCCGCTCATTCCACCTATATTCCGGGGAAAGCTGCTAGTCGTGGAAAAATGACGGCGTCCTGCGCTAAGAAACCTTACAGGCTTCGATCATCTAAAATCTGCACGGACACTGCAGAACTCCCCATAAATGGGGATGCAGTGGTTACAAAGGGGGTCAGTACAGTGGATGAACAGACTCTTCCCACAGGTCCACTGGATGCTTTTGTTTAGGACGAAACCAGTGTTTCAGAACATGGAGCCACATTCCCTGGACACACCAGGGTATGTCCCAGAGGTGGACAATAGCTACCACCCTTTGGACCTTGATAACGACTCTCTCCTGCAATTGTGTTACGCCCTTCAGGACCATTCCACAGCACTTACTGGCAGTGGGGGTAAAAAAATGTTATCTCCCAAAGAACTGCCTGATTTGCCAATCCCTGGAGAACTGGAAGATGACTCCAATGCAGCATTACCAACCAGGGCCCGGATTATACAACAGGTGGCTGTAGTTATGGCATCATCCTTGTCGGTCCTGGAGGTCCCTGTGAAGGACCAGGGGGCCAAGCCTTCCGTTGCACCAGTGGTGGACAGAAGACTCTTGGCAACTCCAAATCTTTTATTTGATTCTGTAGTGCCTGTAAGTGATTCCCTGCAAGAAGACTTCAGCACCCATGATACGACAAGCACACCCCAAAGTAATGGAATCTTGAACTTTGCAGTAAAGATCTTGTTAAAATTGTGTGGCACTATTCATGAAGATCTGAAATTCCAGGGGGCAGCCATCTCAGTGCTCCATAAACATTTGATTTCCATTGAAAAGTCATTGGCGATTGCAACTTTGGATTCCTGGATAGAAAATTCTAATAAACAATCACTGCTTAACCAGGAGGCATCTATTCATGTTGTCTTGGACTCAAAGGAAGTGCCTAAAGTTGTGATAACCCCTTCGCCTGCTAAGGTAAACGCAACGAATGGAAAAGTAGTTCTCTCCAGACAGGTGAGACAGGCAAAGAGGCAGCCTTCACATACATCGCCTGACTTACCACCTTTAGGGGACAAACCGCATGGTTTGGCCCGACCATTGAACTCTACATTGCGACCTAGTAGTACCAATATCTTGAAGAAGCATAGAAAAAGGCGATCTGCCCAGTACCCCCTCTAGTTGGTTGATTGAAGAGGAACCCCGGAATCCTACCCCTCTGGTACCTAAGCCAAACAGATCTATCGTGGCTCCCGAGGGGAGGAAGCCGGTGCAACCTCCATCACCCCATGTTCATCTTTCACCTGATGCTGTGCTCAGCCCAACCATCTCTGAGCCAAAGGCACCCTCTGCTGCAGTACTGGACCCTACATTGGTAACTGTTGCACCAGCTTTGGGGTCTAAAGGAACTCGTCAATTGAATCAAGCCTCCCTTTTGGCCTTGCTTAATAAAATTCCTTCGCTCAGAATTTTGAATTCCAATGACTTTGACTTTGTGGAACCTCTACGTGTGCCTGGATCTACAGCTACCAAGCTACACTGTGGCTTACCAAAGACTATATCTCTTATCAGGCTGCACAAATCTTCATTGGAGCATTTGGGCTATGCCCTGGATTCGCCAGTTACTGAGGATGTGCTCAAAGGGGGCTGTGCTAAATGTAATTGTGGCCAAGCAGTACAACAAAAAGTTGTCACCCCAAAGCAGCTGCCTACACAACCTAAGACCGCTTGTAGTGATGCCCAGGGATGGGAGTGGCTGAAGTCCATGATTGCTCTAAAAACTATTTCGGAGTGAAATTGGCCACTATCTAGTTGGAATACCACAGGTTTTAGTCATTGGTTAAATGGTGACACTTTTTTGGATCTGCTGTCCCCTCACGATGTGTTTATGCTACAGGAGACGTGGTATACTTTTGACACTGAGTTTGATGGGTATACTACCTTTCAGGTTAAGGCCACCAAGGGTGAAAGGGGGCGCCCGAGGCGGGGTTTATTGATGGTGTAAGGTCTACGTTTAATCCAAGATTATCTAACAAGCTGCCCCTGGGGGAAGCCTATTGGCAGTCCAGGTGACCCCTCCAGGTGGGTGTGGTAGCTGCCAGGATATCCTCATAGTATGTGTCTATGACCCCCCTGGTGAATCCATTACTGAGAAAACTATTAATCATTTAGACTCCATATACACTACCTGGCATGTTTCCCCTGAAGATCGATCCGTCATTGTGGTGGGGATTGGAATGCCGGAGTAGTGGATGAAGTTGGGTGTGGGGCCTTCAAAAACGTCTTGGATTATTGTAGCATGCCACATAAAAAATCTAATAGAAAGGGGAGACTGTGCTTAGATCTGCTTAAGGAGTGGAATTGTACAGTCTTAAATGGGCGTACAAATGAAGACCTCCCTGGGCAGATGACCTGTTCTACTGGCTCTAAGAGGGCTGTTTTGGACTATATGGCTACTTCTGATTATTTATTAGAGCAGGTGTTACGATTGCAAATGGTGCCGAATACGCATAGCGATAATGTTTTGGTCGTGTTACTTATGTCTGGTGCAGCAGGGTCCTGAGAATTGTGTCCCTACAGTGATGTGATCCCAAATCATGCAGGGAACAGGATTTGCTGGTCCGAAAAGAACATTGAGAGGGTGAACTCACTTGCTTTCCCTTTGGGTTGTAGCATGAATTGGGCACCATGGGGTAAAAACCCAGAGGCTATTGAAGCCTGGATTGAGGGTCTTTCTTTGACTCTTGCTAGGGGTAAACCCGCACCAAAGATTAAATGGGCGAGCAATGGAAGACCCACATTTGATATAAATATCTGTCATCGCAAACGCCAAATGCGACGTGAAATTAGAGGGGAAATCTGTTACAGGGGTAATACCTATGGGATAACTACCCACATAAAGCTCTCAAAACAGCAGTATCACACCTGGCTCTATCATTATTGTAAATCTCAGCAAAGAGGGGAGTGGCAAAAATTTATCCAGACTCTTTGTAGTAGCGACAGACGAAAAATCTGGCAGATCCTTTCGAGGGCTGGGGTGAATCGATTCAGAAAATAGTGAATCTTATCCCGGTCGAACAGTGGGTGGACTTTGTTGAGAACAAGTTTTATGAGACCATGGCTTGTTCTTCTTGTATGCTCGAACACTCTGAACCCTTGCCGCCCCCCATGATCTTCAAAATTGTGAAACAAGCTATTATTAATGTCAAAACGTCCAATGCACCAGGCCCGAATGGTTTAGCAAATTCTGTCCTGAAACAAGATCCAAATAATTGGGCCCAGGTATTACTGACTCTCTTCTCCAGAGTTTGCAGGTCTTGCTCCATACCCTCGTCATGGCGAAGGTCGTGCCTCATAGCGGTCCACAAAAAGGGGGACCGGAAGGAGGTGTCCAACTACCGCCTTCTGTCCATGTTGTACGTAACGGGCAAGATTTTTGCGACAATAGTACTTGGATAGCTGGAGGCATGGGTGGTTGCTAATCAAGTCCTTAGCGCAGCCCAGACTGGATTCAGGCCAGGATCCAGTACAACGCATAATATGAGAGTTCTAGATTCCTTGATTAATACCACTCTGAGTAACAAGGAAGCTACTTTATATGTAGTCTTCGTAGACTTTACAAGTGCTTTTGACCAGGCAGTGAGAGAGAAACTCTGGTCTAAGCTTGCTAGCCTTAATTGTCCCAGCTGGATAATATGGATAATACAGATTCTAAAAGCTCTACATAGTGAGAATAGTACTAGGGTTACTGGGGATCAAGCAGGGATGTGTGGCGGCTCCCATGCTTTATAACCTTTATATCTCTGACCTTTTTTGGAGCATGGGGTTAAATTCTAACTGTCCACCTAAGCTAGGGAATCTCCCTCTTATAGGCATGCTGTATGCAGATGACCTGATACTGTTCGATAGAACACTGTCAGGCATCAAGAGCATGCTAAAGGAACGCTCACAGTATTCTTTCCAGCTGGGTCTTACCATCAATTTAAGGAAGACGAAGATCATGTCAATTACTAGAAAGGGACCAACTCGATCTGGAATTGACATCAGTCTGGGTACGCTGGGTACGATAGAATCTGTCGATTCTTATTTTTGTTTGGGCCTCGAATTTGATGCATCTTCTAATTACGACCGAATAATTGCACAAAAAAAGATGCAAGCTAAACTGCTGACACTACAGGCCTGTAAATTTGCCAGGGGGAATGCGGGGTACAGTAGGGCCGGCATTGTAAAGTTCTACCAACAGTGCTTTGTGCCGGCCATGCTCTACGGCTTGGAAGCTCTGGCCATGCAGGACTTTAACTGGCTCAATATTTAGAGGGACACTACTGGCTGGCAGTATTAGGCTTTGGACCGTCTTGTTCCATGCAATATTTGAGGCTCGAATTAGGTTTAACCTCATTGAGGGGAATGGCCCTGCGAGCCCGGGGTGTTTTATATCTGAAATCATGCATCTCCCCTGTGTGCAAGTTGCTTTTTCAGAAAAGGTCCCGCGTGGGGGTATCTTTAAACATCTCAATGAATCCCTCTTTGTGGAGATTGGTTGGAATCATGCCACAAAGAGAATGTGACCATATATCCATTTGAAAAAGTCTTTAAGCTAAATCGCTGGGACTGGGGTGAAAATTATTCCCACTTAGAAAAGCTGAAAGGTTATGAGGTTGTGTCTCACGTAATGCATAGATATAGGAGGACACAGCCTTAAATGCTCCTGTGCCCGGACCCGGAGGTAAGGGCCTTCTTGTTAAGGTTGCGAACCAACCAACGGGCCCACAACAGGGTCTGGCATTAAGGGCTACGTCCTGTCGTATTTGTGGGAGATCTGATCTTTTGGAGACTGCCAGACATGTGCTCACCTCTTGCCCTAAATTGGGACCATTGTATATGAGTATGCTGGGAAAATGTGTACACAGGTATGAGGCCATTTTTGGAGACTCATTTTGGGATCACTGTCTTAATTCATGTAGTGTATCATCTCAGCTTGCCCTGTTTAGAGTGTGGTCACATGTTAGGACTTTATTACCTCTGAATTAATGTACCCAACAATTACATAGAGCTGAAGTTCTCCATCTCGCCGGTGCTGACCTCTACTTAGTGGTATTGTCTTTTACCTTGTTTGTTTTAGTATCATTCTTATTATATTACTTTATTTGATTTATTACATTCTGGTTTTCTTTTTTTATTCTCTTTATTGAAGTTTTCAACAAGTATAACAAACCCCCAAACTCCCCCCTCCCTAACCACCCTCCTCTCCCCTGGTGCTGTCCCAAAGAGTGTGTTGTTCACTGCCCGTTCAAAATGGTCGTGCAGGATTATTCCAGGTCCAGGAGCCTCAGACGTTGTGGACACCAGCCAATCCTGAAGTGGTCCCTGAGGACCTCCCCCCACTCACTTACAAAGTTCTGTGTTGCATTATTGATTGCGTATGAGGCCCATTCTAACGCCACCATCTCCCAAATTTTACACAACCAGTCTTGGAACAGCGGAACATCTGGACTTTTCCATCTCTGAGCGATAATTGTCATTGCCGCTAAGGTGAGCATCACCCTCGCTCTTTCCCCACCCCTTGGACCACTCATCGCTACTATTGGCTTCCCCCCGGTCCAAACACTTGTTCCATCGTTCATTTAACGTCCTCCCAGAACGGGGATATTTTCGGGCAGCCCCACCAGATGTGTTCCGCAGTGCCCTCTAGGCCACATCTCCTCCAGCATTTCCCCGATGACCCCGGGTAGATCCTACACAGACGAGCTGGGGTATAATGCCACCCGTACAATATCTTATACCAAATTTCCCGGGTCTGCGAGGCTCTCGCCAGTTTAGGGATCTTCCTCCATAACCGTTCCCAATCCGATTGCTCCATTTCCCTGCCCACAATGCCTTCCCACCTCTCCAGAAATGCCCAATACGGCCTTGGAACCGCCCCATCTAGGATCTTATAAAGTTGTGAGATGAGGCCCTTCGAACCATCATTGGTCGTCAAGAATTTCTCAAAAGAGGTCAGCGGTCTAGTGGCCGCTTCCTTATTCGTGGAGTGTAGGAGCCAATGCCGCAACTGAGAGTATCTTAGCCTTTCTCCCTCCCCCAATGCAAAGTCCCTTTTACAATCCACAAAAGTACTGATCTCCCCACCTATGAACATGTCTCGTATCCACCGACAGCCAACCTCCCGCCAGTTCCTAAATGCCCCCTCCTCCAGCCCGGGAGTAAAATCTTTATTATTGAAGATAGGGGTGAAGGGGGAAGGGAATGTTGTGATTTCCTTGCATCGGACCAGACTATACCAATTGTCTGCGACCAATTTGGTGATGGAACACAGATACATATGGCCCGGCCGATGCTGTCTAGGTAGCCATAGGACCTCCCGCTAATTCATGTCTCATAACCACCCTGTCCATCTGCACCCAGTGTATTCCCTCCCCCTCCCGCAGCCATTCCCTGATCACCCTCAACTGGGTCGCCTCATAATACTGACGGAAATTGGGAAGCGCTAGTCCACCCCCACTCCTCTGGGCCATAAGTAGCTGCCTTTTCACCCTTGCCCTCTTCCCCTCCCATATGAACTCATTTGTTAGCACCTGGAGTTCCCTAAAGAAGCTGGCCGGGACTGCCTGGGGGATAGCCTGAAAGAGGTATCAGCCTGAAAGAGCAGCCTCGAGAGGAAGACCATTTTTATAGCCTCCAACCTCCCTAGCCAGGAAATCTGGATATTCCGCCACTGAAGGAGATCCTTTTTAATTCTTTTCAAAAGTGGGGGTTAGTTCGCTCCATACCACCCCTTAAGGGTCGGAGTAATTCTCACTCCCAAATACGTGATTCCCCCCGGGCGCCAGGCAAAAGGCGTGGACTTCAATTCCTCCCTCGCCAATGTCAGGTCCATCAATTCGGATTTATGCATGTTTATGCGCAACCCGGATGCTACCCCAAAGTCCTCCAGCAATAGCCTACATTGCCTACTCGACTCTATGGGGTTGGTCAGGACAAGAAGCATGTCATCAGCGAAGGCCGCCACTTTATGTTGTCTATCCCCCGTATCCCTTCCGATTCCCGAATTGCCTGCAGGAGGGGCTCCAAGTAGATCGCATAAAGTAGGGGCGATAAGTGACACCCTTGTTTTGTACCTCTTTGAAGATGGAACGGCCTAGATAGGGTTCCGTTGACCACCACCCTCACTCGAGGACCCTCATAGTTCGCCTTGACCATCTGAAGATAAGAGCCTCCTAGCCCCATCTTTTCCATGGTCTTGAAAAGGAAGGACCATTCCACCCGGTCGAACGCTTTTTCAGCATCTAAAGATAAAAGTGCCGCCGGGGTACTAGTCTTCTTCGCCTTTTCCACCAGATGGGCCACCCTTCTAATATCGTCCGCTGTCTGCCTCCCCTTCACAAATCCCGCCTGATCCTGTTGGATCCTGATGGATCAGAGCCGGGAGGAGCCCCTCGAGTCTGTTCGCCAGAATTTTAGTGTATATTTTAGCGTCTACATTAATAAGCGCTATTGGCCTATAGGAGGATCTTTCGAGAGGGTCCGTGCCCGCCTTCAGGATTAAAGAGATCTTAGCTTCTTTCATGGACGAGGTGATCTGCCCACTACCATTAAAGGAGTTGAAGAGGTTCGTCAACTGTGGTACCAGCACTCCGGCAAAGGTCTTGTAAAAGGACGCGGAGTACCTGTCAGGGCCCGGGGCCTTACCTGCGGGCAGCTTCTGGATAACCTCCCTCACCTCCTCTTCCGTTATGTCCTGTTGAAGAACAATCAGTGCCTCCCCCTCAATTTTGGCCAAGTTAACCCTTTCCAGGAATTTCTCCTGGGCTTGGTCTCAGGGATGCTGTGACGTGTATAAGGACTCGTAGAATTTCACCATGACTTCTCGAACGTCTTCCGTTCGAGTAACCCTATCCCCCGAATCTGAGTTAAGCGCCATGATAGTATTCATTGCGGCAGCTCCCTGAAGGAGACGGGCCAGTAGGGCGTCTGCTTTATTCCTCTTAGCATAGAATTTTTGCCTCACGAGTAGCAGAGACCCCTCCGCTTATTAAGTGCGAAGGATCCCCAATTGCCCTCCTATAGACCTTCTGATTAGATCTACTGGGGTTCGCCGCCAACCTGCCTCTCACCTCCTCGACCTCAGCCTCGAGTCGGGACTCCAGGACCTGTAACTGTTTCTGTCTTTGTGCCTTGGCTGCTATTACATTCTGTTTTTGATATTCTGATGTTTTATTAATGGGTTTTTGATGTATTAATTGATATTGTGTCAGTGATTTGTTGATTTGTTGAACTAATGATTTTGGTTTGGACATTTGTGTTGATATGTTTGTCATATTCTGTGTAACGTTCAATATTTTGGACTAAAACACAAATTTATTATTATATTAAAATACTATCAGTTAAAGGTGATTCCAGTGGTCTTGTATGGACTAGAGGTGAAAACATCATTATGGCAAGCAAACTGGCAAAGATGGGAGGGCTTGATTTGGAAGAGGGTGCTCGGCCTCCCAGTGTAAGCCTCATGGTTTCCTGGATTAGATTTGAACTGGGTTTGAGATCTCTAAAGGTTCAAGTGGACTTGAAACTAACCTCCCTTTATCGGTTGATTAAGACAGCACAGGAGGATACGCTTTATGCGGACATTAGAACTCACATGGAAAATAATAGATTGAAAATGCTATCAAATTTGGGGGTTTTGATCGAAGAGCAGATACAAACCTCCAGACCCTAATTCAGAACCCATTAAAAGAAAAATAATCACTAGACACAATGGATTGGATCTTTACAATTGAAGATATGCGTTCAAAGGTGGATGAAAACTCCTTTCTGAAAGTGGACAAAAAATTGGGCCAACTGACAAAATATTTGGTGAGATTCCCTGATTGTAATATAAGAAAAAAATTCCTCAGATTGAGACTGAATATAGCACAAACTGGGGAGGTGCTTTCAAGAAGAGGAATGAGAGAGGTTACCAAATTCTATTGTTCTAGATGTAAAAACCCAGAGAATCAATCCCTGAAAGATCTTTTTTGGATTGTGAAGGAACCTGGGATTTAAGATCTCGGCTTTTTGACAGATTTGGTGTGAATTCAGGAAAATCTGTACCAAGTATGTGTTGGGACTGGCTAATACCGGGGCACAATCAGGCTCTTACAATCGCAATGGTACAGGTGTTAGAAGGTTTTAATTTGGTGTTTTAGAGGGCTTCCACCATCAGTATATACTAGTCACCTAATTTGATGTCCAGCCTCCTAGATGGGAACGAGGGTGATAGAGGATGTACCATCATGAGCTCTAATTTGCTGAAATTGAGCTCCTCTTATTGTATATTTCTATTCCTACCCTTTCCCTTCAAGCAGGAAACACTTCTTAAGAGTGTACGATGGAAGATAGGATTGCTAAGAGTAATGAATTGGCTTTGGTGTTGCTGATGGTTTGTTAGCCTATTTGTTTTTTATAATTCTGTATGAAGCAGGATGAAATTTTGTTTGTAAATGTAAATTGTCTTTATTTATATATGTAAAAGGTTAAATTAACCAAATACATTTAAAAAAGTGATGTTCATACAGAAATGATCATTATAACTTGCTCCCCCACATTATTAACAGCAATTTGCAAATTAATCAATGTCTCATTGAAAACTGGAATCGTATCACAGGACCGTAAGGAGGCTTGCGCTATGCCCATTTAATAAAAAAACAGGTCTGTCAGTTGATCTTCCCAACAATTACAGGCCTATTACTAATACCGCCTTTTTATTGAACATTTTAGACCGTGTGGCCTATTAACAAATATCTGCTCACTTGAAAGCTCATCCTGTACTAAACGACCATCAATCAGGTTTTCGTGTGGGCTTTGGAACTGAGACGGCTCTTTTGGAGCTTAAGTTTAAGCTACTGGCTCGCATGGAAAGGTACAAGGCTTCCCTACTGATGTTGCTTGATCTCTCAGCAGCATTCGACCTGGTGGACCATTCCATCATGTCCACCAGGTTGAATGAGGTTGCTAATTTTTCCCCACTGCTTATCCAGTGGGTTACATCGTTCCTCTGCAATCGAGATAGTAGGGTCTTCTGTAGAGAGGCTGATTCTGTGCCTACTACTATCGGATGGGGTGTGCCACAGGGGACTTGCACCTCACCTTGTTTTTACAATATCTTCACTGTCCCGTTATTTGCCATGCTAGCTCATGAGGGTGTGATATTTACCAACTACGCCGATGACACGCAATGTGTCATCCTGTTGTCCGCCTCTCATGACAGGGATAAAGCAGTTATCAACAAAACCTTTGCCCTTATCGAAACCTGGATGATTCGTAATAAGTTAGCGCTCAACAAAGATAAAACTGAACTGTTGGTAATTGGGTCATCCGACATGCTTCGGAAACTGGGCCCTAGTTATGAAAGCTTTCACTTAGGAGCTGAAAAAATCACCCTGTTGATGAAAGTCAAAACATTATGAGTGATCAGCGTCTCACCATGAAACATCACGTAAGCAGTCTAGTATCTTGTGCCTATTACATAAAGCTGCTGGCGCATTTAAGACCTCTTATCTCACAAGATAATGCGGAATCCATCACTAGAGCAATCATAGGGGCAGAGATTGATTATTGTTGCAGCCTGTTAATTGGTGTTGATAAAGCAGTTTGAAATAAACTGCAAGTTTGCCAAAATGGAGCCATAAAAGTGGTAATGAGGCTTAAGCGCAGAGATCATATCAGAGTGGCAAGACACCCTCTTCATTGGCTACCAGTTGAGTCTAGAATTCTTTTTCGAACCCCGACTATTTTACAGAAGTGCAGACAGGGAAAAATGACCAGTTATTTACAGCATCTTCTGACTACAAGAACCTGCCGCAGATCTTTGAGATTGAACAATCAGCAACTCCTTTCTATTCCCAAATTCAGAAGAGTGAACGTTTCTAACACAGCTTTCTTTGCTATTGCACCTACGGTTTGGAATTCTCTCCCCCCCCAGAGCTGAGAGGGATTGAATCTCTAGACATTTTTAAAAAGAAATTGAAGACCCATCTGTTTAATTAGACTATTTTAATCGCTGCTTCTTCTAGGAACCTACAAACGGGATTATGATATTGGCTCATAAATGTTAATTGTTGTTTGTCTTGTTGCGCCCTCAAGCCCCAGGGTCCATGGCTGTGCATTATAAATATTGTAAAGTAAAGGAAGAAGCATTTTTTGATTATCGCGTTTACTTGTGGTTCTAGGGTAAACTTGTTGTCCATTAGGATAGGAGTCCAAGGTTTTTGACTATTTTGGATGGCTTGGACGCTGTTCCTAGTTCAGTGGGCCGTGGGATGTGTTGGTTGCTTCCCTGTTTTTTGGATATAATCATATCTGTCTTGCCCGGATTGAGCTTGAGGCTGTTTGTATTCCTCCATTCATAGAGTTCTTTGAGACGGTCTACTAGTGTTGTGTTCTCCTCTAGTACGATTTCAATTTTGTAGATGATTTCGGCGTCATCTGCATAGTTAAAGCAGGTGAGTCCGTGTTTTTTGATGAGGTTGATTAGTGCAGTCAAGTAGATGCTGAGGAGGAGTGTGAGATAGGGAGGATCCTTGTGGTACTCCTCAGGTGGTGTACAGCACCGTGGATGTGAATGTTTTTATCCATACTGTTTCTGTTCTTTCAGAGAAGAAAGATTTAATTCAGAGCACAGCTGTCGATGATCCCGATTTCTTCCAGTCTCTTGATGAGGATGCTGTGACTGACTGTGTCAAACGCTGCGAAGAGGTCAAGTAGCATAAGTGCCGAGTTTGTGTTGGAATCTGCGTTGGTGTTTAGGTCATCCCAGATAGAGAAGAACCGTCTCTGTCCCTCTCATGGGTCTGAAGCCGACTTGTGCCAGGTCCAATAGTTTGTGGTTTTGTACGTGTTCCAGTGTTTGTTCCTAAACATAGGTCTCTAGCAGTTTTGCCAGATAGGGAAGGTTTGATATCGGTCTGTAGTTTGAGCGGTCTTATGCAACACCCATAGTATCCTTGGGTGGTTTGATGTACGTAGATGTAAAAGCGTGCGGTACTCACCTTGTTGAGAGCGATTGGTTGAATAGATTTATGTGGTATTCCAATGGCGTGTCCTGTGTCAAGGATTGATTTATAAATATCTGGTGGGCAGGGGTCCATTGGAGAGCCTGCTTTGTTGCTATGTTTCACCAGCTTGACTAATTTCTCTCCTAATTTTTGGGTGAAGCTTTGCAGCTTGTTCTGTGGTTTCAGGGTAGTTGGGGCATGGTGCACGGTCTGGCTGATTGGTCTGCTTTATATTATCTGATGTATGCCAGTGATTTTATTTTTATTGTGGTCTGCGAGGTCGTCGCATAGTGTTTGTGAAGGTAGCGGTGTGTTGTTGCATCCAGGTGGGTTTCTCATATCATTCACTACGTGGAATAGTTATTTCTGGGTGTTTATCACTTTCATGCTTCATCCCCTCTCCTAGTGGGACCCCCAGCACTTTTTAGTCTACTTCTGGACCTTTTTCTTTCTATCCTGAATGAGGGGAGTCCTTTTCCCCCCCTCATTCATTCTTATTTACTCTGACTTTTGGAACTCTGTTCACTGTGTTTACCTTTTCTATGGAGTCTGCTTTCCTCCATATGTCTTTAAAGGCATCTGCACACAGCACCTTATGTGCAGTGTTGCTGATAACCCTTTGGGTGTGATTCTTTCCTTATCCTTACTAACTACAGTTCTTAAGGATAGAGGGATACTTTGTATCCTTCCTAAAACGTTGTGCTATGAGAGATTAGCGTACACCACCTTATGTGGAGTGCTTGGGGGATACCTTGTATCCCCCTTCTCTCTGCTCCTGTGACTTTTTAGTCACATAGGCAACCGTATAGTTATGGCTGGTGGCAATGGACGTGTTCTACCAAATATTGTGCAATTTGTTTTTTTATCTCACTGTATTCAGTCTCGTTTGAGCACAATAGGGTCACCAATGTTGTAACATGATGGCTCCTTTCTTTTTTGCCATTTCTATTGTGGTTGTTCTTTGTTAGCCCTTCTACCATTCTGGGAGGGGGAGGTCTGTGTGTTGTGCCTTTGGTGGGAATCCTTGGGTGTCCCCCCCCTAGGCTCCAGTGTGTCTGGGCAGGCAGGAAGTGGGGGAGGAGTTATTCAATCCCATGCCCTTTGTCTGCCTGAGTGCCTGAATGGATCCAGTCCCTCCCTCTGGGGGGGGCTGCCTGTCCTGGTTGGACAGCCACCCGCCTGTTTCTGTAAAATTCTGACAGTTTGCATAGGAGTGTGTGGGAAACTGAATAAAAGGCGAGGTTCCTGAGGTAAAGGCAAGTCGACCACTGGAACTGAAGTAAACGAAGCTGAAGACCAGGCACGCCCACAGACCCTTCCAATCACTGTGAAGTGACCAGTGCTGTCCTGACCCCGTTTTCAACTGGACAGAGGAGCCATGAAGTCTTACCTCAAGTGGACATTAGGAAAACTCCCCTAGCGAATGACAAAAGGATCTAGCACTTAAATTGCTTGTAATTCACTAACTCTTCTCATTGATGTGATGGCAACAAGGAAAGCAGTCTTATGTTAGATGTTTATGACTGGTTTTTGCATTGGCTCGAAGGTCCTCTCACCCCCGCCATGAGCCTTGTAAGCATAATATTCAAGTCCCAGCCGGCAGTTGGATTTGAAACTGGTGGGTATAACTTTAAAAAAAAAAAAAAAAAGATGTATTCATTGACATTTTGCATAAATAACATAATTACAATACAAACACCTCCCCCCTGCCAACCCCTCAGAGCTGCCCCCCTACACTCAGATGATAGTTCTACCCCTCTAGAGAGTTGGCCTCGGCGGGTACATCCGACAATATCCAGAATCTGAATGTTCTGTGGGCACATCTGTAATCAGTAATCCTCCCGGATGTAAGTTGGTACCATCCCCAATTCTTCCAGAAATTTCCTATAGTCCTCCTGGATGAAATACGTGACCCGCTCCATAGCTAGGATATGCCAGATCTTAAATAGCCACTCGTGGAGTCGGAACTTCCTTGCTCTTCCGAGCCACTCCCAGCAGCGCCGCTAGCACCAACACCACGCATGCCTTGAATGAAGCCCTCCCCTGTTGCCCCGTTTCCCTTTCCCTTTTTATGGAGTCTTCTACCCGCTCCCAGAAGGGGTGTATAGTCGGGCATGACCACAATATGTGCGCCCAGTCCCACCCCCCGCCCCCGCAACCCCTCCAGCAGTTTGGTGAAGCCCCTGGGTACATGGAACTCAGAGCTTTTCCAGAGTATAGTGCCATTGGGTGAGTGCCTTATACCACATCTCTCTTAACTGTATTGACTGGGTAAGCTTGGGTATGTTACCCTACACAAGTCCCACTGCTCTAGTGATATTTGCCGTCCCAGCATTCTCGCCCGTTTCCCCATATAGGGCCAAGTCCTCTTAACAGCGCCCTCTGTAATGAGTACAATCAAGAAATTAGGTGCAAGTCCCCCGTGTGAGATGTGATATACTTCTTGAATGCAGTAAATTGTCTGATCACTGCTAGTTTGTTAGCTGGGTGCAGCACCCAATGCCGGAGCTGGTAATACCGAAACCTGTCCCCCTCAGACAAGTCCAAGGTCTGCTTGCATTGCTCAAAAGATTTGATTTCTTGTCTCTGCATAGTAGTGTGCACCCTGCCGCTCTCCACCTCCCAAATGCTCCCACTTCCAACATTGGCGAGAACTGTGGGTTCCCAAACAGTGGCGTAAATGGTCCCGGTAAGATCGAAATCCCTCCTCGTTTTATTAGGTCATCCCACACCTCCCCCACCAACGCCGCGATCTGGGATGCCCGCATACTTGCTGGTCGGTCCGCCTTAAGTCAGTCACAACACCTCCGCTAGTTGGTCCCCCACCACTGCCCTGTCCATACACGCCCACATCTTACTGTCCTCCCCTGTTAACCCCTGCTTTACCACCCGCAGTTGGGTGGCCTGTTAGTACAATCTGAATTTTGGAACCGCCAATCCCCCTTTGCTTTTCGGTTTTTGTTACTCATGATAAAGGTGATAAGGAGTCGGTTGAGCGATTGAAATAAAACCCGGGGGAGCGGGACTGGTAGGACTTGGAAATAATAGAGGAAGCACAGGAGGGTCACCATCCTAATTGAGGCCATCCTCCCCATCCAGGATATATGAAAAGGGTTCCAGCGCGTCAGGTCTATTTTGAGAGCATCCAGCAAATGGGGATAGTTTGCTGCATATAATGCGTGCAGGGATATCGTTATAATAGATGCCTAAGTACTAAATTCTCTCTGTCACGCACTGGAATGGGGAGCGTCCCTGTGCCTCCCCCAGAACCTACCCCTGTAGCGTGAGGCTAATTTGTGCAGTTTTATTTTTAGCCCGGACACCACCCTGAAGGACACAATATCTGATGCCACCACCTCGAGAGAAGCAGCCGGCTCTGAGTGCCATCAGCATGTCGTCAGCAAATGCTATTGTTTTGTGGATCCCCACCCCCCCAATGGAATACCCTGCACCTCAGGTGCCTCTCGCAGGCGCTGTAGGAAGGGTTCCAGAAAGATTGCGTGCAACAAAGGAGATGGGACAACCCTGCTTAGTCCCCTTCTCTAGGCGTATGGGGCGCTAAAGTTGTCCATTTATAGAAATACACAGGAAGGCGCCTGGTAGCTTGTTCGCACTCGATGAAGGAACCTCTCCCCAAATCCCATGCGAGTCATGGTGAGAAACGGGAAGCACCACTCCACGCGTTCAACGCCTTTTCGGCGTCTAAGGCAAGCAACACTGCCAGGATTCCCTGCTTTGCACATTTTCTACCAGATGACACACCTGCCTCATGTTGTTGAAAGTCTGATGGGGTCTAATGAATCCCGACTGGTCGGATGGATTAAGCCTGGGAGTAGGCCGTCTATTCTAGCCGCCAGGATCTTAGTGTATATCTTGCCATCAGTGTTGAACAATGCTAATGGGTCAAATGAGCCACATTGCGTTGGGTCTTTACTTGGCTTTGGGAACACCACCAATTTTGCCTGGTCCGTGGACTCCGTGAGTCCCCCTCCCACTTCGAAAGAGTTGTATAATCGTACTGAATGCGGTGTGAGAACAGAGCAGCACTTTTATTTATAAATGGTGGCCGTAAAGCCATCTAGGCCTGGGGCTTTGCGCGGGGGGAGTTTCCAAATTGCCACCCGAACCACCTCCTCCGTGATATCTCCCTCAAGGGCCTCTCTGTCTTCCCCTGGCAGTGTTGGCAACTGTAACTTGTTTGAATATGCTATCTGCGAGTCTTCTTGAGGCCTGTCTGAGGGGTAGAGATCGCCATAAAAGCGCTCAAAGCACTCAAGCATTCCTTCTGTGTCTACCACGTCTTCCCAATCTCTGTCCCAAATTTTCAGAATTGTCTGGGTCACTCCCCTCTGTCTGCGCTGCCTCACTAAAAGCTGCCCGCTCTGTTTGTTCCCTCTCGCATAGAATTTCTGCTTCGTGTCAAGGAGGCTCCTCTCCGCCCTCCAGGCTCTCAGCAGATCTATCTGGCCTCTTATTGCTCTAATTTTTCAGCGTGGCTCTTGTCGGGTTGTTCCCCATTTTAGGCATAATGTTTCTAATTTGCGATTCTAGATCATCTTCCATTCTTCTCATTTGTTTATTCCGTGTAGCCTTGAGAGCGATCAGCTCTCCCCTGATTACTGCCTTAAAGGCATCGCAACAGTTCTCCGGGATGACCAGGCGGTCAACAGCCAGGAGAAGTGAGTGGGTGTTCCTGTGATGCTGGACCTGCAGACGGTGGGGCAGCTGATAGACTGTACAATAAGGGTAACGCCTGAGCTAGAGACTTGCAACCATATGACATAATCAAAATGTAATGCAGCTATGTTGTGAACACGGTCGATAATGCATAAGTAGGTTCAACATGCATCAGTAGCGCAAGGCGAGCTATATGTAAAAGTGTGGCAGTAACTTTGAAGTGAATGTGGGAAATACAGAGGGAACACGCTATCACCCCCAGTAGTTAGACTAGTTGGGATACTAGTAGAGTGCTATCCCCCTGCTGAGCTCTGAGTATTGGTGGAATCTGAGAAAGGGACTAGATGCGGGGTAGCCTGAGATCCAAGGAAGGAGCTGGGCAACAGTTGGGGATGGGTAGGGCAGAGGGAGGAGGGGAAGTTGGGGCGTTTAAAGGGAGGGACAGGGAGGGAGTTTGGGGAGTTACAAGGGTGCAAGCCTGCAGACACAAACCACAAAGTAAGAGGAGGAGGGTGGGGGCGTAGAAGGGGGGAAGTAGAGAATGGATAGGATGGGAGACCTGAAGTTAGTGACCTGGAATGTGAGGGGGTTAAATAACTACATTAAACGGAACAAGGTTATGATGTACTTAAAGGAATGGTTTGGTCACCATTTTTTATTGTCCCTACGGGTCGGCCATAGCCTAAGTCGCTCGATTTTAGAAAAAGTTCCTATGGACCTTACCCGAGTTTTCGTCCATTAAACGCACACGAAAACAGGCATCAGAGCGCTGCCATTTTGTGATAATCCTATCACTTGCCCCATCGCCCTGGCTGACCTGCTTTTGCGGCACTAAATCATATCCCCCGCTCCTGAGCCTGACATTATAAAAACATTCATATTCCCTGCCTCTCTCCGTGACATTACTGTGCTGCGTAGGCAAACGCGCCCAGTCGTCTTCTACGCGACTTCACACAGAACCCGGAAACCAACACATATCAACTCACAACACAGCGCACCACAATTCGGAATATGAAACTGTACTTTCAAATCAAATAGCAACACGGTATATTTGGTAAAGTACATTTATTGAACATTAAATGTTTATAGAATATTCAGCAATTGGCATATTAAATCGGAATGTCATTTTTTTTCTTTTCTCTCTATCCGCAAATCCTGTTCCGTTTTATCGTGAGTCACGCGCTGTTACTTTATGGTACACAGGGTGTTGGTTTTCGTTAAAAGAAGCACTTTGGTCGCACGGTGAACCGCAAGGCTGTACCATCAACTAGGCACTAGGCCAGCGTAAAGGTTGATATGTTGCTTGTAGCCGCTAGTACCGCGTAATGCATATGGGCCCTTGGCGATCGTCCCATAAGATCGTCAAAGTGGTGCAGTTGTTTACGATAAGATGCAGCTTGCGGTTGAAGAAACCATCTGCCGGGGTCTGAAACTGGTGGCAGAAGCAGTAGGGTAGGATATACCTGTTTTGAAAACATAAAAATTATAATTAGTCTCGCCAGCCGATCTTTATTAATATTATTCATTTTATTTATTACGGCCAATCTGAAACTATTTGCTTTCAAGGATAGTGCAATGGAGTATGTTCGGCTCTAAAATCAATGCGAAAACTAACGAAATAAATCGAGGTTAACACACAATGAGAAACGACTGTTTGTGTACATGCGTGTGGAATGTGGACCTGCATGCCCATGTGCTCGGTACAAAGACAATCCCACAAACGTTTTACTTGCTCTTCATTCATTCATTCATCCATTCATTAATTCTTCATTCCGGTATAAAAGCATCTAAAGAGTTACTTACATTATATTTGCAATTTCCATTGTGTCTCTGCGTAATGCAGTCCGTAAATCCCACTGTGCTCTTGACAACGATTTTTCATATACTGAACTAACATGAAACTCGGTCTAGTTTCAGAATTTTCTGCCTTATCGTCTTTTACGTTATTGCACCCCTCCTTCAAATTAAGTCCTTTCGGCATGGTCCCTGTCTCTCAAGGTCAAAAAACAATAGAACCTTATACTGCCACTGTGAGTTGTGGGCCTCTTCAGGCCGCCAGCTGAAAATCAAAGCCGCTGACCTTCACTCTAAACGAGCATACATTCTTACTTTGCAATATCCCGTAGTAAAGCCATCTGTGAGAACTTGAATTTTCGAATCCATCTATGTACTAGGCCTCATAGAGTCCTATGTTTGTATGTTTTACTTGCTCTTCATTCATTCATTCATCCATTCATTAATTCTTCATTCCGGTATAAAAGCATCTAAAGAGTTACTTAAATTATATTTGCAATTTCCATTGTGTTTCTGCGTAATGCAGTCCGTAAATCCCACTGTGCTCTTGACAACGATTTTTCATATACTGAACTAACATGAAACTCGGTCTAGTTTCAGAATTTTCTGCCTTATCGTCATTTACGTTATTGCACCCCTCCTTCAAATTAAGTCCTTTCGGCATGGTCCCTGTCTCTCAAGGTCAAAAATCAATAGAACCTTATACTGCCAGTGTGAGTTGTGGGCCTCTTCAGGCCGCCAGCTGAAAATCAAAGCCGCTGACCTTCACTCTAAACGAGCATACATTCTTACTTTGCAACATCCCGTAGTAAAGCCATCTGGGAGAACTTGAATTTTCGAATCCATCTATGTACTGTACTAGGCCTCAATGTGCAAATGTGAACTGGCTTCTCTCCCATCTGCAACGGCTCGCTTGGCCCCCAATTTTGTCCTCGTTGTCCGTGAGCTTTGCAGCCCTAGAGAGCCATAACTATGGAGACATTGACTTTTTGGGGGAAGGTCAGGGAAAGTATAACGTACCCGAGGAGTTGAGTTGAAAGTGAGATTTATTGTTGGTTTTATTATTTGCAATATGCAAGCCTTGCGAAACTTAGTTACAGCAACAAAAATATATACATACACATATTGACAAGGTCAGTGATCTGAGGTGAATAGAGAGAGAAGTCAAACATGACACCCAGGTTGTTCGCTACCCAGGATGGTGAAGGGAGGGGTTAGGGTTAGCATACTTTGTATGTACACTGTACAATAACATTTATTTACAAAAAGACAATCATATTACAATTATTTAAACCGGGATTTGTACTTCACAACCAGCTCTGCTTTGGGTGGACATGGAACAGTGGCAATGTTTGGTGGCAATGCATCAGTGCTCTGCACAGAAACATTCAAAATTCCATATCTGTGCTTCTCAAGTACAGCAACAATAAGGCTTTTTACAAAGTCAAACTCTGTTTCCTCATAGACTGGTTTGATGACCCATTGCTTGCTTCTTTTAGAAAACACCTTAGTGTAGTGAGGCATCCTTACATTACCCGTAGTCCTAGATTGTTCACGGCAGAGATTCTCGTTATGGGCCAAGACCGCAAGTAGAGTCCTATGTTTCATGCCCTGTATGCTGAAATGCAAGCGCTTTGGCCTGTACATTAGGCACATATTGTGGAACACCTCCAAACCTCCTGTGTGACAGAATTCTGTCAGTCCCCTCAAATCTCTTGATTGAGTTTTATCAAAAACAATCTTCTCAATGGCTTTGTGTGTCGGTGAAGATGGAATCAGCCACTTCTTCTTCCGTGCCTCCTCTGGGGACAAAGGGCCATTTTCACATTGGTGGAAATGTAGGTTTTCTGACCAGCGGTGCACGTTGGTACAGTGGTGCATCAGTGACTGCCATTTTTCAAGTAGTATTTCCACTGACCCTTCACAAGTTTTGGAGCTCCACCAAAGATGGTTGCTGATAGACAGGGACCACTGTGAAATACTTTCCAAACCTTTTTTTTCCCTGCAGCCGAGATTTTCTTATTGATTGATTTAGCAAGATGCCATACATGAAATTGATATTTAATATGTGGGAACTGCTCTCTCATTGTCTTGGCAATTGAAACGTGTCTGTCCGTGGCTATGATGTCGATGCGCATTCCCCTCGATTGTAGATATGCCACTGATTTTATAAATCCTAGTTTCTCCATGGCCACTGAGGATGTACATTGTGTTACCTGCACGACCAGCAAACTCACAATTTTCTTACTATCCATGTCCTGAAAGTGGTAGGTGCAGTACTTGGCAGAAAATCCAGGGCTGTCGCACTGTCCATCGCCGGCTAGCCTGAATCGTTTCCCTTTGAATGTACTTGCTAGAGACAATTGTTCAATTTTCCAAGCATCACTAATGGCTGGAAACAGATAATCATGTTGGTATTTGTAGTACTACGTTTTAGAAATGAAATGAAGTCCCACAAACTGAAAGAAAGACTCTAACTTTCTAAAACTGGACCCACTAAAAAGTGATGCAGCTGCACACAGTAGATTGCCTGCTGGCAGCTTCCCCAGCATCGCTTGTGCAGACCATGAGAACGCATGATTTAATCTACAGGCGGCATGTATTTTGACGTTACTGCCTTGTTTTTGACGAGTCACATGAATCAATGGCCTCCGACATACTTTCCCTCTGACGGAATGCCCACATTTCAGCATACTTATAATATCCATCAAACAACTGTCGAATAGTATGTATTTGCCCTCTTTCATTAGACTGTTATCCGGTGTCACACTTATTTTATTATTTATTCAGATTTGTAGAGCGCACCTCAGCCCGTGGGCATCGTGGTGCTTGTTACAGACAATGTCTTAGTTACATAGGATGCAATATTTACATACAATTACAATAGACATGTACACATTAGCAGAGCAGTATATTTACAAGGATTCCTGAAAGTTTCATATTATTTTGCAAGGAATGAGGTTTTCAGTTTCCTGCGAAAAACAGAGAGTGAGTTTTCCGCTCTAATGTCTGCAGGAAGAGTGTTCCAGGTCTTGGCTGCGATGTAGGGGAAGCTTAGACCTCCGGCTTTGGCTTTTTTGATGCGTGGGATGCAGAGTAGGTTGGAGTATTGCGTCCTGGTGGGACGGGAGGAGGATGGTTTGAAGATGGTTTCTGATAGATAGGACGGGGCGGAGAGAGAGAGGCATTTGTGTGTAAGTGTGAGGATTTTGAGAGTGATCCGCTCTTTGACCGAGAGCCATTGGGCTGAGTGCCTGGCATGGGTGATATGCTCTCTCCTTGGGATACTGAGAGCGGCCCGGAGAGCATTGTTTTGCGTGACTTGTAGTCTGTTTAGGTTTTTGGCTGATGTGCCTGCTAGTAGTGCATTACAGTAGTCCAGTTTGGCTCCAATGGTTGCTCTCGCTATAGAGAGGCAGTTGGGTTTGGAGAGGTAGGGCTTGATGGCGTTTATGAGTTTGTTGGTGTGCGCAGATGAGGAAGTGATTGCGCTGACTTGTCTAGTCATAGATAGTGAGGAATCAAGGTATACTCCCAGAGTCTTTACGGTAGTGGATACAGGGATGATGGAGTTGTCAATGGAGAAGTTAGCGTACAGTTTGTCAAGTTTTTCTAGGGTGTTCTGTTGACCTAATATCATGATTTCAGTCTTGTCTCCATTGAGGCAGAGGCCATTAACTGCCATCCATGCCTTGATAGTGGAGTAGATCGTGTGGAGAGCCATAGCTTCTTCGTTTTATGATCCTGATAGAGGTAGAAGTACTTGTGTGTCGTCTGCGTAGTTGGTGTATGTGATGCCGTAAGAGTCGAGTTTGTCAAAGAGGGGCTTGGTGAATAAGTTGTAGAGTGTGGGTGCAGTGCATGATCCTTGAGGAACCCCGCAGTGGATTGTCGTAGGGGTGGCGTTGGCGATATCCGAGAAGACTTTCATGGCTCTTCCCTCTAGGAAGGAGGTGATCCAGAGAGCTGACTCTTTAGAGAAGTTGGCTGAGTGTGTGAGGTGTGAAGTGAGAGTCTTGTGATCAACCAGATCAAAAGCGGCTGAGAGAAGAGCAGGCTTGCCTGTGTCCATAATTTGGGTGATCTGGCTCTTCAGATCCACCAGGGCTGTTTTGTGCCATGCCCTTTTCGGAAGCCTGATTGCCTAGTCTCGAGGATGGAGTGGGTTTCCAGGAATTGTTAGATTTGGCAATGTGCGGCTTTGTCCAGTAATTTCAGGAGGAATGGCACTGTGGTTATAGGTCTGTAGTTGTTTGGTTGTAAGGGGTCGAGAGTAGGTTTTTTTTAGGAGAGGCCGGACCCAGGTCTCTTTGAGGTTAGCTGGGATGATGCCGGTTTTAAAGGACGCATTGATGAATGCCGTGAAGAGCGGCGCAAAGCAGTATGCGCAGTCTTTGACGAGTTTAGGTGGGCAAATATCGCCTTTACATGGGAAAGGTTTGAAATTTTTCAGTAGGTTGATGACTTCTGATACAGTGACGTCTATGAAGGAGAAGTCAGGTATGGTGGGCTTGGGCGAGGTGGGTGGGGTGTTGGTGGGTTTGGTTTCTGTCTGTTGAGGAAGTGCTTTGCAGTGGTCTTTGATCTTTTTTTGGAGGAGGTCAATTTTATGTAGCATGGCAGCTTGAATGCTGGTACACCAGGCTTCATCTTTGATTATTTCGTCTGGTGTATTGGGGCTAGGAGATAAGCTCATTAAAAATGGTGAAAATCTCTTTAGAGTGTGATTTGGCATTAGAGATTCGGGTGTTGAAAGCGTTGGCTTTGGCCTTGGTGATAGCTATCTTGTATTGGTGGGAGATTAGATTGAAATTGTTTTTGGTGCTAGTGCAGGGGTCAGATTGCCAGTTTTTTAGTGCTGCTCTTTTGTCAGATCGCATAGATTCAAGATCTTCAGTAAACCAAGAGTTGGCGTGTAGAGATTTCTTCTCTTTTTTCCATTCGAGTGGTGCTATTTCATTGATAGCTTTGGTGATGACATCTTTGTAGATGTCTGCTAGAACATTGGGATCATTAGCAAATGGGGGAGCTAGCTCGGGGGTATTGAGATAAGGACGCAGGTTATCCTCTGTGAGTTTTTTTGAGCTTCTGACTTGTGTAGCGCTAGCAGGGGTCAGAGTTTTGTGGTTTTTGGTGATGGGAATAGAGAACTCGATGCAGTTGTGGTCAGTCCAGGGCCATGAGAAGTTAGAGATGATAGTCGAGAGGCAGTTATGGTTTGCAATCCAATCAAGGATGCGGCCTTTGGCGTGAGTAGGACTTTCTACTTTTTGGGTGAAACCCAGGTCGATAAGTTCCTTGGTAAGAGTGGCTGCAGATTTGTCTTTAGTATTGTTGAATCCGAGATTGAGGTCCCCTAGTAGAAGGGTTTTGGTGGAGCTTTTGATCTTATTGCTGAGGATGCAAATTATGTTATCCTGGGAGTCTGGGGTGTTGCCTGGGGGGCGGTATAGTAGGTGGATGTTAATGGTGCTGTTGGGTGACAGTGTGAGTTTGGTCGATAAGAGGTCAGAGATGTTGGTCGAGGGGTGACTGACAGGTCGGAGCTGGAGTTTTTCCTTGTAGATGAAGGCTACTCCGCCTCCTATTCGATCTGGCCTGTCTTGTCTGAGTATGGTGAAGCCAGGTGGTAGTGTAAGAGCAACGGCAGGGCCTGATGCTTCATGTAACCATGTTTCAGTGATGGCTAATAGGTCTAGGTTATTGTTGACTATGAGGTCATGAATATCAGATGCATGAGCTGGGAGTGATCGGACATTGAGGAGGGCACATTTGATGTGAGGTGTGTGTGGTTTGTTTGTGGGAGTGTGAGTGGTGGTTGTAGCTGATATGTTGAGTGTGGTGGTATTGTGAGGTATGGCGAGGTTAGTGGGAGGTGGACTGTGGGAGAGTGGGTGTCCCATGCGGGAGTAGCGTTTGGAGGTGGTGCGGGATCTCAGTCTATAGTTTCTGTGTTCTGTGGGAAGGGGTTGTGTGCTAAATTCTGTGGTTTGTGTGCGAGCTCTAAGCCTTTCTCGTCTATGCATAATTGCGACACAGGGTGTGTGAGGTGGCATGGTTAGTGAGGTATCTGGGGTAGCGGGATGCATGGGGTAGGGGAGGGGTCTTAGTGTTGTGGGCATGTGGGGATGTGTAGGAGTATGGAGTTGTAGAGCAGTGAGTGTTGCGAGGAGAGAGAGCAGCGTGGTGGTGGCAGCGGTGGGCTTGCAGGACACTGTGGGCATGATTGTATGCTGGGCGGGGCTGTGTGAGGAGGAGGACACAGTCCAGTAGGGTGGACCTAGCCAGAGGTGGCAGGAGTGAGTGACTATAAGGCACAACACAATTCAAATTGTGGTCTGAAAGGCGACCATAAGGCACAACACAGTTAAAATGTGGTCTGAAAGGTGACCATAGGCACAACACAGTTCAAATGTGGTCTGAAAGGCGACCATAAGGCACAACACAGTTCAAATGTGGTCTGAAAGGCAACCATAAGGCACAACACAGTTCAAATGTGGTCTGAGAGGCGACCATAAGGCACAACACAGTTCAAATGTGGTCTGAAAGGCGACCATAAGGCACAACACATTACAAATGTGGTCTGAAAGGCGACCATAAGGCACAACACAGTTCAAATGTGGTCTGAAAGGCGACCATAAGGCACAACACAGTTCAAATGTGAATACCGTTGTTTCGGACTGCATCGTTGAGGACATTTCACCACAACTGAAAGAAATATCGCTGATATCAGGTTCTGATGCGTCGGTGAATGCTGCTGCTGGTTCATTCTCTGTCATTTCAACATCTGTTACTTCAACATTGATGGGAGAACACAACATTGTCGACAGCTTTTTTGGTGGCAATTTTTTGGCGGGTGTAGATTGTGTGAATTGATCTGCGACTACTTCCGAGCTATCCTCAATACATTCAGTATCATCTTCTTGTGGTGGTGCAGTCGTACTGTAGCAATGGTCCATTCCAACTTTACTGGATTCTCCGGACACATTCATTTCATGTTCTGGCCATTGGATATGAGCATCTCTAGTCTCAACACACGGCGCCTGAATTAATAGTTCCTCCATAGTGTAAATGGTCTGGCAAGCAACATCTCTCATTCGCTTCACTGTCTGTGTATGTATAGTTCGTAGACCCACGGGTAACTAGAGGACAGATTAGAAAAGGGATGTTCGGTTTAAACACAAGATAAAGTATAGTACAATTGACTGGAAAAAACATAAAATAGTCCCCAGCACAAAGAAATTCTAAAGTTATGAACTGTTTGTAACTAACCTTATTTTTGTTTCTTTTCTTTGCAACTTTCTTGACTCGACCTTCAACATCTGCACGCAGTAGCTCCGATTCGTTTCCGCATCTCTTCCCTTCCTCTTGAGCTGCAAGGACTATATTTTCTGTATCCGCATAGACAGCACGGAATGAGGCTCCATCAACTCCCTGAAACATAGTACTTTCATTACTATGTATCACAATATTGATAACATAAAACACACGTGAGGACGAACACACAGGTACATCTCAATAGCTCAACACAAATTAAACATTGTGTAGAACAATCAAACGACAAGTATTTGAGCTCTGATGACCTAGTTTCATGGAACTGTCAGTATCCATACCTCTGGTTCTGCTTGGACTGCCATGAATGATTGTATTGGAGAGGAGGCATCAGCAACTCCCTGAAACACAGTACTTGCGTTAGTATGGTTTTCAATATTGTAAACATAACACACACTTGGGGTCGATGGCACAGGGACATATGAAGAGATAACCACAAATGATGCATGGTCTAAAAGAATCAAGGAATATTTAATACGATCAGATTTAATCTACTTATTTCTACGATTTCTTTACATCTGCATCATCTAAATGGGATCTTGTGATTGTAGTGGAAGCTCCATCGTCTCCCTGAAACACAGTAGTTGCGTTAATAGGGAAGAAAGTATAGCAAATGGAATCACGTTATATGATCACGCTCGATGGAGCTGTCAGTATCCATACCTCATGCTGCTGAAGAATATCTAGGGCTGTTGTAAATGTGGTGCGCACTTCCGAAAGCTGTTGCGCCGATTCGTATCCGCATGGTCCCGCTTCCACCGGAATTACTTGAATGTCAGGCTGCGCATCAAGTGCATGGGTTGACGATTCAACAACTGCCTGAAACATAGTATTTGCATTAGTAAGGATTACAATATTGAAAACACAACACACACTTGGGGTCGACCGCACAGATACATATCAATGGCTAACCACGAATGAAACATGGTGTAGAACAATCAAACGACAAGTGTTCCAGTCCTGATGATCATGGTCGATGGAGCTGTCAGTATCCATACCTCGTGCTGCTGAAGAACATCTAGGGCTATTGTCAATGTGGTGGACGCTTCCGCATCTCCCTGAA